>NC_071331.1:9722672-12122672 GCF_010183535.1 Caenorhabditis remanei
AAACCGGTGAACACCGGAGATTCCCCGGGGAAAACCGGTTTTTCAATTTTGAACACCGGGGAATTTCGATGAACACCGGTTTTTGCCAAACTTGACTCCGGTTTTTATTTTTATAAAACCGAGAAAAATTTCACCGGTGAAAAAAACCGGGTTTTCGCCGGTTTCTTCACCGGTGGAGCACACTGACTGTATCGTTATTTAGCATTGGAATATACCCTTCCCTTGAAACCGTTATCCACTAGCTGCTTCGCTTGAAATGGGTCCGGAGATGAAGATTTTTGTTGTCAATTTTCGCGTGTGGCTCAGTAGAAGCAGAAAAGTTTGGGACATTCTGAAAATAGCTTCAGTTTTATAATAAATTTATATACTTTCTCTAATTTTCAAACAGAGTGGTAGTTGAGATAATTTTTCAACTTTACATTTCGAAAGACGTGCCCAGAGAAGGGAATTGGTTGTGTACTAATAGTTCTGAGAGGTGTTGACCAGAGCTGTGCGGAATTCCTTCCTTCGACTTCCTTCTTCCTTCTTCCGGGCTTTTTTTTCACTTCCTTCTTTCTTTTTGCAAATTTCACTTCCTTCTTCCTTCTTATTTTTCAAAAAATTTTACTTCCGCGCAGCTCTGGTGTTGACTTATGACGAGTGTTTGAAACTGCAGAAAAAAAGGACAGAAATATTAACTGCATTTTTATAACAATTACACACATCTACTGTTTCAGATAATCTGTAAGTGTGAGATGCATTCGGTTAGCAACAATAAAAATGGATTTAAAGAAACATCGCCTAGAATTTGAGAAAAAAAAAGAATTCTCAGATGTTTCAGCAGTTATTGAAGACTTTCTAACTCTTGTCTTCGTTTTATTAATTGTTTCGAAAGTCGGATTGTTGTGAGGGGAAGGTGACTTTGAGAGAGCAGCACACGGAGAAAACTGGAGTTAAACGCACTCCACTGGACTTGGAGGCAAATTCAAATTGTATTTTTTCCAATTCGCTCTTTCGTTGTAATATTTCGATACGCAGCTTAAACGAAAAAAGTTTTGCCGATTTCAGCGGTACGCGGTTGATTTTAGCACTCTATTCTAAACATTATACATTGGCAGAAATATTAATTTGGTTCAGACTAGCCATAAACCAGCTGAAACGGAAAATAATTATAAAAACTTGGGATTTTCAAATAAAGGCAAAGGAACAGAGAGAGAAATTATGAAATTTGAATTTTTACTGGCACATACTTCTAGAAGTGTCCGGAGAGGATAAATGGTTGTCCTGAAAAATAATTGAAAAAAAAGCAGGAAAACTGATATTTCTGAAAGATGCTGACTTATGATGAGTGTTTGAAACTGCAGAGAAAAAAGAGCAAAAAATGTTTAACACTTATACACATCTACTGTTTCAGATAACGTGTAAGTGTAAGATCCAACTGGTTAGCAACAATAAATACGTAGTTCCCTTTGCTTAGAATTTGAGAACAAAAGTTATTGTGTTCTCTGATTTTTCAGCAGTTATTGAAGACTTTCTAACAGAGTTGTACGGAATACCATTTTTCAGTTTCCGAAATCCGGAACCGGAAAGACATTTTTCGATTTTCGGAATCCGGAATGAGATTTTACATTTTCCGGAATCCGGAATCCGGAACCGGAATGACAAAAAACCCGGAATTCGGAATGATTCGATAAATTTGCAAGGCCAAGTCATTTTTTCGAGTGTTTTTAATGATAAATTGATTTTTAAACTACTTTTGAAGATTAAAATTGAAAAGGAAATGCCATAGTTGCTTTTTAAACTCAAAAAAATTCAAAATATCAACTTCTGAATTCCGGAAAAAGTAGACTCAAAAAACCGGAATCCGGAATCCGGAATCGGTATAAAAATTTTCATTTTCCGGAATCATCTTTTCAAAATTCGGAATCCGGAACCGGAATGTCAAAAAAACCCGGAATTCCGGAATCCGGATTCTGGACAACTCGGCATTCTAACTCTTGTCTTTGTTATATTGTGAGTTTTGAAATTCTGATTAATGTGAGTCTGATGAAATATCCGTACTTGTGAATTGAAAATTTCAAAATGTCAGTGACGTTTTGTTGCATGATACTCCCAAATAGAGAATGACCAGTTGGAAGAATGGACACCCTATCATACGGAATAACTATTGTTCATAAGTTGTGGAGCTTTCTGTGCAGTAGGTGAAACATCAATAAAATATTGACTAGAACCAATTTTAAAACAAATATTTGGAATAATTTGTCTGAAACGTGCAGTAACATTGCACAGGGTCTAGGGGTGAGTAGTGAAATCGAACGCGCTCCACTAGACATTGGCGGTAAATTCAAATTTTAATTTTTGCAGTTCGCTGTTTCACTGAGGAAGACCATTGCCAATATTTGGCATGAGAACTCTACTGATCATCAAAAAATAATAATGAATTTATGATGTCACTTGCAACTTCGAGTTAAGCTCATAGTCAGAGTAATCTCATGAAAGACGCGAAACAGATTAGTTTGTTGCGTCTAACTGAAAATAAGCAGTACAAAAGGTAGGCTCTCCAGCTAAAATGTTAAAATTTAAAAACTTTTATCAATTTTACGAAGATCATCACAGGAATGATTCAATATTAGATTTGTCAAGTTTAATACAATTATGAAACGGTCGTTAACTGGAATCTTGTATGCCTTGGGTCTACTCAAAATGACATCGTTATCATAGTTGTCCGGAATTCGGATTCCGGAAATTCCGGATTCCGAAATTCCGGGTTTTTTTTTGACATTCCGGTTCCGGTTCCGGATTCCGGAAAATGAAAATTTTCATTCCGGTTCCGGATTCCGGATTCCGGAAAATTAAAAATTTGATTCCGATTCCGGATTCCGGATTCCGGTTTTTCGGAAAATGGCATTCCGTACAACTATGATCGTTATGTACAAGAGGTAATAAATTTCGAATTGAACACGGCAGCTGTATTAACTCACTGAAACAGCATTTTTTATTTGCATTCATAAAACTCATTGATTTTAAATTTTAGGTCACAGCTTTAATATTATTTGAAACGTATGCCGTTAATATTAGTATATGCGTATCTATTTATACTTATTTACAGATTCAGAAACCGATTTTATAAAATTATTCCGATTTCTTACCACTTCTGAGTTCGAGTTACCAGCATCTTTTCTGAAAAACGGAAACAACTAGGTTTAAGGTTTTACGACGCACTCTCTGAGTCAATCGAGCATCGATCAACTGACCGTAGGCACACGAAAAAAGTTGACCATCTCCGATTTGCCTATAATTTTTATCAAAGATAGTATCAAGTGTTCTCAGCAAACTGGGGTACTTTTTGGCCGGGTTCGTCACCTGGGTATCTAGGAAAATCAAAAAATCGATATTTTTCGAAAATTTTTCCTAAGGTAGTTAGGTATGAAATCTCAACGGGAAGTTATAGCAGACACTATTTTAAGCATTTTTTGTGTTTGAAAGAAAAATCCAGCTCAACACCTTCATTGTGAAAATTTTCAAAATGTGTGAAATTTTCGAGATTTTTTCATGAAATCGTTTTTATCTCGGCAGTGACACGAGAAGACATTATTTTTTATTTTAAATTCGAAATCTACATAAAATTTAGTATCGGAAACATGCTGTCCCTACTCGTAACTCTAAATCCCAAGAACGGTTTTTTGGGGAAGAATGAGAAAAACTGCGATTTCAGTTTTCAAGTCCTTCCAGTAAATCGATTTTGATGTTTCAAAATAATGGTTTTTTCAAGTTTTTCATTTAATCATGCTAATTTTATTCAGTTCCGGTACAATTTTCGATCATACCACAAAAAAATTTTCGAAAAAATTGAATTTTTTGATTTCTGAAAATTTTCTCCCGAATTGAATCATTCCGACTGAAATGTTAAGGATAGCATTATAAAATCAGGAGAATATAACTGGAACATTCTTTAGGTTCATAAAAAACTTGATTCCCACTGTCGGCTCACCTGCTACTTACGCGTTCATGGAGATATTCAGCGAAATTTTCAACTTGGGAAGTTGGTGCAACGGTACTTCATACTTGCAACGTTATTTGACAGGGAATTGCGGTGAATATGACAGGAATAGTGAGAAAACGGCAAAATTGATAGATTCTGCAAGATTTACGAAAAAAGCTTTAAAAAATTAGGACTCATAAATGTTCAATGGTCTGACCTTTTTATGGATATCAGGAAAAAACTTTTCAAGTTTTTTTTTTGTAAATCTTGCTGAATCTATCAATTTTTGCAATTTTCTCACTATTTCTGTTATATTCATCGTAATTCTTTATTAAATAACGTTGCAAGTATGAAGAACCGTTGCACCAACTTCCCAAGTTGAAAATTTCGCTTAATTTCACCATGAACGCGTAAGTAGAAGGTGAGCCGACAGTGGGAATCAAGTTTTTTATGAACCTAAATAATGTTCCAGTTATATTCTCCTGATTTTATAATGCTATCCTTAACATTTCAGTCGGAATGATTCAATTCGGGAGAAAATTTTCAGAAATAAAAAAATTCAATTTTTTCGAAAATTTTTTTGTTAGTTTGATCGAAAATTGTTCCGGAACTGAATAAAAATGGCATGATTAAATGAAAAACTTTAAAAAACCATTATTTTGAAACATCAAAAACGATTTACTGGAAGGACTTGAAAACTGAAATCGCAGTTTTTCTCATTCTTCCCCAAAAAACCGTTCTTGGGATTTAGAGTTACGAGTAGGGACAGCATGTTTCCGATACTAAATTTTATGTAGATTTCGAATTTAAAATAAAAAATAATGTCTTCTCGTGTCACTGCCGAGATAAAAACGATTTCATGAAAAAATCTCGAAAATTTCACACATTTTGAAAATTTTCACAATGAAGGTGTTGAGCTGGATTTTTCTTTCAAACACAAAAAATGCTTAAAATAGTGTCTGCTATAACTTCCCGTTAAGATTTCATACCTAACTACCTTAGGAAAAATTTTCGAAAAATATCGATTTTTTGATTTTCCTAGATACCCAGGTGACGAACCCGGCCAAAAAGTACCCCAGTTTGCTGAGAACACTTGATACTATCTTTGATAAAAATTATAGGCAAATCGGAGATGGTCAACTTTTTTCGTGTGCCTACGGGTGATCGAACGAGTCAGAGAGTGCGTCTTACCATCTTTTTTCTCAAGTTGTTTATGTTGCATGCTTATGTTTTGTGAATGAACACGCAGAAAACAGGGATCACCTAACTTTATCCACTAGTACCCTGTTATGGAAGTGTTTTTGAATAAATACACCACGGCACACGGATAATAAACACACATTTTTAAACAGGGCAACAATTCAGAAGACAAATTTTATGCTACAAAACTCGTTCAGTGCGAAAATCTTACCATACAAAGTGGGTGCCCCACAGTTTTAGTATATACAAAAAACAGTGATATCTGAGAATACTGACTGATTTTATTTGAAAAAAAAAAAACGTATCCCCACTTGGAAACAATGTTACATTTATTGTTTCAGAGTCTACATAAGAGGTGACTGGTGGGTAATAGATTATTCTGGAGCGTATTCATAGAAACAGTTCAAATCCAGATATCAGAAGTACAATCTCCTCCCGGATAACGCATCTCATGAGCCAAGTACGGACCGCCCGACACTTTTCCAAAGTCGATAAGGAAATTTCGATTGATTTCCATTTTTCCAGTTTCTGGGTCGATGTCGACTTGAATCATTGTGGCACCGGATCTGGAAATGGAAAAGGTCTTGTTTGCTGTTTTAGAACATTTATGTCTGACTTTTCAAAACATTGTTTTTCAGTTCTGACTGTTTATGAGCATACTCACTTGACATTCTCGGGATAGAACTGTTGATCCCATTGCTTGTACAAAGAAGTCGTCACATATAATCTCTTCCCATCTAACGATAACTGTAACATCTGTGGTCCTCCTTCTATTTTTCGTCCCTTCACATAAAGTGCTGGAATTTCAGAATGATATTGATCTAATACTTGAATATTCGATTCCGAATGAATACTTCCACCAATATAAACTTGAGAATTCAATTTAATATTTGATGGATCCGTGATATCATATTGTCGAATATCTCCGTGAAGCCAACACGAAACATATAGGAATCTGTCATCCATTGAAATCAGAATATCGGTTATAAGTGCTGGCATCTCTGGAAGTGACCATCCACTCACACGTTTTGAGGGAATAGAAGCGGAGAGGGTAGCGGTTTGGACTGATGGATTCTGGAAATATTTATTAGGTCTTGCGTACCTCAAAGCAAATGTGTGGTTTCGAAAACCTTTTCAGAACATTTTGGAACTGAAATTTTTTTCAAAGATTTAGCGGAAATTCTTCGAAATTTTCATAGTTTTTCGGAGAATTTTTGGAAAAATTCTGGAAACAATGATTTCGTTTAAGATTCCGGAGCACATTTGTGTTCGTCCTGTCCATTCACGAAAAATTACCCATAATCAAGATTTGATTAAAAAACAAATGTTAAACGTGTTCAAGAACACAAATGTGCTCCGGAACCCTAACCTTAAGTGAATCCATTGCTTCTAGATTTTTCCGAAATTTTAAGACATTTCTAAAAAAAACCCAGGATTTTTTGAGTTGTTTTTAAAGTACACACAATGATCTGTTCAAAAATCTCGTCCCAATAGAACCATTGTTCTGAAACAGTACCTTCTTATCCGGATGAATTCTAAAAATAGCAGATCCAAGTGCACATCCAACGAATGCATTCTCATTTGTCGGTTCATGAAGGAATCGAACTTCCAACGGGAGTGCACCAAGTGGCATTGGTAGATCAATTGTTTGGAGGTGTTTTTTGGAATTCCACTCGAAAATGTGGACACTGTTACCGTAGAGACCTTCGGATACGTGAGCTGGAATCATAGAAGAATTTGGATATCTGTTTGGACAAATTTTGGAATTTAAAACTGAGAATCAGAAAAACTGATATAAATAATTTCAATGCCAAGAGAATTGAAAATTAATCTAATATTGTTGTTACACGTTTCAACACAAGCATAAAACAGATGTTTTTACAACTTTTTGTTTCTCAGATACCCCTTCATCAAACTTTTAGCCCCTCTCACCTGGATTAAACCCCTTCTTAATATGACTCGGTGACCCCCATTCCGTCGAAATCATCAAATTTCTTCTCGGTTGATACCAGAAATCATAGTTAAACTTGACAACTTTCCCATCAGCTGGCCATGTTCCTTTCGGTTCAAACGTCTTTCCATCCAACAATAAAAAGTTTCCAGACGGTGTTCCGTCTGCTTCTCCAAGTGTACTTATCATTATATTTCCATCAGCTAAACAATGAGAAGTATGGGGAAATGATAGATTGAGAGAGTGGAGTTTCGATGGTTCTATTGTCTTTTCGAGATAAATTTCTTTCTCGTTTTCAACGTTTATGACGTAGATTCGATCGGAATTCAGGCATGGGACTATAAGGTGGGATCTGAAATAGGGCGAGGGTGATTTTGAGACAGCAGCACAGGGTGTCTGGGGGTGATTACTGGAATTGAACGCGCTCCACTGGACTTGTAGGCAAATTCAAATTTTAATTTTTCCAATTTCGTTGTGGCATTTGATACGCATCTTAATCAATCACTTTTTGAGCTGATTGATGTGATTTTACCCTCATTTTAGTCATTTGTTGACCACAGCGAGTATTTTTGAGATCAACTCTACAAAAATTTTTGCAGATTTCAGCGCAGCGCAGTTGATTTTATTACTCAGTTCTAAATACTGTTGCGGAAGCAATATTAAATTGGGTCAGGCTAGTCATAAAGCAATTGAAACAGAAAAATTCCAAAATGTTCATTACCTCTTCTCAGTTGGTTTATCATGACAAGAAGAGCACGCATTCCATCCGGTATGATGTACTTCGTCCCCGATATTTGGTACGTCCACTCGACTGATCACCTGGAAAAAAAACATTACACAGGTAAATCAAGTCCTGGTTCAAACTTCAATTCCAAAACTGACACAATAATATGGAACTCTAATAACAGTCAGAAATTTCAAAAGATTAGGTCTGTATCTGACAAAAAGTGTATTTTATATCATTACTGCGAAAAACGTCCCAAAACAGAATTATATGGAAAATCGTTAAAAGTTGGTCTAACTGCAATACCAAAACTGACACAATAACATGTAACTCTTGAAACAGTCAGAAATTTCAAAAGATCTTGTCCTTACCTGACAAAAAGCGTCACTGTCCGGATTGACATCAACTGTAAAAATGGCATCTGGACCATTGTTTGCATGTGGTGCAGTCACAAATAACACTTCTTCCCTCGGTCCTTTAATTGCATCTTGCGGGGATGCATACCCAGGACCTCCGTGACATTTTGATGGGCACGGCATTGATTGAGATGGTCTGAATGTGGAAACCAATGGATCAGTGAAGTAACTGAAAATAAACGGAAAGTTAGAAACAGCTAAAAAGAAATTTTAAGCAATTTTCAGTGTGTTATAAACATTCTGACCCTGATTTTTTCTTTTATACTTTTAACTGGAAAAGTATTTCTCACGAAAATAGAGAACTGCATAGGTAGAAAATCAAAAATGGAAACGACGAAACAGTGGAATAGATAAGATAGTGACAGTTGTTCTTATCAATTTACCGATGAAGACGAATATACCTGTATCTCTTTTTATAATGTGTTCTCTGTGTATCTATTTCTGTGGTTGTGTACGAGAGTTTACCGACTATTTGATGATACTGACTGTTCTATGATTATGTGACCTTCAGTGTAGTGGGGATGGTGCAGGAGGATAGAGATATTATTTAGGTTGGGCTACAAAGATCATAAGAATAAATTATAGTTGCAGATCAGGAGTGACCGAAACAGAGGAAACCGTCTTCGTGAGTAGACTCACACCATTGCAAACTCCGTTTCATCGATGTCATAAACTTGAGATTTTTTTCGATTGGAGCTGAATAAAGATGACGGAAAATAGTTATGAATGCAGAATCGATATGCAGTCTTCGTCTGAACAGATATTCCAGAAAGTTCCTAGACTAATGATCAGTGTCAGTGCGGATTTTTCACAATCGGTGATCAAGTTGTTTAACTGTTTCAAGTAATTGGTATACGGTCACAGGGAAAATTTCAGCAATAGATGGATATTGGTTGTTACAAAACCTTATTGCTGTTTTTTCTGGTATCGCTATTTATTTCTGGAGATATACCGTCTACAAAAATACATCACTAGTTTAGAAGACACACGGTCACTTAATAGCACGGCACGCTTATTACAACCGCGCTCTACCGAAATTTAAAAAAATAGTGTGCGAAATTGAGAGACTCAGAGAAGAATACATTTTTTCAAGGGCATTTCGGTATAGGGTTGTTGTAAAAACTATGCCGAGCTAATAGGTAGTCCTACTGTCGCCTACATACGTTAACTGTTTTAACACAATGCCAAATATAATTAGTGATTAGGTTTACCATTAACTTAGTTACTTAGTTACTTAGTCGATCCGTTCCTCGCTCAGTTGGTGTGGGCGCGGATCACAGCTATCCATTTTTTCCGATCTTTGGCGATTGTGCTCCAAGGTTCGATCAATTGAGTTCCTTGTCGCACTGAGATTTCTTTCTTCAGGGAGTCGGCCCATCGCATTGGTGGTCTTCCTACTGGCCTTTTCTCATTTCTGGGTATCCATTCTTGAAGTAACGTTGTCCACCGATTATCGTTTCTTCTCATCACGTGGCCAGCCCAACTTAACTTTCGTTTCGTTATGAAGGCAAGAGGGTCTTTCACTTGGGACATCTTCCTTATATCTTCTCGGTGGAGGTTTTTCTCTCGTTGTTCCGTGAGGGTAATTCCGACGAGTTTGCGTTCAAGTGCAGCATGTGTTATTCTTACTCTTTCGGATAGAGCTTTAGTGAAAGTCCATGTTTCTGATCCATATGTCAGTGCAGGGAGAACAATGGAGTCGAAAAGTTGCGCTCGGATTTTCGGACACGTCAGGGCATTTGTTGTGTTTTTGATGTTGTTGAGTGCAGCCCATGCCGATCGTCGTCTTCTGTGAATTTCTGGCTCTAGATCGTTTTTTGTATTGAGCAGTCTCCCCAAGTATACGTATTCCTCAACATCTTCAATTGCTGACATGGTGTTGTTTTTTTCTGATATGTATTTGGTGACTTGACGCAAATTTGTTCCTCAGCACTTTTGTTTTACTCGCGTTTATTTCCAGACCGACTGTTTCACAACTGTTTACCAGCTCTTGTAGCATTTTTTCCGCTATTTGTGGAGTTTTCGAGATGAGAATGATATCGTCGGCGAATCGTAGGTGTGTTAGGTTTCTGCCGTTAATTCTGATACCAGGGGAGTTGTCGTAGTCATCTTTGTCTTCTTTTAGATGTGGCCATGACATTCGACGGAAGGCCGATTCGAGACAAGCAGAGAACAGGTTTGGTGAAATGGGGTCACCTTGTCTGACACCTCTGGTAATGGGGATATTGACTGGGTTATAGAAAGGTGTGATTGTGGTGGAGCAATCGTTGTAACACTCTTTTAGGAGTTTTATGTATACAGAGTCTATCCCTTGAGTCTTCAGGCTTTCCCATAAAGCAGTGGGTTCGATCGTGTCGAATGCCTTTTTGAAGTCGATAAATACCATTGTGATTGGTATGTGGTATTCTCGACCGACTTCCAGCAGTCTTTGCACTGAATGGATGTGGTCAATCGTCGAGAAGGATCTTCTAAATCCTGCTTGTTCGACCGGTTGTGCTTCTTCCAGTGACTTTCGGATTCTATTCAGAATACATTTCGTGAAGACTTTATAAAGTACAGGAAGCAGGCAGATCGGACGATAATTTTCTAGATTTTCTTTGTCTCCTTTTTTGAATATTAGAGTTGTTTTTGACGATTTCCACTTTGTTGGAACTTTTCCTTCTTTCAGGTACCGTGAGAATCTCTTTGCTAGGAGTTTGTGAACGGTGAAGTGACAACTTTTCAGGAAGTCTGCTGATATCTTGTCTTCTCCCGCCGCGTTACCGTTTTGGAATGAGTTCAGGGAGTGTTGGATTTCTTCTGGAAGGAATGGAGGTAATGCTTCTGTTTGTTGAGAGAGAGTGGTTGAAACGTTCGGTTTTTTAGTTGCAAACAGATTTGAGTAGAACCGTCTTACTTCGATTTCCATTTTTTCTCGAGAAGTGAGTTTTTCTCCCGTCTCTCCTGATATCAAACATGGAATGTATGATTGGTATTCGTTGATGTCCCTTGCAACCTTCTTCAGACTCCTTTTCTGATTTGCAGCATTCAGAAATCTATCTTTCGTGAAATTTTCATGATCTTTCTTCACTGCTTGCCTACATTCTTTGGACAGGGTCTTGAAGTTGGGGTCTGATCTATCAGTGCATCTTCTTTTTGCCAGTAATATTCTTGTATTGTCCGTCAGTCTATTTCTAGAATGATTCTTTGGCATTGTCACAGCAGCGTCTTGCGCGTTCTTCAGAACATGTACAAGGGTATCGTACTCCTTATCGATATCTTAATCTTCACAAGAGTCAAGAGTTTCTGTTGCGAGCAACGCTGCTGTCGGGTCTAGGACTCTTCTAGGCGGCTTCCTTCTCTTCACTTGCTCGTACTTCGCCTGTTTTGCGTTTATGTGGATTTTTGCTCGTAGCATACGGTGATCGCTGCCGTTTGTGAATGAAGGAACAACAGAGACGTCGGTGATGTATTTTCCGTTTGCAAGAATGTGATCTAACTCGTGTCTGTGTTGTTTATCGGGACTGATGTAGGTCCACCGTCGGTGAGTCGCCTTTATGAACTGTGAGTTCATGTGGAATACTCTGTTGACCTCGCAGAACGTGGCAAGTCTCTCTCCACTGTCGTTTCTCTTTTCCATGGAGTGTGGGCCAATGAATACTTCGTTTCCTTTCCTTTCGCCGATTCTGGCATTAAAGTCTCCTATGACCATTTTATATCTACTCTTGCATGACTTGTACACGTCTTCTAGATTTTCGTAGAAATTTGAGTGTTCTTCTTCTTCGTATTCAGCGGTGGGTGCATAGCCTTGTATGATAGTGCACTGATTCTTGTTCACTTGCAGTGTAATGTATCCGATACGATGATTCACTATCTTTATCTCTTTTATTTTTGGCATAAGGGATTTATTAATTATAAATCCTACACCGCCAGATACAGAAGAGTCGTTGCGTTTTCCAAGTATTACGCCGGTTCCGTCCCGATTTGTCATATGCACTTCTGCGGATCTTTTTGTTTCTGAGAGACCAATAATGTCGTATTTAATGCGATTTGTCTCTTCGAGTAGTTCTGCAAGTCTGTTGTCTGTGGCGACAGACCTGCAGTTAAAAGTGCATATTCTTAGATCGGTTTTTCTGGTTTTTGGCCGGGTTAACTTTGTCCTTTTTGATTGGTAGACATCCATAACTCCAAGATTAGATCGCCTCTCTCGACGTGCTACTGAATCTACCGTAACAGTTGCAGAGGCCGAGTGCGGAGGACTGAGGCAGGTTTTGGTGCTGTTTTGAGCGGTTTGGGTGTCTCTAGTTACTTTACTATGGTCTGCTAAACCAATGCTAAAGCCGCCCGGTCACAGAGAGTATTCGACGCTACCTCTGACCTGCGTGAGACGTTGTACTTCTTGGCCAGATGTTTCACTCCCGGCGTGACGAATTCGCCGGGTTTGTAGAAGTGTAACATCTGTTGATCTTCTTCGCCGCGAAGAGGCTCAGTACAGAAGAAGCTGGAGATATACCGTCTACAAAAATACATCACTAGTTTAGAAGACACACGGTCACTTAATAGCACGGCACGCTTATTACAACCGCGCTCTACCGAAATTTAAAAAAATAGTGTGCGAAATTGAGAGACTCAGAGAAGAATACATTTTTTCAAGGGCATTTCGGTATAGGGTTGTTGTAAAAACTATGCCGAGCTAATAGGTAGTCCTACTGTCGCCTACATACGTTAACTGTTTTAACACAATGCCAAATATAATTAGTGATTAGGTTTACCATTAAACATGAGATATTCACGGCTTACAAGAAGAAGTTTCAAGTAATCGTTTTGTCAGGACGTTTAGAATAGTGAAAATCTTATTGAAACCCGTTTCTTGTTGGTTTCAACTGTATTTTTTTGAACTAATGAACCACAAGCATCAATAGATCACCCTGTTTAAAAAATTGAAAATAGATTCCCTCTCTCTCTTCCCAATGTTCACAATGTCATCTATCAGTTTTCATGCCTGATAGTGAGTCTCATCTCTAACATCAGACATGTTACATCGAATAACGGTAATTTTTTTGATAATCATATGGCAATACTGTTGCATCGCAAATTACAAAAAATCGTTTTTTGTCATAGAGTTCTACTAACCTTGTTAAAGTTTCTGAAGGTTTTTCTTAAAAAGTTTCACCGAGTTTTTACAGAAAGACTACAATATTTCAAACTATGTATGTCGTAGTTACTTCAATTTTGTTAATAGTTCAATAGAAAACATTCCTACCAACACTTCCTTCAAACTATCACTTGTAACAAGATTAAACAGTTGCCAATTTTTTGAAACGGAAAGTTTCTTGTCTGAAATATCTGTAAGCACGAATTATAAGGATAGTGCAAAAAGTTTTTTTTATAACTAGTTGTTATCTGAAATAAACAGTAATACTCGATATTTGTCGGCTTGAATATTTTATTCGAATTTCAAACACAATACTTCAAGACTAGACTGAGTAGCACTCTTTTAAATTTGAATTCAAGTTATAAATATGATCGGAACAATTTTTTGCCATTTTATGTTTTCTGGAAGGGGCGAGGCTTATTATCAGAAAACATCAAAACCATAACTTTATGAAAGGATGCCATCAAAAATGGGTGGTACGACTAGTCTTCGACAAAAGACTCTGTGGAGATGATTTTTAGAATCCGTCCCGAAGTGTGTTATGGCATTTGATTTTATCAACATGCACATAAACGAAAATTTGCCCGAATGAAGCCACGCAAAGTTCTCAATGTGTCAACGTAGTGGAAACAGAAAAAAAACAAAAAATGGTATTCATTCTAAATTTTGTTTTGTTTGAAGCTAGTCGCAAAAACTTGAGAATTACTGAAATATATGTTCATCTGCTAAGAACGGTTATCATGTAATTGAAACTGATCTTGCTAGTTTTTGGGAAAGGCAGAGCTGTTGTTGGAAGTTTAGAACATTCACGTTAGGATTATTCGGATTTCACAAAAAATATTTTTTCCAGTGTTAGAATCATTTGAAGTTGTATCATGTTAATGAATAATGAATTGTCAGTGTGAAGAACACCTGCATTATCACAATACTCCTTTCGGTTTCTCATCACTATATTTTCTTTTCCAGTCACCAGCTGAGCACCAGAAGAAAACAAAATAAGCTTTATTGGAAAGAAAAAAAATTGCATGAACAGTTTGAGCCGGTGTCATAATTTTAAATCATATCTCCGAAGTAAACATTGTTTTTAATGAGACCTTTATCATCTTTTTCGAATAGAATCGTTTTATTTTTATTTTCGAAAACTGTAAAGATGATAACTCATAGAAAAATCAAGTAGAAGAACACAAATTTACGACTATAGCGTTCCACTCTGCAACCCGTTTTTAAACATAATTAAACTGAAAAGCGTTTTTCTGCAAAAAAAACTGCAAATGTCTAATCACTCTCACCGACCTTATTTTTCTCTTCAAAATTTGACAGCTAAATTTGAATCCGTCGAGTGATTGATTTTGATTGATGAGGTCCAGTTGAGATTTTCTGTTTTCATGGAGTAGTCTGTTAAAATGGAGACATAAAGACTACCATTATTTAACGAGGGCAAGTTTTAAAGCAGATTTTCGTGATAAGTGGTGTAATAAAAGTTGTATTGTTGCCAAGCAACTAATTATAAGTAGTATAGTATACAGATATTTTTAAAGACGTTCTTAACCATGTTTAGAAGTCTGAATGGATTTTAGGCTAGTTCTAGCCTTATCCACCAAACACTCCAAACCCTAAACCCCACCCCCTACGTGGTTAAGGGCGCCTTAAAAGAGATCTATTTCCGTGAACTCCAAACACAGTATATTAGGCTACGACCCCTGTGTTATAACTTTGCTACGTCATCAATGAACCATTCTTAAACGACGGACATAAAAGCATTTATTTTGTTAAACCTGAAAATACAGTACAAAGAGATTTAACATCAATGAAACCGACCAGCTGAACATGTAAAAATACTAAAACTGTGGAAAATATGAAGCAGTATTGAATTGTTACACCCCGGTACCTCAATCTCTTTTCAAAACACTCATGCTGGTTCATTGATGACGTGGCAAAGTTATAGCACAGTGGTCGTGGCGTAATATACTGTATTTATCGTTTACGGAGGGTGGGGTTTAGGGTTCGGAGTGTTTGGATGGATTAGGCTAGAACTAGCCTAATTTCTATCCAAACCTATAAACCACACACCCCACCCCCACGCGGTTAAGGGGGCGTTGAATAATATCTGTATACATATTATAATCAGTTTCAGGTCGAACACTTGTCTAACGGAGCAAATCTCGTACAATGCTGGCCAAATTTATCATTTGATTGTGAGACGTCACACAGAGAAACACACAGAGAAACACTAAACTTTTTTTGAATTGGAGTTTGCTACATGGATTAGAAATTGAATTGCTGAATTAGTTAAGGGATTCAAAAAAGGGTAATCTCAAAGTTTCAAAGTTAAAAAGTTATTGGAAAAAATTAATCATGCATTACACTTTTAGTCTGTCAGGAAATTTTCATGTAAGAAACACATATAAGACGCTTGATATTTCAAAAGTTTTGATTTTACTACTTGAAAGTGTGAAATTAAGAAAAATCTGTTTTTTTAAGCAGTGATACTTTTAAATTTTCAAAATAGGTTTAAATTATGGTTTTGGAGTTGAAAAATTCAGAAAATCTACTTGATTCGTAAAAATCATTAATTACTGCTGCAATTTCCAAATTAGAGCAGATTTATGTCAACTTTCCAAGAATCATGATAATAAATGGAGTCAGACTAAAAAAAGATGGAGCAGATTTATTAAAGTATAAAAAATGGACAGAAAACATAAATATGGACGGGGCAGATTTTCCAAGTTACAAATTCTGGACCAACATTGAAGATCTGAAAAAAAGAAGAATTTTCACGTGAAGTTTATTTTGGAGCACATTTTTCAATTTGAGAAATCTGGACAGAAAAAATAAATTTTGTTATTTTTGCCGTGAGTTCCAACTCATCCGTTTTTCGTGGTTTTCGAGAAGAAATTTAAACTGGAAATTCTGGATCGGGCGGTATGTTGAGAAGGTGATATAAACTTCTGAAATTTAAAATATCTCATTCAACACCTATGTCCATATTTATGTTTTCTGTCCATTTTTAATATTTTAATAAATCTGCTCCATCCTTTTCACTTAAATATGTGGTTTGTTAAGAGAAAAAGGAAGATGTTGGATTTTGAATAAATCTGCTTTATATTCTGTTTTCTAGCGGCGTAAACACAAGAAAGAAAAGAAAATAGTATTATTGGAGTGGTCCAGAAATGCTTGAATTTTTGAAATTTTTCTTCAATTATCTGAACTTTTGAAATTTCAACCGTCTTATATGAAAGTCTTTCTAAGTTCTTCTGTTTTGAAAACGGTTGAAACTTCAATCCGTGTTCAGTTCCAATTTCTTGATTGATTACTGATTTGTTTTACAATTTCAAAGTTGTAAATTTGAGCCTCATTCCATTTCTGATACAACTTTTCCTACCCCAAATTATAGCTAAACATCAGAACCTTTAGAACGACGTGACATATTTTAATTAGAACTTCTGATCAGTCTGGAAAAAATCCAATAATATCTGTTAACAAACTTGCAGAACTTAGAGTTTAAATAAAATGAATGAATCTTTATATTGCCGAAAAAAGTAAAGGCAATAATCCCATAATAGCCCAAGGACACCAAATTGCTCAAGAACGCACTAGACAGAACCCCAATTAGTGGATGAACCCAGAACTCTGGGACACTAGTGTCGAGGTCGCTTCTTTTTGACGGTTTTTGTAGTTTAAAAAATTAATCTGGTTCGACAAAACAGCTCTGTTCTCACAATCATTCCAGGTCCTTCTTCCAGCTCGACTTCTTCTTTGTTTAATATTACACCAATCAAAAACGACCCAATTTATTTTATAAAATTATTTTTATTTTTGGTTCATTTACCTTGTCTCACCGCTATAATAAATTCAGGAGAGCATTGTAAGTTTTAAGTAAATGTGTTGTTTAAATTCAAATTTGAATGCAGAAACTGTGAAAATGTATATTTTTCTATTTTTTCGCAAAGTTGATTGCATTAGTTTTGTATTTCGAAGTATCTTTAATGTAATCTAAAATTTTACTTGAATCTTCTGATACCTCTTTGAACATTTTCCCTCTCCCCAATTTCTTCAACAACTCGTTCTATTTTGGTTAATACACATGGATGACTGTTTCCAAATATGTTGATTTGCTTCACAATAGGATATATGTAATCACAATTTTGCTTTTTTTCAAACTTCTTATACGTATACGGATCATCTGGTTTTGAACACTTTGCATAGGTCACATTCATATTATCCATCAAACCGTCCGTTGTAATCATGCCGCAAAACCTTTTTTTGGAGACATCCTGTCACCTTCGATCATCATGAACCGCTTTTGATTGATTTACGTCTTGGGTGGTCTAACGATTTTGGAGCGGTGTTTTTTTAACGCGACGCGAAAAAAATTCCATCTTTATCGAAATCCGCATAGTCTAAAAATAATGAGGTCTGACGTCTTCCTCGAAGGACGTCGCCTAAATTGCTGAGCTATCAATCACTTCAACTGAGACAAGAAGTACTGTAGGAATGATAAATGGATGACCACGAAATCGAAGTCAATTTATCATTCTCAGAATGATAAGAATTAGGCTGAAGATAGCTGGACAATATTTTAGTATCTGAAATACACAGGAACGAAGAAGAAGTAATAATTAAACAGGATTCAATAATAAATCAACAATCAGCCGGCATTCGAGATCGATGAAATTGATTAACATGGTCAAGTAATTATCTTCATTCATCTCAGCCTACTCCTCGATTTTCACCTCGATAAGATGAAGAAGGCAGATATTGTTCTGTGTGGCTAAGAGAATCTTTCTCAAGGTCTTCACAAAAAATGAGGAGAAAAAAAGACAATAAGATATTATGCGAGGGAATTTTTATCGTGCAAAAACGGAAAAATGAAATTTCAAACATTGAGTTCATACTTTTTATATAAAAACAAAATGCAACAACTTTATTTGATATCATTATATTAACTAATACAGTGAAATTTCATTGAAACACGTGAGCGACACTAGCCGAACCTCGACTGCAAAAGGTGTTGAAACAAAATGATATTCTTCTTTGCACTTCTCTTTTTATCAATGTTTCTTTTCGCTATCATCTTTTATCTTTTTTTTCAAGGTGAAATAAACCGGTCAAGCCTCGCGTTTTCATAATATTGATACAAAGTGAAAATATATGATATGAAGGAATCTACACATCCACATACAATAAGAACGCTCTGATTTCGTTTACATACTAAAAAAAATGCCAGTTAAAACTTCGAGTTCTTTGAAACAGACACTTGAAAAAAAATTTACTCAATATTCTGAAACAAAGGCTCACTCAATCTGAAAAAATAAATCTAAAACTGAAATCATGAAAACTTTTTAAACACAATTACCTTCAAATTGCGGGATTTTTTTTAGGAAAGTTGACAGATCTGTACGGACGAGCACAAACAGGACTGGGTCAACAATTTTCAGACGTTTTATTCAAATTAAACAATAGAACGCCTTTTTTAAAGAAAAATAATATATTCTTGTCAGTTCATAGAATGATCTCCTGTAATTGTTTAGAATGCATAGGTGTTTAGACTTTTTTTTTCTCATAAAGGACAAACAAAGGATTGTAGTAAACAGCACATGTTCAGAATATACTAATTAGAATTAACATTAATGGAAAACTGAAATGATATGTGTGTCCTAATTTATCGTTACTGTCTTATTTTTCTCTGTGAATTTTCCATCCAAAAATTGAACACTTTTGGATATTCTGACTTATTTGCAAAATTCACCTGAACAAAATATTTTTACCGCTTTCAAATTGTTGAAAATCAGTTGTTCGTAACTTGTTTTTTGGGAAAGAACATTCCTTGATGGGGAGGATCTTTAAAATCACGCGCGGTTGATTTGATTTCGTTTCAGTTTTTTAACTGGTAGTAGACTGACTATAGAATACGGTAGATTCAGAAACGTTATTTTGATATAAAACTTTGGTCTGAAAAATTTTGAAAGGTCCTTTTTTACCTGCTTTAGACAACTATACAATGTGGCTTGGAAGTTTAAACAGAGCAACTCAAATTTCAAAAATCAGCCTCCTTTCACATTTTGAATTCAAAGAACATCGTATCGTACATCTTTTGAAATTTCGAAACGATTTTTTACCTCTCCTCTCACGATGCAGATGAAAGGTACCGCAGTAATAAATAAACGGATGGTGGACATCAGAAAAGACCACCCTGTTTTCTAGGAGTGACTCATTTCAAATTCATTGCATTTTTCTTTTGTGTTCAATTCAGTTCTACACGAAAGTAGAAAACAATCAGATAACTCTACGTTATTTCTAATCCCTAAAAATTGATTAGGTGCAACTCTAGAGAAACAGTCTCGCAAAGAAAACCTAAACTACAAAAATGGAAGGGTATCTTCTACAAAAATTCTTTTAAAACTGATGTCACTCAAGAAACCACCTAACACACACTTAAAATAATATTTCACCGAGAATTGTAGAGCAAAGTTGTGCCATGACCCATTTAAATGACCCACTTAAAAGGTTTACTTTTTTTTTGATAAACTTTATAATTATGAAAATTTGTAAATCTCTTAGTGGCTGTGCGGTAAGAAGTATTAGCCCATGTATTAATTTGGTTTTGAATATTTAAAAAAATTTGTAATGATCATAAAGTAGGCAGCGCTTTTTTTTGCATCAGATGGCTAAATCTATTCAAGCTCCAGCCACTCAAGTGGCTCTCATTAAGGCGGCTCAATTGGCAAACTCCTTGGAGGAACGCAAGCATTCTGTTATTATCAAAAACTCCAAATTATTGAATGACCCGAATACCGATATGGACACGTGTTCAGCACTGACTGAAGCTTGCAATGTCACCTCTGCATCTTCGGTTTTTCGTCTGGCCCAAAAAACAGGGCCTCCGCTTTTAAAGCTGTCATGGAGCTCGGCGGCGGACGCAAACAAGGTCCTGGCAACCTTCGAAAAACGCAAGGCGGAGGTAACATTCTGCAAAAATGCCTCCATTCGACCGGATCTGTCAAAGCCGGAATTGATCAAGTATCGGAATGCTTGGAAGGAAGCCATCGAACTAAACAATCAGGAAAAGCAAAGAATTTACACCGTTCGAAATCTGGAAGTTGTCAAGATAACCTACAAAAAAGATCAGGTGCCATGGGCTTGGGAAATCAGAGAGCAAAAGGCAAGCCCTGCTCATTAGCTTATGCCAACTGCTTCGCTATCTCCAATAAAATATCCTATCTGAATTATCTTGCTTCTTTCTATTCATTTGACGTCATTGCACTCACTGAAACCAAACTGAACGATACCTTTCCCGATGCTATTTTGTCCCTTGACAACATGTTCACCGTTTTCCGCAAGGATAGAACACGACATGGTGGTGGCGTGGCCCTACTTATATCAAAATCTGTGAGATGCTCTCTTATTACTATTCCAGAAGCCTTAAGTGCTGTCGAAATTATTGCTGTGGATGTATTTATCAATGGGAAGTCAACCCGTATTATATCATGTTATCACGCCAATCATAGTTCTGATATCGGTCCAATCATTGAAGCGCTGGAGTTCTTATTGTCTACCCACAAACAGACTATTATTACTGGTGACTTTAATATGCCACACATAGATTGGTCGAGTATGACGGCTTCGGACAGCAAGTGTAATGAGTTTTTAAGCTTTGTACTTCGGAATGGATTATGTCAACACGTCCACTCTCCCACCCGCCTTAATCCAGACCATATACTTGACTTATTGCTGACAAATACTCCGAGTGTACGTGAAGTGGTGGTAGGGGAATTATTCAGCGATCACAAGTTGATAAGAGCAACCCTGAATTTATCGCTAAAGAAACTACCCAATCATAAAACCTTGCTTAATTTCCGGAAAGCGGATTATGATAGTATCAATTTTGTATTGAGCAATACGAACTGGAACTCTGTATTTCGGGAACTATCGGTCGAGGAGATGTACAGTCAATTACTTGAGATCGCCACTAATCTTATCAATACTTATGTACCTACTGTCACCCGAAATTTCTTACTGAAGAAGTATCCTGCTGAAGTTAGACGGTTACAAAAGTTGAAGCTATATATATGGAGGAATGAGGGTAACACTGAACGTTACAAGGCCATTAGTGCGTTATTGAAAAAATCCCTCACTGATTATGATACATCGGAACTCGAGAAAAAGCTTACTACTGGTTCATCTAAAACCTTCTTCAGATTTATGAAAGACCACATGAAACCGTTTCATGAGGTCGGTATCATCAAGAACAATGGCGAAATTATCTGTGATGACATAACCAAAGCGGAGCTGTTTGCTGACAGGTTTTCGGAAGTGTTTACGCATGATGATGGCAATGTTCCATTCTTCAAACCAAGGTCCAACTCTATTATCGATGGCTACGAATTCGAACCGTATATAGTGGAAGCCGTGTTGGCAAAGCTCAAGCCCAGACATAATCGAACTCCGGACCAGATTCCTGCTATATTTCTGAAGAGAGTTGCCACCGCCATCGCGTTCCCACTCACTCTAATTTACAACAAATCACTGTCAACTGGCAACATACCTCATATCTGGAAAAAAGCCATTGTTGTACCGTTGCACAAAAAAGGTCTTAGATCAGACTGTAATAACTACAGGCCAATTGCACTTACGTCCAGTGTCTGTAAAACTATGGAAACCATTCTTAGAAGAGTTTTGGTCCAACACCTGAATGTCAACGGCCTATTGAATGGGAGTCAATACGGTTTTCGCGCTTACCGAAGTTGCGAATCTCAACTTATTCATTATCATGGCTCTCTATTACAAGATCTGGAAAGGCACAAAGCCAACTTTGCCATCTATATAGACTTCAGTAAAGCGTTTGACAAAGTACCGCACAACAAATTATTGACCAAACTCGAAGGATATGGTGTTCAAGGAAACCTTCTTCGTTGGTTATCCACGTTTCTGACTAATCGTAATCAGGTAATTTCTCTAAATGGAATTTACTCGAAACCTATGGATGTTATTAGTGGAGTGCCACAAGGCTCTGTCCTTGGTCCTCTTCTCTTCCTCCTATACATCAACGATATTAGTGACAACGTGGAATCCAATATATTAATGTTCGCGGATGATCTAAAACTCTTCTCTCCGCATGCCAATTTATTGCAGAATGATTTAGCTATTATATCCGATTGGTGCTCCCAGTGGCAAATGACAGTCGCACCAAACAAATGTGAAGTTATTGCGTTCAGACACTCGACACGCAACCTTAAAAGCAAATCTTCCCCGGATTTCCTTATTTCGGGTTTGAAACTCCCTTTTGTAAGGCATATTCGAGATCTGGGAATATTCTTTTCGGACGACCTTTCTTTCACACATCATGTCAACATCATTCTAAGGAGATCTCAATTCAGAGTGAATATGCTTTTCAATATTCTCAAGAATTCGACTATGGAAGTGTTTATTAGATGTTATATTATATATATTCGACCTATCTTGGAGTATGGATGTACCATTTTCTCGCCCTATCTCAAACTTCACATTCGGAAGATTGAATCTATTCAGAAGTCATTTGTTCATCGAATTTTCAAAAAATTTGGAATTGAATATACATCCTATTTCAACGCTCTGGATATATGTGGACTGGACTCTCTGGAGCTCAGAAGATTAGTTTTCGATTTGGTATTTATATATAAATCAATTATCAGCAGAGAGATCTATTGTGCAAATGCCTTATTTACATTTATTCCATCTGTTAAATCTCTAAGAAGACACCCATTTTATTTGCGTTGTAATATCAAAAATAGTAACAAATCCAGCTCCCAGTTCTTGTCCAACCGTACTTTAAACTGTTGGAATTCTCTACCCGTTTCTTCTTTCCCGGTTAAATCTTCCTCCCGTTCGTTTAAAACTAACTTGAAACATGTTGATTTGTCTAAGTATCTAACTCTTTCTCCTCTCAACTATTAATGTTTCTACTTGTCTCCCCCCTCCCTCTCTCGTTTTTGGCCTATTCACGAGGTAGCAAAAAAAGGGCAAAACTATTTTTCTCTTTTTTACTACTTCCAAAGGGAAAAATAGTTTTTTACCACCTAATTTTGCGTCCTCCAGAATCGGCCCATCAAATATTTATTTATCTTTTTGAATCCACTTCGGTTGTATCAGTGGCTCCTTGCCCTTCATATCGAATTAAATAAATAAATAGATCTAATGGTCTTTAAAAAACTTTGCCCACCATAAATTTTTCATGAGGTCGAACTGTCGACCAAATTTTCAAGTTTCAGAGCTCTTTATTTTTGAATCTCTATGCACACTTTCAATATTCAAGGTCTCGGTGATAGGAAACAAACTTTTTGAAAAAAAGTATCTGTGGCACAGAAACTCTTTTGGAATTAACTTTTATAGTGGCAAAAAGTGTTACTGTATAAAAACTGTCAAAGATTGATAGGTTGGAAAATTATGTTGACTCATGACTAGTTTGTTAGCATTTGTCATATTTTATTTTTCAGAAAAATGCAGCCCAAAAAATATTCTCCTTAGAAAAGCCGAAGAGAAGCCGGTATTTCAAATTTTTATGAGGCTCTTTTTGTTAATCTTTTTTTCTTTTGTCAGTGCTCGGTATAATTTTGTTTTGTATTGTTTGTTGCAAATGGGGGATGCAATTCGTTGGTCTCCGATTTCGATTGCAAAGAGACAGAATAATATATCACAAAGTGATACAATCCCTTGTCTGGAACCAAAAGAACAAATGTTTTATGATCAAGTTTGCGAGAAAATGGAGTGTGTCTACGAAAGATAACGCTTCTGCATGCCTTTGAAAAAGTTGGAACATGTTTTAGTGATATCGTGATCATCATATGAAATACAAATCATACAAAACATAAACATGAGAACGATGAATGATAACTAATCCCAGACAGATCGTTTTTTGAATACGTGTCATGGTAATACTGATTGTCACACAGAGTAAATAATGTGTAAACCAAACAGAAAAAAATAGAGCTTTATTTTTGTAGTTGACACTTTCAACCAATAAGAAAGCGAACGAGAGAGAAAGAGTCACGAATTCCATTACCGTAGGACATATGCGATGTGCCGTATTTGATTTCGGGGATTGAATTTGTTCTTCTCATCTCTACAGTATCCCGCAGCCTTTTTGATGCTGATGTATAATTCCACTTCCGGGTTTCATTTAAATCTCATTATTTTTGTTTTGGAGCATGTTTCGAAAGATTTTCGTCGGGTATCCATGACAATGGGCACAATATTCCCTCGATCGGACTTTGCCTTCCGCTAAGAACACGTGTAATAGTCGCTAAAAGCTTTTTGTGTTTATGAGGGGTTATTAAAAAATAATGAGCTCTCATGAAGAATACGGTAGGACACAAAATTTCGGGCGAAAATAGATTTTCACGAGAATAAGCCGAAAGTTCAAACGAGCGAAATCAAAGGGGCAGTGAAAACGAAAAAGGGCGAAATTTTTTGATCGTGTGTTCAAATGAAATCATAAAATAACTTTGTTTCAAAACAGATTAAAATAAGGAGTAGATTTATACAGCTAAATTCTGCAAGAAGTACAGTACAGTGCAAAATACAAACTTTGGCTTTTTTTCAGTTGAAAATGACCAACTTTGAGAGGGTGTTACTGTATCACTGATTGTCACACAAAGTAAAATATGTATAGACCATACAGAACAAAAATAGAGCTTTATTTTTGTAGTTGACAACTTTTTTTTTACAGACACTCCCTAGCAAGTTACATATGGACAGGGTAACTTCTCCCTCAAATCGTCCCATTTCAGTGAAAAATAGAGTGATTTTTGAGCTGTCCCCTTAAAATAATCGTAACTCTCTAGGGAGTGTCCGCACAAGAAAGTTGTCAACTACAAAAATGAAGGACTACTTTGTTTCTGTATGGTGTATACATAATTTACTTTGGGGGAAATCAGTAATATCGTAATACCCTCTAAAAGTTGGTAATTTTGAACGGAAAAGGCCAAATTGTAGATATTTTTTCACGGTACAGTAAATAGAAACCGATTGTCGCGAAGCAAATGAAACTTATCCAAATATATTTCGTTGTAAAAATTATTTTCTTTCTAGGTTTGCATGTTGCAGTTACTACGGTAAACAGTATGATTTGCAAGTTATGTACTTGTCTGCAGTTTGAAAGGTGCGTTTTTTTTTAATTGTGATTATCCTATCCGACCTGATAAGGAGTGAGAAAGAGGCGGTTCGCTGTCTCCAGAACGTTGTAGTTACCCGTGTCTTTTTAAAAGGAGGTATTTAGTAGGCGGGGCTAAATAGAGGCAAGGAACTTGACCAGTTCAAAAGAGACTGGAAACCTCCATCATACCAGTATTTGATAATTTAGGAATTTGATTAGTGTACACGATACAAATGGTTGAAAAAGTTCTTGCTTATCCAGTTTCGTGTTCTCACAGGCATGCGGAAATGAATCATTTTGTTCCATTGTTCCCTTTTGTAGTCGATTGAAATAACTAGTTTTGATCTTACTTTAATAGAGCTGCTCTACATCTCTGAATGTTGCTGAAAAAATGATGAGTTGCATTATGAGTTGTCCCGCTTGCTACGAAAACTAAATTTGTATGTAAAAGCAATTTAATTTTTCAGGAACAGTTCATCATGAGTCGGATAACTCTTTTTGTGTGGCTCTACTCGATAATTGTTGTTCAGTCTTGCGTAAGAATGATACCGCCTGATGAAGTTGGAATTCCAAGTACTGAGCCACCTACTTCTGCTGCTCCTGTGACAGAAGAACCGGTATAATTTACAAAAACTCGTGGCGATTTCTCAGAATTCTAATTAAACTTTCAAAAGCAAAAAGTAACGCTCAAATTTTTTCAGTCGACGGTTACCATGACCGCCACAGAGACAACAGATACAGTAACGACAGCGATGGCAGCCAGTAAGTAATGTTTCCTGATTAGATATTAGCTATGATTGTTTTTCTATTTCAGCGTGTATGGATTGCAAAATAGACGGAATTTTGGGAGGCACAGAAGGCACCGGTATGGAACCAATAACTGAATCTGGGTGAGTGATGAGCAACTTTATGTGATAATTGTCGAGTCGTTTAGACCAGATCCACCGACTTCTGAAGGATGTGTTCAATATGGATTAAGGTGCACTTGGGATGACAGAGTTTGTACCTCAATACAAATTATGGTGAGTTATCATGGAAATTACTTTCGAAACGCGTTTCTTGAACCTAGGCTGAAACGGCAACAGAAACAGTTGAAATAGGCAGGAGCGTTATTTTGGCTGACGCAGTACTCACATGTGCTGGCGATGGGACTTGGGGATCTGAAACTACTGATGCCCAGACTTTAATGTAAGCTGATGTCCAAACTTTCATATCCAATGATTTTTTTCAGAATGAACATCGAAACAGTATATTGCGTGTTTACTGGATGCCCCCCAAAGTAGATTACAATGAAAGTAAATTCTTTGCTCTCCATAATTCTGTTATTTTTAACATTTAATAATTTTGCTATATAATATGCTCCTTTTGAATCACTAATAAATCATTGACCAACAACGTTTGTGTAAACCGAAATAAAGATGTAATTCGCATGAAAAACTATGAACTAAAGCGCAGTACTTTACTCAGCTGGAAAGTTTGGACGGACGCCGGAAGGTTTATGGATGGAAGGGGATATCGGAGTGTCGTTGCCACATTTTCAAAAATTCAAATCGTTTTTACAACTTTATTTATCACATTGTATGACGCAAAGCAAGAAAAAACACGAGAAAACATGAAAGCTTTATTTTCTGACATACTGAATATGTTTATCAGTCATTAAAATACTATGACTTTTGTTTTGCTCGCTGTTTTTAGTTGATTATCAAAAGACGAAGTTGTAAAAACGATTTGAATTTTTGAAAATGTGGCAACGACGCTCCGATATCCCCTTCCATCCATAAACCTTCCGGCGTCCTTCCAAATTTTCCCGCTGAGTATGTCAAGAAAAACATACCTACAATTATTTTAACCTTCTCAAACTATTAAATAGTCTTCAGTGATGATTATCAAAATTATTTTTCAAAATTTACGACCTTTTTGGATCTTTATTTTTGTTCCCCTCTTTATTATCATCAATGAGACTAAACTTCAAATTCCGCTTTTAGAAATTATAAACGTTTCATCTTGATCTTGTTTACACTAATATTTTGTTTCTTCAGATTAATTGAATAAATTTGGGCAACACTTTTTTATTAACACATTTCGGAAACACAGCGCTGACCAACACTTTCTGCACACTTCAAATGAATTCCATTCACAATAAATAATACGGATAATTTTTCGAGTCAAAAAAGAATTAAAAGGTGCACTGTTGATAAAATTTGTGGTCTGCACAGCGATTTCCGTTTAAACTCTTGGACATCTCGTACCTCCTTGTTCCAGGCGGAACAAATACTTTGCTGGGTAAGTTACTGGACCTGTTATGGTCCGTGGTAGCCGCACCAACACTTCACAGAACATCTGAAACCCACTGATAGTTCAAATACTTTCCCAAAGTCCATGCTCACTTCTTCGTCGATATTCCAGAACACAACCAGTGAAGCATCAGGGGTGGCATAGTAGCGGTCATAGCATGGATCCATCCAAGTCTGGCTGGTATAGTCAGCACTTTTGTTTGTTGAAGGGAACGCAATCGGTTTCTGAGATAAATTTTAATGGATAATCAGTTCTACACTCTTTTAGCAAATGCACACTTATAAGGATGAACTTCGAGTGACCGTGGAATTATAGGACGCGACGTATATCATTGGAATGCTGAGAATACGGTGATTTCAGAAATACATTCAGTTTTTGCCTTCGAGACCTGATAATTGGAAAAAAACAAGGTCAAAGTGAGTAGTGGAGACTGGAAATTACATAATTTTTTAAATTACAAATTTCTCGTTTTTTTTTGAATACCATTCCTCAGAATTCCAATGATATAGGTCACGACCCATTTGATCTTGTAAGACCTGGAAAGTTGATTGTGAGATGAAATGGCTAAACGTCAAGAAATGCTGTGACATCGATTAAAGAATAATACTATCAAGGAACACTCAATTCGAGCATTATCATAACTCTTCAATTTGAAGGTGTGGATTTCTAGTTTAGTGCTTCGTAGGTTTTGATATTATGGAAATTGGCCAACGCAAGTAATAGTACTCCAATTTCCATAATATCATAACACTTCAGAAAAACATTTACTCACCAGACCATTGTTGGTGTACTTGGGGAATTGAGATGAATACCAATAATCTTGAGTCATAACACCAACATCAAGGAAATCCCAGCTCATTGGATACGGTGAGGTAGAAGATCCGGACTGAGAAACGTTCATAAAATAGCGTTTGCTGCACACCTATAATACAACTCACCTGGCATGCGATGATTGCAAGAAGAAGCCAGAAGTAGGCCATCATTTTGAAAAACTGGTTGCTTTTGGAGAGATGAGATGATTTAATGTAGAAACTGGTGAATATGAAATCGCGAATATTTCTTTGCCACCTTGGGCGGAGCCAGAAGGCGTGGCTCGGTGTGCGCTTTGCTCGTGTTCTTACATAACAACCAATAAGCGAGTGAGCGAGAGAGAAAGAGTCACGAATTCCATTACCGTAGGACATATGCGGTGTGGCGTATTTGATTTCGGGGGTTGAATCCACTCTTCTCATCTCTACAGTACCCGCAGCCTTTTTGATGCTGATGTATCATTCCACTTCCGTGTTTCATATAAAATCTCATTATTTTTGTTTTGGAGCATGTTTCGGAAGATTTTCGTCGGGTATCCATGACAATGGGCACAATGTTCTCCCGATCGGACTTTGCCTTCCGCTAAGAACACGTGTAATAGTCGCTAAAAGCTTTTTGTGTTTATGAGGGGTTATCTTTACTAATAATATTCAACAGATCCGTCTGTCCGTTTATTTGTCGCCGATCATAACTCCCTCCGTACTGGACCGATTTTAATGAAACCTGGATAGATAGATAGGAAATTGCGCTTAGATGATGCCCGAACTTTTCTTTTTTCTAAAATATCAAATTTGACGTCATCTGGAGACGATACCGATTTCAACAGTAAAAAGCGTTAAGAAAAGGTGTGTCCCGACAGGGTGGTAGAAAGTTTTAAAAAAAATCCATGTCATACTGTTGGCTCGGTTGTTTCTTGACTGCATTCTCGAAAGCGCCTCGGCCGCGCGTGTTTGGTGTAGCGGTCTACGCAGATGACTCTCACGCGTGGGGTGGTGAGTTCGTTACCGCCAGGTTGGAAATGTTTTTGGATTTTTGTTTTTATAAGAACATAGCCAGTATATGAAAGTTGTAAATATTTTGTTATAGCCGAGATTTTGTAGAACAAAAGGGTGGAGTAGTTATCTTTCTGTTGACACTGTACACACCGCTCAAACTCGGTCATAATGGATGATTGAGTTCCAACTTTGACGGTGTTTAAAAAATTACAATCCTACAAACACCGAGCCAGAAACTTGATAGTAGTTAACAATAAGCCTTCTGTCCGAAGCTTCATGGGGAAGTCATGCAGCATTGCCACCGATCGAATAAAAACTCAAAAAGTGTTATTTTAAAATAACTTTAAGAATTTTTTTTGTGAAGTACTGTCATGTACGAATGAGAAGGATTGAAATCAAAATAGACTGAATAAGAAGCTTCTTTAACTTTTAAACTTAGAAATATGTAAAATAGTTTTTGTTTCGAAGTATTCCAGAGAAGAGAGGCGGCATCGCCGCCGAACAGTGATAAATTTTGAAAGCAGAACTTTTTGGATTAAACCAAACTAAAAAGAAGATTTCCGTGTATGTGAAAAAATCTTGAAAGAATTTGGGGGGAGGGAGGCGGTACCGCCGCCGATAAGTCAAAAACTTCAAAAGAATACTTTAAACGTAACTTTTGAAGATGTGAATAGGAAATTCTCTTTTGGTGAAGGGTTTCTCAGACAGGCAAAAAACACATTTCCTGTATTTAGTACAATTAATTCAAGGACCCGGATGTCTCAACCATTAAATAAGCGACTAGGAGTATAGAGAATGAACTAACACTTTTCAAGAATTGATGGTGAATTCTAGAATAAGGATTTGTCTAAATATGGCCTTAGTTTGCCTTCAGAGGAGGGAGGCGGCATCGCCGCCGATCAGTCAAAAGTGAAAAACTTAATATTTAGAGGATCACCTGCCTTTCGTTAAGGGGAAAATAGAGTTACCAAGTACGGGTTGCTCAGCTAATAAAGACTACTAACAACTGAAGAAAAGTTATAGGACCAGAAGAAAAAGAGAATCCTGATACCCCGATTGTTTGAACCATGTAAGAAGCGCCGCAGGCGCTGTAACACCTAGAAGGGTGGTGTTGAGAAGGAGGTTCAGTCGCCGTTAGGCGACGTGAACCGACTGGTTAAATAATAATGAGCTCTCATGAAAAATACGGTAGGACACAAAATTTCGGGCGAAAATAGATTTTCACGAGAATAAGCCGAAAGTTCAAACGAGCGAAATCAAAGGGGCAGTGAAAACGAAAAAGGGGAAATTTTTGATCTTGTGTTGAAATGAAATAATAAAGTAACTTTGTTTCAAAACAGATATATACAGTACCGCTCAAAAGGATATCAACTTTGCCTGTTTTCAGTTGAAAATGACCAACTTTGACAGTGTATTTCGGTGTCACCTGATTGTCCGATAAATTAAATTTTGTATGGGCTGAACAGAGCAAAAATAGCACTGCATTTTTGCAGTTGACCTTTTTTCGTAGGGACACTATCTTGAAAGTTACAGGTTGTCAAAATGAACAGCTTCAAAATTTCGCTAATATGCTTTGAAAAAATATTATTAACTGGAACTTTCATGATTGTGTCCCTACAAAAAAATGATCAACTACAAAAATTATGTGCTACTTTAGCTCTGTCCAACCAATACAGAATACAATTCTTTAGACAATCAGGGGACACCGAAGCCTTCAACTTATTCGGAAACAATTTTCAGATTGCTCAATGATCCTTCTGATGACATTCTGTTCATTGACCAATTTATGAACTTAATTTTTCAATTTCTTCAGTGCATAGTAATTACTCTGGCTCAATAGGCAAAAAATGGTCCCAACCGCAAAGAATGGTCGCAAGATTTTGGGTGACACAACTTTCTGAATTGAATGGTCCCAACAGCAAAGATTGGTCCCAACCGCAAAGAATGGTCCCAAAATTTTGGGTGACACGAATTTCAGAATTGAATGGTCCCAACCGCAAAGAATGGAAATTTTTTAGCTGAAGGTGTGTGGCTGAAGGCGTGGGAGAGGCACTTTTTTGTTACCGAACCTTTCTCTTAGGCTTAGGTTTCTTAGAAATTCGGAAAAAAATTGACAAAAACGATTAATTTGTCAATTTTTGTCGTTTTTGTCAGTTTTTTTCAAATTTCTAAGAAACCTAAGCCTAAGAGAATGGTGAAAAGTGTTCTCCTACAAGAATCACACAGATTTTGTAAACTTTGTTTCCCTTTCAGCAAACTAATTCGGAGTCTCCTCGTAAAAAAAGTTATTTTGTGGCTTCTCAGTGCAAAAATGAGCATTTTCAAGACTCTCAAAATTAACATTTTTCTTATTTTTTTCTATTTTTTTTGTGTTGTACATGCAGTTCCAATCATGTAAATTGTATTTTTTGTGTTGGAACTTCAGAAAATTTTCAGACAAATTTTTTTGTAGATGGGTCATTTTTGAAAATTTAAGAAACTCCACAAAATTTTTTCTGAAAATAAATTCTGAACTATGCCAAAACCATCTTTACATCCGTAGTCATACGTACAAAACAAAAAAAATTGAAAAAAATGAGAAAAATTTTAATTTTGGGAGTCTTGAAAATGCTCATTTTTGCACTGAGAAGCGACAAAAACGACAATAACTTTTTTCACGAGATCGTTAAGCAAACTTGGAATGCAGATTTGAAATCAACGCAAAATTTCGGTTCTAGTGATATATATCTCGACATGTAACTCCATCTTGACTCGGGATCCTTCCCTAGTTAGCGCCCCTTTTTTTAGTATCAATTTTGAGGGACCATTCTTTGCGGTCGGGACCATTATTTGCGGTTGGGACCATTATTTGCAGTTGGGACCATTCTTTGCCTATTGAACCATTACTCTTATTGGGTGTCTTTCCATGTTTGTCTTTCATTTATTTTTCTTCAATTTTTTCTGTGTGCTCTTTACAATTCTTTCTATATAAAGACAATTTGGCGAATTGTCAGCACGAGGGCGCCTGTTTCAGTTGCCAAGCATTAAACCCCCCCCCCTCTTTTCCCGTATTCGCCCTTCGTTTCTTCTTCATTTTCCTCATTCTTCTTTTGCTCCTTTTTGATTGAAACACGATGAAAGTGCTGAACATGTTCTTGGTTATCCTACTGTTATTGACTGGCCAAGTGTCATCGGCTAACTTCTTTGTAAGTTAACACATAGATTTATCGAGTATGTTTAATACGATTGTAACTTTTAGACCAGTAAAATCTACTTCTTTACAACATCGTGTACCATGGACACAACTTCCACCAAAATGACTACAAAATCGACCACTATGGCCTCGACAACTGAGAAATCTACTTCGACTACGGGTTCGGATACGACTACTGTGAGTAAAGTTATCTTGACTTGGCGTTACAATTAGAAGTTTTCTGAGATATAGCTGCCACATGGTTCAAAAACAATAATTTTCGATGAGATTTACAAATCGAAGCAATGAATAGGAATCGGAAATTATTTTTATAATGTTGTCAGGGTGGTAGAACTCGATTTTAATATTTTCGACTAGTTAGGCTTGACAAAAAGTTCTTGATTTTCATAAGGAAACGCCGGAAACTTTTTCCATGAAACCGACACACTTTGCCGAGTCCTAACTCTGTCCCCAGCAGAATTTGGCTCACTATCTTTACTATCTTTACTAATAATATGACGCTGTAACACCTAGAAGGGTGGTGTTGAGAAGGAGGTTCAGTCGCCGTTAGGCGACGTGAACCGACTGGTCTTTACTATTAACAAACGCAAACGACTGTATGTTTGTTTGTCTGTCGCCGATCCTACCGCCCTTCCTTCTGAACCTATTTTCGTCAAAGTAAGTCCAAAAGATCAGAAATGTTCTATTAATGATGCCCGTCTTTTTCTTTTTTCAAAATTCTTAAAATGACGTCTTCTGAGGCAGAAACACTGATAAAGCATAAGGGAATCGACAGCGGAAAAAGGGGGAGAGACGGTCAAAGCGTCGTCTCTTCTTTCCTCGCTCCGGTCGCCGTTTCTCTTGGCCGCATGGATCAGGTAGGTGCGTCGCCGCGTCCGATCTGACAAGTTAAGCAATATTGACAACAGTTAATTGGCTCGAACACATGTCAGAACGTGAAATTTTTTTTGATATCATCGGATTCAGAGAAAAAAGAGGATTCCAAACGTGTAGTCCGTTTTCGAAGTGATCCACGTCATAAAAAGTTATGGGCCATTTTCTAAAAAAGTGACGACGTGAAGGATTTTTTGATATCATCGGATTCAGAACAAATTAAGGATTCCAAACGTGTAGTCCGTTTTTTTAATTCTACGAATATTCTTCAAACAGCTCGAATAGGTTCGAAAATTCTTCCAAACATCTGAAACCATTGTTTCGAAAATTCTTTTGAATACAAATATTTTCAAAAAATTTTATTCGAAGGCACACACTGTCTCAAGGATCCGTTGTCAGTCTTTCAATATAGCATTGAAAAACTTTCGGTCATTGAGAAGTTTAAAAAATTTACAAGAGCATCGATTTAAGCAGAGTTGCAACGGGCCGGGCCCGGATTTTCAGTACTAAAAAAATTCAAATTTTTTTTTCGAAAATTTTCCGATTTTTTTGGAAAAAAAATTTTTAAAGGGGGACACAACTACTTCTAAACTGAGAGTTTTTGATACGAATCGATTTAGAAAGCCAGGAAAAAGATAATCTTTTTATAGATTCATGTCTGAAAACGTGTCAAAAGCGAGTTGAGACCTCAAAATTTCAAAAATCTATGCTAGTCGTGCATTTTTTAAAGTACATTTCAGTAGAATTTCTCTTCGTCCTACACGTGAAAGCAATATTTTCAAAAATTCTCAAGAAAAAATTCGAAAAATGAACAATTATGATTGCATTTCACGTTCAGACGAGGAGAATTTCTATTGAAATGTACTGAAAAAATGACGACGGGGAGCGATTTTTGGAATTTTGAGGTCTCATAACTCGCTTAAAACTGATTTTTTGATATTCTTGTGAAAAAATTTGGAAAATTTTCAGACAAAAAAATTATTGAAAAAAAAATTCAAGTGAAAAAAAATTCAAAAATTCAAATCCGGGCCGGCCCGGAATTTTGCAAGTATGGATTTAAGGAAACTGAGCTTTCCCGAAAATTACTTTTTCAGACTACTTATTCGACTGTTTCTCCATCTTCCTCTACCACTTTGTCGCCTTCATCTCCATCTACTTCTACTACTCCAGTATCCTCAACCTTGTCTTCAACTTCCCCATCTGTTAGTATTTTTATATTTTCGGCAAAAAATATAACAATACGTTCAGACATCAACTACCACAACCGCGTCTTCCTCTTCCTCTTCAACCACAAATACCCCTTCCTCTACTTCATCTTCTAGAAATACTCAAACTTCGACTACTGTAACCGTGAGAAACTCAAAAAGCTGGGCTTAAGGTTATGATTATGTTTTCAGTCATCGACCGCTCCCACAACTACAACTACTTATTCTAGTGCTTCTTCTAGTTCATCTACTATCTCAACTGTTTCTCTCCCTCCAACTCCTTCTGCCTCTACTACAACTCCTATTCCATCCACCTCCGTTTCTTCTACATCTAGCGTAGTTCCTTCTTCAACAGTAATAACTTCCTACCAGTCCTCGTCCTCTTCATCATCCGTTTCACCTGCATCGTCTTCTTCCACCTCTTTGATTGATCCTTCCACCTCTACCCCTACCGTTTCTTACTCTTCTTCTACCGTCCCATCCTCTTCAACCATTGGTGTCTCCTCCACGTCTTCTACTGTTCTGTCTTCATCTACTCCTATGATCTCTTCCACGTCTTCTACCGCTCCACATACTTCTACCAGTGTAGTTTCTTCCTCGTCGCCTGCCATTCCATCCTCTTCATCATCCGTGTCACCTACATCGTCTTCCGTATCAACGTCTTCAACTCCTACTACTGTTTCTTCTTCTACTTCTTCTTCTTCTTCTTCTTCTTCTTCTTCTTCTTCATCTGAAACTTCTACGTCAATGCATTCTTCATCTACTTCTCCAAAAATGACATCTCCAGTTTCGACTACAGAAGAAATCCAAACTTCAACATCCACACTGCCAGCATCTTCCTCGGTTACCTCTCAGTCAGTTCCTATTTCGACTTCTGGTAGCTCCTCCTCCACTTCTCGCTTTTCCAGCCCGAGTTTGACTAGTTCGGCTGCTACTTCTTCGACGACAGAGACCACGCTGACATCCGAATTGATTTTATCTACAAGTACTTCTATCTCGTCATCTCCTTCGTCGTCAACGGATACTACCCCTCTGACTTCAACAACAACTACGAGCCAGAGCTCTGCAAGCTCAATTTCACCTTCCTCATCTACGGATTTCACCGCTCAGAGATCGTTAACAACACCGGTTACCAACATCCCGACTTCTACTAGTTCAACAGTGTCCTCCTCAACAACATCACCAACTGCTACATCCGAATTTGTTACAAGCGCCAGTTCTGAAACTTCTCCTTCTTCTATGTCTGTATCGACAACGTTGTCGACAGTCACATCTGAGTCACCAAGTTCAAGTTCTGTTAGTTCCTCTTCATCGACAACACTGCTAATTAGATCTTCTACAACATCGGATGCTACGACTGAGACAAATCCTACTAGCCCAGCTACTTCAGTTCAACCTAGTACTACCAGTTCTACTACCGTAGTCTCTACGCCATCGGCATCATCATCTTCTTCTTCTTCTTCAACACCAGAAGCGGTCCGTAGTTCAACAACTGGAAGTTCGTCTAGCAGTTTGTCTACCAGTTCAAAGCCAACGTCAACTTTGTCCACTTCGACATCAGAATCGGTGAGCTTCTTTAATTGTTTAAAAAACTATTTTCTGTACTTTTTTCCAGTCATCACTAGTTCCAAGTTCCGTTCCCACGTCTTCATCGTCGTCGTCAACTACCGTAACAACATCTAAGGCTGCTACAACTCAAACTACAACTAGCGAAGAACCTGCTATCAGATCAAGCACTGCTTCTTTGACCACTTCACAGGCACCAACTTTGTCATATCCTAATGCAACTATAGTTGGTTTCATTAAGTCTAACTAAAATCTTCACGCGTATTTTTTCAGACTCCGTCACCTTTCATATCCTCATCTGATTCACTGAAAACCACCACTTTGTCCGGAACAAAAACTTCCACCACAGTAAGATATACTTTCCAGATCTGAAATTATTAACATGCAATATTTCAGATCAAACCAATTGTTGAAGTGACTCATGTATTCGAGCCAACTCTAAACTATGGAACTTCTACTGTTGACGTGAGATTGAAAATGAGAATTTGAAGAAAAAAAAGTTTAAATTTAGACAATTGGCTCAGAATTTGATGAATATGAGAAGGAGGTCCAAATCATCAAGGGAGGCCAGAAATGTGGAGCTAACCGGGCTATAACTGCAATCAGCTACAAAACCACATACGTGAGTTGTTAAAAAACCAAACTTGTCAAATTTCGGCTAGGCTTCGATAAAAGGAACCTATTTTTGACCGATTTTTTTGAATTTTTCAACGATTTTCTATCAAAAAATCCAATTTCTTGATTCATAACTAGCTTTTGATTAAATTTTGAAGAATAGTCAAAAAATTCAACATTTTTGGAAAAAATTTCAAAAATTTCAAAAATTGGTTCAAAATTTAATTTTAAAAATTTGAATTTCAAATCCCGGGCTGAGAAAAATTCCAAATTTCCGACCGGTGACAACTTTGAAAAAAAACCATATCCTAAAAAACTAGGGATTTGCGTTCTTCTCTTTCATAATGGTTTTTCAGATTCCCGGTGTCTGCCTTTCAGCACCTTACACGGGACAAGCCGTTGCTATCTATCGTGAAAGACAGTTGAAAGATTTGAAACTGACCAAGATTATGGATTATGAATCCATCTTCCTTCTCACCCACAGAGAATGGTTAGCGTATGGGGATCCATACACTGCCCTTCTCCCTGGACTCGATATATTTGTGGTAACCCACTCAAAAAACACCGTAAACTAGTTTACCGGAAAATCATTGTAAATAAACGATTTCATTTCAGCAAGTCGCTATATTGAATGCCTCCAAGTTCAACTCGAGCTCTTTGCCATTCAAATATGAAGATATAAATGAAATCTTCTATGGGATGTGCTGGAACGTGGAAAAGTATGATAATGGAATGTTTGTGAAGAAAGTTGTGAAGAGCAAGCTCACTTGAAGATTGGCTTGGAAAATTCCGTTTACCGTAAAACCTGTAATATAATAGAGGCGCACCCGGTAGCCAGAGTTTGGAACATCCTATCTCGACTGTGTTTAAAGATATGAAAACTGTTTCAACTAAAAAAAATATTCTATGAATATTAAGCTACATTTTGTCAGTTAACAACTTTTTGATATTTCTTTTGGGAACCGAGATATACCGCTGCGAATAGGCACCGCGAGGTGCGCCTCTATTACAGGTTTTACGGTACATTACGTTGAAAATTCCAATAAATCCAACTTGTTGATAATTGAACGAAATTCTTTGACAGCGCAAAAAGACTGTGAAACTTCTGCACAAACTCTACATTTCTTCTGGTTGAGAACTTTGAAAGTCTCTTTTTTTCAGTTGTCAAAAAGATAAATTGGCAAAGTCTCTCTTGAGACAGTAACAAGCAATATGAGGAGGGAAACGTGACGAAAGAGAAACCGTGGAGAAAAAATGAAATAGAAGGCGATGAAGGAGAATTCATGTTGTTTCTGTGGAGTTAGGTATGCTGACAAAGATTTTAAGACGAGGCAAACGACGAGAGCAACAAGTTCGTGAAGGAAAAAGAAAACTACGTACATAATTAGTAGTTTATTCTCAAATTGTTTCGAGAAATATGGAGTTCCGGGAAAAGTGCGTAACTAGAGATAAGAATGTTGCTGGCTGTTCTGCTGAATATTTTCCTGGAGTAAGTTTTGAAAATTAAATCAAGTAGCTCAGAGAGCAGTGATGTTTTTCAACAGTTTCAGGAATGTTGAACGTGCAAGTAATTTAAAAACTCGATTTGGTAGTGAAGAACTTCGAATTGAAAAAATATTTTTATCGACTTGGAATTCAGAAATTCTGGAATAAAAACTGGAATTTAAAAACAACTGGAACGGGTGTGAACTTATAAATTTTTGTTAAAAGAGTTCGAACAAGTTACACTTCAATTATTTTACGTAACAGTTCATTGAAAACTGAGTATATATGTCATCATATTGACAGTCTAAAAAAATTCATGCGAAAATACTTTCTTGAAACTGTAAATACAATTTAATTGTATAATGGGCTAAAACTTTGGGGCGTGTCTACTTGATTATTTCTAATTCTGAAAAGCTATTGCCAAATGTATCTCGGCAGATTACACATATGATAAACAAGAAATTAAAACAAGAAAAATTGAAAAACGAGAAGTAAAGCCAAACTACAACGATTCCAAACTTGCGACCCTCTGTGGTTTCTCTTGTGAAAAAGCAACAATATTATTTATATTATTCGCGCAAATTATTTTCAGAAATATATTTTAAGCAAGGTTAGTTGATCATTCTGTACTGCATGACCTCTCAAACTAAGTTAGGCTATGATTTCGCGTGCAAAACCAATTCAACGTCATTAGTACCTTTTCTGAGTTGAGAGGAGAAATCACTTTCAGGCATGAATACTGAAATAATAAGTTGTGAACAATGGGAAAAATAGAAACGAGTTCAGACAGGTACACCAGTGTACCTGTCTGAAAAAAGGCTTGCAAGGCCTAACTGTCTGAAAAAAGGCCTGCAAGGCCTACCTAAAAAAGTCCTGTAATTCATCATACCCCTGTTCATAATTCCCAAGTAAGTACCTCACCTGTGCACCTGTTTTTACCTACCTCTTTACCGTACACCTCTTTACCGTAAGCCTAGTTACCCGTACACCTGTATACCGTACGTCTACCTATTTGGAAAAAATTGTCTTCTGATGTTTTCTAACCCGGGAGGATTCAAACCCGCGTCTACCGTGAGAAAACCCACAGCCCGGATAAGTATAGACCTCACGCAGCGTAACTGACCGTGTCTAACCGGAACCGACACAGATAAGAATGGTGGGGGAAGTCAAAACAAGTACGTCCCAGTCGGTGTCTGGAGGAGAAGAATGATGATAGGGATGGGTAATTGGGAGAAAGAGAAAGTTTTGGGATAAAAATCAAAGTGACAATACAGGCAATTAGGAACTGACATTTCGTGTGGGTCAGAAATTGTGTTTAGATATTGTAACTGTAAAAGTTATGTTACGGAATGAAACACTCCTCCAACTGTGAAGATTTTGTAAGTTTACTTTTTGATGGGAATGTGGGAAAGCGATACAAAATCACTTAATAGTAAGTCAAGCTCAAAAATAATATTTTACAATGCATGTGTAACAGTAAAATTTTTTATGCAAACAAAGCGCATAGTAATAAGAATTACAAATTCTCGAGAGAACTTGCAACACTTATTAGCTAAAATGACGAGAAACACACAAGAACGCAAGAGGAATCACGAATTTCACACAACGGAACAAAATTAGCGAGAAAATCAATATAATTTATATCAAAACCACGTTTTGATATAAACTAAACCCTGAAACGCGCAAGAAACACACAAAACACCCTTTTTGAGGAATAAACTATTTATTCCAAGCCCAACTGACTAAAATGCACTAAAATCACAAGAAAACTATAAAACTGGTCTAAAAACCAAAGAGAGAGGTAAAAATACTAACGAGAATAACGGAGCACCTAACGTGCCTCCGCCAGCGCCCAAGAGTGCCGAAAATCTCCATTTTGAAAGCGAAATTGACAAAATAGCTGCGAGAAATGCGCGCGCGCCCGTAGTCAAACGCGGCACACAGTGACATACGGAGTGAGTCTAGAAACTCAAGCGACTTTAAAGAATTGTTTAGAAGAACACACGGTGCCAACCGTACATCTCCCTTCTTTTCGAGTCCCTCCTGACACAGTGCTTTCTCGAATGAAGTGCTATGTGAATGTCAGATGAAGGCATGGAGGCATTCTTACATAATAAGGGGATGAAATGGGTAAGAATGATAAAAGACATAATCTACTGGGGAACATAAAACTCAAGAAATAATGACCTAAACTCAGAAGGGTGGGGATTCTTAAAGACTAATATAAGATAAAACTTTGAAAAGATAAAACGAAAATTATTAATCATGGTCGATCTATCAACAGCTGACGAGAGTCCTCGCTGTAGACTGAAATTGCACGACATGACGACATCCGACTAGGTTTCCATGATGACCATACTGTAGAATACGTGACATCGGAGGGTCCTTACGAGGTCGATGCTCCTCCTTCGTACGTCTCCATGTGTTATTGACCATCATACCACAATGTGGAGGATCCTTCCGAGGACGAGGTTCTTCCTTGACTCTTCCGTTTTTGGTGTCACTCCAATTCAACAATCCTGATTGAGGTGGATCTTTCCGAGGACGTGGCTCCTCTTCCACTCGCTTCGACTTGGTTTCACCACACGTCGAATGATCCGAAATGCTTTGGTGTGAAAGAATGACATTCTGATCACAAGCAACAGTAACTGAGAAATCATTAGGGATACTCTCATTTTTGAAATAAGTCATCGAAAGACTAGGCGGATCCGTTCTAGGACGGGGTTCCTCACGCTTTCGACGTTTGGTTTTCCTCTGAAAAACAACGCCACAGGCGCCATCTCCCTTTTTTTTAAGTCCGGGCTCTCCGAGATTGGGAATTTTGAAATCAGAAGAATCGTTCTTTCTCACAACATTTTCTGTGTTCTTTCCTGGTAACTTTGGCTGTTTGGTATGATGAGAAGTGAGAAGGCTACTTTTAGAATTCAGTGGGGGACCTGGACATGTCACAGTGTCTTCAGCTTTCTGGTCCACTTTCTTTCTCTTCGCCTCATCTTTATAACTATCACAATCCATACTACTGTCACTTCTTGCCTTGTAATCATGCTTCGTGTTTTCCACTACAAGCATATTCTTGAGCAACTGCATTGACTCTTTTTCACGTACAGTATCCTGAACATAACGTTCCTCTTGATCTTTTACCAGATCCACATTACTATCAATCACATCAGAAACTACTTTCTGCTGGACACTTTGCTCATTTGTTTCATACTGTGTAAACGTGACAGATCTCTGGGCCTTCCCAGGTGTTTGATCTCCACTACACAACTTGTCATCAGAAGTATTGGCCTCTGTGCACCTATCGGTCACACCAATATTCTCATCCTTCTTGTATGTGTTTTCTGTGGAGGAGTTCTGAATCTCGTCAGCCTTACTCTCCCCACAACACGACACCTTATTGGACTTCATAACAAAAATCTCCTTGACATTACCAGCTTTCCTAGACACCCTGTCTTCACTGTAATCCAATTCATTTTCAAAAACAATCTTAGCAATACCTTGCCCTTCACACAGACTTTTACTTTCCTTTCTGTAATCAATCAGTTTGTTTTCTGATTCATTATCATTTGAACACTTTGTTTCAGTTTTCACTGTAACTTTCTCAACATTACTGTTCGAGATATGCAATTTCTCAACGTGTTGCTTTTCAGTTAGACCATATTTCAAGACAAGTTTTTTCAAAGCAACCAATTCCCTCAACCGATCACCTTCCTTTTCCACTAGTGTTGTCCTATGTCTGATCATGACATTATCCCATTCAAGATCCCTTTTTTCTGCCATCAAACTTTCATACGCATTCATCACAGGTTTCAGAATTCTTGCAATAGTACTCGCAGAGCACCTTGTATACTTTTTGAAATTCTCAATTGTTTTATTGATAATCTTATCATAATTCAACCTTCTTTCAATTCCTTTCTGTTTCACCTTTTCATACTCTTCCACAAGAGCAGGACTCAACCCCTCTGAACTCTCCGGGAAGACAACTGTTTTCTTTGGATCCTCATCGAAAACCATTTTGTAATCACTGAATGTCCTAATTAGTTATCATCTACCAATGAAAACAATCGCTGAGTACCGTACGAGCAGACTTGAATTTCTGTGCGACAATAAATTTTCGACACGAAATCGATAATTTTGATTGGAAATTCGTGAATTTCAACAAATAACACGAAATTCTGCTCAAAATTTCAGTAATTCTCTATTGAGAGATATTAGAAATCTATGTTTTTGCTAGCAAAATTTTCTGCTGCAAAATCAATACTTTAATCTTCACTTTGTGATTTTCACACAAAAGAAGCGAATTAGCAGCGAATATTACGTCAATTTCAAGAATTATCCGTAAATTCGTTCACTTTCTACTATCTATCACCAGAAAATCAATGATTCTGTGATCGATTTGGTATATTTCTTTATAAAAGAGTCAGGCGAAGTGAATTCTTTTATATCGGTACGATTATCTCTTTAGAAGAAACAGCCGTAGTGTTTTTCTTCTATTTTGTTTGTAAAGAAACCAGCCGGGGTGTATTTCTTTACTTTATTATGCTTTCTGTATAAAAGAAACAGCCGAGGTGTTTTTCTTTTATATTTTGGATACTTTCTCTAATAAAAGAAACAGCCGAAGTGTTTTTCTTTTATATTTGGAACGAAGAGGTCACTTTTTCTGTTTTGCAACAGAAAAACTTTTTGGCAATCGGCCCCCAAGTAATAAGAATTACAAATTCTCGAGAGAACTTGCAACACTTATTAGCTAAAATGACGAGAAACACACAAGAACGCAAGAGGAATCACGAATTTCACACAACGGAACAAAATTAGCGAGAAAATCAATATAATTTATATCAAAACCACGTTTTGATATAAACTAAACCCTGAAACGCGCAAGAAACACACAAAACACCCTTTTTGAGGAATAAACTATTTATTCCAAGCCCAACTGACTAAAATGCACTAAAATCACAAGAAAACTATAAAACTGGTCTAAAAACCAAAGAGAGAGGTAAAAATACTAACGAGAATAACGGAGCACCTAACATGCCTCCGCCAGCGCCCAAGAGTGCCGAAAATCTCCATTTTGAAAGCGAAATTGACAAAATAGCTGCGAGAAATGCGCGCGCGCCCGTAGGTCAAACGCGGCACACAGTGACATACGGAGTGAGTCTAGAAACTCAAGCGACTTTAAAGAATTGTTTAGAAGAACACACGGTGCCAACCGTACAGCATGATTTGTCTGCTAGCAATTGTTTTATTGGACTCTAAAAAGTTAACGTGCTCAGTTTCAGAAATATCACTGGTACATCTCAATGAATTTTCTGCTATGTTTTCAGTTTCAGATATTCATCTAGAGTTGAGATTTTCCCGAGTTATTATTATAGCAGTAAATTGACGCTCGAAGTTTGCGTACTGAACCTTCCGACTCTGATAATAAGCCACGCCCCCTTTTAGCTGTCCCATCAATGATAGTTAACCGAAACCCCACACCTTTTTGCTGTTACCGAGATAGCTGGAAGGGACGAGGTTTATTTTCAGAAACGAGATGTTCTACCCGGAAGCAAGAAATGTCAAAAAGAAACTGTTTCGATAAATTAATTTATTGTCAATCAAAATAAAGGGAGGGAATGCATTTGGAATTTTCGTAATTTATTGATGGGTGTTTATGTGGAAAAACTTTCGAAACAAATCTGAAACATAGCTATAATTTGATAAACATGCTCTATGAAATCTCTTTATTTTTTCTAATAACAATACGGAACGGAAAAGAGATGATAGGGATGGGAAACCAGGTTAAGGGACAGTCATAGGAAAGGGCAACACACTACATACTGATTTTTCTAAACATGTTACAAGTTAAAAGGGTACTGAAACTGAGAAAGTGTTTTGTGGGATCCAAGCAAATATCCCTCCTAACATGAATTTTTCTAATTTCTATTTTTATTGGTACCGACTAGAGTTGCATGGAATTCCGACTTCCAATTTCTGACCGCCGGATTAGGAAAGTCTACTTCCAACTTCCGTCATTCCATAACTGAAAATTAGGAAGAGTACAATTCGCACAAATTCATGTAAAAATGGTCTAAAAGGACAGAAAATAGGCTTTTCATCTGCCAAAAAACTAAATTTTCACTGATTTTTGCGAATTTTATGATCTCTTGGAGTTTTTGTATATTTGCGAAAAAATCTACTTCCGACTTCCGGGGATAATAAATTTTCACTTCTATGTGATTCTGGTAAATGCTATTTATCAAACGTTGTTTATGTGGAGAACAAATTGAACAATATCTGAAACGGAGACGTTTTTTGAAATTATCTCACCGGCTAGAAAAAGTTCATGACATTTTTACTTCTTTCTAATAAAGCTTATTTGGTTTTCTCTCGTGCTCAGCTGGTGACTAGAAAAGAAAATACAGTGATGAGAAACCAAAGGGAGAGTTTTGGAAGACCAGAAGTTTGCTTACTGACAATTCTTTATCATGAAACAAGTTCAAATGATACCAAAACTGGAAAGTTTTGTGAATTCCGAATAATCCTAACGTGAATATTCTAAATTTTCAACAACAGCTCCGCCTTTTCTCAAAAATTAGTAATTTAGGTTTCAATTACATGGTAACCGTTTTTCTCGATTAGTTCTGATGTTTGTAGTAATTCTCAAAAAATGCACTTCAACACAAGAAAAGTGCAAATTTTTACATATATTAAAAATCATTTTTTTACATGTCCTGAATAAATGATTTTTTTTCATCGGAAGCACCTAAATGACCTGAAATAATTAAAAAGAAGAGAGTTTTTCCGAATACTTTTTATTTAATATAAACATTTTGTTTTCAAAAAATTAAAACCTTAGTTTCATTATAAGAAATTGGGCAGTCATTAAGACTGCCCAACTTCTTCCTCATCTTTTCAACCATCTCCACTATTATCTTCGGGCGCGTCGACTTCTTGATTGGGATCCACCATGGCGATTTTCTGCAAGAAATTCATAAGTTACACGGGTTCTTCCTGTAGGAATTGGTCCGAATGGGATCGGAATTCCAAGTTGAGACAGATGCAGTCTTATAGCAAATTTCACCCTTATTCCGAATATGTAATCAGTTTTTGCAGTTGAAGTCTGTGAGAAAAGTTACTAGAAAAAACAAAAGTTAGCCTTTAACACTCTCCGGCAGCAGACCGTGAATTTATAATAATTGTTTGGAATATTTCTGTATATATATGGGACAATAAAGAACCAAATAAAACTTCCAGAAAATTAGGTAAAGTCGATTTTGAGACTCCGGAAGCTTTCACTTCTGCACTAGGTTATCACGTAAACGGGAATAACTTTACTCGGGGACTCCCGTTGCAAAAACTAGTTACAGATTCGGAATCGGCTTAAAATTATAGGAAAGCACTCGTCTCCACAGCCCCCGTCTCAACCATTTCCAAATAAGGTCTATATCCAGACGGAACAATTTCAGATTGTCCCTTTTTTAGCCCAGTTTCCCTTACTTTCTCATCGTCGAAGATGACGATGAAGACGTCGAACGATGGGAAGTCCTTCTTGATCCTGATACCCATAATCTATAATAAAGTTATAAATATTCTGGAAGATGAAACTGATAATGGCTAAACCGATGTTCAAAAACGGGTACGTTTTACATGACATTTAAATACTTTCTCGTTATTCGAGTTTAAACATTTGGTTTGTTTGAGACCAGCTCTACTGTAAAAGAATAGGTTCCTTAATCTGATATCCAGTTGCTATAGACATTCCACTCTTGAATGGGATGAAGATCTATTTTTTGGCAACTTTGAGAATTATTGGGAATTATTCCTACACAGTCTGGCATTATCTTGAAACTACGCATATCTTGGTAAGATCTAAACTGAAAATTTATTATCCCAAACAGTTTTCGCTGTCAGTTTTCCTATATACAGTGTTATCTCCCCAACTTTTTTGTGCCGGCACTTCTTGGGGAGTTACAGTATTTTCTCATTCCCATCGACTGATTTCAGTTCGAAATAACGCGATTTTTGAGATGTAGTTTTAAAATATCTATAACTTTCGAAGAAGTCTCCGTAGCAAAACGTCGTCAATTACAAAACGAAAGTTCTAATTTTGAACCGTATAGTTCTTCAAAAATTGACTTGGTCGAACAACTAGTGATATCGCGACACATTCTCAAAGTTAGACAATTTTAACTGAATACGGCTTAAATTTTTTGAATTTTAATTTCCGAACCACTCACCTTCTCAACATTCAACAATAATTAAAAAAGGACTCAATAAAAATCAGGGGATTAAATATATAGACCGGTTCATTCAGTCTTGTGGGGAGTAAATGTGGTTTCCCTTGGGCTCTCTCCCCTTTTATACGGGATTCGTATTCATGCGCGGGTTGTGTCCATTAGTAACCAGGCAACTCGTTGAAAGAGAAGAGAGAGTGAAAGTAAACGGGAATAGTCTATTTTCCTTCAATTTATTCAGTGTCTCGTAGAAGTGGATGTTGAAAATGGATCCTGTCCATTGGTAGCAGGGAAACCCGAAAAAAGAGAAGTGGCTTCCTTCCGGGCAGGGGAAATTCGGGGACTCGCTATAACGGCAAATTTTATTGCTTCAAGGCTAAAATTATTGAACTGACTGTGACTGTTTTCTGAACACGTCTGTAATAAGAGTTCTATAAAGAATCTGTAGTTAGTTTTTTTAAAATTCATATGGGTTTTCAATTCTCCAATCTGAAAAAATCTGAATTCTGAAAGTTCTGAGAAATTGTTCAAGAAATGATACATCTTATCGGATCTTTTATTGAAACTTGAACATATTCTATCAAGACTGGTCTTTGAAAACTTATTTATATCAGGAACTAAAAAAATTCAAAAAAAAATCTTGAACGAGACCCTCATGAGACAGTTTCAAGTGAAACAAAGAGAAAATCGAGGAGATAGAGAGAGGGACAATAAACGGGGGAAGGAAAATAAAAGGATGATGAGATGTGTTAAGGGGGTTGAAAATAAATTTGGAAAAATAGTAAAAACTGTGACATATGTACAACTAAAAAAGCAGAGAAAAGAGAAATTAGAACCGGGTGATTGATGAGTTAAGTAAAGTTTGTGAGGGGGAAAGAAAAGAATTTACATTGATGGTGATAACAATCCAGTACGGAACAGTAAACGAGACAAATTATCCGAAAGGGGAGAGATAGATAAGGGTCATGGGTCTTCTGAGAGAATGTGATAATTTGCCGACAAGCTGTCCTGGATTAGAGTTTAGCTCGACTCTTCGGATTTGATTGTCACTGACTCTTCCACCATTTCCACAGAATACGTAATCTTCACGGGCGTAACCAGAGGAAGATGTAGTTGATAACACCAACTTTGAGAGTGTTTCTCGGTGTCGCTGATTGTCTCCCAAAACAGTTTTTGAAATTGACCGTTTTTGTATGAGCACTCTCTAAAAGGGTACAGTTCGGCAAACTTTTACTGACTGAAACTTTCTAGAAAGATTTCGCACAAAAAAAATAAATCATAAGAACTACTTTTACTCTGTTTAATCTTTAAAAAAATCTACTTTGAGAGACAATCATCGACACCAAGAAACATGCTCAAAGTTGGTAATTTTTATCTGAAATTAGTCATCGGTATAAAGTATTCACGAACAATAACTTGTGCTGAAACATTTTACGGCATTGAATTGCCATAAAAAAGCTTTAAGGAGCTCAAGTTATTGCTTGTGAATACGTCCATTTCGGCAATGGCCAGCACTGTTCTCCCTCAATCTGACATGGGAAGTCCTCGAAGTGTCCTTTTTCAAACGACTCAATAATTTGGCACCTCATACTTTCGAGTCCATAGATTCCGAATCTGAAATAAAAATCTGCTAAATCCTTCTGTGAGCCGATTTATGAACCGTCAAACTTTTCTTACGATTAAGCTTTTTTTAAACAAAAATTAGAAAAGTTTGACGGCTCATAACTCGGCTCACAGAAGGATTTAGCAGATTTTTATTTCAGATTCGGAATCTATGGACTGAAAAGTATCAGGTGGGAAACATTTGAGCAGTTTGAAGAAGGACACTTCAAGGACATCCCTTGTGAAATTCACGTCAACGTTGAGTTGACAATCATCAATGTTTCCTCAGCATTCAATGTTCCCGTCGAGTTTCTAGAGGGACTATTTTCGAACAACAACTTGTGCTATTTAATAAATATTTATGGTGTCAAATTACCATAAAAATGTATTAAATTGCAAAAGTTATTGTTCGTGAACAGGAACCACATGAACCCATTCACAAGTTGCAAAAAAGGAAAACACTATTCTTGCTGCTTGCAAAAAATAGATGTTTGCTTTTTTTGCTACCTTGTAAATGGGTTTATAATAGGATTATTTACGACATGTGAAAAATACAAGAAAAGTGTAAATTAATTAACATTTTCTTGTATTAAAATACACTTTTTACATGTTGTGAATAAATGGGTTTTTTTAATCCAAGCACCTAAATGACCTGAAATAAAAGAAAATATGAGAGTTTTCCCATAAACTTTTTATTATTCCAAAATACCAAAAATTATTTCCCAAAACAAAATTAACCCTCAACGTTCTACATAAGAAGTTGGGCAGTCATTTAGTCTGCCCAACTTTTCTCTCATTTTTTCTATAAATTCCTCTATTATTTCCCGATTTGGCCTGGGGGTGCAGCCATAAAAAACAATCCAATCAATCTCATGCCGTTTAAACGGCGCCTCTGAGTTGACTTCTTCTTCTGGAGTCATTAGGGCCATCTTCTGCAAGAAATTCATCAGTTATACTGATTCTTCCTGTAGGATTTGGTCCAGATGGAGACAAATGTAGTCGTATAGCAAATTTTACCCGGATTCCAAATATGTAAGTAGTTTTCGCGATGGGAGTCTGTGAGAAAAGTTATTCAAGAGTTCGTAAGAACCTACAGTACTGCTCAAAAGGTTATCAACTTTGCCTGTTCTCAGTTGAAAATAACACACTTTGACAGTGTATTTCGTTGTCACTTGATTGTCTGACAAACTCAATTTTGCATGAGTTAGATAGAGCAAAAATAGCACATCATTATTGTAATTGACCGTTTCTTTGTAGGGACACTATCATGGAAGTTACAGATTGTCAAAGTGAAAAGCTCCAAAATTTGGCTAATATGCACTGAAATTAGTCGGCATCTGGGAGAAATGACTTTGGTTAACTGCAATTTTCATGATAGTGTGCCAATAAAAATGGTAAACTACAAAAATGATGTGCTATTTTTGCTCTTTCCAACCCTAAAAAATAAAATTTGTCGGACAATCAGATGACACTGAAATATACTGTTAAAGTTGGTCGTTTTCCACTGAAAACAGCCAAAGTTGATAACCTTTTGAGGAGTATTGTAAACGTGAATAACGTTTCGTAGGGACTCCCGTCGCAAAAACTAATTGCAGATTCGGAATCAGCGAAAAAATTGATATAGGACAGTATTCATCTACGATCGAAACTGTGACCCCCATCTCGAGACCATTTCCTAGTGAGGTTTCTATCCAGACGAAACAATCTCCGTTTACAGATTCCCTCACCTTCTCTTCATCAAATATTACGACGAAGACGTCGAATTTCGGGAACTCTCTCATGATCCGCCGGAGCATCACCGTCTCCCATTCCGAGATGTCTGTGGTCAGAACGTGTCTCATATTGAACACGTTCTGGGCCTCGATGAGATTGAAGGGGACTGCCTGAATATTTGGCTTCATTCCAGGGACTGCACATCTGATCCACTGAAAAATAAGATGTTGAGTCAAAAAGCATTGTGTATAAAATCACCTTTGGCTTGGAGAAGAACTTGTTGATGTAGTTGTCTCCTTTTGCGATCGAGAACTTGTTGGAGCAAGTTGGGAACGTCTAAAATTGAATTTTTGCATGTTTGGAAATGTCTTGAATACATTATTGTCTTGCGAGCAGACGCTCACAGTTTGGAGAAAATGTAATTCTCGCCAAGCATCAATGCTTGCAAGACGACACTCGTTTGATGTATTTGCACTGGACAGTTCCTACAACCGCACACTGCCGAAACCGAAGAAAATTATGTGCCAAATTGATAGACTCAGAGAAAAAGAGTCATTTTCATGTGCATTTCGGTGGAGCGCAGTTGTGAGAACTATGCTGAGCTGATACCACAACGAGATACCAACTAACCAGTGAGTACTCCCGGAAGATAGTTCTGAAGTTCGGCTTCTCGCTGGTTCCATCGAATTCATATCTCGAGCGCTTAGTGGTTCCGGTACCTGTAATATGGTTATTTTCAGAAGCACAAAATAATCTTTCAGTTCTTTTGAACCAAACAAAAGTTTGTCTAAAACCTACCGGCGGTTAAAATTGGCAAGAGGGTCGGTGCTGGAGTCTGGTTGCTGGGTTTCGTGATGATGGAGGTTTCTGAAAAAGAGATTTCTTGAAATTCAGTTCCAAGATTGAATGACCACAGGTTTCCGTTCCAAACTTCCAATAGCTACTAAACCAACCTGAGGACGGAGAGATCGAGGTGGTGATTGGTGGGGTCAGGGTTCCTAAGCTTGTGGGAAGTCCGAAGCTCGTAGGGAATGGAGTTTCTGAAAAATAAATTATCCTTTTCAGATGAAAAATTGGCATATTTCATTAAAAATGCCTGTGCCAAAAGTCTGAGATTTTGTATCTACACGAACCAGTTCTCTCAACGGTTTCCGACTTCGTGGTACCATCTGTGGTTCCTTGAGACGATGTCGTGGATTCGGTGGTCGAAAGAGCAGATGCAGTCGTGGTGGCTTCTGGAGACTCTGAGACTTCGTCGCTGGTGAAGTCTTGAGAAGATGTCGTGGATGGAGTTGGCTTGGTGGAGGAACCAGTGGTGGCCGAAGCAGTGGTAGTGATGGTGCCTCCTTGAACGGTGTCTGAAAAAAAATCTTCAATTCGTCTATCGTTGTATAGCCTCTTTACTTTCGACATCGATGATTTGAGCCTTTTTGGTATTCGTGCTGGTCGAGGTCTGAACAGTGCGGCTGGTAGATTCTGGAGCGGGGTCTGAGAAAAAACAGTTTTTATCAATTCGCGACTGGCCAGCTTACTCTCGATGTGAGGTTCCTGAGTTGTTACTGTTTCCGTGGATTTGGTGCTGAGGGTAGATGTAGAGATCACTGGAACGGTGTCTGAAAAATGTATTCATATGTGTATTGTTTCATTGAAGAAGAAGCGATACTCTCGATATCCACGAAGTGAGGTTCTGGAGTTTCGGCAATTTCGGATGTAGTTGTAGTAGATTTGGTGGTAGTTGTAGAAATTCCGGAAGAAACTTTTGGGACAACAGTATCTGAAACAATCATTAATGATTTTGTCTTTGGTCTCATTGATAATTTACTCTCAATGACGACGAAATGTTGCGTAGGCTCGGATTTGGTGGTAGTGGCAGTAGTGGTGGTGGATACCGGAACCGTGGCTGTGGATGAAGTGGTCTCAATGTGGACGGTAGATGTGGAGACTTCTGGAACCGTATCTGAAAAACCACATTTTATTGTCCCAAGATTGGAAAATAGACGCACTTTCGTTCACTAGCGGCTTTTGAGTAGTAGAAGAAGTTGGCTCAATTGTCGTGGAAGCACTGGACAGTTTTGGCACGGTATCTGAAATTTCAAATTTTAAAAATCGCTCAAAAATCCACGAATGGCTTGCTCTCAAGGGTTGTGGTAGATGGAGTTTTAGAAGACGTGGTGGATTCAGAAGTGGAAGTCGTTGAATCAGAAGATGTGGTTTGAGAAGCTGTTGAGGATGGGACAGAAACCGAAGATGAAACCGACGAAGACAATGTCGATGTTGGAGAGGAACTCGAATCTGTAGGAACTTGTGTGCTTTTCTAGTCTAAAGTGTCAACAAACCAGTTGAAGATGAGCTTGTAGAAGTTGTAGAGCCATCGGTAGAAGTTGAAGTCACAGTAGTTCCAGATGACGTTACCGGTGAAGTGGTGGACGATTCAGTACTCGATTTGGTAGAAACGGTAGTAGAAGGCTCAGAGCTAGTAGAGGCCTCAGATACTTCTGAAATAGTTTTCTCGTTTGTAACCCGCAACGTATTCTGTAGTTTACCAGGTGTCGTGGAGGAACCGACGGTTGAGGAGGAGGACTTCGATGATGGTTTAGTTGTCGAGGAAGACTGCTGAGATGATGTTCCGATGGTCGAGGTTACTTGAGGTTCAGTACTTGATGACGCTTGGGAAGTCACGGATTCCGATGAAGAAGTTTGGGACATGGTAGAAGAGCTTGAAACTCCGGAGCTCGATTCTGTAAATTCCCGTTTTTTGAAGGTTTCCTAAATTCCATTCAAACCGGTAGAAGTCTCAGATGTCGATGAACTCAAGCCAGTTGTGGATTCCTGAAGTGAAACAGTTGGAACTGCTTGGCTGGTCTGAGAGACTTTTGTTGATGATGTCTCAATTGGCTTTGTGGTTGAAATAACAATATCCAGAGTTGTCTTTCCAGAAGAAGTTGTTCGAACCGATGGAGTTCCGGTGGATGATGAAGAAGTGGAGTCCGAAGAAGTCGGCGATATCTCTGAAAAACCTAACCTCGATAACTGAAACTTGTTAGGTACCTATTGTTTCAATGTCTTTGTTACAGACTTTTTAAATTCCCTCCAATCATTTTCATTGACATCATTTTCTATCTTTTGTAGTCAACATCATTTGAGTCAAAAGAGCCCAGAGCATTTTTATGGCATCTCATTATTTTTAGGGCACGGTTGACTTTTTTCTCCGCGCACATGTTTTTCTCGGAAAGCAATGACTTTGTTATGGCAATATCAAAAATAGAGTCCCGTGCCGTATCGGAATATAAGACCTCCGAGAAATCAAATGTTCGAAACATCCACACCACTTTCAAAATGAGGAAGTTATGAAACAGTTCAATGTTCTGGGTTTTCTGATGGCATGACACTTTCTAGTATGCGGAGTTAAAAAATATGCAGAACTTTTCCTATGCAGTAGCGAGCACGGCTCCGGGACATTTCGAAACTGCGACATCTCAAAGCCATCATTTCGAAACTGGTGAGACACAAATAAATGTTGTTATTGGAAAAAAGTAGAATTATAGTTTTGCTGATTTATTCGTGTCTCACCGGTTTCGAACTGTTACTGAGCATCGAGCACTGGTGCATACCATTCGAAACTTTTATATTTAACTCTGCTAAAACTTGCCCTTTGTGCCCATAAATTTTTTCTACAATCTGTCAGAAGTATAAAAACAGTATAAATTCAGAAGTATATAAATAAAAAAACCAGAAAAAATCCGCGTCTGCATTCTGAAATCTCAGAATGACTCGAGAAAAAAGGATAAGGAATTAAAAAATCAAAATGGAAAAAAGATTAGAACGAAAAAAGAATGAATGAATTTATGAGTTTGATCCACCATGATGACATGGGATTTAGTGATGGAATCATTAAAACTTCCACCATATCAACCATAGAACTTTGTTATGGCGTCAGTGAAACAATGATATTTCGCGCGTTATTACTGATTCCCGCTTTTTATCGATTAGTTTTTTAAAAAGTTTCATGCTTTTGGAAATTTCAGCTACTTTCCACGAAAATGTAATGCGATATGAACAAATTTTCGCAAAGTAAGATATAAAAGTTTGAATCTGTACTCTCCAAAAAATACAAATTTTGTGAAATTATTTCAAAACCACTTTTTCAAAAAGAGTTCAAAAAATTTAGACTTTGGGAAACAGATAGAATTCATTAGATGTACACTAACTTTTTGGAAAACGGAATAATAATATGATTTTGAAACACCCGACTGCATGTTTGATAGTTCAGTGCCGTAATCTATCTAATGCGCGGTGACAAAATCCTGATGACCAAAACCTACGTTAAATTGATGGTTGGGACCCCCCTTTTGCGAATTGCTGCTGTTTTGAACTTTCAATCGGCAGAGCTACTAGAAAGAAAAGAGAATATCAAGATACTTGGTTACACCTAACTCTTTGCAAACAAGCGATACGTGAAAAGCGTTGGAAGCTTGCAAAGTATGGACGCTTAACTCCATTAGAAGATATGCTCTAGTGCTAGTAACTGACCTGTTGATTCAGTAGTAGTAGAGACGGTGGAGGAAGGAATTGTGGTTGAAGAGGATGGAACAGTTGAAGACGTCGAGGAGACTCCCAGAGTTGAAGAGGATGAGACGGTAGAAACGGTAGTGGTAGTGGTAGAAGGATCAATCGAAGATGTGGAAGAAACTACCGTAGTAGAGGTGGATGGGACTGTGGAAGACGTGGAAGAGATCATAGGAGTATATGAAGACGAAACAGTAGAAGACGTAGAGGAGATACCCGTGGTTGAAGTGGTTGAGACAGTAGAAGACGAGTAAGAAACGGTAGGGGTAGAAGTGGAAGAAGCTACCGTAGTAGAGGTGGATGGGGCAATGGAAGAGATCACATTAGTAGATGTAGACGGAACAGTTGTAGTCGTGGAGGAGATAACCGTGGTTGAAGAGGAGGGAGCAGTGGAAGACGTAGAAGAAACAGAAGTAGTTGAGGTAGACGGAATTGCGGTAGAAGTCGAAGAAACGGTGGTGGATGTTGGAACTTTGGTTGTGGTGGTATCTGTAACGAATATCTTTTTTGAAGTAAAACTACTTTTATAAGGCGAAACGTTAAAGTGAAGACTAGGATTTCTATTCCAAACATTAGTTAACTTACCAATGGTACAGCTTGTTGAGAAGAAGTAGATCTTGGAGGGCTGAAAGAAAATCAATGTATTTTAAGTTGCAGTTTCTCATTGACTTACCAAAAAATTTGCTGCTGTAGCAATGGAAACTGCGAGCGCAAGAACGATTGGAAGTCTCATTCTGAAATACTCAAAACTTTGTTGAGAAACTGCCGGAAAACTAAGAAAAGTAGAGGAAGAAAGAGAAGATGAAAAAGAAGAACTGAAATTTTTAATAGAATTCAATGAAGATTGAAGGCGCACCGAAAGCTTGTTTCGGCTCGTCTCCAAGTAACAAATGGATTTTCGCGGACGTGTTTCGCGTGATTCGCTCAATGTTTCTTGTGCTCAACATGTATTAAGGAAGAAATCGGAATATAATGGACATGACATTTAGAAATATGAGCCTGAAACAAGAATAAAAACACATAAAAACACAGCGGACAATTCTGATGAACTCGCACGGCCCACGGCCGCGGTGTTCGCTGTGACTATGGAGAAAAGGAGACACGGAGCATACGGTGAGAATCAAAGAATCATGACATCAACCTCAAAAGTTAACAAAGGAAGAACAGATTGAAAATAGGTTTTATCTAGAAAATAGGATATTTGACAGCAGATACATAACAGTTTTCGTTAAATTTTTATTGAAAAATATAATTTGAAAACGAACTGTAACACGGAGAAAATGACTGGAATATAATGACCTATGAAGAAAAATTTGCAAAAAATGTTTACGGTAAAATTCAATACTTATTATTTTCAAAATTTAGAAAAAATTTGAAAAACTGGCAGATGCCAAAGTTTGAAACACTATTGTGTTGCTGGAAAAACCTCCCGGCTTACTGTAGTTTTTGCGGTGGGCTCTAAAATGCTCCCATCTTAAAAAAGAAGTGTTTTTTTGAATTTAGGAAAATTAAAACATTTTTTCGTATACTACTGCCGATTTGGAATTCCAATCATTTGAGAAGTTTGAGAACTCATAACTTGGCAGAAATGGAGTTTCGTTAAAATGGACTTATAACCAAATTAATAGATCGTTTGAAAGCGGCGTTTCCAAAAACCCATGTTAATCGTTATTATGATTTTATAAGACGTACCAACCATCTGAGAATAATGGTGTCTTTGGGTTCAACAAATTGCGGATCTGAGGAAAAAATGGGATACTCCAAAATACTGGATTTTTGTTATACACGAAATTCAAAAAAACAATTCACGGACAAACTAGATCATAAAAACTGCGTATTCAGACAAAATTAAAGTTGAGATGTTAGTTTAACCGTTAGTAAAAACTACAGTAAGCCGGGAGGTTTTTCCAGCAACACAATAGTGTTTCAAACTTTGGCATCTGCCAGTTTTTCAAATTTTTTCTAAATTTTGAAAATAATAAGTATCGAATTTTACCGTAAACATTTTTTGCAAATTTTTCTTCATAGGTCATTATATTCCAGTCATTTTCTCCGTGTTACAGTTCGTTTTCAAATTATATTTTTCAATAAAAATTTAACGAAAACTGTTATGTATCTGCTGTCAAATATCCTATTTTCTAGATAAAACCTATTTTCAATCTGTTCTTCCTTTGTTAACTTTTGAGGTTGATGTCATGATTCTTTGATTCTCACCGTATGCTCCGTGTCTCCTTTTCTCCATAGTCACAGCGAACACCGCGGCCGTGGGCCGTGCGAGTTCATCAGAATTGTCCGCTGTGTTTTTATGTGTTTTTATTCTTGTTTCAGGCTCATATTTCTAAATGTCATGTCCATTATATTCCGATTTCTTCCTTAATACATGTTGAGCACAAGAAACATTGAGCGAATCACGCGAAACACGTCCGCGAAAATCCATTTGTTACTTGGAGACGAGCCGAAACAAGCTTTCGGTGCGCCTTCAATCTTCATTGAATTCTATTAAAAATTTCAGTTCTTCTTTTTCATCTTCTCTTTCTTCCTCTACTTTTCTTAGTTTTCCGGCAGTTTCTCAACAAAGTTTTGAGTATTTCAGAATGAGACTTCCAATCGTTCTTGCGCTCGCAGTTTCCATTGCTACAGCAGCAAATTTTTTGGTAAGTCAATGAGAAACTGCAACTTAAAATACATTGATTTTCTTTCAGCCCTCCAAGATCTACTTCTTCTCAACAAGCTGTACCATTGGTAAGTTAACTAATGTTTGGAATAGAAATCCTAGTCTTCACTTTAACGTTTCGCCTTATAAAAGTAGTTTTACTTCAAAAAAGATATTCGTTACAGATACCACCACAACCAAAGTTCCAACATCCACCACCGTTTCTTCGACTTCTACCGCAATTCCGTCTACCTCAACTACTTCTGTTTCTTCTACGTCTTCCACTGCTCCCTCCTCTTCAACCACGGTTATCTCCTCCACGACTACAACTGTTCCGTCTACATCTACTAATGTGATCTCTTCCATTGCCCCATCCACCTCTACTACGGTAGCTTCTTCCACTTCTACCCCTACCGTTTCTTACTCGTCTTCTACTGTCTCAACCACTTCAACCACGGGTATCTCCTCTACGTCTTCTACTGTTTCGTCTTCATATACTCCTATGATCTCTTCCACGTCTTCCACAGTCCCATCCACCTCTACTACGGTAGTTTCTTCCACATCTTCGATTGATCCTTCTACCACTACCACTACCGTTTCTACCGTCTCATCCTCTTCAACTCTGGGAGTCTCCTCGACGTCTTCAACTGTTCCATCCTCTTCAACCACAATTCCTTCCTCCACCGTCTCTACTACTACTGAATCAACAGGTCAGTTACTAGCACTAGAGCATATCTTCTAATGGAGTTAAGCGTCCATACTTTGCAAGCTTCCAACGCTTTTCACGTATCGCTTGTTTGCAAAGAGTTAGGTGTAACCAAGTATCTTGATATTCTCTTTTCTTTCTAGTAGCTCTGCCGATTGAAAGTTCAAAACAGCAGCAATTCGCAAAAGGGGGGTCCCAACCATCAATTTAACGTAGGTTTTGGTCATCAGGATTTTGTCACCGCGCATTAGATAGATTACGGCACTGAACTATCAAACATGCAGTCGGGTGTTTCAAAATCATATTATTATTCCGTTTTCCAAAAAGTTAGTGTACATCTAATGAATTCTATCTGTTTCCCAAAGTCTAAATTTTTTGAACTCTTTTTGAAAAAGTGGTTTTGAAATAATTTCACAAAATTTGTATTTTTTGGAGAGTACAGATCCAAACTTTTATATCTTACTTTGCGAAAATTTGTTCATATCGCATTACATTTTCGTGGAAAGTAGCTGAAATTTCCAAAAGCATGAAACTTTTTAAAAAACTAATCGATAAAAAGCGGGAATCAGTAATAACGCGCGAAATATCATTGTTTCACTGACGCCATAACAAAGTTCTATGGTTGATATGGTGGAAGTTTTAATGATTCCATCACTAAATCCCATGTCATCATGGTGGATCAAACTCATAAATTCATTCATTCTTTTTTCGTTCTAATCTTTTTTCCATTTTGATTTTTTAATTCCTTATCCTTTTTTCTCGAGTCATTCTGAGATTTCAGAATGCAGACGCGGATTTTTTCTGGTTTTTTTATTTATATACTTCTGAATTTATACTGTTTTTATACTTCTGACAGATTGTAGAAAAAATTTATGGGCACAAAGGGCAAGTTTTAGCAGAGTTAAATATAAAAGTTTCGAATGGTATGCACCAGTGCTCGATGCTCAGTAACAGTTCGAAACCGGTGAGACACGAATAAATCAGCAAAACTATAATTCTACTTTTTTCCAATAACAACATTTATTTGTGTCTCACCAGTTTCGAAATGATGGCTTTGAGATGTCGCAGTTTCGAAATGTCCCGGAGCCGTGCTCGCTACTGCATAGGAAAAGTTCTGCATATTTTTTAACTCCGCATACTAGAAAGTGTCATGCCATCAGAAAACCCAGAACATTGAACTGTTTCATAACTTCCTCATTTTGAAAGTGGTGTGGATGTTTCGAACATTTGATTTCTCGGAGGTCTTATATTCCGATACGGCACGGGACTCTATTTTTGATATTGCCATAACAAAGTCATTGCTTTCCGAGAAAAACATGTGCGCGGAGAAAAAAGTCAACCGTGCCCTAAAAATAATGAGATGCCATAAAAATGCTCTGGGCTCTTTTGACTCAAATGATGTTGACTACAAAAGATAGAAAATGATGTCAATGAAAATGATTGGAGGGAATTTAAAAAGTCTGTAACAAAGACATTGAAACAATAGGTACCTAACAAGTTTCAGTTATCGAGGTTAGGTTTTTCAGAGATATCGCCGACTTCTTCGGACTCCACTTCTTCATCATCCACCGGAACTCCATCGGTTCGAACAACTTCTTCTGGAAAGACAACTCTGGATATTGTTATTTCAACCACAAAGCCAATTGAGACATCATCAACAAAAGTCTCTCAGACCAGCCAAGCAGTTCCAACTGTTTCACTTCAGGAATCCACAACTGGCTTGAGTTCATCGACATCTGAGACTTCTACCGGTTTGAATGGAATTTAGGAAACCTTCAAAAAACGGGAATTTACAGAATCGAGCTCCGGAGTTTCAAGCTCTTCTACCATGTCCCAAACTTCTTCATCGGAATCCGTGACTTCCCAAGCGTCATCAAGTACTGAACCTCAAGTAACCTCGACCATCGGAACATCATCTCAGCAGTCTTCCTCGACAACTAAACCATCATCGAAGTCCTCCTCCTCAACCGTCGGTTCCTCCACGACACCTGGTAAACTACAGAATACGTTGCGGGTTACAAACGAGAAAACTATTTCAGAAGTATCTGAGGCCTCTACTAGCTCTGAGCCTTCTACTACCGTTTCTACCAAATCGAGTACTGAATCGTCCACCACTTCACCGGTAACGTCATCTGGAACTACTGTGACTTCAACTTCTACCGATGGCTCTACAACTTCTACAAGCTCATCTTCAACTGGTTTGTTGACACTTTAGACTAGAAAAGCACACAAGTTCCTACAGATTCGAGTTCCTCTCCAACATCGACATTGTCTTCGTCGGTTTCATCTTCGGTTTCTGTCCCATCCTCAACAGCTTCTCAAACCACATCTTCTGATTCAACGACTTCCACTTCTGAAGCCACCACGTCTTCTAAAACTCCATCTACCACAACCCTTGAGAGCAAGCCATTCGTGGATTTTTGAGCGATTTTTAAAATTTGAAATTTCAGATACCGTGCCAAAACTGTCCAGTGCTTCCACGACAATTGAGCCAACTTCTTCTACTACTCAAAAGCCGCTAGTGAACGAAAGTGCGTCTATTTTCCAATCTTGGGACAATAAAATGTGGTTTTTCAGATACGGTTCCAGAAGTCTCCACATCTACCGTCCACATTGAGACCACTTCATCCACAGCCACGGTTCCGGTATCCACCACCACTACTGCCACTACCACCAAATCCGAGCCTACGCAACATTTCGTCGTCATTGAGAGTAAATTATCAATGAGACCAAAGACAAAATCATTAATGATTGTTTCAGATACTGTTGTCCCAAAAGTTTCTTCCGGAATTTCTACAACTACCACCAAATCTACTACAACTACATCCGAAATTGCCGAAACTCCAGAACCTCACTTCGTGGATATCGAGAGTATCGCTTCTTCTTCAATGAAACAATACACATATGAATACATTTTTCAGACACCGTTCCAGTGATCTCTACATCTACCCTCAGCACCAAATCCACGGAAACAGTAACAACTCAGGAACCTCACATCGAGAGTAAGCTGGCCAGTCGCGAATTGATAAAAACTGTTTTTTCTCAGACCCCGCTCCAGAATCTACCAGCCGCACTGTTCAGACCTCGACCAGCACGAATACCAAAAAGGCTCAAATCATCGATGTCGAAAGTAAAGAGGCTATACAACGATAGACGAATTGAAGATTTTTTTTCAGACACCGTTCAAGGAGGCACCATCACTACCACTGCTTCGGCCACCACTGGTTCCTCCACCAAGCCAACTCCATCCACGACATCTTCTCAAGACTTCACCAGCGACGAAGTCTCAGAGTCTCCAGAAGCCACCACGACTGCATCTGCTCTTTCGACCACCGAATCCACGACATCATCTCAAGACTCCACGAGCGACGAAGTCTCAGAAACTCCAGAAGCCACCACCACTGACTCTGCTGATTTGACCACCGAATCCATGACATCGTCTCAAGGAACCACAGATGGTACCACGAAGTCGGAAACCGTTGAGAGAACTGGTTCGTGTAGATACAAAATCTCAGACTTTTGGCACAGGCATTTTAATGAAAAATTGCCAACTTTTCATCTGAAAAGGATAATTAATTTTTCAGAAACTCCATTCCCTACGAGCTTCGGACTTCCCACAAGCTTCGGAACCCTGACCCCACCAATCACCACCTCGATCTCTCCGTCCTCAGGTTGGTTTAGTAGCTATTGGAAGTTTTGAACGGAAACCTGTGGTCATTCAATCTTGGAACTGAATTTCAAGAAATCTCTTTTTCAGAAACCTCCATCATCACGAAACCCAGCAACCAGACTCCAGCACCGACCCTCTTGCCAATTTTAACCGCCGGTAGGTTTTAGACAAACTTTTGTTTGGTTCAAAAGAACTGAAAGATTATTTTGTGCTTCTGAAAATAACCATATTACAGGTACCGGAACCACTAAGCGCTCGAGATATGAATTCGATGGAACCAGCGAGAAGCCGAACTTCAGAACTATCTTCCGGGAGTACTCACTGGTTAGTTGGTATCTCGTTGGGGTATCAGCTCAGCACAGTTCTCACAACTGCGCTCCACCGAAATGCGCATAAAAATGTCTCTTTTTCTCTGAGTCTATCAATTTGGCACAGAATTTTCTTCGGTTTCGGCAGTGTGCGGTTGTAAGAACTGTCCAGAGCAAATACATCAAACGAGTGTCGTCTTGCAAGCATTGATGCTTGGCGAGAATTACATTTTCTCCAAACTGTGAGCGTCTGCTCGCAAGACAATAATGTATTCAAGACATTTCCAAACATGCAAAAATTCAATTTTAGACGTTCCCAACTTGCTCCAACAAGTTCTCGATCGCAAAAGGAGACAACTACATCAACAAGTTCTTCTCCAAGCCAAAGGTGATTTTATACACAATGCTTTTTGACTCAACATCTTATTTTTCAGTGGATCAGATGCTCAGTCCCTGGAATGAAACCAAATATTCAGGCAGTCCCCTTCAATCTCATCGAGGCCCAGAACGTGTTCAACATGAGACACGTTCTGACCACAGATGTATCCGAATGGGAGACGGTGATGCTCCGGCGGATCATGAGAGAGTTCCCGAAATTCGACGTCTTCGTCGTAATATTTGATGAAGAGAAGGTGAGGGAATCTGTTAACGGAGATTGTTTCGTCTGGATAGAACCCTCACTAGGAAATGGTCTCGAGATGGGGGTCACAGTTTCGATCGTAGATGAATGCTGTCCTATATCAATTTTTTCGCTGATTCCGAATCTGCAATTAGTTTTTGCGACGGGAGTCCCTACGAAACGTTATTCACGTTTACAATACTCCTCAAAAGGTTATCAACTTTGGCTGTTTTCAGTGGAAAACGACCAACTTTAACAGTATATTTCAGTTTCATCTGATTGTCCGACAAATTTTATTTTTTAGGGTTGGAAAGAGCAAAAATAGCACATCATTTTTGTAGTTGACCATTTTTATTGGCACACTATCATGAAAATTGCAGTTAACCAAAGTCATTTCTCCCTGATTCCCACTAATTTCAGTGCATATTAGCCAAATTTTGGAGCTTTTCACTTTGACAACCTGTAACTTCCATGATAGTGTCCCTACAAAGAAACGGTCAATTACAATAATGATGTGCTATTTTTGCTCTGTCTAACCCATGCAAAATTGAGTTTGTCGGAAAATCAAGTGACAACGAAATACACTGTCAAAGTGTGTTATTTTCAACTGACATGGAATGTATTTTGACTGCTACCCCTAAAGTGCTGATTTTTTTTGCTCATTCGATGAGTTTTCTTGAGACAAAGTGGCCCATAAAGGCTTTTCCTGTGACGTGACCTCGTTTTTGAAAAATTGAGATTTTTCGAAAATGAAATTTTTTCGAAAATTTTTTTTCATTAATCTTTTTCATTATTTTACCGGATTGTTCAGAAAATGGGCTTTGCACATAATTGTAGCAAATTTTATGTAGTTTTTGACAAAAATATGACACTCATAAAAAAATAATTTTTTGATCCTGAAAATGGTAAAAATGTGACACCCTCCAAAAAAAAATTTTTTTTTTCGAGGTCTGCAGAGGTGACATACATATGGTAAGAAAGAACAACTCATGGGGATGATTTTTTCATATAGCACTATAGTTGCTTCCAATTGAAAATTAAGGAAAAAATTGCTCTGAAAATTTTCATTTTTCGAAAAAATGTGACATGTCGGAAATATGCTCGAATTTCTAATATTGTCCAAGCTCCCAATTAAATTCAATAAAAATAACATTTTTCAGATTATGTACGACCATTTTCGAACAATGATTCACATCCGTGTTAACTTCTCTTGTCATAACACTCGTTCAAAGATTGCAATTTTTCTCATGTGAAGAACGTTCAACAGCTTATAACTCCTCTGAAACTAAAGGAAACAGGCTCAAAAACATAGAGCATCTCAAAAATAATTATTGATTTTTGAAAATCATATTCGGGGTGTTTTTAGAAAAAACAATTTTTTTCGATTTTTGATAAGGGGGGACCACATGAAATTTTTCCAGAAACTTAAAAAATTTTTTTTTTTCGAAAACAACTCAAAACAAGTTTATAAATAAAAATAAATGCTAAAAACCGTTAAATGTGGTTGTTTTCGAAAAAAAAATTTTTTCAAGATTCTGAAAAAAATTTCATGTGGTCCCCCCTTATCAAAAATCGAAAAAAATAGTTTTTGGAAAAACAGCCCAATCATGATTTTTGTGAAGCAACAGTCGTTTTTGGATTGTTCTAAGCTTTTGAGCAAGTTTGCTTCAGTTTTAGAGGAGTTATGAGCAATTGAATTTCCACCACATGAGAAAACTTGCATTTTTTGAACGAGTGTTATGACAAGAGAAGTTAACAGGGATGTGAATCATTGTTCGAAAATGGTCGTACATAATCTGAAAAATGTTATTTTTATTGAATTTAATTGGGAGCTTGGACAATATTAGAAATTCGAACTTATTTCCGACATGTCACATTTTTTCGAAAAATGAAAATTTTCAGAGCAATTTTTTCCTTAATTTTCAATTGGAAGCAACTATAGTGCTATATGAAAAAATCATCCCCATGAGTTGTTCTTTCTTACCATATGTATGTCACCTCTGCAGACCTCGAAAAAAAAATTTTTTTTTTGGAGGGTGTCACATTTTTACCTTTTTCAGGATCAAAAAATTATTTTTTTATGAGTGTCATATTTTTGTCAAAAACTACATAAAATTTGCTACAATTATGTGCAAAGCACATTTTCTGAACAATCCGGTAAAATAATGAAAAAAATTAATGAAAAAAAATTTTCGAAAAAATTTCATTTTCGAAAAATCTCAATTTTTCAAAAGCGAGGTCACGTCACAGGAAAAGCCTTTATGGGCCACTTTGTCTCAAGAAAACTCATCGAATGAGCAAAAAAAATCAGCACTTTAGGGGTAGCAGTCAAAATACATTCCATGTGAGAACAGGCAAAGTTGATAACCTTTTGAGCAGTACTGTAGGTTCTTACGAACTCTTGAATAACTTTTCTCACAGACTCCCATTGCGAAAACTACTTACATATTTGGAATCCGGGTAAAATTTGCTATACGACTACATTTGTCTCCATCTGGACCAAATCCTACAGGAAGAATCAGTATAACTGATGAATTTCTTGCAGAAATTGGCCCTAATGAGTCCAGAAGAAGAAGTGAACTCAGAGGCGCCGTTTAAACGGCATGAGATTGATTGGATTGTTTTTTATGGCTGCACCCCACGGCCAAATCGGGAAATTATAGAGGAATTTATAGAAAAAATGAGAGAAAAATTGGGCAGACTAAATGACTGCCCAACTTCTTATGTAGAACGTTGAGGGTTAATTTTTTTTTTGGGAAATAATTTTTGGTATTTTGGAATAATAAAATGTTTATGGGAAAACTCTCATCTTTTCTTTCATTTCAGGTCATTTAGGTGCTTGGATTAAAAAAAAATCATTTATTCACAACATGTAAAAAATGTATTTTAATACAAGAAAATGTTAATTAATTTACACTTTTCTTGTGTTGATGTGCAATTTTTACAAAAAAATATTTTTTCTAGTAGTAAAAAATCGTTTTTTTTTGCTAACTTGTGAATAGTTTACGAGCATGTTTACGAGCAATAACTTGTTCTATTTAATACATTTTTATGGTAATTTAATACCATAACGACAGGAACTTTGAATGCTGAGAAACAACTTGTCTCGTTACCGTGTCTTTTCCAAGGGAAGTCCTCAAAGTGTCATCTTTCAAACAACTCAAAAATTTGGCACCTGATACTTTGAGTCCATATATTTCGAATCTGAAATAAAAATCTGCTAAATCCTTCTGTGAGCCGAGTTATGAGCCGTTAAACTTTTCTAATTTTTGTTTAAAAAAAGCTTAATCGTAAGAAAAGTTTGACGGTTCATAACTCGGCTCACAGTAAGATTTAACAGAGTTTTATTTCGAATTCGGAATCTTTGGACTGGAAAGTATCAGGTGTCAAATTATTGAGTCGTTGGAAAAAGGACTTCCTATGTCAGATTGAGGGAGAACAGTGCTGGCCATTGCCGAAATGGACGTATTCACAAACAATAACTTGTGCTCTTTAAAGTTTTTTTTATGGCAATTCAATTCCATAAAAATGTATTAGCAAAAGCCATTGTTCGTGAATACATTACGCCAATGACAAATTTCAGCTAAAAATTACCAACTTTGAGAGTGTTTCTTGGTGTCGCTGTTTGTCTCCCAAAGTAGATTTCGCATTGACTACACAGAGTAAAAGTGGTTCTTCATTTTTATGATTTTTTTGTACGGAATCTTTCTAAAAAGTTACAGTCAGTGAATGTTCGCCGAACTGTACCCTTTTAGAGAGTGCTCATACAAAAAATGGTCAATTTCAAAAACTGTTTTGGGAGACAATCAGCGACACCGAGAAACACTCTCAAAGTTGGTGTTATCAACTACATCTTCCTCTGGTTACGCCCGTAAAGATTACGAATTCTGTGGAAATGGTGGAAGAGTCAGTGACAGTCAAATCCGAGGAATCGAGGGAAACTCTAATCCAGGACAGTTTGTCGGCAAATTATCAAATTCTCCCATAAGACCCATGGCCCTTTTCTATCTCTCCCCTAGCGGATGATTTGTCTCGTTTACTGTTCCGTACTAGAATCCTATTACCAGCAATGCAAACTATTTTCTTCCTTCCTCACAAACTTTACTTGACTCCTCTATCGCCCGGTTCTAATTTTTCTTTTCTCTGCTTTTTTAGCTGTTCATATGTCATAGTTTTTACTATTTTTCTCAATTTTTTTTACCCCCTTAACATTGCTCATCGCCGTTTCAGACCTTTTATTTCTCTATCTCACCTCGATTTTCTCTTTGTTTCACTTGAAATTGTCTTGTGAGAGTCTCGTTCTAGAATTTTTTGAATTTTTTTAGTTCCTGATATAAATAAGTTTTCAAAGACCAGTCTTGATAGAATATGTTCAAGTTTCAATAAAAGATCCGATGTGACGTAAAAAATTTTTCGACAATTTTTCAGAATTTTCAGATTGGAGAATTGAAAACCCATGTGAATTGGAAAGACAAACTAACTACAGATTTTTTATAGAACCCCTATTACAGACGTGTTCAGAAAACAGGCAGTTCAATAATTTTAGCCAATACAATTTGTCGTTCATTAGCCATTTCCTGTGGCAATTGGGGGCGTTGAAGATAAGAAAGACTCATGACATTTCTTCGTTTTTAGTTATATTGGATCCCCGAATTTTCCCTGCCCGGAAGGAAGCCACTTTTCTTTTTTCGGGTTTCTCGGTTACCAATGGACAGGATCCATTTTCAACATCCACTTCTACGAGACACTGAATAAATTGAAGTAAAACAGACAACTCCCGTTTACTTTCACTCTCTCTTCTCTTTCAACGAGTTGCCTGGTTACTAATGGACACAACCCGCACATGAATACGAATCCAGTATAAAAAGGGAAGAGAGCCCAAAGGAAAGCACATTTACTCCCCTCAAGACTGAATGAACCGGTCGATATATTTAATCCCCTGATTTTTATTGAGTCAATTTTTTAAATTATTGTTGAACGTTGAGAAGGTGAGTGGTTCGGAAATTAAAATACGGTGCTGGCCATAATTCAAAAAATTCAAGCCGTATTCAGTTAAAATTGTCTAACTTTGAGAATGTGTCACGAGATCACTAGTTGTCCGACCAAGTCAATTTCTGATGTACTATAAGGTTCAAAATTAGAACTTTATTTTTGTAATTGACGACGTTTTTGTTTAGAGTCTCCTTCAAAAGTTACAGTTGTTTTAAAACTACATCTCAAAAATGGCGTTAATTTGAACTGAAATCAGTCGACGGGAATGAGAAAATACTGTAACTCCCCAAGAAGTGCCGGTACAAAAATATTGTCAATCACAAAAAAGAAGCTATGCTTTTGATCTTCATGATCCATTAAAAATTTATTTGGTGGGAAATAACATTGAATATAGGAAAACTGACAGCTAAAACTGTTTGGGAGAATACATTTTTAGTTCAGATCTTACCAAGATATACGTAGTTTTAAGATAATGCCAGACTGTGTAGGAGTAATTCCCAATAATTCTCAAAGTTGCCAAAAATAGATCTTCATCCCATTCAAGAGTGGAATGTCTATAGCATCTAGATTTCAGATTAAAGAACCTATTCTTTTACAATAGAGCTGGTCTCAAACAAACAAAATTTTTCAATTCGAATAACGAGAAAGTATTTAAATGTCATAGTAAAACTTACCAGCTTTTGAACATCAGTTTAGCCATTATCAGTTTCATCTTCCAGAATATTTATAACTTTATTATAGATTATGGGTATCAGGATCAAGAAGGACTTCCCGTCGTACGATGTCTTCATCGTCATCTTCGACGATGAGAAGGTGAGGGAAACTGGGCTAAAAAAGGGACAATCTGAAATTGTTCCGTCTGGATAGAGACCTTACTTGGAAATGGTTGAGACTGGGGCTGTGGAGACGAGTGCTTTCCTATAGCAAATTTTACGCCGATTCCGAATCTGTAACTAGTTTTTGCAACAGGAGTCCTCGAGTAAAGTTACTCCCATTTATGTGATAGCCTACTGTCGAAAAAATAAAGTTTCGAGAAGGATTTCAAAAAAATTTTCGCGGGCTGTAACACGCAAGCGTATGAAGTTATGGGTGGAGCTTAAACTGCAAGCGGCGCGGTTCTTAATTTGGAAAAAACAACTGGAAAGAACCGCGCCGCTTAATTAAGCTTGCAGTAAAAGCTCCGCCCACAACTTCATGCGCTTGCGTGTTCCAGCCCGCGAAATTTTTTTTTGAAAATCCTTGTCGAAACTTTATTTTTTGGACAGTAGTGCAGAAGTGAAAAGTTTCCGGAGTCTCAAAATCGACTTTACCTACATAACTTTTCGAAAGTTTTGTTTGGTTCTTGATTGTCCCATATATCACAGAAATATTCTGCTGCCGGAGAGTGTTAAATGCGCATCTAATTTGCTCAAAATGGTTTCGAAATGGAAAACATGATTTGCAGTTCTTTTCAGACCTGTAAAGCTCGAAAAAAACATTTGATATTTTTCAACAACGAGATCATTCTGCGAAGTTTCCGATAAATTAGATTTGCATTTAACACCCTCGGCAGCAGACCATAAATTTATGATGTATAAATTTAGTTTTGAGACTTTGGAAACTGCTCACTTTTGCACTAGGTTCTTACGATCTCGTGAATAACTTTTCTCACAGACTTCAACTGCAAACTCTGATGAAATATTCGGAATAAGGGTGTAATTTGCTATATGACTGTATCTGTCTCAACTTGGAATTCCGATCCCATTCGGATCAATTCCTACAGAAAGAACCCGTGTAACTTATGAATATCTTGCAGAAGATGGCACTGATGGATCCAAATCAAGAAATCGATGCGCCGGTGCCCTTCAAAAAACACCAAATAGATTGGAGAGGTGGTTGAAAAGATGAGGAAGAAGTTGGGCAGTCTTAATGACTGCCCAATTTCTTATAATGAAACTGAGATTTAAATTTTTTGAAAACAAAATGTTTATATTAAATAAAAAGTTTTCGGTAAAACTCTCTTTTTTTAAAATTATTTCAGGTTTTAGATGCTTCTGATGAAAATGACTATTTATTCACGACATGTAAAAAATGAATATTAATAGAAAATGTGCATTAAAGGCGTATTGTGGTCTGTTGTGATGCTTTCATATAAGAGATTGTAAATTTCAAAAAAAAAAGTTTTCAAGTGAAAACGTTAAGTTTTAAAGAAAAACTGTAGTGATTATACTTTGTTTCTAGAATGTTATATTCCTCCTACTTTTACATGTATAAATATACAATTTCCAACATTGAGTCATAAAAATAGTTGAAAAGCGTATAAGTTGAAGAAGTCTGGTTTTTTTTCATACATTTGTTTTCATTATTTCAGCTTTGTTATTATCAGTTTATTATGTCAAGTCAACCAATACAAATAATGTGACATAAAAAATGGAACAGTGAGGAAAAAAAATATACAGAAATTTGAATTCAGAATTTCTGTATAATTTACAACAAAAAAAATATTACGTGAGAAATATACAGAAATTTAAATCCAAAATTTCTGTATAATTTAAAAAAAAGATAACGTGGAAAATATACAGAAATTTCGGATTCAAATTTCTGTATAATTAAAAAAAGTTTAACGTGGAAAATATACAGAAATTTCGGATTCAAATTTCTGTATATTTTCCAACAAAAAAAAGAAACAGATAATTCTACTCAGGTTCTCCATCTTTTCAGATCCCCAATCCTCATTTGACGTCTAGGATTTAAATCTAGTTGACACTGTTTAGAAGTTCAGCAATCATGTCTGAAAAATTCATAGTTCTTGTCGAGACCAGACTCTTTTCTTACCTGTCTGAGTGTACTTGATCATCAGAATATACATCACAAATAGATAATTGATTTGAAGTGTCTCCGAGATAATTAGGCTATTTTGAATATATTCATTTCCAAGAAAAACAAAAAGATGACGTGTAATTTCATGATGGCTATCCAATTTTTTCAAAGAGAATATAGATACAATGCATTCTACAAGCCAGGTAAGTATCATTATTCATTGAAAAACTGCTTTTTACAGATTATTAAAAGTACCTGTTGATAAATAGAAGAACAATTTTAAAAATATGTGTGTGGATTATATTCAAAATAGCCTAATTATCTCGGAGACACTTCAAATCAATTATCTATTTGTGATGTATATTCTGATGATCAAGTACACTCAGACAGGTAAGAAAAGAGTCTGGTCTCGACAAGAACTATGAATTTTTCAGACATGATTGCTGAACTTCTAAACAGTGTCAACTAGATTTAAATCCTAGACGTCAAATGAGGATTGGGGATCTGAAAAGATGGAGAACCTGAGTAGAATTATCTGTTTCCTTTTTTTGTTGGAAAATATACAGAAATTTGAATCCGAAATTTCTGTATATTTTCCACGTTAAACTTTTTTTTAATTATACAGAAATTTGAATCCGAAATTTCTGTATATTTTCCACGTTATCTTTTTTTTTAATTATACAGAAATTTTGGATTTAAATTTCTGTATATTTCTCACGTAATATTTTTTTGTTGTAAATTATACAGAAATTCTGAATTCAAATTTCTGTATATTTTTTTTCCTCACTGTTCCATTTTTTATGTCACATTATTTGTATTGGTTGACTTGACATAATAAACTGATAATAACAAAACTGAAATAATGAAAACAAATGTATGAAAACGAGAGCAGAGCCAAAAATCACAGAGCTTGCGACAATATTCTAGCATCTTCAGATTATCGGTATATTTATACAGCAATCACACATATTTATTTTTCCATGAAAAAGCTGTAAGGGCTACATAAATTGATAGAAACTATGAGAAATGATGCGAAAACTTTTTTTTTTTTGAAATTTACACTCTCTTATATTATAATGTATGAGTTTCGGCGAGTTCATTTTCATACTTCAAGAACTTTTTAATTCGGTCCACAACCCACTGGAAGCGGGCGCCGGAAAGTTTGGTCATTGAGAAGGTCGAAGAAAATTGGTGGCCGTGGCCTAGAAATTCGACTTCGGAAACGTTGATTTTTTGAATTTTGACGGTATTTTGGATTATTTTCGTTATATTTCTTCAATAAATTCGATAGAAGACGGAAAATATTAAGAGAAAAACACTAAGAACTATCGAAATTTTTTCACAAGACTTTAAGAATCAGTCCCGAAGTGTGTTATCACATTTACTCTTAAAGAACTGTATGATTTAATGAAGCTCATGAAAATTTCTCATGACAATCAGTATTTGAAACAGAAAAAAAAACAAAAGTTATTATTCATTTCAAATTTTTCTGTTTCAAGCTAGTCCAAAAACTTGAGAATTGTTTTAATTTATAATTACCTGAATTTAACATCAATCAGATCTAATCATGAGGAACGGTTACTATGTAACTAAAACTGATCTTGCTAGTTTTTGGGAAAAGCAGATCTGTAGTTGGAAATTTAGAACATTCATGTCAGATGGAAAGATTATTCGGATTTCTCAAAACATATTTTTCCAGTTTCGGTTTCATTTGAACTTGTTTCATGATAATGAATTGTCAATGACGTTTTTCTCATCATCTTACTCTATTTTCTTTTCTAGTCACCAGCTGAGCACGAAAAAAAATCAAATAAGTTTTATTAGAAGGAAGTAAAAATGGCATGAACTTTTTCTAGCCGGTGAGATAATTTCAGAAAAACGTCCCCGTTTCAGATATTGTTCAATCTGTTCTCCACATAAACACCGTTTGATAAATAGCATTTACCAGAATAGCATAGAAGTGAAAATTTTTTATCCGGAAGTCGGAAGTAGACCTTTTTGCAAATATACAAAAAGTCCAAGAGATCATAATTTTCGCAAAAATCAGTGGAAAAATTTCTTCTAAATTTCACAGGTATGAAATGACGGAAGTCGGAAGTAGACTTTCCTAATCCGGAGGTCAGAAATTGGAAGTGAGAATTCCATGCAACTTTAGTCGGTACCAATAAAAATAGAAATTAGAAAAATTCATGTTAGGAGGGATACTTGCTTGGATCCCACAAAACACTTTCTCAGTTTCAGTACCCTTTTAACTTGTAGCATGTTTAGAAAAATCAGTGTGTCGTGTGTTGCCCTTTCTTTTGACTCTCCCTTAACCTGGTTTCCCATCCCTATCATCTCTTTTCCGTTCCGTATTGTTATTAGAAAAATAAAGAGATTTCTTAGAGCACGTTTATCAAATTATAGCTGTTTCAGATTTGTTTCGAAAGTTTTTCCACATAAACACCCATCAATAAATTACAACAATTCAAAATAAATTCCCTCCCTTTATTTCGATTGACAATAAATTAATTTATCGAAACAGTTTCTTTTTGACATCTCTTGCTTGGGAGCTGAACATTTCTTTTCTGAAAATAAACCACGCCCCCTCCAGCTGTCTCGGCAACAGCTAAAAGGTGTGGGGTATTGGTTAACTATCATTGATGGGACAGCTAAAAGAGGGCGTGGCCTATTATCAGAGTCGGAAGGTTCAGTCCACAATCATCGAACGTCATTTTACTGCTATAATAATAACTCGGGAAAATGTCAACTTTTGATGAATATCTGAAACTGAAAACTTAGCAGAAAATTCATTGAGATGTACCAATGAAATTTCTGAAACTGAGCTAGTTAACTTTTTAGAGTCCAATAAAACAATTGCTAGCAGACAAATCATGCGTTTTGTTTGCATAAAAAATTTTACTGTAACAGCTCCATTGTAAAATAGACGTGTCAAAAATTCCGAGATACGGGTAAATTCCTTTTCCCCCGCTTTTCTTACTATGAAGTCGTTTCTACTGTCGCCACTTTCCCATCAAAAACTAGACTTACAAAATCTCCAGTCGGGGAAGTGTTTCATTCCGTAGCATACCTTTTACAATTACAATATTTAAACAAAATTTTTGACCCACACGAAATGTCAGTTCCTAATTGCCTGTATTATCACTTTGATTTTTATCCCAAAACTTTCTTTTTCTCCCAATTACCCGTCCCTAACATCTTCCTTCTCCTCCAGACACCGACAGGGACGTATACTTGTTACATAAGACATGAAAAGAGATAAAATCTTCTAAAGAAAAAAGAGAGAGAGAGAGAGAGAGAGGACAGAAAGGGTCAGTTCTTATCTTGTCGTCCTAATCTTTTTGATACAATGACCGAACAGAAGAGAAGGCGAAACATGAAAACTATGTCCAGTAAGAAATAGTTACAACAAGAAACAGAAAATTATTCGCTGTTTGGTTTCATTTCTCGTTTTTGAATTTTTCAGTTTCTTGTGTCGCATAACAATCATAGTGGTTATGTAACCGAGATACATTTGACGATCTCTTTTTAGAAATGTAAGCAAGACACGCCCGAAAATTCCAGCACTTTGTAAAAAGATACAATTTACAGTTTCAATAACGTATTTTTGCATGAATTTTTGGAGAACCATTGCTGATCTTTTTGAAACCGTTTGAAAATCTTTTAGTCAACTGAAAAAAAGCAAAACATTCGTACTCTCTTGAACATTTTCAAATGCTCAACAATTACTGTTATGCCCAGTACCTTGAACATGAATGTATTCGGGCAACAGTTTTCTGATTGCGTGACGATAATGAATGAAAAATATTTATACAAATTCACTGATATAAATTTTCAGAAAATTTTTATGTGAAAGATATGTATCATACAAAATTATACAAATTTCACCACAAAAAATCAAAAAAGGGACCTTTCCTCAAGTAAAACTTAAATAATAACGACACGAAGTGAAGCTGAAAGCTACACATCGAAACAGGAAAAAAAAGCTTACTAACTTTCCGATCAGTGATATGAAAACTATAAACTAATATCCATGTTTCAATCAATGATAGAGGTGGAGGCTTACTCGAAAATTCAATGAACTGAAAATTCAATGAATTGCAATTGACGACATCACAATTCTAGAGAAAATTTTTGCAATAATTGAAATCGACGCCCGAAATTGGGTTCATATGTTTTAAGTAAAATTTCATTTCTGCATATTATCAGTAGACCTAACTTTATTACAGTTGATGATGTTCAGCCCAATTATTTAAGCGCAGTAATGCTTGTTGTTTAGATTATTGATGAAAATTCACAAAGTCCTATTATTTTTCTTTTTGAAATGAACGAAACTTAACAATTTTCAGAAACCGCTCATTTCAAAAAATATTTGAGAATCGATATTTAATATCTGAAATATCTGGCTGAAAAAGTTTGACAAAACCTTTTCAATCTGAATTGCTTTAATGAAAGAGGAACGATTGTGAAATCCATATCATAATACTTTAGTGGTTTTAATGAAACTGTAAAAGTTGTGGTTGTTGTGCAGCTACTTCAGAAGACAAGTGGAGTCAAGATGTTTATTATTTCCTTCAATCGAAAATTATAAAACTGCGAAGACATATTTTTTTCGATATTACTAGCACGGAATATGCACATCTAGTCACTGTATCAGACTTGTCGAACTTCGGAAAGTGCCGGGCCTTGCAGGTGGAAATATCTGCCGGGCGAGCCAAGAGAAATTTCGGCCGGCCCGGCCCGGCCCGGCCCGGTCAAGAAAAATCTCGGCCCGGCCCGATTTTTGACAAGTCTGATTTTTATTGTTTCAATGAACATATATAGTTATTTCTTATTCAAGTATAACATTTCCAATTTATGACATAAATTAATTGGTAACTAATTGCTAAAAAGTTTACATTTCCCACTCCGAAATTCAACAATCCCCGTTTTTATTTTTTCAATGAGAATGAAATAATTTTCAGTTTCTGTTCATTATAATAATCTTGATATTACAGGCTCGTCGATGGATCAAGCCGCAAATTTCTATCTGGAAGTACGAGCAAAACTTATTAGAAAATCATACCAAGTGGCGTAATATGTATAACGGCAGCTTCATAGTCTAATTGTCAGATATGATTTTTTTTTGAAACATTTTAAAGAAAACATTATGAAATAGAAAATAAAGATATGAAAGCGAACATTTTGGATCTTGCATTTACCGATCTCCCTGATTTGTTCCCAACATAGACTGTTCTCGGTTTTCAATTTATAATCAGAATAATTTGAAATATTATTTCAGGAATGCTCGCATTTAGATGATTTAGATCGACTGCAATTTAAAAACTTTATGAAGATACAAGAAGTGAGTGAAACACTGATCGTTTCCTCGACGACAAAACTTTTTACATCTGCGCCCAAACGTCTATTGGCTATACAATAATACTCTATCTTTATAGGTTTCGTGATACCTTAAAAATTTCAGTTTCTAATTGTCAAAATCAGTAGTTTTTCAAAGTTTTTCAAATCATCTCGGCTTTCAAAAACTTCATCTAGCATTTTCCCAAATTTTCAAGTGCAGGGGAAGCCATTTTGGAAACTGAACGTCGTTCAACACAAAAACAGTTTTATTTGAAAAATGAATCGCCAAAGACTTGGAAAGCAGCCTCCACGCGTAGAAAATCTGTGAAAATTTACAACCATTTTAATTTCTACCGGGTACAGGTTCCATTTTTAAGTTCACCGTCCAATTATTCTCCTACGAAGATTCAATGAAATATGCAGAGTTGCAACGGGCCGGGCCGAAATCAGAATTTCTCCGGCCCGGTCCGGTTCGGCCCGGATTTTCAGTACTAAAAAAATTCAAATTTTTTTTTCGAACATTTTCCGATTTTTTTGGTAAAAAATTCTAAAAAGGGACACAACTACTTCTAAACTGAGGGTTTTTGATATGAATCGATTCAGAAAGCCAGGAAAAAGATAAATTTCTTCTGGTATCATGTCTGAAAATGTGTCTAAAGCGAGTTATGAGACCTCAAAATGTCAAAAATCTATGCTAGTCGTGCATTTTTTCAGTACATTTCAGTGGAATTTCTCTTCGTCCTACACGTGAAAGCAATATTTTCAAAAATTCTCAAGAAAAAATTCGAAAAATGAACATTTACGAATGCATTTCACGGTCAGACGAGGAGAATTTCTATTGAAATGTACTGAAAAAATGACGACGGGGAGCGATTTTTGGAATTTTGAGGTCTCATAACTCGTTTAAAACTGATTTTTTGATATTCTTGAGAAAAAATTTGGAAAATTTTCAGACAAAAAAATTATTGAAAAAAAAATTCTAGTGAAAAAAAATTCAAAAATTCAAATCCGGGCCGGCCCGGTCGGCCCGGAATTTTGCAAGTATGGAAATATGTATTGAGTGCGAATTTTCAAGAGATTCACTATCTAATGCTACAATACCAATATCTTGAAACTCAGGATGTATGTATCTGCTTCTTGAAACCGAGTTAGTAACAAAAGCGATCAGAATGTTTTAATAGGGAACTCCTGTTTGATGTCATGAAAAAATGAAAAGCTCAGCATTGTGGCTGCTGCTTCCAATAATTCTCGACTGTATTAAATCAATCATTTCATATAACATCGAAAAACCTATTTTTCAGGAATTCAGTTCTGATTTCTTTAGTCAATAAGGTTATCGTTATCTCTACAAGCACCGAGCGCTGGAGAAGCACTGTTATCTTTGCTGTTATAATTTCTCAGTTCCATGAAAAAGAAAAAATTTTCATTTTAAAAAATTTCTGCATTCTAAAGTTGCTGAAACAGCTTCAGAAATTTCTAAAAATATACTGTTTTGAGATCACAATAATTCCAGATCCGATAAGTTTTCATCAATGATACTCCGATTATAGTAATGTGTGTCTCACGCCAAACATTCAACAATTTCTAGTTTCAGAAATTTTCAAAACGATTTGTGATTTTGTTTTTAAAAACTCAAAAAATTGCAGTGTTCGTGCGGAAAAATCATGAAGAAATGCATAAGCTTTATCGGTCTCAGATTGTCAGATCTAATCAAAAGTTAGCTATTGTTGAAGTATTTTTCGAGTTTAGAAGACTATCATTACTCTATCGGATATATAACGATAATGTTTTCTGAAAATTTCAAAATGAACATATCATTTCCATGAAACTGTCCAAAAATGTTTCGTTCCACCGGTTTCCCATTCCATCTGTAACACCTCATTTCCTTCCAAAACGTTTCATAATTCTGCCTCAATTGACTATCTTTTTCTCCAACTTTCCACTACATACTTCTTTTTTTCCAATCATTCCCGAATCTCCAAGAAGAGACATTGATGCGAATGCCCTTTTCATGTATCTCCCCTTCTTTCTATTCACTTTCCATCTGTAGTTTCGAAAACAATTGTTTTGCTAATTTACAAACACCGTCAAACAGAAAACTTTTGGAAAAAATGCACAATTATTTCATGGGGTATCAAAAATAGAACTATTTTTGTTTTTTTTTCTTCTGAAATTCACTTATTATGATTTCAGAGGGAAAGTAATCGCTGTATCCATGCGTAGAGTACTATCACTACTTAATTTCTGTATTACGTTTTCTCAGTTTCATGAAACAGACTAATGTTGGGAACTGATAAACCAACTGTTTACTATGAACTTTTACATTCAAATCGAAAAGTATTGCTGAAATATGACTCTTTTCCAAAGTTTCTCAAGCTGAGCTGAAATTTCTATTTAAAAAAATACTGTTTCAAGTTGACAATAATGAACAATCTTTACTAATAATATTCAACAGATTCCGCCTGTCTGTTTGTATGTTGCCAGCCATAACTCCCTCCATAATGGGCCGATTTTTATGAGACCTGGATAGATAGATTGGAAATTTGACTTAGTTGATGCCCGAACTTTTCTTTTTTCAAAAATATCAAATTTGAAGTCTTCTGGAGACGGTGACGTTTTTAGTGCTGAATTGTGTTCAGAAAAGGTGTGTCCCGACAGGGTGGTAGAAAGCTCAAAATATCTACTGACTCGGTTGTTTCTTGACTGCATTCTCGAAAGCGCCTCGGCCGCGCGTGTTTGGTGTAGCGGTCTACGCAGATGACTCTCACGCATGGGGTGATGAGTTCGCTCCCGCCATGTCGGATTTTTTTTTGGTTTTTTGTTTTGATAAGAACATAGACAGCCAGTTAATGAAAGCTGTAAATAACGTTGTTACAGTCGAGATTTCGTAGATCAAAAAGATCCAACTTTGACGGTGTTCAAAAATTAGAATCCCACAAAAACCGTGTCAGAAGCTGATGACAGTTTACAATAAGACTTTTGTCCGCAGCTTATCAAAAACTCAAAAAATACTGTAAGTGCATTTTTTGAAGAAGAAAATAGGAAATCCGAATTTCTTACAAGGGAATTGACTTTCCGTGTGCCGTGAGAATTCTCTATAAATTTGCACCCCAATAGTTTCGAATTTGCTCTATTGAATGATCAAAAAGTCCATAACTCCCGAAAAAAGAATACTACTAAAGAAGTGATGGTGATTTGTAAATAAGGAACTTTGTTGTAGCTCGGTTACCTTCAAAACGTAATGAATTCTAGGAGGAGGATTCGTTAAAAATGATCTTAGTGTGCCATATTTAGAGGAAGGAGACGGCATCGCCACCGGCCAGTCAAAAATTAAAATTGATATTTCAATTATCCCTTCCAGTTCGAAAAAGAAAAAAGCAAAGTTATCAAATTTCTGTTCTTTCTGAAAGAGTATGTTAAAACAGTTTCTGTGAATTTAGGATAAATAATCACTGAGAAGATTTGTGAGTTCCTATTAGAAAAGTAGGGATTATGTTACGGAATGGACTGCTCAGAGTCAACAAAAAATACCTAAAAGAGAAGAAAATTATCATACAGTGTAGAAGTAAAAGAGAAAGGGGCCGGGAAACCCTTTTTTCTCCTTTACGTATCATAACATTCGGGGTTGGAATTAGATCGCGCCTGATCAATGACGTTTTCAGCGACCCAATGAGTTTGTTAACACTTATAGTTTTATTCCGCCATACTTAGAGGAGGGAGGCAACATCGCTGCCGACAGTAACAAGTAAAAAATTAAAAATATCACTCTTCTTTTGAGGAGAGCACAAAAGAGAGTTCCCAAAAAGTCAATGAGAACATTTGTCAAAATCTTTTCCTAAAAGCAGAGGTGTTTTGATTGTTCTCTACCAGAACGGACTGCTTAGCTAACCAAAACAACCAATTAGGACAGCTATACGATCCAGAAGTAGGGAATCATTCTGAGACCGTCATACTCTGAACCATTTTCGAAGCGCCGCAGGCGCTGTATAACTGAAAAGAGCTGCTTGGAGAAGGGAGGCGGCATCGCCGCCGATCAGTCAAAAGGTGGGAAAGATACTTTCAGTGCATCTTTATAAGATGTTACTAGGAAATTCCTCAAATTCCTAGGCTTCAGTAAAAACGTGTTCAAGGTTTTTCAGTCCCAAGCCAAAAAAGTCATTCCCTACATTTTGTACAATCAATTCTGAGACCTCGGATGTCTCCGCGAAGCCACTAAAGAAACGCCGTAGGCTATTACAACCAGAAGCTTATTAAGAGTATAATGAATGAAAGAACACTACTCAAGGAGTGATGGTGATTTGTGAGTTAGGAACTTTGTCGTAGATCGGTTACCTTCAAAAACATAATCACTTTTAGGATGAGGAAAAAAGAGTTATCAACTTGAGTTTTAAAAAAATCACTTAAAAAGCGCCGCAGGCGCTGTAAATTTGAGCAGGGTGGTGTAGAAAAGGAGGTTGAGCAGCCGTAGGCTGCGTCAACCGACTGGTAATTTAATGTTTTAGCATTGGCAATAATCCCGACCTGCAATTTTCGAAGTCTAAAACAATGATGATCCATCTTCAGAGAGAAATTCCAAGATTTTGGGCATACTTGCAACGGGCCGGGCCGGGCCGATTTGAGAATTTTCACCGGCCCGGTCGGCCGGGGTCACAGTACAAAAATTTGAAAATTTGAATTTTTTGAAATTTTTTTTGATTTTTTTGCAAAAAAGTCGAATTTTCGACTATGTTTTTACATATCGATAAAACGCAAGAGTACATAGGATTTTTGACTATTTTTGATGAAAATTTCAAAAAATTTCGAAAAATTTTCTGAAAAAAGTGTGCTCTTTTTCTGACTCCGGGCCGACCGGGCCGGGCCGGGCCGGCAACTTTCTCTACCGGCTGAGCTGAAATTTCTATTAAAAAAATACTGTTTCAAGTTGACAATAATGAAAAATAATTCAATGCTTCAGCATTACTGAAAAATCCTGTTGAAAAATTTCGAAGTGTAAAACAGTGGTGATCAATCTTCAGAGGGAAATTCCAAGAATTTGTGTATTTCAAAATGATTTGTGATTTTGTCTCAAAAACTCAAAATGCTTGTTATTTTTAGAGTATCTCTCAAGTTTCGAAAATTCCCATTCCCAAATTTGGAACACTTGGGAAAAAATCGCAAGTGAGATTAAATCAACTATTCTCAGATAGTTTGGACATAAAATTTTCATGAAACTGTGAAAATCCTTCGATTTAAAAAACATTCTAGAATGTAGCAATTATTGTTTTCTAATCTGAAAACCGCAATAGTGTTCTTCATGAAACCGTATAAAAAACTACAACATCCTACTCTCACATCTGTTTCCCACTCCATCCGTAAACCTCATTTCCTTCCAAAACTTTTCATTATTCCACCTCAATTGACTAGCATCTTTCTCCAACTTTCCACTACATACTCCTTCTTACTTTTTCCAATCATTCCCGAATCTCCAAGAAGAGACATTGATGCGAATGCCCTTTTCATGTATCTCCCCTTCTATTCACTTTCCATCAGATTTTCCTAATCCGGTGATCAGAAATTGGAAGTCGGAATTCCATGCAACTCTAGTCGGTACCAATAAAAATAGAAATTAGAAAAGTTCATGCTAGGAGTGATATTTGCTTGGATCCCACAAAACACTTTCTCAGTTTTACCCTTTTAACTTGTAACATATTTGGAAAAATCAGTGTGTATCGTGTTTCCCGTTCCTATGACTCTCCCTTAACCTAGTTTCCCATCCCTATCATCTCTTTTCCGTTCCGTATTGTTATTAGAAAAAATAAAGAGATTTCATAGAGCATGTTTTTCGCTATGTTTCAAATATGTTTCAAAAGTTTTTCCACATAAACACCCATCAATAAACTATAAAAATTCAAAATAGATTCCCTCCCTTTCTTCATATTGTTCACAACATTATCCATCAGTTTTCATGACTGATAGTCTCCCCTTTCATATCTGATAAGTTATTTTTCGTCTAATAACGGTAAATTTCGATTCGTTTATTCAATATGATACAAGTATAGTTTACATAGTCAAATAACTTTTTGGAGAAATAAAGAAATAAAATTACGAATTCCTTAATTTTATGAAAACTCAGGAATTCGTTGTTAAACATAGAGTACCATTCCCACTATTAAAGAAGATTTTTCCCCTAAATTTGAATGAAAACACAGATTCCAATAACTTTAATTTTTCAATCCTCCGAATTCCAAATAATTCAATTTTCAAAAAACAATGTATACAGCAGTTCATTTAGTACTTTTTTCTTAATATCTCTTATAAAATATAAATCGAAAGTCAATGACCACGTGAATGAAGAGAGACCAGCCGGCTCAACCGCCGAAGGCGGGGGAGACAGGCTGGTAAAATATAAAAGACAATTGGGCGTTGTCTGAGGCGATGTCCGCAACGATTTTGGAAAGAGAAGAGAAACTGAGCCAGTGGACAAAACCGAACTGGCGTGCTTTGGACAACGACCGCCGCTCTGAAACTAAACTTTATTTGTTTGAAATGTCAATATAGCACTAATTGTTATTATCGGAATAAAAAAGTTCCGACATTTTTTACCGACGCGCAAAAGTCCCGCCACTGATCTCCGGAAACGCCCACTTATCATCTTGCAATTTCAGGGCACGGTTTCAGTTCTATTTACACTGATTTCGCGGCTAAAATTTTTAAAAAATACCACTTTTTAATTAAATTTGATCTATTTTCCTTGAAATTTGTTTTTTTCTGTCAAATTTTATTGAAAAAGTGGTATTTTTTAAAAATTTTAGCCGCGAAATCAGTGTAAATAGAATTGAAACCGTGCCCTGAAATTGCAAGATGATAAGTGGGCGTTTCCGGAGATCAGTGGCGGGACTTTTGCGCGTCGGTAAAAAATGTCGGAACTTTTTTATTTCGATAATATTTCTTCAACGCAATATGAAGTCAATACTGAAGCAAGGTGTTGAGATAAATAGTTATTGTCAGAATAAAACAGTAACACTCGGTATTTGTGAACTTGAAATTTTGAATGAATAAATACTTCAATTCTCAAGCATCGAGTATCATCACTGTTTAGATCGTCAATAAATATATTTATCGAAACAGTTTCTTTTTGAGATTTCTTGCTTGGGAGCTGAACATTTCTTTTCTGAAAATAAACCACGCCCCCTCCAGCTGTCTCGGCAACCGCAAAAAAGTGTGGGGTATTGGTCAACTATCATTGATGGGACAGCTAAAAGGGGGCGTGGCTTATTATCAGAAACGTAAAGTTCAGTCCACAAACATCGAAGGTCAAGATTTTGATGGGAACACGATACGAATCATGATAATGTTAACACTTGATTCAGAAAAATGTGAAGATTTTATGAATATCTGAAACTGAAAATTTAGCAAAAAGTGAATAGAGATGTACTAATAATATTTTTGAAGCTCAATGTGAGCTCGTTAAATTTTTGAGCCTACTGAAACGAATGCTAGATAAACTATTATGCGTTCTGTTTGCAGAAATGTTTTTTTTTCAGTTGCACATGCATTGTAAAATTGTATTTTTCAGTTTGTCTTACTTTGAAGTAGTTTCGCATCGTTTTCCCACTTTCCCATCAAAAAGTAAACTTACAAAATCTTCTCCACAGTTGGTGAAGTGTTTCATTCCGTAGCATACCTTTTACAATTACAATATTTAAACAAAATTTTTGACCCACACGAAATGTCAGTTCCTAATTGCCTGTATTATCACTTTGATTTTTATCCCAAAACTTTTTCTTTCTCCCAATTACCCACTCCTATCATCTTCCTTCTCCTCCAGACACCGACTGGGACGTACTTGTTACATAGGACACGACAAGAGATAAGATCATCAATAAAGAGAGAGAAAGGCCAGAAGGGGTGTGAGTTCATTTTCATACCGAAAAAATTTTAAAAATCGGGCTGGAACCAGCTGAGAGCGATCGCCGGTGAGTTTGGGCATTTCGGTGGCCTAGAAATTCGACTTCGTCCATGTTGAATTTTTCAAATTTTATCGCTATTTTCGGTCATTTTTGTTGTTTTCTTGCAATAATTTCGAAAGTGAACGGCAAAAATTGACAGAATTATTACAAAAATGGGCTCTATTACAGTTTAGATGTCCTTTGAAAACTCAAACGTCCCTTAAAACACTTAAACGTCCCTTAAAACACTTAGACGTCCCTTGAAACACTTAAACGTCCTTTCAAACACTATTTTTTTTTGAAACGTTCTTTCAAAAGTTTAGACGTCCCAAAAACATTGAAACGTCCCAAAAAATATTTAGACGTCCCTTGAACACTTTCAGTGACTTTTAGTGTTGAAGGGACGTCTAAACATTTTTTGGGACGTTTAAATGTTTTTTGGGACGTCTAAATGTTTTGTGGGACGCCTAATTATTTAAAACCAAATTTTCGGAAATCAAGGGACGTCTCAATATCTAATGGGACGTCTAAACGTTTTTTGGGATGTCTAAATGTTTTTTGGGACGTTTAAACATTTTTGAACATATTTGGGATCCGAAAGGACGTTTAAATGTTTCAAAGGACGTCTAAGTGTTTCAAGGGACGTCTAAGTGATTTAAGGGACGTCTAAGTGTTTTTTGGGACGTTCAAGTTTTCAAAAGACATCTAAACTGTAATAGAGCCCAAAAATGTTAGAAAAAACGAAGAAAACTCAAAAAAAAAAACATTTTCGAAAAAGTTCTAGAATGTTCCATGGGCACAGAAATGCCCAAAATGTTTTGCTGCTCGTTCTCCGCGGGGAATAAACCGAATTGAAAAATTCTTGAAATATGAAGATGAACTCACGGAAATGAACAAATCAACATACGACTGAACTCGAATTGCTGAGCCATACCGCCAATTTTCACCGGCGATTGCTCTCAGCGGGTTCCAGACCGATTTTTAAAATTTTTTCGGTATGAAAATGAACTCACAGGTACTCATACATTATTCTATGAAAATATCAGAGTTGACCTTAGTCCACCTTTAATACATGGACGACTGAAGAATATCAACATGAAAAATATATCCAGTAAGAAATAGTTACAACAAGAAACAGAAAAATATTCGCTGTTTGGTTTCACTTCTCTTTTTTAAATTTTTTTCAGATTCTTGTTTATCATAACTATCATAGCGGTTATGTAACCGAGATACATTTGACGATAGCGTTTCATGAATGGAAGTGATCAAAACACGCCCTAAAGTTAGAGACCGCAACATTTTTTTCAAACTCAATTTTCCATTAAAATTTCCATCCTGGCCTGTTCTTCAGGTATATCGAAGTACATTCCCAATTTTTTTTCCGAAAATATTCACACTCTCCGAAGTTACAGGACATTTTAGTCAGCCATGGTTTCTACTGAATTCTCTTGGGGAATTCTTTCGTTTTCCTGACCACGCAAAAAATATTTTCTGTTTTCACGTTCAATCCGTCAAATTTTTGCAAAATTTGGGAAAGTTCGAACCAGAAACCCTTTGATTCAAAACCCAGCGTGTTATCCACTGAACTAAATGACCACAAATGTGACGATGATAATAGGAAAATCTATTATTGACGTGATTTTTTAAAATTCAAGAGAATTTTTTGAAGGATTTTCAGCATATTTCGAGATAAAACATCAAATATCTAAAGTTCTACAATACGGATTTTTTAATTTCTAAGTGGGTCTAGATCGAAATTTTGCGTAGATTCTGATTCCGTCAAGAAACGATGCGAGTCTGACTTGCATTAACGTGAACTGTAGGAAAAACTACTTTTCTTTTTGAGCCTGTTGTCTTCCGACTCCGAAAAAACCACATTTTACGAATCAACGGATTTCCAAATCTTGGCCCCAGGTACCTGAAGAGATTTCCGAAAACAATATGTCAGAAAATATACAGGTAATCACTGTAAATTCTTTGAAGTGATGCCTCGAAGTTCAGCTGGCTCCCAAAAAAATTCTACAGCACGAAAATTAAATTTTCTTTCAAAACCTATTAGGGTATGTCCAGAACTACTAGAAACAGTAAAAAAACGATGCGAGTCTGACCTACAACGATCTCAACGTGACATTTTTCTGAGAAAAGCAAAACGTTTTTAGAGTTTTCTGAGAAAACTAAACATTTGGATGAAACGAAAGTCTGTTCATTGAATTCTACGTACTCGATTACATGGGGGTCAAAAGTTTTCATTCTGTTTTAGCGTACTGGGCTCTCAGGACAGACCGTCAAACATTCTGATAATCTCCCCATGACGTCCCAAGAGAAGAAAATGAAAAACTCCGCCCACGTTCATTGCGGTCCCTACCTAAAGTTCTTGAACATTGTTTTAGCGTGAATTTTCGGAGACTATGATGATCCGTGTATTCGGTTTTCAATCAACAGTTGCGTAAAATAATTGATGTGCGTCTTGTCAGAACAAATGTCATCAAAAAGGTCAACTGTCTCACAGCGAATCAGAAAACCATTTTCGATATGTTTGAAACCGTTCTTTTAGTCAACAGAAAAAGGTAAAACACTCGTCCTCTCTTGAACACATTTTTAAATGCTCAACAATTACTGTTATGCCCAGATAGCTTCAACATGAAGGTATTCGAGCAACAGTGCTCCAGTGATGACAATGAATGGCAGTTATTCATACAATTTGTTCTGATATCAATTTTTAAAAGAAGGAACAACTACCAAAGAACTGATTTAAGTTATGAAACTGATAAGGAATTCCGGGTATATTTACTTTTCGTCCCCCCCCCCCCCCCCCCCTATATTGAAGAATGACCCCCCAAAAAGGACCTGGGAAAAGCCCCACCTGATTGATTATTAACCCCCCACCCATTGAACATTAGCCCCCCCCTTTCTCTTTTTCACTTAAACGCCTGAACCATTGAGTCCAACATAATTCAACTATACCCGAATCTTCAGGCTTAGATTGAAATAATTTTCCGTTTCTGTTCATTATAATAATATTGATATTACAGGCTCGTCGATGAATCAACGCGGGAATTTCTATCTGACAGTACGAGTAAAACTTATTAGAAATTTACATCAAGCGACGTAATATGTATAACGGCAGCTTCATAGTCTAATTGTCAAATTATGTGGTCGCAGTCAAAAGTACTTTAGAGACATTTTTAAGAAAACATTATGAAATAGAAACTTAAAACTCGATATCTTTATTTTGCATATATTGATCTCTCTGCTGTGTTTCAAACATAGACAGTATAATGAGAAGTATTTTATATATTATTAAAACTGCAAAAGAACGTGAAAATCAAAATCCAACGTGAAGATCGAAGTACATATGTATCTACTTCTTGAAACCGAGTTAGTAACAAAAGCGATCAGAATGTTTTAATAGGGAACTCCTGTTTGATGTCATGAAAAAATGAAAAGCTCAGCATTGTGGCTGCTGCTTCCAATAATTCTCGAATGTTTTAAATCAATCATTTCATATAACATCGAAAAACCTATTTTTCAGGAATTCAGTGCTGATTTCTTTAGTCAATAAGGTTATCGTTATCTCTACGAGCACCGAACGCTGGAGAAGCACTGTTATCTCTGCTGTTATTATTTCTCAGTTCCATGAAAAAGAAAAAATTTTCATTTTACAAAATTTCTGCGAATGCTCTTTTCTCTCCCTTCTTTCTCTTTCCATCAAAAACTCTAGTTCCAATAAAGTTTGTTTTGCTTATTTACAAACACCGTTAAACAGAAATTGTATAGGAAAAATGCACAAGCGCAAGTTTTTTTCTTCTGAAATTCACTTATTATGATTTCAGAGGGAAAGTAATCGCTGTATCCATGCGTAGAGTACTATCACTACTTAATTTCTGTATTACGTTTTCTCAGTTTCATGAAACAGACTAAAGTTGGGAGCTGATAAACCAACTGTTTACTATGAACTTTTACATTCAAATCGAAAAGTATTGCTGAAATATGACTCTTTTCCAAAGTTTCTCAAGCTCAGCTGAAATTTCTTTAAAAAAATACTGCTTCAAGTTGACAATAATGAAAAATAATTTAATGTTTTAGCATTCCCAATAATCCCGCCATACAATTTTCGAAGTGTTAAACAGTGGAAAAATAAGTTCCTCTGTTGTTTTCTTACGAAGATATAATGGAATATGTATGTAGTAATGTTTCTGAAAGTTTCAGAGGAAAGATATCATTTCCGTGAAACTGTCCAAAAATATTTCTACAGTTCCACCGACTTTCCATTCCATCCGTAACACCTCATTTCTTTCCAAAACGTTTCATAATTCCACTCAATTCACTATCCTTTTCTCCAACTTTTCACTACTTACTCCTTCTTCTTTTTTTCCAATCATTCCCGAATCTTCAAAAAGAGACATTGATGCGAATGCCCTTTTCTTGTCTCTCCCCTTCTATTCACTTTAGATCAATTACACTACATAGTTCCGAGAACAAATGTTTTGCTTATTCACAAACACCGTCAAATAGAAAAATTTTCAGAAAAAATGCACAAGAATTTCATGGGGTACCGAAAAATTAAAACTAGTTTTTTTTCTGAAATTCACTTATTATGATTTCAGAGGGAAAGTAATCGCTGTATCTATGAAAAGCGTAGAGTACTAGCATTTCTATTATTACGCTTTCTCAGTTTCATGAAACAGACTAAAGTTGGAACTGATAAACCAACTGTTAATTGAATTTTTACGTTTTTATCGAAAAGTATTGTTGAACTATAACTCTTTTTCAAAGTTGCTCAAGCGGTGCTGAAATTTTTAAAAATATTCTGTTTTGAGTTCACAATAGTATTGAATAATTCAATGCTTTAGCATTACTGAAAAATTCTGTTGAAAATTTTCGAAGTGTAAAACAGTGGTGATCAATCTTCAGAGGGAAATTCCAAGAATTTGTGTATTTCAAAATTATTTGTGCTTTTGTCTCAAAAACTCAAAATGCTTGTTACTTTTAGAGTATCTTTCAAGTTTTAAAAATTCCCCTTCCCAAATTTGGAACACTTGGGACGAACTGTCAGGCATGATTAAATCTAAACTTGTCATGGGCCGCGCCGGGCCGATTTCCAAATTTTCACCGCCGGGTGAAGTGACTTTTCCCCGTAAAACATGTTTTTAACAGTAATTTTTGAAAAATAAGTTTTTGGGTCGCTTTGAGCTATAATTCGTGTAAACATTTAAGTAGTTCTACAAATTTAGTGATAAAAACGTACTTGGAATTTTTAAAGTCATTGCTATTTTCAGATTGTTTGAAAAGGGGAAATATAATTTTCATGAAACTGTAAGAAGTCTTCGATTATTAAAAGTTCTACGAATTTTTCGATAATTGCTGTCAAATCTGAAAACCGCGATAGGCTTCTTCGTGAAACTGTACAGAAAACTACCACATCCTACTCTCCCACCAGTTTCCCACTCTTAGAAAAAGCCTACTCTAACGCTGACTTTTCGGACCATCCGTAACACCTCATTTCTTTCCAAAACGTTTCATTATTCCACTCAATTCACTATTCATTTCTCCAAGTTTCCACTACATACTTCTTTTTTTCCCAATTATTCCCGAATCTTCAAGAAGAGACATTGATGCGAATGCACTTTTCATGTTTCTCTCCCTATTCACTTTCCATCAAAAACACTAGTACAGCCTAGAAAATAAAAGGAAAGGAATATGACAGAAAATTGTACTTATTGCTACAAGAACTGCCAGTTCTTTTGCAATGTATGATTTCTCAGTTTCATGAAACAAATGAAAGGTGGAAAATGATAAACGATATGTTGATTCCCAATTCTGTTTCAGTTAGCAAAAAAATTTGAATTTCGGCGATCATTCATTTTCCAAAGTTGATCAAGCGGCGCTGAAAGTTCTAAACATCTTCTGTTTTGAGTTCACAATATTGGTAAATCAAGTAATTTTTTAGCATTGTGCAATCATAAATCAGTGGTGATCTTTAATATATTCAAAGAGATTGTGTATCAAAAACTCATAAACTGTTTTAGTGGTTGTGTAGAAAAGTCAAGAGAAAGCACATGAGATCTAATCGAGAGATTCCTACTGTTAGAATATCTTACAAGTTTAAAGGACTACCTTTCCTCTATTTCAGATTAACACTTTTTCAGATAGTTTGAAAAAATATTTACCATTTTCATAAAACTGTAAAAATTCTTCGATTTTGAAAAAAAAATCGCACCATCCGTAACACCTCATTTCTTTCCAAAACGTTTCATAATTCCCATTTAATTCACTATTCACTTCTCCAACTTTCCACTACATTCTTCTTTTTTTCCAATCATTCCCGAATCTTCAAGAAGAGATATGGATGCGAATGCCCTTTTCATGTCTCTCCCTTCTATTCACTTTCCATCAGAAACACTAGTACGGTGTAGAAAATAAAAGGAAAGGCTACGACAGAAAAACATAATATATTAAATGTGTATATATATATATCGGCTAATTTCAGGTTCAATCTTCGTCTTCTGATTCATCTTCATCGCCAACGGCAAAGAAGAAGAAGAAAGAAGTGATTCTTTCAAAGAAAACACCACCAGCGTCTTCATCTTCGTCGTCGTCTTCTGATGCCTCTGATGCCGATACCCCAACGTCAAAAAAGATGAAGAATGGCCAACAACCTGCTTCGAAAGAAAAGAAGGAAGAGCCAGTTTCTATTGAAAATGTGCCAGAAGGTCTCAGGAAACTGGGATTTCCTGAAAAATTCGTCAGTAGAAATTGTGAGAAGAAGTGGATTAAGAAAGCGATGTCTCAACTTCGAGATACCGTGCCGATGAGTCCACGAGGAATTTCTGATCTCTCCGTGACCGACGGAATTGACTTATACACTTATTTGGGTTATAATAAAATCAGTAACACCAAATCGTGGATGGAGTAGTTACCATTTCCGTAAAACTGTAAAAATTCCTCGATTTTGACTAGTTTCTTCCATAACGTTTCATTATTCCACTCAATTCACTATCCTTTTCTCCAACTTTCCATTACATACTCCTTCTTCTTTTTTCTAATCAATCCCAAATCTTCAAGAAGAGACATTGATGCGAATGCCCTTTTCATGTCTCTCTCCCTGTTCACTTTCCATCAAAAACACTAGTACGACCTAGAAAATATAAGGAAGGGATACGACAGAAAAGGATGTCCTATTGCTGTAATCACTGATAATTCTGTTGCTATGTAGAATTTCTCAGTTTCATGAAACAGACGAAAGTTGGAAAATGATGTACCAATTGTTCATTTCAAATAATGAGATCAGTTTGCGCAAAAATCTGAATTTTGGCGATAATTTGTTTTTCAAAGTTGTTCAAACAGCGTAAGAAATTTATCAAAAAATACAGTTTCGAGATCGCAATAATGTTAAGTCGAGTTAGTTTTTAACATTGAACATACTACTTTTTTTCAAAGTGATATTAGGTTGGTAAATAATTTTCTGAAATTTTTCTATAAAACTTTGATTTTATTTTTTCAAATCCAGAAAGATTTCTAAAATTCAAAATACTGTTAATCAGCATTGATAGTCTTCTGACAAGATTTTGGTAGCTTACTGATTCTCTCTGCGTAGACCATCTATTCGAGATCACTGGAAAAGGAAACTTGCTTCTTTTTGATATCCCCTTTTTATTTGGATTCTTCCCCATTAAAATGTCGTTGAAGTCAGGCAAAATGTTTGTGATTAAAGAGAAGAAGGTTGGATTAATACAATGAATAAAAAATAATTGTCCAGGCAGATAACAACAGTTTGTTGTGAGCTACTTTCGCAACACATGAACAAGTGTTGTCATACTGAAAACTTCGTTTTATTATATCTCCCCGTCTTGGAGTCACAAGATTTTAAATTTATTGAAATAAGAAACGTGAACATCTGATGTTACTTCCATGTCCTTGCTCAGGAGTTCCCTCCACTCCACCCAGAGTACTGAGTCCCAGATTCAAAAAACCACTTTTTCAGGTTTGAGAACATCCAGAGCGCCCAAATCTTAGTCCACACATTCTACTTTCCTCACATCGTTAGAGTAACAACTTGACTACTTATTTCTAAGAAATAAATAGCTCGACCATACGTGTGTTGGGTGTAAAAGTACTGATAGCCAACTTAGGTTCAAGTGATGTGCCATCTCATGTTGTTTCAAAACGTGTGGTATGTAAAGATGAATTTTCTCATTCCGATAATTTGTTTCCATCCATGAACTACAGTTACATAAGTCACCCTTAAAGAAGTTGACAACCTACGTGTGGTTTGACACAGATCCGCTTCTACGATTCCCTGCTATAACTCCAAATCTGGCTCTGACTGCTGATAGAGAAGAAATTTTTCAGTCAGATCCAAGTTTCTTGTTTCAAATATTTTGAATCAAAATGTATTTGCGTTAAAACAAGGAGACCTTTGTCAACATACATCAGCAAGTTTTTTTTGAATGACATAATTTTTAGACCAGAAACGAATGAAAACAAAAAGGGTTCCAAAAACGCAAAAAGTTGCATGTAAATCAAAGCTCCGTTCTCGGCGGGGAAAAAACGAGAAGTAAAACTTTGAAACTGTAACAAGTACTTGAGTAGGCCTACCAAACACAAAAACAATCACATCACAAAACAACTCCTATGTCGAGAAATGAAAACGACAACCGGCAAGCTCGAAAATTGCAGAAAATTATGAACCAACCTAATATGTAATTTTGTATCAAAAACTCATAAATTTACCATTTCCGTAAAACTGTAAAAATTCCTCAATTCTAATAATTTTTCCACTAAGTCCGCAAACACCGGGTATCACTTTTTTTATTTCGACAATAAAAGTTCTACGAATTTTTCGATAATTGCTGTCAAATCTGAAAACCGCGATAGGCTTCTTCGTAAAACCGTACAAAAAACTACCACATTCTACTCTCACACCAGTTTCCCACTCCATTCGTAACACCTCATTTCGTTCCAAAACTTTTCATTATTCCACTTAATTCACTATCCTTTTCTCCAACTTTCCACTTCATACTCCTATTTTTCCGATCATTCCCGAATCTCCAAGAAGAGACATTGATGCGAATGCCCTTTTCATGTATCTCCCCTTCTTTCTATTCACTTTCCATCAAAAACACTAGTACGGCCTAGAAAATAAAAGGGATAAGGCGAAAACGAGGGCGCATTCTTTTGAGGAATGGAATGTGTACAACATCTCCCGGAGAAAAAGAAGGGAGAGATATCTTTTCTCCTCCCCCTCTCCGCATCGAAAGAAGGTAAGTCGGTCAAGGCCTAAACGTTGTCACTGTCGTCGGGATACTGTGTGTACGACTCCTCCGAAGACGGTGGCGACCCTTTTTCCCCTCCGGGGAGAAGAGTCATCACTAGCGATACGAATCTCTTCCCATTTCGGATACACATCGCTCTGGTTGGACGCATTTTGTTGTGTTATTCGGTATTTGTTTTCCACTTGTTCGGTTTCAGTTAGGCTTCAAATTTTCAAAATGTTAAAAAAATGTTCTATAATTGTTGCCGTGTTAGTTCTATAACACTTGATTCTTGAAATTGGAATATTCAAAATGTTAGACATGTGAGACCCTATCAGACGGTTCTTGCCAAATTAAACTTTCAACATGAAAATTAGTTTTGATGGTGACATAAGAAACCAATTACCTAATATAGCACTTCCATATCAAAATTACTGCTCCGTGAAACTGTCAAAGTAAACTTTTCATTCTATAATACTAATTTGGCAATAAATTCTATTGTACAAAATTTAGGTAAACTCATTTAAAATTTCAAAACTTCTCACGGTTCAATTCTAGATCTTTTCTCGGGGGTGCAGGTTTAGAACCAATATTTGTTCTTTAAAACCAAAAACTATCAAACATATATCACTATCCAATGCGAAAAATGGAAGAAGCTAATTTTGAACGCAACAGTATCACCGATATTTATTACAGTATCACCGATATATTAAATAAACCTAGGACGTCAGTTGTTAGTTGGATAATTTTCCTTGTTGCTGCTGAAGCGGAACTTTCCTGGGCGTGCTTGTACAAAAAATGTGTCAACTACAAAATGAAGCAACCTCTATTGTCGCAACAAAAAAGTTCCGACATTTTTTCATCATCGGTGTTTGCGGACTCAAGCCAAAATTTGATAATTTTGGCTTGAGTCCGCAAACACCGACGAGGAAAAAATGTCGGAACTTTTTTATTTCGATAATATGTACCCTGCAAAATTTTTTACCTATATTTTATCTGAAAACTGTAGTACCAAAGCTGAAGGTCCAATAAATGTATCCTCCTTAACCCCCTTAACTCCCTTTATTGTAACCGTCTAATACATTTGTAATCCAACCATAATCCGTGCCTGTCTCTCTTTCTCTCTTCCCCCCCCCTCTCCTGAAAGAATAGTACAGGACACCTAGTATCCTCCCTTTCTTCCCTTATCACAAGGTCACGATCCATGCGTCTTACGATTAATGCGATTTCTTCCCGCGTACCGCCGGTTTTTCGTCTGGTCATGATCCTTATCCATCACTTTTTTGTTTGCAGTTATGGTAGGGGTAGATATATCGGGGAGTAGGATATCTATGGTATGGAATACTTTTTAGTTAAATTTTATTACTTTCAATCAATAGAATAGAAATAGAGGAAGCTCTGTTGCAGCTAACTGTTAAATTTACCTGTTTTCAAAAACGGAGTTTTTTTCTTCAAAAATGACAGTTTCAATTCGTTGAAATATAGTCAACTTCAGTTTGCTAAATAGTTTCTAGGTAAAATTATCTACTTTAAAAAACTCGTTGCTGATTCAAATGGAACATAATATAAGAACAAAACATACACGTTTGGTAAGCGCTAGTTATAAAGATTAAAATAATTTTGCCCGATAGCATTAAAATATAAAATTTGAGAGCATTAGGGAGGATAAAAATTTCGTTCGATCAGATAAAGCTTTTTTGGCAAAATGATGAAACAGAAAATTGTAGCAGTTTCAGCTAATGGATAAAGTTAAGATGTTTTGGAAGAAAAGTATTCCGCTTAACAAAAAAACTGTGTACGGTTGAGATAAAAGCTGGAAACTAATAGATTTGCAGTAGAAGTAAGTAGTCGAAAATTTCGAAATGATATTGACAATCAAAATATCTAAAACAGACACAAAAAGATATCCTATTTTAGTCAAAAACTCGAAACAGCGGAAAGTAGTTTTCCCTGTTTCAGAATGTGCACATCAGTTCCTACAGGTTCCGTTTAACCACTTTTGATGCTCTGGGCTAAATCACATCAAATCACTAGACATCTTTTTGAGTTCCATGAACAAGATTTCCATTGATCCAGGTTAAAAATCACCGCGAAAACCTACCCCCTGAAACACAATTTCTCAATCAATTTTCCTCTTTCCTCTTTCAGAATCATATCCCTCCTCTCACGTCACCACCCCATCCCTTTCCTCCCCTCTATCTACTTTCCTGATCCCGAAAGTCTCCTCCCGAATTCCTCTGACTCATCGCATCTCCCCGAGACTTCTTCATCTTTTTCCCGTTCTTTCCCCCGCCTGATCCAGTTTTTCTTCTATATATGAATGCAACACTTGACTTTCTCTGGATCTCAAGAGTTTTATCCTTTCATCATTTTATTCTAAAGAATTCTGTTTCATTTTGAACATTTTGAATTTGAATAGTTCAAATTTGAATAGTATTTTGATTTCGCCTTTACACCCCCGTCTCAATCTTAAAATCTTTTCAGACCACACATCAAATGTCGCGGGTGATATTCTTATTGCTCTGCAGTCTATCGGCGGTCGCCGCGGTCTTCGAGTGCAGTTCCCACGAGACGACCGCTTTCGTCCGTATCCCTCGCGCCCGTCTCGACGGAACCCCAGTCGTCATTTCTACCGCAGGTTAGTAGTCGGGCGCCTTCTAATTGACCTAGTTTTCTGACGCCGAAGACAGTTTTCTCCCGTTGGAAAGGAGGGGAGAGAGTGGTTTCGATTTCCGATTTCTTTTTCGAGTGAAAACAAAATCATTGGGGGGAGAAGGGGAAGCAAAAGTTTTTGCTGTTTGACCTAGGGTATGGGATTAGGAAAAAGAGAAAGGGGAACTGTGATCGAGAAGATAAGGAGATGATAGATAACGATCTAACCTAACCCACAAAAATTACGAAAGCGATATCACAAAGCTTTTTTATGCTTTATGAATTTTTGGAAACAGAAATTTCAGCTTTCGAATAAGTTTTAAAAAAACGCCTGAGTTTTCAAAAAGTGAATATTTCTGAAAATAGAAGGTTGACATTGCAAACTTTCTTTAGGTGATGAAAATATGAGCAATTCGAAACCGGAAAATTTTTACCCCAGGCATGACAATTAGTAGAAAAATTTGTTCACGGATAAATCTTTCACTTGGTTTCAAAACGTCTCATTTTAAACCGTCTTAGAACCAATTGAACGGCGAAGAATATATAAGAGAGACAATTAATTGGCTACTCAATCATGACAGAAAACATAACGAGATTATGAAAGTTTACTGTAACGGTACTTTATCTTCATTGCTCAAATATTTTGAAAGTCGTTATAGCTTTTTTTGATTTTGTAGCCATCCTTACACTAAAGAACTTTTAAATGACTGAAATTCTCGGTTGTGAGTCTTTCGCTTACAGTTTCTGGAATATGTGATAACTTGAGTTTTGTGAACTAAACTTTATTCAACACTAAATGACAAAAAAGGGACCGCTTCGAAACCGGAAGTATTTCCAACTGGCACATTTCTGCAAGAGACATGAAAAACTAGAAGAATAGTGGGATACGTGGCAACCCAAGATAATTAGTTAAATGCAAATACGAACCAGTTCATACAACAAACATAATGAGATTATGAAAGTTTACTGTAACGGTACTTCATCTTCAACGCTCAAGTTTTTTTTTGAAAGTCGTTTTTTTCTAAGTAAGATAACTTTAGTTTTGCCATTTATTTTTGCGATCCACATGACGAATGTCTCATCTGATTTCGAATCGTTCAGTTTTGAAACAACCCGATGCTCTTAAAATCACTAGAATGAAAAAGAAATAGCCAACAGGATAAGCGAACCAGTTCATACAGCAAACATAACCAGATTTTGAAAATTTACTGTTACGGTACTTCATCTTTAATGCTCAAATCTTTTGAAAGTCGTTTGACGATCTTTACAATTAGATTCTGAAATTATGATAACTTTAGTTTTACCATTTATTTTTGCGATCCAGGTATCGAATTTCCCGGAACCTTTTGAAACGACCCGAAACCTTTAAAAACTAAAGGGGCAAACAAAAAACAGAGAAAATTATGGCGAGTCTGGCTCAAACATAATATAAAACATAACGAGATTACGAAAATTTACTGTAACGGTACTTTATCTTCAGTGTTCAAAATTTTTGGAAGTCGTTATGTTCGTGGCCGTATGTTTTGACTTTCGATAGCGCATCTTCATTTTTGTGGTTTCAGAAAATTCGTATACATACAGTGCGCGTCATAAAGATAGCCCCCCTTGCGATTATGTCAGATCTGGCTCAGCCGTAAGTTTTCATGAAAAATGGGTAACATCATTCGATTCCTCGTGCGAAATAACCCCTGGGCGCAAAGTTTTATGGATCTCCTACAAAAACTACGGGTACACCATCGAAAACTTGAAAAATAGGCCGCGTCATAAAGATAGCCCCCCTTGAGAATTTTCAATTTCTCCATGATTTTTTTTTCCGTTTTTTCACTTAAAAACGTTTTCAATCAATAAAATTCGCAATTTTAACAGCGTTATCTTATTTTTCTCCATACTTTTACATCAAAAATTCTACTTTGAAGAGCCAGTTTATGCTAAAAAATCCAAAAATCGGGATTTTTGAAGAAAACGATCGTAATTCGCATTTCAAATAGAGGGAGCAATATTTTTGCACGGTATTTTACTTTTTCGGTAGTAGTCTGATAATTTTCTTACTTTTGGCTGAAAAAAGCGGCTCTGAATGCTCAGAGGCCATCCCAATGTGAAGGAAATTCACTTAGGAAGATGGTTTTGAGCTTCTTCAAGATGAAGAACGTCTGAGAATCTGTTTTTGAAGTGGAATCTTTTTGAGAATGATTTAAATAAACTTTTGTTATGTCACTAAGACATTTCTAAGAGACCTTACCAGGTTACAGATAAGTACTAGCAATAGAAATCATGGTCAAGTTATTTTCACAAAGGAATATTGTGTTCTCGAATCAATAGTAAGTTTAAGAGATTTAAAATTATTCGAAATGAGTGAAAAGCCTTCAAACAAAAACAATGTTCGTAGTTTCTTTTCAAAAAGTTGTCTACTCATCGTTAAACTCACGATATCCAGTGTTAACAAAGATTTGAGACACTGGATCATGATTTGAAAGACTAGTACTTGTTACTAATTGGTCGAAGTAGTTCAGCTATGTCTTGGTAATAACATGAAACTTGATTCTACTATTTCTTTCAAAAACTATACCATAAAAACAGATTCTCAGACGTTCTTCATCTTGAAGAAGCTCAAAACCATCTTCCTAAGTGAATTTCCTTCCCATTGGGATGGCCTCTGAGCATTCAGATCCGCTTTTTTCAGCCAAAAGTAAGATAAAATTATCAGACAAGTACCGAAAAAAGTAAAATACCGTGCAAAAATGTTGCTCCCTCTATTTGAAATGCGAATTACGATAGTTTTCCTCAAAAATCCCGATTTTTGGATTTTTTAGCATAAACTGGCTCTTCAAAGTAGAATTTTTGATGTAAAAGTATGGAGAAAAATAAGATAACGCTGTTAAAATTGCGAATTTCATTGATTGAAAACGTTTTTAAGTGAAAAAACGGAAAAAAATCATGGAGAAATTGAAAATTCTCAAGGGGGGCTATCTTTATGACGCGGCCTATTTTTCAAGTTTTCAATGGTGTATCCGTAGTTTTTGTAGGAGATCCATAAAACTTTGCGCCCAGGGGTTATTTCGCACGAGGAATCGAATGCTGTTACCCATTTTTCATGAAAACTTACGGCTGAGCCAGATCTGACATAATCGCAAGGGGGGCTATCTTTATGACGCGCACTGTAGTCTCCTAAAACTTAGAATACAGTTAGCAATTGAAAATCCTTTTTCCTTTTCCAGGACACGACTTGACATGCGCCCAATACTGCAGAAACAACATCGAGCCAACCACCGGAGCCCAACGTGTGTGCGCCTCGTTCAACTTCGACGGTCGTGAGACGTGCTACTTCTTCGACGACGCTGCCACCCCAGCTGGAACCTCCCAACTCACCGCTAACCCATCCGCCAACAACTTCTACTATGAGAAGACCTGTATTCCAAATGTGTCTGCTCATGAGGCCTGTACCTACAGATCATTCTCATTCGAGCGCGCTCGCAACACCCAATTGGAAGGATTCGTGAAGAAATCAGTGACCGTGAAGAACCGTGAGCACTGCTTGTCCGCCTGCTTGAAGGAGAAGGAGTTCGTGTGCAAGTCTGTCAACTTCCACTACGAAAACAGTCTCTGCGAGTTGTCCGTCGAGGATAAGAGATCCAAGCCAACCCACGTCCGTATGTCCGAAGGAGTCGACTACTATGATAACAACTGTCTCTCCCGTCAAAACCGTTGTGGACCATCCGGAGGAAACTTGGTATTCGTCAAGACCACCAACTTTGAAATCCGTTATTACGACCATACCCAATCCGTTGAGGCCCAAGAGTCGTATTGCCTCCAGAAGTGCTTAGATTCCCTCAACACCTTCTGTCGTTCCGTCGAGTTCAATCCAAAGGAGAAGAATTGTATTGTCTCCGATGAGGACACGTTCTCGCGTGCCGATCAACAAGGACAGGTCGTCGGAAAGGACTACTACGAGCCAATTTGTGTTGCTGGTAAGAAAGGGATCAGTGATCCGGATGGTTTAGTATTTGTACGTTTACAGCCGATTTGTCGTCGTCGACATGTCGTCAACAAGCCGCTTTCGAACGATTCATCGGTTCTTCTATTGAGGGAGAAGTTGTCGCATCGGCTCAAGGAGTTACCATCTCGGATTGTATATCTCTTTGCTTCCAGGTAATTACACAAAATATTTCTACAGCACGATCAGATTAGCCGATTGCTACCATATTTTTTTGACCTACTGAAACAGTACTTTTTCAGAACCTCAACTGCAAATCCATCAACTACGACCGTACCGCCTCTTCCTGCTTCATCTACGCCGTCGGTCGCCAGGATGCCAACATCAAGGCCAACCCATCAATGGACTACTACGAGTTCAACTGTGAGTCCCAATTCGGAGGAATGGCTCTCTGCACCAACGAGGGAATCCGATTCATCGTCAACACCAAGGAGCCGTACACAGGAGCCATCTACGCCGCCGAGAGATTCTCCACCTGCTCCCAAGTCGTCGAGAACGCCAAACAAATCTCCATCACTTTCCCACCACCAACTGTCACCTCGGATTGCGGAACTGTTATCCGTGACGGAAAGATGGAGGCTCTTGTTGTTGTCTCTTTGGATGGTGTCCTCCCACATCAAGTCACCACTGAATGGGATCGATTCTACCGTGTCTCGTGTGACGTCTCTATGGATAAGATGGTCAAGGAAGGGTCCGTTGTTGTCACCACAATCTATGAGGCTTCCTCTCAAAACACCACTGTCTTGGATGTCGCCACTCCACCACCAGTCACTGCTGAACTCCAAATCCTTAACCAACTTGAGGAGCCACTTCACAAGGCTTCTATCGGAGATCCACTTCTTTTGGTTATCACTTCTGAGCAAGCTGGACCACACAATATGATGGTGACTGAGTGCACTGCTACTCGTGTCGGAGGATTCGGAGACACTGTTCCATTCACCCTCATTGAGAATGGATGCCCAAGATATCCAGCTTTGGTTGGACCAGTTGAGCAAGACTTCGACAAGAACCGCCTGAAATCCGACCTCCGCGCATTCCGATTGGATGGATCTTACGATGTCCAAATTGTGTGCTCCATCATGTTCTGTGCCGGACCAAATGGATGTCCAGTATCAAACTGCTTGGATTCTGGAACCAATGAGTTGTTCATGTCACATGGAAGAAAGAAGAGATCCGCTGATATGGAGGCTGGAGAGACCGAGGAGAAGTTGTCGGCTATCATCAGAGTTTTCGCAAAGGGAGAGGAGAATGAGGAGGAGATGGAAATGGGAAATAACACAATGATGACTAGGTGAGTGGTGTTATATGATTGATTTAAGAATTAGTGGCTCAAATTAACAAAAAAACTATGAGTCATTCATAAAATAGACACGCTGAAACACAAAACCTTTTTTGTTTTGTCCATACTTTTCGATTAATTCTCGAGCTTCAGGGATACATACTGGAATCTTTAAAATAACGACGGTAGTGGCATCATTAACAAGATTTTATCACGATATAAGAAATTATTTTGCAACAGTGATAAAAGTAATTTCAGTTACTTAATCTAATATTTCTGTTTCACCTAGTGCTTTAGAAACAAAATATGTTGTGCATTTATTCAGTTCGCCATTCTCCTGAGCAAGCCTAAATTTAAATTTTCAGCCTCACCGACGCCACCGACCTTCTCTGCATTTCGGAGCCATTCTTCGTCAGCTCCGTCGTCTCGCTCTCAGTTCTTTGCTTTGCTCTTTCTGCCATTATTGCCATCTGGGGATGCCATTCACTTCACTCGACACCAGCTAAACAAGTCGCTGCTTAATTCTTTTTCTATCAGATACTAGATTCCATCCTATGTTCTCCTCATTCCCCAAATCTCTTTCACGTTTTGTTCGTAATAACTTGTTCTAATAATAAGATCCCCTCCATTTTTGACACTACCATCATCACAACCAAATAATACTTGCACTTCCTATGGGTTGTCTTCTCCCACAAAACACTTTAATTTTACGTTTTTCTCCTCTTCTCTTTAATATTATTTTGAACGTTTTGTTGAAAAGTTGATTTTCAAAAATAAAACTGTTTTTCTGAATCTTTTTTTCATCGGTCAAAATCAGTAGTCATCTTGCATTTAGCAATATGAGCTTAGAAAACTCTAATAACTCACCCAAGGTGAAACTGTAATTATAGTTATTCATTACTTGTCTTTTTTGATCTGGTTATTCGTGAAACATTTTCAAATTTATCCTCAAAAATTGAATCAGCATTGAAAAAATCAAAACATTTGGTTTTTACGCACTTGATGAAACTAAAGGTTTTGATTAGAATTTGAATGCGCTAGTGTTAGGAGAACTCCATTTTTTTCGATTGTTGTTTCATGCAGGTTTATTGTGAAGTGTCTTTGAATGCTTGCCGGTAAACTTAAATTCCTGGAAATTCATAAACTTTCCGATTCGAATTTTACGTTTGAAATCCGATCTACCCGCTCATTCCTGTGTATTAAGATCATCTTCCTGTATAGTAAATGAAAAATAAATATTTAGTTTGGTTTTGCACAGGGTCTAGGGTTGAGTAGTGAAATCGTATGCGCTCCACTAGACATTGGCGGCAAATTCAAATTTTAATTTTTGCAATTCGTTGTTTCACTGTGGCATTTTGATACGTAGCTTAATCGACCAGTTTTTGAGCCGATTTATGCCAGTTTTCCCGCATTTTTGGCCAGTTTTTCGACCGTCGCGCGTCTTTTCGAGATCAATTCTATTGAAAACATAGATAAAATTTTTAAACATAAAATTTATTTTGAATTTCGCGCTAAAATTTCAGCTGATTTCAGCGGAGCGCGTTTATTTTCACTACTCATCCTGAGACCCTGTGGTTTTGGTAGACTTCATGAAACTGGAAGTTTTCACTATTAACCGGTAGTTGGGGACTGCTGCCTCGACTCGGCCACCGGAGGTTAAGAATATGCTTGCTCGATTTACGCAGGAAAAATAAATTGCTCTTCACCTATTCCGTTAAAGCATACTTGTCAACCGGGCCGAGCCGGGCTTTCTTGAATAACTTTTTTCAAAAATTGTACGAGGTTGGATGATAGCACAAAAGATAGGTATTTTGAATTGTCATCCATTAAATATAATATCAATTTATCAAAAATCTTGCCACGGGGCCGAAGACTGTATTGGCTATCATCCACCCTCGTACGGTGTTTTTGAAAAAAGTTATTCAAGAAAAACCGTCGGCCCGGCTCGGCCCGGTTGAAGAGTAGAGCCTATGTTCAGCGATCAATAGTTATCAACGTGTAATAAATTGAATGCGCTAGTCAATTTTGGAGAACTGTAATTTTTCGAGTACTGTTTCAGATCGGTTTATTCTAGCATGACTTTTCATAATCATCAATTAGTGAAGTACTTAATAAATTCGGTGTTCGCCTTGTAAAACCATTTTAAAATTGAAAGTTTTCATTTTGATAATTACAATAAATAATGTGTTTCGGTACAACACTTATGTAGTTGGAATTACAATGAGACTGTTGCGGCACCTTTCAAATCGCTCGACTAGGTTTTTCTATAATATACATTACAAATTTTTTTTGTGTTTTATAACATACCAATTTGAAACAGGGCTTGAAGAGTTTCAGTATTTCTAAAGGTATCAGCCAATAGTATCGGCCAATAGTTTCAAAAAATTCAGTTCCAAAAAGTCTAAAAATACCCTCCTTTTATTTGCCCATTATTGTTGTCATTGTCCAGTTTGAGCCTCATTAATGCCACATTTTTCTTCCGATAAAAGATGTGTTGTGAAAAAGTCTCGTCAGTGAAACATCATAGACAAGTTTTGTTTTCATGATCAACAAGAAACGGAGAATAAGATTTTCAGTTTTGGTGTGTTTGGTTTTAGTTTGTGAAGAGTAAAGAAGTGTTTCTTTTTGCAACTCTTTTACCTGTGAGATGATTTTCAAATGTTGCTGAAACATATTTAAAGATTGTCACATACATATCAGCTACTTTTTTTCCCAAACGATTTCATATTTTTTGTTCAATTTTAGCGAATTCTTCGGACCACGAAGAGCAAATACCAAAAAATAAATACAGAAGCCAAAATACAAATTATTTGCATGAAACAGAATAAACAGACGAACGAAAATCGCTGTAGAATCAACTGAATCTTACATTTAGAGTGGGTGAGAGGAAACAGGTCAAGATTTAATTGATTATAGACTATACATAATTATTGAAATAGCAAATTTGACAAGATAAATACTTTTTTTCAAAGATTTTGTATAAATTAAAATACAAAAAGTATGACGTTGATTATTAACACAATAAGCTATTCTCAAAGATAATAATAAATCCCGTTAAAACTGTTAGAAACTTTCTGTTTCACAAATTTCATAAAAATTCAAACCAATATGTCTGGGAAGTATGATCTCACAACACTTACAAGTTTCAGTTGGAAACTGCTCAAAAAAGTGAACTTCAATGAGAATGGTTTTCTATCTCTGTTGAAACAAAAGTTTACAGAAATATCCCATTAGAACATTGTTATTTTCAAAGTATCTGAACCAATATAGAAAACTGGTGTAGCAATAGATGAACCCAAAACGAATCAAGATGAGACAACGAAACTGAATATTTTATGGCGAAAATATTGGAAATTTCATTGTTTTCTTAAAACTTCTTGTCATTTAAAACCTATTGACCTAATGTCGCAGCAATTCCAAAAAAAGTGAATCACTTAAAGAAATTTTTCTGAAACAGTTCTTGATAGATTGCTTTTTATAGTTTGACTGAGTAAGTCTGTTGTATTTCATTCACACTTTAAATATATTCTCATAAACGACAAATAATATTTTTACCCTTTTTTCATTCATAAATTATTGTATTGAAACATTTACAATATGAGCAAGAATACAATGCAGAGAAAATAATTCATTCAGCGGTTCTTTACTTCAAGAATCTCAAGATCCAGATTAAGGAAATCTAGTAAATACCCTAATTTTGAGAGCCTAGCACTTGACGTTCATGATAGATGACTGAAAACGATTCGGCCATTTTGTTCAAGATGTTCAGAACTATCATGGTGCGGAAGCGTTACCCGTGATGATTCGAATTCTTTTTACTACGTGTCAGTTTAAATCATCACTTTTTTTAAAGGAAATCTGATAAATATCCTAATTTTGAGAGGAGTCAGAAGATTGCCGATACCCTCGAACAAACTTGGTGTTAGAGCAGATCGTATTTTAAGACCACCTAAAACGGCAATGCAGAATATAGTCAAAACACATTTGTGATTTCATTCATTAAGAGCATTTCTTCGGTATGTTTTCTCAGGTTCTGCTACATTATAATGATGTTCTGAGCAAAGCGATTCTCAACAAGACGCGTTAGTGCTAGTACGAGCCGATTTTCAACTTATTACCGAGAAAAAGTCAGACTTCAAACACACCTGAAACCGAATAAAAATACGTGCAGAACTATGACCCCCTAATAGCTAAACCCCCTTGAGATGCCTTGACGACATTGGAAGATATTCCATTATAGCATGACTGGGAAATATCTACGTTCATCTTAGAAAAGTCTTCTCGGATTAGAAAAAGTTAATTGATTATGTATCATGATGCCCGTGAAACTGAAAAACTTTCCTTCATTACAGATATTGCCAGGTTGACATAATGTTTCAATACATATGGAATCATACCGATGACCTTCAAGTCGGATCGTTATTAGAAATGTTGAAAAAATGTTAAATTGTAAAAATTCACTGATGAGCAAATGTTGGAAAACAAGCGTTACCTGAAACGAAACAGGCTTCAATGATTAAACGTGGGGAATTCTTCTAATAACTACAAACCTGCATAGAAACTGTGATTCTTCCAATTTTCACAAATTATTTTCAGACAACCGAAATGGTTCTTATTGTAAAATGTTTAAATAGTGAAAGTTAACAACTTTATTAGAAGATCAATCAGCAATCTACAATATACATGTATCACCGACCAAACCATGTTCCTAACAAAAATCACATAATCTTTAAAGGTGAAACAATCAACAAATTGTTCCTCTTCGAGGGAGATGGTGAAATGAGGATGAGACATTGCCAAGGGATATCATATTTTGACCCCAAAACAAACATAACGATCTACTCGTTGTGTGGCAATAAAATTCAAATTTTTTTGGCGGGAAACTAAAACTCAAATAGAAAAATTCCAAACATTGACCGCATCTAAGTTTTCATATATACTAAAAACATAATTTAGCTTCAGTTTCTAAAGTTATAGATGAATGGACTAATGAATGTTTCGGCATGAACCATTTTTGACGGATTTTGAGTGGTGATCATCAGGGTTGGGAAATTCCGGGCCGACTCCTCAACTTCAGCCCGGCCCAGCCCGTCCCGGCCCGGCCCGGGCTGGCCCGGCTTCAAAAATGTGCACAATTTTTCCACAATTTTTATAAAAAAAGTAGTCGAAATTCTTGTACGCTTCAGTTTTTATCGGTTTTCGACGTTTTTTGCAAAAAATCAAAAAAATTTTCAACAAATTTTCAACAATATTCAAATTTCTACAGGAGCCGGGCCGAGGAAAATTTTTTCAGTCGGCCCGGCCCGGCCCGGCCCGGAATTTCCCAACCATGGTGATCATACAGTCTTTGCGAGACATATGTGGATCCGGTCGTTGGGAACAGGCTTGTTCGGAAAAAAGTCGGAAAAAGTCGGAAAAAACTTGTGTAACTTTGCGCACTCAATTTCTCAGAATCAGTCGCTTATCTATAATTGTAGATATTAACGAGTTGAACACTTCCACACTTTATTTACCGTTTTCAGTCGCGTTTATAAGTAGTTATAAAACTTTTTTCCGACTTTTTTTGGAAAAAATTCGGAAAAAAAATTTCGGAAATAATCGTCATAACTCAAGGGGCAATTTTTTGATTCAGACAAAGTATGGCTAAAAATCAAAAACTCGGTCATGTACACCCAAAAGTAACACTCTTGAAATTTCCAAGTCATTCCCGGCGAAATTCATAAAATTTTCCGGACAAATCTGATTGGGAACAATATTTCGTTGCGTTTGATATATACAATTTAAAACATTATAATTTACAAAAACAACACAATTTTCTGTTTCAATTCAATCTTAAGAATCGAATTTTTGTTTCCACATTCGATGTGTCTTTAAAAAATCGATCTAATGAAGAACTTTATTCTTGTTTTGTATGAATCACTTCACAAATAAAATGACGATTTCATTTTTGCGTTTTCAAAACTCTGAAACTGTTTCTGAAAACTTCAGAATTTCTTCTAATTCTGAATGATAGTCGAAAATTTGACTTTTTTGCGAAAAAATTCAAAAAATTTCAAAATTTGACTTTCGCGACAATTTGCCCGGGCCTTGACAACTATGCAATAATGTGAACCGCCTCTGATAAAAACTGCGCGAATCAGAGCATTCGAGCTGAGGTCTTTTGGGTGTAAAACTACGATTTTTTCTCTCTTAGTCAGTTCTATTTCGTACCAGTGTGGATTCAGGCAGTTATTAGTGTATATGGACTACTGTTGATAAAAATTTATATTAGAGAAATGGAATAAATGAAACAGAATCATTTTACAAGAAAAATTAAACATATATCTCGATAGTAACCTTCAACGTCTGGATTGTCTTCATATTGCAGCAAATGATCGTCATCCATCAGGGACTCATTTGTATTCTCAAATGTTTCTCTGTCTTTGGTGTAAAATTGGAAACTGGTAGTTTTCTGTTTTAACAACATTGGAAGTCGTTTCGAAGTTTTGATGAATTGGTGTATGTGAGCTGGGGAAAAAATCTGAGAAGCTGCCGTAGAATGAGACATCAGAATAAAATTCAGTTAAATAAAGTTCATGATATATTCAAATTTTTTGGAAATTTCGAATTGGGGTATCTTGGTCATCTTCTTTAAAAAATACTCCGTTACAAATCTTCTAAAAAACATCTGCTCGAAATGGATCAGTTAGTTATCCACTCCTCTCTCCTAAGAATTTTGAATCGCAAAAAATAATTCATACAGAATTAAAATTTAGACTCCGGACGAATACCCAGTTCACTTACAAGTTTGCAGATCAATTCTCATTCCGAAACAGAATCTTGTATACATATGTTTGAATGTAAGCAAACTTCAAGTATCACACTTCATTGAGCATAATCTTGTCAACTTGAAATGTTGAAAATGTTATTTATTTTTTCAGTGTTCTCAAAACAATTTTAGATAGCTGTAATCCGAGTTTATTACAACTTTATAAGTATTCTCCTCTTTGCTACAGTACTAATGAAAATTCGATCCGAATGTAACCAAGAAATAAATAAAAATACTGTTGCAGTATTTTGTTTTCAGAGTTTTCTTGAAAATTGAAGCAGTGGCTCGCGTATTTAAACAAAGAAATTACTGTCTTCGTATAAATTAATGTTTCTCTGAAAATTTTTAGTTTTCAAATTACTCTTATTGTAGGTCTCTTATCTGTCTCTTCTAGTTCAACAATGCGATACATTGTACAAAAAGTGATTATTCAAAAGAAAAACGTTCAGTTCTAACAAATCTTTATTTTACATTTTCTTTTTTCTTTTTTGCTGTGTATAACCTCAACAGTATCCCAGACTCCAAAAACCTGCAAGAAATATTATAGAAAGCCAATTTTTCGTCAGTACAAACGTTTCACCAAAAAGGGAAAGACAATCCTGTTAAAAACCTTTTTGTGCTATTTTCATAAATCTCTCGTTTTAAAACATTTCAAATCCATCATCAAAACTGGAGTGTAGATTTCCAATTCATCTTCAACGACCTGAAATTACCATTGTAAGAATCTCCGCGACTACTGAATGAAATCAGCAAACGTATTTTTATTAAATTTTTAGATAAATAGAAAAGAAAAAATAATAACTTTTGATCAAAATGTGGATTTTTCGCTTCTAACATCTCGTGTTAAAATCGATATTTATGTTCTAAAGAAATTGCTGAAGGACCATCTGATTATGTATTTAATATCCTTACTTTTAGCTCCGCAAACATGAAGCGGCAGAATTTCGAAAATCACTCAACACGAAAAACTTCATGTTAACAGGAGTATCTGAAACAGTTATTCTTTGAACTAATTTTATTAAAAGTTCGTTTTCAAAATTTTTACTGTTTTTGAAAATGTTTTTCTGAAATAAAGTGGTGTTGGCTCTAAAAATTACAAGTTTCGAGGAATTTTTGTTGACTCAGTCCAGACTATCAATTTTTTCTTCAGTATCAGTTAACAACAAAACTTTTTGAAACTGTAACCTATTCGGCCTCCATTTTTTTTTTCAGAATTCTCAGCTCAACCCTGTTTTCAAGTATCAAATCTGTTCTTTAAATAATATCCTGCCGCCGTACCAAAAATTGATTTTTTTTTGACAGTATATCTATTAGATGATCATCTGCGGTTCGGAATTCGGACTCTCACAGATGTCAGATCGAAACCACAAAGTTTTGTTTTATTTTTATTTAAGGCAAAGATCATCGATGAAAATACACTCATGTCTTGGTGATTTTATCTATTTCTTGAAACTGATAATTTTTACTATAGGAATATTGTCGCGACAAAAAAGTTCCGACATTTTTTACCGACGTGTGTTTGCGGACATAGTGCTAAATTATTAAATTTTGCACTGAGTCCGCAAACACGCGTCGGTAAAAGATGTCGGAACTTTTTTATTTCGATAATAGAAACACTGTTTTGAATTTCACACAAACAAACTTTCATTTTGATGAAAATGCTGATCATTCTGTTTCCCGAGAACTCTTGATAAACCAGAAACGTGAAAATATTGTGGTTGGGTCACATTTTGATGGTGGTGCACAAAAGTAAGCGTGATGGAACAATATCTGAAATAAATGTATTAGTGACACTAACAAGTAAGTAAGTGAATCTACGTGAATGAGTCCGATATCTCTTCTAATAAACCTTTCTAATAAACCATATCAATTAGAGAGAACTGATACTAGGTCAACTTATTAGACGAAAAAATCGCAGATAAATAATGTCATGATGCCAGTTAATTTCCGGAAGCTCCATTTCACATGGTTATTCTCACAAAAAATACTCATTTCAGGTGTATCCCTAGAAAACATCGGTCCCCATCGTGTCTGTTTCTATCCACAACCAACACCATCCTACCGGAATCCAAACGAAAATCGTCCAGTTGAATTCTCGAAGGTAATTTCACTTGGATTGAATTGTGTCTAATGAAGTCACTTTTTGATTGAGAGCTCATTGAAACAGAAACTTATCTGATATTTCGACTAACTGACTTCTCGAAGATACTGTGTCCAATGAATTCTCACTGCACCCAATGAATTGAACTCTTCATTAAGAAATAACTGAAACAGAAACTAATCAGATGTTTCTACTTTAGACCTTCCCCATCCTGTTTTGAAACCGTATTATCCCGATTTCCAGAATCCCATTGGCTCAGCATCGAAAAATATCAGCCGAAAAGTTTCCAGTTATTCGAAAATGTCAAGTTTGGCGAGAGTTGCTTGGGTTAGTGGTTACACATAATATTTTCTACTAAGTAGGCAATTGTTTTTCGAAAATGGGGCATAAAACTGTATGGATCGGGGAATCTAGTAACTAAGAAAGTTTTCAAGTAATATGAGTTATAATTGAAACAGTTATTTTTTTAAAAATTTACAGCTAAACCACGTAAGTATTTTTAAATCGGTTTTCTGATAAACCAAAAATCAGATTTTTTTTTGTTTTTTTGAATCTTGATAAAAGCAGGAACGAGACGATTCAGTATTTATAATTGTTGGAAACTAAAAGGGATTGTGAAACAGAAACTTTTTAAAATTTCACTTTTTCGCATTCCAAGTTTTATTGATGACAGTAATCACCAATTTTACAATAAGTCCTGGTTTGCTTGTACAGTATCCAAATTTTATTTTTATCAGTAAAATTTTTCTTTTTTCAGAGTTAAAAACCAAACTATAAATTCCAGTTATCCAAATTTAAGAACGATAGGTATTGCGAGTGATCAAGATTTTAAATTTGCATAGAATGGCTCACTGTGTCTAAGTTTTTCACTTTTTGATAATTATTGCCACGATTCATAACATTGTAATAATAAAAATAGTTTTACGATGTAACATGTTCTACTTGAAACAGTAAGTGTTTCGTTGCGACAACATGTAATAGTAACTGTTTCCTATACGTTCGAAATTCCGTGTTCGAATGTTTCTTCTCTTAACATCGTTTCCCAAATCAAAATAAAGTACATACTTTCATTTAATCATGTACTCTTGAAACACTTTTTTTTGAAATGGGAAAAAACGCTCAGATTGTGAAAATAAGTTCTGCTTCAGCAAAGTTTTGTAAAATGTTCCTCACCCACGTTACCATTTCGGTAAATAAATGGTGACTATTCTGATTAATTTATCTCTCAAGACCGACAAATGTTAACCTAATATATAGTTCTTTGGAAAATACAACACTTCCATCTTCTGGAATAAAGTTGCGCGAAATTCCGTCTTCCCCACTTCCGACTTCCGGGCTTCCGCGAAACTATCTTCTGTACCATTTCAAGTTCATCTTCTGATAAAAAAGTGTTTACTATATTTACGATGGCAGACAACAACAAAAGCGGCAAATAACACATCTGGAAACAAAAAGTATATCTGGAACAGTTATTTTCCGTTTCGTTTCAAAAAGCTGGGCTCCACATGCTTTACGTATAAAACACGAAGCGCAAAAACACTCCAATCATAATATTTTGCATTTCGTGAGTTAACCAAAAACCTCTGCAACACTTTTTTTTTTGAAAATTGAAAAAAAAACCACAAAAAAATGAGTACTGTCTCATTGAAGTTTTGAAACATTTCCTCTTTCTACATGTTACTAGTTCATCGAGGCTTTTTAAAGTTTTTAGTGATCATTCTATCAAATCAGACAAATTTTTTGAAAAATGAAACACTTACAGTTTCTAGTTTCTGAAATATAAATTTTATTTTTTGCAGTCCTCAGTCCGCACCTTCTTGATATTCATATCTTATTTAAATATACAGTAAAAGTCACTGGAGGTCAGGTAAGTTCCCTCACGAGACTAAACCTGAGAAAAAGAAACCGGGTAAAGAAGGAAAATTAAAAAATAGGAGTTGGGCAAGGGGGAAGGAGAATAAATGAAAAATTATCAGAATCGTGCAATGTTATTCACAAGAAGGGACTTGAATTCTAAAGGGCAAAGGAAATGAGGGGCATGTAAAGTTATGGCATTCCATATAGGTATCATAATAATTAACATGGAATGATCGCGAATTGATATACCTGGTTTTGGCGCATTATATTTTCAAACGAACACCCATGCAAAAGTAAAATGTTCTTGAAAATATTGTGTTTTGTGGTTAAGGTTAGAATGCCCCACTCATAGCTTTGTTGAACCATCCCATCTCACTTAATTTCTTGTTTCACAATACGCGTTTGCGTTTTTATCAATCTGTTTCTGACTATCTCGCAACTAGAAAGGTTCTGAACAGAAAATAGATCCCGTGACTTCTACAAATGCAACAAAAATTTTAAACATTTACCCCAACTCTGAAACACATTATACAGTGCGCGTCATAAGTATAGCGCCCCTTTCGATTTTAGCGTTTCTGGAATTCCCGCAATCGGCATGAGAATATGATTGATGCCATTCGATTCGGCGTCTCAAAAAACCTGTAATGAGAAGTTTTTTCGAAAATTTCAAAACATGTCCCCAGCTCAGTCACACGTTTTCTGAAAATCTACCGTGTCAAAAGTATAGCGTCATTTTTGATTTTGTGGCTGGGAGCGCTGGAAACCGAAAAAAAAGATGGAATTTGATTATAATTAGTTGTCGCTGACTCATTTCTGCTTTCCTATCAAAATTCATCCGATAAACTGACTTTCTCCGGCTGAAACTGCTCAATTTATCAAACTATCCTATTTGAGACATCTCCAGGATTGTTATCGATTGGTAATTTTGTAAAACGTGGAATCTGATACTGAACACTTGTCAATAATACACTTCCGGGCTTTGTGCTACATATTAGTGATCAATCAACCTTTTCGAGGGCCATTTTCCATATGATGCCTAAAACAGATCTCAAGGAGTCACGCTGATCGAGCCTGGTTGATGGAAAATGGCTCTCAAAAAGGTTGATTGATCACTAAAATAAACCACAAAGTCCAGAAGTGTATTATTGACAAGTGTTCAGTATCAGATTCCACGTTTTACAAAATTACCAATCGATAACAATCTTGGAAATGTCTCAAATAGGATAGCTTGGTAAATTGAGCAGTTTTAGCCGGAGAAAGTCAGTTTATCGGATGAATTTTGATAGGAAAGCAGAAATGAGTCAGCGACAACTAATTATAATCAAATTCCATCTTTTTTTTCGGTTTCCAGCGCTCCCAGCCACAAAATCAAAAATGACGCTATACTTTTGACACGGTAGATTTTCAGAAAACGTGTGACTGAGCTGGGGACATGTTTTGAAATTTTCGAAAGAACTTCTCATTATAGGTTTTTTGAGACGCCGGATCGAATGGCATCAATCATTTTCTCATGACGATTGCGGGAATTCCAGAAACGTCAAAATCGAGAGGGGTGCTATGCTTATGACGCGCACTGTATTTTTCCTACTGTTACAATGATACCTCAATTCAGTTGTTCGAAAGGTTCCACTCAATATAAATCCCACAAATTTAGGTAAATAAACGGTTTCTCAAATTTCAATTTTCACAGGAATTCACCTTTTTTAATATATAACGCGTTCTCTGTAAGACTCGAGCAACGTGTGCCCTAGGGACAGATTTTTATACAAACATGTACTATGGGTATCTAGTAACCCATATCCACATTATTGGCTCCCGGCTCGCAGGTACGGTAGTACGGTAGGTGCTCAAAGGTGCAAAAATGAAATTTTTTCTGTTATGTCGTAGAAAGCTGAAATTTTTACCATGCTTCATAGGTGTAAAATAAAGTATTTCCACAAAGTTTCGAAACATGGTTCAAAAAATTTCTCGAGTTGTAAGATAAAATCATCAATTTTTTAAGTATTTTTGGATTAAATTGTAAAAAAAGTGTCATTTTTGAAATAACATGTCTGAGGATTTTTTTGTTTTAAATGAACCACTCAAAGTTCTTTTTAAAAAACAAGACATCACCCTATATCATCGATTCCCAACAGTCGAAAAGTGACAAAGTTGAAAACTAAAAAAATCGAATTTTTGAATTTTTTATTTTTCTCTTCAGAAATGAATAGTCCATGTTTTTTTGAGTATTTTTTGTATTGACACTTTTTATTTTTCTTTACAATATCATACTAAAAAATTACAATTTTTGAAAAAAAATTTTTTGATGATTTTTTATATGAAAATTTTTTTTTTCAAAAAAGTGTGAAACTGATAATTTATTGCAAAATTCTTGTTTTAAATAACAGAAGCTTAACACCGTTTAGGTGTTTTTATAACAACTACGGATAAGAGCAACTCGAATCACAACAAGACCGAATCAGAACTGCTCTGTGCGATTGGGAGTTCGAATATTAAAAGTGTTTCTTTATTATTTTTCTTATTCACGATGTTTCATTCTTTTTCTAATTAATATTTGATTTTTCTTCACTTTCTTTTTTGGCGGAAGGCTCGGTGCACCGATCGGTAGAGATGGAAAAAATTCGTTGACTCATAAGAGGTCTATGATGAGAACAGCGGAGAAAATAGTGTTTTCCAAAACCCTATTAATTAAACTAAACAAGACAACCAACGATAGATTTGAATCTTTAATGCTTTCTTCAAATTTGGTTCTTTTTTTCAAATAAACGAATCAACAAATTCCAAAATTTTTTGGTGATTCGGTGTCGTTGTGATTCGAGTTGCTCTTATCCGTAGTTGTTATAAAAACACTTTAACGGTGTTAAAACACTAGTTTCTGGTATTTAAAACAAGATTTTTGCAATAAATTATCAGTTTTATACTTTTTTGAAAAAAAAAATTTTCACATAAAAAATCATCAAAAAAAAATTTTTTTCAAAAATTGTAATTTTTTAGTATGATATTGTGAAGAAAAATAAAAAGTGTCAATACAAAAAATACTCAAAAAAACATGGACTATTCATTTCTGAAGAGAAAAATAAAAAATTCAAAAATTCGATTTTTTTAGTTTTCAACTTTGTCACTTTTCGACTGTTGGGAATCGATGATATAGGGTGATGTCTTGTTTTTTAAAAAGAACTTTGAGTGGTTCATTTAAAACAAAAAAATCCTCAGACATGTTATTTCAAAAATGACACTTTTTTTACAATTTAATCCAAAAATACTTAAAAAATTGATGATTTTATCTTACAACTCGAGAAATTTTTTGAACCATGTTTCGAAACTTTGTGGAAATACTTTATTTTACACCTATGAAGCATGGTAAAAATTTCAGCTTTCTACGACATAACAGAAAAAATTTCATTTTTGCACCTTTGAGCACCTACCGTACTACCGTACCTGCGAGCCGGGAGCCAATAATGTGGATATGGGTTACTAGATACCCATAGTACATGTTTGTATAAAAATGCAAGCCCTAACTTCTTTACAGACTCTAGGCCCCTATGTACTATGGCGATGCTCGAGTCTTACAGAGAACACGTTATATGACATCTTTGGAATCGCACTAATGAGTTTTGTTAATATGTCTTTTCTCTGTTTCTGTTATTTTTCTTAATCCCAAGAATTTTCATTCATGTACTGTGCGTTGCTAATTTATCGTGTTTCACACAACAGTACCAAATTCTGATTACTTTTCTGGATCGAGCTCTCTACTTTTTTGCTGATTCTGCAGTTGAGCGATAGAGAGTTCTTACCAGCAATACAATATTTCAAATCTTTGATTTTTTTCGAAAATTGTATTTCTGTATCATTTGTCAACTAGCGATTTAGAATCAGAAAATTTAAAATTGGAGGCGGTATTCAACAACCTTTCAAACTTTTATAACCTCCTTACGAAACAGAAAATTAATATGTGGCGCATGTTTCCTGAAAGCATATCATGGATCCATCTCAAGTTGTTTTTGCTTCCTCGTCTTTAAACTCTTCAAAGTCGAACCATTTTCTGTTTCACAATGGTGTTTTTCTCTCAGAATCATCTATTTTCGATAATTGGTGAGACGATTTATCAATTTTGCATTTTCCTGCTATTGATGGTTTCATCAGTTATAAAACCTTCTTTGACGGGCAAGAATAGCTTGCAAAACGGTTTTTTTCAACAGTTTCTATACATTTCAAAGGGTTTCCGAGGTTTTTACATCATTCCGTTTGTTCTTTCAGAAATAAAACTGATCTCAAAGTAGTATGATTTTCATTAGAAACAGGATTGAAAAGTGGAATAATCTATAGGAGTTCAGTGATTAATAAATCTAAAAAGTTCTCGAATTTCATTTCAACTTATGTACCTCTGTTTTTGACACTCCTTGTTCTATAAATTTTTGATTATTCTTCGAAATTTCTAGCCTCTTGCCTTTTCAGAATATTAAATATTAGTTTCTGTTGTTCTTCTAACTTAATCTCAATAATTTTCATTACTAAACGGATGCCTCTTTCTCTTTTTTTCAATAGTTATTTTTGTTGAAAAATTTGATTTCTTCAGTGACGAACTATCTAGCTAACCTCCCTTGTCAATTAAAAAGACATTTCTTGTTCGATCCCTTTTTCATTGAAAAGTGTAATAATACGTCTTACGTTTTCCTATTCTTTGTAGGCGTCCACACAAGAAAGTCTCAGTTTTTATCGATTTTTGATAGTGACTTTTAATAAGAATACCTGTTTCAAAACTTTGTTTCCTGATGAAAGTTCTTTTACAAGTACTTCACGGATTATCTATTGTCTCTACTGAAAACAACACATTTTTCTCCGTTATGGTATATTCGTAACCTTTTACATACTTGCAAATTTACGGGCCGGTAGAGAATTTTCAAGGCCCGGCCCGGCCCGAAGGCCCGGCATCAAAAAAATGTGCCTATTTTTTTACTAAAATTTTTGAATTTTTTTGAAATTTTACATTAAAAATTTCAATTTTTTGATGCATAACTATCGTTTGATTGAATTCTGAAGTATAGTCAAAAATTCGACATTTTTGGGAAAAAATTCAAAAAAATTCAAAAAAATTCAAAATTTCGTTCAAAATTTCAGTTCAAATTTTTCAGCCAGGCCTTCGGGCCTCGGGCCGAGCCGGGCCGGGCCGGGCCAGGTCTTGGAAATTCTCGTCACGGCCCGGCCCGGCCCGTTGCAAGTATGACCTTTTACATGGGTTAAATCGTTGACACAAAATTTTAAAGGTGGACTAAACTCAACTCTGATATTTTCAAAGAATAATGTATGAGTACCTGTGAGTTCATTTTCATATCGAAAGAATTTTAAAATTCGGTCTGAAACCCGCTGAGAGCGATCACCGGTGAGTTTGGGCATTTCGGTGGCCGGTGAAAATTGACGTTATGCCCAATAGTTTCACTTCGGCCGTATGTTCATTTGTTCATTTCCGTGAGTTCATTCCAATACCGAAAGAATTTTTCAATTTGGTTCAATCCCCGCTGAGAACGAGCGGCGAACAGTTTGGGCATTTCAGTGGCCGTGGAACATTCTAGAAGAGAGTTTCACAATTCCGTCCTCACCGCATCCTGCCCTCCCTCATCCAAAGCCTAAAAACATATTTGTGGACGTCTCCCCCCTCAGTGTGTTCCTTGCCATTTCTAAATTACAGCCCAAAATAGGATACTCAACTGATAGGATCAACTTTTATATTATTAAGAAATGCGCAAATTCAATCTCCGTCCCACTTTCGCTTATTTTCACCGAATCACTGTCTGCCAGGAGGTTTCCAGATTGCTGGAAAACTGCAACGGTCATTCCGCTGCACAAGAAGGGCAGCATTCTAGATCCTTCTAACTTCAGACCCATCTCTCTTACACATCCTCTAGCCAGATTATTTGAGAGATTAATCCTGAAACCAATTAAATCAGAACTCGCTACTCTGCTATCCAGAAAACAATACGGATTCCTATCCAACAGATCATGCCCACTGGCCCTAATCGATGCTACTTCCCAGTACCAGTTAACCCTTTCGAAACCTAAAGCATACATGGACGTTTAAATTCTAATCGATTTCCGCAAGGCCTTTGATTCGGTTCCTCACGATTTGCTTCTGTTCAAATTGATGAACTTTGGGCTCGACTCGGCTCTTTGCGAGTGGTTCAAATCGTTTCTGTCCAACCGTGAATCCAAAATCAAAATCGATGACTACGTATCAGAGAATAGTTTTAATAACGTCTCAGGTGTTTTGCAGGGTACTGTTACGGGTCCATTTCTGTTCTTGGTATATATCAATGACCTGATCCAGTCCCTTCCGTCAGATGTTTATTCCATTGCCTTTGCTGACGATCTCAAGATCTACAGTGAAAACCCCGCCAGTCTCCAAAAAACGCTCAACGTTATTTCTGACTGGTGCGATAAGTGGAAATTGCAACTAGCTGAAAACAAAACTGTAGTCTTGCATCTTGGTGTATGCAATCCACACACAGACTACTTTATTGGTAACGCTAAACTAGCGTCTGCCAATATTGCCAGAGATCTGGGTCTTCTTGTCGATTGTGGTTTGAAATTTGATGCCCACATTGCAAAAATAGTCAATAATGCCAAATTCAAATGTAGAAGAATCTTGAATAGCTTCCGATCGAACAATCCGAAGTTCTACTTCAAGCTGTTCAATTCATACATCCGTCCTACACTCGAGTACGCTTGCGAACTATTCCACCCTTCAAACTCTCTCAATACAATCCAACTAGAATCTCCCCTCCGTTTCTTTTCTCGTAAAGTCTTCCACAGATGTAATATATCTTTCCAACCTACCTCTTCTAATTCTCACCTCTCCCCTTATGAGCGGCGCTTAACAATCTCTTCCCAAATGTCCATGTACCATAGACGCATCATTCTAATTCTAAAAACCTACTTTAAAATTGTAACCCACCAGTGCCATTTCCCAAATCTTGCCTTATATGTAAAACCCGCGCTTTCCCCCCGGCTCCCTTATAGAATAGTACTTTGCGGTACAAAAAACAATTCATTCCTACATAAACACTTTTCGACCTGGGATAAAATCGTACCCTTCTTCCCCAAAACCGTAGCTGAACAAACTTTCGCGTCTCGACTCCGCCAACTGCCATTACAAACAATCTTTCCTAAAATTTGATCACTGGACTCTTTGCGGGTCCTATAGGTCATCTTACATATTTATTCACCCCTTTCCTGTTACATATCATTTTATTTTAACTTTTGCCCGGTTCTTTTTTGATTTCATCTCGCCCAACAGAAATTGAATAAATTATTATTAAATTTCACTTCGAAAATATTGATTTTTCAAGTTTTCGTCGTTTTTTTCTACCATTTTTGTAGTGTTCCTATCAAATTTTGTCGTTTTCTACCAAATTCATTGAAAAAAAAAACAACAAAAATTAACGAAAATACCGAGAAAATTCGAAAAAATCAACATGGCCGAAGTCGAGAATTTCTAGGCCACCGAAATTCCCAAAATCACCGGCGATCGCTCAATTCTTCCGATATGAAAATGAACTCACAGGTACTCCTACATTATTCTATATAAATATCAGAGTTCAGTTTGGTCCACCTTTAAAGTTGATTCAGGTGAGGTGGGATACTTGACTAGTATTAACAGATGTTTCAAAACGGAGACTTACTTAGTTCTAGTGGTATGAAACAGGATTAGGCAGAAAAAATTGAATGTAAAATAAGAGCATTTCCATTTCTGGTTTAGAATGGTCATAGGTATAAATCTTATTTTAGTACTAATCCAATACTTCGAATCGAAACTAAACTGAAGACGTGTCTCATTCCTACTTGAAAATTCTCTCTGAAACAGTTGAGCAACTACAGTTTCAGAAATATATTTTGTATTCACGCCGGGAGATTTAAATTAGTTTTTACTCAATGAAAACTGAAAAAAATATTAAAATTATTTTCAACTCTGGTAACGTGACTCAAACCAAATCATAGTTTTTAGATGCTTTTTTTCCTATCGTGATTACCGTTTAGATTAACCAGAGCTCATTCTTCATTAAACTGAAATATGTATCCATTTGCCTAAAAAAGCACTTGCATTTGCCCTAAAAAGCACTTGCTCCATTCGCGAACTAAAATCTCCCTTTTTCTTCAGTACATCTTCATCTACCAGCATCAACACCGTCATCACAACAACATCCCCCAAGAAGACACCTCCTCCCCAACAATCGGATTGATATCAAATAAATGAAATGCAACATGATAACAAAAGGTGAACTGAACTTCTTTGAGAGAAGAAATGGAAAAAGTCAAAAAGTGAGAGAGAAAAAAGAGAAAGAAAATGAGGAATACCTGTGAGAATTAGACGATTTCGGTGGCTATCTCTTGTTCTCATCTCATCAAAAAATGGAAACGGAATCGATCTTTTTCACGATTTTTGTTTTAAAACTGACAGAAATCTGTGAACACTTCCTCAATGGTCATTTTTATACATTTTGGTTGATTTTTAATTTTTTTTGGATACTGTTTACTATTTCACGCAGATGACATCAGCTACACTTTTTCAACTTTAATTAGTACCTCCTTTTTGAAATCAAAATAATGCATTTAAAACTGTTTTTCCATTTTTCAATTCATGATTTACTTTAATAAATTTCCAGACCCCAAATCTCGCCTACTATCCGAAGACACTCATCCAACGTGAAAACGTATGACGCTATTCAATTTCGGGATAAATTGAGAAGAGGTTAGTTTACAATCATCAGTTGCTGTTCTCAACAAAAAAATGGTGGCAGTGAATTATTTTTTACAAACAATTTGAAACACAAAATTTGCCTGAAAATGTGAGAAGTTCGGTTTCAAAATGTTGTGTTAGAACTGAATTTTTGTCTTCTATAATAATAAAGACGTAACCTTGATCTGGTACCATTTTTCAAACATTTTGTTCTGAAATTGCAGTTAAGTGCAAATGATTGAAGAATGCACCACTTTTTGAAAACTTTCTTGAAATAGAGTACAAAATAGTTACAACAGACTTTTGGCAATTTGACGGCAAACTTTCTTCAGCACAATTTTTAAGCCCACATCCAAAACAGTTTAGGTTTTCTCTGGAGTTTTGAAACAAAATCAGAGATACTTCTTTCACCCTTCAATACAATAGTGTAGAAACAGAAATGTTTTTTTGTTGAAAATTTGAAATTTTCAGTTTTAAAATGTTTTGTTACAAGGGATCATAGTGTTTGAAGTATTAATCAATAACCCCCAATTACTTTACTCAGACTGTTATTTTCAAGTAGTAAATCATACATATATTCTGCAATCGGAATATCTTGTCTGCCAGAAATCAGATTAAAATGGAATATCTGAAACAGTGGTTAAACGAAAAGTTTCCACTGTTTTTGAACTTTCTGAATTTCTGGGCCGAACCACATCCCAGAATCTTGATTACACTCTCTATTACATAACAAGCCAGTCGAAACGATGACTAATTTTAGTGGTATTGATCAATCGATAAACACATATTGTGACACAGAAAATATTCTGAAATGTAAAAATAGATTTTTCATAGTGTTATGTAACAATAATGTAGCTTGATGTTCTTAAATGAGACGTTCTCTCAAAGTTACATCAGATTTGCATATTCTCGGAACTTCATTTGAACAATGGATTAGCCCTGAAATCCAGATTATAACACACAAATCTGAAACATTTTCCGAATTTTTCAATTGTTTTAGAAATCCCACATGTTCAGGCTACATTTCACAATTTAATCTGAATACAAAATCCTCATTTCAGGTGTATCCCTAGAAAACATTGGTCCCCATCGTGTCTGTTTCTATCCACAACCAACACCATCCCATCGCAATACACCAAACGCAAATCGTCCGGTTATTTTCTCAAAGGTATATTCACATATGTATGGAACTGTGTCTAATGAAATGACTTTTTGATTGAGAGCTCATTGAAACAGAAACTTATCTGATATTTCGACTAACTGACTTCTCGAAGATACTGTGTCCAATGAATTCTCACTGCACCCAATGAATTGAACTCTTCATTAAGAAATAACTGAAACAGAAACTAATCAGATTTTTCTACTTTAGACCTTCCCCATCCTATTTTGAAACCGTATTATCCCCATTTCCAGAATCCCATTGGCTCAGCATCGAAAAACATCAGCCGAAAAGTTTCCAGTTACTCAAAAATGTCAAGTTTGGCGAGAGTTGCTTGGGTTAGTGGTTACACATAATATTTTCTACTGAGTAGGCAATTGTTTTTCGAAAATGGGGCTTAAAACTGTATGGATCGGGGAATCTAGTAACTAAGAAAGTTTTCAAGTAATATGAGTTATAATTGAAACAGTTATTTTTTTAAAAATTTACAGCTAAACCACGTAAGTATTTTTAAATCGGTTTTCTGATAAACCAAAAATCAGATTTTTTTTTGTTTTTTTGAATCTTGATAAAAGCAGGAACGAGACGATTCAGTATTTATATTTGTTAGAAACTAAGGTACTTTATGGTTTAACGGGTGTTTATTTAATTAACGGGTGTTTATATATGCAATACCAAAGTCTAAGAATAAACGGGTGTTTATAAATCATTTTTTCAGTAGTTTTCATTTTTTCTGTTCATTCAATGTTTTACCATTTTTTGCTATTTTCTATCGTTTTACATACATACTTTTAATTATTTGGTCCCCAATCACTGATAAGTGTCTTCTAGCATCGCACGCGTAAAACTGATGAAGGGTTGTTACTCGATACGCTGTACTGTATTATCACGGCATGCTTCTTCCAACCGCGCTCTACCAAAACCAAAGAACGTTGTGTGCAAAATTGAGAGATGCAGAGAAAAAGAGACAATTTTCAAGGGCATTTTGGTGGAGCGTAGTTGTAAGAACTGTGCGGAGCTAATAAGTGTGGAAACATTTCTAACACATCCTTTTTCGATTTGAGCAGGATATCCGCAATTTTTGAGGTGATAGACCAGTTCCAGAACATTGTTGATGCGAGTCTCTGAGCTGGAGCATAGTGCTGGATACTTGCAAAGCAATCCACATTCCGTTCAACCTTGGAAAATGGGATATTTGTAGGTAAGAGTAGGTTGATAACAACACCTAAACATGGTTTTGCCAATGGAATACTTGAACCAATTGTGAACTACAGCCAATTTGCAGCAGGCTTAGATAAGTTTTTCCCAACTTAACCTGTATCAGGACACCTTAGAAAAGCTTTGTAAGTCATAGACTATATTAGCCAGGCATTTTTGTCTATCTGAGACATTTTCTGCTAACTTCCGGGAAGTGTCAATAAGACATGGTTTACACATTCTCAGCCAATCCTAATCAAGTTTAGTCTGTCTTAACCGATCTCGACCGATCTGAACTGATCATAGCCTAGCTTAGTGGATCTCAGACTATCTCAGCCAATCTTAGGCGATCTAAACCATTCTGAACTAATATAGTCCCACTTAACTATCACTACCCCATCCCAAACACTCTTACCTTCTACCGACAAGGTGACCACCACCTACCAAAAGCAATACACCGACATGACTCCATTCATCAAGAAGATCGTCAAGAACCACCCTCGTGTGCTCGTCTACTACGGTGACACCGACATGGCATGCAACTTCATGATGGGACAACAGTTCGCCGATCAGTTGGGACTCCGTAGAACATTGAAGAAGACTCCATGGAAGTTCAACAGACAAATCGCTGGATTCAAGACACTTCCCGGAAGTTAGCAGAAAATGTCTCAGATAGACAAAAATGCCTGGCTAATATAGTCTATGACTTACAAAGCTTTTCTAAGGTGTCCTGATACAGGTTAAGTTGGGATAAACTTATCTAAGCCTGCTGCAAATTGGCTGTAGTTCACAATTGGTTAAAGTATTCCATTGGCAAAACCATGTTTAGGTGTTGTTATCAACCTACTCTTACCTACAAATATCCCATTTTCCAAGGTTGAACGGAATGTGGATTGCTTTGCAAGTATCCAGCACTATGCTCCAGCTCAGAGACTCGCATCAACAATGTTCTGAAACTGGTCTATAACTTCAAAAATTGCGGATATCCTGCTCAAATCGAAAAATGATGTGTTAGAAATGTTTCCACACTTATTAGCTCCGCACAGTTCTTACAACTGCGCTCCACCAAAATGCCCTTGAAAATTGTCTCTTTTTCTCTGCATCTCTCAATTTTGCACACAATGTTTTTTGGTTTTGGTAGAGCGCGGTTGGAAGAAGCATGCCGTGATAATACAGTACAGCGTATCGAGTAACAACCCTTCATCAGTTTTACGCGTGCGATGCTAGAAGACACTTATCAGTGATTGGGGACCAAATAATTAAAAGTATGTATGTAAAACGATAGAAAATAGCAAAAAATGGTAAAACATTGAATGAACAGAAAAAATGAAAACTACTGAAAAAATGATTTATAAACACCCGTTTATTCTTAGACTTTGGTATTGCCCCCGTTAATTCTCAAAACACCCGTCTATTATATAAACACCCGTTAATTAAATAAACACCCGTTAAACCATAAAGTACTAACATTTCTTCAGTGGTCATTTTTATACGTTTTGGTTGATTTTTAACTTTTTTCGTATTTTGTTCACTGTTTCACACAGATGACATCAGCTATACTTTATCAACATTAATTAGTTATTGTCTGAAGGTTAGAAATCAAAATAATAAATTTAAGTATGAATTTAAATTTTTAATTCCTAATTCATTTAATTAAATTTCCAGACCCCAAATCTCGCCGACTATCCGAAGACACTCATCCAACGTGAAAACGTATGACGCTATTCAATTTCGAGATAAATTGAGAAGAGGTAAGTCATATTTTTGCAATCATCCGTTGCTGTTCTCAACAAAAATATGGTGGCAATGAATTATTTTTACCATCAATTTGAAACACAAAATTTGTCTGAAAACGTGAGAAGTTCGGTTTCAAAATATTGTGTTAAAACTGAAATTTCGTCTTCTAAAATAATAAACACGTAATGGTTATAATTTTTTTAAACGTTTTGTTCTAGAATTGCAGTTAAGTGTAGATGAATCATTGAAGAATGAAACACTTTTTTAAAAACTTCCTTGAAAGTGTGTCCAAAAAGTAACAAGAGATTTTTGGCAATTTGGCGGCTCATACCTTTCTTTACAAGATTTATTGAACCCAGTTTCCATGGAATTCAAACTCTCTCTGTGATTATGCGGCAAACAACTGAACGATCAGAAATTATTTCTTTCGCTCTTGAATACAATAGGAAACAGAAACGTTTTTTTTTTCGAAAATTTAAAAGTTACAGTTCCAAAATGTTGTGTTAAAACGGATCACAATGTTAGAAGTATTCATCAAAAACCACTCTCTAACTGCTCTTCTCAAGTTATCACCAAACAATAAGTCATAAACGGTCATAATATGTTATCTATCAGAAATCAGATTAAAATGGAATTTCTGAAACAGTGGTTCAGTTTGAACTTCTTGATTTTCAGTCGAAACTTGGATCACTTTGAAATTTCAATGGTTTCGATTCACCGGTAAACCAATATTTTGACACAGAAAATATTCTGAAATTGATCTTTCAGTGTTCTGTCACATAGAATGGAGCTTGATGTTCTGAAATGAGACGATCTCCTGAGGTTTTATCATATTTGAATATTCTGGGAACACAATAGATTAGCATCAATTCCTGAGAAAAAAAAGATTTTAACACAAACATCTGAAACATTTTCCGAATTTTCTGACTGTTTTAGAAATTCCTGAAGTTCAGGCTTCATTTCCTAATTTAATTCACATACGTAGAGACCGCAACATTTTTTTCAAACTCATTTTTTCATAAAAATTTCCATCCAGACCTGTTCTTCAGGTAAATGGAAGTACATTCCCAAAATTTTTCCCGAAAATATTCACTTTCCCCGAAGTTACAGGCCATTTTGTGACCCAAGGTTTCTACTGAATTTCTCTTGGGGAATTCTTTTGTATTCCTGACCACGCAAAAATTAGTTTCTGTTTTCACGTTCAATCCGGCAAATTTTTGCAAAATTTGGGAAAGTTCGAACCAGAAACCTTTTGATTAAAAACCCAGCGTGTTATCCACTGAACTAAATGAGCACAAATGTGACGCGGATAATAGGAAAAAATATTTTTGACGTGATTTTTTGAAATTCAAGAGATTTTTTAAAGGATTTTTAGCATATTTCGAGGTAAAACATCAAATATCTAAAATTCGACAGCAAGAAATTTTTGTTCCCAAGTGCATCTAGATCGAAATTTTGCGTAGAATCTGAATCCGTCAAAAAACGATGCGTGTTTGACCTCCTTTAACCTGAACTGTCGGGAAAACTGATTTTCTCTCTGAGTCTGTTGTCTTCCGACATCGAAAAAATCCCAGTCTACGAATCAACGAGCTTCCAAATTTTGGCCCCAGGTACCTGAAGAGATGTCCGAAAAGAATATGTCAAAAAATAGATATGTTATCACAGAAAGTTTTTTGATATGATGCCTCGCAGTTCAGATGGCTCTCAAAAAAATTCGACAGCACGAAAATTGAATTTTCTTTCGAAACCTATTAGAGTATGTCCAGAACTATTAGAAACTGTCAAAAAATGATACGTATTTGACCTAGAACAACCTAAACGTGACATTTTTCTGAAAAAAGCAAAATGTTTTTTCAGTTTTCTGAGAAAACTAAAAATTTGGGTGAAACGAAAGTATGTTCATTGAATTCTACGTACTCGATTACATAGGGGTCAAAAGTTTTCATTCTGTTTTAGCGTTCTGGGCTCTCAGGACAGACCGTCAAACATTCTGATAATCTCGCCATGACGCCCCAAGAGAAGAAAATGAATAACTCCGCCCACGTTCATTGCGGTCCCTACACATACGTAATACTTATTTCAGGTGTATCCCTAGAAAACATTGGTCCCCATCGTGTCTGTTTCTATCCACAACCAACACCATCCCATCGCAATACACCAAACGCAAATCGTCCGGTTATATTCTCAAAGGTATCGTCAAATTGCGATGGAATTGTGTCTAATGAAATCACTTTTTGATTGATAGCTAACTGAAACAGAAATTAATCATATTTCGACTATCTGATTTCTCGAAGATACTGTGTCCAATGAATTCTCACTGCACCCAATGAATTGAACTCTTCATTAAGAAATAACTGAAACAGAAACTAATCAAATTTTTCTACTTTAGACCTTCCCCATCCTATTTTGAAACCGTATTATCCCGATTTCCAGAATCCCATTGGCTCAGCATCGAAAAATATCAGCCGAAAAGTTTCCAGTTATTCGAAAATGTCAAGTTTGGCGAGAGTTGCTTGGGTTAGTTACTCATTGATACCAAATAGACAAACAAGTTTCAAAGCTGATGGATAAAAGTGAATGGTCCGGGGAATCTAGTAACTAAGATAGCTTTCAAGAAATATGAATTATGTTGAAACAGTTAATGTTTTGAAAACTTTTTTCAGCTAAACCACGTATATGCTTTTAAATAGATTTTCTGATAAACGAAACATAGAATATTGTGTTTTTTGAGTCTTCACAGCAGAGCTGTGCGGAAGTAAAATTTTTGAAAAGGGAAGAAGGAAGAAGGAAGAAGGAAGTCGAAGGAAGGAATTCCGCACAGCTCTGCTTCACAGTAACAGGAACGAGACAATTCAGTATTTATAATTGTTGAAAACTAAAAGTGATTGTGAAACAGAAACTAAAAAAAACTACCTGTTTCGCATTACAAGTTTTATTGATGACAGTAATCACTTATTTGTTCTAGCACAATTATTCGAATTTAGATCACATATCAATAAAAATTAATTTCGGACAAGGTTTTTAAAGCTTCAAGTTCATTGCAATGCAAAGACACCAATGTACAACTTTGTATATTGCTGAAAAAATTTAAACGGTCATGAAATTGAAATTTCGAATTTTTAGTTTCACCAGTTTTGTGATTGGTGTAAATGATGTGTATTCCCGGGAAGGATTGCTTGAGAAAGAAAGACGGCCGGGCCCAAAATCGAACTCGCGCTCTTTGCGCAGAGACCGCCGCCTTGCACAGGTAGACCGCAAAGTCCCAAAAACGGACGACCGACGGCTGAGCGGCCGCAAACGTGCGAGTGGCGAACCAACGGCGGCTAAACGACCGCAAACGGACCAACGACGGTCCGTTTCCGGCCCGCCAAAACACTCAGAAAAACCAGTCAAAAAATGGATTTTCGAAATACTGCTTCAAAATCATTGTTATGCTATTTAGAATCCGTAAAAGTTGTTTGAAGCTACAATTTTCTCGTTTTTAATATGTTTTGAAGCAAACGGACAAACGACGGGTTAATGACGGACCGCAAACGGACTAATGGCGGTTTAGTGGCGTCTCAGTGTGGGAAAACAGGCTGAGAAAGTGTTTGGTGTAGAAAAAAACACTGAAATCTATACAAAAGTAGTTATAGTGTTCTAGTAATTCAATAAAAGTCTCAATGGTTAATTTTTGAAACCAAGTAAGATCATATGAGCAAGAAACAATGCTATTAGTGGCTCAGCGAGCCGCCATGGTGTGAGGGATGACTATACTTGGGGGTACATTCAGATTTTCATATTCAAGGATTTTTTAACTCACAAAATCGAACCAGAAAGAACCTTTTGAGTATCTTCTATTCACAACCTCACAAGCATTGCTGTAGTTTTGCTATCTGATCACTTCCTATTATTATTCAGAAAGTTTCGTTTTTTTTTTCAAAAATATGTTACAGGAATTGTCAGGTTTTTTCATTTCATGTGTTTCTTTCAGAAAATTATTCTTTTTCACCGAAATTTCCGAGTATTCGCATTTTTCGAGTAAACGCATTGAAGCTGAAGCTCGCAACGACACTCCGAAATTACGGCAGCGCGCCTTGTTTGTCGTAAATCGACACTGAATTTTTTCCGCGTCAAAATTTTATTTCGTTCATTTTCCTTCAATTTTTATGGTATTTCTTCCGTTTTTCTTACATTCTTTTCAGTAAAAAAGATTTATTTTTCTGTCAAAAACGCTTTCACTCGTTATTTATTATTAATTTCGACGAAATTGTCTATTTTCAGACTAATCGAGAATGTCGTCGTTGGCGCGGCTCTACTTGACACCAAAAACGAAGAATTTCAAAGGATTCGTAAGGTTTGTATCAGATAATTGCGTAACCTAAGTGAAAAATGTGGATATTTTCAGCAAATGTCACTGGAAGCCCGAAGTTTGTGTCCAAATCGACAAGCGGAATGGCTAGTTAATCGATAAGGAGAAGAAGTCTTCAGTGGAAATTGGACTCAGTGGGAAACCAAAAGTATGATATTCGCGCTTTTTCAAAGAATGGAAACTAAGCTAGTATTTTTCAGAGATCAAACGGTCAAGGTCCACATGGTTTAATGACCCAAGTTTGAGACTTGGATACACTATTTTCGAATGGCGATGACCACCACTTGGCAATAATATCAATGGAAACGGAAGGGGCAGCAATACAGCAACTACAACAATAATCTGGAGGAGAGGGACCACGTCGTCATCATCATCAAACCGACATTATTGATGCCGATGCAAACGACAGTGGAAACGAACTATCGATGGGAGGAAGTAGTAGTGAAGTGTTTATAGGCGATTCAATGTCCCTTCATCGTGGAGAACACTCGAAGAATCATCATCATCAAAACCGTCTTCTCGGTCAAACGGCTACTTCGTCGATTCAGGGATTTCAACAATTCACTGGTTCTCTGTTCGTTTACCGCCATCAATGCTCTCATCATGCCAACCATGTTGTCAAATGACATCTTCCCAACTCGATCATCACGAACTTCTACCAAGAAGCAACTTTTGAGTGATAAGTAAGTTATCCAATAACTATGAATTGTGTTGTAACTTATTATCTTTCAGGCTGATTCGATTCGTCTACAAGCGAATTCATCTCAACGAAGATTGCGCATCAACAGAAATGGCGAGAAGAAGAAGCGAAGAGTGTCACACATGACTCGCTTGCTTGATGCGGAAAATCGACGAACAACAAGCCAAAAGGCGAACATTTAAATGTCTTATTCACCTAGTTATGATGTTTCTTTTTTAATTTTTTTATAAGTGTCAACATTTTTTGTTATTAATTTTAATTTGATAATAAATAAGTATTTATAATAACGAGTACTGTTCGCAAAAAACCATTTTTAACATGCCTAATGGGGAGCGGGAAAGGACCAGAAAGGTTTAAAAACGGATGAAAAACGGCCCGTCAGCGCGTCAAAAAGCGAGAAAACGGGCCGTCTACGGATGTTCGACGGACCGTTGACGGCCCGTCGGTCAGCCACAGAATGTTCGCCGGTGATCCGGCGCTGGTCCGTTTTTGGGACTTTGCGGTCTACCTGTGTTGGACCACTCGGCCACCCGGACACATTTCTGAGAAGGTGAACAAGTAAATGAGGAGAGGCCAGCCGGATGAAGCGCCGAAGGCGCGGCAGCCAGGCTGGTCATATAACGCGTTCTCTGTAAGACTCGAGCAACGCGTGCCCTAGGCTTAGATTTTTATATGATCATGTACTATGAGTGTTGTGAAACACATATACACAATATTGGGTCGCAGCTCCGGGTTACTGTAGCACGGTAGATGCTCATAGGTCAAAAAATGAACTTTTTGAAAATTGATCGGGGAAAGCTGAAATTTTTAGCATATAAGACAGGCCGAATTTGAAAATTTCAACTTTTGAAGGAGAAGTAGCGGTTATCTCCCTAAAGATGTGAAATTATCACAGATTTTCTTAGCATATCAGAATTTATAGGAAAAATGAAGATAATCGCTAAATTTCCACATGTATTTGCTAAATTTCCACATTTTCGAGAAACCCTGAGTTTCGCGGGAATCAGATTAAAAAAAATCAGGTTAATGCTGAAACTCTAAAACCAGTCATCCCCAAAATAAAAAACAATGTTTACAAAATCAGTTTATTCACGTGAAAAAAAAAACGTTCAATCACAAAATCACAGAGAGGATGCGGGGAGGAAATCTGGGGAAATATAAAAAACAAAACATGAAAACGTAAACAAAACAAAACCGTGAACTAATCGTGGATTCCCATTCTGGATGCTCGCATCCAGAATGGGGAAATTGAGAAAAACTAGAAAAGTTATAGGCGTGAACTATAAAATGTGGATTCACATACTGGTTTCACGAAATGGATGTGGGGAAATTTAGAGAAGACCAAGTAGAAAGACGCTGGGAATCATGGAGCTTTTCACAGAAATACTCTTGTAGACCTCTGAATATACTTCCGTCTAGCCAACATTGAATTTTCCATCGTAAGACATCTGAAATAGAACATTTAGTTACGAGAAAGGTTTTCTAACAACTCACCTTTTGTAAAAAGCCTTTGTCTCAGCAGTGCTTAAAATTCAAAAATTGTCAAATATCCATAAATTCACGATTAAATCTGAAAACGTATTGAGAAGATTATACCCGTCACCTGCTTTTTCGAATAGTTTAGGTTATAGAGTCGACAACAATGTATCCAGATAAATATAATTGAGAAGTAATAGGATATCCACACACGACGACATTGAAAGTTGGTAAAATGAATAAAATACAACCACAGGAAAAGGTCACGAATAATAATGGATGAACCCGAATCCTCGAATCCTCATTGATTAAGTGAAAGAAATGGGAGTTCTTGTTGAAAAGATAAAATTTTCAAATTCGGCCTGTCTTATATGGTTTTAATGGTGATACAAAAGCTTATCGCTTTTTGGAAATAGTTGCCTATAAAAGAACGATTAGGTTTTCAATTTTGAATTATGTTAAAGCTTAACGATCAGATACTATGTCTCTTACGCGAAAATCCTCGAAATTTCTGATTACAGAAATTTTCGCTCCAACCGTAATTACCGTAATTAACACCCCTGAAAAAGGAATTCTCGGTTTGAGTTTGATATCTCACTAGATCGGCAAGAAACATAATCAAGACAGCATTTTCATTGAATCTCATTTTGAGTACCTGAAACACTAGCTGTATTTTTTTAGTAATGTAGCCTCACCGTCAGAGTAGTTAAAAATTTACCAGATCTGCCGTCTTCTGTATACATGTACTTTCTTAAGCTTCTTCAAGTTTTCACTATCATCATCATCTTTTTTCTCCTTCCTCTCCGATCATCATTATAATTGAAAACCAACAATTTTCTATCTACCCTCTTTCATATCTTTTTGTATCTAGATTTCCATTTCGTTTCCAATTGTCGTATGCCAATTTTCAGTCAGGCTTGATTAGCATTCCAGTATATTACATTGAGGTTATATGAATTTTCCGAATTCCTTACAATGGCCGAATTGAGAATGATCCGAAATTGTTAATTTTTCAAAGTCAACAAAAACGGTAAAATTTACTATTAATTGAGAGTTGTTTCAGAAAGAAGTAGATTTTGATACTGATTTATTTTAAATATGAGTAATATTTTTATTCTAGATTACCGCTGTTTCAGAATTTTGATTTTCTCTCAATCTATACAAAATTTTGATGGTTTCTTTTTTATAAAACAGTTCATACAACTGCGCTCTACAATATTTGTTTCCAGAATCGATGGAACGCTGGATGACGAACGGTTGTGGTGTTGTCTCGGAATTGCAATAAGTCAACGGAGTGGTGGATAGGAAAATCGGTGGCGACGTTTTTCAAGTGAAGAATACCGAGGATGTTCTCCGGTTTAACTTGAGATCCTTTGGAGCTTTGAGTGGATTTAACTTGAATCCCCAGGCTCCGGATCTCGAACTGACGACCGGAGGCATATTCATAAATAATTTAAATGTTATTCATTGTTCATTCTATATCAAGTATGTGTGGTTTTGAAAAAATGTAATTCACAGCTTGATTCTCAATAAAAATTATTTTAATCACTTCTTCTTTATCCGTTGAGACGTTCTCAAATGTTTCACTGACTGGGGTGTAAAATTGGAAACTGGTGGTTTTCTGTTTTAATAATAATGGAAATTGTTCAAAATTTAAAATTCAATGTTGAATCGAATACTGGGTATTTATTGATTTTTTTTCTTCGAAACTAGTCGTAGTTAAAGAAATGAAATTCAGAATTTCTTGTTAATTTAGAATTCTTGAATAGGCATTACGGTAGGCGGAAATTTTGATGAATTGACGTGTGTCAGTTGGGAAAAATTCAAAGAAGCTGCCGTAGAATAAATCACTAGAATAAGGAAGTTCATGACGAGGCGGGTTGAACTTTTTCTATAAATCAGACCATAGATACTCTCGACCCTGCTTATTCCAAAAATGCAAGAAAAATCAGCGAAATGCTCACGTAAACCAAGTTATGAGCCGTCAAACTTTTACTGTTGAAACGCTATTTCCGCGTGTACCGAAAAATGTACCTCCTCAATCCCGGAATAATTCCGTGAAGGTTTGGTTCAATGGTACACAGGTAGTTGGCCAGCGACGAAATACGGACCATATACGCGTCCGCGCCGGACTCAAAAAGAAGTAGCTAAGGACGATATGTGTGCGTCATATACGGTCCGTTTCGAGTCCGCGCGCCGAAAAAGTTGCTCCTCTCCCTCCCACCGCCAGCCCCTTCCCTACTTTTGTTTCCCGGTTGAGATCGTCATTTAACAAGGAAGATTAGTGATAAAATTACTATTTTATTTAAAGAAAGATAAAAAGGAACATTGAAAATAATGAAAATAAGATGAAAACATAGCAAATTAGACATAGAAATCACAAGTTTGTCCGCCAGTCGTGTCCTTGAAATCAATCGAAATCCAATTGTCGTAGAAGCAATATTCAGTCATTGATTTCCGTTGTTCCCTTTGTATTTCTGAAAAAAATCAATTAATTGCGGAATAAAAAATATTTATTCAGTTAACTTACTTTCGAAAAAGGGTTCCTCCTCCGAACAAATACAGATGTCATGTTTGAGAAGGAGTTCCGGCCAATTTTATCGAATTTCCTCACTGAAAAAATTTATTTTGAATAGAGAATGTTGAATACTATCACAAACCTTTGAGGAAATCGAAGAGTTGGTTCCATTTCAGCTATCGCCGCTTCTTCTCTTTTTGGGGCCAACGGACTGACTGAAAACATACTAAATTTTCGATCATTCACAGTTAAATGCGAGAATTTTTCACGAAAAAATTAATTAAAAGAAATTTCAATATAAAAAACATAAAGAAAGGCGAAACTTTCGAAAAATAGGGAAAGAAACGTTAAAACTCCGTAAATGATAATAAAATTATCATTATCCGAGAGGAGTCCGAGAGCTTCGGAAGAGCGCGGCCAGTCCATACGGACTATTTCGCCAATCCATATACGGTCCGCGCTGAGTCCGCGCGCGGACGCCTGCCGCCCACTTCCTCCTCTTTTCCCGAAGTCCACACTGCGTCCATCTACAGTCCGTAGCGGGCCATAATTCCGCCGCGGACTCTATACGGGCGGAAAATAGAACTGAATCCGCATGCGGTCCGCACGCCAACTACCTGTGGTAAGTTGCTAGGATAGTGTCCGATACGTTGCGGGTTCGGTTCTGCTACTCGACAACCTTTTTTTTGCAAATTTTAATAACCACGTACAGATGTCGTATAGGATGCCATTGTCATTTTCTTGCGATTTTGAAGTTGATTGACTAGGAAACCAAGTATTTCGTGCTGACTATAAACTTTTTTCACCCAAATATTTTTGGATGGTCCTTCATCTTTTTGCCATCAAGTGATGGGCGAATTTTCGAAAAATATTTTTTAGAAAAAGGTCGGAAAACTTTCGAAATCAGGGTTGTCTTCCAAAAACTCCACGAAAAATCGCGAGAAAATGACAATGGCAGCCTATACGACATCTGTACATGGTTATTAAAATTTGCAAAAAAAAGGTTGTCGAGTAGCAGAACCGAACCCGCAACGTATCGGACACTACACAGGCAAACCGCTCCGGATGAAATTTGGTCCAAACGCGGATGAACACTCGGTGTCAAAACGATACCAAAAAAGACATCAAATTTGGTCCTAATTTGGACCAATTTTCATCCTCGGCGGTCGTCAGCGGAAAATTTGGGCAGGGGTTCCCCGGATCAGAATTTTCTGGTTCTTTCTAATTGTAAATAGTTATCAAGCAACAAACAATTGTATAAATGTACATCAATATTTATTTTATTCACACATAAGAAAAAACATAGAAAAATTTAGTAAATTTGAGGCAAGTTCGAAGATTCGACAGTTTTGATTTTGTTGTTGCTTCTTTGGTTGCTTCCGGGGCACGATACAGATGTTGACGATCATCTGAAAAATGAGTTTATAGTTTTGTATTATTCTTGGTGATACTCATAAAGTGACATTTTTTAGTACAATTGCCAAGATTATTGAAAAGAATTTAAAAGACAAAAGATGGTTACGTTTACTTCGTAGAGCAAAGAGTTTGGAATTTTGAAACGTCTCTTTTGCTCAAAATAGAAGTATGAACACAAAAAATACAAAGATTTGGAATTTTGATTGAAATTTCCAAAAAACTTTCAAAAAATTCGGAATATTTCATTTAACTTTTCTGTGTGTCTTTTTCCTTTATAACCAAAAACGTTGATTCAAAATTTCGGAGTTTTCGTGTTACGCAAGAGAACTTACATTTATTGAAATGCTGCGTTCACAAACCGGAATCCAATCATCGAATAATCTTCTGAAAAGAAAATAGTTCAATTTTTTCCAATTTTCGAAACAAAACTAACCTCTTTGCTCTTTGAAAAAAAAATTTCCGCTATTTAGTCCAATTGGAAGCCCTCTATTGAATTTAGTTGAGTGAAATGAACTTATTTTCGATGAAAAAGCAAAAAATCTTACACGAAAAACGAGAAAATCGAAATAAATGAAATAAAAATAGAAAATGAATGAGTGCCAACTCATCCATATTTGATCCTCGTTTCATCCGCGGCGCTTCTGAGATCCCCCCAAAAATGAGGACGCCCGCATCTCACCCGCGTTTTATCCTTAAAACGGCTTTGAACCGCGTAGGATGAAATTAGGGCCACGTTTGGTCCTAATTTCGTCCTTCGCCCGCATTTGACCCGCGTTTCATCATCAGCGGTTTGCCTGTGTATCCTAGCAACTTACCATTGAACCAAACCTTCACGGAATTATTCCGGGATTGAGGAGGTACATTTTTCGGTACACGCGGAAATAGCGTTTCAACAGTAAAAGTTTGACGGCTCATAACTTGGTTTACGTGAGCATTTCGCTGATTTTTCTTGCATTTTCGGAATAAGCAGGGTCGAGAGTATCTATGGTCTGATTTATAGAAAAAGTTCAACCCGCCTCGTCATGAACTTCCCTTGTTAGTTGGATAAAGTTCATTGAAATTGCAACTTTTGGAAATTGTGTTTTCTTGATTGCCTTCTTTACAAATAATCTGCCGTTTCAAATCTTCTATTATAAATCTATCTGCTCAAAATGGATCAATTAGTTATCCATCTTTGATTGTCTTACAACTTTATATGCTCCTCGTTGAAACAGTACGAATAGAAATTCGATTCGAATGTATTCAATAAAAGAAAAATACTGTTGCAGTATCCTAATTTCAGTATTTCCTTTCAAGCTCTGTCTAGCAAGGCTGTCGCACGGCCGGCCGCGGCCCTCGGCTTTCAGGGCCGTCGCGGCCGCGGATTAACCAAATGGGCTGAATTTTTGCATATCGACTAATCTTTTGGTCCTCTACAAGGCCGCCTGAAGAAGCGAAAATTTTCCATGGCTGGGAACTGAGATATAAAATCGCCCCACGGCCTTTTTGACAGCCTTGCTGTCTAGTAAAATTCTTTCTTCCGCTCTGTATTGAAATTCTGAACGAAAACTTTAGTCGAAAAAGTTGTTAGAAATTTCTAACTGTGGGAAAGTTGAAGCAGTTGCTTGCTTATTTAAACCATGGTGTCTTCGTACAGTTTCGTGTTTCAGTATGGAAATAAAAATAATTCAAATTTTCTATTCCTGTTTAACTGCCTGGTTAACTGCTTTTGAATACACACATAAATAAATTTACTGTTCTAGTCATTCTTCACGGCCTCCAGCGGAGGCCCTCTCAATGCACTGCGCACAGTACTTTGAGAGGGCCTCCGCTGGAGGCCGTGATTCTTTGCTCAGAAAATTTTTGGTTCTTTCAAATTATACCGTTGCTTAGGTTTCTTATTTGTTTGTTTCAGTCAAGGCTGTCGCACGGCCGGCCGCGGCCTCGGCCGGCCGCGAGAAGAAAAAAATGAAAAAGCCCCCGGCCTCGGCCTCGGCCGGACGCGGCTTTTTTTTCAAAGTTGCAAAACTTTGTCGATTTTGAAAAAAGTTTTGCTGGTTTTTTGTTTTCTGGTACCAATCTGACAACCGGGGTTCAATCCCCACTCGTGCCAAAACGTTTTTGTTTTTTGTTTTTGATATTTTGGTACCAATCTGACAATCATGGTTCGACCCCACTGGTGTCAAAGCTGTTTTTCATTTCATTTTTGGTTTTTGGTAAAAATCTGAAGACCAAAGTTGCTTTTTCGAAGTAGGACTGTTCTGAAAAGAGACACTTGTAATCTAAAAATGTTTTTTTTTGTTCTGAAATGGTTTCAGAATGGTACCAAAAAGCAAGAAATGAAATGAAAAAAGGTTTGACACCGGAGGGGTCGAACCCTGGTGATCAGATTGTTACCAAAAAGTCAAAAACAAAAAACAAAAAAGTTTTGGCACGAGTGGGGATCGAACCCTGGTTGTCAGATTGTTACCAAAAAGTCAAAAACAAAAAACAAAAAAGTTTTGGCACGAGTGGGGATCGAACCCTGGTTGTCAGATTTGTACCAATAAGTCAAAAGCATATCTAGTCATGTTTTCAGTTGATATGCTAGAAAGCCGCGGCCGGCCGCGGCCTCGGCCGGCCGCGATTTTCAACAGCCTTGCTTTCAGTTGAACGACGCAAAGTATTGTACAAAATGTGATTCTTCAAAAGAAAAACGTTATGTTTCAACAAATGATTATTTTACATTTTCTATTCCTTTTTTTGCTGAATATATATCTCGCAGACTTCAAAAAACTGCAAGAAATGTGAGAAGCCGATCCAAATGTTTCAGCAAATAAGGTAAAAACCAGACTTGCAACGGGCCGGGCCGGGCCGGGCCGGAATGAAAACTTCTAGGTCCCGGCCCGGTGGGCTAGGGCGGGCACGGGCGGGTCGCCGCCCGGGCGGGCGAGGGCCGCCCGCAGAAACGCCCGTCCGGATGGAAAGCCTATCCGGGCCCACCGGGCCGGGCCGGGCCGGGCCGGCCCGGTCGGCCCGGAAGTTCATTACTGAAAAAAATTCAATTTTTTTTTCGAAAATTTCCCGATTTTTTTTTGTAAAATTTTTTTTTAAAACAATTTTTTGTAGGTTTCGAAGGTTTTTGAAAAATATACTTGAGGAAAAATATGAAAAATTTTCAGAAAATAAATTTTTGGACAAAAAATTGTAGTGAAAAAAGTTCAAAAATTCAAATCCGGGCCTAGGCTTTCCATCCAGGCGGCGAAATGCCCACCCGACCCGCCCTAGGGCGGGCGGCGACCCGCCCTAAGGCGGCCCTACCGCCTCTCTTTTCTTTGCGTGACACCCTCCTTTCTTCGCCCCCCTTTCCCTCTCGGTAAACGCGTTCAACTTTCTGCAGCATGTCTGCCGACTTTCTGCAGCATCTCTGGCGACAGTATGTAAACCATCAACAGAAAGTTGCCAGAGATGCTGCAGAAAGTCGGCAGACATGCTGCAGAAAGTGATGCCAATCATCAAACCCTCCCAATATTACGAAACAATGAAATGAAAAACAATTTTATTAAATTAAAGAGAGAAACAATTGAAAAACGAAATTTACGAGTCATGAGAGTGACTTCAATTATTAATGTTTGTGGGCAACTGTAGATGAGCTTGAACTGGCAACTGGAGAAGTGCTAGACGGATTTTTCATTGAAGCGAATCTGGAAACATTTTTGTTTGCTTTGAATATAACAAACTATTCCTCACTTGGAAAGGATTTCTCGAGGATCGGCTTCGTTTGTGCTCACTCCGTTGTTTCTATTTTGAAGGCGAACTGTCTTTAGCTGCTCCCACATTAAGTGATCTTTGCAATTTTTCCCGTTTGGACAGTTTATGAGGCAGCTTTTCTCGATGTCGAAATGATATGCACGAAGATTTTTTCTGAAAAAATTTTTTGAAGTGAATATAAAATTTTGATAGAACCTACAGGGTTCTTCCGATAGCACAAACAGCAGTGAAAATAGCTTTTTCACGTTCTCTTCTTCTTCTTTTGATTTCCGTGACAGGGTCTTCAATGAGGAGACTTTGCAAAAATCTAGAAATAGTGATAATTCTTTAAAAAAATATAATTTCATCCTTACGGATGGTTCGCACTGATATCTCCATCGAGAAGTTCTTGAGGAAGATGCAAGCCAGCAATATCGAGACCGAACTCTAAAGTTCATGAATTTAAAAAGTAGCACAGACAGTTTTCAAACACCTCACCTGTTAATGTGTCTGAAATTTGTAGAGGGAATTCACGGAAATGTTTATCTGTCAGTCTGACGGTAGCTGGACGGAAGCTGTATGTCCAGATGGTGTATGATGGGTGGAAAAACTGAAACCATCAATAGGTTTAGATTATTTAATTATTTTGTTACCATTTTGAAAACTTTCTGATAAAAGTTTGTTAATTGAGTCAGAGCATCATTTCCAATAAGTGTTGATGTATTATACAGACGGGATAGGTTGATTCCTTTGAATCCTTCTACACCTGGGGTTTCGTATTCGCGAGACATCTTTTGTTGCTTGATATATCCAACTTTTGTGTGTTTAGCGAAATTCGCTGAAAGCGAATTTAGTGACGCTTGTACGCTTTCAATTTTACGAACATCTGTAGTTGACATTTTCATCTAAAAGTTTTATTGTTGAAAAGAAAGTTGAGGTTTCTTCAATCCTTACAATCATCATCTGACCCATTCTCAACGAAGCTTGTTCATCTGAAGTACTATTTTCTGATTCTTGAAAAAATCCGAATAATGGGATGTTTGGACGACGAGTATTTCTACAGAATTCCTGTAAAACACTTATATATCAATTGATTATGAATTCAAGCTCACTTCAAGTTGAACTTCACTGATAGTTCCTTTTGAAATGCCTTGTCGTGCTGCCTTTCCGATGTTTAACACACTTTGTTCTTGAACAGCTTTCTCCAGCATTTCTGGAACAAAAACTGAGCATTTATTTGGAACAAAAGCTTACCCATATCAGTAAATCCTGTTTTACTGGTTTCAAGATGTTTTGAAATGCTAAACTTTTTTGGCGAGATCTGGCTGGTTTTCTGAACGGAAGGACTTGTATGATCGAAATTAAAATCCATTTCTTCCTCATCCAATGCTCCTGTCTCTTGCATCTCGTATTGATATTCTGGTTCCAATTGGCTGTAGTTGTTAAAGTTTCCAAGTGGTGTTTGTTGTGCAAAATTGACAGAATTCATGATTGCATAATTCTTTTCACCGACTGTTTCAAAAGTGTTATCGATGTCATATGGTTGGTAAGCGGAGTTGCTACCGGGCCGGGCCGGGCCGGAATGAAAACTTCTAGGTCCCGGCCCGGTGGGCTAGGGCGGGCACGGGCGGGTCGCCGCCCGGGCGGGCGAGGGCCGCCCGCAGAAACGCCCGTCCGGATGGAAAGCCTATCCGGGCCCACCGGGCCGGGCCGGGCCGGGCCGGCCCGGTCGGCCCGGAAGTTCATTACTGAAAAAAATTCAATTTTTTTTTCGAAAATTTCCCGATTTTTTTTTGTAAAATTTTTTTTTAAAACAATTTTTTGTAGGTTTCGAAGGTTTTTGAAAAATATACTTGAGGAAAAATATGAAAAATTTTCAGAAAATAAATTTTTGGACAAAAAATTGTAGTGAAAAAAGTTCAAAAATTCAAATCCGGGCCTAGGCTTTCCATCCAGGCGGCGAAATGCCCACCCGACCCGCCCTAGGGCGGGCGGCGACCCGCCCTAAGGCGGCCCTACCGCCTCTCTTTTCTTTGCGTGACACCCTCCTTTCTTCGCCCCCCTTTCCCTCTCGGTAAACGCGTTCAACTTTCTGCAGCATGTCTGCCGACTTTCTGCAGCATCTCTGGCGACAGTATGTAAACCATCAACAGAAAGTTGCCAGAGATGCTGCAGAAAGTCGGCAGACATGCTGCAGAAAGTGATGCCAATCATCAAACCCTCCCAATATTACGAAACAATGAAATGAAAAACAATTTTATTAAATTAAAGAGAGAAACAATTGAAAAACGAAATTTACGAGTCATGAGAGTGACTTCAATTATTAATGTTTGTGGGCAACTGTAGATGAGCTTGAACTGGCAACTGGAGAAGTGCTAGACGGATTTTTCATTGAAGCGAATCTGGAAACATTTTTGTTTGCTTTGAATATAACAAACTATTCCTCACTTGGAAAGGATTTCTCGAGGATCGGCTTCGTTTGTGCTCACTCCGTTGTTTCTATTTTGAAGGCGAACTGTCTTTAGCTGCTCCCACATTAAGTGATCTTTGCAATTTTTCCCGTTTGGACAGTTTATGAGGCAGCTTTTCTCGATGTCGAAATGATATGCACGAAGATTTTTTCTGAAAAAATTTTTTGAAGTGAATATAAAATTTTGATAGAACCTACAGGGTTCTTCCGATAGCACAAACAGCAGTGAAAATAGCTTTTTCACGTTCTCTTCTTCTTCTTTTGATTTCCGTGACAGGGTCTTCAATGAGGAGACTTTGCAAAAATCTAGAAATAGTGATAATTCTTTAAAAAAATATAATTTCATCCTTACGGATGGTTCGCACTGATATCTCCATCGAGAAGTTCTTGAGGAAGATGCAAGCCAGCAATATCGAGACCGAACTCTAAAGTTCATGAATTTAAAAAGTAGCACAGACAGTTTTCAAACACCTCACCTGTTAATGTGTCTGAAATTTGTAGAGGGAATTCACGGAAATGTTTATCTGTCAGTCTGACGGTAGCTGGACGGAAGCTGTATGTCCAGATGGTGTATGATGGGTGGAAAAACTGAAACCATCAATAGGTTTAGATTATTTAATTATTTTGTTACCATTTTGAAAACTTTCTGATAAAAGTTTGTTAATTGAGTCAGAGCATCATTTCCAATAAGTGTTGATGTATTATACAGACGGGATAGGTTGATTCCTTTGAATCCTTCTACACCTGGGGTTTCGTATTCGCGAGACATCTTTTGTTGCTTGATATATCCAACTTTTGTGTGTTTAGCGAAATTCGCTGAAAGCGAATTTAGTGACGCTTGTACGCTTTCAATTTTACGAACATCTGTAGTTGACATTTTCATCTAAAAGTTTTATTGTTGAAAAGAAAGTTGAGGTTTCTTCAATCCTTACAATCATCATCTGACCCATTCTCAACGAAGCTTGTTCATCTGAAGTACTATTTTCTGATTCTTGAAAAAATCCGAATAATGGGATGTTTGGACGACGAGTATTTCTACAGAATTCCTGTAAAACACTTATATATCAATTGATTATGAATTCAAGCTCACTTCAAGTTGAACTTCACTGATAGTTCCTTTTGAAATGCCTTGTCGTGCTGCCTTTCCGATGTTTAACACACTTTGTTCTTGAACAGCTTTCTCCAGCATTTCTGGAACAAAAACTGAGCATTTATTTGGAACAAAAGCTTACCCATATCAGTAAATCCTGTTTTACTGGTTTCAAGATGTTTTGAAATGCTAAACTTTTTTGGCGAGATCTGGCTGGTTTTCTGAACGGAAGGACTTGTATGATCGAAATTAAAATCCATTTCTTCCTCATCCAATGCTCCTGTCTCTTGCATCTCGTATTGATATTCTGGTTCCAATTGGCTGTAGTTGTTAAAGTTTCCAAGTGGTGTTTGTTGTGCAAAATTGACAGAATTCATGATTGCATAATTCTTTTCACCGACTGTTTCAAAAGTGTTATCGATGTCATATGGTTGGTAAGCGGAGTTGCTACTCATGTCTACATCTTGATAACTAACATTTTCTTTTTTCAAATAATTGCGAGGATGAGGCATTTTTGTTTTCTTTTGAATAGTAGAAATGCGTGGATTAACAAATGTATCTTCTTGTTTGAAGGTTTGAATTGGCCGTTTTGTTCCTCTTTCTCCAAATCGAGTGTTTCTAATGATTCTTCGAGGAGTTTCTTCGATATTGAGAATCTTGTTCCTTTCTTCTTCACTCCCCCTCAAGTTTTTGACATTTCTTGGTCTTCCTCGCTGCGATGCACCTCTTCCAGACATGTTCTGAACGATTTACGATCAATTAACAATTAGACAAAAAAGTTTCTCATAGACAAGTGGCTTGAACCAATTTCACGAAAATTCAAATAATTCTACAAATGTAACGTCATTCGTCTCACGTGTTATTGGGTAATCAAAAATTATTATTTCAACAATTATTAACATTAAAATCTAGAGAAGTAAGAATTTCCGTTAGTTTCCAACAGGGAAATGTATCCTTCGAGAGAAGAAGTGCTTGCAATCTTGTAAGTTGTTCCAACAATCTTCCGGAAAAATGTATTGAAAGTATCGAATTCTCTCATCACACAATGAAAACGTGGGTGGTTCTCCGCCCATCCAAACAATTTCGAAAATGGATTCTCGGTTTCGAATTTTTGTATAAGAAGATAAGTTTTTCCGTCATGTTGCACGAAAATTCTTTCAACGCTCCCGAATTCTAGTGTTTCATTATTTCCCATTGAGTACACGTAACAATCCTTTGCAATTTTCTCCTCTCAATGCGTCCTGGTAGAATACGTTTTGCTCTTGACTTGAACGGAATTCCTGAAAATTATTTGTTTCATATAACAAAATAACCTTGGTTTTGTTTCTTACACAAAATGAGAAATCTGCGAAACATGATTCCTCAAAGCATCCTTTTCTTTTTCATGTAATTCGTTTTCATCCAACTTTTTACACGCTGCATTTCCTTGACGAAACATTTCAGATATCGCTCTCATTGTATAAGGACAGGCGATAAAGGACAGGCGATCCTGTTTTTGCGACAGCTTTCTCACAATAATAGTTAGCCCGATGCGACGCCATGAACTTTGTTGTCATGTCGATAAGAGATCGCGTTGTATAAACATCTGTGTTTCGTCCAAGTGATTGGTTGAGACGTTCAAATGGAGCAGCGCTTGATATCAATGGGCTGCCTTCGAATCTTATATTTGGAACCATGTGATCCAGGATAATCTAGAACAAGTTTTTCAGGGCTGTAAAACATGACGAACTTACGTGAAGCTTCATTGTGTATAGTAAAGGGTACGCGATTCCCAACAAATTCCGTATCACTTGAGACAAGCTTTCTAAGAAGTTACAGTCTGAGATGTTTAAAAACGGACTTGTCGCCATTCTGGTGAGAAGCCAGTGAAATAATACGGCGGCTTGCCAGGTGTCTGCTCTTTCACAGCAAATCAACAATGTTGGAAGAGCTTGGTTGTACATCTGGAATACATAACTTTATTTCTGATATTATCAACTGATAGTCAACCTCTTGCACTTCTCTTCCTGTTCTACTGTTGAGAATAATAGGATCGATTAGACTTGTCGATGAGCGGCCTTTGGGAACACTGGAGCTGTTTAGAACATTCTAAAAACACAACATTGTAGATTATAAAACAGACGATTATCTATACGGACTTCCCACCGTTTCCTCTCGCTTTGATTGATATCATGCATCAATTTTCCGCCTTTTCCCAATAACTCCTTTAACATGTCCCGACTACTTCCTTCATAAATTAGATGTAAGCCGTCATAACCATGTTTCCAGGGAGGAGGGAGACTTGTTTTCTTCACATCTGAGAACAAAGTTACAGCACAATTACTCTTCCAACAACTCACTTTCAGGATAAATACGATCACTGTCTCCCTTTGTGTGAACCAACAAATCATACTTCCCTTTTTCGTTCGTTCTCGAGAACCGCGAACAGAGCATCTTGAGCAGCCCTCATATGACTGCCAACAAGGATACCCGTAAATCTTTTTGCTAGCGTCCATATCTAATACACATTGATAGATTTCAAGTCGTACTTTGTAATTCACATTTCTGATTAAAACATGAATAGGGTTTTTAGTTGTATCGTCGATTTCGTTTTTGAGACGTTCAAAAATACTCGAAAAATCCGAATCATTAGGCTTGTTAGTCGTTAGCATGATTGCTGACATCATCACGATTTCCGGACGATAATCTTCAAAGGAACTCTTTTTCATAGAAACATCGCTGGGAGCCAAAAAAACTGGCCATACTTCTCCTCTGCAACAAAAATTGTATTAAACACAAGGTTATTTCAGTCAAACCTAGAGTTTCCACGTTTTCTGAATCCATCGGTATTCATTGTTAAAAGTAATGTAATGTAATCAGGGTATTTGGTTTCACATTCCGATATTCGCTCTTTATATTGTGGTGTATCGCAGAGTCTAGAGGACAATGATGAGCTCTTTAATCCACGATTCTGAAAAAACTTTACACTCTTTGATAAGTGGAAAATTACTCACCAGAAGTGTATCATCGAATGATCCATTGCTAAGAAGATCTTCCACTTGTTTTCTGATGGAAAATGTTACGATCATTTTGGAACTTGCTACATTTGCTTGAGATAACGAATATCGAGAACATCCTACATTTCCACATTTCTTACTGTCCAGAAGAACTGTGCTACAGGTACCACAAAAAGCATAAATTCGAGTTTCTTGATCACTCCAATGATCAACAACTTTCCATACATCTTGAATCTGGAATCAATATTTTAGCTGAGATTAGGAAAAAAAGTGAATTACCTGAATTTCGGGTTGATTCTTTAAAATATTGGAGATTTGAAAAATGTCTTTTCCTATTGTTTTACTGACTTTATTGTATAAGAAAACTGATCCAATGAAATTAAGAGCATCTTCTCGATCCCATTCATTAATAACCGGCGCTTCACTGTTTTCATCTGCAATTACAAATTTCTGATGCATTAGTTAAATAGAATTAGAATTGTATACCTGTGAATTCACAATCATTATTCTCTGACTCAACACTATCGTCTCCGTTAGATGCTTCCCACATTTCTATGTCGACCGAATTCTTTTCATCCACATTGCTATCATAATTGTTAGAATTTTGCTCTGAAGGTGCAGGAATTTTGTCTACTCTACCCACGTCTATTTTCATTCGTTTTTCTTCTTGGTCAACGAATAAATGACTCCATTCAGCTTCTGTAAATTTGTTGGTTACAAATTAGTATAACTTCCACCAACTAACGCAATCGTTTTGATGAAATTCTGTCGACTCTTCGGAGTTTCTGTTCCATGACTTTCCTTGTGCTGAAAACAAGATCCGTTTAAGTTAAAGTCAGAAAACCAACAAAAAAATAACGAAATCGGTTTAAAACGGAAAAAAAAATTAGAAAAATCTCATGAAAAAAAGCTCAGAAGCACGCAACGCGGACACGCTTCGCTTTAAAGTTGCTACAGAAAGTCGGGGGCACCCACACGATATCCCCGAAAGAGAGGAGAGGTTTCAAGTTGCTGCAGAAAGTTGCGAGTATAGAGACCGACAATCAGGTCGTACGCCTACCGTAGTTCAACTAGCTGTAGAAAGTCAGAGGACCATGCCAAATTTCTCCAGAAAGTCGCCAGAACCTCTAAATTGCTGCAGAAAGTTGAACGCGTTTACCGAGCTTCTCTCTTTTCAAGCGAAGGCTTGGCCTAGTGGTTAACAATCTTGTTTTTGAATCTGCTCCTCCCGAGCAGGGCTGGGCAAATTATTTGTTTGATTATTTGAATTATTTGAAATTTGGGGTAAAAGTCAAATAAATTGTTTCAAATAATTATTTGAACTTTTTTTTCAAATAAATTGTTTGACCAAACAATGTTTGACAATGTCATATCAAATAAAATTATTTGACCAAATTATTTGAAATTTTTGAAATAATTTGAAACCGATTTTTTTGTATCATTAATGATAACTTTTCTCTTCAAACTGCCGAAAGGTTAGGGGAAAAATAATTACTTCGAACTCAAGAAAGTCTTTCAGGACGGAAAATTTTACGAAAATAGCATGTTTCCTTGATTTCTACGTGTTTTAAAATATGACCAACTGTTTTTTGTTCTTTTTACTGATTTTGTTGGCAATTAAACATTTTCTCGAGTTGTTTGAAATTGTTTGAAATTATTTGATTATTTGAGAAAAAATTTCAAATAAGGTTTGGTCAAATAAACTATTTGAAAAACAAATTCAAATATTATTTGATCAAATAAATTATTTGGAAAAAATATTCAAACATTATTTGGTCAAACAATTTATTTGACCTCTCAAACAATGCCCAGCCCTGCTCCCGAGTTCAAACTTTTTTGCTGCAAACTTTTTGTTTTCTTTTTTTTTATTAGGAAGACAGTGCTATAGGTTTTTTTTGACAAACTACGATTGAAACTGTGCAAAAAATAAATTAAAGAGACCAATTTTATCACGCCAGTCTACCATAGGGCGGGCTAGGGCGGGCACGGGCGGGTCGCCGCCCGGGCGGGCGAGGGCCGCCCGCAGAAACGCCCGTCCGGATGGAAAGCCTATCCGGGCCCACCGGGCCGGGCCGGGCCGGGCCGGCCCGGTCGGCCCGGAAGTTCAGTACTGAAAAAAATTCAAATTTTTTTTTCGAAAATTTCCAGATTTTTTTGAAAAATATTTCTTAAAAACAATTTTTTGTAGGTTTCGAAGGTTTTTGAAAAATATACTTCAGGAAAAATATGAAAAATTTTCAGAAAATAAATTTTTGGACAAAAAATTGTAGTGAAAAAAGTTCAAAAATTCAAATCCGGGCCCACCGGGCCGGGCCGGCGGGCCGGGCCGGCCCGGAATCTTGCAAGTCTGGTAAAAACTACCCTTTTCCCAATTTTTTTGTGAAATTTTCATAAATCTCCCGTTTGAAACCATTTCAAATCCATCTTCAAAGCTGGAGATTTGATTTTCAATGCCAACAAAACCAGGAAGCTTATTTTCATTTTTATTGAATGTTCAATAATCGAAATACATTCATGTCTCCGTCATTTTATTTATTTTATGCAACCTTTTCTTTTATTTCACGAGAATTCTTGATAAGCCAGAAAGTTAAAAATATTGTGGTTGGATCACATTTTGATAATGGTCGACAAAAGTGAGTGTGATGGAGCAATATCTGAAACAAAACAATATCTTCGACACTAACGAACCCACTTAAATGAGTCCGATATTTCTAACGCCATTGAAACATGATTCATGATTTTTTTCTAAACATAAATCAACTTTCTTCCTGGTTTTTATTCATTACTTTCCAATTTAGAACATAAGAGCTGTGTTGTAAGCACTTCGAATTTTTCGGGAGGTGCTGAAACAAAACACATGAAACCGTAAGTTGTCAGTGTATGGATGAAAATGGTTAATTCAAAGTACTTATTGAGCAGTAGGCCTCAAGAAATACGAGTTTTCACAGTGGCAACAATCACGGCGCACCAACATTATGCTCGATCATAAATCCAATGCCCTAACAATAAGTTTCCAGAACAAAATAGCATTACTGATATATTATTGTCAGAAGATGGACTAGTTGTACTTACAAGAATGCTAAATCAGAAAAACTTTTCATATTTCCAAGTATCCATAAAACTCATGTCTCCTCCTCCTCCTCCTTCTCTGCTTCCAACTGTCCCAATGCTAATAGTTGTATTTGAGCGAGAGCGGGTGAAAAGTGATTGAATCCAATCAAGAGAGGGGATAAGAGAGTCTCGGCCGACTGGGTGCCTAATGGTTCTTGACATATTTGTTGTCGCTCTTTTATTCTCTTTTCTCTCTATCAACACATGGTTTCCACTCCAATATACACTGCCGATTTGGAGGATATGCATTCAATGGAGACGTTTTTTTTAAACTGTTTTATGATTGTTTTTTTCTTGCTCACATGTGGGTTTCTGTTAATCATCTTCAAAAATAAATGGACGTTTTCAAATACTTCTTATATGAAATGTGGGGATATCCAAATAATTGCTGAAAAGTTAGGAAACTGTTGAATGCTTCTTTTTTAAATGGAAAAACAGTCACTGAAACACACAAGGTTCGTATGAAAACCCAAGTACTATCCTGGAAACTGACCAGTTCTGATTTTGTGATACTGTAAATCTTTTGAGTCAATATTCTCGGCATATTAAACTTTCTGGAAACCAGTTAGTAAAATCATGTAACCGAAACTGTAAATTTTGCATTATAAATTGAGTCAAACTTTTTTAGTATTTCAGCGATCTTGTTTATAGAATTCCATTTTATGTTTTTATTCCGTTTTCTGAATGGATAACATTTTGCGGTGTTGTTTTCTTTAAATTATTAATTAAGGTTTCACTACCAACATTAAATGAACATCTATCAAATCTTTTTGATTTTATTGTACATGAAGGAATACATACCCGAGACAAATGAAAGAGGGCGCAGCCTATTTTGAGAATTCCTTTTTTGAGAGGTTACGCTGTGGTTTGCAAACAAAACACTTCACGAAAGTTTACTCCGATGATGTCTATCAGTTCCAATAAAAGATTCGTTCTGAATGTAATCAATAATTATAAAATCCCTGTTACAGAACCTTAATTTCCGAGATTTTTTCATACTTTCAATGTTCAGTTCTTTCAATTCTCTTCAATTCTCTTTTAATATGCACAACTCCAAATTTGCATTTTTCTCAAGTACCAAAATTTCTATACTTACATAGCACTTATGGGGCAATTTCATCTGATTCTTAATAGGACCAGGTTTCCAATGTTTTCAGATAAAAAACAACGTTTCAGTATAGCATAATTATGAAAATTATTCATTTAAAAAACAATAATAGGCATTTCTTCGTTTTTCAGCTTCAGTTTATTTTTTGGCCTCGAATAAGTTGACCGAGTATCAGTTCTCTCTTTTTCTTAACGGCACACCATTCACGGGAAAATTCTTTTTTTCCAAATTTAAAACAAGTGGGATTGTTAATTAGAACCTAGTTACTGTACATTCGTAACTGTTCTAAAAAAATTTTCGGTTCCAGCAATTCTTTTTTTTTTCATGTTATTATTGGACTTCCAATAGGCCGAAACCCCGAATTGCTTTTGTTTCGAAAATTCTGTTTCAAAACTGCAATTTATTAACTTTTTCTGAAAGATTCGTTCGCAACTTCTCTTATTTCCAATATTTCCACAACTAGCAATGCAAGCCTTAATAAGTGGGATCACCTATAACTTTTCAAAATTACTTGACAAGGGAACCCCAAGCACTTGCAAGTTTGGAATTTGATAAAACTTTGGTGGGAGGTCAAGGACCACTCCAATAGAGCTCCCACAAAATATTGGAATCCGCCCGACACTCTGCTCTGAATTATGGGCTCTCAAAGTTAGGCTCAGATTTAACACAGTAAACCTCATTTCCTCACTTTTCAACAGTTCCCAAAATGTGATTTCCCTCCCTTGCCACGTTTTCGACTGGCCGAGTGGCCGAGGGGATGTGCGTTGAGTTGTTGATGGAAGGGGGAAGGGATCGACCCCATGCCAGGCATTTTGGTTTTTTTATTTTTTGTTTTTCCTGGATGGACAGTTTCATCATTATTTGAACGCTTTTTGGGAATTTTTATTGTCCTGTACTTATTTTACCATGAAGTGACATTATTTGAAATTTTGGAAAAACTATTTTTTGGCCAAAATTTTCAAAGTCCCTTACCAGTTGGGTTCCAATTTCGCACAAAAAATTTTTCATCGAAATAACACTTGGGAATCATCAATTTTTGAACTAGATTTTTCTTTGATGATAAAAGTAATGAAACTTGGTACCTAGTAACAATGTTTTCGAAAATCTAATGTTTCATTAGGGAATGAACATGAAACACGTTTTTTATACACCATTCTTAGAATTTCAAATTTAGGTTCCTATTTCAATCAGTTCAAGCAGAAAACTTATGTAAAAACTAATTTTTCAGAAAAAAAAAACATTTTCTATTCCAACAAGTTTACATATTATCCATAGGTTTTTATTGAATGCTTGAATCCATTTGTAAATGAAATTTCAATGTCAGATTTACAACTTCTGTGTGAACCAATTTTTCAACCATTCTAGCGTAAGCTTCCCAACAGATCTAGTCTGATCACCACCTCAATCCAATTCGTTTTCGATATTTCCCCAGTTGGTTATGCAAACATTTATAAGCGGCATCATCTCTCATAGACAGTCCGAGAGAGGGAAGTCCACTTGAGAAAGGTAGCAACTTGGAGATGGGAAGAAGAAAAGAAATAAGGAAGCGTTTTCAATGATTATTTAGATTGATATTTTATTTATATTCCTGCATCCGGGAAGAGTTGCCACTAGACAGGCAAAGATTACTTCCCGTCTGGCTGTGTTTATCAACTTTTGTATTTGATATGGTGTGGCGGACTCTGAAACAATTTGTAAAATTTTTCTTCAGCTTCAAGTACTATGTATACTCAGTCTATTTGATATGTATTTGTTTCTTTAACTCCTCAATCCATTTCTAATGTACAAGAAAAAAGACCGGGGGTCAGATAAGGTACATTAGGGGGCTAAACCGAAAAATGGATAGTTGCGGGGGGAAAGGACTAGTTGATTAAGACAATGCTCATGTAATTCCACAATTTTGACAAAAAAAATCGATAAAGCTAAGCATCTATGTGTGATTCTCGTAAAGTTTCCAACGGTGCATAGCAACTAGTAAAAAAATACAAAAACAGTCAAGTTTAATTAATTTTACTGTTCCAACGATTGGGTAAAGATTTTGAAATTGACTGTTGGATTATTGTTCCTCATGAAAAATTTGATAAATTTCGAGTGATTTTTGAAAATCGAAAAAATAAATCTGTGCTCGGAAAAATTGCACCATGACCGAAAATTGGTGTTAAAAATTGTTGGAAGTACTAATTATCAGACTTGCAACGGGCCGGGCCGGGCCGGGCCGGGCCGGGCCGGAATGAAAATTTCCAGGGCCCGGCCCGGCCCGGCCCGGCCCGGTCGGCCCGGAAGTTCAGTACTGAAAAAATTCAAATTTTTTTTTCGAAAATTTCCCGATTTTTTTTGAAAAATATTTTTTAAAAACAATTTTTTGTAGGCTTCGAAGGTTTTTGAAAAATATACTTGAGGAAAAATATGAAAAATTTTCAGAAAATAAATTTTTGGACAAAAAATTGTAGTGAAAAAAGTTCAAAAATTCAAATCCGGGCCGACCGGGCCGGGCCGGGCCGGAGCTTTCTCGGCCCGGCCCGGCCCGGCCCGATCGGGCCGGGCCGGGCCGGGCCAAAACCGGGCCGGGCCGGGCCGGGCCGGCGGGCCGGCCCGGAATCTTGCAAGTCTGCTAATTATGTTCAAACTATTCCGTTTTTTCTTTTCATTTTTCTCGTTCCAGTGACGGAAAAATGTCAGTTTTCAGCCGATTCCTTTTTTCAAAAATTGTCGTCAAATATGGCGCATGCAGAAAGAAAAAATTGAGAAAAAAAAAACTCTGCATTTTTCGTTTCATCTGTTCCAGAGACGTTCACCACTTTTATTTATGCGTATGCCCGTGGTCCTTTCGGTTTAAAGAATTTTCTTCGAAGAAGAATTAAAACATTTATCTTTCTTAAAAATAGTAAACATACATAAAACCGATCTGTAAAAAAAGTTGTGGATTACTTCTTAAGTGAGAGGAGATGTCATATTTTGATATCTTGCCAATTGTTTCTTTGTGGACATACTTGTCATTTGACGGACCGGGCCGAGAGAAAAATTTTGCCGGTCCCGTGGAATGTTTTTTAAATTTAATTTTAACACGCCAAAAATAATTTTCAAGTATTTTTTATCACTCGATTCACTGTTCAAATACTTAACTTTGTCAGTTCACTCGAGTTTCAGCGCAAAATGCCCCAATAACTACAGAAGCACCTCGAAATCAGCTCTCGGTTATTTGAAATTTTGGTGAAACACACATAAAATATTATTCCCCACCAAACTCCAATTAACACAACACTCTCATACATGTGTTCTGTTGTTCTTTCCTCTTTCAAGTATCCGCCACCTCCTCAATTCATATTTTTTCATTCTCCCAAAAAAGAGACACAATTGTCTACTCCTCCTCTCCATTGCTCTTTCTTCCTCTTGAATGCTCGATCCCTTCGTTTGTATTTGCTCAAAATCGTCTCTCCTTTTTCTCTAAATCTCCTGAATATCCATTTTCTTCTCTTCAATATATCTCATTCTCTCTCTCCACTTCATTTCCGTCTATATCCAAAAAGAGAGACCCGTTCATATTTCCTCCGGAATAGTTTCATGCAAAAATTGATTGGGGGTGACGTTGACGCTTTTTTCAATAAATATTTCTGTTTCAAAATTATCATAAAAATGCAAGAATATTTCAGTTACTGTTGGAATAGCGCTCTTCTTTAAATTAAAATAAATTTCTCCAATCGTGCAAAGAGCATTTCTTGCTAAATTCATGTTTTTTCTCTTTTCGATGAAACTGTGAATAGTTTTTTTTGTTGTAAAAAACTGCTTCAACTTTAATTCTTACAACTTCCGAAGAAAAGTCGCTTTTGTTTTAATTCCAACATCCGTTTGTGCGAATTTCTCCAAATTGCACAACCCAAATGTAATCTACCTAATTTTGAATTTCATGAACAATTATCTGGACTTTCTGTTGACAAAGTCCGTTTTCGCAATCAGTATTTTCTGTTTCATCTAGCTGGTTTCTAATTGACTAGAATTATGAATTTAATATTTTCGTATTTGCATATGAAACCAAATGAAGATAATAGTTTTCAGTATCAAAAAATGGTTTGAAATTGGTTTAAACGGAGGAATAGGCCTTTTTTGAATTTTTTGGCTTAAAAAACTGTTTCGAAACGGCATAAAATAATGAGTGATTTTGTGGATTTCATTGGGAGTTTTTTTGACAAATCTCCGATCACTCTTTGAACTTCAATCAAAAATATATAATTTGATTCCACACTCCTGTTCCTGATTATTTATTCTTGCTCCTATATTCAGAAAGAATTCGTTAAAAAATTATAAACTATATAAAGAGCTCTTCAGATTTTTTAATGAGTTTTACATATTTGAAATTATGGGCCGACCGAAAAGACCGTGAAACCCTCTACAGTTAAATAATTTCAACTAAAAACAAAAAAAAACTGTTTCCAGACTGTTAAGTTCCTCGTCATGTTGGGGGACTTTTAATGTTTTTCCTGAGAACTGCTCCACAGTTTTGTATAATTGCCTTAACATTTTGCCCTGGAAAGCATTTGCTCCATTCACCGCTATATGAACTAAAATCTCCGTTTTTTCTTTCAGTACATCTTCATCTACCAGCATCAGCCCCGTCATCAACAACATCCCAAAGAAGACACCCCCCCCCCCTCGACAATCGAATTGATATCAAATAAATGAAATGCAACATGATAACAAAAGGTGAACTAAACTTCTTGAGAGAAGAGATGGAAAAAGTCAAAAAGTGAGAGAGAAAAAAGAGAAAGAAAAATGAGGAATACCTGTGAGAATTAGACGATTTCGGTGGCTATCTCTTGTCCTCATCTCATCAAAAAATGGAAACGGAATCGATCTTTTTCACGATTTTTTGTTTTAAAACTGACAGAAATCTGTGAACATTTCTTCAGTGGTCATTTTTTGGTTGATTTCTACTTTTTTTCGTATTTTGTTCACTGTTTCACACAGATGACATCAGCTACATTTTCAAACTTTTATTAGTCAGAGAGAAGTATGGGGGAATATAAGGCGAACTTTTGTAGTTTGTAGTCATGTCTCTGCGTCTCTCCATCTCACACACTCTCTCACTTTGTAGTTGGGGAAGGGGCGGGGCTTATTCTCTGCGTCTCTCCACCTCACACACTCTCCCACTCTGTAGTCTATCCTTCACGCCTATCATTAATGATGTGCCTATCCTTAATGAGGTGAGGTCCCGATTAATGAGGTCCCTATGAGGTGCCTATCCTTAAAGACATTTCAGCAGTTTCAGATTTTCAGATTTTCAGATTTTCAGAATTTCAGAATTTCAGATTTTCAGCAATTTCAGAATTTTCAGCAATTTCAGCAATTTCAGCAATTTCAGATTTTTTGGAAAGTCAATTAGAGCCCCGGGTGGGTGTCGAACCTGCGGAGGGGAGCCGACCGCCGGTTGGACACACAACCGGGTGCGCCAACTGTGTAACCTAGACTGAGGGGTAAGATGATATTTATATACCGAGCGCCCGGCCGGCCGAGAGGGCGCCCTCGGTGGGCGCCCTGAGGGGGTCTCTGCGTCTCTCTTACCAGGCGCGTCTCTCACACCCGACAGGGCCCCCCGCTCCCTCGACTGTTTCTTTGTGTCTCTCATGCCAGGCGCGTCTCTCGTCTCCGCTCCCCCTTTCTCTGCGTCTCTCGCCAAATGTCATTGCGTCCCACTCTCTCAGATATCAAAAGCCTGAGTGTGCCTTAAACACCCCTCGCAACCTTAAAAGGTGCCTTATACACCCCTCGCAAACCCCTGAGTGTGTCTAAAACACCCATCCTAACCCCCTAAGTGTGCCTTATACACCCCTCGAAAAATAAGCTGTGGAATCAAGACATTTTTCAACTCTACCAAATTTATTGAAGTCAAGTTATGAATTTATGGGAAATGTTTGCGTGAAGTCGAGCATGGTTGATGACATTGCGCCTCCCGTAGATAGAGTGGTGATATACGCCAGCCTGATCTGTAAATAACATATCTATAGCATTAATCAAATAGCATTAGTCTATAACATTAGTCAAATATCTTTAACAAAAATACTTACGGGTTCGGCTGGCGTATTGTTCGGCATTTGGATTGGCGGTGGTGGCAGCGTGAAGTGTGGTGGTGGTGGTGGTGGTGGCGGGAGAGCAATATCCTCCTCCATTTTCACATCCTGGAATAAGTATTTTTCAGATATCAAGAAAATAAAATTTACCTGAAGGCCTAGAGTTGGATGTGGTGGTGGAGCTGGTGGTGCCGCTGTCGCCATGAAGGGATGGTGATTTCTCGAATGCTATAATTGGATAATTTTATAGCTGCAAAAATCTATAAATTTACCTGTCGAAGTTTCCTCATATGTGCCGCCACCGGACAGGCCTCCTCGGTCCGGTGGAAGGCATTCTTATGCCTCAACACATTTCCCCATCCCAGACAGCCTGGTACTGGGCACATCGACACGGATAGTGCTTTTCCCGCCAAATTTTCGTCTGGAATTTCAAAAATATTTATACAAAAAACTCGAGAAACCTTCACAAAGCACTAACCCAGTGGAACGATCGTCTTCCAGGACATGCGGACGAGTGGGATTTCCATTTTTAGCAAATTATAGCGAGAACGATAGCGAAGAATCTTCCAACAAAGAGGGAAGGTGGTAGAATGAAATTGAGGTTGATCGAAATTTAGGTGGAGTGAAAAATGTCTTGTGCGCGTGATTCATAATTGATTGTGTAACAGGGTTGAGTGCATATGAATCACCCAGAAGCAATGTGAAGGTTTCCAGAATAATCTTTGTAGAGTTTGATAGTACCAACAAGAGTCAGATTCTTGAAAGCATCTTCCAAAAGTGGAATGGTTTGTGGATAAGGGATTTTATCAACTGGTGGAACATTTGGAGAACTTGGTGGTGGTGGTGGTGGGGGATCAAAAGAATCCATTGGGAGTGGAACTTCGCTGGTTTCAGACATGATGAATGGCAGATTGATCACTTCAACGGGTTATATACCCGACACTCGCAGCGTTTCAGATGAACTTTCACCCATTTCTGGACTAGGCTGTCGTTTTTAGCCAAATTTGTTGAAAAAAGGGCCCGTATCGCCTTGTTTGAGTGTTTCATAGCTTTTCGTATGAGAAAGTATATGCAATAGTAACCACAAACGTTTGACAAAAGCCCTTGAATCGGTACATTGAACACCCTTTTCCATTGTATGCAATTTTTGGTGAAAAACTCTAGAAATTCGGGTTGAGGTTCAGCCCCGCTGCTATCCATAAAATATCCAAAATTGCGGTCATCTACCCACAAAGCGACCCAATGCTCGCCCGAATCATCACTAGGAGCTGTATTCCATATAAATGAGCATGGCCGTTTTTGAATTATTGGATTCCTGTCACATGGAAAAACTCCATGAAAATGTGTTCTTGTGATGCGGCATTTGCCAAGAAATTTTTCAAGTTGACTGGTTGATAGCGACATTTATTAACGAACACGGAAACGGATCCAGACACATTCAATTGGGAACATTGATCCAGAAGGATCACGGAGAAGTGGGGAATTTGGATAACTAAGGGTTATTTTATACTTATCCTCAAAATAGCGCTTGACGGTGGTGAATCGAAGACGACGGCGTGCTTGGTATTTTGCGGCCAATTTGTGGTAGAAACTGTGGGAAGTTGGAGTCGCATCACTGAAAACATCAAATTTTGCAATTTTATGTGATTTCCTTCAAAACTTACAGGCTCAGTTCGGATTCAGCACCAATGAGACATCCGTTACACGAATTCCACATCATTACAGGTTCCATTTCTTGAAGAAATTGATTGAGACCACGAATTGTTTGAGGAGATACATGCTCGACACGTCCAAGCATCAACAGATGGGAAGCAAGATTGAATTCGACATACTGAAAACAGTTTTCCGTGAAAAATTATATGGGTAAAGACTTACTCCTGGTGGCAGTGGGGTATAATTGGGGGGAAAGTTGATTGGACGTACGACTCCTGGCAACATTTTTCGATCAAATGAATTGTGCAAAGCAAAGTGATCAAGCGCGGTGCTGAGTCACCGTCACATTTCGGAAACTGTCTATTGTCGCCATTCCGTCAAATTGAGACAAAACCAGTGCGTTCAACCCGCCTGTGGGTGTTTTCTCCTTGAACCTCATGAAAAGTTGAGTGCTGCCATTTTTCATGAGTTCCCATGAGTTTGTAGAGTCAAGTGGACTTAGGTTGAACACGTAAAAGGCGAATCCCGATCGGAACATTTTATAGGAAATGCGAGGGCAAGATTTGTTTGAGATGCATCCCAACTCTTCGTACATCCTTGTGAAAGCTTGAGCGTAATTTTTGTTTGCAAAATCGCATTTGATTGGTTGAGGTGGGTACATGGTGCCGTTTGCATCAACTTGGATTTCGGAAAGATTATGATGGGCAAATGTGAAACAATTTTTGGACAGGTTTCCTTCCATGGCATCTGGGGCAATGAGACCAACAATAATTCGACGTGGAAGTATATCATTGTAGAGCATGTTGAATGGCATTTCCATCCGTCCTTCAGGAATTGTGATCATCTTCACTTTTGAAATTGTGAAAGGATACTGAGCCGGAGTCGTTCTTAGTCGATTTTCCAGGGCAATTGTTGCAGATGGGACGACATCGATGGCCCTCATATGAAGTTTCAAGTCGGAAATTTGCAATTTTCCAGTCATTTCTGCATATTGAGACTCTAGGCAAAAATGGTCGGTGTTTCTGTAGAGTTCCAACTGGATATTGATGTGTGGGATCAAGAGTTTCTCGGTTTGGAAAGGTTCCAAAAACAGCGGAGTACAAATATCGATACCGTCGCCAGTGGAAATGACTCTCTTCTCCATGTTGTCTAGATCATCTGTGTTATCCCATCCTGCTGCTGTCAAAAATCCCATCTTTGTGTCTTCGTTTTCTCCAAACAGTGTTTGAATGTAGGCCTTGTATGCATAATGTGTTGAATCGTAGACTGGGACATTGTTGAAAGATAGCTTGACTTGATTGAAAAATGTGGATCCAATGAGATTTGCAACAGCCACGGTTGGAATGAATTCCTCTTGAGCGGTATTCTTCATCTTCTTCAATCCGACAAGTTGAAGTTTGAACGAAAGATATGTCTTGTTGAGTTGGAAAAAGTGAGCGCTGTCAAACACATTGAACGTATTCGGTCCTTTCGAATCAACAGGGTTTGAAGGCGAAAATGTCATCCATTTTCCCTTGTTGAAAGCTACTTGGCTTGGTGGAGTATCGAATAGACAGATGTTCGCCGTGGCACATGGTGCACTCTTCTTATCCACTAGTTTTGCCATTTTCCAAAAATATCACGTTTACGGGTTGATGATTTCGGGAGCTTTCTCTTCTTGCGGGCAATCTTCTTGCGTGGCTTCTTAGACTTTTTTGTAGTCTTCTTCTTCTTTTTTGGTTTGGTTTTGGTAGTAGCACGTCGACGTCTTCGGCGTCCTCCTTTTTGACCAAGATTATCAATAGCACGAGTGACAAGAGAATTATAAGAATTTGTGGCGTTTCTAGATAGCGACTTTTTGAAAGGGTCACCAGCTACAACGTCGTTTGCAACACGAAGTGACGAGTCCATTACTTCGCGACCTAGTGAAACACCCATGCGTTTCAGTAGAGGGACAGCGGAAATGAAGAGTTTTCCGAGTAATTGCGAAAACGGGCCATTTCCTCGCTGATAGATACTTCCGGCACGAAATCCACCAGAACCTCCTTGATTTGGGTCAGGTTCAAAGAACGCAGTCCAATCAACAGAAGAGTCAGGATCAAAATATACAAGCATGGTAGTAGAATACGTCGGTTGTTGACCAAGAATTCAGCCATCAAATGAAATTCTGACGGGACGGAAGTGAAGTACGATGACAATTTTTCCAGAATTGAATGGAATGAAATGATCTCGGTCGTTCTTGATTTGAATTCCAATTTTTGACACTTCAGACGGTCGAACACGTACATATAGTGGTTTTGTGAAAGATTGCTCGATATTTGCCCCGTCTCCCGTGTTCATGTTGATAACCTTCAAAAGTGGGACTTTCATGTGGCTTACAGTTTGTGGTTCCACAAGATTTTCCGAATATACATACATCAAGTCGGATCCAGAGTATGTTGAATATTTTCCTAGTGTTGGGAAAGTTTTGATGATTCGGTCATGTCCAATGAAATATGACAATCTCGCCGAGAAGTGTACTTGTGTCACGTTTTCAGGGCTTTTCACCAAAATTCTTTTGAATAGGGGTTGGTATGTGAACATGTCGATTTTCGTGTTGGTTTTGTTGAATTCCTTATCAATCCGTTGAGCAAGTGTATGATTCAGAATTTCCGCAAGTTCATTTGGGGTGGAAAATGTGCAATTTGGAACACTACATTTCAGAGGAGTATTCTTCAGCCAGACAACAAACTCGTTCTCGTTCCAGCCATTCTCTTCAGGCATTTCAGAAATCAGGTCATGTGACGATGGATAAATTATCGAGACAAGTCCAACTTCAAACTCCCGGTCCATGTTGATGGTGCGTGGTAGTTGGGTGTTAAAATTGGAGATTGAAGAATTTGCGTGAGCATTGCTCACGAGAGTTATGTAGAAATCGCTCATTTTTCGAGTCTTGGGTTTGGTAGTAGATACCCAATGCAGGAACCAAGAATAGCAAGCCACTGGTGTTGAGGGTCAGAATTGGAACAAATTTTATATAGAGCAACAAAACTGACAGTGTAGACAATGAAAACTTGAGAACAAAATACGATGAGAGCCCTTGAGCACTTTGTGTTTCCACAAGACCAAATGGGACTATCCATCAAGATCAATTATATCTGAAGCGGGTATCCATGAGTTGAACGATGCGTCGTATCCTTTGAAGCTGACCAGGCACTCTTTTTTCCCATTTTTCGTCCGTTTTCGAATAATTTTGTCAATTTGGTAGATTTCGTCAGTTTTCGTGTGAAGGACCATTTCTTCTTCGTACCAAATTCCGTCAACTTCTCTATCGAGTGTGTCTGTCAAAATATACACTGGGATATCGTAAGGTATAATTCTGGAGACGATGAAAAGTTCTTCGGTCCACTTGGCTCTCGTTCCTTTGTCAAATGGTGAATTTTCCATCAAGACACGGACTGTATCACCGACTTTGAATTTCGGTGTGTATCTTCTTGATGCTCCGTAGAGCCGTTCCCAGACTTTGGCTGCATTCTTCCAGGTGACTTTTTCAGGTGATGTTCCAAGAGTTTCCATAAATGTTGAGTTGAGACCATCAACTATTTCTGGCAGTATTCGTGTCCATTCGAAGCTTCTCGCCGATGTGAACCATTTCTCCAGCTGCCTCTTTATACGCATAATTGCATTTTCAGCGTAACAGGCTTTCACGTTTGTGTTTTTTGGGTTCATATGTCGAATATCCAAATCTGAGCACAATTTCCGGAACTCTTTCCCCATGAATTCGGTACCTGAATGAAAAATGTATTGAACGGTTCAGGATCACTCTCGTTTACCTTTGTCTGTATATAATTTTGTTGGAATCCTCCATTTCGATCGCAATATTTCATCATAAGCTTTGGTAACCGTCATACACATCTTATTTTTCAACGGCCGGGCAAAAACATAGCGACTGAACACGTCAACTACCACCAAAATGTAGCAAAAACCGTTGTTGTATTTCTTCAGTGTGGGAAGCATTGCAAGATCTGCCATATGATGACTATCTGGTCCAGTTGCCACCCAGGGGTTATGTTGAATTTTGGACTTTGGAAAATGTCTGGTATATGCATCGTTTGTGTGAAGATATGCGACAACATCTTTTCTTGAAATATCCGGATGAACTTTTCGTGCTTGGTATAAGAGTTTCGATACACTTCGAAAACCACTTTTTGGATCCGTATACAGGCGTTCCAAAGTTTTTTGAAACATTACAGCCTTCCAACGCTAAAACTACGAGGTGAAGTTCGAGTGCGGTACTGGCGTTTTGGATTCAGAAGATATCGTTGAGGAAGACCTGCTTTTTTCAATTCCTCAAGGAGTATGTGCATATTCAGCTGTACTCCATGTAGTGGCAATTCACCCGTCAAGTCGTCAAGAATGCGATTGATATTATGAATTGTGACGGGTTCACCACGAATCTCTATTTTCCCGGTGGGTTTTGAAATTTTGAAGATATCTGGAAATTTTGTTATATATGACATGATTTCCTTCTTAGCTGCGACAGGATTGATAACGTCTGGTACAGTTGGAGCTGGGGATTGAACGGCTTGTGGGAATTGATCCATTTGTGGTGTATCATTGAGAGAAACACTCAGTGGAGTGGGTTTCTTTGCTTCTTCTTCAGGTACTTTTTCCTTCCCGATGTCTTCGTCATCAATTCCGGAGCCATGTATTCGATTTTGCACAACGTTGGCGATATGTGCACGTATATGAGCAATTTTTGAATCGTTATCCATAGGTGCATTTAACAGTGAATCGACAGGTTCTTGCGGTACACGGGAAATTAGGTCTTGGTGCTCCTCGACTGTCAGCAGGACATATTTATTGTAGGACATGTTGAAGAATTGTGGAAGCAGCGGAAATCAAAACTGGAAGCAATACGGCAACTGGGTTTCCTCCTGTTTGAACCAAAAATTCACGAGTCTTGTCCAAATCGCGAATTATTGACAATTGGCGTAGGTTTTCAGTTTCAGGTCGCAGTTTTTGGATATGTTCGCGGGAAAGTGGAATAGAGCCGTTCAACATGTTGAAAATGAATTCCACAAGGCAAATGAGTGAATTATCCGAAATGGCATCAATATGGGCAAGGCGGTTTGTTTTGTTTTTAGCATTGGCTAGTGACAGTATTTGGTTGAATGAATCCAAATTCCATTCAGCCTTTTGACTTTGGAGTGAAGACATGAGTAACTTTGTTAGGGAGAATGTTATCCCTATATCGAATTTCTTCAGGACAGTTTTTGTGAAGATCGATGAGCAAATATGAATACGGCAGACTGGTAGCGTCTTTATAAATTGCGAGAAATGTTTTGCATTCACCAGGCATCAATTGTGCCCCCAAACAGCTTACACTCGATTTATCCGCGTTGTTTTTGAACAAAATTATGTAACTTGCTTGCAAACGGAGGTTTCTGATCACTTTCGAGTAAAATATGGTGTGTAGAAGGAAAATTATTGTCATATCGTAGTGATGTGCCAAAACTGACACAAGGCGTTCCATTCCAGAGTTTTGGTCAATTTTTGTCATTAGGTCGTCAATTACGATCATTGCTTGTTGGTCCTTGTACTTTTTCAGCTCTTCCAGGTTTGGAAGACCTTCTCGAAGAAGAATGTCGGGTCTGTTTTTCAGTGAATCTGGTACGCTTTCAAAGGTGTCGTAGTACCAGAAGCATACACGACTGTTGACATCGAAAATTTGATTCCGTTGCTCCACAATTTGGCGCGCGAGAGTGCTTTTCCCTTGACCACTGGGGCCGACGATTAGCATTGTGCTTTGCCACGAAAGTCGGAGAACCATGTTAACGAAAAATGAAAATGATGAGTTGTCGAGTGTTTTCATGTTCAGGTCTATCGTTCATTTTGTCAAAATTTCCAAGTTTCTGGGAGAAATTGTGAATTTTCCAAAAATTTTCCGTTTTTCGCCCAAGTACCGATTTCGCAATACTCACTCTCCGCTTTTTGTCCAAGTTCCTATTTCGCAATACTCTGACTTGTCGAAAATTAGGGTGTCTTGGTTGTGCATACACCTTACGCGCACTCGTCGTAAAATTGTGCGCATTGCCTCTGTGTGCGTACACCGCACGCGCTTGTGAACTTGTCGTCAAATAAAATGTCTTGCTTGTGTGTATAATTTATTGGGAAAAGTATAATTTGAATATATCACAGATTTAATTAGAATATCCATATGGAAGTGTGGACCCGTCTGGTAGCACCCGTCGCTTGTCGAATGTATACCGGAACTTCTTCGATACTTCCTTGAAATATACATCGTGGTTCCGGTCTCTTCGAACTTGTTGTTGTGGGACGTCGATGGTGGAACGAGTGACGCCGTTCAACACTTCCTCAACCATGTTCTCCATCTGCTCCATTGTGACCTTCTTGGCGGCCTCCGAGTTGAGGGAGATGCCTTTGGATTTGACTTTGGTCTGCAAAATATGATTGTTTCAAGTCGATAAAAATTGATGTTACCTTGACATCTCCATTCTCCAAAATCTCCTTGTAGGCGTAAGATTTGGCACCCGTGGTGACAAATCTTTCCATTTTTCCGCTCAACTCGCTGGTGCATTGGCCGAGGAAAGGTCCCATCTCACTCTCCAATGGATCAATTGCACCTTTTGGAACTCTGTACACGACCGAATCTGTGTCTGAAAAGGAAATGTTATATTTCAGAATTCATATTTTTCCAGGTTACCTGTGTAACAGATATTTTCAGCGCCGACTTGCTCCATCAATCGGTAGAGGTGGAGACGTCCATAGGAGGGGACGTGGGCCGCGATGTGCATGGCACCGGTTGCCAAGCTTCTCAGTGACTCCTCTCTGGTCCGATGTACCACCATAACAGTATCTTTGAATGTCCAGACAGCTTCCATAATGATGGAAGTGTCATGGAACATTTTCCAAAACTGTGCGGGGTCATGGAAAAAGGCGGTGTTTGGCATATCAACACGCTGTGCCATTTTTCCCCACTGTAAATTTACATTGATGGATGTCTTTGAATAATTCAAAACTTACGAGTGAGTTGATGGAGAGTTTGGAGGAAAGACGTCGTCCTGGACTTTCTTCGAAAAGGTCCCAATTGTCCAAAATGATTCCTTGTTTCCTGTAGTCCTCGACGAACGTCTTTTTCTCTTCGTCGGTGGTCACATCAGATGGCCATCCACTCGCATACTGAAATTCATATGAAGTTTGAGAGTATTTCTGAAAAAACTTACAATTTTGAGGGCGATCATCTTGTTCATATATGATGTGAACAATCCGCCTTCTCCACTTTCATCGTTTTTGGCCCAGGACTCATACTCCACTGCCTGAAAATTCGGAAATTTTAACGATTCCTAATCTCAAGACTTACATCGTAAACGTTGGTGATTTTGTATCCCAAATCCAACGCTTTTCTTATTTCTGCAGTGGTGAATGTCCCTGTGAAGGCCCTCTCCTCGTCCGAATGCGTGCAGTCGACCTGAGATTGGGTCTTGGCGCAGGCTGAAATTTTGATGTTATTATAGTCAGTGAAAATTGTCAACATACTCCAGCATAGGGCAAAAAGTAGTTTCCCATCTGGCTTCATTCCGAGTAGTGGCAGCTTCAGGTCCTTTGGCGAGACGATACGACAGGAAATGAACCCTTTCCAGTAAACTCCAAACTTTGAGACGATTGGTGTGGTGATTTTTGAGAGTTGGACACTTTTTGGTGGACCGATTGGAAATTCTTCAGACTTCATTACAGCTGGATACATGCTGACAACGTCAACATGTTTCATAACCCATCGGCTATTATCGGCAATGAGTCTGAAGGCCTCCGTTCGACCACCGGAGAGTGCTTTTTCCATTTCCATGAGACCCTAAAACTGGTAATTTTGATGTGATTAGATGCAAAACTCCTTACAATTGGTTGGTATTCGTCAAAAAGTTTGGCCATGACTGGATTTTTCGAGCGTTGCTTCTCCACTTTGCACTCCCAAACGACTTTCACCTCGTGTCTCTCTCGCAAGTACTGAAGTCGATCTTCATCCCGCTTCCGGATCGCTTCTCCAGTCAATCCTTCAATTATCGACTGGTTGGTGTACCGGCACTCATGTGCGTGCCAATAGCAGCCAAAAAATTCGATGACGAGTCCACGTGGAAATTTTGGGCAAGGCTCGACAAATCCATCCACGCTGAATTTGCCAATCTGTAATACATTGATAGTTTGAGAGGTTTTCGTTCAATAATTTTACCTTTTTCTCCCCGGTCGTGGCTGAAGAGGCGATATCCACCTTATTTGCGTTGCCGAACCATGCAAGGTACTTTTGGCTGACGATCGACGAGTTTCGGGAAGCTGAAGGACGGGCGTCGAGAACAATCGGTCGCTCCACAGCAAGGTGGTTCCTTTGGAAAACCTTCATAGCGGCTGAAGCTGCCGTGACGGATTCCTGAAAACGTGGTTTACTATATATCAAGTTTTGAAAAACTCACTTCGAACAAGCAGACGTCTGTGGCCGCCTCAAAGTCATTCTCGAAGGTTACCAGAGCACTCGCCAGGATGAAGACGTCCGAGTAGCAGTACTTGAACAGCTCCTCTGCGAAATCAAACTGCTTGTTTTGTGCTCTCTCTTCCTTTAGGAAATCGGTGAGCTTCTGTCTGGCGGCGGTGGATTTGTGTTCCAAATTGTAGAACTTGTCTTCTGGGATGTCGCCGACATAGTCGAAGTTTTCTCTTTTGATAAACTTCACCGGAAAGTCTCTGAATGTTTCAATTTGTAAATATTCCAAATCAAAGAAAACTTACCCCTTCTCCGTTGGAATTCTGAAAGCCTTTCCAACGGCTGCAAGGCTCATGGTCAGATACTTCAAAGAGTCGATCAATTTGACTCCCTTGTGCTTCAAGCTAACTATCTTCGTTCCTGCCATGATCACTGCTGGACTTGCTTTGTTCCTGGAGATGAGACTTTTCAGGATAAACTGCGCGTCGTATCTGAAACCACAAAACCTAAGTTTTCATAATTTTCTTCAAATACTTACCCCGATGCGTTATGCGCAATTCCAATGAATCCTCTGTTTTCCTTGGAGAAAATCCACTCGGTGGCCTCATCAGCAACATTGGTGAATCTGGTCTCGTCCGAAACACAATTTATCACTGTGCAACGACCGTTTGGTGAGCATTGTTCGCAGATGGAGCCTGCAGCATCCTGTAGGTTCGTTGGGATAAATGTAGAGCAACTTTTGCAATAACGAAGTGCAACGAACAGGACAGGGACTTGTTCTCCGGTATCTTCCTCCTCCATACTCTGAAAATTAGGAAATTGTATGAATTTCATGAATTTCAACCAACCTCAAAGTCGTAGACGAATCTTTTTCGGGTCAATTTCTTCTCATTCTTGGTCGATTTTGAGAGTATGCAATGATGGGTCTCCGCTCGTTTCGTCCTACATCTTCTACACCACTTCTTTCCACACTCGTGTTTTGCCGCCACTTTGCTCTTGTTTGTGAAGTAGATTTCGCCACACTTCTTGCACAATTTGGTATGGTCGCATCGACTTTTTCCCGCTCTGGATCCTGTAAACTTTGAATAAATATATATGGTTCATTTCATGTTGATCTCACCCTTTTTCAGATGATTTTCCAGACAGGCGGTTGATCGGAACACTGCGGTACATCTTATACAGCACAGGGGAAGATCGTCTTGAGTTTCGGGACAATCGAGAGCTCCACAAGGATGGTGTATGCGTGGGCAGTTGTAGTGTGCTGCAAAAGTCCCAAAACGAACCAAACAGAGGCAGCAAAAATATTTTGTTTTGAGGAGTGGTGGTAGTTTGCGGACTCCTACGAAGTGACCCATTCCGTTCACTTCTTTCAGGAACAGTGCTATCGTCTTGTTCTCTCCAATGTATGGTCCGGCGAAGTATGGCGTCGACTGATGTTCAACAATTACAACTATCTGTAACTTCCCGGCAAATACTGTGTCTTGGAGTTGTTGAATATCGGTATAACCGAAATCATAGGTCTTTGTCATGCCAGCCTCCTGTAGAAACTTTATGAATTTTTTTTTTCGTATGGGGAATCGACTTACCCTTTTCATTTCTCGAACCGCTTGAAAAAGGGCATTACATTGATTCGGTTTGTCGGGTGAAATCTTGATTGACTGCTTGTACATGGCCATTCCTTTCTTCCGATCGGCTACAGTTTCTCCATAGTATGCCTGATTGTACATGGCTGCCTGGTACACTGCGTGTGGAAGACAGTCGAATCTTACTGAAAATTGGACGTTAAAACTTGTAAAACTGTGATTCTTACCATCATTTTTCATAATGTTGGTTCTTGGCTTCCTTCCTTCCATGACTTCACCATCGACATCGATCTCAAAATCGCTGTCTTCTTCCTCATCTTCCTCTGATTCTTCCGCAGCATCGTCCAGAAGGTCCAGCACGTCCATTCCTCCTGCGTCTTCTTGATCATCGAGGTTCGAGCGTCGTTTCCCAAACAGATTTGTCTCCAAGATGTCTTCTATGCTGAACCCCATCTTTCTTTTCCCACTTCCCGAGGGAGGAGTAATATACTTCAAAGTCATTTGAAGTACTGGATTGTGGATTTCCAGTGGAGACCGGTTTGATTGTGAAAGTAGCTCCAATGTCTGCACAATCTTCTGGTTGGAGACAGTATGAATTGGGGTGAAGGCCAGTCCCACCGCTGTTCCAGCTTCAAAATCTGGTGAATCGAAGGTCACTCCGACCCTGGTCTCGTCGGTGGCGTTCTTCGGAGCATACTTCGTGACTAGCTCCATCACCATTTCTCCAAAGTGGTTTGGACCAAAAGCACCGATTGTGGCTGATTTTGGTAAGCGAACCTCCAACTTGACAAACTCGAAATTTTTTGCATATGCCTCTGGTGGTGTCTCTTTCCACATACGCAACACTTTCATGCTTGCTCCGCCGAACTGATTCTGAAAAACGTTTCTATTTGAAAATTTGGGTAGAGGTTCCCCTCATTTTTCAAGTTTCCAAGTACAAAATCAAAATTTGGGCAGAGGTTCCCCTCAATTTTCCATTTTTCAAGTTCTCAAATCGAAATTTGGGCAGAGGTTCCCCTCATTTTTCAAGTTTCCAAGTACAAAATCAAAATTTGGGCAGAGGTTCCCCTCAATTTTCCATTTTTCAAGTTCTCAAATCGAAATTTGGGCAGAGGTTCCCCTCATTTTTCAAGTTTCCAAGTACAAAATCAAAATTTGGGCAGAGGTTCCCCTCAATTTTCCATTTTTCAAGTTCTCAAATCGAAATTTGGGCAGAGGTTCCCCTCATTTTTCAAGTTTCCAAGTACAAAATCAAAATTTGGGTAGAGGTTCCCCTCATTTTTCAAGTTTCGAAGTACAAAATCAAAATTTGGGTAGAGGTTCCCCTCATTTTTGAAAAATTGGGCATAGGTTCCCCTATAATTTTGGAAATTTGGTCAAGTTTGTTTGTTTTTCAGGTTTCAAGAAAATACTTACATCGGCAGCCTGTGTGTGAGTCATCACAACATCCTCCTCTTCCGGTTCCTCATTTCTTCTCATCTCTTCCTGCTCCACGGTCGTATCGACCATCTCTCTGACAAGTACGGTGATCTCATCGTTAGCGTAGCTGCTCATTCTGAAAACACAATGGTTATTCAAAAGTCTGTCGCCAGTAATGAAGTAGGCACAGGATATGTATATCCGCCTAGTGTGCAAGATCAAGTTGGAGTGGTGAGTATTACAAACATTTGGAAATTGAAAAATCTCAAAACTGTTCAGGTTTCTTCGAATGGTCTGGATCAGTACTTTTATACATCGGCCCCAACTCAAAAGCCTGAAAAGAAGCCTGAAGCCTTCGTTTTCAACTTTGCCAAGGGTTCCATGCCTACCGTCCACATTCACCCAAAACCTTAGTTTGTTTGCTCGCTGCCCTCTTGTCGGTGGTTTTTTGTAAAATTCTCCTACCGATGATGATTCATGCTTCATCTGACCCTTGCTTAATTGAATTTTTCTAGTGCCCGCCCCTTTCTGTGGATGACTCATGTTTTTCAGACACCTATTTAAGCGTGATGTGCTCATCACTTTTCCCACATCCTCACTTTCCCACCTTTCATTTGCTTCTCCTGTAGTGCTTCTCACCTTGATAAATTTTTCGCTCCAAATTTCGTGTGATTTTTAGAAATGTCTGGTGTTCCATCCGATTATGGTACTATTGCTAAACCAAAGATGAACAGTCAACGTGAGAAACGTCCGTATTTTGAAGATGATGGAGAGACTAACCATGCTCCGATGAAGAAGATTCCAAAAAAGAAGCTCGTGGTCCCTGAAATTGAAAAATCTGGTGCAAAGCGCGTGAGTTGGCCTTAATTTGTAGAAAACTAGGAATGGTTCTGTTTATAGTGGCTATATGAGAAAGCTGCCGAGTCAATTATTCCTACTGAGGATCAATCCAATGTTATGCCGGAACGTCTTTTCAAAGGATTGGACCCCCTCATTGTCCACATGTGTGTCCCATGCAAAAAATTCAATTCGAGCCGTGAAACTGTCAAGATTGAAGATGGAATGATCCAGATTCGTGAGTTTACTTGTACCAAAATATTTCAAATGTTCCAATTCCCAAATTTCAGCTCTAGCTCTATGCACCGTGTGCCGTTCCCATCTCATTGCCCAGAAAAACATGAAGTTCTTCCAGCACGATTGCCCATCACTCAAGAAGGAGTTCAATCTGTGAATCTGATAATTTTTGTTCCTGACCCATATCTTCTTCTTCTTCTGTGCTTACGTCATTTTTGAAACAAAGGTGTTGGTTCGTGTCTTCCAAAATTATGAGTAATGAAAAGTGGGCCTGTTTGTCTTGTGTTACACTGTTGAAAAAAGTCGTGGGACCTGGCACAGTTTGTTTGCCGAGACACACACACTGACATGGACCTGAATTCTCGAGATTCTGATTGTGAAATGGATTCTATTCCGGATGGACAGGGTGCACTTCTGGAATTAGAAGCTATGGAGATGTGGGAGGGTATTCCCAAACTGGGTACGTTTTCATGGAAATTTAGGAGAGGAGTTTCAATTACGAAATTTCAATTTGAAAATTTGACCGGTCAGTAATTTTCAGAGCCAATTCAATCTGCTGAAATTGTGGAAGTTGTGGATGAAGAGCCATGGTGGGTCAACTTCGAAATTGGTTCGGTAGAGGGGCAAAAACGGGAAGATGAAAGTGTGCCGGAGATGACTCAGTGTAAGTTTTCTCTCCACTACTTTGCGGCAAATTTCCAAAATTTCTCTTTCAGTTTCCCGAAGTTACTCGCCATTGGGTGAAATTGAGCTAGAGTCAATGGAACAAGGGTTGGAGCAGCAGGATAACTCTATGGGATCTATGGCCAGTGAGGATGATATGGATCCTGATTACATCCCGGATGGTCAGGCAGAATGGATGGAAATGGAGAGAAAAGCTGGCCGTTTTTATGATTAAGCTGATGTTGTTGCCCTATATCTGTTATAATATGACTATTGTTCCAAAAATAAATTTGGTATCCGTAAATCCATGTTTTGTGTATATCTCCTACAAAATTCAGATGACCTCTGTCAGTTTCCTAGTTCGTACTACATTCCCAGTTTTCGCCTAAGTTATGTTGTTTGCATAGTTGGTGTCTTCGAAGTAGCTCAAAATTTAGTCATCATGTATGGTAGTAGAAGCAGTCGACTCCGCCCCCTCTAGTGAATTTTTCTTGGCACCTTTTTTGGAACTCATTCTCATACTGATTGCAAAAGCAAACGCAAAAGTAAACGCAAAAATGAACTTCACTGTTGTTCGTCCTAAATCCCGCTACCATCCATATTCTTCTAAGAATTACGTCTCGACGCTGGGAGATCGTGTTTACGGTAGCTCTAAGTTATCGCGGCCGCTTTGTGAGTCGCTGAGTTGGTCGAAAAGATGCGAGACACCTGCGAAATCGGAATGGAATTGGGACGAGATCAAGCTCACCAGTGCTCAAGAGCAAGTCTTCGACAAAATGGTGGACCACTTGAAATCAGTAAGTCTATACATACATTTCGTTCCGTTTTGATTAGAAAACCTTTTCGTTCATACGGGTGCAGAATTTTTCCAAAAGTTTACGGGTACTTGGCTTTCTAAAGATTGTGGAGGGGGCCTATTTCTGATTTTTAGTCGTATAGAAATTTTCGTAGAGTATAGAAATTTTCGTAGAGTATTGGTAGCCATGAGTGAGAAATTTTTGTGTAGAAATTGGCTCTATGTCTGATTTTTAGTCGTATAGAGAAATTTTTGTAGCCGGGTAGTCATGCTGAGTGAGAAATTTTTGAGAGTGGGAAATTTTTGTGTAGAAATTGGCTCTATGTCTGATTTTTAGTCGTATAGAGAAATTTTTGTAGCCGGGTAATCATGCTGAGTGAGAAATTTTTGAGAGTGGGAAATTTTTGTGTAGAAATTGGCTCTATGTCTGATTTTTAGTCGTATAGAGAAATTTTTGTAGCCGGGTAGTCATGCTGAGTGAGAAATTTTTGAGAGTGGGAAATTTTTGTGTAGAAATTGGCTCTATGTCTGATTTTTAGTCGTATAGAGAAATTTTTGTAGCCAGGTAGTCATGCTGAGTGAGAAATTTTTGAGAGTGGGAAATTTTTGAGAGCGGAGGATTTTTGAGAGTGGGGGAATTTTTGTGATTTTTAGTCGTATAGAAATTTTTTTTTGTGTAGACGTCTCTGAATATTTTTGAATTGAGTGAAAAACTTACGTCGTTTCAGGGCAGTCAGTTCTTTGACTTTCTTTCGGGACTTGCTGGCTGTGGGAAGAGTGTGGTCCTTGGGAAGTTTGCCAACCACGTGCGTTGTCACTATGGGTACAAGGAGTCTTGTGCCATCACGGCGTATACCGGTATGGCAGCGCAGAACGTTCAAGGAGTGACGCTTCACTCGCTTCTTCGAATTTTTGTAAGTTTTCCAATTCGTCCATTTCGGTGTCTGTAAATTAGATATTTTAGCCTGGCCAAAAACCGTTCACCCCGTTGAGTAGAGACACAACAAACCAGTTGTTCAACGCTTTGAGTCGTCTCCGTGTACTGATTATTGATGAGATCAGTCTGATCTCAGCGCTGTTTCTGGCACAGATCGATCACCGGCTCCAGGAAATCTTTGGATCTGACAATCCGTTCGGTGGAGTCTCGGTTGTGGTGTTTGGCGATTTCCTGCAACTCCCACCGGTCACGTCTTCTCGTGTTCCAGAACACGTTTTCAGCTGTGAGTTACATATATATATATATATATATATATATATATATATATAAACGTTGCCGATTTTCAGGCGTACCTGGTGAGTACCGCGCCGTTCGAGCAACTGTCACCCCAAAGTCACCATCAAGACTTTGGGGGCTCTTCAACATGTTGGAATTGGAGGAAAACATCCGGGCGAAGGATCGGGAGGAAGCCCGAGTTCTTGCGGCAATTCGTCTTGGCGAGTGCACCGAAACGATCAGTGGCTTCCTTCACCACAAATGCCGGATGGATGGAGGCATGCCAGAAGACATCTACCGGGAAATTCGACTTTTGGAAAATGAAGACCCCGATAAAGTCTTCATGGTTCTCGCGAAGACGTGCGCAATGGTCAAAGCGTTGAACGAATGGGTTTGTTTCAAAAATCGACTTACAAATTCATATAGCATGTTTCAGGTATTCAACCATTCGAAAAAGCGTATCGTTTTGGAGCCAAGCACTGAGTCTTCGTTGACTACAACAGGATTCAGTCTCCGAGGTGAAAGATGTTCCTTAAAACTGGTTGTTGGCAAGAGAGTCATGGTGACACACAACTTGCCACTTGAGGGTTTGGCCAATGGTGTGATGGCTCGTTTGGTTCGCAACTCTCGGGAATATCTGGTGCTGGAAAGGTAACATTATTCTTATAAAACCTGATCTGAAATATTTATCTTTAGACTGGATAACCAGAAGACTGTGTACCTCGATCGTAAATTATTCACGGATGGTCAACGATATTGGCACCAGTTTCCTGTGGTCATGGCAGAGGCAATCACAGTGCACAAATCCCAAGGCATGACGTTCGATGGCGTGGTGATCGTCACCGAGGGAATGAATCGCTGGAGCGGCGGTATTTTTTATACCGCTTTGAGTCGAGCGCGTTCCCTGGGGACTTCAAGGATCGTCGACGTGGGTACGGTGCAATGGAGCGCATGCCGACTGGCACTTGCCGAATTGGAGCGGATGCAGAGAAGATCATCAGTATAAATCTCTTGTTTTTTCTCAGTTCTGTAAATAAATAGGTTAGAATCAAGTCTAAGGGAAATTATCGGGCAAAAATTCAAAGAAAAAGAGTCAGTTTGAAAGATGTGTCGGGTTTGGGAGAGAGTGAGAGTGAGAGTGAGAGTGAGAGAGGAGGAGAGGGAGAGGTATGTAGAATTGTGGTCCAATCCTTCTTAGTCCGATCTGTGTGCGTGCCCGCGAGAGAGTATGTGTTTGAAGAGGCAGTGACCTATCACAGTGTAGAGTGCGCAATTTGTATGCATTTCTTGGGAGACGCAAAGGTGTCGAACCCCCGACAATCCTTCTTCATATGATCTGTGTGTGCTAAAGAGAGTGTATGGTGCTAAAGAGCCAGTGGCCTCTCACAGTGTAGAGAGTGCAATTTGAGTGCATTTCTTGAGAGACGCAAAGGTGTCGAACCCCCGACAATCCTTCTTCATATGATCTGTGTGTGCTAAAGAGAGAGTGTATGGTGCTAAAACCCATGGAATTCTTGAACAAGTGATATTCAGATTATGTAAATTTGAAACGGATATATGGAATTTTTCATGAGTCTGAAAATCTGTAACCGTAAACATTCATTTGTGGACAAATATGCAAATTTCATTGATAAACAGATAAATCGGCTAGAATTCATGAAAATCGATACGAAGAGCAGCTACCAGCGATGAGTCACTATGTAAACAACGGATGTGGGTACAGTGTACCTGAGCTTGCTAAGAGATCAAAGTACAAAAGTTCGCCTTATATTCCCCCATACTTCTCTAGTCAGTCTATGCATTTTTTATGCTTTTCTAACCTACTATTTGAAAATCAAAATTAATTATACATGTAATTTTGTGTCTCAATTTTGAATTCATGATTCACTTAATTAAATTTCCAGACCCCAAATCTCGCCGACTATCCGAAGACACTCATCCAACGTGAAAACGTATGACGCTATTCAATTCCGGGATAAATTGAGAAGAGGTTAGTCATATTTTTACAATCATCAGTTGCCGTTATTAACAAAAAAATGGTGGCAATAAATTACTTTTACCATCAATTTGAAACACAAAATTTGTCTGAAAAAGTGAGAAGTTCGGTTTCAAAATGTTGTGATAGAACTGAATTTTTGTCTTCTAAAATAGTAAATACACAAGTCCGAATCGGGATTTTTTAAACTTTTTTCTGAAGTTGCAGTTAAGTGCAAATCAATAATTAAAGAATGAACCTGTGGCGACGCCGTTGGTTGAAGGTGATCTATTTATCCCCGCCGACTCCCCTCTTCGGGTAGAGCAGAGATAAATAGGCATCGGTGGTGATAGAAAGACGTTGAAGACGAGTTGTGGTTCAGTGGTGGTGGTATAGTGTGGTTCAGTGGTGGTAGAGAATGAATACGAGTTAGGGAATAATCATTTATTGGTAAGAGCCAACAGCTGGGGAATAACTTATTGGAGGGAGAGGTGAGAACTCACCTCTCCGCTCGATGGGGAAGTTAAAAGTAAGTAGGAAAAGTGAGAAAGTGAAGTGAAAAGTGAGTGGGGAGTAGCGAAACATGTTTTTTTAGGAATTGAGAAAATCCCGCCGAAACATGTTTTGCCGCCAGTGCAGCGGGGCGCGTTTCCTTTGGGTTTTCCTCGGCCACTGCTCCTCGTCCCTCGGCCGCGAGGTGCGGGGATTATTGATTGGGACGATGAAGCTTGGGGAATTGAGCCATTATGAGCTGGGGAACTGAGCGGAAGCGGTTAGTGTGGACATCGTGAGGTGACGAGTCGAAGATGAGTCGCCGAAAGGGTCGCGGTTGTAATATAGCATATTACGGGCGCGACAGAACCACTTTAAAAAGGCAATTCTTGAAACTGTGCCCAAAAAAATTACAAGGGATTTTTGGCAACTTGGCGGCTCCTAACTTTCTTCAGAACAATTTTTAAGCCCACATCCAAAACAGTTTAGGTTTCCTCTGGAATTTTGAAACAAAATCAGAGATACTTCTTTCACCCTTCAATACAATAGTGTAGAAACAGATATATTTTTTGAAAATTTGAAAGTTTCAGTTTCAAAATCTTGTGTTAAAACGGATCAATGTGTTTGAAGTATTACCGAAGAACGATAGGTTACCATCTCAAGATGCTCTTCTCAAGTTTTCACCGCACAATAAATCAACCGGAACTGTCAGAAATCAGATTAAAACTGTATATCTGAAACAGTGGTCGAGCGAAAAGTTTCCACTGTTTTTGAACTTTCTGAATCTCTGGGCAAAATCATATCACATATGTCTGATTTCATTCCCTATTACATAAATATCCAGTCGAAACTTAGATGAACTATTTCAGTGGAATTTATTCATCGATAAACCAATATTGTGACACCGAAAATACTCTGAAACGTGGAAATTGATTTTACATAGTGTTATGTAACACATAATGTAGCTTGATGTTCTTAAATGAGATGTTCTCTCAAAGTTTCACCAGATTATGCATATTCTCGGAACTTCCTTTGAACAATGGATTAGCCCTGAAATCCAAATTTTAACACAAACATCTCAAACATTTTCCTAATTTTTTCGACTGTTTCAGAAATTCCTAAAGTTCACGCTCCATTTCACATAGTTATTCTCACAAAAAATAATAATTTCAGGTGTATCCCTAGAAAACATTGGTCCCCATCGTGTCTGTTTCTATCCACAACCAACACCATCCCACCGCAATCCACCAAACGCAAATCGTCCGATTATATTCTCAAAGGTATGGGAATAAAATTGTATCTAATGAAATCACTTTTTGATTGAGAGCTCATTGAAACAGAAATTAATCTGATATTTCGACCATCTGACTGCTCAAGATATTGAAGTTTCACTATGTCCAAAGAATTGAACTCTTGGTTAAGAAATAACTGAAACAGAATATAAACAGATAATGCTTAAGACAATTATAATCCTTCTCGATTCTATTCTGAATCCGTATAATTCCAATTTTCAGAATCCGATTGGCTCACAAGGGAACCTTTTAAGTGGGACCTAATGCCAGCAAAAACGACCTATACAGGTCGAAAGAGCATGTTTGAAAACCTATAAATCAACTTTCAAAAGTTGCTTACGTGACCTCTAAGTGTCTGAAATCTCGACCTGAAAATTGACCAATTTTACCATTGATTTGCTGTATCTCCTACCACGTTTGTAAAGACTACGGCGGCAGTATAAAAACGTATTCAATTGGCGCAGGTGGTTAGAGCCTAGGAGGAGAAAAGTTTTGCCCTGGTTCGACCCCCGCACAATTTTTTCTTTTTTTTTGTTAATTTTTCCCACTTTTTTTTCAATGAGTTTTTGGAATCTATCATAAATCATAAATTTCAGCACTTTCATCTGTCAACTGGCAGAAATTTCTTATAATCATCATTTGAAATGGATTCAGAAGGGAATCACGTTGGTGGTGGTACAAAAAACTTATATGATAGATTCCAAAAACTCATTGAAAAAAAAGTGGGAAAAATTAACAAAAAAAAGAAAAAATTGTGCGGGGGTCGAACCAGGGCAAAACTTTTCTCCTCCTAGGCTCTAACCACCTGCGCCACTCGAACACGTTTTTATACTGTCGCCGTAGTCTTTACAAACGTGGTAGGAGATACAGCAAATCAATGGTAAAATTGGTCAATTTTCAGGTCGAGATTTCAGCCACTTAGAGGTCACGTAAGCAACTTTTGAAAGTTGATTTATAGGTTTTCAAACATGCTCTTTCGACCTGTATAGGTCGTTTTTGCTGGCATTAGGTCCCACTTAAAAGGTTCCCTTGTCAGCATCGAAAAACATCAGCCGAAAAGTTTCCAGTTACTCAAAAATGTCAAGTTTGGCGAGAGTTGCTTGGGTTAGTCGTTCAATCATAATACTTTCTACAAAGTAGGCAATTGGGTTTCGAAAATGAGGGATAAAGCTATTCATTGTAGTGGTAGTGTATAAGAAAGTTTTCAAGAGATATGAGCTATATTTGAAACAGTTAATTTTTGAAAAAAACACATTTTTCAGCTAATAGTAAGCCACGTCTGTATTTTTAAATCGGGTTTTCTGATAAACCAGAAACTTTAAAAAGTCACTGTTTTCTATTACACGTTTTATTGATGACAGTATTCCTCAATATTCGTTTTTGATTAATTAGTCAAAATTAGATCACATATCAATTCAAATGTACCAATTTATAATATTTCGGACCAGGTTTTTAGAACATCGAGTTAATTCAAAGACACCAGTGCACAGCTATGTTGCTGAAATAACTTGAAACTGTAATGAAACTGAAATTTCGAAATTTTTGTTTCAAATATTCCACCAGTTTCGTGATTGTTATAAATGATGTGTCGCCCAGGAAGGAGAGTTTTTATTCTAGTTGGACACCAATTGGTTTTAGAATGAACTTTAGTTAAAAAGATGGTCAAAAAGAATAACTCTACCAAAATAAGCTTGAGCTACCTTCACTTTTCCAACTAACCGAAATACTGGTTACAAGACGCTTGGCAACCTTGACGTTTAGACATCTGAAATTTTGAAACCAAACTTGAATTTCCTCGATTTACATACTTAAACATTTTTCAACGTCTGGTTTTGAAATAATCGGATTGGAAACCTCCCTGAACCGGAGCCGAAATCCTTGATGTCTCTCATAAGTCCAAAAAAACCGCAAAAAACGACCACCCACCTCCCTTGTCAGAATATAAAATATCAGAGAAACTGGAAAGTTGAAAAATATGAATATCATAACTTCATCATGTGTATATGTTGGTCGTTTGGACGACAGTGGGAAGCGGGGACAGAAAGAGAGAGAGTGGTTTCATTTCAAATATACAAAATATATTCAAAACCTCTCTTTCTCGTCTCTTCTATCTATATAACGTGTGAATCATACACAACCATTCTCTTTTTGATATTCTTCTCTTTTTTGTCTTTTGCCGCCTCTTTCTCTCTCTCTTCTCCCCCCCTCGCTCACTTTGTGCTGTCCGTTTTCCATTCATTCACCTCGTGTGTCCTATTGACTCACACCTGGAATTCATATAGTTCGCTGAAAATTTTGTTGAAATTCGAAAAATGACGTCGAGGCGTCCTGGTTTGAGCCATTTCTTTGCAAGTTTGGATACGGACTCGGCTCTATATGAGAGTAATTTGGTAGGTCTACGATGTTTGACCTACCGTGGGGTACAGATCAAAAATTTACTGATTGAGTAACCATTCGAAACGTTATTTTAGTTTGTTAGAATCCGATAATTAACAAGATTTTCCAGCTCCGACCGTACGCAGGTGATCCGATGCATGCTGCCACGTTGCCAAGAAATTACGGTATGTTTACGTTTTTTTAAATATTCCGTTTCATATATGGGAAAAGTAGAGAGGAGGCTTGGAGATACTCTGATTTTGAATAACAGGAAAATTTTTGTAATATGCATAACCTGGCCTAGATGAATTGAACTCCGATCTTCCAAAGAATTCTCTGTTTTTGACTTGGCTGAAATCAAACACCTTGCATTGATTCCAGTGCTGCCATTTTTTTCAGGTGTTAACGCAACCAGTTAGGGCTTGAAATGGAACGCGGTGGGACGTCCCGCGCGTCCCGGATTGTCATAAAGCGGTTAAAAATGAACCTATATTTTTGAAACTATGGAAATCGCGTCCCAAGCTATGTCTTCAGACTCTGTGAAAGTTTGACTACTCCCCAACAAAAATTGACTGTTTTCCAAAATGACCGGAAAAATCTGGGACGCCCCATTTCGAGCGCTACAACCAGTTAACATAAAACTATGTTCAAAGTTGGTCGTTTATTACAGTTTCTTAGTTTTCTTGAATTCATACAATTTCAAAACTGAATCATTCCTACCGAATTTCCTTCAGCTCACCTGTAATTTATTATTGAAACAAATACAAGCACTATGTAGAATCGAGAAAAAACTCATTCATCCTCGTACCAGGGCTGTGAGAAACACTTCGGACAGTTTTAGAAAAAAATAACAGTTTGAGGCATTATGGTAATTTCCACTGAAATTTTCAAAAATTAAGTAACAAAAATAGTGATTTTCGATTGATCCTGAAACCTTTCTCTAAGTTTGTACTCAAGACTGTTTTGTTGATTTTTTTCGGATTTCCCTTTTCGGAAAAAAGATTTTCGAAACCCCTCAGCCCTGGTTCGTACATACCTTTTTAAAATTTCGTAAGCACATTGATGATTTTTATTATCTTAAAACAAAGGAATTCGGTTTCATGAGCATGTTGAAACAAAATTGTTTTGTTTAGATTCCAGTTTATGAAATAAACATAACTATTCTACGGAATTGAAAAGATTTCTTTCATAATTGCTTTACGAGGATTCGTTATCCATCTTCACACATTGGAGAAACAATTTCTTTTATAATTTTCAACTGTTTCCAATCTAGCATTTACGGTTTACAATGTTCTAGATTCGTTCTTCGCTCTAAATACTCTCCAACCCAACTTTCTCCATTTCCAGGACTCCACGACACATCTGCCACGTGGAACGACCGAATCCTCTACAACAATATGGGAGCATCTACAGTAGGACGAGGAGGTCAAAATGGGCACATTGTTCACGGTGGAAGGTGGGTGTTTTGACCTCTCTTATCAGATGACTCATCTCTCTGTTTTTTTCTTATCAGTTGGGGAAGAATGTTTCCGGACGGGGAAGAGAGAGAGACTGTTTGGAAATAGTTTATGGTCTTTTAAACGATATGTGGTTGACGGACGGGGGTTAGAGAATTTCGGGGGTTCTAGGAAAATGACGTTTCTATAATAGAAAAGCTTCTGTTTCAATAATTTTATTAAGAATTCACTGATTCTTTTGAAAATCATTGCGAAGTTCTTCTGCCTCTTTGCCCTTAATAACATATTCTAGTTGACGGATTCTTAGAATTTGTGTCGAATAACGGAATTTAAATCACTTGGAAAATACTGCTTTCGAAATTAATGTGTATTAAAAAATTAAAGTTTCAGCAAGATCAGATCAGCATATGAAATAGAAATTTTACAATGCCTCTATTACTGCTGTTTGAGTATCGAACATTTATTCTTACACTAGAATTGTTTTTTCTGTTTTTCCAAGTTTTTACTTTCTCCTATAGTTTACGGTAGTGTTGGATTCTGTCTAGATTTAAAAGTGGGTACTCATTTTCCAACAAAACGTTTTGAAAATTTTCGAAATTTTAGAGTAAAAATGCTTAAATTATCATACATAACATATTCACCTTTCGATTGAATTTTAAATTTTTAGCCGAAAAAAAACGTTATAATGAGAAGAAGTGTGTTCTCGATGTAACATGTTTCACTTGAAACAGTAACTGACAGTATGTAGTAGTGAATGTTTTTTATCGGTAACAATCTGAGACAACAACTTTCTGAAATCAAAATATGGTGCCTACTGTCATTTAATCATGTACTCTTTTTTTAAAAAATTAAAATTGAACAAACGGACAGGTTGTGAAAATAAGTACTGTCTCAGCAAAGTAAGATTAAGCTTTCTTTTCCCACTGTTACCATTCCATAAGTCGGATGGAGATGTATTTTTATTCATTTTTCTCATTTTTCACAAGACCAACAAATGTTAACCTAATATATAGTTCTTTGGAAATTAGAACACGTACAGTTTCTGAACCAGAATCACTCCGTCTTCTGACTTTCAACTTCCGGGCATTCCGCGCAACTATGTTCTGCATCATTTCAAGTTTATTTCCTGGTAGAGAAGTTTCACTACATTAACGATGGCAGACAACTGATATGTTGTATCTGGAACAGTTATTTTACCGAACGGTGGTCTCCAGATGCTTGACGTAGAATATGATGCAAGAAAAGCGCATGAATCAAAATATTTTGCATTTCCTGAGTTAATCAAAAACCTCTGCAACACTTTTTTCTTGAAAATTGAAAAAGAAAACACATAGAAAAAATGAGTGCTGTCTCATTGAAGTTTTGAAATTTTTCCTGCTTCTGTGTTACTAGTTGCTCGAAGATTTCTAATTCTATGAAAAATACTACACTTACAGTTTCTATATCTTTTCAAATTCAGTTTCTGAAACAGGAATCTTACTTTTGGTACCTTCCTCAGTAGGCTACTCTATTCTTTTCTCTCTCTTTTTTCTCCGCGCATAACACATAATATATTAATGTTGTGTATGCATTGCGTACGCTCCAAACAATGATAACACTGTCTCCCCTCTCTATTGTTGTATGATAAAAGAAGAAGAAGAGGGCATGCGAACGGAGAAAAATGGGTAGAAGAGAAGGAGAAATGATGATGCATAACCATCATGGTAAATAGAGAAAATACGGGAGAGATGGGAACATGAAGAAGAAGAACATGCGAGATACATTTATTTGAATTATTGTTCTCTTCTCTCATGAGATGTACTTTGTAGAATGATAATGCTTTTGTAGTGTTTCAACATTTTTATCTATTTTCTGAAATGGGAAGGAATGTTTGTGTGTTAGACTGAATTCATTAATAACCTGGAGAACTAAAAAAAACACGAATTATTTCTAACGCTGTGAATTTATACTGTTTTTCTAACCTGATATTATATCCTGTAACATGTTCTCTTTTTATTGTGACCGAGTCTGTTGTGACAATAATAGCCCCAGCTATTTTGCCACAACTGGTACAATCTAAATCGTAGATTATTTCCACGTAATTTATAAAATATACAACAGGGAGTTTAATCTCAGTCTCAAAGGTGAATCACTTACATTAGCTTACTAACCACGTGAAACGGACTCAATACTCTTATCAAGATGACATTTGCCACGTTTCAATGTCAACATAAGCTATCGAATCGCTACCAATCAGGATCGGAAGTCAATAGTATACACATTGCCTACTGAATCCTCTTCTAAACTGCTCACATTTGCCATCACCAACGCTAAGGATACAAAGGACCACACATCGTCGTCAATCCATGAAGAGATTCCTCTAACTTAGGTGACTCTCCCATTGAGAGTGCGTTAATAAACCAGTTGTATAATTCTGTGTTGGATATCTTTCTACATAAGTTCACTATCTCTCACTCATTGCGGTCGGTTCGGGGTTCACCTGCCCAATAACTGTCGCAACAGAGTCTCATTGTAGTTTTTATCCGCTCAAGCTCTCACTCACTTTCATTTATGAAAAAAACTCTATAGTGTCATATTAATTTTACAATGATAACTTCACCTTGTCTAGTAACAGCAATTTCTCGAAGTCTGTTTCAAATTTCGCGTTTCAGTGCAACTCTATTGGTTTAGGTTGTTCCATGTTTTTTTTACCTCAAACGGGAAGTGTAATGAAAAATAATTTACCTGTTTTCTGGTTTTCATAGAAATTCGTTATACTCGAATTATTCCATTCCAGTAGTTTTTGTTGATGCAAACTGCGAGGGGTAGTGTACAGTTTGATTACCGCTATTTTTGGACCTCAACTTGAAAATTGGTGCAGCGTTATTTAAAATCCTATCGGAATTGAAATTAAAAGTGACTGTTTGTCACAAATTTGAAACTGTGGAAAAATTTTCCGTTTCCAAACCAATTGTAAGTTGAGAGAATTACTTTAATTCTGCATAGACTTATAAGGGAAGTCTTTGGAGACGCCACTTACAAACAACCTATAAATTTGGTCATAGGTGTTTTCGACCACGGGGAGTCCATTTCTGCAGTCAAAATCTTCTAAATGTGTCTGCGAGCCGGTGTCTGTTTTTAACATAATTTTTTGTTAAGTGTATTAGAAAGCACAGGTATCATAATATGTATCATAAATATTATTTTGAATGAAACTCACAGTTTGCAATTTAGGAATCACAGTAAACTAAGATTCATTGAGCTGAAAATCAATTCCATATCGTTTTAAACTTGAATTTGGAAAATTTATATGTAGCTTTTGTAGCAGTCGTCAGTTTTGCCAAAAAAAACATTGAATTTCTTTAAAACTTTTGATCTCCGATACAAATACAAATGTAATCTCAAATAGTATTAGGGAGAAATCATGCATGTGAAATCGTATTTAATTTTTGCACTCTTCATAATTTATATGTTGTTAATTGCCACTGATTAGAACGTCGCAACCGGACTTTTTGAAACCGGATATCTGGTTTCGAAATGTCCTGTTTCGAAATGTCCGATTTCAAAATGCCCGCTTGCTGTCATGTTCGTTCACGTTGAAGTCTTTTCATCATTAAAGTCTTTTCATCATTAGAATTTCGGTGAACAACGATGTTTGCCAAACTTAACTCCGGTTTCTTTTTTGTGAAACCGGGAAAAATTTCACCGGTGAAAAATAACCGGATTTTCGCCGGTTTCTTCACCGGTGGAGCACACTGGACGTATTATTTTAATTTTTCTCAGTTTCTCAAACTTATGTAGGTTGAGCTTTCGGCTTGTCAAGATTTTTGATGAGCAAATTTCGGTGGTACCTTTTTCCAAAAGTTGCCCTTCACCCTCTCAAACGTTTGCCTTTCCGGAACTGATGTGCATTGAAAAATACGTGAAAAAATTAAGAGACTTTGGCTTGCATTCCTACTGATAGTGAGTTCTGAAACGAGCATGGCTCTGGAAAGGGATAGTTCTGGAATGGGAATGTTCTGGAAAAACATACCACCTATATAAATGGCATTTACGAGATCAAAATGCTGTTTTTGAGGCTTGAGCAAAAATAAGATTTCACTAACGCAAGTTGAGCAACCAGATGTCTGATATCTCGGCTTCAACTACTCATTGAAACACGGATGAAAAATAACTATTGATAATTTTCATGACATTTCAGGTTCTGCATCATCCACTACCAATCCGAAGCGACACGATTGAAAATCGAAATCGCCAATGCCAAGTGGAATGGAGACCGTTTGAGGGCTTATAATGATGTGAGTATTTTTCTAGTCTCGATTGGAATTAGTGATACTATTTTGGATTCAAAAAAAATCAAAGTGAAACTGAAATTTTTATGTTTCGAAAAAAAAAGTTTCCGGAACATTTGATACGAGGCTAAGACTACTTATTCCAGTTAAGAAAGGATAAAAAGATAGAAAACGAAAAGCGAAGCCATGAAGAAGTAGTATCGTCTAGATGAACCAGTATGTGAAAAATTGAAACTACGAGCCCAGAACACTCTAAATAACTTTTGTGTGATGCTCAAAAAGTTTAGATAGTTTAGAAAATGAAAAAATTGTCTTGTTTCGAGTGATCCATGAGAGATTTTCAACAAGAATATTTTGTTACTTCAATCACCATGAACTCTCTTATGTAAAATTGGTAAAACCGGTAATGAAGAATGTAAAAATCAAAGTTTTTGTTTGAATTACGGAATAATACATCAATTCAAATATATTTTGATATACACTTCATCAGCATGGGTTACCGTCCCCAAAGTATACGGGATCCAGATCAGGATGTTTAGAAACAGCTGAAAAGATACTGTTTTTGGCAGAGCTGTTATTTTTCAACGGTTCTCAATTTTTTCAGACTTGTCAAAAATCGGGCCGGGCCGGGCCGGGCCGAGATTTTTCTTGGCCGGGCCGGGCCGGGCCGAAATTTCTCTTGGCCCGGCCCGGCCCGGTCGGCCCGGATTCAAAAATGGGTACCCATTTTTACCAATTTTTTTTTGAAATTTTTCGAAAAAAAAGAGTAAAAATGCTTTGATTATCATACATATTCACATTTTGATTCAATTTTAAATGTTTATTCAAAAACTATACTTTTTTCAAAAAAGTTCAAAAAATTTCAAAAAATTTCCAAAAAAAAGTTGAAAAACAAGAAATTTTTTGAAAAAATGTTTCAAAACGGGCCGAGCGGGCCGGGCCCCCGGGCCGGGCCGGGCCGGGCCGGGCCGGACCGAGATTTTTCTCTGATTTCGGCCCGGCCCGGCCCGGCCCGGCCCGGCCCGTGACAAGTCTGAATTTTTTAGTTCGTAGGCATTCTTAGAAATAAAAAATCCACTCCATTTCAAGATTTTCGACTTTCTCTCATCCCTTTCCATTCCGATCCATTTTTTTTATTCATTGGTTCTGCCGGAATTCATTATTTCTAACTTACACATATGTGTAACTTACACATCTGTAGATACATACATGTCATTGTCTACCATTTCTTTAATCAGAAAACATCGTCTTATTGAAACAGAAGCGTTTCACAATTATCATTTAAAAAATCCAAAAAACTGAATTGAATGGTCATTGAGTTGCATCCAATTCGAGACCAATCCTTGGTTGTTCGTGCACTTATACAGAACGGCGAGATGAGTCTAAATGGTCACAAATGGCAAAAATTGTACCGTTACACGTCTTCTTCTTCGGATTAAAAAAAAAATTAACTAATCTGGAAGTCGAAAGAGATAACGACTGTTTCAGAATCCTCATGATTTATTGATTAGATGTTTAAAACTACTATTTAAACGAAACTTGCTGCCTTACAATAAATACAACTATCTCGTGAGATACACTTTTCCGTTGCTCGACCAGTCAGTTTGAAAACAAGTTAACGGCTACGCTGTCAAAGTTTCATGGGACCGTGTTTGTACTTCAATGAGATTCACTTTATACCAAAATGCTAAACATGATGCGCTAAAACTCACTGTTACATTAGACCTTGTTTCCTGAAAGTTTGGGTTAGTGGCAGTAAGTTCCAATTACGTGTCATTTTTATATTCATCAGGAATCATTTAAAACTAAAAGTTACGGTTGTATAATACCCTCAAATCAACGTGATATTATCGTAAAGAAGATCGAAATGGCCTTCACTCAAAGTGAGAATTCTCTCTTCGCTCAAATATTTCTCCCGTTTCTCTTGCACATTTCCTCATTCTGCAACAATGACGCTATTGCTAATAGTGTTTTAACTCAGTAATTACATAGCTAAATATTTATTTTCAGAATCGATGAAGCACTGAATGACGATCGGTAGTGGAGTTGCCTCGGAATCGCAGTATCAACATAGGTCGAATCGGTGGTTCGAGTGAAGAAGACCGAGGATGTTCTCCCGTATCACTTGAGATCCTTTGGAGCTTTGAGAGGATTTAACTTAAATCCCCAGGCTCCGGATCTCGAAATGACGACCGGAGGCATCTTCATAAAGAATGTAAATGTTATTCATTGTTTATTCTATATCGAGCATGTGTGGTTTTGAAAAAAATATAATTCACAGCTTGATTCTCAATAAAAATTATTTTAATCACTTCTTCTTTATCCGTTGAGACGTTCTCAAATGTTTCACTGGGGTGTAAAAACTGGTGGTTTTCTGTTTTAATAATAATGGAAATTGTTCAAAATTAAAAATTCAATGTTGCATCAACTGCTGGGTACAGTAGCGAGCATGAGTGAGGGCAGATTCATACTTTCATGTGTAACTCAGCTGAATTGTGTCCGTTTTGAATAATTTTTTTTTTGAAAAATTGCTGAAATATCCAGTAACAAGAAAATAAGTTTTTTGTAAAAATTTCAGTTCTGATTTTTTTCAATAATTGATTTTTCCTGATCTTGATTTGAAAATTCGAAAAAAAACTTTTTATTTTTCTCTTGGAGTTATTTAGTTTTTAATGTCAAAATGATGGAATGCTCAGATAAACAAAAAATTATGTTGAATTGATTTCTAAAACCCTAAGCATCGTGCCAGAGCTCCAGAAGTCAAATGTAGTGTTCTCGGGAAAATCATCATAACTTATCAAAAAATGTTTCAAATTAGCCAAAGCATGTACCAAAAAACGTGTTTTGAGTTTTTCTACAAACCAACATTAAAAAATCAAGATTTTAGAGAAAATAATTTTTGAGTGAAAAAAATTTGAAAAATTATTTTTTCTAAAATTTAAATTTTTGATGATTCTTAGTAGAAAAACTTAAGACACATCATTTGGTATTATTTTCGACCAATTTGGAGCATTTTTTGATGAGTTATGATGATTTTCCCAAGTACACCTCATTTGACTTCTGGAGCTCTAGCACGATGCTCAGGGTTTCTAAAATCAGTTCAACATAATTTTTTGTTTATTTGAACATGTTCCATAATTTTGACATCAAAAACTGAATAACTCCAAGAGAAAAATAAAAAGTTTTTGTTCGAATTTTCAAATCACGAACAGGAAAAGTCAATTATTGAAAAAAATCAAAACAGAAACTTTTACAAAAAACTTATTTTCTTGTTACTGGATATTTCAGCAATCTTTCAAAAAAAGTTTATTCAAAACGGACGCGATTCAGCTGAGTTACACATGAAAGTATGAATCTGCCCCCCCTCACCTATGCTCGCTACTGTATGTATTGATTTTTTTATTCGAAACTAGTCGTAGTTAAAGAAATTAAATTCAGAATCTCTTGTAAATTCAGAATTTTTGATTAGGCATTACGGTAGTCGAAAGTTTTGATGAATTGGCGTGTGTCAGCTGGGAAAAATCAAAGAAGCTGCCGTAGAATAAATCACTAGAATAAACTTTAGTTGGATAAAGTTAATTGAAATTGCAAATTTTGGAAATTGTGTTATCTTGATTGTCTTCCTTACAAACAATCTACCGTTACAAATTTTCTAAAAATATCTGGTTGAAATGGATCAATTAGTTACCCATCTTTGATTGTCTTACAACTTTATAGATATGCTTCGCCTTGCTACTGTACGAATAGAAATTCGATCCGAATGTATTCAATTTAAAAAAATACTGTTGCAGTATCCTAATTTCGGTATTTCCTTTCAAGCTCTGACTAGTCTCCCGCTCAGTGTTGAAATTCTGAACAAAAACTTTATTCGAAAAAGCTGTTAGAAATTTCTAACTGCGGGAAAGTTGAAGCAGTTGCTTGCTTATTCAAACCATGGTGTCTTCGTACAGATTCATGTTTCAGTATGGGAATAAAAAGAATCCAATTTTTCTATTCCTGTTTAACTGCCTGGATAACTGCTTTTGAATTCACACATAAGTAAACTTACTGTTCTAGTCATTCTTTGCTCAGAAAATTTTTGGTTCTTTCAAATTATACTGTTGCTAGGTTACTTATTTGTTTCTTTCAGTTCAACGACGCAATGCATTGTACAAAAAGTGATTCTTCAAAAGAAAAACGTTATTTTTCAACAAATGATTATTTTACATTTTCTATTCCTTTTTTTGCTGTATTAATCGCAGACTCCAAAAAACTGCAAGAAATGTGATAAGCCAATTTTTTTGTCAGTCCAAATGTTTCAGAAAAAAGGTAAAAACTACCCTTTTCCCAATTTTTTTGTGAAATTTTCATAAATCTCCCGTTTGAAAGCCATTTCAAATCCATTTTCAAAACTGGAGATTTGATTTTCAATGCTAACAAAAGCTTATTTTCATTTGTATTAAATGCGGTGTTCATTAATCGAAATACATTCATGTCTCCGTCATTTTATTTATTTTATGCAACCGTTTCTTCAGTTTCATGAGAATACTTGATAAGCCAGAAACTTTGAAATATTGTGGTCGGATCTGTTCATAAAAGTGAGTGTGATGGAACAATAACGGATGGAACAATATCTAAATGTATTACTGGCGTTCACCAAGTGAACCTACGTGAATGATTCCGATATTTCTAACGTCTTTGAAACATGATTCAAGATTTTTTTCTAAACAAAAATCAACTTTCTTCCTGGTTTTTATTCATTACTTTCCAATTTAGAACATAAGAGCTGTGTTGTAAGCACTTCGAATTTTTCGGGAGGTGCTGAAACAAAAAATATGAAACCGCAAGTTTTCATTGAGATTGTATGTATGAAAATGGGCATTTCAAAGTACTTATTGAGCAGTAAGCCTCAAGAAATACGAATTTTCACAGTGACAACAATCACTGCGTACCAACATTATGCTCGATCATAAATCCAATGCCCTAAGTTTCCAGAACAAAATCAGACTATTGCGAGATTAGTGTCATAAGATAAACTAGTTGAACTTGACAGAATCTTAAAACAGAAAAAATCACTCTCCAAACCCCATCCTTCCATGTTTCCAAGAATCCATAAAACTCATGTCTCCTCCCCCAACTATCCCAATGCTAATAGTTGTATTTGAAAGAGAGCGGGTGAAAAGTGATTGAATCCAATCAAGAGGGGGGATAAGAGAGTCTCGGCCGACTGGGTGCCTAATGGTTTTTGACATATTTGTTGTCGCTCTTTTATTCTCTTTTCTCTCTATCAACACATGGTTTCCTCTCCAATATACACTGCCGATTTGAAGAGGAGATGCATTCAATGGAGACGTTTTTTTTTATTTTTTGCTGTTATATAAGACGGTCGAAATTTCAAAATTTCTTGCTCACGAACTTATTTTCTTGAAAATTGAGAAATTTTGTATTAGTACATATTTATTTTTTAGTTTTAGACTTCGTTCAAAAATGTGTGAAAAATCATGATGTAGAACAAATTTGCTTCACTTCGATTTGTTCACGTCATTTTCTGTTCTTTTTTGAAAGTTTATTCAAAAGTACAGATTCGGTATCAATACCGATTCTGTACCAAGAAATTCCTCCAGATTCGGTATGCATACCGATTCTGTACTCTGCATAAAAGGTCACGTCAAAAAAAAGATTTCTCCAAGTTTATTCAAAAGTACAGAATCGGTATCAATACCGATTCTGTACCAAACAACAATTCTGTATAAAAGTTCACGTGAAATATTGAAAATCCACAGTTTCGATGTGTCAAATTTTATTTATGATATTTTCGTTTACGTGGATTCAAATCTGATGTTCATTCAAAATGACAAAAATGACAATTTTCGATGAATAATCACCTAGATTTTGTTATTCGATTTTGATCAACTTCACATTTTCTTACTTTAAAAGGAAACACTTTAAAACTTTTTTTGCAATGTTCACTAACACAAACTTTTTTGTGTTGCTGAATAAGAAAATATGAAGTTGATCAAAATCGAATAACAAAATCTAGGTGATTATTCATCAAAAATTGTCATTTTTGTCATTTTGACCACTCAATGAACATCAGATTCGAATCCACGTAAACGAAAATATCATAAATAAAATTTGACACATCGAAACTGTGGATTTTCAATATTTCACGTGAACTTTTATACAGAATTGTTGTTTGGTACAGAATCGGTATTGATACCGATTCTGTACTTTTGAATAAACTTGGAGAAATCTTTTTTTTGACGTGACCTTTTATGCAGAGTACAGAATCGGTATGCATACCGAATCTGGAGGAATTTCTTGGTACAGAATCGGTGTTGATACCGAATCTGTACTTTTGAACAAACTTTCAAAAAAGAACAGAAAATGACGTGAACAAATCGAAGTGGGAAAACTCTGTGCTTCACGTGCAACTTTTTCTGGTAACTGCCAGTTTATTGCATAATCGTTCAACTTCACGGAAATATTGTACTTTCAGTACAGATTATTTACAGAAATCTATTTTTTAATTCGCTAGCAAAAAAATTTGAAATTTCAACCGTCTTATATGATGGTTTTTATTTCTTGCTCACACGTGGGTTTCTGTTAATCGTTCTCTCTTCAAAACTAAATGGACGTTTTCAAATACTTCTTATATGAAATGTGGGTATCTCCAATTAATTGCTGAAAAGTTAGAAAACTGTTGAATGTTTCTTTTTTAACGGAAAAACAGTCACTGAAACACACACGACTCGTATGAATACTCAAGTATTGTCCTGGAAACTGATCAGTTCTGATTTTGTGAGACTGTAAATCTTTTAAGACAATATTTTCTACCAGTTAAACTTTCTGACAACCAGTTAGTGAAATCATGTAGTCGAAACTGTAAATCTTGCATTAAAAGTTGAGTCGAATTTTTTAGTGTTGCATTGTTCCTGTTTAAAGAATTTTATTTTAATATTTCATTGCATTTCGCGGTATTCCTTCAAATTATTAATTAAAATTTCACTGCCAACATTAAATGAACATTAAACCACTTTGAGTTGATTGAGCAAGGCATTGCACTTGAAATACATATCCGAGACAGCTGAAAAAGGGCGTGGCTTATTTTGAGAATTCCTTTTTAGAGGGGTTACGCTGTGGTTTGCAAATAAAACACTTCACGAAAGTTTACTTCGATAATGTCTATCAGTTCCAATCAAAGATTCCTTCAAAATGTGATCAAAAAGCCCCTGTTACAGAATCTTAATTTCTGGGAGTTTTTATTTTCTAAGATTGGTGAGGTTTTTCTTTCATCTTGCTAACTTGAAATTTACATTTTTCTTAAGTGGGAAAACTTCTTTATATAGAACTTTTGAAGCAATGTTTAGCTGATTTTCATAAGACCAGGCTTCTAACGTTTTCAGAAAAATAACGTTTCAGTATAACCAAATTATGAAAATTATTTATTAAAAAATTTATTCATCTGCAGTTTTTCTGCTTCTAATAAGTTGACTGTTCTCTAATTCCTTTGGTTTCTTTACGGCACACAACTTGAGAAGAAATGTTGTTTTTTTTTCAAATTTAAAACAAGTGAGATTGTTAATTACTCCTAGAACATAGTATCTTCTCCTCATAAGCCTACTCCAAAATTTTTCGGTTCCAGTAATTCATTTTTTACATGTTATTATTGGACTTCCAATAGGCCGAAACCCCCATTTGCTTTTGTTTTGAAAATTCTGTTTCAAAACTGAAATTTAATAACTTTTTCTTAAATATTCGCTCACAACTTCTCTGATTTCCAATAGTTCCACAACTAGCAATGCAAGCCTTAATAAGTGGGATCACCTATAATTTTTCAAAATTACTTGAGGTTCAAATTTTTGAACTAGATTTTTCTTTGATGATAAAAATAATGGAACTTGAAGACGAGAGGTTTCAAGAAGCAATATTTTCGGTAACCCAATGTTTTCGAAAATCTAATGTTTCATTATAGAATGAACATGAAAAACGTTTTCATTCACCATTCATCACATTTCAAACTTAGGTTCCTATTTCAAGTTCAAGCAGAAAACTCATGTAAAAACTGATTTTTTCAAAAATTAACATTTCCTGTTCCAACAAGTTTACATATTATTCATAGGTTTTTATTGAATGCTTAAATCCATTTGTAAATGAAAGTTCAGTTGCAGATTTACAATTTCTGTGTGAACCAATTTTTCAACCATTCTAGCGTAAGCTTCCCAACAGATCTAGTCTGATCACCACCTCAATCTCAATCCAATTCGTTTTCGATATTTCCCCAGTTGGTTATGCAAACATTTATAAGCGGCATCATCTCTCATAGACAGTCAGAGAGAGGGAAGTCCACTTGAGAAAGGTAGCAACTTGGAGATGGGAAGAAGAAGAAAAGAAATAAGGAAGCGTTTTCAATGATTATTTAGATTGATATTTTATTTATATTCCTGCATCCGGGAAGAGTTGCCACTGGACGGGCAGAGATTACTTCCTGTCTGGCAGCGATTATCAACTTTTGTATTTTATATAGTGTGGCTGACTCTGAAACAATTTGTAAAATTTTTCTTCAGTTTCAAGTACTTTGTATATGTATTTAATCAATAGAATATTCGATGTTGGCTTAATGCTTTGATTTAGAATATGCAGAAAAAAAAAGACCGGAGGACAGGTAAGATCCCTCATGTGACTAAACCGAAGAATGGAGAATTGTGGGGCAGAGGGCTAGTTGATTGAAACAATGCCCATGTAATTCTATAATTTTGACAAAAAAATTGAGAAAACACAACATGTATGTGGTTCAATTGAAGTTTCTAACTGTACTTAACAACTAGTAAAACACATAAAACCCGTGAAGTAATAATTGATTTCACTATTGAGTAAAGCTTTCGGAAAATGACGGTTAGATCGCTATGACGATGCACTCAATTAAAAGAAAACATTTTCAAGGATGACTACATACTTGTCACGGGCCGGGCCGGGCCCGCTAAAAAAATCTTCCGGCCCGGCCCGGGCCGGCCCGTCAAAATATTGAAAAAAAAGCTTGCTGCGGGCCCTGCGGGCCGGCCCGGGCCCTGAAATTTTCAGAGGGCCCGGCCCGGCCCGGCCCGGCCCGTGATTTGACAAGTATGGATGACTGGAATTCTTAAAATAAGCCACGCCCTCTTTCAGCTGTCTCAGTTATATAGTTGGAAAAGCGCGGGAAACTTGTTCAACATCGAATCCCAGATAGCTGAAAGAGCGTGTGACTTATTGTAAGTGAACTGAAATTTTACTGAACGTGTTCCTAGAACAAAGCTATTCTGGTTTATCTAAATATTGGAAGACTGATACACCATTTAGAGTATGTAAGCGTACAGTAATACAATCTTGAACTGTTTCACATTCTTGCTTTCAGTAACCAAAAATATATCAATCAATCAATTTGGGTATCTATCTATCACAAACTCTCTGCATTTTTCGTTTCATATTGATCCTTCTTAAAAAGTGACCCTACATAAAAGCGCCCTGAAACAGAAGTTGTGATTTTTTTAAGTGAGTGAAATTGTCATATTTAGAAAACTTACCAATTGCTATTTTTTTTTACATATTTGTCATTTGACGGACCGGGCCGAGGGAAACATTTTTTCCGCCCGGGTGGAGAATTTTTTGAGTTTTAACATCCCAAAACTATTTACAAGTACTTTTTATCACTAAATTCACTGTTTAAATACTTAAATTCGTCAGTTCACTCGAATTTCAGCTCAAAATGCCCAAACAACTCCAGAAGCACCTCGAAATCAGCTCCCGGTCATTTGAAATTTCGCTGAAACACACATAAAATATTATTCCCCACCAAACTCCAATTATCACACTCACATACATGTGTTCTGTTGTTCTCCCCTCTTTCAAGTATCCGCCACCTCCTCAATTCATATTTTTTCATTCTCCCCAAAAAGAGACACAATTGTCTACTCCTCCTCTCCATTGCTCTTTCTTCCTCTTGAATGCTCGATCCCTTCCTTTGTATTTGCTCAAAATCGTCTCTCCTTTTTCTCTAAATCTCCTGAATATCCATTTTCTTCTCTTCAATATATCTCATTCTCTCTCTCCACTTCATTTCCGTCTATATCCAAAAAGAGAGACCCGTTCATATTTCCTCCGGAATAGTTTCATGCAAAAATTGATTGGGGGTTGATGTTGACGATTTTTTTCAATTAATATTTCTGTTTCGAAATGATTGTAAAAATGTTTTCTTTAATATTTCAGCTACTGTTGGCGTCTCTAAACCAAAACAAACTTCGCAAAAAACCCACAGAGGCCCCGGGCCGGCTAAAACTGCTGTCGGCCCGGCCCGGCCCGGACACTTTTGCCCGGCCCGGGGCCTCTGTGGGTGCGAAGTTTGTTTTGATTATGTCTGATGACAGGTCCAAATATCTATCATTTGAGCTATTATTCAACCCGATACGATTTGTTTGAAGAAAGTTATTTAATAAAAACTGTCGGCCCGGATCGGCCCGGATTGCAAGTATGCTACATTTTATACCAGACTTGCAACGGGCCGGGCCGGGCCGGGCCGGGCCGGGCCGGAATGAAAATTTCCAGGGCCCGGCCCGGCCCGGTCGGCCCGGCCCGGTCGGCCCGGAAGTTCAGTACGGAAAAAAATTCAAATTTTTTTTTCGAAAATTTTTCGATTTTTTTTGAAAAATATTTCTTAAAAACAATTTTTTGTAGGTTTCGAAGGTTTTTGAAAAATATACTTGAGGAAAAATATGAAAAATTTTCAGAAAATAAATTTTTGGACAAAAAATTGTAGTGAAAAAAGTTCAAAAATTCAAATCCGGGCCGACCGGGCCGGGCCGGGCCGGAGCTTTCTCGGGCCGGGCCGGGCCGGGCCGGCGGGCCGGCCCGGAATCTTGCAAGTCTGTTTTATACCATTTAGGTTGCTTGTTCTGAGTAATCCTTGCTAAATTCACGTTTCTTTTCTTTTCGGTGAAACTGTAAATAGTTTTTTTCGTTGTAAAAACTGGTTCAACTTCAATTTTAATTCTTAGAACGAAACAAAAAGTCGCATTTGTTTCCACGACTTGTTCAAGCCAATTTTCCAAAATTTCACAACCCAAATGTAATCTAATTTTGAATTTCATAGATAATTTTGGAATACTTATTGGCCGAATACGTTTTCGCAATTAGTCTTTTCTGTTCCATCTAGCTTGTTTCTAATTTTCTAGAAAACGTCCATCATTCCTGACAGAATTCCCATGAAATAAATTTAATATTAAACCAAACGAAGATAACAATTTTCAGTGTCTGAAAAAGACAGGGTTTAAAAAACATGTACCACAAGTGGAGAAACTAAGAAATCGTTTTTTTTTGGATTTTTTGGTTTATTTTTTGGTGTCGGAGTTTTGTTAACCAATCACTGAACAATATTTGAACTTAAGTTTCCAATCTAATTCTACACTCCTGTTCCTTATTATTTATTCCTGCTCCTATACTGAATGTCAAAAACAAAAAACAAAAACGTTTTGGCACGAGTGGGGATTGAACCCCGGTTGTCAGATTGGTACCAGAAAACAAAAAACCAGCAAAACTTTTTTCAAAAACGACAAAGTTTTGCAACTTTGAAAAAAAAGCCGCGGCCGGCCGAGGCCGAGGCCGGGGGCTTTTTCATTTTTTTCTTCTCGCGGCCGGCCGAGGCCGCGGCCGGCCGTGCGACAGCCTTGACTGAAACAAACAAATAAGAAACCTAAGCAACGGTATAATTTGAAAGAACCAAAAATTTTCTGAGCAAAGAATCACGGCCTCCAGCGGAGGCCCTCTCAAAGTACTGTGCGCAGTGCATTGAGAGGGCCTCCGCTGGAGGCCGTGAAGAATGACTAGAACAGTAAATTTATTTATGTGTGTATTCAAAAGCAGTTAACCAGGCAGTTAAACAGGAATAGAAAATTTGAATTATTTTTATTTCCATACTGAAACACGAAACTGTACGAAGACACCATGGTTTAAATAAGCAAGCAACTGCTTCAACTTTCCCACAGTTAGAAATTTCTAACAACTTTTTCGACTAAAGTTTTCGTTCAGAATTTCAATACAGAGCGGAAGAAAGAATTTTGTTGTAAAAACTGGTTCAACTTCAATTTTAATTCTTAGAACGAAACAAAAAGTCGCATTTGTTTCCACGACTTGTTCAAGCCAATTTTCCAAAATTTCACAACCCAAATGTAATCTAATTTTGAATTTCATAGATAATTTTGGAATACTTATTGGCCGAATACGTTTTCGCAATTAGTCTTTTCTGTTCCATCTAGCTTGTTTCTAATTTTCTAGAAAACGTCCATCATTCCTGACAGAATTCCCATGAAATAAATTTAATATTAAACCAAACGAAGATAACAATTTTCAGTGTCTGAAAAAGACAGGGTTTAAAAAACATGTACCACAAGTGGAGAAACTAAGAAATCGTTTTTTTTTGGATTTTTTGGTTTATTTTTTGGTGTCGGAGTTTTGTTAACCAATCACTGAACAATATTTGAACTTAAGTTTCCAATCTAATTCTACACTCCTGTTCCTTATTATTTATTCCTGCTCCTATACTGAATGTCAAAAACAAAAAACAAAAACGTTTTGGCACGAGTGGGGATTGAACCCCGGTTGTCAGATTGGTACCAGAAAACAAAAAACCAGCAAAACTTTTTTCAAAAACGACAAAGTTTTGCAACTTTGAAAAAAAAGCCGCGGCCGGCCGAGGCCGAGGCCGGGGGCTTTTTCATTTTTTTCTTCTCGCGGCCGGCCGAGGCCGCGGCCGGCCGTGCGACAGCCTTGACTGAAACAAACAAATAAGAAACCTAAGCAACGGTATAATTTGAAAGAACCAAAAATTTTCTGAGCAAAGAATCACGGCCTCCAGCGGAGGCCCTCTCAAAGTACTGTGCGCAGTGCATTGAGAGGGCCTCCGCTGGAGGCCGTGAAGAATGACTAGAACAGTAAATTTATTTATGTGTGTATTCAAAAGCAGTTAACCAGGCAGTTAAACAGGAATAGAAAATTTGAATTATTTTTATTTCCATACTGAAACACGAAACTGTACGAAGACACCATGGTTTAAATAAGCAAGCAACTGCTTCAACTTTCCCACAGTTAGAAATTTCTAACAACTTTTTCGACTAAAGTTTTCGTTCAGAATTTCAATACAGAGCGGAAGAAAGAATTTTACTAGACAGCAAGGCTGTCAAAAAGGCCGTGGGGCGATTTTATATCTCAGTTCCCAGCCATGGAAAATTTTCGCTTCTTCAGGCGGCCTTGTAGAGGACCAAAAGATTAGTCGATATGCAAAAATTCAGCCCATTTGGTTAATCCGCGGCCGCGACGGCCCTGAAAGCCGAGGGCCGCGGCCGGCCGCGGCCGGCCGTGCGACAGCCTTGCTAGACAGAGCTTGAAAGGAAATACTGAAATTAGGATACTGCAACAGTATTTTTCTTTTATTGAATACATTCGAATCGAATTTCTATTCGTACTGTTTCAACGAGGAGCATATAAAGTTGTAAGACAATCAAAGATGGATAACTAATTGATCCATTTTGAGCAGATAGATTTATAATAGAAGATTTGTAACGGCAGATTATTTGTAAAGAAGGCAATCAAGATAACACAATTTATAAAAATTGCAATTTCAATGAGCTTTATCCAACTGAAGTTTATTCTAGTGATTTATTTTACTACAGCTTCTTTGACACGCCCATTCATCAAAATTTCCGACTACCGTAATGCCTATTCAAAAATTCTAAATTTACAAGAAATTCTGAATTCCCTTAATTTAAAAAATTTCTTTAATTAAAAAAAAATCAATAAATACCCAGTATTCGATTCAACATTGAATTTTAAATTATGAACAATTTCCATTATTATTAAAACAGAAAACCACCAGTTTCCAATTTTACACCCCAGTCAGTGAAACATTTGAGAACGTCTCAACGGATAAAGAAGAAGTGATTAAAATTAATATTTATTGAGAATCAAGCTGTGAATTACATTTTTTTCAAAACCACACATACTTGATATAGAATGAACAATGAATAACATTTTAAATTATTTATGAAGTTGCCTCTGGTCGTCAGTTCGAGATCCGGAGCCTGGGGATTCAAGCTAAATCCACTTAAAGCTCCAAAGGATCTCAAGTTAAACCGGAGAACATCCTCGGTCTTCTTCACTTGAAAAATGTCGCCACCGATTTCCTTATCCACCACTCCGTTGACTCATTGCAATTCCGAGACAACATTCCCAACCGTTCGTCATCCAGCGTTCCATAGATTCTGAAAATAAATATTGTAGAGCGCAGTTGTATCTGCTGTTTTGATCTAATTATATGAAAGAAAAAAATTAAAATTCTGTGCAGATAGGGGAAAAAAAAGTTTTGAAAATTAATTATTAACATTTGTTGGATTTAATTATTATAATTGGAAGACAGGTGGCACAAATAACCCTAAAAAGGGATCTCATTGTTTGCAGAAGGGTCATGAGATCAAACGTGTTTTAAGGAAGCCGATAAACTTTTCGGTTTCTAGACAGTTTTGAAAATACTGGAAAGCTAAATTTGCTATTGGGTGTGTTACTCCAAATTGTATTCCTTCAAAAATGTTATGTTTCTCTTGTCTAGAATTTCCGTTCATTCAAAAAATGTTTCAAGCGTCTTTCTCAACTGAAAGTTCTTTCTGGGTACAGTACCGCAATTCCATGCTACAACAGAATTCAGCCATTGATAGAAAATGAGAAGTTTCCGCAGAAGCAGTGTCGAATACAAATCACCCACTGGTTCTACTAATATGAACATTTCGAAACCGATTATTTTAGATTGAATATCTTCTTCCTACTAATGGAATAGTTCTGTCTGTCCGTCCGACGCTTCTTCCTAAATAACTTTTTTCTCTTTGAACCGTTTCAAAAGATGTTTGGGGGTAAACACATGAACCTCCGAGCGCTTCAATTTTTTGGACCCCGGGTGTCAGATTACTGTAGGATTACTGTAGCTACCGTAACCCAAAAAATGAAAAAGGGTTCCAAAGAGAACGAGGGGAGACCAAACTTGGGTGGTAACAACCTTGACACCTCAGCATGACACCCAAAAAAAGTTGGGCCGGTTACTGTAGGGTTACGGTAGTTACAGAGTTATGAACATTTACCGTGAAATCTGAATATCTTGGAAGGTTCAGATTCCCACTGATCGAGTACGTTGATAAATTTATTAACTCTGTAGTCCCGCACTTTTCCTTGAAGCACTTTGCAGGATTTCCACTACTATGCCCCTGAAGGGGTACTGTAGCTACAGTAACCCAAAAATCGGGAAAGCAGGTTCCAACTGAAAATACAGGGTCCTTACTTTGGTTGTGACACTCTGGTTACCTTATGACAACACTCTGAAAAATTTGAGCCAGTTTGGCCGCAATTTCCAGAAATTTCCAAGAGTTTCCAGAATGTTCCTGAAACTTCCAGAGAATTTGAGAAAATTTCAAAGGCTTTCAGAATATTCCAGAAGCTTCCAGAAAAAACTTTTGAATTTTGGGGGGATTTCAAATATTCCGGAATATTCCAGAAGCTTCTAGAAAAAAAACTTTTGAATTTTGGCGGGAATTCAAATATTCCGGCATATTCCAGAAGCTTCCAGAAAAAAACTTTTTAACTTTGGAGGGAATTCAAATATTCCGGAATATTCCAGAAGCTTCTAGAAAAAAAACTTTTGAATTTTGGGGGGATTTCAAATATTCCGGCATATTCCAGAAGCTTCTAGAAAAAAAACTTTTGAATTTTGGGGGGATTTCAAATATTCCGGCATATTCCAGAAGCTTCTAGAAAAAAAACTTTTTAACTTTGGAGGGAATTCAAATATTCCGGAATATTCCAGAAGCTTCCAGAAAAAAAACTTTTGAATTTTGGGGGGATTTCAAATATTCCGGCATATTCCAGAAGCTTCTAGAAAAAAAACTTTTGAATTTTGGCGGGAATTCAAATATTCCGGAATATTCCAGAAGCTTCCAGAAAAAAAACTTTTGAATTTTGGGGGGATTTCAAATATTCCGGAATATTCCAGAAGCTTCTAGAAAAAAAACTTTTGAATTTTGGCGGGAATTCAAATATTCCGGAATATTCCAGAAGCTTCCAGAAAAAAACTTTTTAACTTTGGAGGGAATTCAAATATTCCGGAATATTCCAGAAGCTTCTAGAAAAAAAACTTTTGAATTTTGGCGGGAATTCAAATATTCCGGAATATTCCAGAAGCTTCTAGAAAAAAAACTTTTGAATTTTGGCGGGAATTCAAATATTCCGGAATATTCCAGAAGCTTCCAGAAAAAAACTTTTTAACTTTGGAGGGAATTCAAAATTTTCAATTTTGGCGGGAATTCAAATATTCCGGAATATTCCAGAAGCTTCCAGAAAAAACTTTTGAATTTTGGCGGGAATTCAAATACTCCGGAATATTCCAGAAGCTTCCAGAAAAAAACTTTTGAATTTTGGCGGGAATTCAAATATTCCGGAATATTCCAGAAGCTTCCAGAAAAAAAAACTTTTGAATTTTGGCGGGAATTCAAAATTTTCCATTTTGGCGGGAATTCAAATATTCCGGAATATTCCAGAAGCTTCCAGAAAAAACTTTTGAATTTTGGCGGGAATTCAAAATTTTCCATTTTGGCGGGAATTCAAATATTCCGGAATATTCCAGAAGCTTCCAGAAAAAAACTTTTGAATTTTGGCGGGAATTCAAATATTCCGGAATATTCCAGAAGCTTACAGAAAAAAACTTTTGAATTTTGGCGGGAATTCAAATATTCCGGAATATTCCAGAAGCTTCCAGAAAAAAACTTTTGAATTTTGGCGGGAATTCAATATTCCGGAATATTCCAGAAGCTTCCAGAGAAAAACTTTTGAATTTTGGCGGGAATTCAAATATTCCGGAATATTCCAGAAGCTTCCAGAAAAAACTTTTGAATTTTGGCGGGAATTCAAAATTTTCCATTTTGGCGGGAATTCAAATATTCCGGAATATTCCGGAATATTCCAGAAGCTTCCAGAAAAAACTTTTTAACTTTGGAGGGAATTCAAAATTTTCGATTTTGGCGGGAATTCAAATATTCCGGAATATTCCAGAAGCTTCCAGAAAAAAAACTTTTGAATTTTGGCGGGAATTCAAAATTTTCCATTTTGGCGGGAATTCAAATATTCCGGAATATTCCAGAAGCTTCCAGAAAAAACTTTTGAATTTTGGCGGGAATTCAAAATTTTCCATTTTGGCGGGAATTCAAATATTCCGGAATATTCCAGAAGCTTCCAGAAAAAAACTTTTGAATTTTGGAGGGAATTCAAATATTCCAGAAGCTTCCAGAAAAAACTTTTGAATTTTGGGGGATTTCAAATATTCCAGAATCTTCCAGAAGCTTCTAGAAAAAAAACTTTTGAATTTTGGCGGGAATTCAAATATTCCGGAATATTCCAGAAGCTTCCAGAAAAAAACTTTCGAATTTTGGCGGGAATTCAAATATTCCGGAATATTCCAGAAGCTTCCAGAAAAAACTTTTGAATTTTGGCGGGAATTCAAAATTTTCCATTTTGGCGGGAATTCAAATATTCCGGAATATTCCGGAATATTCCAGAAGCTTCCAGAAAAAACTTTTTAACTTTGGAGGGAATTCAAAATTTTCGATTTTGGCGGGAATTCAAATATTCCGGAATATTCCAGAAGCTTCCAGAAAAAAACTTTTGAATTTTGGCGGGAATTCAAATATTCCAGAAGCTTCCAGAAAAAACTTTTGAATTTTGGGGGGATTTCAAATATTCCAGAATCTTCCAGAAGCTTCTAGAAAAAAAAACTTTTGAATTTTGGCGGGAATTCAAATATTCCAGAAGCTTCCAGAAAAAACTTTTGAATTTTGGGGGGATTTCAAACATTCCAGAAGCTTCCAGAAGCTTCTAGAAAAAAAGCTTTTGAGTTTTGGCGGGAATTCAAATATTTCGGAATATTCCAGAAGCTTCCAGAAAAAAACTTTTTAACTTTGGAGGGAATTCAAAATTTTCGATTTTGGCGGGAATTCAAATATTTCGGAATATTCCAGAAGCTTCCAGAAAAAACTTTTGAACTTTGGAGGGAATTCAAAATTTTCGATTTTGGCGGGAATTCAAATATTCCGGAATACTCCAGAAGCTTCCAGAAAAAACTTTTGAATTTTGGGGGGATTTCAAATATTCCAGAATCTTCCAGAAGCTTCTAGAAAAAAAAACTTTTGAATTTTGGCGGGAATTCAAATATTCCGGAATATTCCAGAAGCTTCCAGAAAAAAACTTTTTAACTTTGGAGGGAATTCAAATATTCCAGAAGCTTCCAGAAAAAACTTTCGAATTTTGGGGGATTTCAAATATTCCAGAATCTTCCAGAAGCTTCTAGAAAAAAAACTTTTGAATTTTGGCGGGAATTCAAATATTCCGGAATATTCCAGAAGCTTCCAGAAAAAAAACTTTTCAACTTTGGAGGGAATTCAAAATTTTCCATTTTGGCGGGATTTCAAATATTCCAGAATCTTCCAGAAGCTTCCAGAAAAAAAACTTTTGAATTTTGGCGGGAATTCAAATATTCCGGAATATTCCAGAAGCTTCCAGAAAAAACTTTTGAATTTTGGGGGGATTTCAAATATTCCAGAAGCTTCCAGAAAAAAATTTTGAATTTGGCGGGAATTCAAATATTCCGGAATATTCCAGAAGCTTCTAGAAAATCTTTTGAGTTTTAGAGGGGATTCAAAATATTCTTTTTGGTGGGTTCAAAAACGTTTTTGAGTTAAAACTTTCAAAAAATTCAAAGAATTATTCTCGAACTGAAGGCGCGACATCGGCTTGACAGTGGGTAAAGAACTTTTGTGGAAGAGCCGCGATCAAGAATATCTAGAGGAAGAAGGTCAGAAATTTCCTGTTCCGTACTTTATGCTGACCGGCAAAGCGACGCAATAAACAAAAAATCACGGAAAGATGAAAAGAAGAGTTATCGTTTCGAGGAAACTTCCAGAAATACTTTTTTGAGAAATTGGGGTTTTAGAGTTACTGCAGTGTTGGATAAAATTAAAACGGAGTAAAAAAGTTATTTTCATGAGGAAGTGTTTGATTTTATGAAAACGTTTCACCGTTTTTCGATCTATTCTCAAAGTTAAGAAAAAAAATGGTTCGAGGAATTTCAGCGGTAACATCCTCAAAAAAAAATAAAAGAGAAAAGAGATTTCATGATAATGAAAATTATCATTAATCATCGTCTCAAAAGCTTATTTGAGTTCAGAAAAAGGACTCCTTCAGTTCCTGCTTCGGAACTTCACAAGTCAACTAAATCCAGCGAAAATCGCGGCGTAGCCGCGAATTTCCTGCTGGTTTGTTTTCTAAGCCAGGAAGACTCGGTTTCAAAATAATGCGAAGAGTTTTTACTTCTACTAAAATGTAATTTGTAGAATTGATGACAACAGATATTTTTGAATCTACTCAGTTGCAGAAAAATGGGTTTTCTCCGAATCAATGGAAGACTAGAAAAACTCATAATATGGCGAACAAACTGTAATAATATGGCAAACAAACTGTTTCATGCAGATAATTTCTCGTTTTGATCCTAGTAAGAAACCGTTAAGAAGTCTGCGATGGGACACAATTGTATTTAAAAAAATGTTGGGGTGATACATACCTGTCTCTGAATCGTGTCATAATCCGTGAACTCGTTGTTATTGCCCATTAGATGATACTCACTGCGGGAGTATCGTTGAGCTTTCGACTTTTCCAGCGACGCGAAGTGTCTGCAAATTTCTTTTTTACTTTACTTTTCATTTGTGAATAAGGCGGAGAAGCAGGCATGGCAAAGTCAAATTACTAAAACAGAACAATTTTATCGAAGGGACCTTTTCGGAGTCTCAGAAGTACGATATCTTAGGTTGATCATGATTTAAAAATTGGTAGAAACAGTGAGAATAGTTTCCCAGCTGGTTCTGTGTTGCCTACCCTCATTTTTTTCAAAACTGCAGTTTCATTTTTGTCTTTTAGTTCTCCAGGTTTTTTGATGATTTTAGTCTTGCGAAAGAATGATACCGACTACTTTGCACTACATTAGATTCTCAAAAATGGAATGTCAAAGAAAAAATTCCTACATTTACACCTACTCACTAAGGAAGGTTATGGAATCAGTTTTGAATTATGGGACGTGACTTATAAAATTGAAAAGCTTAGAAAACGCCGATTCCAAATATATATTCTGTTTCTGCTCTCGATCCTGGGATTTCAAGAAAAATGAAAAAAAAATTGTGATTTTTAGTGCAATTTTCGAAAACGACGAGAAAACGCAAATTTGGTGATATTTTGATCACTAACATTTGTACATATTAGGTCAGACGCAGAAACAATTCTTCCCTATTTCAGAAAATTAATAAAGTTGCTGAAACATTACAAATACATTAAATCTCAAAAATATTATGACACCGCTCAACGATACTCCCGCAGTGAGTATCATCTAATGGGCAATAACAACGAGTTCACGGATTATGACACGATTCAGAGACAGGTATGTATCACCCCAACATTTTTTTAAATACAATTGTGTCCCATCGCAGACTTCTTAACGGTTTCTTACTAGGATCAAAACGAGAAATTATCTGCATGAAACAGTTTGTTTGCCATATTATTACAGTTTGTTCGCCATATTATGAGTTTTTCTAGTCTTCCATTGATTCGGAGAAAACCCATTTTTCTGCAACTGAGTAGATTCAAAAATATCTGTTGTCATCAATTCTACAAATTACATTTTAGTAGAAGTAAAAACTCTTCGCATTATTTTGAAACCGAGTCTTCCTGGCTTAGAAAACAAATATTCAATCTAAAATAATCGGTTTCGAAATGTTCATATTAGTAGAACCAGTGGGTGATTTGTATTCGACACTGCTTCTGCGGAAACTTCTCATTTTCTATCAATGGCTGAATTCTGTTGTAGCATGGAATTGCGGTACTGTACCCAGAAAGAACTTTCAGTTGAGAAAGACGCTTGAAACATTTTTTGAATGAACGGAAATTCTAGACAAGAGAAACATAACATTTTTGAAGGAATACAATTTGGAGTAACACACCCAATAGCAAATTTAGCTTTCCAGTATTTTCAAAACTGTCTAGAAACCGAAAAGTTTATCGGCTTCCTTAAAACACGTTTGATCTCATGACCCTTCTGCAAACAATGAGATCCCTTTTTAGGGTTATTTGTGCCACCTGTCTTCCAATTATAATAATTAAATCCAACAAATGTTAATAATTAATTTTCAAAACTTTTTTTTCCCCTATCTGCACAGAATTTTAATTTTTTTCTTTCATATAATTAGATCAAAACAGCAGATACAACTGCGCTCTACAATATTTATTTTCAGAATCTATGGAACGCTGGATGACGAACGGTTGGGAATGTTGTCTCGGAATTGCAATGAGTCAACGGAGTGGTGGATAAGGAAATCGGTGGCGACATTTTTCAAGTGAAGAAGACCGAGGATGTTCTCCGGTTTAACTTGAGATCCTTTGGAGCTTTAAGTGGATTTAGCTTGAATCCCCAGGCTCCGGATCTCGAACTGACGACCAGAGGCAACTTCATAAATAATTTAAAATGTTATTCATTGTTCATTCTATATCAAGTATGTGTGGTTTTGAAAAAAATGTAATTCACAGCTTGATTCTCAATAAATATTAATTTTAATCACTTCTTCTTTATCCGTTGAGACGTTCTCAAATGTTTCACTGACTGGGGTGTAAAATTGGAAACTGGTGGTTTTCTGTTTTAATAATAATGGAAATTGTTCATAATTTAAAATTCAATGTTGAATCGAATACTGGGTATTTATTGATTTTTTTTTAATTAAAGAAATTTTTTAAATTAAGGGAATTCAGAATTTCTTGTAAATTTAGAATTTTTGAATAGGCATTACGGTAGTCGGAAATTTTGATGAATGGGCGTGTCAAAGAAGCTGTAGTAAAATAAATCACTAGAATAAACTTCAGTTGGATAAAGCTCATTGAAATTGCAATTTTTATAAATTGTGTTATCTTGATTGCCTTCTTTACAAATAATCTGCCGTTACAAATCTTCTATTATAAATCTATCTGCTCAAAATGGATCAATTAGTTATCCATCTTTGATTGTCTTACAACTTTATATGCTCCTCGTTGAAACAGTACGAATAGAAATTCGATTCGAATGTATTCAATAAAAGAAAAATACTGTTGCAGTATCCTAATTTCAGTATTTCCTTTCAAGCTCTGTCTAGCAAGGCTGTCGCACGGCCGGCCGCGGCCGGCCGCGGCCCTCGGCTTTCAGGGCCGTCGCGGCCGCGGATTAACCAAATGGGCTGAATTTTTGCATATCGACTAATCTTTTGGTCCTCTACAAGGCCGCCTGAAGAAGCGAAAATTTTCCATGGCTGGGAACTGAGATATAAAATCGCCCCACGGCCTTTTTGACAGCCTTGCTGTCTAGTAAAATTCTTTCTTCCGCTCTGTATTGAAATTCTGAACGAAAACTTTAGTCGAAAAAGTTGTTAGAAATTTCTAACTGTGGGAAAGTTGAAGCAGTTGCTTGCTTATTTAAACCATGGTGTCTTCGTACAGTTTCGTGTTTCAGTATGGAAATAAAAATAATTCAAATTTTCTATTCCTGTTTAACTGCCTGGTTAACTGCTTTTGAATACACACATAAATAAATTTACTGTTCTAGTCATTCTTCACGGCCTCCAGCGGAGGCCCTCTCAATGCACTGCGCACAGTACTTTGAGAGGGCCTCCGCTGGAGGCCGTGATTCTTTGCTCAGAAAATTTTTGGTTCTTTCAAATTATACCGTTGCTTAGGTTTCTTATTTGTTTGTTTCAGTCAAGGCTGTCGCACGGCCGGCCGCGGCCTCGGCCGGCCGCGAGAAGAAAAAAATGAAAAAGCCCCCGGCCTCGGCCTCGGCCGGCCGCGGCTTTTTTTTCAAAGTTGCAAAACTTTGTCGTTTTTGAAAAAAGTTTTGCTGGTTTTTTGTTTTCTGGTACCAATCTGACAACCGGGGTTCAATCCCCACTCGTGCCAAAACGTTTTTGTTTTTTGTTTTTGACATTTTGGTACCAATCTGACAACCGGGGTTCGATCCCCACTCGTGCCAAAACTTTTTTGTTTTTTGTTTTTGATATTTTGGTACCAATCTGACAATCATGGTTCGACCCCACTGGTGTCAAAGCTGTTTTTCATTTCATTTTTGGTTTTTGGTAAAAATCTGAAGACCAAAGTTGCTTTTTCGAAGTAGGACTGTTCTGAAAAGAGACACTTGTAATCTAAAAATGTTTTTTTTTGTTCTGAAATGGTTTCAGAATGGTACCAAAAAGCAAGAAATGAAATGAAAAAAGGTTTGACACCGGAGGGGTCGAACCCTGGTGATCAGATTGTTACCAAAAAGTCAAAAACAAAAAACAAAAAAGTTTTGGCACGAGTGGGGATCGAACCCTGGTTGTCAGATTGTTACCAAAAAGTCAAAAACAAAAAACAAAAAAGTTTTGGCACGAGTGGGGATCGAACCCTGGTTGTCAGATTTGTACCAATAAGTCAAAAGCATATCTAGTCATGTTTTCAGTTGATATGCTAGAAAGCCGCGGCCGGCCGCGGCTTTTTGAGATTTTTAAGAAAAAAGCCGCGGCCTCGGCCGGCCGCGATTTTCAACAGCCTTGCTTTCAGTTGAACGACGCAAAGTATTGTACAAAATGTGATTCTTCAAAAGAAAAACGTTATGTTTCAACAAATGATTATTTTACATTTTCTATTCCTTTTTTTGCTGAATATATATCTCGCAGACTTCAAAAAACTGCAAGAAATGTGAGAAGCCGATCCAAATGTTTCAGCAAATAAGGTAAAAACCAGACTTGCAACGGGCCGGGCCGGGCCGGGCCGGAATGAAAATTTCTAGGTCCCGGCCCGGTGGACTAGGGCGGGCACGGGCGGGTCGCCGCCCGGGCGGGCGAGGGCCGCCCGCAGAAACGCCCGTCCGGATGGAAAGCCTATCCGGGCCCACCGGGCCGGGCCGGGCCGGGCCGGCCCGGTCGGCCCGGAAGTTCATTACTGAAAAAAATTCAATTTTTTTTTTCGAAAATTTCCCGATTTTTTTTTGTAAAATTTTTTTTTTAAAGCAATTTTTTGTAGGTTTCGAAGGTTTTTGAAAAATATACTTGAGGAAAAATATGAAAAATTTTCAGAAAATAAATTTTTGGACAAAAAATTGTAGTGAAAAAAGTTCAAAAATTCAAATCCGGGCCTAGGCTTTCCATCCAGGCGGCGAAATGCCCGCCCGACCCGCCCTAGGGCGGGCGGCGACCCGCCCTAAGGCGGCCCTACCGCCTCTCTTTTCTTTGCGTGACACCCTCCTTTCTTCGCCCCCCTTTCCCTCTCGGTATACTCGTTCAACTTTCTGCAGCATCTCTGGCGACAGTATGTAAACCATCAACAGAAAGTTGCCAGAGATGCTGCAGAAAGTCGGCAGACATGCTGCAGAAAGTGATGCCAACCCTTCATTGAACCCTCCCAATATTACGAAACAACGAAATGAAATTCAATTTTATTAAATTAAAGAGAGAAACAATTGAAAAACGAAATTTACGAGTCATGAGAGTGACTTCAATTATTAATGTTTGTGGGCAACTGTAGATGAGCTTGAACTGGCAACTGGAGCAGTGCTAGACGGATTTTTCATTGAAGCGAATCTGGAAACATTTTTGTTTGCTTTGAATATAACAAACTATTCCTCACTTGGAAAGGATTTCTCGAGGATCGGCTTCGTTTGTGCTCACTCCGTTGTTTCTATTTTGAAGGCGAACTGTCTTTAGCTGCTCCCACATTAAGTGATCTTTGCAATTTTTCCCGTTTGGACAGTTTATGAGGCAGCTTTTCTCGATGTCGAAATGATATGCACGAAGATTTTTTCTGAAAAAATTTTTTGAAGTGAATATAAAATTTTGATAGAACCTACAGGGTTCTTCCGATAGCACAAACAGCAGTGAAAATAGCTTTTTCACGTTCTCTTCTTCTTCTTTTGATTTCCGTGACAGGGTCTTCAATGAGGAGACTTTGCAAAAATCTAGAAATAGTGATAATTCTTTAAAAAAATATAATTTCATCCTTACGGATGGTTCGCACTGATATCTCCATCGAGAAGTTCTTGAGGAAGATGCAAGCCAGCAATATCGAGACCGAACTCTAAAGTTCATGAATTTAAAAAGTAGCACAGACAGTTTTCAAACACCTCACCTGTTAATGTGTCTGAAATTTGTAGAGGGAATTCACGGAAATGTTTATCTGTCAGTCTGACGGTAGCTGGACGGAAGTTGTATGTCCAGATGGTGTATGATGGGTGGAAAAACTGAAACCATCAATAGGTTTAGATTATTTAATTATTTTGTTACCATTTTGAAAACTTTCTGATAAAAGTTTGTTAATTGAGTCAGAGCATCATTTCCAATAAGTGTTGATGTATTATACAGACGGGATAGGTTGATTCCTTTGAATCCTTCTACACCTGGGGTTTCGTATTCGCGAGACATCTTTTGTTGCTTGATATATCCAACTTTTGTGTGTTTAGCGAAATTCGCTGAAAGCGAATTTAGTGACGCTTGTACGCTTTCAATTTTACGAACATCTGTAGTTGACATTTTCATCTAAAAGTTTTATTGTTGAAAAGAAAGTTGAGGTTTCTTCAATCCTTACAATCATCATCTGACCCATTCTCAACGAAGCTTGTTCATCTGAAGTACTATTTTCTGATTCTTGAAAAAATCCGAATAATGGGATGTTTGGACGACGAGTATTTCTACAGAATTCCTGTAAAACACTTATATATCAATTGATTATGAATTCAAGCTCACTTCAAGTTGAACTTCACTGATAGTTCCTTTTGAAATGCCTTGTCGTGCTGCCTTTCCGATGTTTAACACACTTTGTTCTTGAACAGCTTTCTCCAGCATTTCTGGAACAAAAACTGAGCATTTATTTGGAACAAAAGCTTACCCATATCAGTAAATCCTGTTTTACTGGTTTCAAGATGTTTTGAAATGCTAAACTTTTTTGGCGAGATCTGGCTGGTTTTCTGAACGGAAGGACTTGTATGATCGAAATTAAAATCCATTTCTTCCTCATCCAATGCTCCTGTCTCTTGCATCTCGTATTGATATTCTGGTTCCAATTGGCTGTAGTTGTTAAAGTTTCCAAGTGGTGTTTGTTGTGCAAAATTGACAGAATTCATGATTGCATAATTCTTTTCACCGACTGTTTCAAAAGTGTTATCGATGCCATATGGTTGGTAAGCGGAGTTGCTACTCATGTCTACATCTTGATAACTAACATTTTCTTTTTTCAAATAATTGCGAGGATGAGGCATTTTTGTTTTCTTTTGAATAGTAGAAATGCGTGGATTAACAAATGTATCTTCTTGTTTGAAGGTTTGAATTGGCCGTTTTGTTCCTCTTTCTCCAAATCGAGTGTTTCTAATGATTCTTCGAGGAGTTTCTTCGATATTGAGAATCTTGTTCCTTTCTTCTTCACTCCCCCTCAAGTTTTTGACATTTCTTGGTCTTCCTCGCTGCGATGCACCTCTTCCAGACATGTTCTGAACGATTTACGATCAATTAACAATTAGACAAAAAAGTTTCTCATAGACAAGTGGCTTGAACCAATTTCACGAAAATTCAAATAATTCTACAAATGTAACGTCATTCGTCTCACGTGTTATTGGGTAATCAAAAATTATTATTTCAACAATTATTAACATTAAAATCTAGTGAAGTAAGAATTTCCGTTAGTTTCCAACAGGGAAATGTATCCTTCGAGAGAAGAAGTGCTTGCAATCTTGTAAGTTGTTCCAACAATCTTCCGGAAAAATGTATTGAAAGTATCGAATTCTCTCATCACACAATGAAAACGTGGGTGGTTCTCCGCCCATCCAAACAATTTCGAAAATGGATTCTCGGTTTCGAATTTTTGTATAAGAAGATAAGTTTTTTCCGTCATGTTGCACGAAAATTCTTTCAACGCTCCCGAATTCTAGTGTTTCATTATTTCCCATTGAGTACACGTAACAATCCTTTGCAATTTTCTCCTCACAATGCGTCCTGGTAGAATACGTTTTGCTCTTGACTTGAACGGAATTCCTGAAAATTATTTGTTTCATATAACAAAATAACCTTGGTTTTGTTTCTTACACAAAATGAGAAATCTGCGAAACATGATTCCTCAAAGCATCCTTTTCTTTTTCATGTAATTCGTTTTCATCCAACTTTTTACACGCTGCATTTCCTTGACGAAACATTTCAGATATCGCTCTCATTGTATAGGGATAAAGGACAGGCGATCCTGTTTTTGCGACAGCTTTCTCACAATAATAGTTAGCCCGATGCGACGCCATGAACTTTGTTGTCATGTCGATAAGAGATCGCGTTGTATAAACATCTGTGTTTCGCCCAAGTGATTGGTTGAGACGTTCAAATGGAGCAGCGCTTGATATCAATGGGCTGCCTTCGAATCTTATATTTGGAACCATGTGATCCAGGATAATCTAGAACAAGTTTTTCAGGGCTGTAAAACATGACGAACTTACGTGAATTCATTGTGTATAGTAAAGGGTACGCGATTCCCAACAAATTCCGTATCACTTGAGACAAGCTTTCTAAGAAGTTACAGTCTGAGATGTTTAAAAACGGACTTGTCGCCATTCTGGTGAGAAGCCAGTGAAATAATACGGCGGCTTGCCAGGTGTCTGCTCTTTCACAGCAAATCAACAATGTTGGAAGAGCTTGGTTGTACATCTGGAATACATAACTTTATTTCTGATATTATCAACTGATAGTCAACCTCTTGCACTTCTCTTCCTGTTCTACTGTTGAGAATAATAGGATCGATTAGACTTGTCGATGAGCGGCCTTTGGGAACACTGGAGCTGTTTAGAACATTCTAAAAACACAACATTGTAGATTATAAAACAGACGATTATCTATACGGACTTCCCACCGTTTCCTCTCGCTTTGATTGATATCATGCATCAATTTTCCGCCTTTTCCCAATAACTCCTTTAACAAGGAGTCAGTACAAAAATCGTTTATATATCGCTGCTCGAAGAAGTTTAACTTTGAATATATATCCTATTTCAAAACTTTGGAAACCTATGAATTGGAATCTTTGGAATACAGACGATTATTAAACGATCTAGTTTACTTATATAAAATAATTGTTTCTAAGGAATTTTACTCCCCAAATCTGATTTTTACCTTGTTTCCAAACCTTAAGTCTTTAAGACGCCACCCTTTCCATATTAGATCTCTCCTGTCTAACAACTCTAAATTCGGTGCTCAATACTTACCTAATCGTTTATTATCCTGTTGGAATTCCCTTCCTGTTAATGTTTTCCCGGTTAAAACTTCCTCCCGTTGTTTCAGAAATAATGTTAAACTTCTTGACTTCTCTAATTATCTCACTCTTAACATGTCTACCTACTAATCTAATTTCCTTACCGCTTTCGTTTGTTCTCTACTGTGATTGTGTTAGTGGCTTTTGGCCCTTCATCTCAATAAATCAATTCAATTCAATTCAACATGTCCCGACTACTTCCTTCATAAATTAGATGTAAGCCGTCATAACCATGTTTCCAGGGAGGAGGGAGACTTGTTTTCTTCACATCTGAGAACAAAGTTACAGCACAATTACTCTTCCAACAACTCACTTTCAGGATAAATACGATCACTGTCTCCCTTTGTGTGAACCAACAAATCATACTTCCCTTTTTCGTTCGTTCTCGAGAACCGCGAACAGAGCATCTTGAGCAGCCCTCATATGACTGCCAACAAGGATACCCGTAAATCTTTTTGCTAGCGTCCATATCTAATACACATTGATAGATTTCAAGTCGTACTTTGTAATTCACATTTCTGATTAAAACATGAATAGGGTTTTTAGTTGTATCGTCGATTTCGTTTTTGAGACGTTCAAAAATACTCGAAAAATCCGAATCATTAGGCTTGTTAGTCGTTAGCATGATTGCTGACATCATCACGATTTCCGGACGATACTCTTCAAAGGAATTCTTTTTCATAGAAACATCGCTGGGAGCCAAAAAAACTGGCCATACTTCTCCTCTGCAACAAAAATTGTATTAAACACAAGGTTATTTCAGTCAAACCTAGAGTTTCCACGTTTTCTGAATCCATCGGTATTCATTGTTAAAAGTAATGTAATGTAATCAGGGTATTTGGTTTCACATTCCGATATTCGCTCTTTATATTGTGGTGTATCGCAGAGTCTAGAGGACAATGATGAGCTCTTTAATCCACGATTCTGAAAAAACTTTACACTCTTTGATAAGTGGAAAATTACTCACCAGAAGTGTATCATCGAATGATCCATTGCTAAGAAGATCTTCCACTTGTTTTCTGATGGAAAATGTTACGATCATTTTGGAACTTGCTACATTTGCTTGAGATAACGAATATCGAGAACATCCTACATTTCCACATTTCTTACTGTCCAGAAGAACTGTGCTAAAGGTACCACAAAAAGCATAAATTCGAGTTCCTTGATCACTCCAATGATCAACAACTTTCCATACATCTTGAATCTGGAATCAATATTTTAGCTGAGATTAGGAAAAAAAGTGAATTACCTGAATTTCGGGTTGATTCTTTAAAATATTGGAGATTTGAAAAATGTCTTTTCCTATTGTTTTACTGACTTTATTGTATAAGAAAACTGATCCAATGAAATTAAGAGCATCTTCTCGATCCCATTCATTAATAACCGGCGCTTCACTGTTTTCATCTGCAATTACAAATTTCTGATGCATTAGTTAAATAGAATTAGAATTGTATACCTGTGAATTCACAATCATTATTCTCTGACTCAACACTATCGTCTCCGTTAGATGCTTCCCACATTTCTATGTCGACCGAATTCTTTTCATCCACATTGCTATCATAATTGTTAGAATTTTGCTCTGAAGGTGCAGGAATTTTGTCTACTCTACCCACGTCTATTTTCATTCGTTTTTCTTCTTGGTCAACGAATAAATGACTCCATTCAGCTTCTGTAAATTTGTTGGTTACAAATTAATATAACTTCCACCAACTAACGCAATCGTTTTGATGAAATTCTGTCGACTCTTCGGAGTTTCTGTTCCATGACTTTCCTTGTGCTGAAAACAAGATCCGTTTAAGTTAAAGTCAGAAAACCAACAAAAAAATAACGAAATCGGTTTAAAACGGAAAAAAAAATTAGAAAAATCTCATGAAAAAAAACTCAGAAGCACGCAACGCGGACACGCTTCGCTTTAAAGTTGCTACAGACAGTCGGGGGCACAGTCCAAGTTGCTACAGAAAGTCGGGGGCACCCACACGATATCCCCGAAAGAGAGGAGAGGTTTCAAGTTGCTGCAGAAAGTTGCGAGTATAGAGACCGACAATCAGGTCGTACGCCTACCGTAGTTCAACTAGCTGTAGAAAGTCAGAGGACCATGCCAAATTTCTCCAGAAAGTCGCCAGAACCTCTAAATTGCTGCAGAAAGTTGAACGCGTTTACCGAGCTTCTCTCTTTTCAAGCGAAGGCTTGGCCTAGTGGTTAACAATCTTGTTTTTGAATCTGCTCCTCCCGAGCAGGGCTGGGCAAATTATTTGTTTGATTATTTGAATTATTTGAAATTTGGGGTAAAAGTCAAATAAATTGTTTCAAATAATTATTTGAACTTTTTTTTCAAATAAATTGTTTGACCAAACAATGTTTGACAATGTCATATCAAATAAAATTATTTGACCAAATTATTTGAAATTTTTCAAATAATTTGAAACCGATTTTTTTGTATCATTAATGATAACTTTTCTCTTCAAACTGCCGAAAGGTTAGGGGAAAAATAATTACTTCGAACTCAAGAAAGTCTTTCAGGACGGAAAATTTTACGAAAATAGCATGTTTCCTTGATTTCTACGTGTTTTAAAATATGACCAACTGTTTTTTGTTCTTTTTACTGATTTTGTTGGCAATTAAACATTTTCTCGAGTTGTTTGAAATTGTTTGAAATTATTTGATTATTTGAGAAAAAATTTCAAATAAGGTTTGGTCAAATAAACTATTTGAAAAACAAATTCAAATATTATTTGATCAAATAAATTATTTGGAAAAAATATTCAAACATTATTTGGTCAAACAATTTATTTGACCTCTCAAACAATGCCCAGCCCTGCTCCCGAGTTCAAACTTTTTTGCTGCAAACTTTTTGTTTTCTTTTTTTTTATTAGGAAGACAGTGCTATAGGTTTTTTTTTGACAAACTACGATTGAAACTGTGCAAAAAATAAATTAAAGAGACAAATTTTATCACGCCAGTCTACCATAGGGCGGGCTAGGGCGGGCACGGGCGGGCGAGGGCCGCCCGCAGAAACGCCCGGGCGGGCGAGGGCCGCCCGCAGAAACGCCCGTCCGGATGGAAAGCCTATCCGGGCCCACCGGGCCGGGCCGAGCCGGGCCGGCCCGGTCGGCCCGGAAGTTCAGTACTGAAAAAAATTCAAATTTTTTTTTCGAAAATTTCCAGATTTTTTTGAAAAATATTTCTTAAAAACAATTTTTTGTAGGTTTCGAAGGTTTTTGAAAAATATACTTCAGGAAAAATATGAAAAATTTTCAGAAAATAAATTTTTGGACAAAACATTGTAGTGAAAAAAGTTCAAAAATTCAAATCCGGGCCCACCGGGCCGGGCCGGGCCGGGCCAAGCCGGGCCGGGCCGGCGGGCCGGCCCGGAATCTTGCAAGTCTGGTAAAAACTACCCTTTTCCCAATTTTTTTGTGAAATTTTCATAAATCTCCCGTTTGAAACCATTTCAAATCCATCTTCAAAGCTGGAGATTTGATTTCCAATGCCAACAAAACCAGGAAGCTTATTTTCATTTGTATTGAATGTTCATTAATCGAAATACATTCATGTCTCCGTCATTTTATTTATTTTATGCAACCTTTTCTTTTGTTTCACGAGAATTCTTGATAAGCCAGAAAGTTAAAAATATTGTGGTTGGATCACATTTTGATAATGGTCGACAAAAGTGAGTGTGATGGAGCAATATCTGAAACAAAACAATATCTTCGACACTAACGAACCCACTTAAATGAGTCCGATATTTCTAACGCCATTGAAACATGATTCATGATTTTTTTCTAAACATAAATCAACTTTCTTCCTGGTTTTTATTCATTACTTTCCAATTTAGAACATAAGAGCTGTGTTGTAAGCACTTCGAATTTTTCGGGAGGTGCTGAAACAAAACACATGAAACCATACTTGTCACGGGCCGGGCCGGGCCGGGCCGGGCCGGGCCGAAATCAGGAAAAATCTCGGCCCGGCCCGGCCCGGCCCGGCCCGGCCCGGCCCGTTTTGAAACATTTCTTCAAAACATTTTGAGTTTTTGAATTTTTTTTGGAAATTTTTTGAAAAAAGTATAGTTTTCGAATAAACATTTAAAATTAAATCAAAATGTGAATATGTAATGATAATTTAAGCATTTTTACTGTTTTTTTTTCGAAAAATTTCAAAAAAAAATTGGTAAAAATGGGTACCCATTTTTGAATCCGGGCCGACCGGGCCGGGCCGGGCCGGGCCGACCGGGCCGGGCCGGGCCGGGCCGACGGGCCGAGCCGGGCCGGCCCGATTTTTGACAAGTATGCATGAAACCGTAAGTTGTCAGTGTATGGATGAAAATGGTTAATTCAAAGTACTTATTGAGCAGTAGGCCTCAAGAAATACGAGTTTTCACAGTGGCAACAATCACGGCGCACCAACATTATGCTCGATCATAAATCCAATGCCCTAACAATAAGTTTCCAGAACAAAATAGCATTACTGATATATTATTGTCAGAAGATGGACTAGTTGTACTTACAAGAATGCTAAATCAGAAATACTTTTCATATTTCCAAGTATCCATAAAACTCATGTCTCCTCCTCCTCCTCGTCCTCCTCCAACTATCCCAATGCTAATAGTTGTATTTGAGCGAGAGCGGGTGAAAAGTGATTGAATCCAATCAAGAGAGGGGATAAGAGAGTCTCGGCCGACTGGGTGCCTAATGGTTCTTGACATATTTGTTGTCGCTCTTTTATTCTCTTTTCTCTCTATCAACACATGGTTTCCACTCCAATATACACTGCCGATTTGGAGGATATGCATTCAATGGAGACGTTTTTTTTTAACTGTTTTATGATTGTTTTTTTCTTGCTCACATGTGGGTTTCTGTTAATCATCTTCAAAAATAAATGGACGTTTTCAAATACTTCTTATATGAAATGTGGGGATATCCAAATAATTGCTGAAAAGTTAGGAAACTGTTGAATGCTTCTTTTTTAAATGGAAAAACAGTCACTGAAACACACAAGGTTCGTATGAAAACCCAAGTACTATCCTGGAAACTGACCAGTTCTGATTTTGTGATACTGTAAATCTTTTGAGTCAATATTCTCGGCATATTAAACTTTCTGGAAACCAGTTAGTAAAATCATGTAACCGAAACTGTAAATTTTGCATTATAAATTGAGTCAAACTTTTTTAGTATTTCAGCGATCTTGTTTATAGAATTCCATTTTATGTTTTTATTCCGTTTTCTGAATGGATAACATTTTGCGGTGTTGTTTTCTTTAAATTATTAATTAAGGTTTCACTACCAACATTAAATGAACATCTATCAAATCTTTTTGATTTTATTGTACATGAAGGAATACATACCCGAGACAAATGAAAGAGGGCGCAGCCTATTTTGAGAATTCCTTTTTTGAGAGGTTACGCTGTGGTTTGCAAACAAAACACTTCACGAAAGTTTACTCCGATGATGTCTATCAGTTCCAATAAAAGATTCGTTCTGAATGTAATCAATAATTATAAAATCCCTGTTACAGAACCTTAATTTCCGAGATTTTTTCATACTTTCAATGTTCAGTTCTTTCAATTCTCTTCAATTCTCTTTTAATATGCACAACTCCAAATTTGCATTTTTCTCAAGTACCAAAATTTCTATACTTCTACATAGCACTTATGGGGCAATTTCATCTGATTCTTAATAGGACCAGGTTTCCAATGTTTTCAGATAAAAAACAACGTTTCAGTATAGCATAATTATGAAAATTATTCATTTAAAAAACAATAATAGGCATTTCTTCGTTTTTCAGCTTCAGTTTATTTTTTGGCCTCGAATAAGTTGACCGAGTATCAGTTCTCTCTTTTTCTTAACGGCACACCATTCACGGGAAAATTCTTTTTTTCCAAATTTAAAACAAGTGGGATTGTTAATTAGAACCTAGTTACTGTACATTCGTAACTGTTCTAAAAAAATTTTCGGTTCCAGCAATTCTTTTTTTTTCATGTTATTATTGGACTTCCAATAGGCCGAAACCCCGAATTGCTTTTGTTTCGAAAATTCTGTTTCAAATTATTAACTTTTTCTTTTTATTAACTTTTTCTCAAAGATTCGTTCACAACTTCTCTTATTTCCAATATTTCCACAACTAGCAATGCAAGCCTTAATAAGTGGGATCACCTATAACTTTTCAAAATTACTTGAGGTTCAAATTTTTGAACTAGATTTTTCTTTGATGATAAAAGTAATGAAACTTGGTACCTAGTAACAATGTTTTCGAAAATCCAATGTTTCATTATAGAATGAACATGAAACACGTTTTTTATACACCATTCTTAGAATTTCAAATTTAGGTTCCTATTTCAATCAGTTCAAGCAGAAAACTTATGTAAAAACTAATTTTTCAGAAAAAAAAAACATTTTCTATTCCAACAAGTTTACATATTATCCATAGGTTTTTATTGAATGCTTGAATCCATTTGTAAATGAAATTTCAATGTCAGATTTACAACTTCTGTGTGAACCAATTTTTCAACCATTCTAGCGTAAGCTTCCCAACAGATCTAGTCTGATCACCACCTCAATCCAATTCATTTTCGATATTTCCTCAGTTGGTTATGCAAACATTTATAAGCGGCATCATCTCTCATAGACAGTCCGAGAGAGGGAAGTCCACTTGAGAAAGGTAGCAACTTGGAGATGGGAAGAAGAAGAAAAGAAATAAGGAAGCGTTTTCAATGATTATTTAGATTGATATTTTATTTATATTCCTGCATCCGGGAAGAGTTGCCACTAGACAGGCAGAGATTACTTCCCGTCTGGCTGTGTTTATCAACTTTTGTATTTGATATGGTGTGGCGGACTCTGAAACAATTTGTAAAATTTTTCTTCAGCTTCAAGTACTATGTATACTCAGTCTATTTGATATGTATTTGTTTCTTTAACTCCTCAATCCATTTCTAATGTACAAGAAAAAAGACCGGGGGTCAGATAAGGTACATTAGGGGGCTAAACCGAAAAATGGATAGTTGCGGGGGGAAAGGACTAGTTGATTAAGACAATGCTCATGTAATTCCACAATTTTGACAAAAAAAATCGATAAAGCTAAGCATCTATGTGTGATTCTCGTAAAGTTTCCAACGGTGCATAGCAACTAGTAAAAAAATACAAAAACAGTCAAGTTTAATTAATTTTACTGTTCCAACGATTGGGTAAAGATTTTGAAATTGACTGTTGGATTATTGTTCCTCATGAAAAATTTGATAAATTTCGAGTGATTTTTGAAAATCGAAAAAATAAATCTGTGCTCGGAAAAATTGCACCATGACCGAAAATTGGTGTTAAAAATTGTTGGAAGTACTATTTTTGTTCAAACTATTCCGTTTTTTCTTTTCATTTTGCTCGTTCCAGTGACGGAAAAATGTCAGTTTTCAGCCGATTCCTTTTTTCAAAAATTGTCGTCAAATATGGCGCATGCAGAAAGAAAAAATTGAGTAGGTCAGCGGTCGGTCGGTCGGGGGTCGGTCGGGTCGGTCAAAAATTGGACCGTATGGAAGCCTTAATTTGGGTATCAATCTATCACAAACTCTCTGCATTTTTCGTTTCATCTGTTCCAGAGACGTTCACCACTTTTATTTATGCGTATGCCCGTGGTCCTTTCGGTTTAAAGAATTTTCTTCGAAGAAGAATTAAAACATTTATCTTTCTTAAAAATAGTAAACATACATAAAACCGGTCTGTAAAAAAAAGTTGTGGATTACTTATTAAGTGAGAGGAGATGTCATATTTTGATATCTTGCCAATTGTTTCTTTGTGGACATACTTGTCATTTGACGGACCGGGCCGAGAGAAAAATTTTGCCGGTCCCGTGGAATGTTTTTTAAATTTAATTTTAACACGCCAAAAATAATTGTCAAGTATTTTTTATCACTCGATTCACTGTTCAAATACTTAACTTCGTCAGTTCACTCGAGTTACAGCGCAAAATGCCCCAATAACTACAGAAGCACCTCGAAATCAGCTCTCGGTTATTTGAAATTTTGGTGAAACACACATAAAATATTATTCCCCACCAAACTCCAATTAACACAACACTCTCATACATGTGTTCTGTTGTTCTTCCCTCTTTGAAGTATCCGCCACCTCCTCAATTCATATTTTTTCATTCTCCCAAAAAGAGACACAATTGTCTACTCCTCCTCTCCATTGCTCTTTCTTCCTCTTGAATGCTCGATCCCTTCCTTTGTATTTGCTCAAAATCGTCTCTCCTTTTTCTCTAAATCTCCTGAATATCCATTTTCTTCTCTTCAATATATCTCATTCTCTCTCCACTTCATTTCCGTCTATATCCAAAAAGAGAGACCCGTTCATATTTCCTCCGGAATAGTTTCATGCAAAAATTGATTGGGGGTTGATGTTGACGATTTTTTTCAATTAATATTTCTGTTTCAAAATTATCATAAAAATGCAAGAATATTTCAGTTACTGTTGGAATAGCGCTCTTCTTTAAATTAAAATAAATTTCTCCAATCGTGCAAAGAGCATTTCTTGCTAAATTCATGTTTTTTCTCTTTTCGATGAAACTGTGAATAGTTTTTTTTGTTGTAAAAAACTGCTTCAACTTTAATTCTTACAACTTCCGAAGAAAAGTCGCTTTTGTTTTAATTCCAACATCCGTTTATGCGAATTTCTCCAAATTGCACAACCCAAATGTAATCTACCTAATTTTGAATTTCATGAACAATTATCTGGACTTTCTGTTGACAAAGTCCGTTTTCGCAATCAGTATTTTCTGTTTCATCTAGCTGGTTTCTAATTGACTAGAATTATGAATTTAATATTTTCGTATTTGCATATGAAACCAAATGAAGATAATAGTTTTCAGTATCAAAAAATGGTTTGAAATTGGTTTAAACGGAGGAATAGGCCTTTTTTGAATTTTTTGGCTTAAAAAACTGTTTCGAAACGGCATAAAATAATGAGTGATTTTGTGGATAATTCCATTGGGAGTTTTTTTGACAAATCTCCGATCACTCTTTGAACTTCAATCAAAAATATATAATTTGATTCCACACTCCTGTTCCTGATTATTTATTCTTGCTCCTATATTCAGAAAGAATTCGTTAAAAAATTATAAACTATATAAAGAGCTCTTCAGATTTTTTAATGAGTTTTACATATTTGAAATTATGGGCCGACCGAAAAGACCGTGAAACCCTCTACAGTTAAATAATTTCAACTAAAAACAAAAAAAAAACTGTTTCCAAACTGTTATGTTTCTCGTCATGTTGGGGGACTTTTACTGTTTTTTCTGAGAACTGCTCCACAGTTTTGTATAATTGCCTTAACATTTTGCCCAGGAAATCATTTGCTCCATTCACCGCTATATGAACTAAAATCTCCGTGTTTTCGGCTCTATTGGCAAAGAATGGTCCCAACCGCAAAAAACGGTCCCAACCGCAAAGAATGGTCCCAACCGCAAAGAATGGTCCCAAAATTTTGTGTGACCCAAATTTCCGAATTACATGGTCCCAACCGCAAAGAATGGTCCCAACCGCAAAGGATGGTCCCAAAATTTTGGGTGACCCAACTTTCAGAATTGAATGGTCCCTACCGCAAAGAATGGTCCCTCAAAATTGATACGAAAAACGTTTCACCATTCTCTTAGGCTTAGGTTTCTTAGAAATTGGGAAAAAATTGACAAATACGATTAATAATCGGTTTTGTCAATTTTTTCACCAATTTCTAAGAAACCTAAGCCTAAGAGAATGGTGAAAAGTTTTTCGTATCAATTTTGAAGGACCATTCTTTGCGGTAGGGACCATTCAATTCGGAAACTTGTGTCACCCGAAATTTTGGGACCATTCTTTGCGGTTGGGACCATTCTTTGCGGTAGGGACCATGTAATTCTTTGGGACCGTTCTTTTATTTTTTGGGACCGTTCTTTGCGGTTGGGACCATTATTTGCCAATAGAGCCGTGTTTTCTTTCAGTATTTCTTCATCTACCAGCATCAACACGGTCATCAACAACATCCCCTAGAAGACACCTTCCCCCACACAATCGGATTGATATCAAATAAATGAAATGCAACATGATAACAAAAGGTGAACTAAACTTCTTGAGAGAAGAGATGGAAAAAGTCAAAAAGTGAGAGAAAAAAGAGAAAGAAAATAAGGAATACCTGTGAGAATTAGACGATTTCGGTGGCTATCTCTTGTTCTCATCTCATCAAAAAATGGAAACGGAATCGATCTTTTTCACGATTTCTTGTTTTAAAACTGACAGAAATCTGTGAACATTTCTTTAGTGGTTATTTTTATACTTTTTGGTTGATTTTTAACTTTTTTCGTATTTTGTTCACTGTTTCACACAGATGACATCAGCTATACTTTATCAACATTAATTAGTTATTGTCTCCTTGAAGGTTAAAAATCAAATAATAAATTTAGGTATGAGTTTTTAATTCCCAATTTACTTAATTAAATTTCCAGACCCCAAATCTCGCCGACTATCCGAAGACACTCATCCAACGTGAAAACGTATGACGCTATTCAATTCCGGGATAAATTGAGAAGAGGTTCGTTATAGTTTTAAAATAATAATTGCCGTTCTTAACAAAAAACTGGTGGCAATCAATTATTTTTACAAACAATTTGAAACACAAAATTTTTCTGAAAATGTGAGAAGTTCGGTTTCAAAATGTTGTGATAGAACTGAATTTTTGTCTTCTAAAATAATAAACACATCAGATGGCCATAATTTTTTTTAACGTTTTGTTCTAGAATTGCAGTTAAGTGTGGATGAATCATTGAAGAATGAAATACCTTTAAAAGAATTTCCTGAAAGTGAGTCCAAAAAGTAACAAGAGATTTTTGGCAATTTGACGGCTCATCCCTTTCTTTACAAGATTTATTGAACCCACTTTCAATGGAATTCAAACTCTCTCTGGGATTATGCGTCAACCACCTGAACGATCAGAAATTATTTCTCTCTCCCTTGAATACAATTTTGTGGAAACAGAAACGTTTTTTTCTTGAAAATTTGAAAATTTCAGTCTCAAAATGTTGTGTTAAAACGGATCAATGTAGGTTACCATCTCAAGCTGCTTTTCTCGAGTTTTCACCGCACAATAAATCAACCGGAACTGTCAGAAATCAGATTAAAACTGTATATCTGAAACAGTGGTCAAGCGAAAAAGTCCTTCCACTGATTTTGAACTTTTTGAATCTCTGGCCAAAATCATATCACATATGTCTGATTTCATTCCCTATTACATAAATATCCAGTCGAAACATTCACTAATTTTAGTGGTATTATTTAATCGTTAAACCAATATTGTGACACCGAAAATATTCTGGATAATGGAAATATATCTTTCATAGTGTTCTGTTACATAGAATGGAGCTTGATGTTCTGAAATGAGACGCTCTCCCGAAGTTCCAATCAGATTTATTCTCGGAGCACAGTGGATTACAATCAATTCCGGAGAAAAAACGATTTTAACACAAACATCTGAAACATATTCCAAATTTTTCGGCTGTTTTAGAATTTCCTGAAGTCCAAACTCCATTTCACAATTTCTTTTTCATTCCAAATAATCATTTCAGGTGTATCGTTAGAAAATATCGGTCCACATCGTGTCTGTTTCTATCCACAACCAACACCATCCCACCGCAATCCACCAAACGCAAATCGTCCGGTTATATTCTCAAAGGTATGTTCTCCTTGAAGATGTCATTGTGTCTAATGAAATCAATTTTTGATTGAAAACTCACTGAAACATAAATTAATCTGATATTTCGACTATTTGACTTTTCAGAAATATATGAATCAATCGATGAATTGAACTCCTCATTAAGAAATAACTGAACCAGAAAGTATTTAGATTTTTCTACTTAAGACAATTATGATCCTTCTCTATCCTATTCTGAATCCGTATAATTCCAATTTTCAGAATCCCATTGGCTCAGCATCGAAAAACATCAGCCGAAAAGTTTCCAGTTACTCAAAAATGTCAAGTTTGGCGAGAGTTGCATGGGTAAGTGGTTCTGGGTTTCGAAAATGAGGCATAAAAGTGTTGTCCTAGTAGCACACTAGTCAGTAAGAAAGTTTTCAAGAGATATGAGTTATATTTGAAACAGTTAATTTAAAAAAAAACATTATTCAGCTAAACCACGTATGTATTTATAAATCGGGGTTTATGATAAACCAAGCATTGAATATTGTGTTTTTTTTAGCATTATAATCGTATAACTCGGTAGTTATAGTGGTTGAGGAGTAAAAGTGATTGTGAAACAGAACCTTGTTGAAAGTCACTGTTTTGCATTACAAGTTTTATTGATGACAGTATTCTCCAATATTCATTTTATACAAAATAATAAAATTAGATCACATATAAATTTAAATATGTCAATGCACAGCCATGTTGCTGAAATAACTTGAAATTGTAGTGAAACTGAAATTTCGAAATTTTTGTTTTGTTATAAATATTCCACCTGTTTCGTGATTGTTATAAATGATGTGTCGCCCAGGAAGGACTCAGGTATTTTTTGGCGAGGGTTGGGCAGTGAAAATGTTAAAAGGGCCATGTGGCCATTGAATAAGGCAAATTGCCCACAAAAAGGGCCACATGGCCCAGTGGGCACTAGTTTGGCGCGGGTTGGGCACAAGCTGGAGAGTTGGTGGCCGAAAGGAGAGGCTGGTTGGATGTGGGCACGAGTTGGGCACCTGTTTGGCCCCGGTTGGGCACCACATTGGCGCGAAGTGGGCACAAGTTGAGAAATTGCGCTCTACAGCACACGCTGATTTTTCACCACGTTTTTTCTAATTTATTTCATTTCTTTTTTAATTCTTTCGTCCTTCTATTTTATGCTACTTTTTTCAATTAGAATATGAGACAATCTACACAGATCCGCCACTAAAACAGGTAAGAAGCTACTATTTTTTTTTTTTCTTTCAATTTTTGACAAATTTCAGCTTAACGAGAAATAAATTCAACAATACGAGCATCATCATCAACTATGCGCTTCGGCTACTCCACTGCTCGTCTCGGCTAATTTTCGCATTTACTTTAGATTTTTACTTTTAATTCGTATATTTGTAGCTTTTACTAAAAATTATATTCTTTTCCTGTATTCCTATTCCCCATTTTACAGTTTGAAAAATTCTAGGTTTATTTTATCTTATTACTCCCCATTATTACTGAAATTATTATTTTGTGTTTAATTTTGATGAATAAATAGTACAAAAGTACAAAAAAGTGTAATTTGGTTAATTATAGGCTAAATGGTAAGGAGAGAAAGGAGAGGAATGTCGCTCGTTGTACCAAATCTCGGCACTTTGCCCACGAAATGGGCCATGTGGCCCTCAAAATCGGCACGAGTGCCGGCGTAGGGCAGGCGCCGCGGCCCTTTTCTCTGGGCCATGCTGCCCATTTCGTGGGCAAAGTGCGAAAAAATACCTGAGGAGAGTTTCTATTCTTGTTGGACACCAATTGGTTTTAGAATGAACTTTAGTTAAAAAGATGGTCAAAAAGAATAACTCTACCAAAATAAGCTTGAGCTACCATCACTTTTCCAACTAACCGAAGTCCTGGTTGCGGGACATTTGCAAACCAGACATTTGGCAACCTTGACGTTTTGACATTAGAATTTTTTTTATTCCGAAAACCAAAACTTTTATTCCGAAAACCAAACGTGAATTTCCTCGGTCCATGTAAAAATTTTTGAACTCCCAATTTCGAAATGACAAGGTTTCGAAATGTCTAGTTTCTAAATGATCGGTTTGGAAACCTCTTTGCCCCGAAGCCAAAATCCTTGATGTCTCTCATAAGTCCAAAAAAACCGGAAAAAACGACCACCAATATCTAAAATTGAATGATATGTCGATTCCAGCTGTGACCACAGTCCGCGATCTCGGAATCTATTTCTCCAGTCAACTTAGCTTTACTCATCATCACGCTCTGATTATTCGGAAAGCTCATCAAAGGATTAATATATTTTTTTCGGTCCTAAAATATGCGTCGTGGAAAGTATTCATCAAATGTTACGTGGTTTACATTCGTCCTCTACTGGAATATGGCACTGTGGTCACATCACCTATTCATAAGGAGAATGTCATAATGCTGGAATCAGTCCAGAAGTCTTTTGTTTTCAGAGTTTATAGGAAATTCAATACGTCGTACTCATCGTATTTCGAGGCTCTTGAAGAATGTGATCTAAAATCACTGGAACATCGCAGACTATGTATTGATTTAATCTTCACCTATAAACTGATGGTTACCAAGGAAATTATTATTGATGATCCTATAATCGAATTTTTTATCATTCAAGGCTAAGGCGGCATAGATATTATCTCAAATCTCTAACTACGAACTCGAATAAATTATCTTCTCAAATACTCTCTAATAGAGTTCTCCGTTGTTGGAATTCTTTATCAGAATTGGTGTTTCCGGTTAAACCGAGCACAGCTGTCTTTAAGAGCAGAATATGTAAATATGATCTCAATCATTTCCTGTCATTAAACCCAACAAATTATTTACTTTACTTTACCTCCTATGGATAGTGGAGCTAATCTCGAGGTAGCAGAAAGTGCAGAAAACTATTTTTTCTTATTAAAAAGTAGTTTTTTGCTTTTTTTTGCTACCGCTAGAATAGGCCCATTATCATTATGTATGTATTCTTTCTCTTTTTACTAACCATCTCTTACATGTAAATTCTAAAACCATTCCATTTTCTCGTGTCAGCGGTTTCCGCCCTTCGATGAAATAAAGAAATTAAATATCCCGGGTCAAAATATAAAATATCAGAGAAACTGGAAAGTTGAAAAATATGAATATCATAACTTCATCATGTGTATATGTTGGTCGTTTGGACGACAGTGGGGGAAGCGGGGACAGAAAGAGAGAGAGTGGTTTCATTTCAAATATACAAAATATATTCAAAAACTCTCTTTCTCGTCTCTTCTATCTATATAACGTGTGAATCATACACAACCATTCTCTTTTTGATATTCTTCTTTTTTTTGTCTCTTACCTATTGACTCGCACCTGGAATTCATATAGTTCGCTGAAAATTTTGTTGAAATTCGAAAAATGACGTCGAGGCGTCCTGGTTTGAGCCATTTCTTTGCAAGTTTGGATACGGATTCGGCGCTTTATGAGAGTAATTTGGTAGGTCAACGATATTTGACCTACCTTGGGATTGAGAATGTTGATCAGAAATTTGCTTCTTTCAAGTTTTGAGTAGTCATTCGAAACGTTATTTCGGTTTGTTAGATTCAAGTGATTTTCTAAATTTTCCAGCTCCGACCGTACCCAGGAGATCCGATGCATGCTGCCACGTTGCCAAGGAATTATGGTATGTTTTGGTTTCTTTTGAAATTCTTCCGTTTCAAATAATTGGCAAAAAGATTAGAGGAAAATTGGAGATACTTCGGTGCAGCTGGACTGTGGATAATTTTTCGTAACACGCATAACCTGGCCTAGATGAATTAGACTCCGCCCTTCTAACAAGAGTTCTCTGTTGCTGACTTGGCTGAAATTGATACACTTTGCAGTGATTCTAGTTTCTCATATTTTCAGGTTTTATCACAAGTTAATCAGTTAAAATTGAACTATGTCCAAATGTGGTCATCTATTCATTACAGTTTCTTAGTTTTCTTAAATTTATACGGTTTTACAACTGAATGGTTCATTCTGTATTCTAGTTTGCTCTCCTGTACTTTATTATTGAAACAAATACTTACTAGGGAAGGATCCCTAGTCGAGATGGAGTTACAGGTTTAAATTTATATATCACTAGAACGGAAATTTTGCGCTGTTTTCAAATCTGTATTTTAATTTTGCTCAACGATCTCAAGGAAAAGTTATTAGCGTTACTGTGGCTTTTCAGTGAAAAAAAACTGAGAATGGTGGTGTAGGGAAGGAGGTTTAGTCGCCGTTAGGCGACGTAAACCGACTGGTTTTATAATTATTGATCATAACCTGAACGAATCTTCCTTTGGAACTGATAGATATTATTACACTCTTTCTTTCAGCTCTCTCGGGGATGTGTAGTGAAGTCAGCGATAATCAAATCAAAGTGGTTTGATGTTCATTTAATGTTGGCAGTGAAACTTTAATTAATGGTTTGAAGATAACAATACTTATAACCACAAAATATTTAATACTCAAAAATGCAATAAAAAATGGAATTTAAAAAACCAGACCACTAAAAAAATCGACTCAAGATTTACAGTTTCCACAACATGGTTTTTCTTACTAGTTGGTAGAAAGTTTAATTTTTCAATAATGCCGACTCAAAAGATTTACAGTATCACAAAATCAGAACTGGTCAGTTTCCAGGATAGTACTTTTCCAATTTCAAATTTAAATTACAGTTTTTCTGCAAACGATCACAATTTCTTATTGGATTTCTTTCTAAGCTCATCGTTGAGGAATCGAAACTTTTCTTGTAAATATCCGTGTTAAAGGAGTATCGTGAAACGTTGGATCTTTCGAGTATCAATAGAAATTGAGAGGTACCAAGTTTTCCACTGTTTCGGAAACAGAATTTTTGCAGAAAATTATCTGTTAGTTTTAATTGTCTTGTAATTTTAGTTGTCTTTTTTCGGTTTAGCTGTGTCGACAAATTATTTTCTAATCAAGTTCCATCAGAAATTGATTTATAACCAGAAATTGTAATTTTTCAAAGTCACGAATTATTTCTAACGCTGTGAATTTATATTGTTTTTCTAACCTGATATTATATCATGTAACCTGTTTTCTTTTTAGTGTGACCGAGTCTCATTGTAGTTTTTATCCGCTCAAGCTCTCACTCACTTTCATTTATAAAAAAACTCTATAGTGTCTCATTAATTTTACAATGATAACTTCACCTTGTCTAGTAACAGCAATTTCTTGGTGTCTGTTTCAAATTTCGCGTTTCAGTGCAACTCTATTGGTTTAGGTTGTTCCATGTTTTTTTTTACCTCAAACGGGAAGTGTAATGAAAAATAATTTACCTGTTTTCTGGTTTTCATAGAAATTCGTTATACTCGAATTATTCAATTCTAGTAGTTTTTGTTATTGCAAACTGCGAAGGGTACTGTACAGTTTGATTACCGCGATTTTTGTACCTCAACTTGAAAATTTTGAAAATTGGTGCAGCGTTATTTAAAATCCTATCGGAATTGAAATTAAAAGTGACTGTTTGTCACAAATTTGAAACTGTGGAAAAATTTTCCGTTTCCAAACCAATTGTAAGTTGAGAGAATTACTTTAATTCTGCATAGACTTATAAGGGAAGTCTTTGGAGACGCCACTTTCAAACAACCTATAAATTTGGTCATAGGTGTTTTCGACCACGGGGAGTCCATTTCTGCAGTCAAAATCTTCTAAATGTGTCTGCGAGCCGGTGTCTGTTTTTAACATAATTTTTTGTTAAGTGTATTAGAAAGCACAGGTATCATAATATGTATCATAAATATTATTTTGAATGAAACTCACAGTTTGCAATTTAGGAATCACAGTAAACTAAGATTCATTGAGCTGAAAATCAATTCCATATCGTTTTAAACTTGAATTTGGAAAATTTATATGTAGCTTTTGTAGCAGTCGTCATTTTTGCCAAAAAAACATTGAATTTCTTTAAAACTTTTGATCTCCGATACGAATGTAATCTCAAATAGTATTAGGGAGAAATCATGCATGTGAAATCGTATTTAATTTTTGCACTCTTCATAATTTATATGTTGTTAATTGCCACTGATTAGAACGTCGCAACCGGACCTTTTGAAACCGGACATCTGGTTTCGAAATGTCCTGTTTCGAAATGTCCGATTTCAAAATGCCCGCTTGCTGTCATGTTCGTTCACGTTGAAGTCTTTTCATCATTAAAGTCTTTTCATCATTAGAATTTCGGTGAACAACGATGTTTGCCAAACTTAACTCCGGTTTCTTTTTTGTGAAACCGGGAAAAATTTCACCGGTGAAAAATAACCGGATTTTCGCCGGTTTCTTCACCGGTGGAGCACACTGGACGTATTATTTTAATTTTTCTCAGTTTCTCAAACTTATGTAGGTTGAGCTTTCGGCTTGTCAAGATTTTTGATGAGCAAATTTCGGTGGTACCTTTTTCCAAAAGTTGCCCTTCACCCTCTCAAACGTTTGCCTTTCCGGAACTGATGTGCATTGAAAAATACGTGAAAAAATTAAGAGACTTTGGCTTGCATTCCTACTGATAGTGAGTTCTGAAACGAGCATGGCTCTGGAAAGGGATAGTTCTGGAATGGGAATGTTCTGGAAAAACATACCACCTATATAAATGGCATTTACGAGATCAAAATGCTGTTTTTGAGGCTTGAGCAAAAATAAGATTTCACTAACGCAAGTTGAGCAACCAGATGTCTGATATCTCGGCTTCAACTACTCATTGAAATAAGAATGAAAAATAACTATTGATAATTTTCATGACATTTCAGGTTCTGCATCATCCACTACCAATCCGAAGCGACACGATTGAAAATCGAAATCGCCAATGCCAAGTGGAATGGAGACCGTTTGAGGGCTTATAATGATGTGAGTATTTTTCTAGTCTCGATTGGAATTAGTGATACTATTTTGGATTCAAAAAAAAATCAAAGTGAAACTGAAATTTTTATGTTTCGAAAAAAAAAGTTTTCGAATCATTTGATACGAGGCAAGGACTACTTATTCCAGTTAAGAAAGAATAAAAAGATAGAAAACGAAAGGCGAAGCCATGAAGAAGTAGTATCGTCTAGATGAAACAGTATGTGAAAAATCGAAACTATGAGCCCAGAACACTCGAAATAAATTTTGTGTAATGTTCAAAAAGTTTAGATAGTTTAGAAAATGAAAAAATTGTCTTGTTTCGAGTGATCCATGAGAGATTTTCAACAAGAATTATTGTTACTTTAATCACCATGAACTCTCTTATGTAAAATTGGTAAAACCGGTAATGAAGAATGTAAAAATCAAAGTTTTTGTTTAAATTACGGAATAATATATCAAATCACAGATCAAATCACAAATAACCAACAAGAAGCATTGATCTTTTGTAGAACATGTTCTAGCTGTCATACATGTTAGAATTCATGGAATCTTACATTCTTGTGACAATTTCCGTTTCTTTCAAATTTATTTTGATATACACTTCATCAGCATGGGTTACCGTCCCCAAAGTATACGGGATCCAGATCAGGATGTTTAGAAACAGCTGAAAAATTAATGTTTTTGGCAGAGCTGTTATTTTTCAACGGTTCTCAATTTTTTAGTTCGTAGGCATTCTTAGAAATAAAAAATCCACTCCATTTCAAGATTTCCGACTTTCTCTCATCCCTTTCCATTCCGATCCATTTTTTTCATTGGTTATGTCGGTATTCATTATTTCTAACTTACACATCTGTAGATACATACATGTCATTGTCTACCATTTCTTTAATCAGAAAACATCGTCTAATTGAAACAGAAGCGTTTCACAATTTTCATCGAAAAAATCCAAAAAAAATTAATTGAATGGTCATTGAGTTGCATCCAATTCGAGACCAATCCTTGTTTGTTCGTGCACTGATACAGAACGGCGAGATGAGTCTAAATAGTCACAAATGGCAAAAATTGTACCGTTACACGTCTTCTTCGGATTAAAAAAAATTAACTAATCTGGAAGTCGAAAGAGATAACGACTGTTTCAGAATACTTATAATTTATTGATTAAATGTTTAAAAATACTATTTAAACGAAACTTGCTGCCTTACAATAAATACAACTATCTCGTGAGATACACTTTTCAGTTGCTCAACCAGTCAGTTTGAAAACAAGTTTACGGCTACGCTGTCAAAGTTTCATGGGACCGTGTTTGTACTTCAATGAGATTCACTTTATACCAAAATGCTAAACATGATGCGCTAAAACTCACTGTTACATTAAGATCTTGTTTCCTGAAAGTTTGGGTTAGTGGTAGTAAGTTCCAATTACATGCCATTTTTATATTCATCAAGAATCATTTAAAACTAAAAGTGACGGTTGCACAATACCCCCAAATCAACGTGATATTATCGTAAAGAAGATCGAAATGGCCTCAAAATGCGAATTCTCTCTTCGCTCAAATATTTCTCCCATTTCTCTTGCACATTTCCTCATTCTACAACAATGACGCTATTGCTAATAGTGTTTTAACTCAGTAATTACATAGCTAAATATTTATTTTCAGAATCGATGAAGCACTGAATGACGATCGGTAGTGGAGTTGCCTCGGAATCGCAGTATCAACATAGGTCGAATCGGTGGTTCGAGTGAAGAAAACCGAGGATGTTCTCCCGTATCACTTGAGATCCTTTGGAGCTTTGAGCGGATTTAACTTGAATCCCCAGGCTCCGGATCTCGAAATGACGACCGGAGGGATCTTCATAAATAATTGAAATGTTTTTCACTGTTTATTCTATATCGAGCATGTGTGATTTTGAAAAAAAATGTAATTCACAGCTTGATTCTCAATAAAAATTATTTTAATCACTTCTTCTTTATCCGTTAAGACGTTCTCAAATGTTTCATTGACTGAGTGTAAAATTGGAAACTGGTGGTTTTCCGTTTTAATAATAATGGAAATTGTTCAAAATTTAAAATTCAATGTTGTTTCGAATGCTGGGTATGTATTGATTTTTTTCTTCGAAACTAGTCGTAGTTAAAAAAATTAAATTCAGAATTTCTTCTAAATTTTGAATATTTGAATAGGCATTACGGTAGTCGGAAATTTTGATGAATTGGCGTGTGTCAGCTTGGAAAAAATCAAAGAAGCTGCCGTAGAATAAATCACTAGAATAAACTTCAGTTGAATAAAGTTCATTGAAATTGCAATTTTTGGAAATTGTGTCATCTTGATTGTCTTCTTTACAAACAATCTGCCGTTACAAATATTCTAAAAATATCTGCTTGAAACGGATCAGTTAGTTATCCATCTTTGATTTTTAGTACTAATAGAAATTCGAACCGAATGTGTCCAATAAAAGAAAAATACTGTTGCAGTATCTTAATTTCGCCGTTTCTTTTCAAGCGAAAGTTATTTCTACCGCTCCACGTTGAAATTCTGAACAAAAACTTTATTCGAAAATGTTGTTAGAAATTTCTAACTGCGGGAAAGTTGAAGCAGTTGCTTGCTTATTCAAACCATGGTATCTTCGTACAGATTCATGTTTCAGTATGGGAATAAAAAGAATCGAATTTTTCTATTCCTGTTTAACTGCCTGGATAACTGCTTTTGAATACACACATAAGTAAACTTACTGTTCTAGACATTCTTTGCTCAGAAAATGTTTGGTTCTTTCAAATTATACTGTTCCTTGTAGTTGTCTTATTTGTTTTTTTCAGTTGAACGACGCAATGCATTGTACAAAAAGTGATTCTTCAAAAGAAAAACGTTATGTTTCAACAAATGATTATTTTACATTTTCTATTCCTTTTTCTTGCTGAATATATATCGCAGACTTCAAAAAACTGCAAAAAATGTGAGAAGCCGATTCAAATGTTTCAGCAAAAAGGTAAAAGCTACCCTTTTCCCAATTTTTTTTTTGAAATTTTCATAAATCTCCCGTTTGAAAACCATTTCAAATCCATTTTCAAAGCTGGAGATTTGATTTTCAATGCCAACAAAACCAGGAAGCTTATTTTCATTTTTATTGAATGTTCATTAATCGAAATACATTCATGTCTCCGTCATTTTATTTATTTTATGCAACCGTTTTTTCTGTTTAACGAGAATACTTGATAAGCCAGAAAGTTAAAAATATTGTGGTTGGATCACATTTTGATAATGGTCGACAAAAGTGAGTGTGATGGAGCAATATCTGAAATAAAACAATATCTTCGACACTAACGAACCCACTAAAATGAGTCCGATATTTCTAACGTCTTTGAAATATGATTCATTATTTTTTTCTAAACAAAAATCAACTTTCTTCCTGGTTTTTATACATTACTTTCCAATTTAGAACATAAGAGCTGTGTTGTAAGCACTTCGAATTTTTCGGGAGGTGCTGAAACAAAAAATATGAAACCGCAAGTTTTCATTGAGATTGTATGTATGAAAATGGGCATTTCAAAGTACTTATTGAGCAGTAAGCCTCAAGAAATACGAATTTTCACAGTGGCAATAATCACTGCGTACCAACATTATGCTCGATCATAAATCCGATGCCCTAAGTTTCCAGAACAAAATCAGACTATTGCGAGATTAGTGTCATAAGATAAACTAGTTGAACTTGACAGAATCTTAAAACAGAAAAAAATCACTCTCCAAACTCATGTCTTTTCCACCTCCAACTATCCCAATGCTAATAGTTGTATTTGAGAGAGAGCGGGTGAAAAGTGATTGAATCCAATCAAGAGGGGGGATAAGAGAGTCTCGGCCGACTGGGTGCCTAATGGTTCTTGACATATTTGTTGTCGCTCTTTTATTCTCTTTTCTCTCTATCAACACATGGTTTCCACTCCAATATACACTGCCGATTTGGACGAGATGCATTTAAAGGTGGACTAAACTCAACTCCGATATTTTCATAGAATAATGTATGAGTACCGGTGAGTTCATTTTCATATCGAAAAAATTTTAAAAATCGGTCTGGAACCCGCTGAGAGCGATCGCCGGTGAGTTTGGGCATTTCGGTGGCCTAGAAATTCGACTTCGGCCATGTTGAATTTTTCAAATTTTAACGCTATTTTCGTTCATTTTTGTTGTTTTCTTTCAATAATTTCGAAAGTAAACGGCAAAAATTGATAGAATTATTACAAAAATGTTAGAAAAAACGAAGAAAACTCGAAAAAAACAACATTTTCGAAAAAGTTCTAGAATGTTCCACGCCCACAGAAATGCCCAAACTGTTTTGCCGCTCATTCTCAGCGGGGAATGAACCAAATTGAAAAATTCTTGAAATATGAAGATGAACTCACGGAAATGAACAAATGAACATACGACTGAACTCGAATTGCTAAGCCATACCGCCAATTTTCACCGGCCACCGAAATGCCCAAACTCACCGGCGATCGCTCTCAGCGGGTTCCAGACCGATTTTAAAAATTTTTTCGATATGAAAATGAACTCACCGGTACTCATACATTATTCTATGAAAATATCGGAGTTGAGTTTAGTTTCTTGCTCACATGTGGGTTTTTGTTAATCGTTCTCTCTTCAAAAATAAATTGACGTTTTCAAATACTTCTTATATGAAATGTGAGGTTTTCCAATTAATTGCTTAGAAGTTACAAGTACTGTTGAATGTTTCAATTTTAACTGAAAAACAGTCACTGAAACACACAAGGCTCATATGAAAACTCACGTACTATCCTGGAAACTGACCAGTTCTGATTTTGTGAGACTGTAAATCTTTTAAGTCAATATTTTCTACCAATTAAACTTTCTGACAACCAGTTAGTGAAATCATGTAATCGAAACTGTAAATTTTGCATTATAAGTAGGGACCGCAATGAACGTGGGCGGAGTTTTTCATTTTCTTCTCTTGGGACGTCATGGGGAGATTATCAGAATGTTTGACGGTCTGCCCTGAGAGCCCAGTATGCTAAAACAGAATGAAAACTTTCGACACCTATGTAATCGAGTACGTAGAATTCGATGAACACACTTTCGTTTCACCCAAATTTTTAGTTTTCTCAGAAAACTGAAAAAACGTTTTGCCTCGAACAGAAAAATGTCACGTTGAGATCATTGTAGGTCAGACTCGCATCGTTTTTTCACTGTTTCTAGTAGTTCTTGACATACTCTAATAGGTTTTGAAAGAAAATTCAATTTTCGTATTGTAGAATTTTTTTGGGAGCCAGCTGAACTTCGAGGCATCACTTCAAAAAATTTACAGTGACTACCTATATATTTTTGGACATATTGTTTTCGGAAATCTCTTCAGGTACCTGGGGCCAAGATTTGGAAAGCCGTTGATTCGTAAAATGTGGTTTTTTCGGTGTCCGAAGACAACAGGCTCAAAAAGAAAAGTAGTTTTTCCGACAGTTCAGGTTAATGCAAGTCAGACTCGCATCGTTTCTCGACGGAATCAGAATGCACGCAAAATTTCGATCTAGACCCACTTAGAAATTAAAAAATCCGTATTGTAGAACTTTAGATAATTGATGATTTATCTCGAAATATGCTCAAAATCCTTCAAAAAATTCTCCTGAATTTAAAAAAATCACGTCAATAATATATTCTCCTATTATCAACGTCACATTTGTGTTCATTTGGTTCAGTGGATAACACGGGGTGGTTTTATTCAAAGGGTTTCTGGTTCGGACTTTCCCGATTTTTGCCAAAATTTGACGGATTGAACGTGAAAACAGAAAATATTTTTTGCGTGGTCAGGAAAACGAAAGAATTCCCCAAGAGAATTCAGTAGAAACCATGGCTGACCAAAAGGTCCTGTAACTTCGGAGAGTGTGAATATTTTCGGAAAAAATTTTGGGAATGTACTTCGATATACCTGAAGAACAGGCCAGGATGGAAATTTTAATGGAAAATTGAGTTTGAAAAAAATGTTGCGGTCTCTAATTATAAGTTAAATCAATTTTTTTGTGTTTCAGTGTTCTTATTAATAAAATTCCATTTTAATTTTTCACTGCGGGAATGTTTCTAATCATTGTGCGGTATGTTTCCCTTTAACTTATTAATTGAGGTTTCAGTACCAACATTAATGTCTAGCAAATCTATTTGATTTAATTGACATTGGTGGTCTGCAAACAACAAATTCCAAGAAAATTTATTTCGATAATATCTATCAGTTCTAAAAGAAGATTCCTTCTAAATGTGATCAAAAAATATAAAGCCCCTGTTACAGAATCTTAATTTCTGGGAGTTTTTATTTTCTAAGATTGGTGAGGTTTTTCTTTCATCTTGCTAACTTGAAATTTACATTTCTCTTTAGTTTGAAAACTTCTTTATATAGAACTTCTGGAGCAATGTTTAGCTGATTTTCATAAGACCAGGCTTAACGTTTTCAGAAAAACAACGTTTCAGTATAACCAAATTATGAAAATTATTTATTTAAAAAACAATATTGGGCATTTCTTCGTTTTTCAGCTTCTGTTTATTTTTTGACCTCGAATAAGTTGACCGAGTATCACTTCTCTCTTTTTCTTAACGACACACAATGTACGGAAAAATTATTTTTTTTCAAATTTAAAACAAGTGAGATTGCTAATTAGAACCTAATTACTGTACATTCGTAACTGTTCTAAAAAAATTTTTCAGTTCCAGCAATTCATTTTTTGGCTCTATTGGCAAAGAATGGTCCCAACCGCAAAGAACGGTCCCAAAAAATAAAAGAACGGTCCCAAAGAATTACATGGTCCCTACCGCAAAGAACGGTCCCAACCGCAAAGAATGGTCCCAAAATTTTGGGTGACACAAGTTTCCGAATTGAATGGTCCCTACCGCAAAGAATGGTCCCAACCGCAAAGAATGGTCCCAAAATTTTGGGTGACACGAATTTCAGAATTGAATGGTCCCAACCGCAAAGAATGGTCCCTACCGCAAAGAATGGTCCCTCAAAATTGATACGAAAAACTTTTCACCATTCTCTTAGGCTTAGGTTTCTTCGAAATTGGGAAAAAATTGACAAATACGATTACCAACCGGTTTTGTCAATTTTTTCTCCAATTTCTAAGAAACCTAAGCCTAAGAGAATGGTGAAAAGTTTTTCGTATCAATTTTGAAGGACCATTCTTTGCGGTAGGGACCATTCAATTCTGAAATTCGTGTCACCCAAAAGTTTGGGACCATTCTTTGCGGTAGGGACCATTCTTTGCGGTTGGGACCATGTAATTCGGAAATTTGGGTCACCCAAAATTTTGGGACCATTCTTTGCGGTTGGGACCATTCTTTGCGATTGGGACCATGTAATTCGGAAATTTGGGTCACCAAAAATTTTGGGACCATTCTTTGCGGTTGGGACCATTCTTTGCGGTTGGGACCGTTCTTTGCGGTTGGGACCATTCTTTGCCAATAGAGCCCATTTTTTACATGTTATTGTTGAACTTCCAATAGGCCGAAAACCTCATTTGCTTTTGTTTCGAAAGTTCTGTTTTAAAACTGCAATTTATTATCAATGTTTCATTATAGAATGAACATGAAACACTTTTTTTTACATTGCAGCGTTTTCGAACTTAGGTTCCTATTTCACTCAGTTCAAGTAGATCACTCATTTAAAATTGATTTTTCAGAAGAAACATTTCCTGTTCCAACAAGTTTACATATTATCCAAAGGTTTTTATTGAATGCTTGAATCCATTTGTAAATGAAATTTCAATTACAGATTTACAATTTCTGTGTGAACCAATTTTTCAACCATTCTAGCGTAAGCTTCCCAACAGATCTAGTCTGATCACCACCTCAATCTCAATCCAATTCGTTTTCGATATTTCCTCAGTTGGTTATGCAAACATTAATAAGCGGCATCATCTCTCATAGACAGTCCGAGAGAGGGAAGTCCACTTGAGAAAGGTAGCAACTTGGAGATGGGGGGAAGAAGAAAAGAAATAAGGAAGCGTTTTCAATGATTATTTAGATTGATATTTTATTTATATTCCTGCATCCGGGAAGAGTTGCCGCTAGACAGGTAATGAATAATTCCTGGGTTTATCAACTTTTTCAGTGTAGCTAACTCGGAAACGTTATACATGAAACAGTGAAATTTTTCTTCAGCTGCAGTTTCGAATATACAAGAAAAAGAGACCAGGTAAGATCTCTCATGGGGCTTAACCGAAGAATGGAGAATTGCGGTGGAGAGGGATCGTTGATTGAGACAATACTCATGTAATTCTACAATTCTACTCTGCTATTGCTATTATATTCTATTCTACAATGCTATTCTATTTCATCACAATATTAAAAGATTGCGTTGCAGAATTTGATCTTAAACTGTTTCACGTTCTTGTTTACAGTAATAAAAAAGATATCAACCAATGATTGAAGGTTCATCCAACTACAACTTATTTATCAGCTCCTAGGACCTTTATCACTTTTTCTGTGTCTTTCCTTGCTCCCGTCAGTCTTTTGATTTAAAGAATTTTATTCAGAGAGTTCAAGTAGTGATCTTATTTTTAAGCAAGTGAAGATGTCACGTTTTGATAATTTACGGATTACTTTTTATATACATACTAATTGATTTTTTACATTTTTTAACCTAGCTACTCAAAAAATTTTAATATGAAATTAAAGGCGGTTTTACCACCTCGTAATTAAAGGCGGTTTTACCACCTCGTACTCTCGGTTATTTGAAATTTCTCGGTTATTGGAAATTTGATGAAAAAAAGAACCCTAATTGAATATTATTCCCCACCAAACTTAGGCTTTCCATCCGGACGGGCGTTTCTGCGGGGGGTGACCCGCCCGTGTCCATTTCGCAGCCCGGATGGTAAGCCTAACCAAACTCCAATTAACACAACACTCCCATACATGTGTTCTGTTGTTCTTCCCTCTTTGAAGTATCCGCCACCTCCTCAATTCATGTTTTTTCATTCTCCCCAAAAAGAGACACAATTGTCTACTCCTCCTCTCCATTGATCTTTCTTCCTCTTGAATGCTCGATCCCTTCCTTTGTATTTGCACAAAATCGTCTCTCCTTTTTCTCTAAATCTCCTGAATATCCATTTTCTTCTCTTCAATATATCTCATTCTCTCTCCACTTCATTTCCGTCTATATCCAAAAAGAGAGAGACCCGTTCATATTTCCTCCGGAATAGTTTCATGCAAAAATTGATTGGGCGTGACGTTGACGCTTTTTTTTTCAATTAATATTTCTGTTTTGAAATGATTGTAAAAATGTTTTCTTTAATATTTCAGCTACTGTTGGCGTCTCTAAATCAAAACAAACTTCGCAAAAAACCCACAGAGGCCCCGGGCCGGCTAAAACTGCTGTCGGCCCGGCCCGGCCCGGCCCGGGGCCTCTGTGGGTGCGAAGTTTGTTTTGATTATGTCTGATGACAGGTCCAAATATCTATCATTTGAGCTATTATTCAACCCGATACGATTTGTTTGAAGAAAGTTATTCAATAAAAACTGTCGGCCCGGATCGGCCCGGATTGCAAGTATGCTACATTTTATACCATTTAGGTTGCTTGTTCTGAGTAATCCTTGCTAAATTCACGTTTCTTTTCTTTTCGGTGAAACTGTAAATAGTTTTTTTGTTGTTGTAAATAACTGGTTCAACTTCAATTTTAATTCTTAGAACGAAACAAAAAGTCGCATTTGTTTTAATTCCACGACTTGTTCAAGCCAATTTTCCAAAATTTCACAACCCAAATGTAATCTAATTTTGAATTTCATAGACAATTTTGGAATACTTATTGGCCGAATACGTTTTCGCAATTAGTATTTTCTGTTCCATCTAGCTTGTTTCTAATTGTCTAGAAAACGTCCATCATTCCTGACAGAATTCCCATGAAATAAATTTAATATTAAACCAAACGAAGATAACAATTTTTAGTGTCTGAAAAAGACAGGGTTTATAAAATATGTACCACAAGTGGAGAAACTAAGAAATCGACTTTTTTGGATTTTTTGGTTAAAAAAAACTGTTTCGAAACGGCATGAAATAATTACAGAGGTTTCGTGGATAATGTCAACGGGAGTTTTGTTAACCAATCTCTGAACAATATTTGAACTTCAATCAAAAATATCCAATCTGATTCTACACTCCTGTTCCTTATTACTTCTTCCTGCTCCTATACTAAGAAAGATTTCGTTAAAAATTATAAACCATATAAGGAGGTTTTTTTAATGAGTTTTACAAATTTGAAATTATGGGCCGACCGAAAAGACCGTGAAACCCTCTCCAGTTAAATAATTTCAACTAAAAACAAAAAAACTGTTTCCAAACTGTTATGTTTCTCGTCATGTTGGGGGACTTTTATTGTTGTTTCTGAGAACTGCTTCACAGTTTCGTCTAATTGCCTTAATATTTTGCCCTGAAAAGCATTTGCTCCATTCACCGCTATATGAACTAAAATCTCCGTTATTTCTTTCAGTACTTCTTCATCTACCACCGAAACGCTGTCATCAACAACATCCCGAAGAAGACACCTCCTCCCCAACAATCGAATTGATATCAAATAAAAGAAATGCAACATGATAACAAAAGGTGAACTAAACTTCTTGAGAGAAGAGATGGAAAAAGTCAAAAAATGAGAGAAAAAAGAGAAAGAAAATGAGGAATACCTGTGAGAATTAGACGATTTCGGTGGCTATCTCTTGTTCTCATCTCATCAAAAAATGGAAACGGAATCGATCTTTTTCACGATTTTTTGTTTTAAAACTGACAGAAATCTGTGAACATTTCTTCAGTGGTCATTTTCATACTTTTCGGTTGATTTTTAGTTTTTTTTCGGATCCTTTTTACTGTTTCACACAGATGACATCAGCTACATTTTCAAATTTTTATTAGTTAATAGTATGCTTTTTGTATCCTTATCTAACCTACTATTTGAAAATCAAAATTAATTTTACATGTAATACTGTGTCTCAATTTTGAATTCATAATTTACTTAATTAAATTTCTAGACCCCAAATCTCGCCGACTATCCGAAGACACTCATCCAACGTGAAAACGTATGACGCTATTCAATTCCGGGATAAATTGAGAAGAGGTTAGTCATATTTTTACTTTCATAATTATTAGTTGATTGACAAATTCCAATATGAGCGTAGTGGTAGTTGCCAATTATTTTTACCAACAATTTGAAACACAAAATTTTTCTGAAAACGTGAGAAGTTCGGTTTCAAAAGAACAGAGTTTTCGTCTTCTAAAATGATAAGTACGTCGTTGTTGTCGTTTTATTTGAGATGAAGGACCAAAAGCCACTAACAAAATCAGATCGTAATAATTTTTTAAATTTTCGTTTCGAAGTTGCAAATGCATCATTGAATAATGAACCTATTTTTAATTTTTTTTTAACTGTCTTGAAAGTGAGTCCAAAAAGTTGCAATAGATTATTTGCAATTTGGCAGATCATAACATTCTTTAGAACAATTTTTATATCTCCACATACTGTGAAAAAATAAAGTTTGCCCAAGGATTTTCAAAAAGAATTTTCGCGGGCAAAACACTTTAGTGCATTTGTGAACTACAGTGTTTTGCCCGCAAAATTTTTTTTTGAGAGTCCTTGGCCTAACTTTATTTTTTTCACAGTACAAAAAATTTTAGATTTCCTTTGGAGTTTTGAGTCAATGTAAATTAATCAGAAATAGATCCTTCGCCCTCCAACAATAGTGTCGGAACAGACAATTTTTTTTTAAATTTGAAAGTTCCAGTTCCGAAATATTGTGTTCATAGTGTTTAAAGTATTAACTGGAAAAATTCGATGTTCTTCTCAAACTGCTTTTCTTGAGTATTCACTGCATACTTTCTAATATATGTACTATTCAATATGCTATCTGCCAGAAATCAGATTAAAATGGAATATTCGAAACATTGATCCTGTTTGAACTTTTTGAATTTCTGAGCAGAATCACAGTTTCTGGACTTCATTTTCTATTACATAACTAACCAGTCGAAACAATGACTAATTTCAGTAGTATTGATTAATCGTTAAACCAATATTGTGCAACAGAATTTTATTCTGAAACGTGGAAATATATCTTTCATAGTGTTCTGTTACATAAAATACAGCTTGATGTTCTGAAATGAGACGCTCTCCCGAAGTTCCAATCAGATTTATTCTCGGAGCACAATGGATTACAATCAATTCCGGAGAAAAAAACGATTTTAAGACAAACATCTGAAACATATTCCAAATTTTTCAATTGTTTTAGAAATCTCAGATGTTCAGGCTACATTTCACAATTTCATTGTCCATACACAATACTCATTTCAGGTATATCCCTAGAAAACATTGGTCCCCATCGTGTCTGTTTCTATCCACAACCAACACCATCTCACCGCAATCCACCAAACTCAAATCGTCCGGTTATATTCTCAAAGGTATGTTCCTTTGGAGGTGGAATTGTGTCCAATGAAATCAGTTTCTGATTGAGAGCTCACTGAAACGGAAATTAGTCCGATATTTCGACTATCTGACTTCTCCAAGATAATTTTAATTATACTCAATTAGACTTAAACTGTGTCCAATGTATTGAACTCTTCGTTAAAAAATAGCTGAATCAGATAATAATTAGATTTTTCTACTTGAGACCTTTTAATCCTATTCTGAATCTGTATCTTTTCAATTTCCAGAATCTCATCGGATCAGCATCGAAAAACATCAGCCGAAAAGTTTCCAGTTATTCGAAAATGTCAAGTTTGGCGAGAGTTGCTTGGGTTAGTAAGTCAATGATAATATTTTCTACAGAGTAGGAAATTGGGTTTCAAAAATGGGACATAGTTCCGGAAGTTTAGTGAGTGAAAAAGTTTTCAAGAGATATGAGTTATATGTGAAACAGTTAATTTTTAAAAAAACATTATTCAGCTAAACCACGTATGTATTTATAAATCGGGGTTTATGATAAACCAAACATTGAATATTGTGTTTTTTTAGCATTATAATCGTATAACTCGGTAGTTATAGTGGTTGAGGAGTAAAAGTGATTGTGAAACAGAACCTTGTTGAAAGTCACTGTTTTGCATTACAAGTTTTATTGATGACAGTATTCTCCAATATTCATTTTATACAAAATAATAAAATTAGATCACATATAAATTCAAATATGTCAATGCACAGCAATGCTGCTGAAATAACTTGAAATTGTAGTGAAACTGAAATTTCGAAATTTTTGTTACAAATATTCCACCCGTTTTGTGATTGTTATAAATGATGTGTCGCCCAGAAAGGAGAGTTTATTTTCTTGTTGGACACCAATTGGTTTTAGAATGAACTTTTGTTAAAAAGATGGTCAAAAAGAATAACTCTACCAAAATAAGCTTGAGCTACCTTTATTTTTCCAACTAGCCGAAGTCCTGGTTCCGAGATGTTTGGCAACCTTGACGTTTAGACATCTGAAATTTCGAAACAAAACGTGAACTTTCCCGAACCACGTAAAAATTTTTGAACGTCTGGTTTCTAAACGATCAATTTCGAAACCTCTCTGTTCTGGAGCCAAAATCCTCGATGTCTTACATAAGTCAAACCAACAGCCCAATGTCAAACGACCACACGTCTCCCCGGTCAGAATATAATATATCAGAGAAACTGGAAAGTTGAAAAATATGAATATCATTACTTCATCATGTGTATATGTTGGTCGTTTGGACGACAGTGGGAAGCGGGGACAGAAAGAGAGAGAGAGAGTGGTTTCATTTCAAATATACAAAATATATTCAAAAACTCTCTTTCTCGTCTCTTCTATCTATATAACGTGTGAATCATACACAACCATTCTCTTTTTGATATTCTTCTCTTTTTTGTCTTTTGCCGCCTCTCTCTCTCTCTCTCTTCTCCCCCCCCGTCGCTCACTTTGTGCTGTCCGTTTTCCATTCATTCACCTCGGGTGTCCTATTGACTCACACCTGGAATTCATATAGTTCATATTCGCTGAAAATTCTGTTTAAATTCGAAAAATGACGTCAAGGCGTCCTGGTTTGAGCCATTTCTTTGCAAGTTTGGATACGGACTCGGCTCTATATGAAAGTAATTTGGTAGGTCTACGATATTTGACCTACCGTGGGGTATAGATCAAAAATTTACTTATTGAGTAACCATTTGAAACGTTATTATGGTTTGTTAAAATCAGATAATTTTCTGGATTTTCCAGCTCCGACCGTACGCAGGTGATCCGATGCATGCTGCTACGTTGCCAAGGAATTATGGTATGTCTTGGTGTTTTTCAAATTATTCAGTTTCAAATAATTGGCAGAAATAAGAGAGGAAAATTGAAGATACTTCGGTGCAGATGGACTGTGGAGAATTTTTCGTAACATGCATAACCTGGTCTAGATGAATTAGAATCCGCCCTTCCAACAAGAGTTCTCTGTTGATGACTTGGCTGAAATCGAAACACATTTTGATTCCAGTTTTGCAATCTTTCAGTTTTTACCAAAAAACATTTGACAATGTCCAAATCTATTACAGTTTCTTAGTTTTCTTGAATTCATACAGTTTTACAACTGAATGGTTCCTTCAGAATACCAGTTTGCTCTCCTGCAGTATGTTATTGAAGAAATACTTAAGCAAGCACTAGAATCGCTAATAATTTAACTCATACAGGTTCGTACATAACTTTCTGAAATTTCCCAAAATCGTGTAAATTGTTATTAGCTAAAACAAAAGAATTCGATTTCATGTAAATGCTGAAACAAACTTTTTTGTTTAGATTTCAGTTCATTAGTACATCTGCCCATCAAATTTCATAATCTGGAAAAACTTACTTGGGTCGGTAAACCCATAACAACTTTAGCAAAATTTAATTGCTCAACAAGGACCATCCTTCTGCCCAAAGTATTGAAAAAATTTATTTTACAATTTTCCAACTGTTTCCAATCTAGCATTTACAGTTTACAATGTTCTAGATTCGTTTTACGCTCAATATAAAGTCATCTTTCTCATTTTCCAGGACTCCACGACACATCGGCCACGTGGAACGACCGTATCCTCTACAACAATATGGGAGCATCTACAGTAGGACGAGGAGGTCAAAATGGACACATTGTTCACGGTGGAAGGTGGGTGTTTTGACATCTCTTATCAGATGACTCATCTCTCTGTTTTTTTCTTATCAGTTGGGGTGGAGGAGAATGTTTCCGGGCGGGGAAGAAAGAGAGACTGTTTGGAAATAGTTTATGGTTTTTTGAACGACATGTGGACGATTGACGGACGGGGGCTAGAGGATTTCGGGGGTTCTAGGAGAATGACGTTTCTATAATAGAAAAGCTTCTGTTTCAACAATTTTATTAAGTATTCACTGATTCTTTTGAAAATCATTGCGGTGTTTTTCTGCCTCTTTGCCCTTTATAACATATGCAAGATGGTGGATTCTAAGAATTTGTGTCGAATAACAGAAAATCCCTCTTGAAAAATAAGGATCTCGAAACTAATACGAAATGAAAAGTTACAGTTTCACCGAATTCATATTAGCATATAAAATAGACTTATACAATATGCCGTAGTTAGTCTTCAGTATCAAAAATTTATTTTTTCCAGTAGAATTTTTTTTCAGTTTTTCCAAGTTTTTATTTTCTCCTATAGTTTATGGTAATGTTGCGTTTCAAAAAAAAGTTGTTGCGACAAAAGATGCCTGCGTGGTAATGAGAAAAAGTGTTTTCTAGATGTAACATGTTCCACTTGAAACAGTAACTGTTGCGTTCCGACAATTTGAAAAAATGTTGTTGTTTTCTATTGGTTCAAAAAGGAGCGTTCAAAAGTGTATCCAATCAAAATATGGTGCATACTGTCTTTTAATCACGAACTCTCGAAACACTTTTTGGAATGTGAAAAACGTACAGGCAGTGAAAATAAATACTGTTTCAGCAAAGTATTGTAAAGTTCTCTTCTCTAACTGTTACCATTCTGTGACACATTGGAAATTAGAACACTTACAGTTTCTGAACCCGAATCACTCCGTCTTCTGACTTTCAACTTTCGGGCATTCCGCGCCACTATGTTCTGTATCATTTCAAGTTTATTTCCTGGTAGAGAAGTTTCACTACATTAACGATGGCAGACAACTAATATGTTGTATCTGGAACAGTTATTTTACCGAAAGTTGGTCTTCAGATGCTTGACGTAGAATATGATGCAAGAAAAGCGCATGAATCAAAATATTTTGCATTTCCTGAGTTAATCAAAAACCTCTGCAACACTTTTTTCTTGAAAATTGAAAAAAACGGACCGTAAAAATGAGTTCTGTCTCATTGAAGTTTAGAAAGATTTCCTGTTCCTATGTTGCAGTTTATCGAGGATTCTGAGAATTTTAGTTATCATTCTACCAAATCAGACGAATTCTTTCAAAAAATGAAAAACTTACAGTTTCTAGTTTCAGAAATATAAATTTTACTTTTTGCAGTTCTCAGTTCTCTTTTCCCATTTTTTCGCCGCGCATAACACATAATATATTAATGTATTCAATATATATTGCGTATGCTCCAAACAATGATAACACTGTCTCCCCTCCCTATTGTTGTAAGATAAAAGAAGAAGAAGAAGAGGGCATGCGAACGGAGAAAAATGTGTAGAAGAGAAGGAGAAATGGTGATGCATAACCATCATGGTAAATAGAGAAAATACGCGAGAGAGAGATGGGAACATGAAGAAGAACATGCGAGATACATTTATTTGAATTATTGTTCTCTTCTCTCATGAGCTGTGTTCTATTTCTCGAGATTTAATGTATTTGTAGTGTTTCAGCAACTTTATCTATTTTCTGAAATGGGAAGAATTGTTTGTGCGTTTGACCTAATACAAATGTTAGTGATCAAAATATCACCAAATTTGCGTTTTCTCGTCGTTTTCGAAAATTGCGCTAAAAATCACAATTTTTTCTTTCATTTTTCTTGAAAACCAGGTCTCGAGAGCAGAAACAGAATATATAAACAGCGTTTTCTAAGCTTTTCAATTTTATAAGTCTCATCCCATAATTCAAAACTGATTTCATTATTTTCCTTAGTGAGTAGGTGTAAATGTAGGAATTTTTCTCTGACATTCAATTTTGAAAATCTAATGTAGTGCGCAGTAGTCGGTATCATTCTAGACTAAAATCATCAAAAAACCTGGAGAACTAAAAGACAAAAATGAAACTGCAGTTTTGAAAAAAAGACGGCAACACAGAGCTAGCTGGGAAAGTATTGTTACTATTTCTACCACTTTTTGATACACGGGCAACTTTAGATATTGTACTTCTGAAACTCCGAAACGGTCCCTCCGATAAAATTGTTCTGTTTTAGTAATTTGACTTTGCCATGCCTGCTTCTCCGCCTTATTCACAAATGAAAAGTAAAGTAAAAAAGAAATTTGCAGACACTTCGCGTCGCTGGAAAAGTCGAAAGCTCAACGATACTCCCGCAGTGAGTATCATCTAATGGACAATAATAACGAGTTCACGGATTATGACACGATTCAGAGACAGGTATGTATCACCCCAACATTTTTTTTAATACAATTGTGTCCCATCGCAGACTTCTTAACGGTTTCTTACTAGGATCAAAACGAGAAATTATCTGCATGAAACAGTTTGTTTGCCATATTATGAATTTTTCTAGTCTTCCGTTGATTCGGATAAAACCCATTTTTCTGCAACTGAGTAGATTCAAAAATATCTGTTGTCATCAATTCTACAAATTACATTTTAGTAGAAGTTTTAGTAGAAAACTCTTCGCATTATTTTGAAACCGAGTATTCCTGGGTTCGAAAACAAATATTCAATCTAAAATAATCGGTTTCGAAGTGTTCATATTAGTAGAACCAGTGGGTGATTTGTATTCCAGGTCTTTTCTCAGTTGCAAAACTTTGATTTTCTGTCAATGGATGAATTCTGTTGTAGCATGGAATTGCGGTACTGTACCCAGAAAGAACTTTCAGTTGAGAAAGACGCTTGAAACATTTTCATGGTTGAACTGTGGAAATTCTAAACAAGAGTGAGATAACCTTTTTGAAGCAATAAAATTTGGACTCATTAATAGCTAAATTAACTTTCCGGTATTTTCAAAACTTTAAGAAACCGAAACATTTATCCACTTCCTTGATAAAAATAGCATCTCATAACCCTTCTGCAAACAATGAGATCCCTTTTTAGGGTTCTTTGTGCCACCTGTCTTCCAATTATACTAATTAAATCCAACAAATGTTAATAATTAATTTTCAAAACTTTCCTAATTCATTAAATTGATTTCACTAAAAAAGTTACAATGTTCCTATTGACGACGAAGTAGTCAAAAAAGTTTACAGTTTCTCAAAATCCGTAATGTCATGAGCTTGTGTACTGCACATTATTTGCCGATCAATCCACGAAGCCTATTATCTCCGTTTTCATTTCCCCCATGACAAACACCGAAACCGCTACTCGAAACCAGCGTGCAAATAGATGTAAACCTCCCGATTATTCTTCTCACCTATCATTACCCACCCCCCTTTTACGGTCCACATACGGTCATGAGGCCAAAAAGGAAGACACCTCATGCACACACACATATAAACCACCTGTCCTTCTCTTCTCGTTTCACCCTTCCGACCATTATTCGTCCCTCTTTTTATTGATCGTCAAATGCACCAATGCGTACAAACACAGAGAGAGGGAAGACAGTTCTTCCATGAGCGGGGGGTCCCCCTTTTATAAAGAACAACAAGGTCACCCCTCTCTCTCCTCCAATTTACCCTTTTGTGGTGGGTATTCATTGCAGTTGACAGTTCAAATGTGACACTTCTTCTGTTCGTTTTCAAAAGAATGAGGAGTGGTTTTTTCTCTTTTTCTTCCCTTTTTTGCGGTTTCAAATTGTCCATAGTTTATGAGTGTTCGTGGAGTCATTGGTATTTGGTCGTAGTGTGAATTTATAAAAAATATCAAAAGTAGCACGGATTGTTCGCAAAGTAATCATATTGCTTAGCCACATGTACATGAACATTTCCACAGTTTCAGAAACAGTGTTTCAGTAGAAAATTTAAAAAATATTTAGTCGGGCTTGGCTATTTTCCTGTTTATTTATAGGATTCCGTTCTTTTATCCTGCAAAGATGTCAAATTAAATGAAAATAGCAGACTTGTGAAATTCCGGGTCGGCTCGGATTTAAATTTTTGAGCTTTTTTTGAAACATTTTTTTTACAAAAATCTATTTTCTGAAATGTTTTCATATTTTTTCTCAAGTACATTCCTCAAAAACCTTTGAAAACTACAAAATATCGCTCTTACATTTTTTAATCGGATAATCTTCGAAAAAAAATTTTGCTAGAGTAGTGACAGTCAAGCTGGTACTAATTTTCCTATGTCGAGTTTATGTTAATTCTGCAAGGAAACAGCATTTCTTATTAGATTTCTCAAATCACCTCGTTGAGGAGTCACGATTTTTTTATCAAATATCCGGGTTAAAGGAGGACTGAAGTCATATTTTTTTATTTCAGATTCTGATACTTCAGAAAATTCTGAACAACTTTCATCATTGGAGTATGTGCTAAAAATCGCTCTAAATGCCCTAAATTCACGTTTTCCCGGCTCAAAAAGAGCCTAGATGGAAGAGTTTTCCCACGCGAATTTTCGCCCCCGTGTAGTCCTCTCGGACAAAAATATTTCTTTTTCTATCTCGATTTTTCGTTTTCTTGCTTTTTTCGAGAAATTTTCGTGTTTCTTTCAATTTATATCGTAAAAAAGAAGAAAAAACACGAAAATTTGTTGAAAAATGCAAGAAAACGAAAAATCGAGAAATAAAAAGAATTAATTTTGTCCGAGAGGACTACACGGGGGCGAAAATTCGCGTGGGAAAACTCTTCCATCTAGGCTCCTTTTGAGCCGGGAAAACGTGAATTTAGGGCATTTAGAGCGATTTTTAGCACATACTCCAATGATGAAAGTTGTTCAGAATTTTCTGAAGTATCAGAATCTGAAATAAAAAAATATGACTTCAGTCCTCCTTTAAGTATCTTAAGATGTTGAAAGATTAAAGCGACAATCAAATGAAATTGAATGGTAAGAAGTTTTCCATTGTTTCCGAAACAGATTTTTTTGCGGAAAACTATCTGTTAGTTTTGATCAAAGGTGGAAACTTGAATTGATTTTCTTCGGTTTTAGGTACAATCGACTCATCTCCTAATCAAGTTCTATCAAAAATTAATTTAAAACCAGAAACTGTAAATTTTTACATCACGGCTTACTCTGTGAATTTATACTGTTTTTTTGACTTGATATTATATCAAACAATATTTTTTCTTATTAATCATCTCAATTTTGTCTGGTCATCACTCTCATTTTAGTATTTTTAGCAAATATTTTTGATGCTGAAAGATCTATGTATAATGTCTCATTTGTTTTACAATTATAACTTTGCACACAATCGTCCTTTTGTAACAACAATTTTTCAATTCCTGTTTCAAATTACGCATTTCAGGGAAACTCTATTGAGTTTTGGTAGTTCCAGGTTTTTTTTCTCTAAAACGAAAAATGTAATGAAAAAAAGTAACTGATTTCTGGTTCTGATAGAAATTTTGGTGGTAGACATAATACTTGATAATGTCTTTAACTCTTGTTGTTCATGTTGATACGTACGTCGAGGGATACTGTACAGATTGAGTACCGGGATTTTTGTACCCAACTTGAAAAATTTTGAAAAGTGGTGCAGCGCTTTTTTTGTATGTTCCCATTGGAATTGGAACAAGAAGATAATTTGTGTCACAAATTTGGAACAGTGGAAAAACATTCGGATTTGAAAAAAATTATAAACCGAGATAATTACATTAATTCTACTTAGAGTTAGGTATCAAGAGCATATTTTACAGTTTTTTTTTGCTATCACCGTCAGTTCTTATTGAAAATGTATGTTTCAAAAGGTTGTCATAAGAAAATCGACATTAAACATTTATTCCATTGTTCTCTGCCATAGTTTCGACGTATCGACAAGGTGCAATAATTTTCGGGCACGACATTGAAAATTTTGCTTTTTTAAATATATGTCGGTTTCAGAACATTTGTAAGAGATTCTCAGTTTTTCCTCGTAGTTCATAATACCAGTCTTTTTGAAATCTCACCTTGCTATAATCTCAACCTCTACCTCCTCCTCCAAGAAAACCCACCAGTGATATTAGCAGAGCAATTTCGTTACAACTGCGCCCCACCGCAAACGAGAGAGTATCGGCGAGAGACGCAGAGTTTTTTCTGGCGCGAAGCAGATTTTTACCATTTTTGATCTATTTTCACAAGTTTTAATTAGAAATTTGCCAATTTCAGAGTGAAAAATATGCAAAAATAGATCAAAAATGGTGAAAATCTGTTTCGCGCCAGAAAAACTCTGCGTCTCTCGCCAATACTCTCTCGTTTGCGGTAGGGCGCAGTTGTAAAAAGGCGTGGGCCGCTAATATCTATTTTGTAAAATATTCCATTCTTCCTCTCCCCCTTCTTTTATTACAATTCAACCTCCATTCCAAATCACGTTGTCTCTTTCCTTTTCATCAGATTCCTCCTCCCTTTTTTACATTTTTTCATCGTTATCTTCGCATCATTAAATGTGTTTAAACCACTTTTTGTAACCGCCCTCCCCCCGATCGTCTTCTAGTTTTAACAACTATTTTTTGCGGTTTTTCGAGGTATAGAAGTTTTGGATTCTTGGGGGAAATATCTGATTTCATGTTGTTTTTTATTTGGTAATTGAAGTTCATTTTAACACATTTATGCACTGCTTAAAAATTTTAGAAGTTTCTTAACGTCTATTGACGTATGTTCTCGGCTACTTCCTGCAACAGTTACGCAGCATTTACAGCTTTTGCAACAGTTACGCGACAAGATTGCAACAGTTCCACAGCAGTTAGGAAAAATCAGAACATATGCAACAGTTACACAGCTTTCACGTCGCTGCGACTGATGGTTCCCTTGTTTTTGGGGCATGCACCAGTTGTGCAACAATCTCACAACAGTCGCGCAGCAACTGTATATTCGCTCCAATGCAAATTGGAGTTTGGCTGCATTTTTCCATTTTTTCCAATGATTATTTATTGTCTATTTGACAAGTTTTATCATTTTCCCGACTTATTTTTACTCTATTTTTTGAAAATATTATTTTTCAGAAGAAGAATGTCTCTGGATGGCAGAAACGATTCAGAGAGAGCAGCTGATCGACATAATTCGCCTATTCGATAAAAAACTTGGACTTTTGAAGCGTTTTCAGTAAGAGATGATATAAAAATGTGAGTTGTTTCCAACCGAATTTCATTGAAACATTCTTTTTCAGTTCTAGAGTCGATGAGCTTGGGGCACCGGACGTCTACAGATAGTAGGAACTTGGAAACTTCATCGACTGTCGGTCAACATGGAATTTCAATGACATTTCTAAGTTTTTGTTTTTGCTTTTATTTCTTTAAATTTTATATTCTTAAAATAAATATTAATTATTATTTCTGTTATTCTGTTCACAAATTAAATATACTGATTAGAAACGAGAAGTAATGAGCGCATGCAGCACGCCGGCAGCACTGATGCAACAACTGTGCAGCATTCATGCAACACTTGCGCGCCTCTGACGCAGCAGGAGTAAACTCTACGAATAACTGCTGCGTTAGTGCTGCACAACTGTAGCGGAAAGTAGCCGAGTTGGTTAACTGAAATTTTGTTGAGATGGGCGTTCCAGATAGCTTTAACTCATGTTAATCACAGTGCAAGATCCAAATCGGTTTAAACTATAATTTTGCAAATTTGTATCTAATTTGTGAAGCGGGCAGTCAATTTTGTGACAAAAATAGAATTTCATAAAACCTTATGGTCTCTTTAATTTTTTTCGGTAGCAAAAATTTTCTAAACGAACTTACTGTTCTTACAACTTTATAAATGTGTTCTGGTTTTGTATAACTTCAATGACTGTTAAAATGAAGGTGGCATTTGTGATGAATATTCAGTTCTCTTCGACAAAAAGTATTGAGCACAAATATATTTTCCAGCGTGTTGTTAAGTTTTTCCACGATAAATTTTTTCTTGGTTCCCCTAATCTTTTTCTAATTATTTGAGAGTATGAGTTTTAGTTAGTCGACTTTCGCCAGTATTTTTTCGTAACAGTTTCCAATGCCTGTCAACCAGTATTAGACAGAAACAATGCATATGAAAATGTTTTTGATTTTTGTGACTCCTGAAAATTTATTTGGTGTTTGTAGCCAATTATTTGATCCATAATAGCTTTGAACTGTAAAAATTCGCAAAAACAATTTAAGCATCTGTTTGAAGTGCGTATCGTGATTAACTGTTAAAATATTTCTTATGGACTGACTGAAACATTACCTCAATTTTCGACATTGTTTTCTAATTTTAGTACATAGCATTAATTGATTAGTCGGCATCAGGATTAATAATGAGTATCCAATCGTTCAAAACTGTTTAACTTGAATCAAATATTTTTTAGTTAAACACTTCCGAAGGAAAATTTTTCTGCTTCACCTATTTATAAAATATCTCGATTATTATCAGTAATGATTCTTTGGTCCCTTTTATGTCCAACCCTGATTATTTCAGCTTTCAAAATTTTGCCGTTTCTGATAATTCCAAAATCAGCAAATTGAATTTGGTTACAATTTTACTTTAATATGAGTAAAAATACCAAGTTTCCCAGAAAACTTTTTTCTGATCTTTTTGGACAGTTACGAAGGTCACTAATCAGATTACATCTCCTCTCAAATGGACTTTCTCTCTCTCTCTTTCCCCCAGCAAAAAAGTTCAATCCAATCTAAACTGGTCGTTTCTCTCTCTGGTCTTCTTCCAAGTGTTTCTATGTCTCATGTCTCTGAGATTTCTTCTTTTCCCTTCAGACCTGTGTTCCTTTTTTCTTAATAAGGCCCTTTAACCAACACATCAAATCGCTCGTTTCTCTCACTTTCTAGTCGTTTTCATCGATTCCGAAGAAGGAGGCTTTTCCCTTCTTCTCTCTTAGATTCCTTTTGTTTGGATTTTAGAGATTTAAATTTTCAGGTAGATGAAGCATTATTTTGTTGAAGTTTCAAATATATTTTTAATAGGTGAAACAGAAGCTTCTTATTTTCGAACGAAATCGTCATCATGAAATCTGAATTCTTGTTCCATGGTGATGAATTAAATATGTACACATTTTCAGTTTCTATCTATCTAAGGTTTCAATTTTTTCGAAATTACTGTGTCGATGACGTTCACAACATATTCTGATTATCTAGTTTTCCTGTATATTGAATATTTGCTTAATCTCGAAACTTCATTGCTTCAAAAAACTTAATTACTCGAAACAGTAGATTTCGGTTTCATAACGGCAGTTTCTGTTAAGTTTTAAAATTCAAGCAGTTATTCATAAAATTTTAATGGTACTTAATAAATAAATTTTTGCTAATGCCATCTGCCCAAGTTGACCAATTTGTGTGTATCACAAATAAGGGTTGCCTGAAGATAAGAACGATTAGGTTTTCAATTTTGAATTATGTCAAAGCTTAACGATCAGATATTATATCTCTTACGCGAAAATCCTCGAAGTTTCTGATTACAGAAATTTTCGCACAACCGTAATTACCGTAATTAACCCCCCCCCCCCCTGAAAAAGGAATTCTCGGTTTGAGTTTGATATCTCACTAGATCGGCAAGAAACATAATCAAGACAGCATTTTCATTGAATCTCATTTTAAGTACCTGAAACAGTAGCTGTGTTTTTTTAAAAATAATGTAGACTCACCGTCAGAGTAATTAGAAGTTTACCAGAATCGCCATCTTCTGTATACATGTACTTTCTTAAGCTTCTTCAAGTTTTCACTATCATCATCATCATCTTTTTTCTCTTTCCTCTCCGATCATCATTATAATTGAAAACCAACAATTTTCTATCTCCTCTCCCCCTCTTTCCTATCTTTTTTATCTAGATTTCCATTTCGATTCCAATTGTCGTATGCCAATTTGCAGTCAAGCTTGATTAGCATTCCAGTATATTCTGTTCGGATACTATGACTCCAATTTCTGGATTGAGAAAAATCCGAAATTGTTAATTTTTCAAAGTCAATAAAAACGGTAAAATTTGCTAGTTGAGGCGATTAATGATGGAAGCAGTGCGATTCAGAAAAAGTAGTGCGATTCAGAAAAAATGGTTTTTGAAACTGATTTATTTCATAGATGAGCAAAGTTGTTTTTCTATTTTGCCACTGTTTCAAAATCTTTATTTTTCTCTATCTGTACAGAATTTTGGTGCTTGCTTTGCCCTATATAATTGAGGCAAAACATTTCATACAACTGCGCTCTACCGTAACTGAGAAGAATTAGAAAATTGGAAAAAGAAAGTCTTTGTAAGTGAAGAAGTCAGTTTTAATACAAGATTAAACTGGAGATCGAATAATTTTTGAGACTGCAGTCATTGTGATCAGTATGAAACAGTGTTTTTAAATATGAGTATGCTTGAATAAGGAACGGAATTTTCTGTTCCATGAACTTGTGATTTTTCATCATTTTGAACAGTTATTGTTAGTATTAACATAAAACATACCAACTACAGACCATCCATGCCGTTTCACTCAAAGTTCCCCCTTTATCACAAAACAGATGTTTTCCAAAGCTCTGTCTTATGACGTGGGAGGAGCCCCGAGGAAAATGAGCGGTGCTTTTTTTGTTTGCTTACCGTTTCAGGGGTTTGTGCTCTGTCACTCCCAAGAAAAATGGTTCCTACTGTCGAAAAAATAAAGTTTCGACAAGGATTTTCAAAAAAAATTTCGCAGAAACGCGCGAGCGCATGAAGTTCTGGGCGGAGCTTAAACTGCAAGCTTAAATAAGCGGCGCGTTTCTTATTCCAGTTGTTTTTTCCAAATTAAGAACCGCGCCGCTTGCAGTTTAAACTCCGCCCAGAACTTTATGCGCTTGCGCGTTTCAGCGCGCGAAATTTTTTTTGAAAATCCTTGTCGAAACTTTATTTTTTCGACAGTACTAATCTGGTTTCAAGTTCATTCCATTATATACAGTAATTTGGCCATGTTTAATTCTTTAACATAAAACATACATACACCACCGTTTCAAAATTGTCAGATACCTAATGTTTTTTTTTTCGAAAATCTCGGTTCTCACCATGTTTCTGAGCATTTTCATTTCTCTCTTATCTCTCAAAATCTCTGTTACAGGCACCCCATAAATAATTTGAAAGACTCTCCTTCTAGTTGTTCCATTTCTAGGTGCATAATTATTACTATTAGTTCTTCTTCTCCTCCAATATCTCCCACCTCATTTTCACCTCCTTCCTGCCAACCATGTCCACCCTCCCCCCCCCCTCTCTTTTTTCTCCCCGAAAGACAGAGAGACCGACAGTCATTTTGCCGGTTAATCAGCTTGTCGTACTCTCATAGTTTCCCCCTTCATCTCGTTTCTCCCTTCTCTACGGATTCCCCACCTCTTGTAATACAACAAATAGACCTCCCCTCTCTCAGAAGATTTCCGGATTTTCCGTTGAGCAGACCCCCTCGTTTCTAAGCTATAGTTTGCACTATACCACCACCTGATGATGCGTCGAAGGGTTTTTTGCTTGTTCCGATTTACAAGAAAAAAGTGAACATCTGAGTTTTTGGGCTTTGGGAGGATTGAGGCTAGAGGTTGCTTTCTGAGGAAAAATCAACTTTATTCTGAGTTTTTATGGTTACAGCATTAGGTTATGATGCCCCACTCATAGTTTTGATGGATCAACTCATCTCAATTAACTTCTTGTTTTAAAATACGCTTTTCGGTTTTATCTATTTTATTTACTTAATTTTCATTTATTTCTCATTTCTGAGTGTACCACAGTTATTGTATCAGAAAATTCGTCCCGTGATTTCTATTGTAATAAATATCTGGAAATCCAGACAATTGGAAAATTTTTAGAAATTATAATCGAAAATCCGTGCAACAAAAAATGTGACCAGTTACAGAAATTTTGAAACACATTCTATTTTTCCTACTGTTACAATGGTACCTCAATTCAGTTGTTCTAAAGGTTTCATTCAATATGATTCCTACAGGTGACAAATACGGTTTCCCGAATTTCAATTTTCACATGAATTTGCCTTTGTTTCTAAAAGAATTTTTATTCATGTACTGTGCTTTAAAAAATTAAGGCAAGTATTCATTACTTTTCTGTTAATTCTGCGCGATTGAGAATTTTTACCAGCGATACAATATTTCAAATCAATATTCTTGAATAAACATTCAACAACTTTTTAAACGTTTTATAACCAGATTATGACGCAGAAAATTATTATTTTCAATGTTCCATGAGAAGCATATCACAAATCATCTCAAATTGTTTTTTGCTTTCTCTTTTTCATTAAGGTTTCAAATTCGAATCGTTTTCTGTTTCATAGTGGTGTTTTTGTTTCAGAATCTACTGTTTGATAGTTGGTAATTGCTTAATTTAATATTCTCCTGCTAGTTATAGTGTCATCAGTTATAAAACTTACTTTCAAAAGCAACAATTGCTTGCAAAACTGCTGTTTCTACAGTTTCAATAAATTATTAGAAAGGTTACCGAATATGTTATCATTCGATACTTATTCGGTAAGTAAATCTGGTCTCAAAATAGAAGTCTTCTGATTAGAAAACATATTTAAAAGTTGAGAAATCTATATGAGTTCAGTCCGTATTTATGTAAAAACTTTTCTAGTACACGTGTTTCAAACTGTTTCAATGACAACTTGATTCAATTATTCTGTAGATTTCATCAATTTTCCGGGTGAAAATGTTTTCAGAAAACATAGTATCTCGAATTTCTTCAACTTATGTACTTGTTTTTGATACTTCATGATCTCTAAACTTGTATTATTCTGCTAATTTTCAAGTCTCCTGCCTTTTAAGAATCATAATGAATTTTGTCTCGTTTTAAAATATTACTTTCCACTGTTTCAGTTAGTCTTCTAACTAAATCTCAATCAATAATTATATTTAGTGATGAATTATCTAGCTAACCTCCCTTGTCAATTAAGAAAGCATATCTTGTTTGTTCACTTTCTCATTGAAAAGTGTAATAATACGGCTTTCCCCTTTTTTTTCGACGTCAACACGAAAAAATATGTTTTTATCGATTTTTGACACTAATTTTGAATAAAAATATCTGTTTCGAAAACTTTGTATCTTGGTGAAAGTTTTTTTTTTTACATATTCATATTTTGTGGTCTCTACTAAAAATTAAAAAAATTACTTTCGTTAGTCTCTACTCGTAACGTTCTATATGTGTTGACATAAAATTAAAATGTTTGATTTTGCAGAACGGCCGTCCCTCCACAATCGACACACTTCTCAGAATGGCGCCGAGCGACGGCATGAGCTATGCCACTGCTCATCAGAAACGAGTCGAAGTCGTGTTTCAGACATTGGCCAAAGGATTCAGGTGAGGAATACTTGACGAACATTTACTGCTGTTTCAAAACGGAGTATTATTTTGGGTGGTTAGGAAAAAATTTTGATATGAAAATAAACCACATTAACATTTTATATTTCTGGTTTCCCACGCTCATAGGTTTGAATCTTATATGTATTTTAGGTCTAATCCAATATTTTGAATCGAAACATATACTGAAGATGTGCCTCATTCCTAGTTAAATGTTCTCTCTGAAGCAGTTTCAGAAATGTATTTTGTATTCATGCTGGGAGAGATATCACGTTAGAAGAATCCGGGACGTGCAAACTCACAATCAGCGATATGAAGTTGAAATGAGATTGAAATTATTTTCAACTCGGGTTTCGTTACTCAACTCAGACCGTAGTTGTTAGATACATTTTTTCCAAAAAAAAATCATACCGATTAGCCAAAGGTAATTCTTCATTGAACTGTAAAACCTATCCGAAACATGAAATTTATTTTGAAAATGTTCTGTTACAGCTTTATTTCTTTTTTTGAGAAAAAATATCACTAAATTGTTTCCATGTGATGAAAAATATTTCAATTCGTCTGTGTCTCTTGAATTGAACTGCTGCAAGAAAAATTTAGAGGTTTCGGTTTGCATTTGTTCATTTTCACGTGAAAATAAGTTATACTGATAGTGAGAAGCAGTTCAGGAAAAACCCAGGTTCTTAAAAGGGATAGTTCTGGAAAAAGAAAGTTCTGGAAAGATATACCACCCAAATAAGGTTTACGAGACAAAGATCCCATTTTTCGATGTTTTCACAAGAATAAGATTTTTAAACTTATGAGCAACTAGTTGTTCGATGACTTGGTTTCAACAACTCACTGAAACAGTAATGAAAAAAAATATATATTTGAAAGTGTAATTTCAGATCCTGCATCAACCACTACCAATCCGAAGCGACACGATTGAAGACTGAAATCGCCAATGCCAAGTTGAATGGAGACAGTCTGAGGGCTTATAATGATGTGAGTTCTTTTTTAGTGTTGATGAGGAATAGTGATAATATTGTGAATTCAAAACAAAAGTAACCAATGTGAAACTGAAATTTTGGCAAGATTTACCGGGAACTTATAACTGAAAGCTTCCAATTTAAAATGTATCCGAATAACTTGATAAAAGACTAGGACTGCTTATTCTAGTTCAGAAAGGAAAAATGTATGTGAAAAAAAACTGAAAATTGAGCAGAATAACTTTCGTTCGAAATGTACAAAAAGTTTAGCCAGTTTAGAAATTGAAAAATTGTTTCTAATGAACTATGTATAAGTTAGATATGTTCATAGACAATTGTTTTGTTGGCTCAAGGTAACCACTCTCATGTACGTATGTGATTAGTATTAAAAAAATGGTTTTCTAAAATTGGTAATGCCGGTGGTCTAGAATGTAGAAACCAAAGTTTTGTTTAAATTACGGAATAACATATCGAACAACATATCAAATCACAAATTACCAACGAGAAACGTTAATATTTTGAAGAACATGTTCTAGCTGACATTCCTATTAGAATTTATGGAATCTCAAGTTTATAAAGATAACTTCCGTTTCATTAAAATACTTTCAAATCTTGAGCATGTGATAATATTAGTATGTCATTCAGTACGTCTATCCGAATAGATCACCGTCCTCAAACTGTACGTAATCCAGATCAGACGATGGTAATAGGTGAAAATTACTGTTTTAAGAACACCGGTTATTTTTCAACCGTTCTCACATTTAGTTTTTAGCTTTTCGACGTTCTTTTGAGAAAAAAATCCACTCCAGTTCAAGATTTCCGACTTTCTCTCACTCCTTTTTCCATTCCAATCCATTTTTTTGAATTGCAAAATGGTTAGTTTGAATGGAAGAAGCCGAAACGAATTGCATTTTCTTTTTCCCCTTTTTCTACTTATAAGACATGTATCTTTTATGTATATTGCATACATATAGAGGCGTTTAAACGAATGCAAACAAGAGAAATGAACGGGAGAGGGAGGAGGGAAAATGAATGTTTTATATAAATAGTAGACGGTGATTGGCTTCCACTTTTTAGTAGTTGGTGACCTTCTCATTTTCCACGTGGATTGGTTTTGGGCTCTTTTTTAAATACGGTTTCAAAACGTTTACATATGTGGTGACTCGAGAAGTATCTAGTAATTACAAATCCATTGTTTTTCTCGAAATCGGAATTTTTCTCGACCTGGCCCGTTGTTGGAAATTCAAAAAAATTTTTTAACTTCTATTTTTTTGAATTTTTTTTCGAAAATATCGAATTTTTGACTAAACTTCAGAAAACAATCAAAATCTAGTTATGTAATAAGAAGATTTTTTGATGTAAAATTTTAGAGAAATTCAAATAATTTGGAAAAATAGGTAACTTTATTTAAAGCCGGACCGAGTAATAATTTAGCCCGACCATGTTTGACAAGTTTGATTGAAACATGAATGTTACCGTGGCATTTTTGAAACTAGCAAGTATGTCGTTTGAAACATTTTTTCCAAATTATCATAGTTTTTTCAAAATGTCGATATTTCAAACTTTATTCTAGACACAGAACGGAATTGTTTCAATTTTCAAGTCTTAGGCGTGTTCTTAATTCTCGTTTCCTTCTGTCGGTGTTCGTTAGTTTTTACTTTCACATTTAAGTAACATACCACGTACGGGATTGTCATTGTCCACCATAAATTTAGTCAGAAAACAATGTATTATTGAAACAGAATCGTTTCACAATTTTAATCGGAAAATCACCAAAATCGCAAAAAACTGAATTGAATGGTCATTGAGTCGCATCCAATTCGAGACCATTCCTTGTTTGTTCATGCACTTGTAAAGAAAGCGGGCGATGAGTCTAAATGATCAGAAATGGCAAGAAATGTACCGTTGCACTTCTACTTCTTCGGAGTCTATGTTTTTTTTCTAATATGGAAACACTATAATAGGTAGAAAAGATGATTACTGTTTCAGTATCATTATTTTTTATTTGCAGTACTAAACTATTTCGACTTTTTCGAAGAAATGGTTAACGACTGATTTCTGTACGGTTCAAAGTTTTTTGAAAAATATGCTTGAAGAAAAATATGAAATGCTTTCAAAAAAAAATTTTGCAAAAGAATTAGTGAAAAAAGTTTAAAATTTTAAATTCGAGCCGTACCGCAACTTTTTCGAGCAGAGCCGGGCCACAACCGGGCCAGCTAGAAATTTTTGCAATTGCTCAACTAGTCCATTTGAAAAAATTTTACTGTTTCGCTGTCAAGACTTTAGTGGAGCGTGTTAGCACTTTCTGTTTTGTGTGTTTAATCTCTTGTATTATTATTTGTATCTGCTTGAGATATTCACTTTCTATTAATGATTAGCCTAGTATAATCCGCTGGAGCTCACTTTTTCACTACATACAAATTGTACATGGAGAATCGTGTTATTCTGAGACTTACGGTTGCACAAAGTTGATAAATCAGGTTATTATAGATTTTTATATTGATTTCCGTTTGTTGTACATATTTTCTAACCTTTCTTTGAACATTTGAGTCATCTTCCAAAAAATTTTTTCACGGTTTCCTATCACGAGCTATTAAACAAACTTTTCTGTTACAAGCTCAACGTAATTTTATCATCATTTATTGAAGAACTACTACACTGGTCCTCTAAGAAATCCCTATTCCTCCACAATAACTTCACCTAATGTGCATTTTTTCCCACTTTTCCTCAACCCGCAAATGTGAGAATCATTCCTTCCGAATTTACATGACGGTCAAGTTTGCCTGTCCCACTCTCTCTCTCTCCCCTCTTTTTATACTATTCTCTTTCCGTCTCTCTCTCAGGTTTTCCGAATTGTTTGGCTTTGTTAAGTTCGTTAATTCATTTTCTCTCCCACTCTTCCTGTGAGCGTGCGCGCGCGGGCGCCTTGGGATGGACACCTCGGAAGAGAGGAGCTCCCGTTTCTTTCTAATTCTCTGACGGTCTCTTAGTATACAGTATAGTCTCTCTCTCTACCGGATGATGATGAACGGGAAAAAAGAAAGAGGGTGAAGAAAATGAATAGTCAGAGGAATAGTCAACCGTTCGTTTTTTTTTCATTTCGTTGCGGTTTCATCTTGTACTTTTTACGCAGGGAGTTTGGTGGTATGACAGTATAGTTCCGAATGATAACAGTCTTTGGAAACTTTGCTTTTTGCTTAAGTGTCTTAAAACGTTTGAGGGTTTTCTCATTTTTGTTTAAAAATCAATGTTTCCAAAATGAGATATAATGAAAGACGTTTAGTAAAAATTTATTAAAGTCTAACTTTTTCACACAAAAAATTTGAATGGGATTGACCCACTTCCAGGAGTGATTTGTTTTAGAAATTAGAAACTGGTTCAAAACATTCAAAATATTTTCACTCTATTTTCTGAACATTGTGAAACATAAATTTGTATCAGGTGTTGATGGTGGGTGTACAAATCTTATTTACAAGAACACTTTCGCTAATTTTTGTCAAATGTGGCTACTTCTATAATTATCTCAACGATTTCATCCTAGTGGAGTGCACGAAAAGCCAAAAAACTTGCAAAATTTTCTGAAAGTTTCTTTGAGACTCATATTACCGCTTATTTTGAAAAATAGTAGTGTTCGGAGTAAAATATTGTTAGTGTAATCAAAGGTCAGAAGATTTTCCCCGTTTCTGAACATTGTCAAATACTACTATTTTATGAGAAATCACTGTTGTGTCCTCATAGAATTACCGTGAAAACTGTATTATAATATAAGCACGCTCTTATATTTTTCAAACCCTTTTCAAAAGTGCGCCTCTATTTTTCAACCTGCCCGTTCAGCTGTAACGGTTCACACAAATTTTTGCTATTTTTAATTTATTTTGTGAAATGGGTCAGCCATTTGAATTATCTCCAGGATATCATCAGTCCTTCATCAATAGGTAAATCAATACTCTTGACAAAAAAGGTGCAAGAAACTCTTTTGATTTGGTCCCATCTCCACTCTCAACTTTTAAAAAGTTTCCTACTTTTCACACGAAAAACAACTGTTTCTACTCTTCCATAAATAGAAAAGCCTAAATGAGGATAATCATTTTGAGCCCCACTTTCATTCTCTCCACTAACCATCAATATGTTTCAGGAGCTGCTACTCTGTGAAGAGACCCTCATCATCTACAACGCCCGTCTACACCGACTCAACAAGTTATATGAGAGCTACAAGTCTGGACAGTACACACAGATGAAAGGTAAGATTTTTAATTTGAAAAAAGTGTTTCATGTAACTGACTAATTGTAAGGATTTGAAATCATCTAGTTCTTGCTCTCGTAAATTTTTGTAGAGGGATGTTCGGTTTCTTGTAAGACAATTCGCCTGAATTTTCAGCAAAATCCTCGAGTCTCAGCGAGCTGCGTGCCGCGTTTATCGGCTCCAAACCAGATGCATCGCAGAAACCAATCGACGCTGAGCTAGCGAATCTGATGGGACGAGTCGTAGTTGATATCAAAGCGATTGTTGGATTTGCTAGAATTTCTCCAGGAGATGTATTCGAAGTTCTAATCAGACATGGATCTCAGAAATGGAAGACACGTGGAAAGACACTGCCGGATAGGACTCAGAAATGGGAGAAAGAGCAAGTGGTGCTGACGTGTGTCCCTGATCAATCGATAGATGTGAAAGTATCGGAATGTAGACTGTTCAAGTCGAAATCATTGAATGATCGATCATTCGATCCGTGTCAATTGTTCTCCTCTCAACCACAATTGGTCACGATGAACTTGAATTCAATGGGAACGATTAAGCTGCAATTGGTCGTTACTTGGTTGTGAGTTTTTCCAAAATATTGTGTTTTCTTCGAATGAACTGATGAGAAGCGATTCATAAAATTGTTCTTGTTTTTTGATTAGTTATTGAAACAGTGACTTGATAATTTTAAAAGTCAGTCGGCTCTTCAAAATAATCATACTTGTCAATTGAGGGGCCGGCCCCTCAGGCCCCTCTTCTCATGGATATGGGATTTTTTGAAAAAAAAACATTTTTTTCGGTTAGTATTGAACAGTCTTAGATATAAATTTTCTGGGAGTGAAGTGTAATAGATATTTCCATTATTTTTAAACCATCCGTTTTGCATTTATGAAAATTTCGTAACAGTTTCGATGGAAGCAGAATTTTTTTAAAATCAAAAACCAATTAATTTTCGATTGAACGATTGAAAAAGGCAAATATGGAATACATGTTGTAAAGTTTTAGACGTTACTATTGTCATAATCATAAACAATATTTCCAAACCATTTTGTTTCTACTTACTAGGGAAGGCCTCCAGGTAACCGTGGAGTTACGGGACGTGACCTATATCGTTGGAAAGCTGAGAAAACGCTGATTCCAAATATATATTCAGTTTTTGCCCTCGAGGCCTGGTATTCGAGAAAAACGAGGTCAAAGTTTGGACCCCTGACAAGTCATTACCTTACCGACGTGTTAAAAATATCGGCACCGTGGCGCAGGTGGTTGTGAGGCGGTGTGGCATGAGGAAGGGTGTGGGTTCGGTTCCGGCCACGCGATTTTTTTTTGCATTTTTGTAATGAACTTTTAAGATTCTATAGCCAGGTCTGTCTCACTTTTTCAAGATTTAGATAATGTTTTATTGATTCCTATGTGAATATAAGCCATTTGAAACAAAAAAGACGAGAAAAATTTTCCGAGTACTTCATCACTTTTCGACCATCAAATGATGGACACATTTTTGAAAATTTTTGAAAAATAAATTGTTTATTATAAATTCACAACACTGCGCCGCATGGCTTTAAAGGCGCATCCCATTTATTAGAAATTTCGCGGAATGGTCTCGTAGTTGAAAAAGATCAAATACCCTATTTTCGAGCTTTGCAGGTCTAAAAATAAATGCAAATAATGTTTTTCGCTTCGAGACCATTTTGAACAAATTAGAGGCGCCAAAAGCCATGCGGCGCAGTGTCGTGAATTTATAATAAAAATTTTGTTATTTTTACATGAAAATCAATAAAACATTATTCAAATCTTGAAAAAGTGAGTCAGACCTAGCTATAGAATCTTAAAAGTTCATTACAAAAATGCAAAAAAAAATCGCGTGGCCGGAACCGAACCCACACCCTTCCTCATGCCACACGGCCTCACTACCACCTGCGCCACGCTGCCGATATTTTTAACACGTCGGTAAGGTAATGACTTGTCAGGGGTCCAAACTTTGACCTCGTTTTTCTCGAATACCAGGCCTCGAGGGCAAAAACTGAATATATATTTGGAATCAGCGTTTTCTCAGCTTTCCAACGATATAGGTCACGTCCCGTAACTCCACGGTCACCTGGAGGCCTTCCCTAGTTATGGATTTTTTGAAACCGGTTACTGGTCAAATAACACCAAAACATGTCTAGTTGAAATAGGGGAGAGCGTTAAAAAGAAGGAAACATAATTTTCTTTATTAAACTCTGTTTCATAAAGTTTGTAGATTAAGATTAACATTTTATTTTTGTTCCACTTGTAGGTTCACCTGTGTACATTGCCGCTCAAAAAGTTGGAAATTTGATGTTTACAGTGGAAAATCATGAAATTTTCTAAAAGTTATAGATTAAACCTAATTTTTTTTTATAATTTACATTTTTTGCATAGACATTAACAACATCCTCGCTTACAGACCCCTCCTCGCCTCGAAGTCCTCCACCAAACCAACCATCGTCCAGAATCCTCAAATCCCAATGGACGGAGAAGCAACCATCGATCGAAAGCCCCGAATTGTACTCCGCGAGAAAAAACGTGGATCCGCGGCACGAGTTGCAATGAAAGAGCAATGGAGGAACTCAACGAATATGTTGGACTCAATCTATCTGGATGTTGCCAAAACGATTCCATCAGTCGATGCAATGTCGACATTAGATCTGAGGAAAGTGCCGAAAGAATTGAATACTGGAACACTTCCAGCACCTTCGAGTAAACGAGAATTCAAGAATTTCACGAGTTATTCTCCAATGTCATCGTCAACTCTAATGGGAAAACGAAGTCAAAGTCTGGCTCAATTGGGAGCCACTACGAATAGTCCGGACGCCACGAGAGAATTCAATCGAAAATTCAAGAACTCATCGGAGACCGACACGAATAGTACGGTAGCGTCGGAAGTATTCGGTCTGTTGGAAATGATTGAGGAGATTCAACCGAAAGCGAATCGAATGTATCGGGAATACGATGAATTGAGTAGTTTGGTGAATCTGTTGGCGCAGTGGCATACGTTGATCAAAATGAATAAGGTGAGTGGAACGGCTTAGAACCTGAATGAATCATCTTTCTGAAACTGAGTGGATGCGTTACTTTTGTAAAATGTTAATACTGAAACGGTAGCTATTTTTGTTTCAACTAAACCCAATGATCCCCGGTGAAAAGATGTCAGAATCTCAAACCAGATTCAGCATGCCCGACTACACCACCTATTTTGTTTTTTGAAAATCCCACTAGTTTGTAATAATTGCCGTTGTGAGTAAACAAACGTTAAAAAAGGCGGCAATAAAATTAGTAAAACCAAGCCCTTATCTCCGATTCTCCAAACGGTGAAAATTGTGCGAGACGGCTGATTTTTACTAACAATCAGATGAAAAACGTGTCTTTAAAAAAAAAATTTTTTGGTTGATTTTGAATTTTATCGGTTTCAAAGCGTCCCAGTTCTCTAAGAATTGATCTGCATAACTGCAGTTCACTTTTTTGAGCTGGTTCTAATTTGATACGGATCCAGTTCGTTCAGTTCTCTGGTCTCTGACGTGGCGATGACCTTTTTTCCCAAAAATAGGTACGTCACTGAAAAAAATTGAAAGGTTCCTAAAAATAGTTCTAAAACTATTTAAATAACCAAAAATCATTTTTCGCGTCACGATTTTTATCACAGTAGAAGAATTATTTTACTGTTCCGTGCACTCGATTACTTACGCTCACGTTTCTGCAGTTATTAAACGTGAAATTTACAGAAAGCCTCCCAATCCACCAAAAAGCAATCAATCCACTCAATCAATTCCCTGCCACGTAACCATCCGATGACGTCATCGACAGCTTCAGATGAATTGGATGATAATGTTCTGATTACGAATGAGATACAGTAAGTTTTCGATATGTAACCAGCACAATACTTTTTTTCTTGAGTCATTAACTTTATGATATTTTTGAAACAAAAAATGTTTCAGCTCCGAAAACGACAGTGGCATCGACTCGCTCCGTCAGAATTGTTCTCCATACGTACTCGATGGATACAATAAAAATGGATCGAAAGGAAGTCGAGAGGGAGCAAGATTCAGACAACTGAAAGAGCGTCGAAAATCACTTGGAGCCCTTATGGACTCGGCTGAAATCGAGAAGTTGTACTTGGAAAGTGATTATTTCTGGCAGACGGCTTGCAATGATAACAACGATAATCATACGGTAACTGGAAGTTCGGAGATTGACACGTGTCTACAGTATCATCTGAATCGAATTTTGAAGTGTTTAGAGGTAAGTCTCTATTTTCTACTGTTTCTGATATTCCAGAAATATGCTGAAAACAACGGAATATGATTTGATAACGAAAAGTAGTTTTTTAAACTTCACGTTTCAGAGTCTCGAGAGTATCGAGACGGACTGTCCATTAGTCTACAAGACATCGGAAATGTTGAAACGATTGGAAGTGGAAACAGTGACACTTGATGATCTACTTCGAATCGCAAAAAGTGCTCCAGCTCTTCCGAATATTTCGAATGTTCTAACTGAGATTGAAGCGTGTCCAGAAGTACAAGAGATATGGTTATCCACGTGTTATCCGTTGAATTCTTCATTGATTGTGCCGAAGGATAAGCTGAAGACACAGATTAAACTGCAAATTGCTCATATTACTGAGCAGATTTATCCACATCTTGTTAGTCGAGGTAAGTGTTTTTTCGGCTGAATTATTGGTTTCATTATTCTGAAATCGACTTATTGAATCAAACCTCCTAACATAGAACCCTCAAAGTAAATCGTAGTCTGAAACAGTAAATTGTAGTTAGTTCGTTCGGCGGAAATAACGCATTTTTCGATCAAAAACAATGAAAAAATCAAAGTAAATTGGTGTTGGTAAAAAGTTGGAAAACAACTAGTTTACATCTATTGAAATAACCTAGAATCAGTATTTTTAAAAATCGCTTAAAAATCGCATTTGTTGTCATGAGATTACTGTTCCTCTGATTGCGTGCTTTTTGCAGAAACTTTGAAAGGTGAGTGAAAACATCGATTTCAAAGATTAAAAACGGCTTTTGGACCAAAAACCATTGATTTTTTAGGATTTTAAAATAAAAATCACTTCTTGGGAGCGGAATTTGCTCGATTAGTAACGTGTTATTTGAATCTTACATAGATTAGGAGCAGTGTGAGGCTCCCGGGACGATTCGGGAAATTTCCCGGGAAGTTTCCCGGGAAATTTCCCGAGAATTTTCCGGTAATTTCCCGGGAAATTTCCCGAAACAGCATTTCCCGGGAAATGTTTCCCGGGAGACTCACACTGATTAGGAGTACACTATGTATCTTTATTTCTGAGTCGCTTCGCAGCGAAAATCTTTGGTCGTTACTTGGTTGTGAGTTTTTCAAAAAAAGTTCCCCTTTGGATAGGAGTAACGATTCATAAAAACGACACTGCTTTTTGATTAGTTACTGAAACAGTTATTTGAAATTTTGAGGGTTCAGTAGTCCATCCAAGTTAATTTCATAAACGAGCAATAAATTCATATTGTCATTGTTGCTAAACCATTTCTTTCTATGTTTATAAAAATTTCGGAACAAAAGAAAAAATTTGTGCACGAAAACAAATGTTTTTGCATGAACATTTCTACTGTTTCCTTGATTCTGAATATTTACTCTTCTATGAAACAACTCCAATAAGCTACATACATCGTTTGAATAATTTCAGTGGCCGAATCGATCATCCGTCTCCTCAACGACAACGTTCAAAAAGAGACGTCAAACGTGACAGTATTCCATTTCGTCGGAATATTCAAAGGAAGACATTTCGAGCCATACATTGAGAATATGGGACATGACGCGTGGATGGTCACTCTCTTGGATACTGAACAAATTCAAAAAGTGGCACAAGTTGTCGATCGACTATCCAATGTTCCAGTTGTGCCACCACTGGAATCACTCAAACATTTGGGAGTTCTTCTTGCGAGAGGCGACTTTAGGATTTCCATGATTGTTGGTGAGTCAATTAAAGAAAAATTCATCATTTGACCGCTCAGTTTTGATACATGTTAAAACAGAAAACTTTTTTGCTGTTTCGAAAATGTCATATATAGAGTCTTGTTTGTATCTATTGTTTCTATTGTTCACGTTTCTTCTTTATTCATATAATTCCAGAACAATACCTCCGTCAAGCCAGTGGCCATTTACTATCCGATCTACTCTCCTCATATCTCTGTCTTCTTGAAGATGACACTACGGATGCTCGTCTTGGAGCACTCAAGGCTCTCGCTATTTTTGATGTGAGTAATCTTTCGTTATGTAGATTCATCGGGACAACGCTGTTTGAATTTCACGTAGGGATAAAACGGAATATTTTGAAAAATTTGTCGTACAAATATATCAACCACTGTTTCAAAAAGCACAGATTTTATGAGATTACTGAAGCAGAATAATAGCTGGTATACAAAAATATCCATTTCTTCCAGAATCCCCGAATCTCAAAACAAATCACGTACGTGGCGGAACACGACTCTTCAGAAGACGTCCGTCGATTCGCCACCTCAATGTTACGTGGATTCGAAGAAGAGGTCACACGGATTTAGACTCTTCCATGTCATTTCAATCCATGACATAATATTAATTATCTGTCATTTCTTTCTCTCTGTTTCCCTAATTGCTCCAGTGTCTTTTCTCTCCAGAAAGTGTAGCTCAAAATGTGATTTTCTTATTCGTGTGATTTGATTGTATATCACGAAGAATTGTGTCAACTCGGGTTTTTGATTTTTATTTTGTATATTTTGTAATGTTTCACTTACTTTATTTCAATACTATAAATATTTATTAAATAATTTCGCAAGGTTTCGAAACGATCAAAATTAAAATATTGAGAATTAGCTAGCCGACTCATTAGCTCCGAGAAGCTTTTGTCTGAAACACTTGCCGTTTCACATCATTCACTTTTCACAAGTAATCATCCCGAAGTAATTAATGAAACAACCAATTTTCACAGCGAATTTTGAGAAAACTAAAGAGAACTCAGCCGTCTAGTAAATTTAGAAATGATTTAGAAACAAAAATATATGGAATGGTTTCCATATGATGAACAATTGATTTGGGCGGTATGCCAGAGAGTTACTGTAGCGACCGGTTGGATGCATTAGTTAGGTAGTAGCAATCGTCCTCGAAAAATCATTCCTAAACTTAACTTGGTCATGTAACTGAAACATTTGTTGACACCTTTGAGTAATGCTCCAAAGTGACGTTATCGCAAATGAGACAACTCAAATAACGGGAAATAGTAGTAGTAAATTTTCGTTCAGTATAGGTTTTGAATAAATAATTTATTATGCACAGCCAGGAGCAATAAAACCAATATTCTCTCATTAAATTGAGTAGCCTTCTTAGCAACATTCAATATTCAGTACACAGTGCAACAGTGAGTTTCGGTTCAGACGGATAACATTCGGAAAGATTCGAATTCGCTGATAAAACTAATTTCAAAGAGAAAAGAGAAAAGAGGGCGCGTTTTTTTTCGTTTCGTTGCGGTTTCATCTTGTACTTTTTGCGATGGGGGTTTAGTGGTATGACAATATCGTGATCAATTGGAAGCACATATGTTTGAGGATTTTTTATTGTTGTTTGTCTTTTTGCGATAAAGACGTTCTAATTATACAGTAAAATCTAACTTATTTACAAAAAATAGTCGATATGATCCCATTTCTCTTCTCAACTTTCTAAAGTTTCTTACTTTTCACACAAAAAACAACGGTTTCTACTCTTCCATGAATATAAAAGCCTACTGATATTTATTGTTTCAAGGATAAGTTTCGCTGTCTCCACAAATCATCAATATGTTTCAGGAGCTCCTACTCTGTGAAGAGACCCTCATCATCTACAACGACCGTCTACATCGACTCAACAAGTTATATGAGAGCTACAAGTCTGGACAGTACACACAGATGAAAGGTGAGATTTTTAATTTACAAAATGTTTCATTGAAAAATATTTTATTTTCATGGTTTTTCAGCAAAATCATCCAGTCTCAGCTTACAAAATGTTTCGTGGAACTGACTAAGGATTTGGGAAAAGCAAATTTTGCTCGAACCTTTTTAATTGGGGCATTCGGTTTCTTGTAAGACAGAAAATATAATTAGGTTTATTTCAATATTCGTTACCATCTATTCGCTCGATTTATCAGCTGAATCCTCGAGTCTCAGCGAGCTCCGTGCCGCGTTTATTGGCTCCAAACCAGATGCATCGCAGAAGCCAATCGACGCAGAGCTAGCGAATCTGATGGGACGAGTCGTAGTTGATATCAAAGCGATTGTTGGATTTGCCAGAATTTCTCCAGGAGATGTATTCGAAGTTCTCATCAGACATGGATCTCAGAAATGGAAGACACGTGGAAAGACACTGCCGGATAGGACTCAGAAATGGGAGAAAGAGCAAGTAGTGCTGACGTGTGTCCCTGATCAATCGATAGATGTGAAAGTATCCGAGTGTAGACTGTTCAAATCGAAATCATTGAATGATCGATCATTCGATCCGTGTCAATTGTTCTCCTCTCAACCACAATTGGTCACGATGAACTTGAATTCAATGGGAACGATTAAGCTCCAGTTGGTTGTTACTTGGTTGTGAGTTTTTATAGAATATTTGTAAAAAATTAACACAACGAAACAGTGACTCATAAAAATGTTTCTGCTTTTTCATTGGTTATTGAAACAGTGACTTGAAAATTTCAAAGTTCAGTTAGGTCTTCAAAGAGCTTTCATGAATAATTCAAAGTTTTTAGGGGTAGGTATCGAGCAGTCCTAGATTTAAGAGAAAAGGTATTGATTCATTGTTGCTAAACCATCTGTTCTTGTATTTATGAAAATTTCGGAACAGAAGAGAAATTTTGAAAATTCTTATGACTTGACACGTTGAAAAAGGCGAATTTCGGATGCATTTCCCAAACTGTTATATTTCTTTAATATTTCAATGTATGTATTGCTGAAAGAAACAAACTGATACCTTGGAATTTGTGAACCAGAAATATCGATTCTAATTTTAAGAATTTCAAGTCCGCTAATCCTATTTTTGATTCATACAGTTCCCAAACTATTCTTTTTGTACTTATGGGCTATTCTAAACCGGTAACTGGTCAAATAAAGGAGGAAAGATATTTTTCAACTATGCATTCTGTTTCGTACAGTTTGTAGATTAGGAGTAGAACTGTATTTTTGTTTCGGGTGGAAAAATTTCTTCACTCTGTACAGTACCGCCCAAAAATATAAATTTGATGTATTTTAGTGGCAAATCATCAACTTTTGACACACTCCCCAAAATCATGAATTTCCAGTAAAAGTATCACAAATTTTCAAAAACTTAAAATTTTTTTTTGATAATTTCTGTTTTGAATTTCTCATGTTTCGACAAATTGTCTTAATCCCCAAATTTTCACAAATAGCATTCTTGAAAAATTGCACTGGAGATTTATTTTTGTAGCTGACGGTTTTTGTATGATCGCTCTTTGAAAATTTACATATCATCGAAGTAATTTTTCTCACAAATCTTCAGTGCAAAATTGTGAAATTTTTGAGCTTGCCATATTGACGACCTATAACAAAGACATCAAAAGTTTCCAAAAACTGTGAATTTGTGGTATTTTTTTCTGTTTCGAGTTCGTCATATTTCAACAAATTGCTTTCATCCCCAATTTCGTATCAAAAACCTTCTTCATATTTCTTTTTTCAGACCCCTCCTCGCCTCGAAGTCCTCCACGAAACCAACGATCGTCCAGAATCCTCAAATCCCAATGGACGGAGAAGCAACCATCGATCGAAAGCCCCGAATTGTACTCCGCGAGAAGAAACGTGGATCCGCGGCACGAGTTGCAATGAAAGAGCAATGGAGGAACTCAACGAATATGTTGGACTCAATCTATCTGGATGTTGCCAAAACGATTCCATCAGTCGATGCAATGTCGACATTAGATCTGAGGAAAGTGCCGAAAGAATTGAATACTGGAACACTTCCAGCACCTTCGAGTAAACGAGAATTCAAGAATTTCACAAGTTATTCTCCAATGTCATCGTCAACTCTAATGGGAAAACGAAGTCAAAGTCTGGCTCAATTGGGAGCCACTACGAATAGTCCTGACGCCACGAGAGAATTCAATCGGAAATTCAAGAACTCATCGGAGACTGACACGAATAGTACGGTAGCGTCGGAAGTGTTTGGTCTGTTGGAAATGATTGAGGAGATTCAACCGAAAGCGAATCGAATGTATCGGGAATACGATGAATTGAGTAGTTTGGTGAATCTGTTGGCGCAGTGGCATACGTTGATCAAGATGAATAAGGCAAGTTGCAAAGGAGTGGAAACTAAGTGGATGCGTTAAATTTGAAAAATGTTAATATTGAAACAGCAGAAATTTTCGTTTCAACTAAATTCAAAGAGTGCATCTGAAAGGGTGCAAGATACAAAAACCAGCTAAAATGTGCCCCTCTAAACTTCCAATAAGGTCATGTTTCACCAAATCCAGAGCCATAGGGAGATGAAGAAAAGAGTTTCGGTATTTTTAGAAATGCGTATCTTTTAAATCCCACTAGTTTGTAATGGAAAATTATTCACGGATGGATAGAACGAATAAAGTGAAAAAAACGTAGCACTTAGCTCTGATACTCGAAACGGTAAAAATTTCACTGATCTTAAACAGTGTGGTTTTAAATTTGGTTTCGAAGTGATTTTGAAATCTAGACATTTGGACATGAATCATGAAAAAGCAATTTTCAAATTAGGATCCTTATGATTTTAACTTAAAATCAGAAAAAAAAGCGTCTCAAATTTTTTGTTTTGAGTTGACAATTATTCGACAGCTTTCATATTTACAGAAAGTCTCTCAATCCACCAAAAAACAATCAATCCACTCAATCAACTCCCTGCCACGTAACCATCCGATGACGTCATCAACAGCTTCAGATGAATTGGATGATAATGTTCTGATTACTAATGAGATACAGTGAGTTTTCTATATGTAATCAGCAAAATACTTTTTTTCTTGAGTCATTAACTTTATGATATTTTTGAAACAAACATTTTTTCAGCTCCGAAAACGACAGTGGAATCGACTCGCTCCGTCAGAATTGTTCTCCATACGTACTCGATGGATACAATAAAAATGGATCGAAAGGAAGTCGGGAGGGAGCAAGATTCAGACAACTGAAAGAGCGTCGGAAATCACTTGGAGCCCTTATGGACTCGGCTGAAATTGAGAAGTTGTACTTGGAAAGTGATTATTTCTGGCAGACGGCTTGTAATGATAACAATGATAATCATACGGTAACTGGAAGTTCGGAGATTGACACGTGTCTACAGTATCATCTGAATCGAATTTTGAAGTGTTTAGAGGTAAGTCTATATTTTCTACTGTTTCTCACATTCCAGATATTCTCGGAGAATTATGGAATGTGATTGAAGATTTCATAGATCATAAAAAATAACTGGTGTTTCTTTCAGAGTCTCGAGAGTATCGAGACGGACTGTCCATTAGTCTACAAGACATCGGAAATGTTGAAACGATTGGAAGTGGAAACAGTGACACTTGATGATCTACTTCGAATAGCCAAAAGTGCTCCAGCTCTTCCGAATATTTCGAATGTTCTAACTGAGATCGAAGCGTGTCCAGAAGTACAAGAGATATGGTTATCCACGTGTTATCCATTGAATTCTTCATTGATTGTGCCGAAGGATAAGCTGAAGACACAGATTAAACTGCAAATTGCTCATATCACCGAGCAGATTTATCCACATCTTGTTAGTCGAGGTAAGTGTAATTTTTTCGGCTGAAATATTGGTTTCATTATTCTGAAATCGACTTATTGAATCAAACTTCCTAACATAGAACCCTCAAAGTAAATCGTAGTCTGAAACAGTGGATTGTAGTTAGTTCGTTCGGCGGAAATAACGCATTTTTCGATCAAAAACAATGAAAAAATCAAAGTAAATTGGTGTTGGTTTAAAAGTTGGAAAACAACTAGTTTACATCTATTGAAATAACCCAAAATCAGTATTTTTAAATATGCCCGAAAATCGCATTTGTTCTCATGAGATTACTGTAGCACTGATTGTGTGCAAACACCACATTGCCAATGTATCAGATGCTACTGCAATTTTCAGAAGTTTTGAAAAAAAGAGTGAAATCATCGATTTCAAAGATTAAAACGGGTTTTGGACCAAAAACGATTGATTTTTTTAGGATTTTAAAATAAAAATCACTTCTTGGGAGCGGAATTTGCTCGATTAGTAACGTGTTATTTGAATCTCACTTAGATTAGGAGTACACTATGTATCTTTATGTCTGAGTCGCTACGCAGCGAAAATCTTTGGACGTTACATGGTTGTGAGTTTTTCAAAAACAGTTCTACTTTGGATAGGCGTAGCGATTTATAAAATCGTCTCTGCTTTTTGATTAGTTACTGAAACAGTAGTTCAGTTTTTGTACGAACATTTCTACTGTTTCCTTGATTCTGAATATTTACTCTTATATGAAACTACTCCAGTACAAATTACACACTTAATTCAATGATTTCAGTGGCCAAATCGATCATCCGTCTCCTCAACGACAATGTTCAAAAAGAGACGTCAAACGTGACAGTATTCCATTTCGTTGGAATATTCAAAGGACGACATTTCGAGCCATACATTGAGAATATGGGACATGACGCGTGGATGGTCACTCTCTTGGATACTGAACAAATTCAAAAAGTGGCACAAGTTGTCGATCGACTATCCAATGTTCCAGTTGTGCCACCACTGGAATCACTCAAACATTTGGGAGTTCTTCTTGCGAGAGGCGACTTTAGGATTTCGATGATTGTTGGTGAGTAGTCAGCTTATGACCGCTTAGAGAAAGTTTTGAACAAAATTAATCTGCCGTTTCAAAAACATCAAAAATAGAATCTTGTCTTTATCTACTGTTCGTCTCTCATTGGTATAATTCCAGAACAATACCTGCGTCAAGCCAGTGGCCATTTACTATCCGATCTACTCTCCTCATATCTCTGTCTTCTTGAAGATGACACTACGGATGCTCGTCTTGGAGCACTCAAGGCTCTCGCTATTTTTGATGTGAGTAATCTTTCGTTATGTTGATTCATCGGAACAACACTGTTTGAATTTCACATTGGGATACAAGCGAAAATCTCAAAATTCATGAATTTTCACTAAAAACATCGAAAGTTTTCAAAAACGTATTTAAAACATTTCTGTTTTGAGATTCTCATATTTTTACAGATTTTCTTTATATACCATCAATAAATCAAAAACGTCAAAACGCCTAGAATTTTCTGTGATTTTTGAAACAAAATATTTTGCAAACAAAGCTTCCCTTTTTTCAGAATCCCCGAATCTCGAAACAAATCACGTACGTGGCGGAACACGACTTTTCAGAAGACGTCCGTCGATTCGCCACCTCAATGTTACGTGGATTCGAAGAAGAGGTCACACGGATTTAGACCCTTCCATGTCATCTCAATCCATGACATTACCTAATTATCTGTCATTTCTTTCTCTCTGTTTCCCTAATTGCTCCAGTGTCTTTTCTCTCCAGAAAGTGTAGCTCAAAATGTGATTTTCTTATTCGTGTGATTTGATTGTATATCACGAAGAATTGTGTCAACTCGGGTTTTTGATTTTTATTTTGTATATTTTGTCATGGTTTCACCTACTTTATTTTAATAAAATAAATATTTATGAAATAATTTCACAAGGTTTGGAGTCGATCAAAGTGAGAACATTGAGAAATAGCTAGCCGACTAATTAGCTCCGAGAAGTTTTTGTCTGAAACACTTGCCGTTTCACATCATTTATTTATTTATTTATTCCAGGATTTGAGAGTACGTGGAAAGGAATCATTCACTTTTTACAAATGATCGTCCTGAAGTTGTTAAAAAAGTCCAACAACAGCAATGCATTTTGAGATAACGGAAGAGAACCTGACAGTCTTGTAAATTTAGAAAAAGAAAAAAAAAATGTAATTGTCTCTTTTTATGGCTATAATGAATTGAAAAATTATTCCTAAAGTCTTGGTCATGTAACCGAAACATTTGTTGACACCTTTTAGTAATGCTCGAAAGTGACGTTATCGTGAATGGGACATCTCAAAAAACAGGAAATAGTAGTAATGTTTTCGTACGGTATAGGTTTTGAATTAACAATTAGGTTGTATATACAGCCAGGAGCAATAAAACCAAAATTCTCAAAACGTCGAGTAGCCATCTCAGCAACATTCAATATTCAGTACACACTGCAACAGTGAGCTTCAGCACAGGCGGATAATATTCAGAAAAATTCAAATTTGGTGATAAAACTAACAATTGTAAGATCAGCGGGAAAAGAGAAAGAGGGCAAAGAAAATAAATAGGAAAAGTAATAATCAACCGTTTTTTTTAATTGCTGTTTCATCTTGACGTTTTTGCGAAAAGAGTTTAGTTGCATGGCAATATCATTTTACATTTTAATCATTCTTTTCTTTCTGGATATCTGATTTTTATAGTTTTTATTCTGAATGTGAGTGTTGCGACGGTTATTGGGTTGGGAAAGAACTTCCGTAGTGGTAACGTAACGAAGGTTCGTTGCAGAACACCTCTGACTAATCAGAGGAAGAATTGCTGTCACTCGACGAAACGAGTGCTGTATTATGACCGACTGTCATTTTGGCATTATCCGATCTGTCATTATACATTTCATTGGTTGTAATCCTGCCTTTCTTTATCTTTAGTGCTTTATCCAGAGCTCGTTTTTCAGAGATGGTTCTGTAGGCGATTCCTACAAGTTCTTGGAATGTTCGGTCTTTTTGGTGATGCTTCATGAAGACGGTGACCATGATTTATTGTGGCAGCTTGCCAATGAACGAATTGATGAAGATGGAGTCATCCAGCGTGCATCCCTTACTTCTCAGCGAGTACGCTATGATGCAATATTTGTTTAGATCCTTCTCCATATCCTCGAAACTGTCTTCGGTGAAAGAGAACTTGCTGAGCTGGTGAATGGGTTTTGCTTAGTGTCCTCCTCACTGTTGTACTGTCTTTCCAAGCTGTCCCTCAGCACGTAGTAGTCTTCTTCTGACAGAGTCACCGATTGCAACATTGACTTCGCTTCCCCACTCAGAAGTCTCAGGAGTAAAGCATGTTTGAGCGTCATCGGAATTTTATCGTTTTTGTGAACCAAAACATCAAACAACTGCATGAAGATACTGTATTCGCCTGGTTTTCCGTCAAAAACTGGAATCGTGTTCAAGGCTGTGTTCACAGCATTGTTAGAGAGAAGAGGAGACGAGTTCTCCTGTGATTCCGGAGGGCTCTGACGAAGCATAGCAGAGTCCACCAGATTGTTGTTTGACATCGCTACGGGTAGAAGTGGAGACGAGTTCTCCTGTGGCATTGAAGTGCTTTGTTGTGACAATATAGCTGGGGCTATTATTGTCACGACAGTGAGCCTGAAGTTATGGTTTTCAGTCTTCGAAAACTTCGGCTGAAAAACGTTTGAGGATTTTCTCTTTTTTTTTAGAGTGATTAGTTTTGAAAAGAGTGTCTGACTGGTTCAAAATGTTCGACATATTTCTCTCTATTTTCTGAATATTGTGAAACATAAATTTGTATCAAGTTTTGATGGTGCGCCCTTTTTGTTAAATGTGACTATTTCTATAATTATCTCCACAATTTCATTAGAGTGGAATACACGAAAAGACGAAATTTTTCTGATATTTATTTGAAAATTTATTGAAGCAATTCGATCCATTTCTACTCAGGTATTTTTGGGCAGGGGTTGGGCAACGAAACTTTCGATTGGGCCGTGTGGCTCGTGAATAGGGCACAGTGCCCGCAAAAAGGGCCACATGGCCCAGTGGGCACTAGTTGGGCACAGGTTGGGCCACAGGTTGAGAGATAGGAAATACTTGGTGGATGTGGGCACAGGTTGGGCGCTTGGTGAGGATGAATGGGCACTGCATGGGCACGGAGTGGGCACACGTTGAGAAATCGCGCTCTACTGCACACTCTGATTTTTCGCCACGATTTTTCTTATTTGTTTCGTTTCTTTTACAATTTTATCGTCTTTCGATTTTATGCTACTTATTCAAAGAGAAGATAATAGAGAATCTACACAAATCCGTCGATCAAACAGGTAAGATGTTATTATATTTTCTTTTAATTTTTGTCAAATTTCAGCGGAGCAAGAAATAAATTCAACAATACGAGCATCATCATCAACTACGCGCTCCGACTGCTTCACTTCTCGTCTCTGATATTTTTCGCATTTCTTGTAGATTTTTTGTTGAAATTTGTATATTTATGATTTCTTTCTCCTGTATTATTTATGTATTCCTATTTCCCATAGTATTTTTGACCAATTATAGCTTATTTTCTCCTATTACTTCCCATAATTACTTAAATAATTATTTTGTGTTTAAATTTGACAAATAAATAGTAGAAAAGTACAAAAATGTGTAATCTGGTTAATTATTGTGAGGAATGGGAGGGAGCAAAGGGAGCGGAATGCCGCGCGTTGTACCGAATCTGGGCACTTTGCCCACGAAATGGGCATGGTGGCCCGCCATGTGTGGGCCACCATGCCGATTCTGAGGGCCACATGGCCCAATTTGTGGGCAACTTGGCCCAAAATTACCTGAGTATATTACAGTTCAAGGAGTGTACGAAATATCAATTGTGTAAGCAAAATTCAACAGTTTTTTTTCCTGCTTCTGGACATTGTGAAGTATACACTTTTAAATGAGATTTTGATTTTTCACATCTAATGGTTCCCATACAAATGTTTTGCTATGTTTTATTTATTTTGTGAAATGTGTCAGCTAGTTGAATCCATGATTTCATCAATTTTCCATCAATAGGTAAATCAATACTCTTGACAAAAAAATTGCACAAAATTCATTCGATTTGGCCCCCATTTCTCTTCTCAGCTTTTAAAAGATTCCTACTTTTCACACAAAAACAGCAGTTTCCGTTCTTCCATAAATTTAAAAGCCTAAATGATGATTATTATTTCACGAATAAGTTTCGTCTTCTCCATAAACCATCAATATGTTTCAGGAGCTCCTACTCTGTGAAGAGACCCTCATCATCTACAACGTCCGTCAAGTCGAAATCGTTGAATGATCGATCATTCGATCCGTGTCAATTGTTCTCCTCTCAACCACAATTGGTCCTTGAATTCGATGGGAACGATTAAGCAGTTGATTGTTACTTGGTTGTGAGTTAAAAAAAGAATATGTAAAGGACGGACTACCAATTCATAAAAATGTCTCTGCTTTTTTATTTCGATGAACTCTGTTTCATACTGTTTGTAAATGAAGAGTAGAACTAAATTTCTGCTATGATTGAACAAATTGCTTCAGCTATGTACAATACCGCTCAAAAAGATTATATTTCGAGTTTCCCATATTTCAACAAATTTCCTTCATCCCCGAATTTGTTTTGATAACATTCTTGATATTTCCACTTTCAGACCCCTCCTCGCCTCGAAGTCCTCCACCAAACCAAAGTCTGGCTCAATTGGGAGCCACTACGAATAGTCCGGACGCCACGAGAGAATTCAATCGAAAATTCAAGAACTCATCGGAGACCGACACGAATAGTACGGTAGCGTCGGAAGTATTCGGTCTGTTGGAAATGATTGAGGAGATTCAACCGAAAGCGAATCGAATGTATCGGGAATACGATGAATTGAGTAGTTTGGTGAATCTGTTGGCGCAGTGGCATACGTTGATCAAGATGAACAAGGTGTGTAGACTAGAACGTAAAACTGAGTGAATGCGTTACTTTTGAAAAATGCTAATACTGAAACGGTAACCATTTCTGTTTGGACTAAATACAAAGAGCTCGAAAGAATGGATTTGATTAGAAAAACTTGATACTGTCAGCCTATCTGTCTTTTTTTTCCATTTTTTTGCAATTTTCGTACTTTAAAAAGGTAGTAATTCTTTACCTTTCCGAATTTCGACCTCGTTTTTCTCGAATAACAAGCCACGAGGGCAATAACTGATTATATATTTGGAATCAGCGTTTTTTTTAGCTTTCCAATGATATATGTCATGTACCATAACTCCACGGTCACCTGGAGGCCTTCCCTAGTAAATTCTACTGTTCCGCGTCCTCAATTACTTATATTCACGTTTCTAAAGTTAGTTTATTTATTTTACAATATTCAGAAAAAACTCTAGTTATTGCATTTGTATACAATTTTCAGAAAGTCTCCCAATCCACCAAAAAGCAATCAATCCACTCCATCAACTCCCTGCCACGTAACCATCCGATGACGTCATCAACAGCTTCAGATGAATTGGATGATACTGTTCTGATTACGAATGAGATACAGTGAGTTTTCAAAATGTAATCAGCAAAATACTTTTTTTCTTGATTCATTAACTTTATGACACTTTTGAAAAAAACTTTTTTTCAGCTCCGAAAACGACAGTGGAATCGACTCGCTCCGTCAGAATTGTTCTCCATACGTACTCGATGGATACAATAAAAATGGATCGAAAGGAAGTCGAGAGGGTGCGAGATTCAGACAACTGAAAGAGCGTCGGAAATCACTTGGAGCCCTTATGGACTCTGCTGAAATCGAGAAGTTGTACTTGGAAAGTGATTATTTCTGGCAGACGGCTTGTAATGATAGCAATGATAATCATACGATAACTGGAAGTTCGGAGATTGACACGTGTCTACAGTATCATCTGAATCGAATTTTGAAGTGTTTAGAGGTAAGTCTATATTTTCTACTGTTTCTCACATTCCACAAATTTTCTAAGAAATATACAATGTGATTTGATGAAGGGAAATTTTATGCTTCACGTTTCAGAGTCTCGAGAGTATCGAGACGGACTGTCCATTAGTCTACAAAACATCGGAAATGTTGAAACGATTGGAAGTGGAAACAGTGACACTTGATGATCTACTTCGAATTGCCAAAAGTGCTCCAGCTCTTCCGAATATTTCGAATGTTCTAACTGAGATTGAAGCGTGTCCAGAAGTACAAGAGATATGGTTATCCACGTGTTATCCATTGAATTCTTCATTGATTGTGCCGAAGGATAAGCTGAAGACACAGATTAAACTGCAAATTGCTCATATCACCGAGCAGATTTATCCACATCTTGTTAGTCGAGGTAAGTGTAATTTTTTCGGCTGAAATATTGGTTTCATTATTCTGAAATCGACTTATTGAATCAAACTTCCTAACATAGAACCCTCAAAGTAAATCGTAGTCTGAAGCAGTGAATTTTACATAGTTCGTCATTTTTCTGGTTCTATCGGTCCGTCGTGTTCTTCCCTTATGAAGTGTTGTTTTTTATTTAAAAGTTGTATCAAGAAACCGAATTACCTGACATAAAACTCTTAAAGTAATTCGTCGTTTGAAACAGCGAATTTCGCTTAGTTCGCAATTTTGCTCGATCTATTGTCATTTGAATGTTACTTAGAGTAGTACACTATGTATCTTTATACCTGAGTCGTTACACAGTGAAAACCTGATTGTAGTTCAGTTTTTGCATGAACATTTCTACTGTTTCCATCATTCTGAATATTCACTCTTATTTCACTCTTATTTCACTCTTATACACGAATATCTTTCACAGAAATATTTCAACGATTTCAGTGGCCGAATCGATCATCCGTCTCCTCAACGACAACGTTCAAAAAGAGACGTCAAACGTGACAGTATTCCATTTCGTTGGAATATTCAAAGGACGACATTTCGAGCCATACATTGAGAATATGGGACATGACGCGTGGATGGTCACTCTCTTGGATACTGAACAAATTCAAAAAGTGGCACAAGTTGTCGATCGACTATCCAATGTTCCAGTTGTGCCACCACTGGAATCACTCAAACATTTGGGAGTTCTTCTTGCGAGAGGCGACTTTAGGTTTTCGATGATTGTTGGTGAGTTAATGGAAAAAGGAAAATTGTATCATCAGATGACCGCTCAGTTTTGATACATTTCGAAAACAGAGAAAGTTTTTTTTTGCCGTTTCGAAAATGTCAAAAATAGAATCATGTCTGTATCTTCTGTTCGTGCTTGATCTTTTTTTTTAATAATTCCAGAACAATACCTCCGTCAAGCCAGTGGCCATTTACTATCCGATCTACTCTCCTCATATCTCTGTCTTCTTGAAGATGACACTACGGATCACAGCACCCTGCACGGGGAACGCGCAAACAAAAAAACGAAAATTAGCCGTAGGGCACGTTCGCATTGTCTACAGTAATACTCAACAGAAAAGGCAAAATTTTACTGAGTCGGGCACATAAAAGCGTGAATATCTCGATTTCCCGAAATTTGTGCTCAGAATGCATATCCATTTCGTGTAAAGGAAGACTTTTTGTATAATTTTGTGAATTTTCATACTTTAATATTGTGTATTCGTGGTGCTATTCCCAGTTTCATGCAAAATCAGAATTCCAGCGGCGCCGAAGAAACCGAGTTTTTCGGTATTATTTCTGCTGGATTTTCAATTTTCGTAGTCGAAAATTGGTTTCTGAACAGAAACAAACCATGAAATGAAGAAAAAATAGTGTAAAACCTCTGATTTTGCAAATTTTTCAATTTTTCGAAAATTCTAAAAATCTGATTTTTGCTAATAGCCGATTCTCAAGAGGAATTGTTTTTCGATTTTTATGACTTTCTGATGTGGAATAATGCTGAAAATGTCAGAAAATCGCAAAACTATCCTGATCTCTCTAATCACTAAGCGAGAGAGTATGCGAACGAGAGATACGCAGATAGAGGGAGAAATTTTGAAAGCTGTGCGCGTTTCGCGTTTTTTGCGAGCTTGTTCCTCGTGCAGGGTACTGTGCGGATGCTCGTCTTGGAGCACTCAAGGCTCGCTATTTTTGATGTGAGTAATCATTTATTTACTTTATCTTTATCTTTACTAATAATATTCAACAGATCCGTCTGTCCGTTTATTTGTCGCCGATCATAACTCCATCCGTAGCGGACCGATTTTTATGAAACCTGGATAGATAGATTGGAAATTTGGCTTAGATGATGCCCGAACTTTTCTTTTTTTTTAAATATCAAACTTGACGTCTTCTGGAGACGATGCCGATTTCAACAGTAAAAAGCGTTGAGAAAAGTGTGTCCCGACAGGGTGGTAGAAAGTTCAAAAAATCAATGGCTCGGTTGTTTCTTGACTGCATTCTCGAAAGCGCCTCGGCCGCGCGTGTTTGGTGTAGCGGTCTACGCAGATGACTCTCACGCGTGGGGTGGTGAGTTCGTTACCGCCAGGTCGGAAATGTTTTTTGGGGTTTTTGTTTTGATAAGGACATAGCCAGTATATGAAAGTTGTAAATATTTTGTTATAGCCGAGATTTCGTAGAACAAAAGGGTGGAGTAGCTATCTTTCTGTTGACACTGTACACACCGCTCAAACTCTGTCATAATGGATGATTGAGTTCCAACTTTGACGGTGTTTAAAAAATTTCAATCCTACAAACACCGAGTCAGGAACTTGGTAGTTGTTAACAATAAGCCTTTTGTCCAAAGCTTCATGGGGAAGTCATGCAGCATTGCCACCGATCGTTTAAAAACTCAAAAAGTGTTTTTTAAAGAACTTTAAGAATTTTTTTGTGAAGTACTGTCATGTACGAATGAGGTGGATTGATCAAAATAGACTGAATAAGGGGCTTCTTTAACTTTTCAACTTAGAAATATGTAAAATAGTTTTAGTTTCGAAGTATTTCAGAGAAGAGAGGGGCATCGCCGCCGAACAGTGAAAAATATAGAAACCAGAACTTTTTGGATCAGACCAAACTAAAAAGAAGATTTCCGTGTTTATGAAACAAATCTTGAACGAATTTGGGGGGAAGGAGGCGGCATCGCCGCCGATAAGTCAAAAACTTCAAAAGAATACTTCAAACGCAACTTTTGAAGATGTGAATAGGAAATTCTCTTTTGGTGAAGGGTTTCTCAGACAGGCAAAAACACATTTACTGTATTTAGTACAATTAATTCTAGGACCCGAATGTCTCAACCAATAAACCAATAAAGAAATGTTTTTTGTTATCATCGGATTAAGAAAAATCGAAGATTAAAAACGTTTCCTTTCCTTCCAGATTGATCGGTAACACAATTAGATACAGGCAGTTTTCAGGACACAGGTGATGGATCCATTGTTGATCCAAATGGGCCCACATAAAAAAGTTTTTAAAGTCATTTTGGCTAGCATTTCCCTTCTTCTTACCACTGTTTTCACTTTACCCATTGGTAAAACATAGTGGCGAGGGGAATTTCTGTGAAGTCCAGATATGAGATCAGGTAAAATCCAGGGGCTCAAGATCGTCCGACTATCAGGTCGAATGGTCTGAGTCTGATGGCTACAGAAGAAGAGATTGATGAAGGTGTGCTCCACCGCGTTTCAGTGACTTTCCGGACAACTAACAGACGATGAGAAGAGTCCGATGACGTGACGGCAAAAAGAACGTCCTCCCTAATGAACCGATTTCCTTCAAAGTTGGACAAAAATCAGAAATTTTCATCTCGCGATGCCCGTCTTACTTTTCTTCCAAACTCCCAAAGTGACGTCTTCTGAGCCAGGAACACTGATAAAGCAGAGGGAGTCGACAGCGGGAAAAGGGAGAGACGATCGACAAAGCGTCGTCTCTTCTTTAGTCGCTCCCGCTGGCGTTCTTCCCAGCACAGGTAGACCGGCAAGTCCCAATTACGGACGAGCGACGACTGAGCGCAGGCGTTCGAGTGGCGAACAGACGCGGCTAAACGACCGCCAGCGGGCTAACGACGGCCTATCACCAGCCCTCGAAATCATTCGGAAGTCGACACGCCAAGGAGCTCTTCTCGGAGAAGTTGCTACTGATGCACTACCTGATCTTCAAAACATAGGAATGATGGATCAAGTTTGTCCACGTTGCAAAATCGTTTCAGAAAAACAGAGATTCTTAGACTTCGATAGTCTCAACCGTTTGAGAAGCGCCGCAGGCGCTGTAACACCCAGAAGGGTGGTGTAGAAAAGGAGGTTTAGTCGCCGTTAGGCGACGTGAACCGACTGGTTATATTATATTATTATTCATCGAAGCAGATCTGTTCGAATTTCACGTAGAGCTGAAACGGAATTTTTATACAAATCTATCGTTAAAAGATCATTAGCAAATGTTTTAAAAATAATCGATTTTTTGAGATTCCTGAAACAGATATTATAATAGTTTGTATACAAAAATAACCCATTCTTCCAGAATCCCCGAATCTCGAAACAAATCACGTACGTGGCGGAACACGACTCTTCAGAAGACGTCCGTCGATTCGCCACCTCAATGTTACGCGGATTCGAAGAAGAGGTCACACGGATTTAGACCCTTCCATGTCATCTCAATCCATGACCTAATTATCTGTCATTTCTCTCTCTGTTTCCCTAATTGCTCCAGTGTCTTTTCTCTCCAAAAAGTGTAGCTCAAAATGTGATTTTCTTATTCGTGTGATTTGATTGTATATCACGAAGAATTGTGTCAACTCGGGTTTTTCGATTTTTATTTTGTATATTTTGTCATGTTTCACCTACTTTATTTTAATAATATAAATATTTATGAAATAATTTCACGATATTTTGAATCGATCAAAGCCAGAATGCTTTAGCTCCGAGAAGCTTTTGTCTGAAACACTTGCCGTTTCACATCATTCCCTTTTATCAAATGATCATCCCCTTTTTGTTAACAACAGTCCAACTGCAACAATGAATGTTGAGATAATGGAAGAGAGAGAAAGAACCAGCCGGTCTTGTAAGTTTAGAATTGGGTAAAAATGTAATTTTTCACATATTAGGTCACGTTTGGCAGGAGTATCTGGCAATAATGAATGCAATTTTCAATTGTGCTTCGAAAATTATCGTCCTTGAAAAATCATTCATAAATTCAACTTGGTCATGTAACAGAAAAATGTGTTGACACCTTTCAGTAGTGCTCCAAAGTGACGTTATAGTGAATGGGAGAACTCAAAAAAGGGGAATAGTAGTAGTATTTTCGTACGGTACAGGTTTTGAATTGACAATTGTGTTGTATACAGCCAGGAGCAATGCAAACAATGTATTGAATAACTTAAGTAGCTTTTTTTTAGCAACATTCTATTAAGCAAGTACACCGTGCAACAGTGAGTTTGAGGTCAGAGAGATAAAATTCAGAAAATTCAAATTTGGCAATAAAATTGAGATATTAAAGCGGTTTTTGGATTCGCCGGAACCCAGAGAGAGAGAGAAAATCAGGTAAGTATAAGTACTGACCAGATTGTGAGAGTGGTAGGTGCTATGTATTATGCACTCATCTAATTTTTTCCCATAAACTAACAGTTAATAAATAAATAAAAACAACAAAAGGTTTCTAAACGACTTGAAACTGATTCTATTTCTGATAGCCGAGTTAAGCTACATCATTAACACTGTTTCAAAACCACCAAAACTAAGAGACAGTTTCGAAACATTAGTATGTCTTATGTTTCATATCTTGAATGTCTTTTCCAATTTCTGAAACAAAAATTCGTTTCTGACGTGCAGTGAGACACCGTCACTAGACGTCGTTGTCCGAATTGAGTTTTTTTTTTGAAAGACAATCGTTTGGAAATGTTGATTGGGAATAAAACATCGACTGTGGTATGTAAATATTGACGCACATGAAACAACTATTTATGAAACATTAAAAATATGTAGAATTCACCTTTTTGAAGTAGTTGTATTGTCGCAACAAAAAAGTTCCGACATTTTTTACCGACGCGTGTTTGCGGACTTAGTGTTAAATTATTAAATTTTGCACTAAGTCCGCAAACACGCGTCGGTAAAAAATGTCGGAACTTTTTTATTTCGATAATAAAACCAACATACTTTCAACATATTTTATCAAAAATACTATTAATAATTTATTAGAAACGTGGTGCCATTGAACTGCCATCACAAAAATATCAGAAATATGAATGCACAAAACAGAAACAGAGGTAATGAATCGAATTAAGAACAGCTATTTGCAACGAATACGTGCGGATAGACTACATTTAAATTGTGATCAGGATGTTCCAATACTACAGAAACAGTAGAAGTTAAAATCTGACATGGGAAACAATACGGTGAATTGAAATTGAATAATTTCTCTCGATTTGAAAGCTTTTTGATATTTGTAAAAATTTAACATGGAAAACAATAGTTATAGTATGGAGTGTCATCTTTTGAAAACACCGTGAAACATTGAAAAAGGTAAAACTCACTATGTATGAATGAATTACAATTTTAGATTATCAACATCTATTAAGTTCAGTTTGAAGCAGAATAAAATTCTCAAAGTTCTTGACCAAACATTTCATGCTTTAACTGTCTTTTTTTTGAGTATTTTGTTTCTACCCTGCCATTTTCTGGTTATTGCCCATCTAGTTTGAAAATCGACAAGTAAAAATGACGAACCGAATCTGTAAAATTGGATACCTAGTCAGTTTGGAATTTTTTTCGTGTTTACTCAAATTAAAGCGATATGCCTCAAAAAATTAATGAATTCGATTTGAAATGCTCATCGTGTAACAGAAAAATATTTTTTTAATCATGCCTGTTTCAAAGCATGCCCATAAACCATACAACTATTCTTGAATATTAATGCTTTCGTGAATTTTCAGAATCGTTGGATCTCATTTTTATAAATGGAGAATCACGCTTCGATTTTTTTGAAACTTACTAGTTAGTAATAAAAGTCAAACCTAAAGTAGGAGAAAAATGATATATATATATATATATGAATCTGACAGTTCTGAAAGAGATATTCTGATTTCAGAGGTTTCGTTCAGTTAACCTGTGTGTTGACGAGCAAAAAAAGAAAAGAGCTTTCGGGCCGCCCGGATCGACGGTTTTTCTTGATTAAATACAGTCTTCGGTTCATACTGGCCAGGCCGAACCGGGCCGAACGATTAAAGCTCGCATAATATTTTTGGGAAATTTATAATATTTTTAATAGATGACAATTCAAAACACCTATCTTTTCAGCTATTAATCAACCTGCTACAATTAAAAATGCTTTTTCAAGTTTTTTCAAAACCGTCGGCTCCGCTTGGCCCGGTAGATAAGTATGTTTTTGTCAAAGGGTGCATTGCACAAAAGTTACTCTCGGTGTCTTAAAACATTTTCCATGTTTCTGAGAATTGAAAAAAATAGTAGAGTAAATACTCAAATATTGTTTACTTTAATAGAGGTTTTGACAATCAGAAATCTTTAATTGAGTAGTTCAGATTTTTCGTTCGGCTCAAATGCTGAACAATAATTGGGAATATTGATGTGTGTGTGTGTGTCGATACAATGATACTAAATTAGAGTCAATTTATAACTTGGTAATTTGGAAGAAAGAGGGTCTTGCTAAAAAGAAGTCAGAAAAGAGTGTTTCAAAACGTGCTTATGAAAATTCAATAAAAATTTTGAATATTGTTTCCATTATTTCCCAATCTCTTTAATTATTTGATTTCTCACTTTCAGAGAATATTCAGAAACGAAAGGACCATGGAAGTAGTTGGAAAAAGACACAGTGGGACTGAACGATTGGAAAACTGAATATTTATGAAAGGAAATCTTTTTTCGAAACAGAGAAGATTTTGGTCAGAGAAGTAAATAAGAATCACAAATTCGCGAGCGAACTTGCAACACTTATTAGCTAAAACGACGAGAAACACACGAAATACGAGAGAAAACGACGAGAAAGCAATACAATTTATATCAAAACCTGGTTTTGATATAAATTAACTCTGAAAACGCGCAAAACCACACAAAACGCACTTTTTGGAGGATACACTATTTATTCCAAGCCAAACTGGCTAAAATGCACTAAAAACCAAGTAAAACAACACAATATGGGTCAAATACCCAAGCAGAGGTAAGAAAACAAATTAAAACAGCTTCACAACGGTACACACCGTTGCTACAGCCACAAAAACTGAAAAGGAACGCCTTCTCTCTGATGACTTTACTCTTGCCCCCAAAAAAGCGCCAAGGCACCAAGATTGCGCCAAGCTTCTCGTTTGCGTGTTTTGAGTGTTTGTGGACTTCGGGAGGGAAATTTAAATAAGTCTTTTTATAAAAAGACCACGAAATGACATAATATTCCGGTGAAACACCGGACATCCTCGCGTTTTTCAAGTCCCTCGTACGCACGAGAATGGGATGATTCTTTAATGGGCAGAGTCTCGTCACTTCAATCAGGCTAGAGTGACAATATGAACAGTAGGAGAGCTCGATAAAGAGATAATGAGAGGATTCAGATATACTCAAGAAGGAATAACTATGAAATTGATAGCATGAAGGGAATAGGAAATTGGTAGGCATGGGCAGATATAATAGAGATATGTAAGGGAATGAAGGACATTTTCAGAGAAACAGGATAACTATGATTAGAAAGAAACAGAATATGTTGGCAAGCATTAGAGAGAAAACAAGATAGTTTACAAGATAATATATCTATAACATGGAATTTGCTTTGTGTCAGTCACTCCTTAGTTACGATTCGACGTCCCATCCCTCCGGTATGGGTGGTGACCATTGTTATGATGGCGGCTGCCTCCTCTGTGGCTTCCTCGCCCATTTCCACGTCCACGCATCGGCGGCCATCCTCTGTCCCAGCCTTCTGTCCTTGTTGCAGTTGGTGCTGCTGAACTTGACGGTTGTTCCGTTGACACCGTTTTCTGGGGTGTGTTCTCATTCGACTTGGTGATGGACGCTAGTTGGAATTGCGGCCAGGGACGATTCTTCTTCTCCAGCATCTCCTTCACAGCTAGCCAATACTCAGGGGCTTTCATTATCTCGGACGCCAGGTATAGCATCCGATGTTGTTTGTCCTCCACAATTTCTTCTGGCGACACATGCACAATTTCTCCATGATCCCGTTTGATGCGATCAAACAGATTGATGAATACAGCCATTACACTGTGATCGAAGTCACTCATGTGCGTAGGAATCACATATACCACCGATTTGATGGGTATCGCATTGACTATGGAACGCCATGTGTCCAAGTCGGTATCTTTCTTGGATACTGGGACCACTACCACAACAATAGAAGTGGAGTGTTTTTCACACTGCTCATGCACGTCATCTTCCAGAATTGACTCAGTAGTGAGTGCAGTAATGTGCATGGTTTGTAACGGAAATTGCTCTCTTGTCACTCCTGGAGCTAGAATCACTTGAATCGTTTCCTTACGTTCAAAACCACTGCCCAAAAATTGCTCCAGCAGGGAGTGTCGGAACTTTAGATATTCGTGTTCCCAGCCACGGAGATCCTTCACGACCAATGCAACTGTCGGGCAATTGCTAAGGGCCAGGAATGTCTCTGCATCTGGTGTGCTATTCAAACCCGGAATTGGTGTTTGGGTTGCCAGCAATAACTCTCTAGCATTGTCCCTGAGTAATAGATCTGGAGCCTCTTTTGTCAGCGCAATCATTCGTTGTAACTGCGTTGGAGACGTGGTTCTTGCTGACATGGCATCTTTTGGATAGAAAACACAGCTGGTTGGGCATCGGCAGCCATAGATGTCACTGAAAGTAATAAGATTTACTTGCGTATTTTGCATGTTATCATAGTGTACACTGTCTACGCGCATCTTTGCTCTGCTTTTTACTGTCTCAATCGGTACATTTTCCATTTCTGCGGGAATAACCCTTAGATGATCAAATGGAATTTTCAGAACTTCTTTTCCTTTGCCTAACACTGGAACAACAGTAGCTGATGTCTCTGAACAAGCAATCACTCTGTATGGTCCTTTCCACTTATTCACCAACTTTGGACATCTAGCCCCTAATTTTTCCGATGGAATTTCCACAAGCACTCGGCTACCTGGCCCTGGGTACCTCCGTTTCTCTGTATTATGTTTCTTATCGAACAAGTACTTGTATTGCTCTTGCTCTTGCATGGCATGTTCTCTTACAAGAGCATGTGCTTTCGCAAGTTCAGAAGCCATCAGATGCTTATACTCATCTAAATTTGCATAACTCATGCCAACGGCATCCTCTCCGGCCAAATCAAGTGGGCCCTTAGGATCCCTCCCTGACATCAAATACATTGGAGATTCTCCCGTAGTGGAATGTGCCACGCTGTTATACGCATATACAGCGAATGCAATTTGTTCATCCCATTCTATCGGAACCGCGGCCTTTTTGCTCATTATGTGCATTAGAGTCTTGTTGAATCTCTCAACTGCTCCATTTGCCCGACTATTGTAACCCTTCGTCATGACATGCTCTATCTTCAACAACTTTGTGAGCTGTTTGAAGTATTCATTATCAAACTCTTTTCCCATATCTGTGAGCAGTTTGTTTGGAATTCTCCCTTCTCCCATAGCCCATCTATCCACAAAAGCTTTAACCACCGTTTCTCCTTTCTTATCAGGAATAGGTATCGCACTCGCGTATTTAGTGAATAAATCAATAATCGCCAGAATGTACCTGTTCCCTTGTGTAGACAAGCCAACATCAATGAGATCACACGCAACAATTTCCAGCGGCGCAGAAGTTTCATATGGTTTCAACGGAGCTATCAACTTCGGACGATCATTCACACAAAGGCATTTCGGACAACTTTTCACCACTTTCTCAATATCAACCCTCATCTTCGGCCAATAGAACTTTTTACTCAATTGTCTTACAATTTTCTCAGTCCCGAAATGTCCAGCGACTGTTCCAGAGTGTGCTTCTTTGACTAACGCCAATCTTGCATTCTCTGGTACAACATGTCTGTTGTATTCGTCGTCTTCAATATTTCTGAGAGATTTTCCCACCAGAGCATAATTCTCCACTGGCACCTCTTCTTTCAGTCCTGGAACCTTCACTTTCTCTTTCATGTTACCACTCTCTAGGAATCGTATGATCTCACACCAACCTTCTTCACCTTTCAGCATTTCTAACCATTCTTCCACCTTCAGTATTTCACTCTCTTCCCTCTCACTGTTAACTTTGATTTCACCAATGATATTTGGAATTTCTGCAGTTTCCAACTCTTCAGCTTCCATTGCAGGACACCCACCCCTACTTAAAGCGTCAGCGACTACATTAGCTTTTCCGGCTATGTATACTATTTTCACATCGAATTGCATGACCTCAATAGACCAGCGCAACAATCTGTCTGACAGTGGTGACCCTTTTAGCAACGAAATGAGCGGTTTGTGGTCTGTGAATACAATAATCGACGTGCCATATGTGATGGTTTTGAATCGTCTTAACGCCGATATCATTGCCAAAGCCTCAAGATCCGTAATGTGGTATCTTTTTTCCGCCGGGCTTAAAGCTTTCGAAGTAAATGCAATGGGATGTTGCAACCCGTCATCTCCCTCTTGAGCAAGCACCGCACCTACTCCCCTTCTACTCGCGTCACAATATATCATGAATGGTCTCGATCCATCAAGCGCCTTTTCAATGTTTGGTTGCATCAACACTGGTGCTGTGCAGATTAACTGAATCAACTCTTGAAAAGCAGTTTCATGTTCTGCTTGCCACACCCATGTGCTTTTTACTGATGTCAGAGGCGTCAATTCGGAAGCCACTTGCGCATAATTGAGCATGAACTTTCTGTAATAACTAGTGAGTCCCAGAAAAGAGCGCATTTGTTCCGCATTCTCCGGTCTTTTGAAGTTTTTCATCTTATTAACCTTGGTTTCCTCGGTTTTCACACCTTCCGGAGTGATCCTATGTCCCAAGTACTCCACTTCTTTCTGTGCAATGTGACATTTGCTGGCTCTGAGCTTCATTCCGCTCTTTTCCAGACGAACCAATATCTCTTTGAGATCTTGAATATGTTGTTTCATGTTCTCACTCGCAATGAGCAAATCGTCAACATACACATGTGCAGTTTTCCCCAGCAAATCACCAACTACAGCTTCCATAGTTGCTTGAAACACAGCAGGAGACGTGACTAGCCCGAAAGGAAGCACATTATACTCGTATAACTCACTCCCAATAGCAAAAGCTGTTATTTCTTTGCTTTTTTCCTTCAGAGGAATTTGCCAATACCCCGCCAACAAATCTAACGTAGTGAAGATCTTCTTTCCAGACAATGATTGCAATGTTGCTTCAATGTGTGGTAATGGATGAGCATTGTTTTTCACCACCTTGTTTACTTTCCGGTAATCAACACACATTCTTACCGACCCGTCTTTCTTCTTCACTATCACTACCGGACTGGACCATGGTGACTTGCTGCTTCTGATAACTCCCTGCGTTACCATTTTCTGCAGAATCTTTCTTATTTCTGGACGAATAGCAAGCGGAATTGGTCTGGGCTTTTGCCTAATTGGCTCGGCACCATCCAATAGCTCAATCTCACACGTTGTAGCATTTGTGCGACCCAATTCACTATCTTCAATTGCAAAGATGTGCTGGAAGCTCTGAATTACCTTCCAGACTTCTGCCTCACTTTCACAACTGCTTTCTTGTCTTTTCAGGTGCTCACATAATGTTTCCCATCTTTTGCCCTCCGCTTCATTCTGTACTACACTGCACACAATCTTTTCCGACTCTCTGAGAAACCCCGTCTCCTCCAGATGCTCATTCAGAAATTCCAAATTTTCAGCTTTCCCCTGCACTACTTCAAAGCCATCCACTTCCCCTACTGCAATCGTTTGTCCTTTTCTCAACAATACTGGTTTTGTGCCAAAGTTGGAAATGGTAACAAGAGCTCTACCATTAGCCTCTACTTGACAAACTGATGGCGCAATACACTCCTGAATGGGAGTGATCAAGCAATGATCTTTCCCTTCTTGCACAACCCCTTCGACAGAAACCTGGACTACTCTTGAAGAACTTGGAGTTAGCCGAATGTCTTTACATATCTTCACCGCCCTTGGTTGTTCTTCAATGCGAACTTCTACTCCCAGCTTATTAAATTGGTCCATCCCGAGAATAATATTTTCTCTGTCAATGGCGGCAATGTAATATTTTATGAGTCTTGTTCTTGTTTGCATCGAAGTTTCAACCTCCACAGTGCACAATAGTTTGAGTGGTTGGTTATTGGCTGTGAAAACTTGAGCAAGTTCTGGCTTTTCTTCCTTCACTTTTTTCACCCACTCTTCTCCATTCTCACCTACAATCTTCTTCCATATTTTCTGAGGAATTATCGATATGCATGCACCCGAATCAAGCATTAGATCAACTTCAGTGTTTCCAATACGCCCTTTCTCAACTTTGATCAACGGTTTTTCCGTTGCGTTACCCTCCGTTTTAGGCGCATCACTAGGAATAGTCAACACTTGTTTATCCTCTACCGAATTAACCGTGTTTTCTTTCACCGGATTGTCATTCACTTTGTTTTGACTTTGCTTCGTGCAATACGTCGCAATATGTCCTTGTTCTTGACACCGGTAACACGTGACCACCGGTCTACTGTACGTCTTTGCATTCCCTGGGGCTTTCGAACATTTTGGATCATGACACCCAACTAGTTTGCATTCACTACATTCTATAAACCCTTTTGTCTTCCCATTGTTATCAGAATTCTCGCCTGTTCTTTGACGCCAATTCTGATTTATTGGGCTTCCTGCATTGTCTGTCTTGTTTGTGAAATTGTTTCTGTTTTGTGAATATGTATTGGTTCTCTGCCCATTGGGATTGCTTTGCACGGACGTATTATTCGCAGACGATGTATTACTACTTTGAGGCGACGGACTCTTTTTCTTTTCACTGTTCTGACTCTTGTTTCTCAAGTTTCTGTCCCTGATTCCCTGCTCATAACGAGTTGCTAACATCCGACACGTATCATAATGGTCTCTTTCTGGCATTCCCAACAACCGATTGTCAATAAGACACGACAACGTTTCGTTCTCAGCGATTGCATCAAGCAATTTTGCTGTTTTGAACGACGAAAGTTCAGAAGCATTAACTCTCTTGAATGCCACTCGAGCTAGTTCATCGATAGAGAGGCAAAAATCTTCGATGTTTTGTTCTGGTTTCTTTCTCAGACTCTCCCATCGGCTTTTTGCTCGTCTCGTTTCGTCTTCTGGTGAAATTCTCAACCTTATCGCCATTGCCTGCATTACATCATTTATTGACTTTTTCTCATGTTCTGGGAGTCCTCGGAAAATACGCAGAGCCCTACCACTGAGGTACTTTGTCTCAAGCAAAATTATTTGATTTTCATCTGAGAATGACTCAAACTTTAATGCGAACGATTTTCGAAAGCTTTCTAACTTAATCGAATTTTCTTCGGCTGAGAATTTCGGAGGTTCCGGCAGATTTTGTTGGACCAACATTTTGTTCATCATCTCTACTGGAGACATTTCTTTCTGTTTTCCCGTATCCCAGTTGGTATAATATCTACCATTCCCCATAGTCTCATCCGCTCTCTCCGAGTCAGACTCACTGTCCATCTGCCCACGCGCTGCCTCAATAACCTCTTCAAGCTCTTTGTCTGTATGTGTTTGCTCTTGCACTGTACGTTTTCGCAATTTTTGTGTCATACCTGACGTAAGCGTTGTAGTTCCGGTGGATTTCGTTGGCTGGGATGCGTTTTCCTTGATCTGAGAATTCATTTCTTTCAGACTCATGCACGACGTACACTCACCGATCCTCGAGAATGAATTTGACTTTTGATTTAACTCAATAAATCGCGTCTGCTCCTCTTTTTCCGCTTGAGTCCCTTTCAACGCCTTCACTCGGCTCTCCGAATCTTTTAGAGTCTTCTTCAGTCTCTTTAATTCCGCCTCCATTTGCTGGACTTTCTGCTGGCTCGCCTGGTAAACATCACTTTGCATTTTTATTAATTTTTGAAGATCTTCTGTGTCTCCAAAAACTTTTTCAAGATTTTCCAGGGTGTTAATCCCTTTCGATGCAAGCATACTCACCATCTGGTATTCCAGTGCCTGTTTGCTGTTTGATGTTCCACCGAGCTCTCTGTCCTGCCTTTCATCCAGCAGACCCTGCAAGATTTCATTCTTATTTATCACTTCTTCATTTTCTTTTTCCAATTCTTTATTCTCTTTTGCCAATTCTTCACAGTCTTCTTCTTTAGCGTCTAATGTTTGAAAAGTCGACACAATGAGATCAATGAATGGCTTCATGATGCTCTCATGTGTACTGGCATTAGCTTTTGCATAGGTTTTTAGCATTTTACCTGTGTCCTCTTTAGCTAATTTCAGGAACATTTCCCGAGTTTTTTTCATAACACTAAGACTCACATTCTCTTCTACTTCCATTGGCTGCGGACCACTTCCTTTGTCTTCTTTATCTTTAGTTCCGACAACAACGTTTTCGGTGACATTCTTCTGTCCTTCAGCAGTCTGATCCACCAACTCATCATCCGGCGGCACCTCCACTGGCAGCGTCATACTTGACACTGGAACGTATTTTATTATTTTCAGTTTTTCACCGGCAATACCCAGAAGTACGGATAAAACACGGCGGTTATTGATTTATTGACGATAAAAAGATAAAACGCTTTTTATATTATCGATTTTGAAAAGTTTTTATACTTTTCTTATTATTTTCTCACTATTATTAGAAAATGTGAGGGATTCGCGATGAAATGTATCACCGACACGATAAAATTAACTCTTTTCGCTTTTAAGTTGCGAAATTTGCACAAATATTTGTGTTTTTGGCACTTTTCAGAAATTTTCTGTTGAAAAATCGATAATCTCTGTCAATTCGTGATTACACGAAAAGGAATCGAGTTTTCTTTTTGTTTTGATGTAAAAATCGATAGGTCTCTGTCAATTCGTAATTATCACGAAAAGGATTCGATTATTACAGAGCAAAACAATATCTAGTGCTACAATTCTCCACCTTTAGAACGAAAAGGTTACGTTTCGGTCTTGCGACACGATAACTTTTGGCTTCGGCCCCCAAGTAAATAAGAATCACAAATTCGCGAGCGAACTTGCAACACTTATTAGCTAAAACGACGAGAAACACACGAAATACGAGAGAAAACGACGAGAAAGCAATACAATTTATATCAAAACCTGGTTTTGATATAAATTAACTCTGAAAACGCGCAAAACCACACAAAACGCACTTTTTGGAGGATACACTATTTATTCCAAGCCAAACTGGCTAAAATGCACTAAAAACCAAGTAAAACAACACAATATGGGTCAAATACCCAAGCAGAGGTAAGAAAACAAATTAAAACAGCTTCACAACGGTACACACCGTTGCTACAGCCACAAAAACTGAAAAGGAACGCCTTCTCTCTGATGACTTTACTCTTGCCCCCAAAAAAGCGCCAAGGCACCAAGATTGCGCCAAGCTTCTCGTTTGCGTGTTTTGAGTGTTTGTGGACTTCGGGAGGGAAATTTAAATAAGTCTTTTTATAAAAAGACCACGAAATGACATAATATTCCGGTGAAACACCGGACATTTAAATAGTCCTTAATTTGTGAAATTAATCGGAAAATCAAGAAAAACCTCTGCCGACAAAAGACCAACCTACATTGAACTTTCTGAAAATGTTCCAAATGTTACTGTTTTCGACATTTTATGAGAGTGATCAAAAATTGATTCAAGCTGCTGAATAAGACGCAGAACGTTTCTTCCAGAAACCATATTACTAACACAAGGTATTATCAAAAAATATCTTCTGAACCAGAGTTGAACAGGATGCACTTTTTGGAAAAGCGGGATGATGTAATTCCGCTAAACCCTGTTCCGAAATCATTTTATTAGATGCAAACGAATTCGATGAGAATAGAAATCAGAGTTTCATATAAGTTATATTGATGTTCTGAATTCCCCAAGTTCACTATAGTCTCAATTGTAAATGAGGAAGAATTGTGGTGAGATTAGTCGTAAACTGTATGATTTTTTCACTGTATTGGTTATAAATTTCACGGATAACAATTTTGAATTGCTATCGCTCTCCAAAAAAGGCGGATAGGAGTTGTTTTCTTCTGATGCACCGTTAGTTTTCATAGTTTTTGCTAGAAAGATTCTGACAGAAGCAGTTTGAAAAACTGAAAATTTATGCGCAATCATCTACTTATCTTATTAGAATTTCAGTTGAGCTGTGTAGATTTCTCTTAATGATATTGAGGAGTGAGCAAGATGCCATGGAAGATCAAAACTCTATTAGGCGACTGCTTCAAGAATGGAACACAGCACAAGTTCGTATTTCTATTTATGGTCAGCATCTGAAAAAAAAAGATTTGAAGGTTTAACAATGTTTCATTAGAATGGCGATGCCATCATTACTTCTGATTTACTGACTTTTGAGCATTGTCAAAAGAACTAAACTAAGTTTTTTCATTAAAACTTTTAATCAGCGAAATTGAGGTAAATATCAAGAAACAGACAAGTGGAAACAAAGTTGCTATAACAGTTGCGATTGCTTACGCGAATTAAAAATTAAAATCTCATTCTAAAGGATACTTATGTGAGAACATGGAATTTCATTAAGACAAGCTGATGAAACATTGTATTTCTGTCTGGTCTTTCATTTTTTAGGCTCGATATCACCGGAAAGTTGGAAAGTTTCAGAAGAGACAAATGCGCATTCACTGTGAAAAAAAAGCCAGGATTCAGTTTTACAGTTTCAGAACTTTGGTATTCCTGTTACACGCTAGTAGTTTATCAGCCCTAATCTCATACATTCTGATTTCCAGCACCCTCCTGAAGATAACTGAAAATAATTCTGCGACTCTACAAAATAGTCCCTGATCTTGGTCTCTTTGTTTACTGTAAGTCTGTCGAAAAAGAACCAGATGGGAATACGTACAGTTTTATTTTGGATGAGCAGATGTGCTATCATTCCAATGTCATAAATTGAATCCCGTCACTCTCTAATTGTTCGATCAACAGAAATTCTTATGATTTACAACTCTTTAACAGCTGTTTATAGTTTTTCAATCTGCTCCGGGGGAATACTGTCACCATCACCCTCCACTCAATCCCACTCAGACCACTTAATATTGACACTAATTACAAGACAAGGTAACAGATTTCACTAATATCCATGAGAACCGCAACACAGGCTGCACAAGCCACGCCCACTGTTTCCCTGGAGCATGATGGGTGTGGTTTAGTATTAGGAGACATCTCTGTTCCTGTGCTTCGTCATTCCAAGATTTGCCTCCCGCACATGGCAGTCGACAATTGGCTACTTGATTTTTACTGAATCACTAATTTTTATTCCTGTTACTCTCGCTTGCCATCATGAAGGGGTAAGTATTTTTATTTTGTATTTTTTATTACTAATTTTGATTTTTTTCAAGTAAATCTGTTCAATATCCCGACAAGGTTGGAACAAAGTTGATTGGTCTGACCGATGCTGTGGGGATGACAAAGTTTTTAAATGACCCAAAGTACGAGCCAGTTAACATGATCCCTTTTGGTACGAAAAAATACTTTCTCTCGAGACGACCAAAGAAAGAGGATCTACTACCTGGAGGATTCACCAATCTGGCAATAGCCGCTCAGACCACATGTGCTGCCCGTCTTCGCCTCACACAGGCTATGGAGAAGGCAGGAATCGAAAACATGATTTATTGCGACACCGATTCCGTAATCTACAAGGAGAGCATTTGGAGAAAACAAGTTAGAGTCGATGAGAGGCGAGCAGTTGGGTTTCCTGACCGATGAAATACCTGCTGGAAGAAAGTTAAAGGAAGTAGTGGTGATAGCACCCAAAATGTATGCGTTGAGGATGGAGGATCAGCAAGGAACGAGCAGCTATTCAGTCAAGACCAAAGGTCTTAGTCTCACATCGAAAAACTCCGAGGCCATATCATTCAACACCATGAAGGAGACGGTAAGTCAAAACTTGAGAAAAAACGTCTAATTTTTATTCTTACAGATGAACGACTTCATTTCTGAGGGGATTTCGGAACCACTCGTCGCAAAAATGATGACATTCAAGCGAGGAGACAATGCTCTGGATGGACTTTGGACATGTGTTACAGACAAACGAGTCAACCCAAAGATGGATAAGGGACATTATGATGTTCATGGAGTTGTTACACCTTTCGGCCATTTGTCTGCTAATACCTTGTTGATTGATGATTACCCATTTTATGACCAGTGATTTTTTTTAAATTCAAATAAACAATTATAACCAATACAACTTTAAATTAAGAAGAGAGTTAGAGTCTACACAGATAGAAAGTATTTAGGACACGTAAGAGTAAAGATCTTGTCACAGTATTTGGACATGTAAAAAAACGTAAAGTAAAGTCGGAAACTATCCAAAAAGTACTGGGTCTAGTCATGGAGGATACAAAAAGTTTAATTAAAGGTGGTATCATGAAAACGTATTGATAAAACTTATTGCCGGAGAACTTACAGTGGCAATGAAACTAAAATATTTTGTTTCATAGAAAGCATTTAACAGATAAATTTGAATAACAGTGCTCCGGCATTATCATGATTATGCTATAAATCCAATTGTTATTTACTGACGATTGAGGATTAAAAAAGACTAGACTTGTAATCAGTTGAAATGCTAAACATTTTTAAATCTCATTCTAAAAGATCTTTAGGAGTACCAAAAGAATAGGGAAGGTCATTTAGACAAGCTGATGTCACATTTGGCCTCGATATCACCGTGAAAAATAAAACCAGGATTTGCAAATGGAAATTCTGAGACATGAAAGTTTTGACTACATTCGTATTTTATCAATTTCAGTATTACAGTTTCTGAAGTTGGGTATTCACGATAATAGTGGATCAGTCTTAAGATCCGTTATTGATGCGATTATCTGAACACAAAATAAAAATAATTTTTATTCCGAGAACCTTGTTGACGGAACCTGCTACATGGAAAATGTGAAAATTTCAAATTAATTCAGAAATCCATCACCTTCCTGAAAAAAAAGATTCTACTCTTAGTGATACACGAATCGATAGCGTTAGTTAGATAGTTCAGTTATTTTTTGTCTGAAACACTGTTTCAACATAATAACTTACGTGTATTTATTTTTGAAAAGTAATTTTTCATTGATTACTATTCTCAATCTTCCGAAAATTTCATGTCCTACATTGTTCCTACAATGTCCTTTTGCCATTAGAACTCAATATCAATAAATGAAACAGTTTTTTATGTATGAAGAAAACCAATTTTTGTGCTGACTATCACTATTGCCATTCTGGGAACCAAAACAAGCTGGCTATATGAAGCTGATGTTTATATTTCACTATCCATAGGGTAAACAGTTTGATAACCATTACGATTAGACTGAAAAGCAGGAAAAAAGTTTCACTATTCCCCCAAACTTCTCACGAATCATATGACAACCAGTGATTTACTGAAAAGACTGCATTACTGCGCAATTTTTTTCGGCTTCATAAAGTTTTTATGTATTAAGCCACATAAAATGGGATTAATTGGTATGAAATACTCTTTTGTGATACCCTGATTTGAAACAAAAAAGTTCCATTTCGAAACCCTTTGCACTGGTTTCAGTTCGAGAGGCTTTTTTAATTGTTAATTGTCAATCAATTACATGCGTTTCTAATTCACACAGATTAAAGGGCGACATAAAAAGTTACGTCACCACTGTTTTGAGCATAGAGAAGTGATTTGACACATTTCGGTCCATAATTTCCCGTTTCAATAGATTCATATGCACAGCATGTTTCTTATGGAATATTGATAAGGTAGCAACTGTTGGAGACTTTTGAACTTTCACGTAACACAGTTCAGCTACATACTATCGTTTCAATTTCTGTTGAGCACAAACAGTCCCAACACACTAACTACAAGTCTTTTCATAATTATTAGAAATTTTGAAACACTCCTTCTTGACAATTTCAAAAAATACAAAGTTTTCTTCTTTTTTTGTGACTTTTTTCTGTGGATTTCCGTCTTCGTAGCCTCATTTCCATTGGCTGAATGTATTGGAATTTCGTTGACGCAAAATTTCTCAAAACCTTCAGAGCTTGTTAGCTCAAAAATTACATCTATTTACTATTGTCGTTCTACGAATTTTCAAAAAGAATTCAGCTCATAAACCGTCTGAATATTAGTTTGGGCAAGTTTTTTCAGAAAAAATGTTTCAACATTTTCATAAAGTTCTCAGAAAGCACATGAAAAGCGGTAAACCCTTCCATAACAGCTTTTCGGCTATGTAAAGTTTGTATGTAATAATCCATGTTAATCACGTTATTAACGCTCTCTTCTTATTGTTCTCGTCAAACTCAATCTGACAAGGGTTCCGCTTCCTTCAAGTCGGAACATATGGGGCTTGTTGTGTAAAAACACACTTTGGGATTCAACCACTTTTATTTATAACCAACTTTCCTTTACGAAGTCTATCGAACAGATGTCAGTTCAAGAACCTATTCAAATTCTTATTTGTCAATTAGAAGCGCTGATAAAACCTAATTTCAGTGTAATTCTAATCAAACCACGACAGAGTACCACGTTGCTGATTTTTTTCCAAAACTATATATTTTCAAGATTTTTATGTGATATCCCGTTTCAATAGCTCCATTTTATGATTAATGCCTATTGGAATATTGCTCTAGTCCTTTTTATACACTTTAACATATGCCTAGCTAAAATCGTGGCAATTTCAACGAAACACTGTTCCAACGCACTTACTTATACTGTTTAGCAATTTCAGAGTAATTGGATAGAAACTTTAGATGCTTGATTATTTCAAAAAAGAGAAGGGGTTTCATTTCGTGTTCCATAATCTCCTGTTTCAGTAGCTTCATTTTACAGTACTTATCTGAATGAATACGATGCACAATGTTCCAGCACACTAACATATACGGTTTGGCATTTTCAGAGTAATAAGGTAGGAATTTCTCTCCTGTTCTTGATAATTAAAAAAAATGTTTTCTTGTTTCTTTTCGTGTTCCACAATGGCCTGTTTCACAGGCGTCATTTATATTATCTATCTGAATGAATGAAATTGAACTTCTGCCACACTCACTAAACTTTATCAACATCCTTCAGAGCCTATGTAGCTCAAAATTTACCACTTTTTATTATTAATTTGAATACCAATGTTTTTATTCAAATTGATAATGCATGTTCCAGGCATCCCTCTTTTCTTTTTATCATCTGCAACCACGCTCTATTTTACCCAAAAAACCTTTCCATGTACATATAATTGGTTTCCCATTTTTTTATTTGCGTGCACTAGGAAATGACGTTTCTCTTTCTGCGTCTCTTCTCTATTTCTCTATTTCTCTATTTCTCTATTTCTCTCTGGTTCAATTTTATTTTATGAACTTTTGGAAAGCAAATGTCGTAAAATTTCTTCACTTTCTCCCAATTTTCTTATATCATTTCATTTTTTTCAGTTTCGCTTCGAACAAGATGCCGATTTCCGTCGATATTATGTATTCTGATGTGGTGAGTTGTCTTTCAGTTTTTTTCAGTTTCTTTAATTTAATATGAAATGGATTTTTTTCCCTAATACTGCTCTCATTTGCGCTTAAAAAACTTTTTTTTTCATAAAACGTTTAGATAGCCACAATCGACGATGGAATCAATGAAAAAGTGACATTGACAGACGAGACTGACGTGTCGAATAAGGTGAAAGAGTACTTGGATGAGAAGTATGTGAAGACGAATGATGTGGAATTGGAGCACGTTTCGATTCTGTTGGTGAGTCATTTTGAAACATTTTGGAATGGTGTGTTCCGCTAAGTTAGCATATTAATACATCATTAGGATCTGAAAACATAACTTAGAAACAGAAATTTCTTTGATGTCAGCATTTGCTTCAAGGGGGACACCATTATTCCAAAGAATGTAAGGTTTTTGATATGAATCGATTCAGAAAGCCAGGGAGAAGAGAAAATTCTCTCAAAGCTAGGTCTGAAATTCAGTCTGAAGCGAGATATGAGGCCTCAAAGTGTCAAAAATCGCTCCTCCTCATGCAGTTTTTCAGTACATTTTTTAAAATTTTTATTTTTCATTAAAATAGAAATTCTCCTCGTCGTGGAGATGAATGCTCATTTTTCAAATTTCATCTTGAAAACTTTTTAAATATATTCCTTTCACGTGCAGAGAGAAGAAAGAGTTCCCATTGAAATGCACTGAAAAAGTGCACAACGAGGAGCGATTTTTGGCACTCTGAAGTCTCATAACTCGCTTCAGACTGATTTTCAGACATAGCTCCGTGAAGATTTTTTCTTTTCCCTGGTTTTCTAAATCGACCTTCAAAAAATTATATTTTACTGTTTTTCATGTTCCTCAAATTAAGAGAAGCTCATATAGTATACTCTCTAATTCTTTGATGCATCTAAAAATTAGTTTTATGAAAAATAGAATTTAAAACGGTTTCATTTTTATGATAAGTGTTTCTAGATCTTCACGAAACGATGCATATTTCCCCAAAGAAATTAATGTTTGTGGATTTAAAAATAAGCCCCGTTTCAAATAGATGGGAATTGATCTAGCTTATTGTACGGTATTAGTTCAACATTGCTGAAGTACTGAAGTCTTCCCCTTGTAAATATCTCTGCTTCTTACTACTAGTTAGTCGATATCTTTTACAGTCCAAGCAGCCGCTTTCTGTGTAGAAACTTTGAATGTATTGGAATGATTTCGGAGTCCCCGTGACACTTTTTCATGTGCTATGAAACCGAACAAAAACTTTCAGTTTCTGAACATTGACAAAATCGGTGAACAATTTTTAATGGCATTCGGTATTTGTTGTTCGCACCCTTGTATATTCCATTCAAAACAAAACGATTTATTATTGCACTCCCAAAGGTCGAGCACCTAGGTTAGAGAGTTCTAAAATCCGGTGCCATTGTTGTAGTTGTTGGGAGTACGTTGTCGTGGAGGCGTAGATTCCGAAGCACAACTGACAAAAATTTCACGGGAACTCATCCCGTATTCACCAATTGTGTATTGAGTCGCTACTCATTCAAATACGGATAAGGAATAACAAACTAGTGTTGTTGAATTGAGCGGAAGCGTCATACTAGTTCATGATGATTCTGGTCAAAACAATGTTAGTATACGGTGCTCTGTTTTTCGGTTTCCAAAAATTGTGATATCCACTTTCAAATCTGATAACTCAATTCCCAACGAATTTAAGGCTCTGAGAAACTTTCATAACTTTTGTTCTTCACGGACACTCTTTTAAAAATCTCATGATAGACTTTGGAAAACATTTTTCACAGTTTATATATACTTTATGAGTTATTTTTGTAACTGTAACTAGTAAGTTTTAAACGAAAATTTCATGACTGACCGCTTGTTAGACGAAGGTTTGAATAGACTGGATTTCTATTTGACCCAAAAATTTTGTTTCGTGGTTTTTGCCAATTTTTTGTTTATTATCAGTCCCAAACCATGAATACCATCTCGGCAAGTGTCGCCAAGTCTAGGCCAAACCCCTCGCCTCCACAAGTCTGGGAGAAGGCTGCCACAAGTCTTGGCCAAACTTTGCGCTTGTCGCCGCGTTGAGAGACTGGTCCCCAAGTCTTGGCCAAAGTTTGAATATTGATTTTTCAGCATTCAACCTCTTTATTAATTATTCGATTTTTATCACATTTCACTTATTTTCAGTCTCTTTCGAATGTCGTTTACCTTATTTGGGTTTTTCTAACTGATTTTATTCCACTACCGTATTCAGAGAAAAATGAAAAGGACGACAATTCGAGAAAAATTCGATATAGAAAAGGAACGATTGGAGAGAAGAAAGGTTCAAACCAAGAGAAAAACACGTGAGTGTTAAGAAAAAAAATTCGGAGAAAAAAAATGTTATTGAAGAAGAAATTCTCGATAGCGCCCTTATTAGAAAAAGAAGAGAAATCGGAGAGTTCGAGAATAGGATATCAAACAATGTCTCAATCGAAGACAATTTCGAAATTTTGGAACCGATGAGCTCTGAAATGATCGACTTGAACTGGGAACCACAACCTTCTATTCTACATTTTCATGGTAGTTTATTACCTTTTTTTCTTACCTCCGAGGAATTGTCGAAAAAATAAGTATTATTCAGAATTCAAATCTTCTACTCGCTCTATTAGAACAATGCATGATTCGATTGAGGAACCTGACGATTTCGGTGAGAAAGAAAAAGTAGATTTAACTATTCAAACTTTTCAGGTTTTTCATCAAGCTTGGTTCCGATGCTCACGACGAAATCAAATATCGACGTCAAGTGAGGGATACTGTGGAATCAGTGATCAATACAAGCATCAACTATTCGCTGTGAGTCAATTCCTATGGGGATAAATAATCAACAGTCATTTAATACAGACAAAACCTTCGTAACTACCACTACGACATTGATCTGGAGCAACTTGTTTATTGCTCGGTAAGTTAGAAATCCGCATTAAAAAAACAATTCTCGTCTTCAGAATCGGAAATTCTGCCATTTGCACTACCGATGGGACGATGTGAAGGCAATGAGACAGAAACGCATCGGATTCTCCAATCGACGACGACATGAACCCTTATCCCATCAACGAAAACTAACAAATGTTTTCCCAGTTCCTTTTTTCATGTTCCCATTATTATATTCATTATTTGTTATTATGTTCTTTTCTATTTTGCTTTCAAATAAATTAAATCGATACAAAAATTTTAGAAGAAAAATGAGAAAGCCAATACAACAAATCTACAAGTTTAGGACAAGCTTTCCACAAGTCTAGGCGCACATCTCCCACAAGTCTTGGCCTGCTTTTACGTAACACTTGTGGGAGATGTGCGCCTAGACTTGTGGGAGGCTCGTGCTAGACTTGGCGACACTTGCCGAGATTTCTTCCGTGTGTTATGAAAATCCACAAAATGTTCTGTTTCGGATATTTGAAAAGTTTGCGAGCTATTCCCAGCACCGTTGGGTTGTTCATTGGTATTCGCTCATTATCCACCGATTACTTCTAGAGTCGCTACGCAGCGAACAGTTACAGTTTGAGCTAGTTTTACGGTTTCGATAGTGGAAATGCTTTAAATACAAGACTAAAAATAGTTGTGATAAAAAATGTTTCTGAAACAGAAAAAAAAACTCTCTTCCAGCTCTCCTACACCAATCCACCTCAACTTCCATCCTCCTTTCCATGCAAGAGCTGGAATATCAAGTGTGAATCCCATACTCCATACGTCATCAATCTTCTGAATTCCATCCCATTAAACTGTGATTCGCTGAAAATCGAAGTGGAAGATTTCGGATTTTATGGACTGTTGAAAGATATGGAACAAGTGAAAACTGCAAAGAAATTGCAATTGAAAAGAACTAATTTGGAGGAATGGATTTCAGAGTGTAGCAATTTGGAAAGTTGAAGGCGGAGTATTTGAATGAACATGACTATTATCATCCTTAAATGAATTTTTATATTTTGATGACGCTGATTTCGGATTTCTAAATTATTACTGATTCTCATTATTGTTATAAACTTGGTTTATTGGTTTCTTTTATCTAATTTTTTTGTATTCTTTTGATGGTATATCTTTCGAAAAAATTCCAGTTCCAGATATCTCATTTCTCAGAACTGACCCATTCTAAAACAGTGATTGATAGAAATAATTGAAAAAATTGACAGATTCTGGCTTTTAATGGGGTTATTCATGTCCGGAAGAAACGTTTTTTTTTCCCCTCGATTCATTTACCGGAAAAAAGGGAGACTCCTATTCTGAAGGAAAAGTTATGCATGTTCTTTTGTTCTCAAAAATAACCAAATGAAATCAAGGAGAGAAACACCCAAAAATAGAAACAAGAAAGCGATTATGGGGCTATTCATCCTCGGAAAACGTGTTTCCCTCGAATCATTCACCAGAAAAAAAGTTTTTTCGACGTTTTTTCCGGTAAATGAATCGAGGGAAAAAAACGTTTCTTCCGGACATGAATAACCTAAAGGATCCTTAGGAATACCAAAAGAATAGGGAAGTTCATTTAGACAAGCTGATGTCATATTTGGGCTCGATATCACCGTGAAAAAAATATAACTAGGATTTGCAAATGGAAATTCTGAGACATGAAAGTTTCGACTACAACCGTATTTGATCAATTTCAGTATTACAGTTTCTGAAGTTGGGTATTCACGCTAATAGTGGATCAGTCTTAAGATCCCTTATTGATGCGATGATTTGAACACAAAATAAAAATAATTTTTATTCCGAGAACCTTGTTGACGGAACCTGCTACATAGGAAATGTGAAGAAATTTCGAAGTAATTCAGAATTCCTGGTCCTTTCTGAAAATAAATCTTTCTACTCTTTGTGATACTTGCATCGATAGCGTTGGTTAGATAGTTCAGCTATTTATTGTCGGAAACACTGTTTCAACATAATAACTTTGAAAAGTAATTCTCCATTTATTACTATATCTTAAGTGAAAATGAAAATAGAATCGAGTAGAGATTTACAATCTGACAGGTTGATCGACTCCTAATTTTAATTTTGAAGCGAGTTATCTCAAGGCCCGCCCAAGGCCCGGGCCGTCTCTGTGACAACTTTGAAAACTATCACTATTGCCATTCGAACTGACACAGAACAAACCGGATATATGATGCTGATAATAACACATTCCATTAGGTAAACAGCTCGGACATCGGTTTGATTCACCAACCTGAAAATAACTGTTTCATCTCTTTTATAATCATATCGGAAACAACATGAAAATCATTCGACCAATATTGCAGAAAGAAACATTGAAAACAGTTCGGAAAGCGTTATAATTCGGTATTGAAACGCTAAACTTTCTTAACGAAACCCATCGGGTCAGATTTCAATTCCAGAGACCATTTTAATTGTTAATTGTCAATCAATTAAATGCGTTTCTATTCCACGCAGATTAAACGAAAAGATAAATAGTAACTCCATCACTCGTTTGAGCCTAGGAGAGTGTTTTGACACATTTTGTTCCATAATATCCCGTTTCAATAGATTCATATCCACAACATGTCTTATGGAATACTGGTGCATATCGCTCTAATCTTCAAAATTCCTATTGGACACAGACAGTTCCAATAAACTAACTTTAAGTCTTTTCACAATTTTTGGAATTTTGAAACACTCCTTCTTGATAATTTCAAAATATGAAGAGTTTCCTTTTTTTTTGTTTTTTTCAGGGGTATTCCGTTTCCGTATCCTCATATCCACGAGTGGTCTGGCCGAATGTATTGGAATTTCGTTGACGCAAAATTTCTCAAAAACCTTCAGAGCTTGTTAGCTCAAAAATTAGATATTTTTACTATTGTTGTTCTACGAATTTTCAAAAAGAATTCAGCTCATAAACCGTCTGAATATTAGTTTGGGCAAGTTTTTCAGAAAAAATGTTTCAACATTTTCATAAAGTTCTCAGAAAGCACATGAAAAGCGGTACTTCCATTTACAACTTTTCGGCTATGTAAAGTTTTTATGTAATAATTCATGTTAATCACGTTGTAAACCCTCTCTTCTTATTGTTCGCGTCAAATTCATTCTGACAAGGGTTCCGCTTCCTTCAAGTCGGAACATATGGGACTTGTTGTGTAAAAACACACTTTGGGATTCACCCACTTTCAATACCAACTTTCCTTTACGAAGTCTATCAAGCAAATGTCAATTCAAGAACCTATTCAAATTCTTATTTGTTGATAAAACCTAATTTCAGTGTATTTCTAATCAAACCACGACAGAGGAGGTTACAGTACCACGTTATTGATTTTTTCAAATAATTAGCAGCTTTTTGTTAATCTTTTCTGTGACCTACCGTTTCAATATCTCCATTTTCAAGATTCATGCCTATTGGAATATTGCTCTAGCCTTTCTCACACTATCACAAAACATAGTCCGGCTGAAATCGTGGAAATTTCTACGGAACACGGTTCCAATACACTTACTTATACTGTTTAGCAATTTCAGAGTAAATTGATAGAAACTTTACATGTTTGATTATTTCAAAAAAAGAAAAAGGGTTTCTTTTTTCTTTTCATGTTCCATAATATCCTGTTTCAGTAGCTTCATTTTACAGTACCTATCTGAATGAATACAATCTTGCGCATAAATAGTGAAACTGCAAAACTTCCCCAAAATCTTTCAATCGTCAGACTATTAGTTTGGAAGAATTTTACCAAAAAAATGTTTCAACATTTTCATAAAGTTCTCAGATAGCACCGGTGAATCCAGTGCAGTTGTGGTTTTTACAAAAAATATTGTGTTTTTTAAGTTTTTTTCTGTGATATGCGGTTTCAATAGCTATATTTTCACGATGCACACTATTCCGACACACTTATTCGGTTCTCTGCCTTTTATGAGTAATTTGATATGTAAAATTCTCTCACTTACATAATCACTTCAAAAGGAAGAAAAACGCGTTACCTTCGTAATCCATAATGTCCTGTTTCACAGGCATCATTTATAGTATCCATCTGAATGAATAGGACTGGAACGTTATGAATCCGAAAACCTTTCCCAAAAACCTTCAAAGCCTATGTAGCTCAAAATTTACCACTTTCTTATAATTAATTTAGTCGGATAAAAACTATTTATTTTGATTCAGAAGATTCTACAAATCTCCAGACGTCCCCCTTCTTTTTCTTTAATCATGTCCTACCGCGCTCTATTTCACCCAAAAAACCTTTCCATGTACATATAATCGGTTTCTCGTTTGTTTATTTGCGTAAACTAGGAAATGACGTTTCTCTTTCTGAGTCTCTTCTCTATTTCTCTATTTCTCTCTGGTTTTTCGAACTTTTGGAAAGCAAATGTCGTAAAATTTCTTCACTTTCTCCCAATTTTCTTATTCTGTATCATTTCATTTCGTACAATTTCATTTTTTTTAGTTTCGCTACGGTCAAGATGCCGATTTCCGTCGATATTATGTATTCTGATGTGGTGAGTTGTCTTTCAGTTTTTTTCAGTTTCTTTCATTTGATATATGTAGAATGAATTTTTTCTAATACTACCATTCTATTCGGTGCACTTCGTCAATTTTTAAAAAACATTCAGATAGCCACAATCGACGATGGAATCAATGAAAAAGTGACATTGACAGACGATACTGACGTGTCGAATAAGGTGAAAGAGTACTTGGACGAGAAGTATGTGAAAAGGAGTGATGTGGAATTGGAGCACATTTCGATTCTGTTGGTGAGTCATTTTAAAACGTTTTGGAACGGTGTATTCACGCTAAGTTAGCATTTTAATACATCATCAGGATCTGAAAACATAATTTAGAAACAGAAAATTCTTAGCTTTTTGTTTAAAGGGGACACCATTATTCCAAAGAATATAGGTTTTTGATATGAATCGATTCAGAAAGCCAGCGAGAAGAAAAAATTCTCTCAAAGCTAGGTCTGAAATTCAGTCTGAAGCGAGTTGTGAGACTCCAGAGTGCCAAAAATCGCTCCTCAGTGTGCTGTTTTTCAGTACATTTTAAAAAATTTTTATTTTTCATTAAAATAGAAATTCTCCTCGCCGTGGACATGAATGCTCATTTTTCAAATTTCATCTTGAAAACTTTTTAAATATATTCCTTTCGCGAGCAGACGAGAAAAAAGAGTTCCCATTGAAATGCACTGAAAAACAGCACACTGAGGAGCGATTTTTGGCACTCTGAAGTCTCATAAATCGCTTCAGACTGATTTTCAGACATAGCTCCATGAATATTTTTTCTTTTTCCTGGTTTTCTAAATCGATCTCCTATCAACACATCTTAAATTTTGGAATAGTGGTGTCCACCTTCAAAAAATAATATTTTACTGTTTTTCAAGCTCCAGAAATTTAAGAGAAACTCATATATGTAGTATACTCTCTAATTCTTTGATGCCTCTAAAAGTTAATTTTAAGAAAAATAGAATTTCAAACTGTTTCGTTTTGATGATAAGTGCTCCTAGATCTTCACGAAACGATACAGATTTCCTCTTTGAACTTAAAAATATAAAAGTTTAGTGTCAGCAGAAATGTGTAGTTGGAAAAAAATTAATTTTTGTCGATTTAAAAATAAACCCCTTTTCAAATAGATGGGAATTGATCTAGCTTATTGTACGGTATTAGTTCAACATTGTCCGGTCCAAGCAGCCGCTTTCTGCGTAGAAATTTTTGAATGTATTGGAATGATTTCGGAGTCCCCGTGACACTTTTTCATGTGCTATAAAACCGAACAAAAACTTTCAGTTTCAAAAAATTGAAAAAATCGACGAACAATTTTTCATGGCGTTCAGTAATGCGTTTTATCCAAACGGTTTATTATTGTACTCCCAAAGGTCGAGCACCTTGGTTAGAGAGTTTTAAAATCCGGTGCCATTGTTGTAACTTTTGATATCCAATTTCCAACGTTTTGAAGTCATTATTTGGAGAAATGTTCATAGCTTTTTTTATCACGGACACTCGTTTATAAATTGCATTTTTTCACAGTTTAGATAAACTTAATGAGCTACCTTTGTAACTGTAACTGTAAGTTTTGAACATAAAAATTATATGACAAAGCGCTTTGACAATGTTTCGAATAGATCGGGGATTTGAAGTTGTATTGTTGAAAGCGTAATTCTTTTTGATCCCGAAATTTATGACAGTTTTCCTTGTATGGTTATGTTTCCGGTTTCTGTCAGGTTTTTGTTTATTATCAGTTCCAAACCATGAAGATCCTTTCTTCCGTGTGTGATGAAACATCAACAAAATGTTCTGTTCCAAATATTTGATAAGTTTGAAAACTATTCCCAACACCGTTGTTGTCATTGATATGTATTCGTATCCACAGATTACTTCTAGAGTCGCTACGCAGCGAACAGGTAAAGTCTAAACTAGTTTTACGCTTAATGCGACGTTTAAGCGCTTAATGCGACGTTTAAGTGTCCAAAATGGGAAGACTGGAAATAGTTGTGATAACAAATGTTTCTGTAACAGAAAAAAACAACTCAAACTCTTTCAGCTCTCCTACACCAATCCACCTCAACTTCCATTCTCTCTGCCATGCAAGAGCTGGAATATCAGATGTGAATCGCATACTCCATACGTCATCAATCTTCTAAATTCCATCCCATTAAACTGTGATTTACTGAAAATCGAAGTGGATAATTTAGGATTTGGAGAAATAGCAGATATGGAACAAGTAAGAACTGCGAAGATGTTGTCACTGAAGATGACAGATCAGTTGATGGAATTCGGGATTTCAGGGGAGCAATTTGAGAAGTTCAAAGCGGAAAAGGTATATTTGAATGGACATGACTATTATCATCCTTAAATGAATTTTTATATTTTGACGACGCCGATTTCGGATTTCTAAGTTATTACTGATTCTCATTATTGTTATAAATTTGGTTTATTGATTTCTTTGATCTGATTTTTTTGTATTCTTTGATGTAATGTCTTTCGAAAAATTTCCAGTTCCAGATATGTCATTTCTCAGAACTGACAAATTCCAAAATAGTGAAGGAGGGAAAAATTTGAAATAATTGACAGATTCTGACTCGTAATGGGGTTATTCATGTTCGGTAGAAACGTTTTCCCTCGATTCATTTACCGGAAAAACTTTCTTTCCGGTGAATGAATCGAGGGAAACACGTTTTCCGAAGATGGATAGCCCCATAATCGCTTCTTGATTTCTATTTTTAGGTGTTTCTCACCTTGATTTCATTTGGTTATTTTTGAAAACAAAAGAACATGCATAACTTTTCCTTCAGAATAAAAGTCATAAAGTTTTCATCGGACTCTCATCTCTGATAGTAAGCCACGTCCCCTTCACCTATTCCGCCAATCGCAAAAAAGAAACGTGAGTCATTCGTCAACTAACGTCGTCGAGATTGGAGGAAAGGGGCGTGACTTATCATCAGATGGACTACGCAAACACCAAATGTCAAGGCAATTTGGTTCAGTAATATGAAAACTTGACGATGGAATAAATGAGAAAATCGCATTGAAAGAAGACAGAAACGTGTCGAATAAGGTTAAAGAGTACTTGGATGAGCAATTCGTGAAGAAGAATGATGGAATGGAATTGGAACAGATTTCGCTTTTGTTGGTGAGTTAAGGAGGAATAGAAATTTAACGGCTGATAGAGTAACGTGTCGACCAAATTTTCGATAATTTTTGAATCGCTAGATGAAGGAGAACGGTCGATAGGTGATCGAGTCGATGATCAGAAAATGAATCGCGACTCGACGATAAACAAAAAGTCATGATTATAGTCTCAAAATTATCGATGACTATCGACGATCATGATCACTGGTGATTATCGATAATTTTTTGACCAATAATCGAATTGATTTTTCCGATTATCATAGCGATCGATACGTTACTCTAACGGTTCATCCGGAATTAACAAAATTTTATCATTTCCTTTTGATAAAATAACATGTTGTAACAGAAGTTTATATGATTTTCTGATCTTCATATTCCTTTTTTGTTTTTTATCCTGCCAAAAAACGATTTCGCTTATAGATTTCTTTCATGGGAACAAAAAGTGAGATGCATTTTGTCAAAGTCAGTGTTTCAGCATGATTTACTGTTTCACATACTTTGTATTTGTCAATACTTTATTGGTTGTCTTTATTGTTGTCAATAATTTATTGATTTCTTTTTAAGTTGTACTTTGAAAGATTTTGCTTCGACATAATAATACTATACCAGATTGTTATTAATTCTCCCATAAAAAATGACACTCGTTTCCAGCGTTCCAGCAACTCCATAAATTTTCAGTTTGTTATCCAAAAACCTTGAAACTGAAATTATGAAGATCAAAAGCTGGAAATGCGATTCTTGTAAATATCATTTTTCAAAAAAAAATATGGAATTCCCATTAACTAGGATTTTCGTTTGTTATCTAAACAACTTTCATGAAACGGAGAAAATTTCTTCAAAATGTTCGAAAAATATCGCTTTGACTCTGTATCCGCATATTACTAGTTGAGTCGCTGCGCAGTGAGTACACAGACTCACAGTGTTCCTAACCTAGAAACGGGAACATTCCAAGAATAAAACACGGATAAAACACTTCACATTCGCTTATAATTCTCACAAGAAATTTGAAACTAAAACAATTTGTCACAATAAGGTAGGGGGACTAAATAGTCAAATAAATTCAAAATATCAAAATAAATATACTGAAAACATGCAATAAATAAAATCTAAATAAATAGGGGTATATCGGGCTGAAAACGGAGCAATCGGGTGACATGAAGAAACGTTAAAACATAGAAGACGGATAGATTACACTTTCAGAAGAAAATATGAAATGAGCACCAAAGTGTGAGTGGGAACCCGGAGACGGCGGGGAAGGAAAATTTAAAAAAAAAGGGGATGGGCGTGGCCTAATAAGAAGATGTGAGGCGACTAGAGAGAAAAGCACATATAAATTAAGTAATTAAGTATGTAATTAAGTGGGTCTACAGTAGGCGGCGGGCACGTATCCCACTTGTCCACTGGCTCTTTTGATAAGCAACCACTCGGGATTCCCGTCGTCATCCGTTCGTTGGAGGACACCAATCACTTCGCCCTCACGGACTTCCACTTGATTCGATCCCTGTGGTAGGAAGTCGTAGTCCACTTTAACTTGACATAGCTGAAACTAGGGGGGCGGGGCTTAGAAATTCTATAATTTTGAGCGGTTACCACTGGTCGAACTGCTGGTGACGCTGGCGGCTCACTAGGCAATTGATCGTACATTGGAGCGATGGAAGGCGGCGTGTCGTAGGCGGAGAGAGATGGAACTTGTGGTTGGAATTGTGGCGCTGAAACTAGAAATTAAAAAGACGTCAAAGGCACGCCAGCTACTCACTTTGTGGGGTGACGTCATACATTGGGGGCATCGCGTAGGTCATACTCATAGTGTCATTGGGAACAGATGAGTAGAGTGGGGGGAGGGCGGATGAGGATTGTTGGGGGGCTGGAGGGAGTCCTGGAATTGGAGAACTTGAGTTTTTTGTGGATTTTAGCACTTTTGATTAGAGATTTTTGGAAAAAATGGGAAAAATGAACAATTTCTGGAGTGAATTATAGAAAAGTGAGTACCAAAAATAGTGATTTATCGGCTTTGGGACGATTTTTGACAAATTTAACACAAAAAATGGCAAAAAAAACTAATAAAAGTGCAAAAAAAAAGAAGAAATGTTGAAAGTTTTTCGCCGAAAAACCGACCGAAAATCGCAATTTTTGAAAATTTTTGGCAAAAAATGTATAAATCGGCTTTGGGACATTTCGAAACCAGATACTTGGAAATCGGGACACTTGGCAACTGTGACGTTTAAAAACCGGACGTTTTTAAATCATGAAATTTTGACACTGGACGTGAAAAATATGCTGAAAATCAGGTATTTTCAGTGATTTTTTCAGTTCTGAAACTTTTAGGTTGCCAAATGTCTCGGTTTTCAAATGTGCGGTTACGAAACGTCCCGGAGCCGATTTTTACATTTTTCGCCGAAAATTCTCAAAAATTAGGATTTTCGGTCGGTTTTACGGTGAAAAACTTCCAAAAATTTTTTTTTTGAAACTTACTAATTTTTGCCATTTTTCTTTGTTAAATTTGTCAAAAATTGAACATTTTTCAGATTTTCGTAGAAACTGGTCTAAAATGGACTTTTTTCTGAAAAATTGAGACTCTTTGTTTTTGGTATAAAAATTTTCAAATTTCCTACCCAACTGTCTAAAACATCTGTTTTTAGCCGCATTTCCTAGGAAATTCTTAAAATTTTAAGATTTTCCAGTTTCTGGTAAACAAAATATCGAAAAATCCCAATTTTCCCAAAAATTTTTGTTTCTAGGATTCAGAATCCTTCCGTCTTCAGAATCCCTTAATTTCTTGGTTTTTGGTACTAAAATTTTCCGATTTACCGTCCCAAACTGTCTAAAACAATCGTTTTCAGTCGTTTTTCTAGAAAAAAGTCACAATTTTTTTCAGAATCCTTCTATCTTCAGAATCCCTCACCCGAAAATCCACTAGTATTCGCATAAATCGCCGAGCTCTCATTCAAACTCGGATACACTTGATTTTTGACAGCGGGTCCCGGTCTGGACGGGATCAGTGGTTGTGGGGAGTCGGCTCTGTAATATTATTATCACATTTGGCTCCAGAAGTGGGCGGAGCCTAAAACCTACCTAGCCATCATCGTTGGCCATACATTCGTTGGTTGTGCCGCCGCGGAGGCACTTCTGATTTGTGTCGTTGTGGAATTTCCAGCAGCGGATAGCGTGGCGAATCCACTCGGTTGCTCATCAAAGCTAACCGGGAATTTCACACCGGAATTGTTGGAAAACGAGTCATTTCCGAAACTGGAAGAGTCGAAATTCACAGAGAACGGGTCGGAATCTCTCGCGGGATTCATGATGACCGGTAGTGGGGGCGGCGCTTCATCGGGTAGGGAATTCGGATTGAATACACCCGTCTGGAAGTCGACTCCACGGAATCCGGAGACCGGTGGTGACGTGGCAGTGTCATTGTTATAGAGTGGAGAGGGGGCGAGAGCCGGGACGTTCGACGATTTGGCTCCCCAATCTATCGTGGAGAGACCAGAGAACAAATCGTCAAGATCCAAGTTGTAGTTGGCGCCTCCAGCAGCTTGTGGGGGCGGAGCCTGCTGTGGTCCCCCCTGCGGAGGGGGCGGAGCCAACGGCAACGTCTTCGCCGCCATATTCCAGTCAAACTGAGCGTTTTGAGAGCTCTGCTGCTGACTAGACGTCGGCTGCAATGGTGTCATTGCAGAGAAGTCAAAGTCAGCGAAATTGGGTTGTTGTGGGGGCGGAGCTTGAGCTTGAGCAGCTGGTACCGTACTCGCTGGAGTAGGATCCCCAAAGAGATCCTCTAGATCTATGAGATTTTGACTTTTCGGTGTGTTCACTTTCACCGCATTAACTCGATGGAGATTCGACTGATTCACCATTTGAGCCGCGTCTTCTCCCTTCTCAATCGACGTGTACGGTTTCAGAATATTACTTGGAAGCATCGCATTATAATACCCATTATAACAGAGCCACATACTCGGCACCTCTCGATTCACTGCCAACACCACATCATTCTGTCTGACAATCAATAGTTTCCCCTCAGCTAATGCTAATTTCAGCATTCCAGCATCAGCCGGATAGTGAGATGTCGCCACGAAGATGTCGCCAAGACGCCCTTTCGCTCCAGCCTTCTCCAGAATCGTGTTTCGTTCTGTTTGGTTTTGCGGACGGAATTTGTGGGTGGTGTGGCCGGGGACGTATTCAGAGATCGTCGGGAGGGCTTCAGATTGAGCCGGTGGTGCCACGACAGACGCGTTGGTAGACCATAGATCTCGATTGTCGGGTACGGTAGCCGCCGCCGCCGACGCTTTTTTGTTAGTTGGAGACGCCGAACGAGCGCGTTGCTTCATATTCTGAATTGCTTTGTTGGCAATCTTCTGAAGTGGTTTCATTCGATCCACGTCGTAATAATCGACGAAACAGATGGACGTCGGGATGATCAGAGCTCGGGAGGCTCTCGATTGATCTTCGTTTACACGAGATTTCGCTTCGTTGAACAGTTTTCGGAGTGTCTCCATTAAACGTTTGTCATGTTCCGATACCAGTTTCATCGAGTTGGCAAGGACCTGGAATATGGGGGAATCGATGGGTTTAGAGTCGGTTTTTGGAAAGAAAAAGGGATTTTTTATGACAAAAAAGAGTGAAATTTTCGCATTTTTTCGTAGTTTTGGGCTCAAAAAACGCAAAGAAAATCCAATTTTCAGTCAACATTTTTCTTTCTGACTCCGGGGCATTGATATTTTGACACATAACGTCAAAACCTGACTTAAATTCAAAAAATCGGGTTTAGAGTCATGGAACCGAAAAGTTTGGTGAAAATTGTTGAAAACTTCAAAAACTTCCGAAATTTCAAGTTTCGGTCACAAACAATCCAGTTCAGAGGGGGTTTTTTATAGGAAAAGGGTTTTTTCACAAAAAAATAATGAAATTTTCGAAATTTTTTTTCGAGATTTTTGGCTCGGAAACGCTGAAAAACTGCAAATTTCGGTTGGTTTTCTCTGATTTTTTGGGCTCCGAGACGTTTCGAAACCGTACGTTTGAAAACCGAGACACTTCGAAATGGGACGTTCCGAAATCATGATATTTTGGTACAAAAAGTGAAAAATTTGCTGAAAAATAAAGTTTTTTCAGTTTCGAAACGTCTGATTTTGAAATTTAGGGTTGCCAAATGACTCGGTTTTCAAATGTTCGGTTTCGAAACGTCTCGGAGCCAATTTATACATTTTTCGCTGAAAATTCTCAAAAATTACGATTTTCGGTCGGTTTTTTGGTGAAAAACTTCCTAAATTTCAGTATTCTGATTCCTACTACTTTTCTGCAATTTTTCTTGGTTAAATTTGTCAAAAATCGAACATTTTGAACTTTTTTTCTGAAAAATTGAAATTCTTGGTTTTTGGTATCAAAATTTTCAGATTTTTCGTCGAATTCTGTCTGAAATAACTGGTTTTCAGCTGCTATTAAAAAAAATGTCATAAAAATGTTTTTTTTTCAAAAAAGTTCGGAAAAAATTGTTGAAAAACTATTTTTTGCTTCTATTATCGAAATAAAAAAGTTCCGACATTTTTTCCTCGTCGGTGTTTGCGGACTCAAGCCAAAATTATCAAATTTTGGCTTGAGTCCGCAAACACCGAGGGGGAAAAAATGTCGGAACTTTTTTGTTGCGACAATAAAAAGTCTAAAAAAAATGTCCAAAAAAAAAGTCAATTTTCCGCCAAAACTCACCGTTGTCAAATACTCGGTAACCTTCGGCAACTGCTGTTTCACCTGCGTATTCAACGCCTCGTAGTCCTTCTGAATCTCCGCGAAATCTCTTTTCTGAAACAATTTCAGTTATTTTTCTGAAATTCTTAAATTCTCCTATTTCTCACCCCGCTGCCCTTCTCTTTCGTCCTCGACGCCTCGTAATCCATCAATTTGTCGTTTCTCTTCTTGATTAGTCTCTTCGGAATATTTCTCAACGCCTTCACAATATCATCTCGAATTTTCAGATTCACGTCATTCGCCCACAGTTTGATCGCGTGATTGAATGGCTGCAATTGGTGATCGATGTCGCCGTTTGAGAGTTGCTTTTTTCCTGGAAAATTGAGAAAAAAAATTAGAGAATTTCGTGATAAAATTCAGATTTCTGGTAGTTTTGACGATGAAAAACAATTTCCGAGCCGCGTCAGAGGCACGCCAGATACTCGTTTTTGAATTCTTGCTCAACTGGAAGTTTCGAAAACGCGTTCGAGGCGCACCAGGCTGATTCAATTTCATAAAATTTCCGTTGTCTGGCGCGCCTCAGCAGCGTTTCGGGCATTTTTGGTTTTTGAAGGAAAAATCGCGCGCCAGATTCGGACAGAGTTTACAATTTTGGAGTTTTCTGAAATCAGGCGCGCCTCAGACGCGTTACCAGCGGTTTTCAACTTTTATCAGATCCCATACCAAAATCAGTCATTTTTCCCGCTAAAACTGCCAAATTTTCAGCTTTTCAACCCTCAAACTCACTCGGCTCAACCAATTTCTTATGCATCAACACCCGCGTCTCATGGAACATCTTCTTTCGATAGATCACCAACATATAGTTGAATCGAACAAGTCGCCGCTCAGCACTATCCAACTCACATACAAGACGATCGAAGTCAGTGTCTCGGAGCTGGAAATATCATTTTTATAAGGGAGATTAAAAAATTTTGAAAAAATCACATATTATGAATTCATTTTTATCTGTGCATGGGAAGACCGCGCCGCACTCGCGCGGCGGCCACGCCCATTTCTTGCGGCAGTGTTCAAAAATGGAACGCAGCGTTAAAATGGGAGTGGGCGTGGCCGCCGCGCGAGTGCGGCGCGGTCTTCCCATGCACAGATAAAAATGAATTCATAATAACTAGCATCGTTTCGACGTCAAAAAAGTTATTCAGAAGCGGCTGGTGCACCTCAGACGCGTTTCGAAAGTCAATCTGAAGGTCTGGTGCGCCTTTGACGCGTTTTAAAAACCATTCTGAAGGTCTGGTGCGTCTTTGACGCGTTTCGAAAGTCATTCTGAAAGTCTGGTGCGCCTTTGACGCGTTTTAAAAGCCATTCTGAAGGTTCTGGTGCGTCGGAGACGCGTTTTCACCAAAACCAACCGTTTCAAGTTTTCGAAAACCGGAAACAAAACTGGCTGGGGCGCTTTTGACGGTAAATAAAAAAAATTGATAAAATCACATGGATGTTATTCTCGAGTGGTTGGTGCACCTTCGACGCGTTTTGAACAGTCTGGAATTCGAGAATCGCCGTCCAAAACCTCGAATTCAATTTTGAGACTGGCGCGCCTTTGACGCTTTATAAAGGTAGAATTTCAGCGTTTCAAAGGGCCAAAAATCCGGTTTTCCATCTGAAATTCTTACCAATTTAACGACACCCAACGATGATCCCATTCGATACGTGAATCGATTCGATTTCTTTTTTAACGAGTGAAATGTCATCTTGGAAAGCATCTCACCGAATGTCTGCTTGTCGTCGGACATGTATTTTTGAGCTGAAAAATAGATATATTTGCGTGAAAATCTAGAAGAAATGAGGCAAAAAGAGGGAAGAAACTGCACTAAGTAAGCCAATATCCAGCATTTCTTAGAATCTCTGCGAGCTTCTCTGCCGTCTCTCATAGTCACACACTATTTTCGACGAAGCTCCGCCCCCATTATGACTCATTGTTCGTTATGCTCGGATTACAGAGAATTAGCAATGATAATCTAGGAGAATCTACAACAAATCGAGATTTTGAGAAGGAAATTGCTTCATTTTTTTTCTTTTTTTTGCGTTAATGAAGCTAATTTCAGATGCTACAAGTCTGAAAACCTACTCAATTCTTTCCTCCGCTTCGACTCGTTCATCTTCTGTCCGAGATTTGACATTTGTTTGATCGCTTCCGTTAGTTTCGGGTGATCCGTGTGGACGAGAGGTGTTAGCTGGAAATATCATTGAGTTTTCATTGAAAATTGAAAAACACATGGCTGGCACCCTTTTAAATCAAAAAAGTTATTCCGAAGCGGCTGGTGCACCTCGGACGCGTTTTTGAACAAGTAAACCGTCTGGTGTGCCTTTCATTCTTCAAATTCTGACTTTAAGCATCTGGCGCGCCTTTGACGCGTTTTTTAGTCTTCCGGGAGATTCTGGTGCGTCGGGGACACGGTTTTACCAAAACCAACTGAATGCTCGCTTCAAGTTTTTCAAATACCGAAAGCACAACTGGATGGCGCGCCTTTGACGCTTTATAAACTAACTCGAAGCATCTGGTGCGCCTTTGACGCTTCAGCAACTACCTTTATGCGGCTGGTGCACCTTTCACGCGTTTTAAAAGTCGTTCTGGAAATTCTGGGGCACCGCGGGCGCGTTTTGAAAAAGTAAATACTCAGGAATTCGAGAATCGTCGTCGAAAAGCTCGAATTCAGTTTTGTGGCTGGCGCGCCTTTGACGCTTTAAAAACTAACTTGAAGCGTCTGGTGCGCTTTGACGCTTCAAAGACTGATTTGAAGCGTCTGGTGCGCCTTCGGCGCGTTTTACAAGTCATTCTGAAGGTCTGGAGCGCCTTTGACGCGATGTACAATATTCCGGAGTTTTCATTCTCAAAAACCGAAAACACTGCCGGCTGGGGCGCCTTTCACGCTTCAAATACTAACTTGAAGCGTCTGGTGCTATTTTTGTTCAAAAGGAAATCTGGCGCACCTTTGGCGTGCTTCTGAAGCGATTTTCCACCTCTTACCTTGACAATTTCATTCAAAAACAGTGGATATTTAGTCGCTCTCTGTATGGGTCGTGACACCGCCGTCGGTCCGTCTATCACCACTGAACCACCTTCTCGCATTCGTTTCACAATATCTTGCAGTGCGGATTCCATCGTTTTCTCGTGTTTCTGAAGGGAATTCTATCGATTTTAAGCTGAAAATTCTGAAATTTTTGAATTACCGCCGAATTGGTCAACGCGTTGATGTGCTCGATATTTCTGAAATAGAATCCATAAATCTGGGCGAACGGTTTTCGGAGTTGAAGGAAACAAGCGCCGATTTGTTGGGCGTCTTGTGGTTTGACTGGAAATTTTTTGAATTTTTAGTGTGAAAAAAATTGGAAAATTTGAAACGAACTCTGCTCATTGGTGAGAAGTTGAACGAGATTCGCGGAGAGTTGAACGATTTGTGCACATCCATTTTTCAGAATTACTTTTTGTTTTTGGTTGAGAAGTGGAGTGTTGTCAACAGCCTGCAAAAAATGAATAATAGAGAGTTGGGAGGGAAATAACGCGTCAAAGGCACGCCAGAACTTAGAAAAATCACAATTTTATCGTAATTATGTGAAGTTTCATTTGAAAACACTGGTCTGGCGTTCCTTCGGCGCGTTTCTGATCGAAAAGTATTTAGAAAAACGGTATTTCTGTCGAAGCTCCAGTTATCAGAATTTCAGTTTTTCTTCAGAATAATTTTAACGATTATGAAACTAAAACGCGTCTGAGGCGCGCCAGATTTCACAAAACTTCAAAAATTTGCTCTAAATTCAAACTACATCGAAATCTTGCGCGCCTGTCACGCGATTTTTCATTCAAAAATCAAAAATGTCAGAAACGCTGCTAAGGTGCGCCAGACAATCGAAATTTTCAAAAATTGAATCAGACTGGCGCACCTCCAGCAAGATTTCAAATGTACGAGAGTCTGGCGTGTCTCTGACGCGCGGTTTTCTTCACCAAATAAGTCAATTTTTCGGCAAAAAACGGGCCTGAGGCGCGCCAGCTCGATCATAGCAATCTGGCGTGCCTTGGCTGCGTTTCAACAGCATTTCGTGGGTAAAAACTTGTTTTTCCGTGCTTGTTGCTCATTTTGATCGGTTTTTATTTTCGAAAATTGTTAATATTTCAGAAAAATGAGCAATTTTCAAAAAAAATCTCTCCGGTTTTCGCATTATTTCTCCAAAAACTAACCTCAGTATACGAATTGATGTCACTAATAAACTGCAACTCGGAACTAATCAATTCCTCAATAATTCTGCATCGTTTATCCTCATCATTCGATGCTCCCTCGGTGGCCGATATCAATCCAATCTCGAAATCACTGGCAGATTGAATCACACCTCCACCTCCTCCACCACTGTTGGGAACAGTGGGTGCCACTCGTCCATCCATTCCAAACATATCTCCAATATTCCCTAAATCTGTAGTCGGCGACTGGATTGAGCTCTGTTTCGGAGGCGGTGGTCGAGCGGGAGCGGACGTTTTGGACAACTGAACAGGGGCTATCCATTCCTCTCCAAATGTCGCCCAACTCTGTGATGGTTTCGATGAAGACGTTGATGACGTGGCACCAGCGTTGGGATCTCCGAAAGTCGCCCAATCGGTGCTACTGGAAGTGGTTCCAGTTCTTGTGAGTCTCCAGTCAGATGACGATTCGGCGTTCGAGATGAACGAGGAGCGGTTGTTCGAGGTTCCGAACTGCAAAAATAGGAAATTTTTGGGAAAATTGAGAGGGGCTGGCGCACCGTAGGCGCGTATTTTTGGGCAGGAAAACTTGTAGCTGGGGCGCCTTGGACGCGTTTTGAAATTTAAATATGGAAAAATTACTCTGGCGCACCGTGGGCGCGTTTTTTGGAAAGAAAAAAGCTTGAACCTGATCCTGAGACTGATGTCATTAGGACACGTTTTTAGAGATAAGAAGCGTATCTGGCGCGCCTTGAACGCGTTTTAAATACGAAAAGATTACTCTGGCGTACCTTGAACGCGTTTTCAAGAAAAGAAGTTCTGGCGCACGTAAGTCGCGTATTTCAACGTTTTCGACCTCTAAAAATCTCAAAACATGCACATTTTAAAACGAAAATTTGGCTGAAAATGTGGTGTTTTCGAAAAAAAAGGCGCGCCTCAGACGCGATTTTCAAGATTTTCGAACTGAAAATCTTGAAAAATACGCATTTTTAATAGAAAATTAGCAGAAAATTCGGTTTTATCAAGGAAAAAAGGTCGAAATCTGGTTTTTGACACCTGATTCCTGAAGTTTTACGTTGAAATCCGCAAGCTGGCGCACCTCTGACGCATTTCGAAAAGGGAGGTGGCTCTGGCGCGCCTTTGACGCGTTTCCGATATATTCAAGTGTCTGGCGCGCCTAAGACGCATATTTCAAGGTTTTCGAACTGAACATCGCGAAAATTCCCATTTTAGAGGGAAAATGAGCTGAAAACTCGGTTTTTTTCGAGGAAAAATTATCAAAATTTGAAACATTATGCTGTAAAATCGATCTGGCGCACCTCTGACGCGTTTTTTGAACGGAAAGTTGCTCTTGCGCACAGAAGGCGCGTTTTTGGAAACAAAAATCTTGTTCTCTGGGGCGCGTTATTTAATTAAAGAGGTTCTGGCGCGCCTTTGACGCGTTTCCGATATTTTTAAGTGTCTGGCGCGCCTCAAACGTGTATTTCATGGTTTTCCTACTGAAAATCTCAAAATTTCAGATTTTCAAGAGAAAATGAGCTGAAATGTTGGTTTTTTTCAAGAAAAAAGTCGGCTGGCGCACCTCTGACGCATTTTCCTCCCTACAACTAACCGAAAACTCATTCCCAGTGCCTCCCGTCCCTCGTCTCGCTCCCGATTGATTATCATCGTCTTCCTCGTCCAAATAGACCTCCAAGAATCCGACAGGCACGATTCCAGTCTTCTCCGTATCCGGATCCTTACACATCACCCATTCATCATTGACCATTCGTAACACTCTTACAGTATCCCCGGCGTTTACAGTCAACTCATCACCCTGACGTCCTGTGAACGCGTGACGAACGCTGGCAATTCCGATTCCATCTTGTTCAGTGCCCGTCGTCGATCGTCGATGATTCTGAATCGAGGCGGCGTCGTCATCGGGTAAATCGACAATGATTTGAACGAATGAGGCGGGAAACATTCCGACACGAGCGGAGCCGACGGAACCCTCGAGCCATTCCGAATCGATACGACGGTGGAGATTGATGATCTCGTCGGCGGAGAAGGAGAGCTCATTCGCGAATTCTCCTCTGGAAAATGGGAAAATTTGGTGAAAATTTTATTAGAAAACGGGGTTCTTTTCAAAATTCGATAGTCTGTCGCGCCTTTGACGCGGAATTTTTTCATGAACAAGAATCCACTTATTCTGAGAAAGTTTTCCAATTAAAAACTAATGATTTCCGCAATTTTCGATAGAAATTGTCGCGTTTTAATTTGAGAATCGGTTAGGCTGGCGCGCCTTTGACGCATTTTTATAAAATTTGCAAGTCTGGCGCGCCTTTGACGCGGAATCTTTTTTTGAACAAGAATTCGCTCATTCTGAGAAGATTTCCAGCACAAATCGATTGATTTCCGCGATTTTTGACAGAAATTGTCACATTTTAATTTGAAAATTGGTTAGGCTGGCGCGCCTTTTGTCTAGGATTCCAGGTGGAGTAATGGTAAGCAAATCGACATATTTCTAGAAATGAGAATTTTTCGATATTTGAGATGAAAATATCGAATTCTGAAAATTTTTCTTGTCAGAAACGGATTCTTTAGAGAAATCCAGGTAAACTGACGCGAATTCGTCTCAAGACTCTAGGCGAGTATTTTGAGAGGAAAAATCGATTTTTAAACAAGTTTCGGTAACGAATATGATTATTTCATCAGAAAATCAAATTTTTCGTCAGAAATCTAATTAAAGTCTGATGAAAACCGTGGAATTCGGACAGAAAATTGGCTCAAAATACGCGATTAATCATCAAAAAAATCTGGCGCACCTCAGGCGCGTTTTAAAATTTAAATACGGGAAAAAAGGCTCTGGCGCACTGTAGGCGCGCTTTTTTGGAAATCGAACTGAAATCTAAAGTAGGGCGCGTTTTTGGTAAGAAGCGTATCTGGCGCGCCTTGGACGCGTTTTTTGAACGCAGTTTTCAAGTAGAGCTTCTGGCGCGCCTTGGACGCGTTTCCGATCCCGTTGAGTTTCTGGCGCGCCTAAGACGCGTATTCTAAAGTTTTCAAACTGAAAATCTCGAAAAACGCACATTTTTAAAAAGAAAAATGAGCTGAAATTTTGTTTTTCCAATTTTTCAAGAAAACTCACTTAAAATCGAAAACCGCTCTTGCATAGGGCGACACCGCATAATTCGAAATGACCGCCCGTTGCGTCGGCGTTCGAAACTTGACATCTGCTTCGCTGAAATCCGTTGTAAACGATGGTTTCATCTGATCTATCGATTGATTTTCAGTTTCCGATGGAACATTCAAATTCACCAAATATCCTTCCGGTAACAATCCACGTCGTCCGATTTGAACGGCGTTATCATTCACCAGATATCCGTCGAGATATCCCGAATTCGACGCCGATGGTTTTGCTACTGAAAATTTCGAAAAATTGGCATTTTTTACTCAATTTTCGGGTCAAAAAAGTACAAAAAACGGTAAAAATCGAAGAAAATTCATACCAAATATTGAAAACGGAGCAAATGAGAGATCATCGGAGCGAATAGATGTATACGGGTCAACTGAGCAGTATATTTGTTCCCCGGGAAGTCTAAAAATGCAATTTTTTGGAGATTTTGCGTGGAAATTTTGGATTTTTAGACTCAAAAAATAGAATTTTTCTGAGAAAAAATTGATTGAAAGTTCTTTTTTCACAGAAAAATGTTATTTTGGGAATGTTTTTCTCGAAAAATTACATTTTTGAGGAAAAATGAGTAAAAACGCGCTCGAGGCGCGCCAGCATAATTCTTGAAAACAACTTTTTCCGTTGTCTGGTGCGCCTCAGCAGCGTTTCTGGTTTTTTTTTGAGTTTTTTAAAACAGGGTTTTCTAGTGATTTTTGAGTCAAAATAGCTCGAAAATCACAATTTTGGTATGGAAATTTGACACTTTCGGGTTGAAATGATGATTTTTTTTCCGAAAAATCGAAAAAAAATCAATTTTTCCCCGAAAAATCGACGGAATCGACTACTTTTTAGCTCTTTTTTTCCAGAAAGTTTTAAATACAATTAATAAACCTTTTCGGATCGACGATAGGCAATGTGAGAACTTTGGGAACCCGTCCGGCAGCCCCCTCGATTGTTTCAATGTGACACCTAAATTAGGGATTTAATTTGAAAAATTAGTTAATTAGTAGTTAATTACTTGATTTATTAAGGTTAGAAGGTCAATGTGGTTTGGGAGATTTTCTTTATTCGAAAAAGTTGAAAATTGACATTTTCAGATACCTCAGATTCCAGAAAACTGTATTTCAAAAAAAAAACTGAAAATTAAAATTTCAGATATTTCAATACCATTTTCAGCATATTGTGCAAATCGTGAGAAAATCACGTGGATTTTGCAAAAATCTTCAAAGATTGGCTGTAAATTTCTAGACCCCCCCCCCCTCTTTATCTCATTTCCCAAAACTTTTTTAATTAAGAGAGAAATCGGGAATTCCCGAGGCGTAGCCACGATATCTTTGTATATACGGGCAAACAAGAAATAAACGAATTTCTTCATGTCGAGAGAAAGGAATAGAGAGGAGGAAAAGAAGAATGGGAAAGTGCATTGAATTGCTTTTGCATATGTCACCAGGTGTTTTGAGATTCGAATTGGGAAGGAGAGTGGGAAAATTGACTAATAAAATGACGGAGCCTTTTTCACGTACATTCAGCCTTAACCTATGCAAACGCGCTCTGTTGAGAAAAATCGCTTACCTAAACTTTTTTGTTTAAACTGAAAAACTTTGTAAAGAAATAGTTTTAAGGAGAAATATAATCGAAAAAGGCCAATTTTTTGACAAAACAAAAAATATCAAAAAATTGAAATTTAGGCGTCAAATAATATTACCAAAATGTAGTCTCAACAAAGCGCGTTTGCATAGGTTAAGGCTGAATGTACGTGTTTTTCAACGATATGGGAAACGCTATCTATGCAAACACGCTCTAAAATTTTAATCTTCCAAAAGGAATTTTTGAGATACGTCAAAATTTTAAATTTCCACTTTTTTCTCATTAGAGCGTGTTCGCATTGGTAGCGTTTGCCATATCGTGTGCGAAGGTGGAATAACGAAAATATACTAAAAATCGTTATTAACTGAAGTATCTGATTCATATAAAAAGGTCACTAACTCATCAATAATTCATCACGATTGGGATTCAATTAGCATAATTAGGTACATAATTTAAGTATTGGAAACTGACTGATCTAGAAAATGAGGGTAAACTACTGAGACTTTCGACTGAAATTTCTTAATTTTTAGAGGTTTCAGCAGCATTGGATAGTTTAAATTCTTAAAATTCAAAAATTCAAGAATTCCTACAATATAGTTTAAATGCTGCTGAACCACTGAAAATTAAGAATTTCAGACAAAAATCTCGGTAGTTTTTTCTAGATTTCAGTATATCTGAACGTGTCAGTTTCCAATACTTAATTATGAACCTAATTATGCTAATTATGCTAATCTACTGTAGAATTTACTTAAAATGTCTTATACGTCGTCTTTGACAGAAACCGAGCTGAAAGTGCCGGTTTTTCGATTTGGCCAGAAAAAAATCTCTTGAATTTTGATCTCTCAGAATCCTAGCTTTTTCAAAAATCTACTTCTGAAAATGTCAATTTTGAATGGAAAGATGCGAAAAAACTCAATTTTCAAGTGAAAAATAGTTGAAAATAAAAAATTTCCAAGAATTCTAAGCTAAAATCTCGGTATTTCGGCAAAAATTACTCATTTTAGACCTAAAAATACAAGAAAAAGGGCTAAAAATCGTGAAAAGTTTTATAAAACAGCTCCTTTTGATACGGAATTTCTTGAATTTTTAACGGAAAAATTACCATTTTTCACAACTTTTTCCACTTTTTCGAGTAAAAAACCTCCCAAACCACACATCTTTCTCTTCTCAATCTTCTTAACTAAAAATTAATAAAATCTTAAATAAAATTCCCACCAATCACCGTCCTCTCTGATAAGCTTAACAATCTGATCTTGTGCTACAGAACACCTCGTTTCTGGATCTTGTGTAGCATTTGAGATTCTCACCCACACCAAGAAGGCCATTTTTCTGGAAATATCGACAATATTGGGTGCGTTTGTTGGTTTTAGTGGTGAGAATAGACAAAAAAAAAGAAATTTAGTTGAAAAATGGCAAAATTTTCACCAAATTTCTTTTCTAAACCCATTTGTTTATAAATATCGATTATTGTTATTGCTAGACGAACCGAATGATTAAATTTCATCACTTTTCCAACAGAAACTAAACAAATTAATAAGAAAATAAACATCGGGGAACCACTCAGAGACCATTCACCAATTTTTTCTCTTTTTTCCACATTTTTCCCTCATTTTCAACTAAAAATTGGTTAATTCAAAAAGTTCTTCTGCATCGGATATGAAAAATCGATATTTTTCATCGAAGAAGAAGAGAAAAAGAATGCGTGCGACGCCGCCGCCGGCCGGCTTCATGAAGGAAGGAGACAAGTGCGCTCTACTGGACACGTGTACACTTGTCATCCAACGGAGACCGAAAATGAAAATAGTGTGTGCTCGACGATGAAATTGAGGGAATTAGATGAGGAAGTGCCCCGAAAATGAAAGAAAAATGAAAGAAAAATGAAGAAAAAAATTATTATTTAATTATCTGCACTTTTGCGTCGGCGTGTATAAAAGTTTCGGGAGGGAAAGATTACGGTTTAATTATAGCGGAATTTGGCGTTTTCGGCTGAAAATCAATGAAAACTCACAAAGAGTAAGTAATTTCAGTCTGAAAATCTTATTTTTCAACAAAAAACTGCAAAAAAAAAACTTTTTTTCCAGTAAAAAATTATTTTCTTACAAAAAGTTGTGCGTTTTTGCGTGGATTACTGTAATTTGCACTTTACTGAAAATTAACCAAATTTCCAAGTGAAAAAGGAAGTTTTTTCGCAAAACACGAAATAAACAAAGCCAATTTTCAATCAAAAAATGTACGAAAACAATAATTCGCTTTATTTTTCTTCCAAAAAATTTTTTTTCAGAATTTTGGAGATAAAAAGTTTTTCAAGGGGGAACGACAGTTTTTGTTTATTTTCAAATTCTGCAAACCAATATTATTTATTATCAGTTACGTTATCAATGTTCGCGGAGTTAATATTGCTGGAAAAATTAGCAGTTTTTGACAATAAAAAATTATATAGTATGATAAATGCGCTCTAATGATAAAATTTTAAAAGATACAAAAATATCTGAAATCCCAAATATTGTAAAGGCAGTAAGTCTATCAATTCACTCAAGATTTGTGGAACACGAGAAACTGCAAAAAATTTGAAATTTAGACACACACAGAGGTCCGAGGCGTAAGGTCCGCAACGAAAAGATTTGATGTTTTTCCAAGTCGCGTTGCGTGTGCATAGCGGTTTTCATTAAAAAATACGTCAAATATAAGCAAAGTTTGAATTTGGCACTCAGCCAAGTCTTTTTGGCACCGTGCCAACCGTTGTGCAATGGAGCGTTACGCTGTGGCTGTGACTTTCGTTTGGTTCTGATAATAATTCCAAATCTTGGTTAACAAGAAGTATGCGCGAATCGACGAGAAAAAACAAAATTGTTTCTTCATTTTTGTATTTCACGCACTCAAAAATCCGTGACCCTCTGCTCCTGATAAGAATCTTTTACCCTCATTTCCTGGCTATATAAGGCTTCCTCTTCTATCAAAACAGTCACTTTCGATTTGATTCGACACTTGCCAACAATGAAGTCTCTGGTGATCGCCTTCCTCCTGATCCAGTCCGTTTATGGATTCACACGAGCAGAATGTGTCGATGCCGTCAACAATGGAAGAGCCTCGTATGCTGAAAACATCAATGGGCCAATGTGAACAAGCTGTTGTATAACATTGGTATGGAGAAGACACTCTATGAACACATTGGAGTATTCAACGGATGTCCACGTTCAACAGTGATTAGTGGGAAAGAATATCAGATATACACGAATATGAACGATGGGGAAGACGGTGAATTGGAGGAGTATATGGAGACTGATATCAGAAATAATTCGTATGGAATCCCCCAAAGTACAGTAGTGGCGTGTGCTCTTACGACATGTTTGGAGAACGAGAAACCAATTTTGAGAGTCATCACAGATTACGTGTAAGTCAAAATGGATGATCGACTTACTATACCTAATAAGTTTTTACAGGAAATTCACTGTAATCGATGGAGCTCCCGGCACGAGTTGTCCATCTGGAAGAAAGGCTAACTCCAAAGGATTGTGCTATGTTGGAAGTGATCAGAAGAAGTTTGTTCGTAAAGGAGTATTGCAACAAGTTGGAGATGCCATGGACCATACATTCGGCTGGGGCTGAAAGATTTCTAGTGATAGTTTTGAATAAAGTATTATTATGGAAGTTTATTTTTACAAAATCGATGTCGGTTGGAACTGGAACAGATATTGATACGTTAACTATCAAAATTCTAGGAAACCGTAATAATTCTTTATCACTCTCACCCGGTGTAAACGTTATTTCCGTCCAAAGTTGTAGAAATTTCCAATTTTCTAACATACGATTAAGAACTTTTAATTTACGACAATTGATGTTATATCCGTGAAGATATAGAAACCTGGCCTAGCACCCTAGTTCACGTGCTCTACTTATTGAACTTGTTATTTCCTATGGAAATCAGTTTGTAAATAAAACCTGTTCTTAATAACTCGCTTACGGCTCGATCGCACAAACGCAACAGTGGCGATCAGGATCACTAGAGAACCACGAGAGACTCAAGAAGAGAACCACCAACCGACCACTAAAGACACCAAAGGATAAGACAATGGTAGAAGAAGCTCAAGGTATGAATGTTCACATTTCGATGGATGAGGTGCTGAAGGCATTGGCCGACGGACGATTGAAATTGACAACAAAGACAACCGAAGGAGCAGGAACTGGACTCGTGGATTCGATTTCGAGAAGAATTGCTAATTTTGAGTATGAACCAGAAGAAGGTCAGGCGTTTGAAGACTGGTACTTGAGATATGGAGACACCATTACGGGTGAAGGCACTGATTTATCAGATGAAGCCAAGAGAAGACTAATATTGAGCAAATTGAACCAAAGAGACTACAACTATTTTACAAATAGAATCCTACCAGATAAGACGAGTGAGTTCAAATTTGAGGAAATTGTGAACAAACTGAAAGAATGTTTTCCATCGACAAGATCAACATTTGCAAGAAGAATGGAATTTTTGAAAATCATAGACGAAGGCGGCGACTTAGGAGAGTACACCGGTCGAGTGAAGAAAGCCTATGCTGATGCCAAATTCAATGAAATGAGTTCAGAACAAGTGCAGTGTTTGATGTGGATAAAGGGTCTAAGAACTAACGGAACAGTTGATATAAGAGCTCGGGCTATGCAGATTATGGAGACAAGACCGACGACGACACTTATTCAATTGGAGCACGAGATCATGAAGTTGCTAGAGTTCAGAGAAGACGCCAAAAACATTGGGGGATGTAGAACAAGTGAAGAGGTATTTGCTGTGAGAAAGATGAGAACTGAGAAAGCGAAAGAACAGAAAAGATCGAGCCAGAGACACTTGCTAAGAAAAGAGAAGCAACGTGAGAACGAAGGAAGTTCTACAGATGAAAAAGATGATTCGGACGAAGAGAAGCCGACGAGAAATCATAATCAGAGAAAGAAGAAATGCCATCGATGTGGAGGTGAGCATAACGCAATGAATTGTTGGGCCAAGAATAAGGAATGTTTTGACTGCGGACGCAGAGGACATGTATCCAAGATGTGCCAAGAACAACAAGATGATGATGAGAAGTCAGACCGGTTGTGTCACAGGGCTATTTATGCAGAAGATGACTGTTATGAGAAGACTCGGATCTATCGAACTATTGAGGTGAATGGACTTGATGTGAAGATGCAGGTGGATACCGGGGCAGACATCAGTTTTATCAGCAGAGAGGACTGGAAAAGATTGAGAAAACCAAAGTTGAAGAGAACAAAGACTGAAATTTTTGATGCTGGAGGATTGAAGATGCAACTGGATGGAACATTCAAGTGCAAGATCAAATACCAGGGAGTTGAAAAGACAGTTGAAGCTTACGTCGGAGACGCGAAGAGTTTGTTCGGTTTAGATTGGTTGAAGAAAATTCCGGATGTGCTGAATATCGAGAAGATATGGATGAATCATATAGTTGCGAAGACACCGAACAGAAGAAGAGACATCTACAAAGTCAATGGTATATACGTGAAGGAATCGAAGCCGAGAAAGGGATCGACAGAGGTCGTGAAGAACGGATCGATGAAGAGACATGTGAGACGTTGGCCAGATGAGAAGTTTGTGAAGATTCAGAGGAATCGTGAAGAGACTGGAAAGGAGAGATGCAAGAGTTTCGTGACAAGAAGTCCAAATCCTGGTCGGAAGGAGAAAGTTGGAGCCTTTGAGAGACACGATCGTTGGGAAAAGAAGAATCGTAAAGAGAACTCGAGATTGCAACCTGAACTAAAAGTTAGTTTTCCAGAGACATTGGGGCAGCATTCACAGTGGAATCGTGGCTGGAATCAACAAGGAAGTAGCACACCATCGTTGCCAACCCCACCACAACCCAGCTTTGCAATGTACCCCTGGAGAAACAATTTTGGATGCTCGGAGATGACCGGACGTTATGTGTGGATTCCAAATTGTTACGAGATGAGAATGATGAGTGGACCAGATGCCAATTGGAGAGGATTCGATCAGAATGACGTGGCACCCGTGGACTTTCGCTGTTAGAAGGAGAGATGTTATATCCGTGAAGATATAGAAACCTGGCCTAGCACCCTAGTTCACGTGCTCTACTTATTGAACTTGTTATTTCCTATGGAAATCAGTTTGTAAATAAAACCTGTTCTTAATAACTCGCTTACGGCTCGATCGCACAAACGCAACAATTGATGCTCTTGCTGTGTTTGTGTTGATTTGGTATTACAGTACTGGCCATAAAGAATGCGACACTTGCAGTTTTTAGTTGAAAATGGGCAACTTTATGACTGTAACACGGCCTCCCTGATAGTTTTACTATATCGATTGTTTATGGATAGTATAGATCAAAACTAGAGCTTCATTTTTGTGGTGAACAACTTTTTTGTGTGGGCATATTCTAAAAAGTTATCAATTGTCAAAGTAATTTCTCGCAATTGTTGCTCGTTTTCAGTGCTAAAAGAAGACATTTTTGAGCTGTTTACATAGACTGCCTGTAACTTCTTAGGATGTTTTCGTACAAAAAAATGGTCAACTTGAAAAATGAAACTCTATTTGTGATCTATACACTACATAAACAATCAATATTGTGAGACTATCAGGGAGGCCGCCTCACACTCACAAAGTTGATCATTTTCAACTAAAAACTGCAAGTGTCGCATTCTTTATTGCCAGTACTCTCAAATGTATCAATCCTCAAATAGAATCTCGAATTAACAGAATTGTAGAAACGGAGATTTCGTATCGAAAAAAAAAGTGTCATAGTAAAACTAACTGTCCCACAAAATAACTTTTTATGGAATCGAACAGACCAAGAGAGTAGAACTACATTTCTGTAGTTGGCAACTTTTTTGTTCGGACACTCCCTAGCAAGATATAGTTATTTTAAGTGGACAGCTCAAAAATAGCACTATTTTGCACTGAAATTGGTCGATTTGAGGGAGAAATTACTTTGTCGATGTGGAATTGGCTTTGTCGAACTTGCTAGGAAGTGTCTGTACAAAAAAGTTGCCAACTACAAAAATGAAGTTCTACTCTTGGTCTCTTCGATTCCATAAAAACTTATTTTGTGGAATAGTTAGTTTTACTATGACACACTCTCAAACTTCAACTTCAACTGAAAAGGGCAAAACTTAATATACTTTTGAGCGGTACTTTATGCTCTCTGATGCTCTTTCAACTCTGAAACACACTTCATTTCGTTTTCAAATGTGTATTCTGTGAATGGACCTCGCATTTTTAGTGGACCTCGCATAATATCTAAAAAATTTCAATACAGAACTTTCACAACATTCTGTAACTGCACAATAATTTTAATTAAAAAGTAAAATATTTATTTGGGGAACTTCGTTGGAGATTTGAATGGCAACGGTTGGGAATGTATCGACTGTCACGGAACTGTTCAGTAACAGAGATGTAGCAGGTTTTTCAAAAACAAAAAACTCCAGGTGGTTTATCAGAATAACTAATACTTTTCTGTTTCAAAAGTTTCAGAATTCTTGAAAGTAATAAGTCACACTAATACAACATCCAAAGGTAAAAATTCAATGCTTGTTGTCATACTGTATCAGTAAAACACCTAAATGATTTCATAACATTTGCAACAAGCAATCAGTCATCTTTATTCTTGAACTCTAAAATTTCGAGGTCACTGTGATCACATCTTCATAAGACACCAGATTTTGTAGTACTTGAAGTACTGCGGAAAACGAATTTTTTAAAACTGAATACAGTATCACTGTATTATCTAATCACAAGCGATCTTGGTTTGCCCGTGGCGGAGTGCGCAACAAGATGGCAGGATCAATTGTGTGTTCGAGTAATAATTTGCTTGAGGAAAGACTACAATAGAAAACATTCAGGATAATTCCATCTGTTAGCACAGATATAACATCCAAGTTATGAAAATGGAGCTTTGCTATATGTAAAAATCAACTCCCATAATAATACTTCATTCAAAACTATCATTACAAATCTTTTAGCCCCAGCCGAATGTATGGTCCATGGCATCTCCAACTTGTTGCAATACTCCTTTGCGAACAAACTTCTTCTTATTGCTTTTAAGAACGCACAATCCTTCGGAGTTGGCCAGTCTTCCAGACAAATAACATTTTGATCCGGGCGGTCCTTGGGGCGGGGGGATTGAAGGGTACTGTCTGGAAAATGCTGTTTGAGTATGCATGATTGTCCATGTTAACTTACACATTATCTGTGATGATACTGAGAATTTGCTCTCCATCCTTCAAACATGTCGTCAGAGTACACGCCACCACTGTACTTGTGCGCATTCCATACGGTCCTCTACTTCTCAAGAATTCCAATCCATTTTCCGTTCTATCATGATAACTCAAAGTTTTCAGAACGACTTCATAGGGACCACCAATATTTCCTTGGGGACATCCATCGGTCCGGTCGAGGAACCCCCAGAGAGTCTTCTCCAAATTGATGCTATACGACAGTTTGTTCACATCCGCCCATTGAGCTTGTTTAGCATGTTTAGCTCTCGCATCGTTGATGCCATCCGCACAATCTACTCTAGTCATAGTCAAGCCGTGGACGGAATGGACCAGAAGGAACGCAATGGCAAGGAACTTCATTGTTGGAAGGTGTACTTCGAATCAATTGAAACTGAGCTTTTCCTGGTAGATAGAGAGCTTATATAGCGAGAAAATCAAGATAAGAGATCGAAAGATAAGAGAGATCTTATCGAAATCAAAAGGTCATACTCACGTGTGTTCGATATTTGAGAAGAATAATTTATATATTTTTTGTCAGGTATTTCACTGCTGATCCGTTTTTAATGAAAACTACAGAGATACAAAATAAAACTTCGGCTGACTTAAATCGAAACTATAAACAAACAGATGAAAACTGGATTTTTGGCAACTTTAGGGATTCTTCAATGTAGGAGTTTTCATCGTAATCTGTTTCTGTTTCAAAAGTTTCACAATTCTTGATAGTAATGAGGTGCACCAATCGAATTCTACCAGACTAAGACAATGTAAACTGAAAAAGAATCTCAATCTTTATTCCAAAAACTCAAAACTAGGAGGTCACAATCATCCATCTCACTTCTTTCTATGCACATGATAACCCAAACGAAGAAGAACCTCCATTATCGAATTGTACACCGAATCATGGTACATCGATAGCTCACGGGAGAACTGAAATTTCATTTATTATATGCATTGAATTCTAGAAAATAGGACAACCTACCTTGATAAGCTCATTCTGATGAAGTGTCACAATAATCGTCACCTCGTCAATCCATCCTTGAATCTCACTTGCCTTGCTGTTGAATCCCAGAATCATTTGATGATAGGCGGCGCCACGACTTTTGGCTTCTGATGTGATTTGGGCGCTTTTAAGCTGAAAGTTTAGATGAAACAGTGTTGAAATCAAATTTTACCGCATGTCGAGTCTCATCAATTCCCGATAACAAAACATTTAATTGCTCCACACTGTTGTTCAATTCGACACTCTCATCACCAATGTACAGTAGCATTCGTTTGATCAAATGAGTACGGGCTGTAAATTTTTTGTTATGTCAGAAAATGGATCTATAATCCGAACTTCTCTTCTGAATCTGCATGTCCTTCTGAGCAATTTTCGAGCAAGTATAACTGAATCTATCGAGAAGATGCTGAAATACTATACATAGCTAGAAGCCAGAAAACCTGTTACCAACCGCCTCCGCTCCAGTATAATGTCTCAGGGACAAAAAATGGAACCACCCTCCGAGTTGAGACCACAGATTTTTCTCCGGTGGAGCGAGAACTCGTTTCTTGGAAATATTCGATGGATCTATCTGAACTTGGAGCTCGATGGCGTCGACCATGTTGAAGATGATATTGTGATAGGAGAGGAGTTTCTCGATGTTTCTCTGTAACTCATTTATATTTGTTTCTACAAAAATAATTTCCAGCTCACATCAAAACGTGGCTCCAACTTTGTGCACTCGGCAGTTCCAAGTTTTTGTCCCAAATGAACTTTAAATCGATTATACCATCCGGTATGTCCTACTTGATCTACTGCAGCGTCCACGTGTTTCTTGTCATCTGATTCATTTGGAGACTTCTTTTTGTGATCTTCATTTTCTGAAAACAGTTAGTAGATTGAGAAGAGACTGGAAGGATCAACTCACTATGATTCATTTCGCACTGTGATTGAAATTTAATTCAATTTTGGAATATGGGAAAAGTTCGAACTGAAAATAAAGGGAAGTACACGTGGGATGATGAGAAAAAAGTAAACAAGAAAATAGGGTAATCGGGAGGAGTTCACGGGAAAGATTATTTTTTTGTCAATAAAAAGTACATTTAGAGAATACATTCATGTTTCATGTTGTACGTAAAGCAGAACAATTTTCACACTTTTCATTGGGACTGGTGGAGACATACATTTGAAGTTTTATTTTATTTCTCCTACTGCGTCTCTAAGTCCGTTACTCTATTTCCCTACAGTTTCTCCAACATTTTTTATCAATTCGCAGTTTTCATCGACAGTAACATTTGAATATGAGCAGAGTGAACATTAGAGTGGTCAAGTTTCAAACAGTTGCATTTGAAAACATATATAATTGAAAATTGGTCAACCTGTTGTTGTGTTTCATGTGTTCCATATAAATTTGATTGAGCAAACGTGGTCAATGGTACTTGTTCGTAGGTAAAACATGGCAATAAAATTTTCTCACAGTTTCTCCATTTTTTTGATTATTAAATCTAGCATACCGTTAAGAAACTACACTAATTATTGTTATTCTAGTGGACTAAAATCTTCGTATTGGCTTCTGTTTCAGCATACCGTATTATTGAAAACGGGTTTATGTATAATAATATTATTTCTGCCTTTCATGTTTTTGGTTGATTCAAGTAGTTAATGTTGTACAAAATCAATGTGTATTGAATAAAAATTTCACTGGCCGTTTATCCAAATCTCAGGTGATGTACCATCCGAGTAATACGAATAACGCTTTTGTTATATCATATATACATTTCTATCCATAATGTGAACACAAGTGACCCGCCTCGTTGAAATGGTTGTGAAACAGAAACACTGAAAATAATGTTTCAGTTTCTTGACTGAACGTTTTGCTTCGGGTCTTTTGTTTATTACACTGAACTGCTATCACACAACTCCCTTTATTATGACATCGAAACCGAAACAACTATCTTTCATTCTTGATAATTAAAGTTTCTCAGAATAAAGACAAATTCTGATGAGTGAGCTGGAACAGGCACGAGTATACCAAATTCAGTTTTATCTTATGAATGTCCGTGCTCACTGTTTTAGACTGATTGGCTGATGTTCATGGTTGACTTGAGCATAAATTGCGGATTCAGTCTGTTGTTATAATAACCCATATTTATGTGTCAAATAATATACTGAGAAGTTGTTTTTTGATAGTTTTTTGCCTAAGTTATAGTTCTTCGCTTATTATTATTATTATTATTTATTTACGTATGCTCGATACGTGAAGGTTAATCAATTAAAAATACAAAAAAAAGAAATACAATAAAAAGAGGAGGGGAAGTCAAGTCCAGAAATGTCAGAATCCGTGTTTCCACTAGGGCTTTTGATTTACTATTTTATTCAGCACTCTGTTTGTATCATCAAAAAATCAAAAAATATCGAAAAAATATCAAAAATATCAAATCTTATCAAAAAAATTAGAAAAAACAACCCACATGTTTTCCCAGAACAAGTCCCACTTTCTGATACTGAACACAATAATCCATGAAAATCCAACACTTACCGATAGTAGTGATAACAGTGAATGCAAACAGCAACGAGTCCATGAATGACCACTCGGCAATTTCCTCTTCTGATTCCTCTCCAACTGACTCAACTTCTTCTTTACTATTCTCATAAAGAACATGATTGACATGAGTATTATGTTCAACTGCCACGTGGTAACACTCATCCAGTGCTTTCACTAGTTTCTCATCCAATGTGTCCATCGAACACTCCAGACTCGACATTTTCTGGAAAATCCAGTTTTTTACGGAAGATTCACCTTTTACTAAATTACTGAATTCAGATTTGCATAAGGTAAAAAATTCAACTCACGAAACAGTAAAAAACCCACTTTTATAATGCTGATGACACATTTCCGATTTCTCATGCAATGCGCGGCTGCACGTTTCTCTCGAGACATTCTGAAACTGGAAATCTGAAACTTTGAAACAGAGGGGATACTTACTTCTCCGAAAACTGGTCCAGTGTATCGTTATGTCTTCTTCTTCTCCGATGTCTCAGCTCTGATGGAACCGGTGGTATATTTTGGATTTTCACAGAAAAAGGGGTTAGGTGTTATATATTTTTTGTTCCAGTGTGTTGAGTAAAATAAAGATATGGAAGTATCAACATTGCAGAATTTTTACCATTGTTCTCAAAACGTTCAAAAGTAGTCTCCATCCATTATCTCACCACTAGAACTCAAGGTGAGATGTCTCCGATGAACATCAGTTTTCTTCTCATAACAAGTGTCCGCTAATACGAGCTGCGCTAATACGTAAAAACCATACTTGTCAAAAATCGGGCCGGCCCGGGCCGGGCTGAGATTTTTCTTGAGTTTGGCCCGCCGGGCCCGGCCCGGCCCGGCCCGGCCCGTGACAAGTCTGGTAAAAACAAATTCCCATAATAATACTTTATTCAAAACTATCACTACAAATCTTTCATCCCCAGCCGAATAATTTATTGTCGATGACATCTCCAACTTGTTGCAATACTCCTTTACGAACAAACTTCTTCTGATCGCTTCCAAGGTAGCACAATCCTTTGGAATTGGCCAGTCTTCCAGACGAAGAACAATTTGATCCGGGGGTTCCTTTGATTGCAGAGAACTTTCTGGAAAATGCTGTTCTAGTTTGTCAGATCGCTCATATGAACTTACACAGCATCTGTGATGACACTAAAAATTTGACTTCCATCCTCCAAACATGTCGTCAGAGCACACGCCATCATTGTACTTGTGGGCATTCCAAACGCTCCTTTTTCGATTTCGCTTTCCAATCTACCGCCCTCTCCACGAAAAATATATTCATAGATATTCAGAGTGACCAGGTATTCACTCCCACCAATATGGATTGGTCCTGGACATCCATTGTACTGGTTGAGGAACTCCGAGAGAGTCCTCTCCAAACTGATGTTATACAACAGTTTGTTCATATTGCCCCATTGACGTTGTTCAGCGTTTTCAGCTCTCGCATCGTTGATGTTATCCGCACATTCTACTCGAGTCGTAGTCAAGCCGTGGACGGACTGGACCAGAAGAAACGCGATGGCAAGGAACTTCATTGTTGGAAGGTGTACTTCGAATCAATCGAAACTGAGCTTTTTATTGTAGAGAGAGAGAGCTTATATAGCGGGAAAATCAAGATAAGAGATCGAAAGATAAGGGACGATAAGAGATCTTATCGATATCAAAAGGTCGAATTCACGGTATTTTAGTTTGGTTAAATGGTTCCAGATACACTGAATTTTCATCACACAAGTCCATACATCATGAAATCGAAACCGGAAAAAGTTCCTCTCCTCTTGATGGTTGATGCTTATCCGAATAAAAACAACATCTGATGTAGTGAGCTGGAATAGACTCGAGTCGATCAAATTCCGTTTCTTCTAATGAATCTCCGTGCACTGTTTGTTTTTCTGATTGTCTGAAGTTCATGTTTCGACCTGAACACTGAAGTACTGATTCAATTTGTTGTTATATGAACCAGCCTTTTGGTGTCAAACGATGGTCTGAATCTGAATGTTAATTACACAACCTATTTTTCAAAGAACTTTGCGATTAATGTTAAACGCGTCAAAAAACCTTTCAAACTACAAGTATGTGATACTACCAATTCAAATGGATTAAAGTATTTTTTCTAACCTTCCGAATCAAAACACAATTGTTATGTCTAAGTTATAGTTTCTTATTGAAACAGTGTTCTACTCAAAATCTACTGTTTTTCATGAATATTATTATACATGAATCGTCACCAAATTTATTGAACTAGAAATAAAATATCTTCAGATGCGTATTTTTAATGGTATATTTCGGAAATGAAATGAATATAAATAGTGTCCACGTTAACAGTTTGCCTACTTCCTCAAATGGTTTTTTAAAACCTGTGCCTCTAAAGATGTGTGCCGTGAACCAACAACAACAGTTTTTACAGAGGATATGAACATTTAGACCGGACTACTTTGTTGAGAGTCATAAATCAAAAGCAGCAACATCCACAAAAATTTTCCAGTTTCAGAGTTTTGACTTTCTGATATATGCTTCGAGCGCTTATTGTTCGGTTTTTCGTAACAAGTTATCCATAATTTCAGTGTCACAGAAAACTGATGAGAGTCTTTCAATATCAGACAGCTAAATCAAAGAAATTGTAATGGTAAGATGAGCTATAAAATAGAAACTGAAGCTGGAGCAAGATCGAATAAATGAACGTCAGCTGTTTCGGCTTATTCACTTCAAATAACCAAAAAACAATAGCAACTATTTCCGCTACGATATTGACCCAACGAGTTTGAGTTCTAAACAACAGAAGAATCCTGGAAATCATCGAAACTGATTTGGATGTTCACATTAGAACCACTCTGCATGGCGACCCGCTATATTATGGAATATAACTGAGAACAAAACTGTTTCATTATTCTGATTTGAATTGAACATTTGTCCTTGGTATAATTGGTTCTCATTTTTTCGAGATATTTTCTAAAAATAAGTCCCAAAATGTCTTAGCATTATCAGCGTCTCCCGATTTTCACAACACTTTCACAACCACAATGAAATGGTAGTTTTTAACTTGAGAGATGTACTTGATAGAGATTTTATTGAAATCCAATAGAAAAAGAATGGATAATACATTCGAAATCATGATAATGTTTTTCTTCATTCAACTCATTCACTTCGCCCCACTTTCTCTCCTCGACGAACTACTCGGATGTGATGATTTCTTGCTCTCCGGTGTCGCACTTCTCGATGTTTTTCCAGAAGCAACAGAAGTGACTGATTGACTTCTTGTTGATGGTCCAGTACCTGTTTGTCCTCCTCCTTCAGGTGATGCTCCTGACTGTTTTGAAGTTGATGCTCCAGATGTTGATGCTCCGGGAGCCGGTGTCTTCTGAGTCTGACGGAATTTCTTCCATTGTTTCTGATATTCTTGGTATCGACGCCACGCTTCTTCACTGTACGCTTTACGCTTCTGAGCAGCTATTTCAGCGGCGGTCAAGGGGCGAGCTGAAAAGGAAATGTACTGTTTTAGTGAATCGAGAACTTTGGAGCAAAAGCTAATGATGGATATAAATAGAAGAAAATAATGAAACTAACGTTTCGGAGGAGGCGGTGGCGGAGGTGTTGGTTCCCGATACGGTTCTGGTTCAGGAGTTGGTTCACGTGGTGTCGGTTCTCTTGGAGGTGGAGAAGGTGTCGGTTCACGTATTGGACTCGGTTCGGGTGATGGAAGGATTAGTTCTGGAAATGAGAAAAGTTTTAGAAGAACATTAGATAAAGCAATGCACTAAATGTTCAGATGACATTACTTTATTACTGAAACTGTAAAAGTTGTCGCAATTTCTTTGGACTTAAACTAGTTCCTTCACAACAATACGTTTTTTAAATGAGATAAAGTGCGAGGAAGTAGTCAACATAAGTTTTGCTGGAAAAACGATGACAGTGTTCTCGCGAAACTATGACTTGCTAAATACTAGAGAGTCGTATCGCGAGACGATTCCAGCTGATTCCAGCATATTCTCGCGATCGTCTCGTTTTGCTCTGTCTACTTGAAACTTGAAACTGAACAAGTCATAATGAAATATCGTCTGGACCTAAATATGATATAAACAGAGTGAAAATAGTTCGTAACTGATTTTCTGGCAACACTTTTCTTTTTTTTTCCATAATTCCTCTTTTGTCTCAAAAACAACTTTGGCGGCAAAACCACTCACGTCTCTTCATTCCAGTTATCAATCACTACTCCGAATTGAATCCTACAGGTATTTTTGCTAGTGTTATCGTTCATAGTTTTGGTTTTTGAAAAGTGTGTTATTAACCCCGGTTTCATATTCTTATTAATGAAATCGGAATCGGCAAGGATTACTCTTCTCACTTATTAAACCAAGACTCCCAAAACTAAAACGATCAATCAAAACCTCACTAATCACCCTAAATCATAATAAAGCCTCACACTCCACTCTATTCTCAATATATTTCAAATTCTCCCAATACCTTCATCATCCTCTGATTCTTCTGGTGATGGTGTCGCAATAGCCATTGATTTATCAGTTATCGATGGACTTGGCAGTGGGGAAGGGGTTTTCGGTTTAGGTGATGGAAGACGATAGACTGGTTGAGGAGATGGTGGAGGTGTTGGAGTCGGGTCACGGATCCATTCACTTTCTGAATTTCACTCCACTTCAATCACACAACTTAAACTATCCGAAGATTCTGGTTGAAATCAGGAAATGTGATTATTTTACTCTAAAAAGGGCTAAGTGAAAACGAAAAAGATCAATGTTTCAGATTTTCAATGTCACATCTGAAAATTAAGCCTCAAATATTGATACGTTGATTTTTGAATCTATTTCCCCCACCTGGTTCATCCGCGAATTCCGCATCGAATCTCTCCGAATCGGGCTCAAACGGTGGTGGCCGAAGTGTTTCAATCTCTCCCTCTTCCACTTTTATCGCTTGATCTACGAAATGATCCAAATTGAGACTTTTGACTACGGTAGTTGGAAGATTGAATTGATCACCCAGATTCTTTACGAGTGCTTTCATCGTTATTCTGGAATTAATTCTGAATTAAGAACAAAAGTTTCACGGAGATGTGCTTACTTTTTACCACCAAACCAGATCGCAACATTTCCAACATTCTCGATTTTTCTTCCAAAGTAATGTAACTTTTTCAATGCATCCGCGGCGATTTCAATAGCAATTGTAGTGAGAGCAAGACCGATTGCAATATAGACAATTGTGATGAGCATGTAGGTTTCGCTGGAAAAAATATCGTGTATGGCAAGAATACTTTAAAAAAAATCAATTTCACTTATGAACTTAATGAAACAGTAATGTACATACCTCCTCGGAACAATATCTCCCAATCCAATCGAAGTCAACGTGACAAAATTGAAGTAAACCGCCTTGAAGAAGTCCATATCAGGCTCATAAGCAGCCAACATCATTCCACCGAATGCAATATATAAAAGGAATAAAATGAATAGAGAAGTGGCTTCTGTCTCTGTCAGATCATCTTCTTCTTCTGATGTTTCAGATGATTCTATCTCGTTTTCAATCTTCTCATTTTCCAGAATCTTCTCTTCAATGTCTGTATTCGAGAGATCTTTCGCTCCGGATAGTTTCGGATAACGGATGAAGTTTGGGTTCCACGCCTTTTTCAGTTTTCTGTAAGAAATGTTGGCTTCATTATTTAGGAAAGGATTTTACACTGGATTGTTCAGGAAAGATTTTTAAAATAATATGGAAGACGGAAAACTGTGAAATTTTTTCAACAAAATGTGTTCCAAACAACTTTCAATTCTTTTACCGATGACTAGAGTTTGGGCTGACCGGAGAAGCTTGATATTGAAAAAAGGAAACTCACTTCCACGTTTTCTTGCAGAACGTCTTTGCGACTACCATCATTTCGGATATGAATTTTCCGAGATCTGCAATTGCCAGAAGAGTGAATGGAATTCCAATTAATCCATATCCAATCACAAACAGACGACCACCGAAAGTACGGGGAGCCACGTTTCCGTATCCTGAAAGAAATGAAACGAGGGATAAATATTCGGTTTCAGTTGAATGTTATTCTTTGTCACTGTTCTCAGTTTTTATTCAAACGCCATTAGCTGTTGGAAGCAAGACAGACAGACGTCGGAAGTCGAAAGTGTAGACTTTTTCAGGTCCACTGGTGTCATATGAGTTAAATGTTAGGGGTTTTATGCTCGTAGGGTAGTTATACCTTCAATACAACTAATTAACTTTGTCTTATTGTAGTAAGTTTCATACTGTAGAAAATAATATCCCTTCCGCCTTACTTTCGTTTTTACTTCCGCACAGCTCTTCAGACCAGTTTGCTATTTTTAAACATCTGGTGTCAGCCACATGAATTTAAAACATGTAAATACCCGGTTCTAAGAGTTCTCTTCGTTTATGGCCTTTCAAAACTCCCAGGTGTGGTCAAGCGTGAACTAGTAATGTGAAAATTGTCACGTTCAAAGTTTGTTCGTTCTTTAGTTCAAGAGACCAGGAAATAGGTCGTTGAGGCTGTTTGCCACTTTTTTTCTTCCGCTCATTGAAAAAAGAAATCACTACTGTTTTGAGATGAATTCAAGTATTTTAGAACTGCAGCATCGATCACTATTGCGATTTTATTAAATCATACGCAGAGCCAGTCCCTTCAATTATCAACACTTACCAATAGTAGTGATAACAGTGAATGCAAACAGCAACGAGTCCATGAATGACCACTCGGCAATTTCCTCTTCTGATTCCTCTCCAACTGACTCAACTTCTTCTTTACTATTCTCATAAAGAACATGATTGACATGAGTATTATGTTCAACTGCCACGTGGTAACACTCATCCAGTGCTTTCACTAGTTTCTCATCCAATGTGTCCATCGAACACTCGAGACTCGACATTTTCTGCAAAACTTTGGGTTTTATGGAAGATTCGCTAAGGTACTGAATTCAGATTTGCATAAGGTAAAAAATTCAACTCACGAAACAGTAAAAAAACCCACCTTGATAACACTGATGACACATTTCCGACTTCTCATGATATGCGCGGCTGCACGTTTTTCTCGAGACATTCTGAAACTGGAAAACTAAAATTTTGAAACCAAAGGGCTATTCACTTTTCAGAAAACTGATCCAGTGTATCGTTATGTCTTCTCCTTCTCCGATGTCTCAGCTCTGATGGAATCGGTGGCACATTTTGGATTTCCACTGAAGAAAGAGGGGTTAGGAGATATGAATTTTTCTGTTCCAGTGTGTTGAGATAACTGGTGGGATGCTTAAGCGCTACTGCCTGTGTAGTACCGTTCTACAATCTAGTTTGAAGCCCTTTGAAAATTGGCCACTCATTTTTCACCATTCTTAACAAAAAATTTCAATTGAGTGTTTTAAGTTTTCAAATGTTAAAAATGAAGATACATATTCAGTTGAGTTGAATTTTTTTTCAGCTAAACTACCTGTTTACCCGCCGAAAAAGCAGGTTTCATCCACTAACTCACCACTAGAACTCAAGTTGAGATGTCTCCGATGAACATCAGTTTTCTTCTCGATTGTCGTGATAGTCTTCGATTCCAAACTTCTCATAACAAGTGCTCCAAATATTGCATACGCTCCAACACTCACTATCATAAGAAAGTGGACGAATAGTGGAGTGGCCTGGAAAATTGAAAATTACTTCGCCTTAGATATTGAAAAGTTTTAGATTTTCTCTGACTTGTGTTCTGCAAGAAACCGCTGAATTTTTTAACTTGCTTATATTTTTTCTACACTAGCAGGAATACAGTATTTCAAATTTTTTTAATTATCTGAAAGTTCTGAAACAGTAACCTTTTGTAGCAGATGTTTTTCACCACGAAACACTGATTTCTTCAACGTCAACTTCATCCTTCGCTAACTTCGAGAGAAAATCCGGAATAAAAATGCGAAATAGATTCAAACGGACCAAAATGAATCGTCACGCCGCTTTGGGTAATCCACCACCAAAACCAGCCATCCGTAACCTCCAATTTTTTGGGACCAATGAATTTTTATTTTGGGAATTTATTGAGAGAGAGAAAGAATGAAAGAACAGCTGAATAGAAGATTTCGAAAAATGAAAGAATGGGAGGAAAATTGAAAGAAAAGAAGGAATTGGAAACTATCAGGAGGAGACGTGTTAGAGCTGAGGGGCCGAATTTAGAGTATGTTATTGCCTTGTTGGAACAGATTTTCAATAGAAATGGGTCAGATAGTGAAATGTGAAAAATTCTATTCCACATTTGTATGACGTGATACCCCAGTTCAGGAGGTCCAATATAACAAACTTTTCGAAACTATTGAAAAGACCCATTGAAGTCATCTAATCTCGAAATGCCCAAAATGTTTTACTGTAACAGTGACATGTGATTAGATTTTCCGTGCCCAATTAGTCATTGACGGGTCTGCAATCCATTCTCATAAAACCTTGGAAATCTCGTTTCCCATGTATGTATTCCTACTCTGTTTAAGTGTTAGTGTGCTCCGACATAAATTCGCTACTTTTGAAAACTGTGGGACGTTTGAGCACTTATTCTCAGAAATCGCTCAAGTTTAGAACTCGTCTTCCAGTTTTAAGATGTGTTTTTTTTCCATTTTTGATTCACAGTTGTCACAGACTCGACTAGTCTTCTTCTGGGTTCTACTATTTTTACAGTTTACTGAAATTAAGACGGCTTAAATTGTGAATACAGAGAAAAAAGGATTTCAAATAACAAAAAATTCCATTTATTCTCTACCCATCGGAGTCACCAATTGGACAGTCAATTAATTTTTGAAATTATTTTCAGAACTACATCTTGAATTCCGACTGGAAGCATTATTTTTCAGTTTCAAAAAAAATTTTTTCCAGAATTTGAAAATTTCTAGACTAGAGCTGATTCATCACACATTATTTCTGAAATTTCTGATAGTGGGTCCCTTTTTTCGAGAATTTACTATAATTTAAGTTAGCGTGTGAGAAGGTCGAAAATCGCAGCAGCAAACAGCGAACAATAGTTTCAGAGATGTAAATTTTAGACAGAAAATCGAGGAAATTCGATTGAATCGCTAATAACCGAAAAATGAAAAATGAAAAAGGGATTCTGGAGCAGTAAAATAACTTTGAAAATAATCACGGACTAAAAAACCGAAAATAATTCAGTTAAATAAAAATATGGTCTTCGAAAGACTAACGGAATTTAAAGACATCCGAATTCTCTTCACCCATTCCAAGAACAAAAAAAATCAGATGATGAACTTGAACTCATAGCCGAATAGTCTTCTCTCAGAATTCCCAATGAATCTCAATTCTTCGAAAAATTCAACTTTGACGACTACAAGAGTAGTCAAAACAGAAAATGACACAGAATCAAATGAATAAGTAATTGAATAGCGGACCCTTTTCTCAGCCGATTTCAAGAAAGAGGGGGGGCCATCGAACTCTATTTTTTAGATGGAAAAACGAGAAGAGGGGGAAGAAGGCACTACTAAAGGGAAGAGGGAGGAAGAAGGGCTTTAACAAAATCTAAACATTTTAGTGGTTGGTGAGAATGTGTCAACAAGAAGAAGGAGGAGGAAAAAACGAATGTCAGTTTAAAGATCGAAATTAGGTTTAGCAGGGGGATTTTTTTGGCAAATGTGTAGTAGAGCTCGGGGGGGGGGGGTCAAAAACGTTGGTCAAGAGCTACAATACTATCCATTAAAAGGTAAGTACACTTGTAATATCAATAAAATCGGAAAAACGTGAATTTTCTGTTTTATGAAGTTCTCATGTTTTGAGATTTCAGATTTCTTCATTTAGCAAGTTGGTTATCGGAAATTTCAAATTAGAATTAGTGCGGTTATGAGAACTGCGTAAACCCATTGTTAAAGACCGATTCTGTAGAAGTGCTTCTAGAGAGGTGAATAATAGAATCACATGCTCTGTCACGGTATTGTACGTGACGTTGAAGACTCATTATTCCTCTAAACGAACACTGGAAATTTTACTTGGTTTTATTTACAGAATTCGAGAAACAGAATCTATCAAATCGATGGATTCCGATTATCAAACTTTTCAAAATCTCTGCGTTTCACTGAACTTTTTTTAGACTGATGACAGTTGTTTATGCAGTAAGAGAATCAAATTTATAGCTTCGTAGAATCTCATTTAAATCAACTCAGCGCAAAAAGTACTATTGCAATTACAGCGTTCTTCCTATTACTTATTAGAAAAAATGAACTTCAGTTCGGAAAAAACTGAAATGGGAAAAAATAAATTTTCAGTTTTACGAAGTTCTCATGTGTTCATTGAGAATTCGGATTCCGTTATTTCGCGAAGTTCAAGAATTTGAGAATAGAGTTACCATTATTACGCGAACTGAACAAGCCTGTATAATACAGGTTTCGCCTTATGACGCTGAATGACGCGGGTAACTGTAAAGTTTGGGTTTAGTCTAACTAAGTGACGATTTCTCCACCCAAACGGTGAAAATTCACATGGTTGTATTCACAGAATTGGAGAATCCGCTAAATATCGATATTTATTGCATCTTAAAAGTTTCCGAATTTCTATGTTTCACAGAAATTTCTTATACTGCTATCAAAACTATGATTTGTCCAGTACTTTCGCTGTCTCTCATGTAAATCAATTTGACTCAAAAAGTACTACATTACTGAAAACATTTTTAGTAGAAAAACAAATTCCAATTAACAGATCTATGTAGGATTAACAAAGATACTTTTTTGAAAGTGTGTATTAGAGTTCGGGTTGATATAGAATTTTTCAGTTTAGATAACTATCAGTAGTATTCGATTGGAAAAGTTCTCATTTTGATAAATATAAAAATTAAAAGTTCTGTTTCACAAGATTTTCATTTGTTTCAAATTTTGTTTCTTTTATTGTACAAGAACAAGTATGGTAAGAAGTAAGTATGGGAAAAAAATCCTGTCCATTCGCAAATTTGACACTGATTGTGACCTGTTTTCAGTTTTTGCTGAATGGACAATCTCGAGCAAAAATAGGTTCAGAATCATTTTAAGCAAACTTTAGTTATGAAAAAAACTACTAGAAAAACTAATTCCAGCTCAAGAATCCCTCTAGCATTAGTGCCATACACAAATTATTCAATTAGAGAACAGGTTTTGTTTAAACACTGTAAAATATAAATGTTCTGTTTTATCGGGTTGTTATAAGAACAAATATTTGCCGGATTGCGTTCTGTGGTTGAAATTTTTTGAAGCGATGAACACATTTGGTGCATATGTAACTCCTTGATTTGGGTCTAATCGTGATATTACCGAAAATATAGATTTTTCTTTTACTTTGGTTGTCTTTACAGAATTCAAAAAACAGCACCTGCCAAGTTTTGGTTGCATTCAATTTTGAAAAACTTTCACAGTTGTTATCTTTCACTGATAATAGCCCGATCTTGGTGCTCAGTGCAGTATGAATTTGACTCAAGGCTTAGTTATTCCTTTCCAGCAGAAATCATAGTAGGGTCCTACGTTCAGTAAGTTGAAACAAGGCTTCACAAAGATAAAGCTGCTGCTCTGGGAACTGAACGCTGAAGTGTTTGATTTTTTGAATAAAAATTAATGTTTCAATAAAGTGGTGTAAATTGTTTTCTTATTCAAGCAATAAGTAGACTGGAACTAGCTATCTCAATTAACACCATCATGAGAAGATTGCATGTACATAACATCAAGTATTTTGAACTATTAATAAAATTGCAATTTCTTGGAACTATGAAGTATCATGTGCCGTTATTTTATTTACTGAGTAAACATCCAGTTCCAAGGAAAAATTTAGATTTGGTGAGTTTTCTAAAAATGCTGTTGGAAATCATTATCTTTCTATCGATAAACTGTTTCAGTGAAAAGTTATAATTCAATACTCCTTTGAATTTTGTTTTGATTTCTAAACTCCAAAAAATCTTTAATCCTAAAAATCGATGACTATGTGCATAGTTAACCTGCACGTAGGGCTGTTACTTGCGGCAATCGGCGGCAAGCCGGCGCCGCTTATTTTCACGTTAATTGCATGAAAAGCAAGTTCATTTCCAAAACTTGCTTCCATCGCCGGTTTTCATTTTCAAACCGGCGTCAAACGCCGCTTTTCATTTCTAAACCGGCGTTTTTTGAGTAGAAAGTATTCTGAAAATGAATAACAATGATAAAAACCGGCGTTAAACGCCGGTTTTAAAAATTCACAAAATTTTCAATTGCTTCGAAATGGTGGTACAGTAGCCGTATACGCTTTACAAGAATAAAAAAATCAAGTATTTTAATGGTTAGATTTTGAATTGTTTTACTTACTCAAACTTATCCACGATCTAACAAAACTCTTGATGTCTGATAGAACACTTTTTTCTAAATGAAGATTTTTGTATGTAACACCCTTTTACTGATCAATTTCAACGCCAATACTGTGAGCATTCCTTATTGAAAATGAAAATTATCTTATACAAAACTGTAAAGTTCAGATGTGTACTGTTTTGGGCAATCAGATTGCGAACATTTAGAATGTGAAGGTGTCTAATTGACACAGCTTGTTTCAAAATTACATATATTGATGTTTTCTAAAACTAAACGCTTTGTCCTCTATCCTCATAAGTTGTTTGTTAAAAACCGAAAAAATTAAGTTGCACCTAAATTTTACTGATTTCCAAAACAAGTAAAAACAACTGAAGTTTTCCAGTTCATTAAAATCCTTCTCTTTTTGGAATAAGTAAGACTTCAATATCATTAGCATCAATGCAGTGAAATGGGTGCTACTTCGTTTAAGAACTATACGAATAAGAACTGTGTTGTTTAAGAACTGGGTTCGCAGAAGAACTGCGCGAAGAAGAACTGTTTTGCATAAGAACTGTTTCGTTTAAGAACTCTGTTCGCATTGGAGCGCGTTTGCATCAGCCACATTTTTTTTCATTATTTCGATGGTTTTTTATCTGTGTTTTCGATTCTTTTTTGATTAAAAATAATTTTTCAAAAATTAAATTGTATTTGAAAAATTATTTTTAATCAAAAAAAAATCGAAAATACAGATAAAAAACCATCGAAATAATGAAAAAAATGTGGCTGATGCAAACGCGCTCCAATGCGAACAGAGTTCTTAAACGAAACAGTTCTTATACGCGCAGTTCCTCAACGCTACAGTTCTTCTTCGCGCAGTTCTTCTGCGAACCCAGTTCTTAAACAACACAGTTCTTATTCGTGCAGTTCTTAAGCGAAGTAGCACCGTGAAATGAGAACCTTGTCAGGTAATATAAAATTCAACTGAAACATAAAATAATGTTGAAATCCCTCTGTGAGAGTAAGTCAGACAGGATTAATATCCAACATCCCCCTTTTGCTTCTCGGACCTATTAGCGAGCGACTCTACGTGCATTTCTCGTTCTCATCCATCACAGAAAAGGAAAGTACGACAGCACTTTGTTACTCATGACAACCGATGTTTTATTGGGGTTCCATAAAATCGAGAGGAGCTTTTTGGACAAGAGAAGTTCGAAAGATGTGTAGCGGGAAAGTCATCATGTCCAAAGCGTTATTCAGCAATTAACTTTCAAAAATTAGGGGTTGAAACAGTACATGGTATAATCAGAGCTTATGAAACTGGAAAAAGTGACATTGAGAAATTACTGTTCTTCATACTCATTAAAACTTTTCATTTTTTTAACAGTTAATAGTTTTCACAAGATCATGGGAAGATTCATCGGCTCGGCTCTATTCATTTTCCACAATGACCAAATCTCAACTTATTCAGTTTTACCTAGTTTATAACTAAGCTGATAAAATACTTCAAACTAATACTGGCACAAGAAATGAAACACCAATCAGTAAGTCTGTCGAGTGATGACCAATTTTTTAAAACCAATACAAACCAACCAGGAATTATCATAAACGAGCGTATTACATTTCACAATTGAAAAAAGGAAAGACTTTCCTTCCAAACCAACCTTTTTGATTTATCGCTTGTGGTTGCTCGGAAAAATTTTCTCTGTTTTATTGAAGTGATGTTAGTAGAGGTGGATGTTTCTATTCGTTTTCGAAGGTAAGTTCTTTGGAATTAAACAAAAAACTTCGAAACAAGTTTTGCAACTTTTCCTCAAAACCTTGGTGTTCAATTCAAAATATTCTGTTTTGAACATACAATGAGAGAAGATTAGGGTTACTCACATAATGACGTCGAACTATTTACTCCATCTTATTATGATGTTTGTACACAGTATTGCGGGAAAACGTTTGATTCAAATCTGTTTCTCGCTGGACCTGGTGGAGATGGTGGGGTCAAATCGCGTGCACCCCTCACGGAAAATGCTGTCATCTTGAGCAGACAGGTACCCGTACACCTAATTACAGTGCATGGTTAAGAAAATGTGTTTATGAAACATTGACCAGCCCTAAAATCTAATAGTTGGCATGCCCTACCCCACATCGTCGCGTTTATCAGTTGAGCACGTAAAATTGAAGGCAGTTCTTGGTGTTGCACAGAGGAGTAAAATTTTTACTGTTCTAATAAATTAGGAAAGAGCTGCAACGGTATCAATTTTAATCGAACTTGATTAAAAAGATTCTCAATCTCAAAAACGATTGAAATTGTTATTATGACTTTGAATAATAAGTAATTTTTGATTCGGAATTTTTTGAGTGATGAAAAACAAATCTATTCTGGCACCACCATTGTATATTCACTGCCACAAACTATAACTACTCTGGAAAACAGTAGCATTTTCTGCAAAAAAGGGATCTAGATAACAAAAATGAACGCTCGAACGGAAAAAATAGAGAAAATTCAAATCCGGCAAAAAAGATGAGACTTGCAGATAAAAGACTCAATTTCTGAATTCCTTTTCTCTTTTTTTGTGGCCATCAAAACAGAAAACAGACACAGAAAAGAAGAGAAAAACTTCTCATTTCTCCCGTTTTGAACTCTCTTACCTCTCAATTATCTTCCCTAATCCCCCAAGGGAAATACTTCGAAAAAAAAGAAAAAAAACGAGAAATAATTAGAAATTCCTCACCTTTTTTCCGGCTTTCTTCACCCAATCCAACTGCATTTTTTGTGTTGATTTAGACGAATTTGAGCTAAATTTCGAGCGATTCGATTTTTGTCCTGAATTCAGACAATTCTCTTGTTCGGGATCATCGGATTCTCTGAAAAGGTTTATTGATTTTTATTTTCGTTAGGAAGTTTCAAGGAAAAAAGAGTAGTTGGGTGGGAGAATAAGTTGTCCGACTTTTTATGATCTACACCCAGAATTATATTGTCTCTTCTTCCTTATTTTTGTGTTGACGAGTTTCGAAAGAAGGGGGAGGAGGGGGAGAGACTTCTGGGAGTAGTAGTAGTAGTAAAATTGAGAAAAGATGATTATTATTTTTGACATGTATATAGAATAGAAGGGTTCCAGGTGGTATTAATTTAGTCATAGTTGTCATGGCCTGGGAACAGGCGACAAAATTCAAAATTCATATTTTTCTTGAAAAAAGTCAAACTACGTTTCAAAATTAGAAGACACTTCGAAAAATCTTCAAATTGCTCATATTTTTAATGATATATTGTTAACATTTTTGAGAAATTTTTTTAAAGCCTTAGGTCCGGGCGTGAACAAGTATGGATTTAGTTTCTGTTTCAGAGAGTCAAAATTACATAGGTAAATGAAGTTTAACGGGTGTTGTCAAGAATTTGTTTTCTTGACTTTGGTGTTTGCGGACTAGGAGTTCCCGCCGTTCATAGAACACCCTCTTTTAGTGGCAATAGATTTCGACACTAAGTAAACTATAAAAAACGGTTTTTGAAACATTTTATTAAAGAAACTTTACCGTCAACACGTATTGGTGTGCAGTTACAAGAAGGCGTTAACACAGTACTGAACTTTTGCTGAACTGAACTTTGCTGAACTATGCTGAACGAGAATATGCTGAACTTTATGCTGGACAAAACGAGACAGAACGAAACGAGACGATGCTGGATTCAGCTGGAATTCTCGCAAAGTGCTGTAACTGATTCTCGCGAGACGACACTCTAGCGTTAACACAGTACCTTGAAACAATAATCTCAATTTAGATGCGGTTTCCTTGTTCGTTTTTAGGATTTTTTCGCATCTGTGAGATATTGGAGAGAAAATAAAATCTTAAAATTATAACTTTATTTCAAAATATCTTTACCTCTTTTCAATGTAAAATGATGTTCAACAAAAAATATGCAATTTGAAAATGTCCATTCGACACGATTTTCGAATTAGAAATTGAAGCTAAAACAGAAAAAAAACTACGTGATTTCAGAACTCTAAAAAAGATAAAACTAACTATTATACTCACTAGCATGATTACGATTCAGCTGGAACAGTTAAACAAAAAATGAAAGAGGAAAGCAACTCTTTAAGGCAAAAATTGAACGAATAAATAAATTGAGATTGAATGATAGTTTAGTTTCTCTTAAAAGTTACCATTTTGAAACACGAAACGAAAACTTCCATACTTGTCAAGGGCCGGGCCGGGCCGGGCTTTTTTTTCAAAACTTCAGGCCCGGCCCGGCCTCGCCCGCTGCCCGGCTAACTAATTGTAAGATGAACTCAGACTTTTCTCATAGAATAATATGAGTGTCTTTTTGTCAATTTTTCCGCATGAAAAATTGAAAATTGAAAAAAAAATTGAAGATTTTTCTCAAAAATCCCATATCCCTGACAAGACGGGCCTGAGGGGCCGCCCCGTCATTTGACAAGTATGAAAACTTCAAGCGAACTTTCAAAGACAATAAGATTAAGCTCATTTACAATTAAACACTCATAGAAACAATTTGAAACAGAAAAATGTGTGAACATAATTCTATCTTGATTGGAGAATTGCTTTTTCGATAATTTTGTGGGATTTTTCCTCTGTTATGAGGATGGAATAATACTCACAGCGGAAACTAAAACATAGTTGGTGGCCGTAACTATTTTCTAGTTTGTATCGAAAAAATGACTGTTCACTGGTAACGGAAATACAAAATAGTGTTTCAGAAGCTCAAAAATAATTAAGAGACAATGCCTCGCTCCAGCCACCAGGCCAGGTTACACATGCACCAAGTAGATCCGTTTCGGCTGATTTTTTAATATGTCAGTACCCTAGGAATTCTAAGAATTTTATACCATACCCCATTAGGCTCCGCCAGGAATTCCACTTGGATAGGGCATGATGAGAATGGTGTGTGAGAACTTCCATAAACACTCGCCGAAAGGAAATTCTAAATTATTCCTTTCTGTTTTTACACAAGTTGAAAAGTAGAGTTCAAACAAAATCAACAGTTGTCCATTTAAATAGTTTATTTTGTCACTGGTATAGAAAATTAGAAGGGAGATTGGTTCTCACAGTTTTCAAAACAACTAGAAAAATACTGTTTTATTGTTTCAGGAAGGATTATCAGTATCTCTTAGAAAATATTAGTGGACTAGATCAATCTCTCAAAACACATGACAATAATTCGAAACAGAAAACAGAGATAGAGTGGTTCCAGTTGTTCACAGCTTTGTTTTGAAACGAACACAGAAAATGAAGACAATTGGTCCCTACGGCATCACTTGAGAAAAAAAACTACTAGTAGATCAAAAGTTGCCAGCTGAACATGTTTATACTTAACCAGAAACTAAACCCAATATGTGACCTACGTGATTCTCAAAATAAATAAATAAACCTAAAGAAATAATGAATTGAGGTACGTATAAAAAAAGAAAAACGCGTAGTATTAAGTCAACCGAAAACAAAAAAGACAAAAACGTTTTCTTCCTCTCTCCCGAAAAACCTGGAATACTTGGTCCCCTCCAAAGAGAGAAGAAGTGCACAAAAATACGTGTCTATTGAATGGGGGTCAAGTTATTAAGCACAACAACGCAAGGGTATTTGAAGAAGTGAAAAGAAGGGACTTCCTATGGTGAAGAGAACAAGAACAAGAGAGCATACATCGGGCAGAGAGAAAGTACAAGATGGATTGGCGGGAAGAATGATTTAAGAGGGAGAGATGAAAAGGAAGAGGTGAATTTAGAATTGGTTCAGTTATAACTTAAAAAGTTCAGGGTTTTCTGAAAATTCGATATTATCGGAATAAAAAAGTTCCAACATTTTTCATCGACGCGCAAAAGTCCCGCCACTGATCTCCGGGAACGCCCACTTATCATCTTGCAATTTCAGGGCACGGTTTCAGTTCTATTGACACTGATTTCGCGGGAAAAATTTTCAAAAATACTACTTTTTCAATAAAATTTGACAGAAAAAAAACAAATTTCAAGGAAAATAGATCAAATTTAATTAAAAAGTAGTATTTTTGAAAATTTTAGCCGCGAATGCGCATCGGTGAAAAATGTCGGAACTTTTTTATTCCGATAATATTTAGAATGTGCCAATTATTTTCAAGTTATGCAACTAAACCTAAACGAATATTCTGAAACCGGTCTCATAGAAATTTCAGCTCACATTTTTTGAATCAACTTTAAATTTTGCTAATTGGAAATACTGTTTGCATGGGAAAATTTGAAGATTCAGCGAAAATAAATGAAAGTAACATTGAAATCAATTGGGATACCAAAACATATAATAACACAGAGAAACTGGAATTTTTTCATTACCAAAAAGTATTCGAATATTATTCGTGTTTCAAAATGTTTACAATCGTTATTCACGGTATTGAGCCTACATTCGATCCACTGTTTTAAAAAATAGAAGATATTTGGAGATGGAAGATGACAATCCTATTCAGGTTGTGCAACTAAACTGAAACGAATATTCTGAAACCGGTCTCATTGAAATTTCAGCTCACATTTTTGAATCAACTTTAAATTTTGCTGATTGGAAATACTGTTTGCATGGGAAAATTTGAAGATTTAGCGAATATAAAGGAAGTTAGCATTGAAATCGATTGAGATGCCAAAACATATACATAATAACACAGAGAAATTGGAAATTCATCATTACCAAAAAGTATTCAGAATATTATTCGTGTTTCAAAATGTTTACAACCGTTATTCGCGACATCGAACCTACATTCAATACACTCATGTTGGTATTATAAAATAGAAGATTTTTTCATTTTTTTGAGGAAATCATGAAAACTGCTGATTTCTTAAAGATGGAAGATGACAATCATATTCAAGTTGTCCAACTAAACTGAAACGAATATTCTGAAACCGGTCTCATAGAAATTCCAGCTCACATTTTTTGAAACAACTTTAAATTTTACTAATTTAAAATACTGTTTAAAGGAGTTTCTAAAAAATACTTGTGAGAAAATTCGAAGATCAAGTTCGGAGACGATTGAAATGTATGCTCACCTATATAACAACATAGCATTACCAAAAAATATTTGAAATATTCATATTCCCGATACCGAGCATTCAATCGATCAACTCTCCTACGAACATTTAAAAAATGAAGATCATTTTAGTCATTTGAATAAAAAATTATTGTAAACTGATGATTTGTTAAAAATTACTTATCAAAAGCGAAAAACTAGCGAAAAAGATAAACAAAACCGTGAAACTGGGAATTTTCCAGTTATAGTGATAATCATACACCTTCTGACTCTGATGGTAACATGACTGAAGTAGTAAAAACCGGTGAAACCAGCTTGATCTATTTCAAAAAACTAGCGAAAACATGAAACTTATTTGAAGGCAGATAACAAAGTAGAAAAACAAGTATTCCTTGTCAAGAAACTTTCACAGTTTCACAGAAAAAAAGTGTCAGGCTCCTTTGAGCTCGTATCAGAAGTATCGTCCAGGACACACTATTACTCAAGCGAGACTCAAGTGTTCTCATTTTGTATATCATGTTACCTGACATCAAATCGGACTGAAAGGTATTTGAAAATATGTCAAGTAGGTTATTGAATTTCAAAATTAATTTTGGTTTCAATACATTTAAGAAAGCCTTCAAAATTGTTGTTTTTATTTGTACTGTTTCAGAACCAAAATCAAGAACATTCGTAATCGATGTAGACCTGATACAGAGAATTTACAAAAAAAGATGAATCATTGTCGGTAAGAAAATCGCAGTGAACAAATAGGGGGACTGAGACAGAGATTTTAAAAAAATTGTGAGTATCATGATTCTGGATAATTGTTTTGTTTTATAACTATTACATTCTTCTGGATCTCATATATTTCAAATTTAACAAAAACCGCCTAATGAACAGCTGGCCTGGGGTTATCACGTGAGAGATTTTCAAATAAATAAAAAGCTCACACAGGTTCGATTCAGACTGATATGAGTATTTGTCTAAAACCTACAACTGTAATAAGTGAATACGAACCAAAACTATTTTCTGACTGTTTCAGCTATTTTTGAAAAATAAACATTTGTATTTTCGAACGTTGCACATATCTCTCATTTTATAAGAAAAAATGAAACGTTCTCTCATAAAACACTCTAAATAAAAGAGCACATCCTCCCTCCATTAAAACATCACCAATTCCCAAATATTCCGTAATAAAACAAGACTCGATTTATTCAAGTGAACGATTAGAAATAAAATGAGCCTTCGTGACACCATAAATTGTTCGTATGTATTTCGAAAAGAAAAATGAAGGGGGAGGAGAATTGAGATTGAACGGGGACAATTTTAGAAATAGAGTGTTCGTTTAGTAGTTTCTGAAATGAAGGGGAAAGTGAGACTAAATGTTTTCGGTTCGGTTACTCCAGGTGTATAGGTGTTCTACAAGCTACAATAAAATCAGGGGTATGTGAAAATATACAAATAGAATTTCAAAAATAATATGGACGTTTGGACACAGAAAGTTCAAAAACCAAATTACTGTTTCAAAACTTTGCAATAATGTTGAAAGAGGCTTAATCGAATTTGTTTTCATATAGCCTATTTAGAATACAAAAGTAAACTAACATTGAGATTAGGCATAGTTTATCAGAACAAGTCTCTGAAACAGTATTTTATGTAACGAAATTATATGTTTCAGTAGGTTCAAAATGAAAAATTAATCAGGTGAGAAGAAGAACTTTGTTCCATTGGATGAACAGTAGTTAGCCATGAATTCTATGAAAGTTAGTTTTCGATTTGAAAAATAATACTGTTCAACCCATTTGATAGATAACAGGAAAGTAACATCTCTGTAATAAATTCCTTCTACTCCAATTTCACATACTTTTCAAGGACCGGGCTGGGCAATTTTCCAAATTTCCATCGGCGGCTCGGCCCGGACACAGCGCTTTTCCGTAAAAAAATATTTTTTTACAACAGAAATTTTTGAAAAAGGAGTTTTTGGGGCATTATGAGCTAAAATTCGAGTAAATTGACAAATTTAAGTAGTTCCACAGAGAACGTAGTGGTAAAAAGCATTTGAAAATAATTTTTGGGTGTTTAATTCAAAAACAAAATTCCTCGGCCCTGCCCCCATCAAACGACAAGTTAGCAAAATCAAGAGAATACATGAAATATATTACACAAGGTTTGAAAAGTGGATGAAACAAAACTTTTGAAACTGTTTCTGACAGTAATAAACCCAGTCTACTAAAAAGGAATATATGACTCTACTGTTAAGAGTTAACTGTCTACACGAGAATAATTCAATGCTCGGTTCCGAAAATTTTGTGCCTACCAGTAAGAAAAATAACTGTTTCGAACAAGGTATAGCTATTTCCAATAAAGTATTGCCCCAATTTTGTTCCCAGCCAAAAACCAACAATAAGAAAAATAATCAAAAAAGTTGGTGCTCTCCGAAAAACAAAAAGTAATGCAGCGGCGAAGAAATAAATTAATCGGAGTCAGATGTATCCCCTCTCTGCATCATGGGAACTTGTGCAAAGAGACAACAAGAATATGGGAAAGTGTTTCGAAAATAGAGAAAGGACCATCGACTAGAAGTTCAATTCTCTTGTCGAAACTCTATAAACTTTCCGTTCAATTCAATAAAATACGTTTTCAGATATTCATGTCTTGTTACTTTTTTTATTGGGTGAAAGCAGAAAATTGGATATTTTATTGAACTTTGTAAACATCTTTTTTCTCATATTGCTGTCCTTTTTCCGTTTAGAAAAAAAAATTGTGAACCGTTCATTCGCCCTCAGATCACTGGACATACAAAACTAATGCAATACGTGTGAAACAGCTAAAACAGAGGCTTAAAAGAGATTTCTTCCTTTGGAAAACAAACTAACTGCATAGGTGTTGGAGCCTCGCAAATAATCGCATCATCATTTTTATAATAAAAACGAATCTATGAAACATATTGTTGAAGCAGAAAAATTATAGTTGAATGTTGATATTTTTAGAAACATTTGTTCACAAACTAGGGAGTAGGTTTTCTTCAGTTTAAATACCAGAGTCCCTCAACTCAAAGCTACCTGCAGGAATTCAAACAATATTATCACTATTTCAAGCACTTGACAAATGAAATGTGACTCACTAATTACTATTACTAGTTTCTTTACGATGGCATGTATCAGTCAGAATGTGAAATAAGTAAAAAAGAAATTTCAATTATTAGTTTCTGCTGAAATTGTGAATAGAAATTACTTATTATATGTAATAAATTTAATGCCGCATTCTAGAATTTCAATTTTTTCTGTTTTACCGAGTCTGCATTTTTTTTTTTCAAAAAATGAAGTACTATTAGGAAGTGGATACGGTGTAGTTCTCGCTTAGACTTCTTGGACTCAGAAAGGAAATTGAAAGTAAATTGGAAATTTATTAGCTCGGCACGCTTCTTACAGCCGCGCTCTATCGAAATTGGAGAAAAATGTGTGCGAAATTGAGAGCCTTAGAGAAAAATATTCATTTTTCAAGGGCAATTCGGTGGAGCGCAGTTGTAACAACTGTGCCGAGCTATTATTACTCAATTGGATAAACCTGCTAAAAAACTGAACCACCAACTTTTTTTGCATTTTCGGATCAAAAAATAGACGGTTAATTGCAGTCGATTGAACCCGGCAAAAAAACTAAACCACCAACAGCCAAAAATTTGAAACAGAAGAACTCTCTATCCAATTTTCTAAAGTATCCTTCTCCGAGTCTTTTGATTCTTCCTGAGACATTCCATTAGTAAATCACATCCTTGACAACCCTCCAAGGGAGATTCAAATTTCAGATCAAAACACAAAGTGCATTTGGTCATTTCTCATTCTTTCCCTTCTTCTCTTTATCTCATTTTCAGGGGAAACAAAGAACAAAAACGTCAACTCACTTTTCCAGTATTGCAGTCTTCGAACCCATCCTTTATGCTTTTTCCGAGTCGATTTGGGGAAAATTGAAGATGGGGGAAAGTTAAGCGTCAAGAGTGAGAATGAATTGAAACCGATTTGTTTAGATGTAGTGGAGAAACAGAAATGAGATGCAAAATGAAAACCACATGAAAAAAAACGGATTGGTCAACCAATTTATCTCTATTTCTCCTCGAGACGGATCACTTTTTGACAGCTATTCGAATTGAAAACTGATTAAATGCGGAGCTAATTTCGACTGGAAAGTAGAAACTTCATTTTTCTCAGCACTTTTTCAGTACTTGAAGTTTTGAAAATGGAACATCTGGTTTTCTTCAAAAAACGTCAAAGCACGGAACAGAACAATTAAGTCTGTAATACATTCAATTTTTTTCCATTTCGGTTACTCTGTTCTGTTTTCTTTTAAGTCCAAGTTTCTAACACGTTTCAGCACCAGTTTATCTTGAGAACTACTTTTTCAATCAGAGGATCAACCAAAGACCAATGAACACAATATAACTTCCTGTTTTGCAATCTGTAGAAAAATATTCAACACCAAGGTTTCCAATCAATAAATGAGATCAAAAAAATACACGACGATGAAATCTCTTAAAATAATCTGATTGAGAACTTCCAGGAGTTAAAAAAAATCTTTGTCTCCCAATGAACTCAATACGAACCAAAATTAATTTATGTAGCATCCGATTCTGAGATTGTTTAAAAAAAGTTTATCTTACTTTTCTTGTCCGAGGAAAAATTATCTTCAATTGGTCAAAGAAGTGCATGATTTTTCTGTTTCTCAATTTCTCAATTTGTAAAAAATAATCAACACCAACATTCGTTCGATAGCTGATTATTTCAGTATTCCACAAAACAAGAACATGGAAATCAAGCTAATTTATCAAAATTATAACAACAACATGAAGTTAAAAAAAATTAGTGTTTATAAATCGAATAGGGCCACATAGCCTGGAGCTTTTCATTCAATTGAAACGGAATTTTAACATCTCGTGTGTGCCACAACTTCCTTACTCATCATAGATGTTTGACATGTTTCTTATTTTTCACTTTGGCTATTCTGAACAAATGTGACCTTCAACGAGTTGAAAATTAGTCCGCCCAAAGATAAGAAGAACCTTCCGACACTAGTTTTGCATCATATATTAATTTTATGAAACAGTTTAGCTGACAATGAAGAAATTTTGATGAATACTGATACAGGTTACACGGAGAGCGCTGTTCAATTTACGTCGAGAAAGTTTCGGAGAGTGAAGCGTCGGTTTTTTTAGTGGAGTGTCGGCCTTTTTCGGGTCATTCCAGAAAGCGTGAAGTTTAAAAAAATCTTAAAAAGTGTCCTGTTGGAAACAATTAAGCGTCCTCTGCTTATCTGTAAGCATTTTTTGCATTTTTTCTTCCGCATGTCTTTCTCGTGACGGTGTTGAGAAAATTGTAGTTGTTCCACTAAACTCTGAAAAGAAAAGTAACTTCAACTTCTGATAATTATCTATGACCGAAAAAAAATATTGGTATAAATAACGAAGAACTAACAGAGATAAACAAGAAAAACAATTGTAGACTTATTGAAACAGTAAATAATCCATAAATTTAAGGGCGTATTGTGGTCTGTTGTGATGTTTTCATATCATAATGTATGAGTTTCGGCGAGTTCATTTTCATACTTCAAGAATTTTTTAATTCGGTCCACAACCCGCTGAGAGCGAGCGCCGGAAAGTTTGGTCATTGAAAGGGTCGCAGAAAATTGGGGGCCGTGGCCTAGAAATTCTACCAGAAATTCGTTGATTTTTTAAATTTTGACGATATTTTCGATTATTTTCGTTTTATTTCTTCAATAATTTCGATAGAATAAGGCAAATATTAATAGAAAAACACTAAAAACTATCGAAAATAACGCCAGAAATAGCAGAATACTGAAAAAACAACTTTACCGAAATGAAATTTCTAGAACATTCTCGCTGACCAAACTTTCCGTCGGTTTTTTCAGTATTCTGCTATTTCTCGCGTTATTTTCGATAGTTTTTAGTGTTTTTCTATTAATATTTGCCTTATTCTATCGAAATTATTGAAGAAATACAACGAAAATAATCGAAATATCGTCAAAATTTAAAAAATCAACGAATTTCTAGTAGAATTTCTAGGCCACGGCCCCAATTTTCTGCGACCCTTTCAATGACCAAACTTTCCGGCGCTCGCTCTCAGCGGGTTGTGGACCGAATTAAAAAATTCTTGAAGTATGAAAATGAACTCGCCGAAACTCATACATTATGATATGAAAACATCACAACAGACCACAATACGCCTTTAAAATTGTTGGTCAGAAGATATAGGTGAAAATTCGGAAAATTAAGAATCGATTCTTCGAATCACCAGATGTTCAAGTTGCTAATTAATACAATTGTGATAAAACAGTAGAATTTTGAAGCGTTGTGAGGATATAACTGTTTCTCACTAACGTCAAAATACCTATGAGATAATATAATTATGAGATAATAATCTATGAGATAATTAACCAGGGATTTCCAATATACAATCTGCTTCCATGTGGAGAAAACAACAATGCGAAATCGAAACTGATAAAGTTCACGAAGTTCCCCAACAATTTTAACGATAAATTTGGAAATTGTTCTCCAAAAAATAGTTCGAAGTTCTCGTTTCCTGAACTTGAAAAAGAAGAGACAAGAAACTTGTTTCTAATTTTCTTCCTGAGACATTCCATTAGTAAATCATATCCTTGACAACCCTCCAAAGAAGGTTCAAATTTCAGCTCAAAACACAAAGTGCATCTATTCATTTCTCATTCTTTCCCCTCTTCTATTTATCTTATTTTCAGGGGAAACAAAGAACAAAAAGATCAACTCATTTTTCCAGTATCGCAGTGTTCGAACCCATCCTTTCTGTTTTTTCCGAGTTTGTTAGAGAAAAATCGAGAAGTGAGAAAGAATTGAAACCGATTCGTTTAGATGTAGTGGAGAAACAGAAATGCGATGCAAAATGAAAACCACATGAAAAAAAAACAGAGTTCCACCAATTTATTTGAGAAAGAAGTTGAGATATTAAATTTTATCTACTGGATTTGTTAGTTTTTTTTCTGTTTCTTCAAGGTGACTCAATATTAAGTTCTATTTATTTCTCATTATTGTCGTTGTTGGAAACAAAAATATATTCAATCTATTTTCAGTTTGACTGCTGAAAAAAAAATGAATCTGATGAAACTGAAAGTTCGCTTCGTGATGAGAAACAATACCAATGAGCTTAATAACAAAGAAATTAATCCAACAAAAGCAAGATCAATCAAAAAATACTCAATGAATGACATTTGTCGAGAGTATGGATCCAGTGATGGAAGACGTCCGAATCTGAAAAAAACAATTGTTTTTAGAGGCAATTTGTGAGATAATTTGTTAGGTTTCACGATGTCGTAAAATATCTTCCACTTTCTGTAAATTATTTAATAACGCCCGGTGGCCAAATAAGTATAACTAAATCCAGAAACGGTATTTTTTGCGACTAAAAGATCGGGGGTTTACAAAGAAGCTTAATTTTTGTACTGGGATCCTACTCTTGACAAATATACCCAACTCACTGTGCTGCGAACTCAGCATGTCTCACTAATAGTTCTTTTGGTTTCACCGGCTGGTTAGCTAATTGTAATGCAAGAGTTTCAGAGGCCAATCGGTATCTGAAAATGTTTCAAAATGTTTAATTTTGCAGTCTAACGGTTCCTGACGATGTATCAAACAAAATGATCCTGAAGACTTCTTCAATCTTCTCTGAATCCGCCAATTCATATTTTGAAATCTCAATAGACCCATTGTGTCTGGTAAGCATTTTTGCATTCCTCATCTGGTCAGCGAAAATTGGACACTGAAAATAAGAAGGTACGAATGAAGACACGGATTTTTAAGATTTACCAAGATAGTAGGCTTTCCCAAGTAGCTGACTTCATTAACACTGCCAAGACCACCGTGAGTAAAGAATGCAGATAGGCGAGAGTCACCTGGAAATGGAAATAAAAAGTTGGGGAATTTTAACATAAGCACACCGAGAAGCGCAGTTTGTGGAATCCACTTCGAGAAATGAATATTCTCGATTCCTTTAGAGAAGGTAGTAGAGTCATCTGATTCATATTTCCAGATAAATGTGACTTCTGGAAAAGTGGCCATGGCTCTTGCTAGAGCTTTTCTGAAATACTAGTTATAGATATTTACAAGGGAACCCCAAGACTATGCAAGTGTTTTTTTTTGCTGAAACTTTCAGGATAGATTAAACATGGCCTAAATAGATGTTCCTGAGATTTTTGAAATCCGCCCGACACTTTCATCCGAGTTATGAGCTCTCAAAGTTTTTCTCGGATTTCTCTTGGTCTTGGGGTTCCCTTGTTAGTGACTTACACACCAATGTAAAGTCCGGAACATTTGGGAACTAGACATTTTGAAACCGAAAAAAAGTAGTTTTCAAAAATTTTCTTTACGAACCGTCTGGTATCTACACGTCGCGAACCTAAAACTCACTTATACTCCAATGGCATATCCTTTGACAACATAAAAGATCCAAAAGAAATCAAAACTGTCTTTGATCTCATGTTCAGAATCCGATCCCACTCTTCATCAACTTTCATATTTCTCAACTTCTCAATCTGAACTGAAATCCCACCAATTTGAACATTTTTCTCCAGTGTTGGACGTGGATAATCAATGTATGGATTGGAATTTGTGAAAATAAAAGAGCTCAGAGGCTCCATGGAAGCCATCTCAATGAAGGAGTACGGTGGACGGAAAGACTTGAATTCTCGTTTTGGAAGGAAAGTGTTCATGATCGGAATACTGATTGAATTGATAAGTCGCTCACTGAAACTCATTCTATCAGAGTACTCAGATATCGGAACTGAAAAAAAAACAGAAATGTATAAAAACCGAAAAGAGTTTTTGAGTTAAACCAACATGGAATGGCACTTGGCATGAATGGTTCTCCGATCGAATACAATAAGCTATTGTCAAATGCAATGGAAGTCGAAGGAATGAAAGTTTCGATTTGAAGGTAGTCAAGGACACCTGGAATTCATTTGTCAATAGAGCGCATTTCACTCAATTTAAAACTCACTATAAGCAGGTGGCACAATATTCTCAAATATCATCACATCGAAATTTTCTTCTTTAAGTTTATCTAACAGCTCTAAGTTCTCCTCGAGCACTTTAGTAAGCTCCACAAACATCTCGAAAAACGTTTCAATCATTGGTAAAATCTCGTATATCGATGAGTCTTGTTTCCAGAATTTCGAAGGGTCACTCATTTGAAATTTGTCTCCAATTAGTGCAAGTTGCTCACTTGGCTCCAAGTGAATCACTTTTTTAGTAGCTCTCACGTAGTTGATTTTCTTATACTTTCTGGTGACGGTTGGTGTGAAAAATGTCTGAATTTTTTCAGTTTTTTTTTCAACTTTCTGATTGTGAGCTCTGTTCAAAACGCACCACATTATGTCCTGCATCTGAAAGAGTATCTGCAATTTTCGCAAAGAATGTTGTGTGACTATGACCGAATAATGGACAGAATACTAGAAAGTTGTATGAGAAAGTTAAGGGAAAAATAATAAACAGGAAAATTACATACTTCATGATAAAGAATCACAGGTTTCGAATGTATCTTCTCTATCTCAAGATCCCTATCTTATTTCACGCGGGAGTGATTAATGAGTGTGACGCCAACCACCGTGAAACAACACCACACCTCACAAAGTTTTCAAGGCAAAGAACAAAAAGGTCAAGTCATTTTTCCGATACTGTGGTGTTTCATTCGTTGTGTTTTTATCAAGACGAGGGAATGGATCTCGAAACAGAATAGACCGGAAACCGAATTGTTTAGATGAACAAGGTCTAGGAATTGAAGAACTTTCCGGTACTGGCTTTGCCCCATATATCAATTTTATGAAACATTATGACTGACAATGAAACGTTGATGATTATTTATGGAATTACACGGAGAATGCTGCTCAATTTACGTCGAGAAATTTTTGTTGATTGGAGTGTCGTTCTTTTTCAGGCGTTGTTATAAAAATGACTAATGATTTATGACAGGGAAAAACCATGGTTGCAAAAATGTTGTTTATAAAACACACTAACAAAGATAAACTAGAAAAACAATTGTAGATTTATTAAAACTGTAAATATTGCATAAATTTGAATTCGTTGGTCAGGGACAGGGACGAGCGGCATTGCCGCGTTGCCGAATAGCCGGAATAGCCGACTTTTTTTTCAGCAATTTTTTTTGCAGTTTTTTTTCTAAATCTGTTTAATTTTCAAGCTGAATTCGACAAAAGCGATACAAAAATCGATATTTCTTCCTTTTCTAAAAGAATTTTTTAAATATTTCTCAAAAAATATGGGAAAATACTCTCATTTATTCAGAACAACTGTCACTAGTAAAATAAAGTGTACTTTGCTCGCATTTTTTTCTCCCGACTTAGGAAAACCCCTTATTATTACTTGTGTTGCCGAAAATTGCCGATTTTTGAAATCGGCAATTGCCGGATTACCGAAATTTTAAGTTCCGCTCGTCCCTGGATCTAACCTCAATATTATGAATTCCAACTTTTCTGTGCAAGGAAAGTGCAATTTTCGAAACAATGCCGATTTTATAATTTAGGTTGTAACAATAGACTGGAACTTGAAACAGTAAAATAAAATCAATGATTAACTCTGTGAAAGTTTTTAGGAAAAGCTTCACTCCATCATGAGATACAAGGATTAAGCTTGAAATCCGAGTCCCCAGATTACCTGCGTGTAACCATCGACGCCTAGAATTTCTAGGCCACGGCCCCCAACTTTCTTCGGCTATCTCTATGACCAAACTTTCCGGCGTTCGCTCTCAGCGGGTTGTGGACCGAATTAAAAAATTCTTGAAGTATTTGTATTTATTTATTGTAGGAGGGAACATGCCACTTATGCTACACCAGAAAAAGGGAGATAACCGGAGAAATACATGAATAGAGGTGAAGGGGCTAAGAAGAATGTAAACTGTACGATAATTGTAGAAGATTTAAACAGATAGGAAGAAGAATGAAGGTATGGTAGAAGATAAATAATATAGGAAGCGAGGGGGCGTAGATAATGAGCAATTGGGCCAGACCACCAGTTAATGAGATTGTATGGAGAAGAAATAGGGCGATTTTACCGGAGGAAGGTAAGACAACGTCTGAGACAATCATTTCACTCGTTGGTAGGGGAAGCCTGGCAGCGGCCGACCCAACAACAGAGCTACTTTGAGAGATATTATGCCTTCGCTTTTGGGTGCTCAGAGCCTTAGACAAGGTGTCCAAGTGGATTGCTGTGAGAATCCTAAAGCTACTTCGCATTCCTACTCCGATCACCTTTGAGGTTTATGTAGGGTGGTGGATGGTCGGGAACAATTGCAGAAGATAATAATACAAGGATAGAGTAAGAAGGATACGTAGAAGAGACCGGGCTGTTTTGTTGGGTAATGAGGCAAGAAAACGGAATGTGATGAGTGGTGAATACAATACGGTGGGAGAGAGGGTATGAGACAAGGGTAGAGAGCTGAGCAGATAAGAACTAGTAATTAAGATCGCTAAGAGTAAGATAGTTTTGTAATGGAAGGGCACGAAGCCGAGTTCTAAAGCAATCAGGTGTAGGGATAGAGATAAAAATACTCTCAGGAAGAGAATTCCAACAAGCAAGGGATCGAATGGATAGATATTGGGAAAAACATTTATATTTGTTCGGGAGAGTAGTTCTGACATAGTATTTGTGTCTCCTTAAATGGCTCAGCTTCGGATAAGTATAGAACAGATGATTCGGCATTTCGACGTCCTTTGTAACTAAGCATTTGTAAATAAATGATAAATCAGCTAATAGTTTTCGATATTCTAAGGATTCGAATCCGCATTCCTGAATTGCATTGAAATATCCATTGTACACTTTTCCGAATTTTTTATAGCATCTATAAATGAACGACTTCTGAACATTTTCAATTTTTCTGACGAGTTCTTTAAGGACTGGAGAAAAGACTACAGATCCGTATTCCAATAATGGTCGGGCGTATATAATGAAGCATTTAAGGAAAATTTCCAGAGGCGCATGTTTCAATATGTTGAAGAGAACGTTGATTCTTCTTTGTGCATTTCCAACAATGGTGTTAATATGAGCATTGAAGACCAGATTTCCCGAGAAAATTATTCCGAGATCACGGATTTGGGTGACTGGCGGGATATTAGCTCCGTTGAACACTGCACAGTTGGCGATTGGATTAGAATTAGATTTGAGATGGGAGAATTTTATGATATTACACTTTTCAGGAGCAACATCCATTTGCCATTTTTCGCACCAAATCCGAAGTAATTCCAAGTCATGTGCAATGAAATCTTCCCTGTTCGAAAACAATTTTAGATCATCAGCATAAAGAAGAACCTGAGACTGAAAATTAACATTAATGTCATTAATATATAGTAGGAAAAGGAGAGGCCCCAGGACCGATCCCTGAGGCACTCCCGACTTGACTTCAAAGGGAATGGAAAGGGCATTTTCGACTTTAACCGACTGAGACCTACCGGACAGAAACGATTGTAACCAATTTAATAGATTAGAATGAATTCCATAACTTTTGAGTTTTTCGATGAGTTTACTGAAAGAGACTTTGTCGAAAGCACGTCGGAAATCTACGTAAACTGAATAACAAGATTTGTACTTGTTGCACAGTGACAGTATATTCCCTTGATATTCAACGAGCTGAGACTCAGTGCCTCTCCGCGATCTAAACCCAAACTGTTGTGGATTCATTAAGTTGTTTGAGTTTAGATAGTTCACAGTTCGACGCCAACCGTGAGAGAACAGAATCTAATTGGAGAGAAACAACACCACACCTCACAAAGTTTTCAAGGGAAAGAACAAAAAGGTCAACTCATTTTTACGATATTGTGGGCTTTCATCCGCTGTGTTTTTATCAAGACGAGGGAATGGATTTGGAAACAGAATAGTCCGGAAACCGAATTGTTTAGATGAACGAGGTCGAGGAAGTGAGGAACTTTCCGGTACTGGATTTGCCCCATATATCAATTTTATGAAACATTATGACAATGAAACGTTGATGATTATTTATGCAATTACACGGAGAATGTTGCTCAATTTACGTCGAGAAATTTTTGTTGATTGGGTCGTTCTTTTTCAGGCGTTGTTATGAAAATGACTAATGATTTATGACAGGAAAAAAACTATGGTAGTAAAAATGTAGTTTATAAAACACACTAACAAAGATAAACTAGAAAAACAATTGTAGATTTATTAAAACAGTAAATATTGCATAAATTTGAATTCCTTGGTCAGGGAGCACGGAATTGCCGACTTTGTTTTCGACAATGTTTCTTGCAGTTTTTTTTTCTAAATCTGTTTAATTTTCATGCTGAATTCGACAAAAGTGATACAAAAATCGATATTTCTTGCTTTTCTAAAAGAATTTTTTGAATATTTTTCAAAAAATATGGGAAAATACTCTCATTTAGTCAGAACAACTATGACTCAATTACGTCTCCGTTACTAGCAATTGAAGTGAAAAAAAAGAATTTTCTCGTGAAATGACACGCTACTCTGAAAACATAGAAAAACTCACGTGTAGATAATAAGTAGCACATTGAAAAAAAGTCATTTCTGAATATTTTAACGACAAGAAGAAGATTTCCGATTGGAATTGGAGGGATAAACCCATAAAAACAAAAGGTAACCACTTTGAATGCAAAACGGAATACGGTCAAAAGTAGACATAGACTTCTTTGGTTATAAACATAACCAGCCTAGAAATTCACAGTAAAAACTTCATACCACCGACATCCCAATTTCTTTTAGAACTATGGGAATAACAACATCGAAATCAGAGAACTTGACAACGGATGAGTCAAAAAAACGAAGTGGAAGAGAAAAGAAAAATGATGAGGTTGTGACCCGGAATGTGGGGGGCGTCGTGTTCAACATAGTGGCAGGGGCGAATGTGACGATTTCCAAAAATAATACAAACTTCACTTCTTCGATGCAGGAACCTGGAAAACTCACCTGGAGTGCTAAAAGAGTGAGTGTTAGTTATCAAAGAATCATCTTGTTTAGAACTCTTTTGTAGTTGAATCCATTAGAAATTAGTAGGCTCAAAGACGTAGAGCACAAAATCAGGGGCCTAGGAGTCTGTCTCTGATGTCTCTGAATTTGTTAATTAGTTAGTTATCTATATGGCTAATTACATTATCAATTTTAGAAAACTCCTTACCAAATCTGAAAACTCTGGTTTTTGAGTTTTAACATTATGAAACAGAAACCCATATTCCCGAAATACCCCTTTGAAAACCAGATTTCCAGGCTCGCCGCATCGCTCACTTCGATGCTTTGAAATTTCGAATCGAAAAGGGAAAACATTTGAGGAAACTGGAGGCGAATGTAAAGAAATCCGGAGGCAAGCGAGTTACTTTCAAAAGAGATGTCGAGCAGAAAATGGAGGTGAAGGTGAAGATGGAACAATCGAAACATGTGAAGACCGAGAGCAGCGAACTCATGAATTAGATCTTCCGATGATTTATTGAAGGTTTTCATTTGTTCTAATCTTATGTTGTTACTGTTGTCTAGCTATGCAAGTGTGCTCCACCGATAATTTTGTTTTTGAGGGTGGAGCGCGGTTGGATATGTTTTTGTTTTTGTTAATTCAAATTTTAAGAAAAAATGAAAAAAATATAATGCAATCAAATGGGGTTGCAAAATTTATTATTATATAAAACTTTAGGTTGAAAAAACGCATAGTATAGGGAGACTGAGGAGGGGTTTTGTAGTTGATAACTTTCTGGCAACTTGTCACGGGCTGGGCCTGGCCAAAATCGGAATTTCTTTCGGCTTTAAAGGCGTATTGTGGTCTTTTAGAAAAGGTAACTGCTGAAATCTCGCAACCTATTTACCGTTTTTTACGTTTTTTACGTTTTCCAAAAGATTCACATCTGTTTCGAGAAATGGTGAAATATAGAGACTTTCGGTAGCAGAAATTGGGGAACGGACACTGTTCAAATCGAACTTTGATTTTTTTGTCTTATACCCTTTCGGACGTAGAACTAATATTACCCATCCGCCGGTGGCTGACCACTCGCTCAAAGTTCGGCCCTGGGTCGCGGAGTGGGTCTCGACGCGACTGCCGTACCGTAGTATAAAACTTTTTATGGCTAAAGTACGGTCAAGCGCCGTCGTAAATCGAAATTCCGCAACGAGACCCACTTCGCGACAACGGGCCGAACTTTGATCGAGTGGTCAGCCACCGGCGGATGGGTAATAAAATAAAATAAAATCTAATGAATGTTCCTTTCACACCTGTTTCGTTTAGAGTTTCGGTAGTGACCTCGATAATGATGAATTTTAACCAAAAAATTATTTGAAAAAAAACAAACCTAAAAACATAAAGATGAACGATAATATAATGCATTTTCTGAAACTGAAAAACCGGAATCGTGTTTCACAGAGATCTTGAGTTTCAACTTTTTTGTAATTTTTTCGACATGACCTCAAGCACTATTGAACACTGAAGTTTTTGGACATTATTATTAAGTCATGCAACATAAATTGTTTGTTTGGAATTTTATTTTCGTACAAACCATCCAGAAGGTATGAATGAAAAATAGACATCTTGAACAGGGACGGAGTATAATTACAACTTAATTGAGTTCTTGAGGGTTTTCATAAATCTGAATTCAATTTCAAACAAATTTTCTGAAAGAGAGTCTCCTATACACTACGATTCAATTGACGAAGAATTTAAGAGGTTCTCGATATAAATAATGGAGAATATTCTGCTCAAATACATCATTATTTTCTCCGCAGATTCTGTCTTGTTTGTTGTCAAGGGCAGGTTTAAAAATGATGATATTATTTTCAACGAACGATTTCGCCATGACTTCTGCAAAGAAACAATTCGTTGAGGTCAAAATGAAAGAAACGACATTAGAGATGAATAAATAGTACGGTAGAGTATCCTAACTGTCAATAATCATTCAGCCCCCTCAGTTTATCTGTTCAAATGGGCAGAATTCCTGAAGTATCCAAAATAAAATTTCCATGAAAGATAAAATTCAGAATCAGACTTCCAGATTTCATTTTGAGATTCTACTCGATTGTTCTATAATAGTTTCAGAGGACGATATTTCGAAGAACATTGGTGTCGGTGAGCTTTCTTGGGAGCTGGAAGACGATTGGCAATTGCTAATTACTGGAAGAAGTCGAGATCCTCAGATTCCTGTTTCGGGTTGTCATGAATGTCCTGCATCCTTTCAATAACAACTTGCGTAAATTTATCGAGAAGCTTGGCAGCTTCGCGTGCAATGTCCAAAGAGTTGATTGTGGCGACCGGAGCAATAGGTGATGTGACTGGCGGGATCTTCGAAGACGGGTCGAAAAGAGCAGGAGAATCGGTAGAGGAAAAAGTTTGCTGGAAGAGTGGATCGGCAATTAGAGACATATCAGAAAGTTGTTCGCATGATTCGGCCACTTCCACAGCTAATTTGTTTTGTCCCGATTCAATTATTGCTCCACTCAGCTGGTTTACAAGGGAGGTGAGGGTGACGACTTGGTTATAGAGTTCCTTATATGCAGAATATGGTACAAATTGAAGTAGAAGATTAGCTGTGGTCCGAAGAAGTCTGCTTCCGTTTGGGAGCAGGGCGATTGAACGCCATCGAGGAAGAAAAATCAATAACGACCGAATAGGGCAGAGAAAGGGCGGCCGAATGATTTTACATGTTTCCGAAACAGACAAATCCTGAATTCCGACTGGAAACATAATCTTCCCGTTGCAAATGTATACAAGAAAGCGTTAAAACATTACCGTGAAACAATAACCTCCATTTACAATTTGTTTCGATTTTCTTGTGCGTTCTTAAAATAATTTTGTGAGATAATCTTGGAGAATGATTATATCCTTGAACTTTTATTTTAAAACGCCTGCACTTCTTTTTTACGGAAAAGTGGTGTTAAACAAAATAACATGCAAATTGAAAATTTTCATAAGAAATTCGACATTTCAGATTTTCGAATTCGGAATCGGATTTGATATCGAAGCTCATACAGAAAACACTCCGTAATCACAAAACTGTATCAGAAGTTTTTTTAAAACTATTCTACTCACTATCATAATTACAAATCAGCTGGAAAAGTGAAGCAAAAAATCAAAGAGGAAAGCTACTTTATCCGAAAATTTCAGTAAAAATTTTTTTCAAACAAGCTACGGTTAACGTTATCATTTTGAAACACGAAACAAAAAAACAAAAACTGAACTTTCGAAGACAATTATAGTAAGTTCAATTACAATTAAAAACACATAGAAACGATTTGAAACAAAAAAATGTGTCAACATAATTCTATCTTTGTTGGAGCATTAACTTTTTCGATAATTTTGTGTGATTATTTCTCTGTTATGAGGATGGATTAATATTCACAGTGGAAACTAATTATAGTTTGTGGCGTTAATAACACCCTACCTTGTATCGAAACAAGGTTCACTGGTAATAGAACTGCCTAATAGTGTTTTAGAAACTAGAAAATTTGAAGAGTTTATGAATTCCACATAGTTAATGGGGCCGGGCCGGGCCGACTCTTCAACCTCAGCCCGGGCCGGCCCGGGCTGGCCCGGCTCTAAAAATGTGCACAATTTTATCACAATTTTTTGAAAATTTTTATAAAAAGATAGTCGAAATTCCTGTACGCTTCGGTTTTTATCGGTTTTCCAAAAAAAAAGTAGAAAATTCGACGTTTTTTGCAAAAAATCAAAAAAATTTTCAAAAAATTTTCAACAATGTTCAAATTTCTACAGGAACCGGGCCGAGGAAAATTTTTCAGTCGGCCCGGCCCGGAATTTCCCAACCCTGTGTGAGAGGTTCCATAAACATTTCCGCAGAGTCACGTTCAATAATTTCTTACTGTTATTACACAAGGTAAAATGTAGAAGTTGAAACAGAATAACTGGTGCGGCTGTCCTTCTCGAAGTTAACATCATCAATGGTATAGAACAAATAAAATAAAATTGGTTCTTACAGTTTTCAATACGACTCAAAAAAAAAAATTGTTGTTTCAGGAAGGATTACCAGTATCAAAACTAAAATAAAATGTTCTTGAAAAACTACTTTTTCAAAAAAAAACCTAGAAAAAATATAGTGTTTCACTAATTTCGTGAAGACGTCGTGAGAAGTGAGAAAAATTAGGATGATCGGGAAGCTTAATAAGATTTTGGCTTTGGAAGCTCAGTAATGCGACCACTACTCTCTCGAACACATGACAATAATTCGAAACAGAAAACAGAGAGTGGTTCCAGTTGTTCACAACTTTGTTTTGAAACGAACACAGAAAATGAAGACAATTGGTCCCAACGGCACCACTTGAGAAAATAAACTACTAGTAGATCAAAAATTGCAAACTGAACATTTTTTATACTCAACCAGGAACTAAGCTCAATTTGTACCTACGTGATTCTCAAAGTGAAAAAATCTAAAAGAAATAATGAATTGAGGTCTCTAAATATAAAAAAGGGAAAAACGCGTAGTATTAAGTCAACCGAAAACAAAAAAAGACAAAAGTGTCCCTCTTTCTCTCCCGAAAAACCTGGAATACTTGGTCCCCTCCAAAGAGAGAAGAAGTGCACAAAAATACGTGTCTATTGAATGGGGGTCAAGTTATTAAGCACAACAACACAAGGGTAAGAGGAGGTATTTGAAGAAGTGAAAAGAAGGGACTTCCTATGGTGAAGAGAACAAGAACAAGAGAGCATACATCGGGCAGAGAGAAAGTACAAGATGGATTGGTGGGAAGAATGATTTAAGAGGGAGGAAGAGGTGAATTTAGAATTGGTTTAGTTATAACTTGAAGAATTCTGTAAGTCTGTGGCAAGGACAAATCATTTTCAAGTTGTGCAACTAAACCTAAACGAATATTCTGAAACCGGACTCATAGAAATTTCTGCTTACATTTTTTGAATCAACTTTAAAATTTTCTAATTGGAAATACTGTTTGTATGGGAAAATTCGAACATTCAGCGAAAATAAATGAAGATAGCATTGAAATCAATTGAGATGCCAAAACATATAATAACACAGAGAAACGGGAAATTTTTCATTGCCAAAAAATATTTAGAATATTATTCGTGTTTCAAAATGTTCTCAACCGTTATATATCGAGCCTATTCGATCCACTGTTGGTTCAAAATAGAATATCTTTTTATTTTATTGAGTAAATTAAAATTGATTGTATTTACTGATGACAGATAATCTATTAAAGTTTTTTACTAGCGAAGAAATTCAACAAAACCGTGAAACAGGGAATTTTCCAGTTATAGAGCAAAAAAACCCGGAAGTCGGAAGTGAAATTCTATGCAAATTTGCTATACACTGTTCATGATACTTTTCCTGTCTTAAATAGATAAATCGGACAAATAAATCGTAATCCACCATTCGAAACTCACAAGCTAACAGCAACAAATTGAATCAGAAAATGTTTTTCTTTTCAAAAACTTTCACAATTTCAAAAAAAGTACAATATTTTCAGGATATTGAGCTCCTATCAGACTTATCGTCAAGGTCACCCCATTATTAAGCAAGACTCAAGTGTTCTCATTTTGTATATCATGTTACCTGACATCAAATCGAGCTGAAAGGTCTTTGAAAATATGTCAAGTAGGTTATTGAATTTCAAAATTAATGTTGGTTTCCATACATTCAAGAAAGCCTCGGAAGCAAAATGAAAAAAAAAAAACACTCAGAATTGATGCAGATAATTTATTTTCGGATCAAAAAATGTAACCTGTCTACAAAGCTTTCACTGTCGTTAAGAATATCACAGTAAAAAGATGGGGAAGCTGAAACTGTGATTTTTAAAATGTTTCTGGTCAATTGTTTCGTTTTAAAGCTATTACTGCATTCTTGCGGAACCCAAACATTTCAAATTTAACAGAAACCGTCTTAATGAACAGCTGGCCTGGAATATCACATGTGGGACTTTCAAAATAAAAAAGAGCTTTCACAGGTTCTATTCAGACTGATATGAGTATTTGTCTAAAACCTACAACTGTAATAAGTGAATATCAACCACAACTATTCTGTCTGTTTCAGCTATTTTTGAAAAATAAACATGTGTATTTTCGAACGTTGGTCATTTCTCTCATTTTATAAGAAAAAATGAAACGTTCTCTCATAAAACACTCTAAATAAAAGAGCACATCCTCCCTATATTAAAACATCGCCAATTCCCAAATATTCCGTAATAAAACAAGACTCCATTTATTCAAGTGAACGATTAGAAATAAAATGAGCCTTCGTGACACCATAAATTGTTCGTATGTATTTCGAAAAGAAAAATGAAGGGGGAGGAGAATTGAGATTGAACGGGCAATTTTAGAAATAGAGTGTTCGTTTAGTAGTTTCTGAAATGAAGGGGAAAGTGAGACTAAATGTTTTCGGTTCGGTTACTCCAGGTGTATAGGTGTTCTGGAATCTGAGTCAAACTACAACGCACTTGTAGTAATTGGGGAATAAACAAATAGAATTTCAAAAATAATATGGACGTTTGGACACAGAAAGTTCAAAAACCAAATTACTGTTTTAAAATCTTGATATCAAGTGGAAATAGGCTAAATGTATTGATTTCCATGCGGCCTTGAATTCACAATAGATAAAGTCAGCATTGAGAGTAGACATGCTTCATCGCAAAGTCATTACACAAGGTTTGAAGAGTGGATGAAATAAAAATTGTGAAACAGTTTTTGAAAGTAATGAGGCTACTAAAAAGGAAACCGTAATATATGACTTTACTGCTAGTTAGAGGCGACTGACTACACGAGAAATATTAAAAGCTCGATTCCAAAAAATTTGTGTATTCCAGTAAAGAAAATTACAGCTCCGAACAAGGTATTGCTATTTCAAAGCTATGACCAACCAATAGAGTATTGCCACCGATGATTTTGACTACCGTAAAAACTGTAATAGAAGCGCCCCTTTATTAGAGGCGCCCCTCTAATAGAGGCGCACCCTAAAAGGCGGTTTGAATAATAGAGGCGCACCCTGTAATAGAGGCGCACCATCAGTACGTTTGAAATGTTTCTACTGGTTTTCAACCATTCTTTTTCAAAGTTCGTGAAAGAAACTGAATAAAACCTCCATTTTCGTTCAAAATACTGCAAATTTTGAGGTATTCGTGTAATTTTGTCAGAGAAAATGTTAGTTTTGTTGAAAATTTCATGACTTAAAAGTTTAAAAAATAACCAGACGAGCAGTTTGAAAAATAGAGGCGCACCCTCTATTAGAGGCGCCCCTGTAATAGAGGCGCACTTTTGGAAGGAGGATGAAAAATAGAGGCGCATGCGCCTATATTACAGTTTTTACGGTAATTAAAAAATTTAAAAGTTTAAAAACATTCCCCTAATTTTCCTCGTTTTCGCCAAAAAATGCCGTTTCAGACTTTTTGGTTAAGGAAGCCTATTTTCAATTATTGCTAAATGTAAGTTTGTAAATTTTGATGAGTTCGAAAGTCATAGTTTTGCACATTTCTCTGATATTTATTGAACGAAAAACTTTCTGTTTCAGTCTGTATACTTTGAATTCGGTGACCCTTTTTCGAAACTCACTCAAAATGAATTTACTAGAATTCTATCGTTTTTATAAAGAAGTTTTTATTTTACGGATTATTAAAATAACACTTTTCTCGTTTCTTTTTGGTCTAACTGTTCGGAATCTAAATTATTTTTTTGTTATAAATTTATTTGCATACCTGCTGATCAAACGAAATTTGGTAGTTCTTGGGGATAAAATTTGAAGATAAATGCAGGCAAAAATAGTGAACAAAACAAAAATTCTAAAACAACAGCTTATTTCAGAAACTCCTGTTACAGTGAAGGACGAAATTTCGACAGGTATGACACATAAGAAAATTAAAAATTACAGCTTCAAACAAGGTCTAACTATTTCAAAGCTTTTTCCAACCAGTCAAGAATTGGCACCACTTTAATTCCAATGTTCCCAGCCAAAAACCAACAATAAGAAAAATAATCAAAAAAGTTGGTGCTCCGAAAAACAAAAAAAATGCAGCGACGAAGAAATAAATTAATCGGAGTCAGATGTATCCCCTCTCAGCATCATGGGAACTTGTGCAAAGAGACAACAAGAAAATGGGAAAGTGTTTCGGAAATAGAGAAAGGACCATCGAGTAGAAGTTCAATTGTGGAAACTCTATAAACTTTCCGTTCAATTCAATAAAATACGTATTCAGATATTCATTTCTTGTTCATTTTTTTATTGGGTAAAAGCAGAAAATTGGATATTTCATTGCGCTTCGTGAACTTTGTAAACACCTTTCTTCTCATATTGATGTCCTTCGTCAGTTTTGAAAAAAATAGTTAAACGTTCTCAAGATCACTGGACATGCAAAACTAATGCAATACGTGTATAAGATAGCTAAAAACCAAGGGTACGGAAATCTTTCAAAAAACTTAACAAAATGAAAATTGACACCTCCTTTGCTTGGACATCCAGTATCATTTTTATAATAAAAACAAATAATTTTAGAAACTTTGATATTTTAGAAAGATTTTTCCCAAACTAGGGAGTAGGTTATCTTCAATTTGAAAACCAGAGTACCTCAGCTCAAAGCTACCTGAAGATAGTCGAACAATATTATCACTATTTCAAGAACTTGGAAAATGTGACTCACTAATTACTATTCCTGATTCCATAGTTGCTTTACTTTGGTATGTATCACTCAGAATGTGAAATAAATAAAAAATAAATTTTTTCAATTATCAGTTTCTGCTCAAACAGTGAATATGATATGTAATAGAGTGTCGTATCGCGAGACGATTCCAGCTGATTCCAGCATATTCTCGCAATCGTCTCGTTTTGCTCTGTCTCGTTTTGTCCAGCATAAAGTTCAGCATATTCTCGTTCAGCATAGTTCAGCAAAGTTCAGTTCAGCAAAAGTTCAGTTACAGCATATTCCAGCACGTTTCATTTATTTTTCATTCCCGCATAATTTCATGCTGAAGAATCTCTAGGAACGAACGTGAATTATTTTTCTGTGAGAAAAATAGAAAAATCTATGCTAAAGTGTTATTTCCGTGATCTTTCATTGTGAACCAAGTACAGTGTTCCTTCATTTTGAACTTTTTTCGAAGGTCACGGTTCTAAAAATGTCAATTTTGCTTTATTTTCAACATTCATTTCGTAAAAATTTGCATAAAAATGATTAGAAACGTCAAAATTAAATTTCTTTATACGAAAGAATGGCCACGTTCGTCTTGCGAGATTCTCGCATTGTCCAGCATGAAATTATGCGGGAATCAAAAATAAATGAAACGTGCTGGAATATGCTGTAACTGAACTTCTGCTGAACTGAACTTTGCTGAACTATACTGAACGAGAATATGCTGAACTTTATGCTGGACAAAACGAGACAGAACGAAACGAGACGATGCTGGATTCAGCTGGGATTCTCGCAAAGTGCTGTAACTGATTCTCGCGAGACGACACTCTAATATGTAATCAATTTAATTCATCCATTGTCTGCATTCTAGAGTTTCGCTATTTTTCTGATTCACCGAGTCTGCATTTTCAGGCCAAAAATAGATTACACTGAAATCAGGGAAATCAAAAGTCAATTGGAAATTAATCGGACAATCCTGCCAAAAAACTGAACCACCAACAACCACAATTAGAAACAGAAGAAACAAGGAACTCTCTATCCAATTTTCTAAAGTATTCTTCTCCGAGTCTTTTGATTCTTCCTGAGACATTCCATTAGTAAATCACATCCTTGACAACCCTCTAAAGAAGATTCAAATTTCAGCTCAAAACACAAAGTGCATCTGGTCATTTCTCATTCATTCCCTTCTTCTCTTTATCTCATTTTCAGGGGAAACAAAGAACAAAATGGTCAACTCACTTTTCCAGTATTGCAGTCTTCGAACCCATCCTTTCTGCTTTTTTCCGAGTCGATTTGGGGAAAATTGAAGATAGGAAAGCGTCAAAAGTGAGAATGAATTGAAACCGATTTGTTTAGATGTAGTGGAGAAACAGAAATGAGATGCAAAATGAAAACCACATGAAAAAAAACGGATTGGTCAACCAATTTATCTCTATTTCTCTTCGAGACGGATCACTTTTTGACAGCTATTCCAATTGAAAATTGATTGAAAGCGGAGCTGATTTTGACTGGAAAGTAGAAATCTCCTGTTTTCCCAAGCGCTTTTTCAGTACTTGCAGTTTTGAAAGTGGAACATCTGGTTTTCTTCAAAAGACGTCAAAGCACGGAACGGAACAAGGAAATCTGAACATCTAAAACAAAAGAAAATCTGTAATACATTCAAATATCTTTCTCCATTTTCTCGGTTACACTGTTCTTTCTCTTCTGAAACCTCTGTTTCTAAAATGTTTCAGAACCAGTTTTCTTGTTTTGAGTTGCTTTTCCGATAATCGAAAAAAAACAAGACGATGAAATCTCTTAAAACAATCTGATTGAGAACTTTCAGGAGTTTTTTATCGTAGATTATTTACTGAAATTTCTAGATCGGGTTTTCTTTCGATTATTTAAAATATCTACATATACGGATTGAAAATCTTCGTCTCCCAATGAACTCAACACGAACCGAAGTTAATAGTTAATTTATGTAGTATTCGAATCGGTTTTTTTTCAAAACAGTTTTTATATTCATGCCTTGTTTGTCTGAGGAAAAATTATCATCATTTGATCAATGGAGTGAATGAATTTTCGTACAAACCTACCGTTTCCTAACTTGTAAAAATAATTAACGCCAACGTTCGTTCGATATCAGGTTAACGTATCAAACTTATTCCAACAATTAGTTGAATCGTACAAAACAAGATAAACTTTAAGATACTAGCTTTGCATCATATATCAATTTTATGAAACAGTATAACTGACAATGAAGACATGTTCGATTCCGCCCTGGTGTCACCGGTTTTTGACATTCTCTTTCTTACAACCTTTCGTGCGAAAACATTAACCCTATGGTCCGATGAAGGAGCCAGTTCTCCAATTTCTTAAATGAAGAAATGTTGATGAATGTTAATGCAGATTCAGGAAATTTCAACCATCGTGATTGAAAAAAGAGCAGTTCAATCGTTATTACAAAGATAAAAAAGGAAGACACTTGTAGATTTATGAAAACAGCAGTAAATATTATTATATTTTTTCCCAGAAAGCCTGAACTTAAAATAGAAGAAACGAGAAACTTGTTTCTAATTTTCTTCCTGAGACATTCCATTAGTAAATCACATCCTTGACAGCCCTCCAAAGAAGATTCGAATTTCAGCTCAAAACACAAAGTGCATCTGGTCATTTCTCATTCTTTCCCTTCTTCTCTTTATCTCATTTTCAGGGGAAACAAAGAACAAAAAGGTCAACTCACTTTTCCAGTATTGCAGTCTTCGAACCCATCCTTTGTGCTTTTTCCGAGTCGATTTGGGGAAATTGAAGATTGGGGAAAGTTAAGCGTCAAGAGTGAGAATGAATTGAAACCGATTTGTTTAGATGTAGTGGAGAAACAGAAATGAGATGCAAAATGAAAACCACATGAAAAAAACAACAGAGTTTCACCAATTTATTTGAGAAAAAGAAGTAAAGAAAATTGAGATTTTGAGATTTTGAGTTTTATCTAGTGGATTTTTTTCATTTTTTCTGTTTCTTCAAGGTGACTCAATATTAAGTTCTATTTATTTCTCATTATTGATCATGTTGGAAACGAAAATATATTCAATCACTTTTCAGTTTGGCTGCTGAAGACAACATGAATCTGATGAAACTGAAAGTTTGCTTCGTGATGAGAAACAATACAAATGAGATCAAAAACAAAGAAATCGATCCAACAAAAGCAATATCAATCAGAAAATACTCAATGAATGACATGTGTCGAGAGTATGGATCCAGTGACGGCAGACGCCCGAACCTGAAAAAAATTGTGTTTAGAGCCAATTTTGGAGATAATTTGTTAGGTTTCACGATGTCGTAAAATATCTCCAACGTTCAGTAAAATATTTAATAACGCCCGGTTGCCAAATAAGTATAACTAAATTCAGAAACGGTATTCTAAAAGATCGGGGTTCAAAACGAGGCTCAATTTCTGTACTGGGACCCGATACCTGGCAAATATACCCAACTCACCGTGCTGCAAACTCCGCATGTCTCACTAATAGTTCTTTTGGTTTCACCGGCTGGTTAGCGAACTGTAATGCAAGAGTTTCAGAGGCCAATCGGTATCTGAAATTGTAAAAAACATTTTTCAGTCGAATTGCTTTCTTTGAAAGAGACTCACTTTTGGCATCGCGGTGGTTGGTTCAAACTCCACGGGGTAAGGATCTCCTTTCAGATCTCGGAAATTTCGGTTATAGAAGTCCACTGTGTCTCCTGAATTTGTATGCAAACGAAACGATTCCGGAGTCAGTCGTTCTTTTTTTTTGAGGTTTACAAAGTTGGAGCTGCCCTTTCGAGAAATGAATATTCTCGATTCCTTTAGAGAAGGTAGTAGAGTCATCTGATTCATATTTCCAGATAAATGTGACTTCTGGAAAAGTGGCCATGGCTCTTGCTAGAGCTTTTCTGAAATACTAGTTATAGATATTTACAAGGGAACCCCAAGACCATGCAAATGCTTTTTTTTGCTGAAACTTTCAGGATAGATTAAAAATGGTCTAAATAGATGTTCCTGAGATTTTTGAAATCCGCCCGACACTTTCAGCCGAGTTATGAGCTCTCAAAGTTTTGCTCGGATTTCTTTTGGTCTTGGGGTTCCCTTGTTAGTGACTTACACACCAATGTAAAGTTCGGGACATTTGAGAACTAGACATTTTGAAACCGAAAAAAGTAGTTTTCAAAAATTTTCTTTACGAACAGTCTGGTATTTAAATTTTCCGAAGCCATAACCAGTGTGTGTTTTCGAAAGATTTTCGAAAAATTTTCCGTAAGATTTTTCGGAAAATTTTTCGAAGAATCTTCGAAAATTCTTCGAAAAATTTATTTCGAAAAATTTTCGAAAAACCCTTCGAAAAATCTTTCGAAAAATTTTTCGAAAAATTTTTCGAAGAATTTTCGAAAGAAATTTTTCGAAGATTTTTCGAAGATTTTTCGAAAAATTTTCGAAGAATTTTCGAAAAATTGAGGGGTGATCGGAAATTTTGGGAAAAATCTGGAAACAGGGATTTCGGTTATGGATGAACAGTTTTCAGTTCCGGAGCACATTTGTATTATCGGACACGTTTTGCACCAATAAAATTTTAATTTGAGTCATTTTTAGTGAATAAACAAGTCAACTGGCAAGGAACTTATGCGAGGGCGGACACAAATGTACTCCGGAACTCTAAAATGCCCATCCATGAGCGAAATTCTTGTTTCCAGATGTTTTCCGAAATTTTCAGAATCTTCTAGAAACTTCCAGAAACTTCCAAAGATTTTTCGAAAATTCTTCGAAAAATTTTCGAAAAATTCTTCGAAAAATTTTCGAAAAATCTCGAAAATTTTCGAAAAATTTTCGAAAAATCTTCGAAAGATCCAAATATTTTTCGAAGAGTTTTCGAAAAATTTTCGAAAATTTTTTTCGAAAAATCTTTCGAAAAATCTTTCGATTACAACGTTTTTCGAAAAAAAAAATTTCGAAAGCACACACTGGCCATAACTCACTTATACTCCAATGGCATATCCTTTGACAACATAAAAGAACCAAAGGAAATCAAAACTGTCTTTGATCTCATGTTCAGAATCCGATCCCACTCTTCATCCACTTTCATATTTCTCAACTTCGCCATCTCCACTGAAATCCCACCAATTTGAACATTTTTCTCCAGTGTTGGCCGTGGATAATCAATGTATGAATTGGAATTTGTGAAAATAAAAGAGCTCAGAGGCTCCAAGGAAGCCATCTCAATGAAGGAGTACGGTGGACGGAAAGATTTGAATTCTCGTTTTGGAAGGAATGTGTTCATGATCGGAATACTGATTGAATTGATAAGTCGCTCACTGAAACTCATTCTATCAGAGAACTCAGATATCGGAACTGAAAAAAAATAGACAATTATCAGAGTTTTTGAGTATAACAAACATGGAATGGCACTTGGCATGAATGGCTCTCCGATCGAATACAACAAGCTATTGTCGAATGCAATGGAAGTCGAAGGAATGAAGGTTTCGATTTGAAGGTAGTCTAGGACACCTGGAATGTCAATAGAGCGCATTTCACCTAATCAAAAACTCACTATAAGCAGGTGGCACGATATTTTCGAATATCATCACATCGAAATTTTCTTCTTTGAGTTTATCTAACAGCTCTAAGTTCTCCTCGAGCACTTTAGTAAGCTCCACAAACATCTCGAAAAACGTGTCAATCATTGGTAAGATCTCGTATATCGATGAGTCTTGTTTCCAGAATTTCGAAGGGTCACTCATTTGAAATTTGTCTCCAATCAGAGCAAGTTTCTCACTTGGCTCCAAGTGAATCACATTTTTGGTACTTCTCACGTAGTTGATTTTCTCATACTTTCTGGTGACGGTTGGTGTGAAAAATGTCTGAATTTTTTCAGTTATTGTTCAAATCTCTGATAGTGAGATTTGTTCAAAACGTACCACATTATGTCCTGCATCGGAGAGAGTGTCTGCAATCTTCGCAAAGAAAGTTGTGTGACTATGACCGAATAATGGACAGAATACTAGAAAGTTGTAAGAGAAAGTTAAAGGGAAAGTCAACAGGAAAGTTACATACTTCATGGTAAAGAATCACAGGTTTCGAATGTATCTTCTCAGTATCTAGATCCCTATCTTATTTCACGCGGGAGTGATTAATGAGTGTGACGCCAACCACCGTGAAACAACACCACACTTCACAAAGTTTTCCAAGCAAAGAACAGAAAACTAAACACTTTTTTTTCGATACTGTGGTTTTTCATTCGTTGTGTTTTTATTGAGACGAAAAAATTCAAAGGAACACAATAAACCGGAAACCGATTTGTTTAGATGAAGATATGAAACAGAAACAAGAGGAGAAAACGGATTCGTCAACCAAGATCGTTTCTCTGTTTCATCCGAAAAAGATGGGTTGATCACTTTTTGAAATCACTGATGGACTCCTTATTGTTAAATCAAATTACGGGATGAGAGGATGGGGGAGCTACATATATTTTTATTTTATTTACATAGCTCTCCATAATTTAACAAGGATCCTGAAAGAGAAACGTAAACAACGTTAAAGGAGGTGAGATCGCAAAAAAAATGTGATCGAAATTGTGATTGAGAAGCACCCACATTTATCACAGCCCCGAGTGGGCGGCTGCGTTCTCGGCCGTGTAGCTCACAATCAGCCGGTTGCGGTTTTGTACCCATGCGCGTTCGGTCATGTGTTCGGGTCCCACAGAGGAATCACTTACCGAATTTTTAGCCAACATTTTTTTTTGAGTTCTCACCTCCTTTAAGCTCTCTGATACAGTGCACATAATAACGTACGATCTAACCAGGGACAAGCGGCAATGCCGTTGCCGCGTGTTGCAGACTTTTTTTTGACAATGTTTGTTGCAGTTTTTTTCTAAATCTGTTTAATTTTCAAGCTGAATTCGACAGAAGTGATACAAAAATCGATATTTCTTGCTTTTCTAAAAGAATTTTTTGAATATTTCTCAAAAAATATGGGAAAATACTCTCATTTAGTCAGAAGGGCTGTTGAAAATCGCGGCCGGCCGTGAAGGGCCGCGGCTTTTTCTTAAAAATCTCAAAAAAGCCGCGGCAATCTAGCATATCAACTGAAAACATGACTTGATATGCTTTTGACTTTTTGATACAAATCTGACAACCAGGGTTCGACCCCACCTCGTGGCAAAACTTTTTTGTTTCTTGTTTTTGACTTTTTGGTACCAATCTGACAACCAGGGTTCGATCCCCACTCGTGCCAAACCTTTTTTTTTGTTTTTGACTTTTTGGTACCAATCTGACAACCAGGGTTCGATCCCCACTCGTGCCAAACCTTTTTTCATTTCATTTCTTGCTTTTTGGTACCATTCTGAAACCATTAAAAAAAACACATTTTTAGATTACAAGTGTCTCTTTTCAGAACAGTCCTTCTCCGAAAAAGCAACTTTGGTCTTCAGATTTTTACCAAAAACCAAAAATGAAATGAAAAACAGCAAAAAAGTTTTGGCACGGGTGGGGATCGAACCCCGGTTGTTAGATTGGTACCAAAAGGTCAAAAACAAAAACAAAAAAAGTTTTGGCACGGGTGGGGATCGAACCCCGGTTGTTAGATTGGTACCAAAATGTCAAAAACAAAAAAAAAAGTTTTGGCATGAGTGGGGATCGAACCCCGGTTGTTAGATTTGTATCAAAAGGTCAAAGTTCAATTTTCCAAAAGTTCAATTTTTCACAGTTAACAACTGCGCTCCATCGAAATGCCCCTGAGAAATGTCTCTTTTTCTCTGCGTCTCTCAATTTCGCACACTATTTTCTTCGGTTTCGGTAGAGCGCGGTTGTAAGACGCGTGTTGGGCTAATAGATCTAGCCAAAATCCATATTTAGCCAACTATTGAGAATCAAAAATAAACTTCACGTTTCTTTACTCCATTTTCTTTTCTTGCGGAAAAATCTGAAAAAACTGAAAAAGAAACCCGTGAACTTTCATAAAATTTCAGAGAAAAATGGAATATTTTTCACTTGAACTGACGTCAAGGCCTACTCTACTTTTCCAAATTCTTCCATTCTCTTCCAAAAGATCCACGTCTCAATCAGTTCTTAATTTCTATCCATTCTGAAGCTCCCCTTCGTTATCAAATCGCTCGGTAAAGCCCCTATTTCTTGAGTCGGTAAGGATTAGTCAGCGGTCCTGATTTTATTAAAAGTTCTCTTCTTTCAGACTCCACAATTCTCATCATTTTCAACTCGTTCGCCAACTACCTTCTGATATCACAGGTACTGTAAATGAAAAAAAAATCGGTGGAAAACGGCGAAAAATAAGATGTTGCCATGTAACTCTCAAAGTCTTGAAATCGTTGTCTCGCCCATCTTCCAAATTTTCCTCGATTGCCCATTCCCTCATCCCATGACCCTCTTCATATTTAGCAGAATATCTCTACAGTAGTCTTCCCTCGCTTTCTCTAGTCTCTTCACTTTCGGAATAAAGATACGATAGTTCTATGTTTATTGTGTTTTTCCATCAGGAAACAGAACTGCACCATTAGTAGGAAGCAGATATCATGCTTTCATATGAAATACAACCTTAAAGTTATGATCTAGATACTTTGTCTAGTTGTTGATAATCCAACATTCCATAAAGATCCCTCAAATTAGTTCAACCCGTTTTCCCTTTCACATGGTTGATAACACTTGAGATCTCAGTAAGAAAAGTACTGAAAATTCGACTCCGCCCCTTTTAATCTACTGAATATATTGATTGAAAACAAAAAATACATTGTGTAGAAATCGGGTCAGTTTGAGCCAATTTTGGTTGACTTTGGGTTGAAAGATAACGATTTTCAATAATTTAATCGGGATCGCCAATTTTGAGTCGTTACCAGCAAGTTTTGACTGAATTCCAGTGAGACTGAATACTTTCAAGGTCTGAATTTAGTTATTCTTGACATATAATAGAATAGTTGCAACTTTTTTCGTGTCATTGTGTTGAAAATTCTCATTTAAGACGTTTATTTCTCATTGAATACCCAAAAATGAAAGCTTTAGTGTATTTGTTGTATGTTTCTGACACATTTCTATACAGTTTCAGATATTCTGTGAGAAAAGGTAGGGAAATTAGAAAAAAATCGGTGGAAAAGTGTGAGAATAAAGATGTTGGGATGTCACTCTCACAAGGGAAGTACACGACGAACCGAGTTGAACTTTTTCTATAAATTCGACCATAGGTAATTTCGACCCTCCAAATCTGCAATTAAAATTTGCAAAATGTTCCCGTGGACCAAGTTATGAGCCGTCAAACTTTTCCTATGGTTAAGCATTTTACAACGAGACTCACGATCTGCCGAATTGTCTGCCACAACCTAACCCCACATTTCCCAACCATCGGTGGCGCAGCGGTTGTGGGCGCGTGTAGTGGTCGAGAGGCTGTGGGTTCGTTCCTCCATGCTTTTCCAATAATTTTTGTATTTTTTCCAGCCATCACAAAAGACGTGTGACTGGTTTTTTCTTCTTTATTTCAAGCATACATACCTGTAATCATCAAAATGAAGCACTTTATGTGAAAAACAGTAACTTTTTTTTGAGTTCAACTTCGAAGTCGGCCTCTGTGACTGCGCAAAAATTTGAAGAAGTTCAAAAAAAAGTTATTGTTTTTTGTACCCCAAGTATAGTCATCCGTCACGCCATGGCGGATCGCTGAGCTACTGGTAGCATTGTTTATCGGTCGTGTGATCTCACTTTGTTTCAAAAATCAACCATTAAGACATATATAGAAAATGGTAAACATATACTTGTGGAATGTTTTCTCAAAATTCCATCTCTACCACAACTTCTGTAATGTTCCGCAACATTGCCACTCATCGGTTCTTAAGCCGTCATTGGTATTTTGGCGGTTCTCGAAAGTTTGAATTCCCACCAAATTTTAAATTTTCTGGAAGTTTCTGGAATTTTGCGGAAGATTTGAATTCCCCTCGGAACTCAAATTTTCTATAAGCTTCTGGAACTTTTCGGAAAAATCAAATTCCCGCCTCTCTGGAAGTTTCCGAAAGTTTCTAGAAAATTCTGGAAAAATCTAGAAACTTCCGGATCTTCTGTAAACCTCCGGAATTTTCTCGAATTTTCTGGATGGTTCTGGAAGGCACCGGAGAAGGTTGGAAACTTCTATAAATTTCTAGATTTTTCTGAAAGTTTCCAGATGTATCTGGAAGTTTCTAGAATTTTTTGAAACATTTTGAAAACTTCTGGAAATTTCGGAATGCTGCTGCCAATTGGGCTCTCATTCTTTGGAGTTTTGTCCTAATGTGCCAAGGGTGTCACTGCCAAAGTATGGGTTCACTATTTTCAGTTTGAACCTCCTTTCCCAATTTTCGGGTTACTGTACCTACAGTACCTTTTTAGGATTATGGCAGCGGAAAATCTGCGAAATGCTTCAAGAGAAAGCAACAGCATTACCGAGTAAACGAATTTATCAAACTACTTGAGCAGGGAGGATCTAAACCTTCTAAGATATTGAGTTTCGACTGTTAACGTTTAAAACTATGTAACTACCGTAATCCTACAGTAACCGGTCCATTTTTTTTGGTGTCATGCTGACGGGTCAAGGTTGTTACCACTCCAGTCTCGTCTCCCCTTTTTCGTTTTGGAACCCTTTTACAATTTTCGGGTTACGGTAGCTACCGTAATCTGGTACCCGGGGTCCAAAAAATTGAAGCACTCGGAGGTTTATGACAGAGAAAAAAGGTTATACAGAGAGACCTCTCGAAGTTGGTCATTTTTAACTAAACATTTTCAACTGCGCTGCACCGAAATTCCCATGAAAAATATCTCTTTTCTCTCTGAGTCTCTCAAGTTCGCACACAATTTTCATCGATTTCGGTAGAGCGGGGGTTGTAATATTTCGGTAGAGCGGGGGTTGTAGTGTCGTGCTAATCATTATATCCAGACTTGTCAAAAATCTCCACCGACATCCGATTTTTTTTAGAATGGGATCGTCAGCATCGAAAACAGTGGATGAGAAGAAAATTTCTCAAAACGAAAAAGGTTTAGTGGTTAATATCTCCTCAGGAGGATCGGTCAACATCACTGGAAACGATATCCGTTTAACGTCGAATGGTGAATCCACGTCGAATGGTGAATCCACGTCGAATGGTGAATCCACGTCGAATGGTGAAGAAACAGCTTCGAAGATAGTGAGTGCTAGTTATCGAAAAATCATCTAGTTTAAAACTCTTCTGTAATTGAAACAATTAGAAATCGAGCACAAAATCAGGGGGCCTTGCAGACTGTCTCTGAAGTCTCTAAACTTGTTAATTAGTTAATTATCTGTATGGCTGATTACATCATCCATTTCAGTCATCGTCCTACGCAATCAACCGGGAGAAGAATCGAAAAAGAATCCAACTGAAGACAAAAAGGGTTAGATTTACATTGTTGTATTCCACTAAAATTACCAGATTCAGAAAAATCGTCGAGACGTTCGTCCTTCTGTTCGAGACGTTCGTCCTTCTGTTGTGCGCAGCTCGAATCAGCAGCCACTCACGGTAAGTGGATTCATTCACACTCAGAAAGTCATGAGCTATCTGCCGACCGCTGCCAGGCAAAGGGAGCACCTCTGTGGGCGGCCTATCAGTAAGCTACCAGCGCTCGATTTTTCGATTTTTGAGTAGCGGTTCCCTTCTATTCTGGGTCTTATTTTAGAATATTCCCTAAAAACATTACATAATTCTAGCAGATCCTCTGCTATTCTCCGCTCCTTGGGTCTTTGTGTAATATCTGAAACATCCTAAAACTTTCATTCCATCGTTCTTTCTTCCCTTTTTTCAACCATTTAGGCACTTTCTCCTTTCTCGATAATTTCTTAAGTTTTTCACCATGTAGTTCTGTCAATACTGTAAAAACTCAAAATAGCTCAAAATGCAGTACTAATATACGATTAAACCGAAAAAATTAAATTGAAGTTACTGTTTTCCGGCAAATTGTTCTATTAGTACACAAAAAGAGTTATATTAGTGATCAAAGTACTCCTCTGACTGGACGTGAATTACGGCAGAATTAAAAGTTTCAGTGAAAATCAACTCTTTTTTGACTCGAAAATGATTATCGTGGCTGATTTTCCGTTTTTTCGGCTCCAGTTGAAAATTTTGAGACAAACGTTTGAACTGTTATGCAAAACTGATGAAATTAAACGTTTTCCGAATTATTTTTCAGAAAAAATGAGAAAGTAATTCGAAGTTTAGCTAAATTCTCTCAAAACAAAAGATTTAACCCATAGATTTTACTTGTTTCCGATATATTTTTTTGAAAAAAGTCGGATTGCGAGCGATAAGTCAGAGTTTCCGGCGAAATTAGAAGAGTGTTCGACTAAACAAGCCAATTTTAGCAGATGGCATGGCAGAAATGTTTAAATTCGTTGAAATTCGTCAAAGTAAATAGTCAGAAATTGTCATCGAAAATCATGCATTATGCGGTTTTTTTATCGCTCGCCTCTGATTGTTTCTAATTCTTCGAAAACTAACTTACCTTACTTACCGATCTACCTGAAAACGGATTGAGCTTTCGATTAGAACTAGAAATAACCAAATTAGTAGTAGGGAACAGTTCCCCAGTTTTTTAACTTCTCAACTTTTGCTACGCGCAGCTATTTTCCTTTAAAATCGTTTTTTACGCATCATTTCGCGATTTCAAAAAAATAGTTCTACCGTTGTTCAATTTCTCAGAAAAACACTAAATATCGAAAGGTTTTGGTGAAAAACATAAGAAACAAACGAGAAAACGGGGGAAAAAATCAATTTCAAAACTTCAGCGAGGCCGTAGTGCCTGCGTCTCTTCTCTCTAATCCGTGTCAATGGATCGTGGTTGCATTATTTCTCTAAAATTTAGTTTTGACACGATGAAAACTCGAAAAAGATAAATATAGATGAATACTTGAACTTAAATGACAATTTGAGATAAGGTTTGCAAGAAATAGAATGAGTAAATGCTTTTAACGCAATCGGGCAAAGTTACATTGTTACACGAACCCTCTCATTCACAACGGCTACTGTCCGTTTGGATTCATACCGTATAAAGAAGAATTGCACAATTCCAAAGTATGAACGAGTTCAGAATTAACCGAAAAACTACTTCATTGATTTTGGGATGAAATAAATTATCTCCGAAACGTTGGAAGTCTTCTCCAAAGGAGTTCGGGTTACGGTATCTTCACTCCAAGAGTACATTTCTAACCAGTTTTACAAATTTGAAAATCGGTCCATAGTTATCGAAAACCTATAAACCCGTTTTCAAACTGGTTCATGTACAACTTTAACGGTGAAATTAGAGATCGAAACTGGATTTTTAGTTTCCGAAAAACAACGAATTCTCTTATCTCTCCCTTTTTGTCTTGAATTTAGTAGGTTTTTAATATACACATTCAGTAGGTTCGAGACTCCTATATCTGATAATCTTTACTATTAACAAACACCAGATTCTGTATGTTTGTCTGTGGTTCGCCGATCCTACCGCCCTTCCTACTGAACCGATTTTCTTCAAATTTGGACCAAAAGATCAGAAATTTCCACCACTCGATGCCCGTCTTTTTCTTTTTTCAAAATTCTCAAAATGACGCCTTCTGAGCCAAAAACACTGATAAAGCATAGGGGAATGAAAAACGGAAAAAGTGGCGTGAAACTGTCGGCCTAAGCGTCGTCATTTCTTTCCTTTCTTCGGCTTGCATTTTCCGTCGCCGCATGGTTAGTGTTGACGTGTCGGCGCGTCCGATCTGGCAAGTTATGCGGCGTTGACTACAGTTAGTCTTTAGTTCGATCCCTGGAGCGAAGCAAGATTTTTTAAATTTTTTTGTTGACATTTACATTCGGAAAAAAGAGGTTTCCGAACATGTCGTCTGTTTCCAATGAGAAAAAAATACGGGCCGCGTTCTAAAAAGAGATGACGTGAATGATGTTTTGGTATCATAGGATTCAGAAAAATAGATGATTCCAACCGTGTCGTTTTTCTTCCAGGCTGATCAAAATCATACAAATACGGGCAGTTTTCTGGAGACAGCTAAAAGGGGATTGTGGATATGGGTCCACATTTTTTAAAGTATTAATAGCCAATCTAACTAGCATTTACCGTCTTCTTCTTCTTACCACGGTTTTAGATCAGCCTACTTTTTCGTGTAAAATACAGTGAAAAGCGGAAGTTTCGTGAAGTCCAGACATGGGGCCACGTAAATCCCATTCTTCTGAACTGCTGATAACTATCATTTTCCTATTCCCTTCATGGCGTCATTGCCTCTACTGTTCCTGCCGACAATTTAGTGAATGATTATGGTGCTGTTTCTCAAGTTTCCGGTGAAAGTGTGCTCCATCGCTCAGAATGAGATGGGAAATTGAAGCTCGGAGGAGTTGATGGGATACCGGACATTCAACGCATGGCACAATAGTCGGTGAAGAAAAACGACGAAAAGAAGACTTCGGGCTGAATTTTTGCATATCAACTAATCTTTTGGTCCTCTACAAGGCCGCCTGAAGAAGCGAAAATTTTCCATGACTGAGAACAGAGATATAAAATCGCCCAACGGCCTTTTTGGCAGGCTTGGCTCGGATTCAGATATGAGCGTAAAGCTTGGCGGAATGGATGAGATTGAGGACGAGATGATGACACAGGAGTCAGTGTGGAAACGAGATTAAAAAAACGCATAAACTCGCTTTAGAGAGAAAAACAGATCAACTTTTACTGACTTCAGAAAAATAAAGCTGCTGATTCAAATCGCATGGTAGCCAAACGAAAAGCTGATAGTCAGGATGACACAAAATTGAGGTTGAAAATCATGGCAACTGATACAGCAGTCCGACTATCTCTACAGTCTGACACTGAGAAGTCGAACAGCAACAGAACCAACAGTAAAAATTGGAAACAGCAGTGAAAAAAGTCAGAAGATGATATAGAAGGGCTTCAGTAGCTTTCCGGGAAGCTACCAGACGATCGCCCGATGTTGTGACGGCGAGAAGAAAGGTGCTCTTTTCGGAGTAGCTGCTACTGATGTACAACCAGATCTTTACTACACCAGAAGGATGGATCAAATTTGTTCATATTGCGAGGGGCTATACTTCAAAGCTATGTTCGACTTTCAAATGGGGAAGGCCGGTGCGTTCAAGAACCCGATCTGTCAAATTCGGCAATGTTGACTGTAGTTAGTTGGATCAAGCCCATGTTGGGACGTGAAATATTTTTTCTTATATTCTGATATAGAAAAAAAAAAGATTCCAAACGTGTCCTCCGTTTCCGGATTCCGAACATGTCGTCCGTTTTCGGATTAATTACGATTTACTGTAACACCTAGAAGGGTGGTGTTAAGAAGGAGGTTTAGTCGCCGTTAGGCGACGTGAACCGACTGGTTTCTTATTTATCACCAGCCTGTCTCCCCCGCATTCGGCGGTTGAGCCGACTGGTCTCTCTTCATTCACGTAGTCATTGTCTTTCGAGTGTGCCCACATGGCCGAGTGATCTAAAGCGGCTGTCGCTGTCCAAAGCACGCCAGTTCGGTTTTGCCCACTGACTCAGTTTCTCTTCTCTTTCCAAAACCGCTGCGGACAGGGCCTCAGACAAACAGACAAACACCACTTGCTCACGATAAATCAAAGTGAACCTATGCAAACGCGCTCTTTTGAGAAAAATCGCTTACCTAAATTTTTTTGTTTAAACTGAAAATCTTTGTCAAAAAATAGTTTTAAGGATAAATATAATCGAGAAAGGCCAATTTTTTGAAAAAACAAAAAATATCAAAAAATTGCAATTTAGGCGTCAAATAATATTACCAAAATGTAGTCTCAACAAAGCGCGTTTGCATAGGTTACGATTGAATTATCGTGCACTTGTCTTTTATATATAAGAATGATTTTTCCAGAGTACTCCTCGCCAATTGAATCCTCCCCGTCACCCCTACAATTTCGCCGACTACTCCCATATGGAGTATCGTGAACACTTTCTTGGCGGACGTGGACCGACATTTGTAGGGGACTCATCCAGCTACAACAACGATAACGGAACAAACGTATGATTTAAAATAGACTAGAATGAATATCTCGTCCTTTTGCGATGCGATGGTTCAATAGACTTCGCTCTTTCAATAATACATCTATTAGATGACTTTTAACAGTTGAATACAATTGATGAGGGGAACGATCGTGGGTCACACGAGTCGTTCGGGTGTAAGGTGAAAAGTGAGAAAGAAGCGGGAGAGGGTCAAGCTAAGGAAATAGGGGCGTGATTAGAGGGGTGTAAGATACAAAGAATTAATGTTACAAATGCCCAAGAGGCACCCTGGGGCGACGGGTGCTGAAAGGTCATACAAACAGAGAATGACTCATGTCAAAAGTTAGGAAAGGAGACATTTGAATCATTTGAATTATAAAAGGAAGAAATATAAAACAATAGGAAAAAGGAAATAAGAAATTCAAATAATAACAATAATCAACCGGTTGAGTACTCGAATGCGAGTACATGATTACTGAATTGTCTTTTCATTACTTGTATTTTCTTTAAAACTAGATAAAGTCTCTTATCTCTTTTAGAATAGTTTTTTCGGCCTCTTCTCGATAATATTAATTTAAGTTTTGAGCGAAAATTCAGATTCTATTCATTCTCTACGAATCGTCATAAGCAAACATATCATAATTTAAGATCATTTCGAGATGAATCGTTTTCCCGAAAAAAAAATCTCTCAAAAGTAGGGATGTTAAAAATGCGTTTTACGGTAACCTTCGCCTTTTTCATTTCCGCTGGCGGCGATAATCGCCGCTTCAATTTCTTGCGAAGGCAACCTTCGCCTTTTTCATTTCCGGCGAAGGCCGCCTTTGCCTGTTATTAAAACGGCAATTTTTGACGCGTTTCATTTCCCAGTGTAAAAAATTCTGTTTTTTTTCAAATTTTGTGTAGAATTTAATTTCAAAAAGCGGCAAAAATTGCTTGCCGAGAAATGAAGAGCGGTAATGAAAACCGCAAGAAAAAAACTAAACTGGCGAAAATCGCCTGCCTTGGAAATGAATACGGTATTTTTCGCCGTATTGGAAAATGAAGAAGGCGAAGGCGCCCCGCAACATCCCTACTTAAAAGATATGAACTTTCGCCATTTTTGGTTGAAATTGTCCAACTTTGAGAGTGTGTTATGATGATTCTGATTGTCACATTCAGTAGGTTTTTAATGAATCATACAGATCAAGAGTGGAGCTACATTTTTGTGGTTGACAGCTTTTTTGTACGGAGACTCCCTAGAGAGTTATGATAGTTTTAAGCGGACAGCTCAAAAATCGCACTATTTTGCACTGAAAATGGTCGATTTGAGGAGGAAATTACTCTGTCGATAAGTAACTCTCTAGGGAGTGTCCGTACAAAAAAGTTACCAACTACAAAAATGAAGCTCTACTTTTGATCTGTAGGATTCATCAAAAATCTACTGAATGTGACAATCAGAATCATCATAACACACTTTCAAAGTTGGACAATTACAACTGAAAACGGTCAAAATCCATGACTTTTTGACCGGTACTGTAAGTCCCAAACTTTTGAGATTAGAGGAGCAATTCCAACTTTGAATGTTTCCATGCTCAAAAAAAAATACTTCGCTCTCATTCTAGGTAAATTTTTTAACTAGCTCCGATTTTCTTGAATTTAAGAATCTCTCAAAATCGAGGGATTATTTGAAATTTGCAAAAAAAAAGACATTTTCATTTGGAGAGAGACTCCTTTATTTATTTTCTCAACAATTATTTTTCCAGCCTCTTCCGAATCGCTCCAGTGGGCACCAATACGATCTTTCGGACATATCTCTAGAAATTGAGAATCCACGTGAAAACGAAGATCCTAATAGAAACGAGCAAGGAAAACATGCATCGGACATATACAGTGGAATCAGCAAATGTACGCCAGTAAATTATTTGTAAATAAACTATAAAAGTTTCACCAACCTTTGTCTTCCATTACTTGCTAACATCTTTCCAATTTGATGTAGGAAGTAATGAATTGAGCAGAGAGTCTGAAAAATGACTGCTTTTAATTACATGCGTCTCGGTGTAACAGCTTTTAGCATAGTGTCGATAGATATTAGAAATGTAGATCAAACCTAGAGCTTCAATTTTGTAGTTGACAACTATTTTGTTCAAATCCTTTCTAAAAAGTTATGGTTCATCAATTTATGCAGTTTCAAAATACCATTATTTTCCACTGAAAATGGTGTGTCATCTTCCAAAATGCTTTGTTTCATCTACCATTCACACAAAAATGAATATTTTCAGACTTGTCAAAAATCGGGCCGGGCCGGGCTGTAATTTTGCTCGGCTCGGCTCGGCCCGGCCTGGATTCAAAAATTGGTACTCATTTTTTTACAAAATTTTCTGAAAATTTTCAAAAAGTTAGCGTAAAAATGCTTAAATTAACATACGTATTCACCTTTTGATTGAATTTTGAGTTTTTATTCAAAAACTACTCCTTTTCAAAAAAATTTAAAAAAAAAACATTTTTTTCTGATTTCGGCCCGGCCCGTGACAAGTCTGGGTATTTTAAAACATTAAGTAACACTGTGATACACTCTCCTTACTAATCGTCCTCTGCGAGCATATCATCATATGAGATCATTTTGAGATCAATTGGTTTTATCGAAAATCACAAAAACAAACAAGTTTCCATCAGCTCTGAGATCTCTAAATCTGACATTTTTACAAATTTTCCCAAAAAAGTGGAGTTTCGAGAATATTTCCAGTTGATGACGTCATTGAGATACAGTACCGTGCAGTAATATATACAATTTGTCTTTTTTCAGTTGAGAATGATCAACTATGAGAGGGTGTTACAGTATTCCTGATTGTCCCACAAAATTATGCACAAATAATACAGATCAAAAGTAGAGCTTCATTTTTGTAGTTGACAGCTTTTTGTACGGAGACTCCCTAGAGAGTTAGGTCATTTTAAGTAGACAGCTCAAAAATCGTTGTCAACTACAACAATGAAGCTCCACCTTTGTTCTGTATGGTTTGAACATAATTTATTTTGTGGGACAATCAGTAATACCGTAATACCCTCTCAAAGTTGTTTATTTTCAACTGAAAATTGCCAAATTGTGTATCTTACTGGACGATACTGTTAGGTGATATATTCCTTAAGAGCAACAAAAATGAGAGTGACTACAATATATAATTAATCTCAAACTTAATACTTTTCTGCAACGGGGAAGAGACTTTTCCACAAATACATGTTTATAGACAACCGATAATCCTACAACGAATCACAATTCATTGTATTATGATGTTGAAGAAGAGAACCGTGCTGATGTGAATGAGAATTCCAGTTCAAGAAGAGTGACAACAGCAGACATGGAAAATACGAGAAGAATACAAAGTTCGTCGTTCCCGAAATCGTGGATTTTGAGAAATGATCCGAATTCTACTTTGAAAAACAATGCTCTCCGGCAGCTCCAACTTTGTCAACCTCAAAAAAAAGAAAGACTGACGACGGACACGATTCAACTAGGTACAAATTCGAGCAATCCAATGACCTTCTTCTACCGAAATTTTCGAGATTTGATAGGAAATCCTTACCCTGTGGATTTTGGACCAACAAACGGGTGGCCAAAAGTGGGTCTTTTTTGAAGAAAAAAGCGGTCTCTATAACGTTGATATTTCAGATGCGTTGCTATAATATAGTTGCCATCGGTGCGTCTACATTTCCACATACTTGGCTTCTACTCCAAGACAGAAATTGTCACGAAATACGTTATTTGACAAAAGTCAACGTTCCAAATTGGAGAAAGTTTCTCACTGAAGACGACGAGCAAAACGACGAAGAGTAAAGTTGAATGGGATATTAAGTGTGAATTTTATTGTAATGAATCGTGTTTTCTTTTTCATTGTTTTTCTTTTCAAAAGTGTCGTTAAGATTGTAAAACTAACACTTTTTATAGCTTTCACAACACCCAAAATCTTTACTATTAACAAACACCAGATTCTGTATGTTTGTCCGTATGTCGCCGATCCTACCGCCCTCCTTACTGAACCGATTTTCTTCAAGTTTGGACCAAAAGATCAGAAATTTTCTCTTAATGATGCCCGTCTTTTTCTTTTTTCAAAATTCTCAAAATTACGCCTTCTGAGCCAAAAACACTGATAAAGCATGGGGAATGAAAAACGGAAAAAGTGGCGTGAAACTGTCGGCCTAAGCGTCGTCATTTCTTTCCTTTCTTTGACTTGCGTTTTCCGTGGCCGCATGTCCACAGGCAAACCGCTCCGGATGAAATTTGGTCCAAACGCGGATGAACACTCGGTGTCAAAACGATACCAAAAAAGACATCAAATTTGGTCCTAATTTGGACCAATTTTCATCCTCGGCGGTCGACAGCGGAAAATTTGGGCAGGGGTTCCCCGGATCAAAATTTTCTGGTTCTAGTAGAATTAATGACCTGTAATGTAAACACAAAAAATGAAGCATATTACATAGAATTATTATTCTTACTCGTCTAAATGGTTCACAGGAAATTCACAAGAAATAATTAGCATGAGGCTAGATGATAAAAAATGAAATATTGAAGGGAAGGGGATATCACATATTTGTGTAGTCACCGTACGCATGAATTGTCGACTGTCCATTTTCTTCGTCGTTGTAGAATGGATCCATTTCGTCTGGCGAGAGAGAATTTGATTCGACGAGTAGCAGTCCTTCATTAGATCAGAAATTCGGTGAACTGAAAACTTTTCCATTACTTTTCAGTCAGGGACTTATAATGATTGGATTGGATATTACGTTAATAGGTGATCTTTGAATTCCTCAGCAGTAGCTTGACACGATCCTTTGCCGTGCTCTTGATTGAATTCCATTCGTCTCTTCTCTCTGAAACTTCCCAAATTACTACATGATTAATGAATAGTACTCACAAAAAAGAGTAGATGGTGCTGGTTATCGTGGATGCTTAGCTGCAATAGGGGGCTGGGGTTGAACTCAGTGGTGCGCCCTTCTGCAACCAGGGCGACCACAGGTGGTTCGCGATGGATGCTATATGGGGCATATTCTAAATGGAAGCATATAACCTCCCATATGCTCGCATAAAACGATGTGCTTCGCGCGCGGAAGTGATATGCTTCGAGGCGTGGTGCTTGTGGCACGGATCCTGCGTGCTTCCATATAGCTCGCATATAGGATCCATGTTTTCACCGTAAACCTGAAACTTGCAACGACACTCCGCCATTACACCATGGCGTGCTGTTTATCGTAATTGAAACTGCATTTTTTTTCAAAGACATTTTCATAATTTTCTCCGTTTTCGAAGATTTTCATGCACTTTTTGTCGAATTTTGCTGAAAACAAATTACGACTAAATAAAAATTAATTTTTAATTAATGTCCGAAAAGTATAATTTTAATTTTCAAGCTGAATCGCGATTTTTTAGGGAAAGCTCAATGAAATGAAATAAAATGATATCTTATTCAAATGAAAGTAAGAGCGTCTTTATTTTTCTTACTTCGGATTGGCTATAATAATTATTTTTAGATGGAAAAAGGTAAGACGGTAAGTTTTTGTCAAGACGAAGTAAGAAAAGTAAGAAGCTCATCACTGTGTTATACGGTTTTCGGAAAACATTCATTTCGTTGATCAGGTGATTTAAACTTTTTTGATTCATTTCTGTTTTTTTGGTAAGAAATGGAATGAAAGAAAAGGAACGGAAAAATAAGTTATAGCTTTCTGTGCTTTCTCTAAAACTATTCGTGTTTTTGTTACTGAAAGTATAGTCGTAATTTGTTTTCAATAAAAATTGAAAACGGAGAAAATGAATATGTCAAAAAGAATAGAGCTGAACAGACTCAGAATGGAATAGCAAAGTAGCAACACGTTATAATGGGTTGAATTAGTGGGCGAGGGCATCGTACGAGCTGTCGGTAGACATGATAAACGGCAAGAATAACACGGATCGCGCGTGGGTCATATATGCTCCCCGCTGCACCACATGCTTCCATATACCAGGCATATAACTAGCACATAAGTTTCCTATGACTCCCATATTCGACACCGCGCGAACGCACAATGCTTCCATCGCGAACCACCTGTGACCGCACCCTCTCACTACCACTGCGCCATTTTCGCTGTTTTTTCTAATGTGAAAAGGAAAGTTAAGAGAGGGATGCCGCGTGAACAAAATGAGGCTTGGATTTCCAGAATTTTCAGATCGAGTTTTCTAGCCAATGAGAAGAACTCTGCAAATTCTGACAACGCCATTCAATTGAGAACATTCGAAAGTATATGTGTGCCAAGTTTCAGCAAATTCCTAACCGGTGTATGAAAAAGGTTCCCTTGTCAGGTCAAAAAAACATTGTTGCAATTACATCGTTCTTAGTTTTTAGAAAAAAAACTCCCTGATATTCAGAAAGGTAGAATCACTATTCAAATAAAAAATTAGAGAAGTTCTAAATTTGATGAAATGGGAAAAATAGATTCTCCGTTTTACGAAGTCCTCATGTGTTGACTGAGAATTCGGATTTTGTTGCTTTGCTGTATCACGTAGTTCGAAATTAGAGTTATTCGATTGTCATTAACCGTTTTTTGATATCTTTCACAGTCTTCATGATACTGCCAAAAAAGGGGGTTTTCCAGTTCATTAAAATCCTTTCTTTTGGAATAAGTAAGACATCTAATGTTCTAAATTCATAACAGTGACATCCGAATCATGTCAGGTAATAGAAAACTCAACTGAAACATAAAATAATGTTGAAATCCCTCTGTGAGAGTAAGTCAGACAGGATTAATATCCTACATCCCCTCTTTGCTTCGCGGACCAATTAGCGAGTGGACTCTATGTGCATTTCTCGTTCTAATCCATCACAGAAAGGGAAAGTACGGCAGCACTTTGTTACTCATGACAACCGATGTTTTAGTGGGGTTTCATAAAATTGAGAGGAGCTTTTTGGACAAGAGAAGTTCGAAAGATGAGTAACGGGAACGTCATATGTCCAATGAGTCATTCAGCAATTAACTATTAAAAACTGGTGGTTGAAACAGTACATGGCATTGTCAGTGCTTATGACACTGGAAAAAGTGACATTGAGAAATTACTGTTCTTCAAACTCATTAAACCTTGTCATTTTTTTAAACAGTTAATGATTTAATAGGCTCGGCTCTATTGATTTTCCACCATGACCAAATCTCAACTTATTCAGTTTTACCTAGTTTATAACTAAGCTGATAAAACTTCAAACTAATACTGACAAAAATGAAACACCAATCAGTAACTCTGTCAAGTGATGACCAAATTTTTAAAACCAATACAAACCAACCAGGAATTATCATAAACGAGCGTATTAAATTTCAAGCGAACGCGCATTCTTAATTCATAAATGAAAAACGTCTTTCCTTCCTAACCACCCTTTTTGATTTATTGCTCGTTGTTGCTCGGAAAAATTTTCTCTGTTTCATTGAAGTGATGTTAGCAGAGGTGGATGTTTCTATTCGTTTTTGTTGGTAAATGCTTTGGAATTAAACAAAAAAAAAACTTCGAAATGAATTCCCGCAACTTTTCCTCTAAATCTTGGTATCTGATTTAAAATATTCTGTTTTGAACATACAATGAGAGAAGATTTGGGTAACTCACATAATCAGGTCGATCTAGTCTACTGTTCTATCGCTGAAAGTACGTTTGATTCAAATTTGTTTCTCGTTGTTTCTGGAGGAGGTGTTTCGGTCAAATCGCGTGCACCCCTCAGAAAACTTTGTCACTTTGACCAGACAGGTACCCGTACACCTAATTACAGTGCATGGTTAAGAAAATGTGTTTATGAAACATTGACCAGCCCTAAAATCTAAAGATTGGCATGCCCTACCCCACATTGTCGCGTTTATCAGTTGAGCACATAAAATTCAAAAAAAGTTCTTGGAAAATATCGTCGCGAACTCTAGTAAAAAATTTTTACAGTTTTAGTAAAATAAGAAAGTGCTGCAACGGTATCAATTTTAATCGAACTTGATTAAAAAGATTCTCAAACTCAAAAACGATTGAAATTGTTATTATGACTTTGAATAATAAGTAATTTTTGATTCGGAATTTTTTGAGTGATGAAAAACAAATCTATTCTGGCATCACCATTGTGAATTCAATGCCACAAACTATAACTACTCTGGAAAACAGTAGTATTTTGTGCAAAAAAGGGATCTAGATAACAAAAATGAACGCTCGAACGGAAAAAATAAAGAAAATTCAAATCCGGCCAAAAAAGATGAGACTTGCAGATAAAAGACTCAATTTCTGAATTCCTCTTCTCTTTTTTGTCGCCACCAAAACAGAAAACAGACAAAGAAAAGAAGAGAAAAACTTCTCATTTTCCCCCCGTTTTGAACTCTCTTACCTCTCAATTATCTTCCCTAATCCCCCAAGGGAAATACTTCGGAAAAAAAGAAAAAAAAACGAGAAATAATTAGAAATTCCTCACCTTTTTTCCGGCTTTCTTCACCCAATCCAACTGCATTTTTTGTGTTGATTTAGACGAATTTGAGCTAAATTTCGAGCGATTCGATTTTTGTCCTGAATTCAGACAATTCTCTTGATCGGGATCATCGGATTCTCTGAAAAGGTTTATTGATTTTTATTTTTGTTAGTAAGTTTCAAGGAAAAAAGAGTAGTTGAATGGGAGAATAAGATGTCCGACTTTTTATGATCTACACCCAGAATTATATTGTCTCTTCTTCCTTATTTTTGGGTTGACGAGTTTCGAAAGAAGGGGGAGGAGAGGGGAGACTTCTGGGAGTAGTAGTAGTAAAATTGAGAAAAGATGATTATTATTTTTGACATGTATATGGAATAGAAGGTTTCCAGTTTGTATCAATTTAGTCATAGTTGTCAAGGTCCGAGAATACGCGATAAAATTCAAAATTCATATTTTTCTTGAAAAAAGTCAAACTACGCTTCAAAATTAGAAGAAACTTCGAAACATCTTCAAATTGTTCACATTTTTAATGATAAATTTTTAAAATTTTTTTAAGCCGGTCCGGGCGTGAACAAGTAAGGATTTAGTTTCTGTTTCAGAGAGTCAAAATTACAGGTAAATGAAATTTAATTAGTACGGGTGTTGTAAAGAAATTGTTTTTCTTGACTTTGGTGTTTGAGGACTAGGAGCTCTCGTCGTTAATCTAGAACCACACACTCTATTAGTGGTAATAGATTTCGACACTAAGTAAACTACTAAAAAAGGTTTTTGGAGACATTTTATTAAAGAAACTTTACCGACGCTTCAAAATAAATCGGTTTTTTGTTTGCTTTCGTTCGATGTCAGACAGTAAACGTATTGGTTTGCTGTTACAAGAAGGCGTTAACACAGTAGCTTGAAACAATAATCTCTATTCAGATTCCATTTTTTGTTCTCAAGTTACGTAATTGCCATGAGATTTGAATTTATTTATTGAAAGAAGGGCACTTGCCACTTATACTTTAGATCTAAACACATTATCATAATTACCAATCAGCTGGAACAGTGAAGAAAAAATGGAAGAAGATAGCCCGAAACATTTCATAAAACTGTATCAAAATCAGCAACTGTTAACTCTTTGAGGAAAAAATGGATGGGTTAATAACTTGAAATCGAATGGTTTTAGAAATGCAGTGTGAATAAGCTCATTTACGATTAAACATATAAAAAATTTGAAACAGAAAAATGTGTCAACATAATTCTATCTTGGTTGGAGCATTGTTGTCTTCAATAATTTTGTTGGATTATTTCTCTGTTATGAGGATGGATTAATACTCACAGTGGAAACTAGAAGATAGTTCCTGGAGGCCATTTTTCTAATTTGTAACGAAACATGAATTGCTCCCTAGTTACAGAACTACCAAGTAGTGTTTCAGAAACTCGAAATTTTAATAGTTTAGGAATTCCATTTGGATAGTTATTGATAAGAATTGTGTGTGAGAACTTCAATAACCATTTTGTAGGAACGAAAATCCAAACTATTCTTTTCTGTTATTCGAAAAGTGAAAGTAGAAGTTGAAACAGAATAACCGGTGGTAGTTAATATTGTTACTGGTATAGGAAAAATGAACTAAAATTGGTTCCTACAGTTATCAAAACGACTTTTCTCATATTTCGGGATTAGTTTAATTCAGTTAACTTATGTAAATGATAAACTGGGGAGTTAGATTTTATTCAAAAATCATTAGATTATCAGAATTAAAACTAAAATACAATGTTCTTGAAAAATAAATTTTTTCAAAAAATATCTAGAAGAAATTTAGTGTTTCGCCGTCTTTGTGAAAGCGTCGAGAGGAAAATCGGATGCTTAAGTTGAATAAGAAAATCGTGATTTAAATTAACTTTAAGAAACTTCAGAAAATAACTCATCAGTGCACGAGACCACTACTCTCTCGAACACATGACAATAATTCGAAACAGAAAACAGAGAGAGTGGTTCCAGTTGTTCACAACTTTGTTTTGAAACGAACACAGAAAATGAAGACAATTGGTCCCAACGGCACCACTTGAGAAAGAAACTACCAGTAGATCAAAAATTGCAAACTGAACATTTTTCATACTCAACCAGGAACTAAACCCAATATGTACCTACGTGATTCTCAAAGTAAAAAAATACTAAAGAAATAATGAATTGAGGTCACTATAAAAAAGAGAAAAACGCGTAGTATTAAGTCAACCGAAAACAAAAAAAGACAAAAACGTTTTCTTCCTCTCTCCCGAAAAACCTGGAATACTTGGTCCCCTCCAAAGAGAGAAGAAGTGCACAAAAATACGTGTCTATTGAATGCGGGTCAAGTTATTAAGCACAACAACGCAAGGGCAAGAGGAGGTATTTGAAGAAGTGAAAAGAAGGGACTTCCTATGGTGAAGAGAACAAGAACAAGAGAGCATACATCGGGCAGAGAGAAAGTACAAGATGGATTGGTGGGAAGAATGATTTAAGAGGGAGAGGTGAGTTCAGAATTGGTTTAGTTATAACTTAAAGAGTTCAGAGTTTACTAAAAATTCTTGATCAATAGAATGAGAAATCATTTTCAAGTTGTACAACTAAACTTAAATGAATATTCTGAAACCGGTCTCATAGAAATTTCAGCTTACATTTTTTGAATCAACTTTAAGTTTTGCTAATTGGAAATACTGTTTGCATGGGAAAATTTGAAGATTCAGCGAAACTAAATGAAGTTAACAATTGAAATCGATTGAGATGCCAAAACATATAATAACACAGAGAAATTGGAAATTTTACATTACCAAAAAGTATTCAGAATATTATTCGTGTTTCAAAATGTTTGCAACCGTTATTCACGATATCGAACCTACATTCAATACACTCATGTTGGTTTTATAAAATAGAAGATATTTTTTTTTTGAGGAAATCATGAAAACTGCTGATTTCTTAGAGATGAAAGATGACAATCATATTCAAGTTGTGCAACTAAATTTAAATGAATATTCTGAAACCGGTCTCATAGAAAGCTCAGCTCATATTTTTTGAAACAACACTTAATTTTACTAATTTAAAATACCGTTTAAAGGAGTTTCTAAAATGCGAAAAACTAACGAAAAACATTAACAAAACCGTGAAACTGAGAATTTTCCAGTTATAGTGATAAGTTATAGTGATAATACACCTTCTGACTCTGATGGTAACATGACTAAAGTTGTAAAAACCGGTGAAACTAGCTTGATCTGTTTCAGAAAACTAGCGAAAACATGAAACTTATTTGTGGCCAGATATCAAAGTAGAAAGACAAGTATTCCTTGTCAAGAAACATTCACAGTTTCACAAAAAAAACTTTCAGGATATTGAACTCGTATCAGACTTATTGTCCAGGACACAACATTACTCAAGCGAGACTCAAGTGTTCTTATTTTGTATATCATGTTACCTGACATTAAGAAAAACGGGCTGAAAGATCTTCAAGTAGGTTATTGAATTTCAAAATTAATATTGGTTTCGCTACATTCAAGAAAGCCTCAGAAGCAAAATGAAAATTGAAACTCATAATTGATGTAGAATTGATACAGGGAATTTAATTTCGGATCAAAAAATGTAATCAGTCTACAAAGCTTTTAATGTCGTTAAGAATATCGCAGTAAAAAGATGGGGGAGATGAAACTGTGATTTAAAAAATGTTTCTGCTCAATTGTTTCGTTTTAAAGCTATTACTGCATTCTTGCGGAACCCAAACATTTCAAATTTAACAGAAACCGTCCTAATGAACAGCTGGCCTGGAATATCACATGTGGGACTTTCAAAATAAAAAAGAGCTTTCACAGGTTCTATTCAGACTAATATGAGTATTTGTCTAAAACCTACAACTGTAATAAATGAACACCAACCATATCTATTCTGTCTGTTTCAGCTTTGTTTGAAAAATACATACTTGTATTTTTGCACGTTGCACATTTCTCTCATTTTATAAGAAAAAATGAAACGTTCTCTCATAAAACACTCTAAATAAAAGAGCACATCCTCCCTCCATTAAAACATCGTCATTTCCCATTCCGTAATAAAACAAGACTCCATTTATTCAAGTGAACGATTAGAAATAAAATGAGCTTTCGTGACACCATAAATTGTTCGTATGTATTTCGAAAAGAAAAATGAAGGGGAGGAGAATAGAGATTGAACGGGGACAATTTTAGAAATCGAGTGTTCGTTTAGTAGTTTTTGAAATGAAGGGGGGAGTGAGACTAGATGTTTTCGGTTCGGTTACTCCAGGTGTATAGGTGTTCTTGATTCTGAGTTTCCTAGATTTAATAAACAAATAAAATTTCTAAAATAATGTAGAAGTTTGGAAACAGAATATTCAAAAATTAAATTACTGTTTCAAAACTTTGCAATAATGTTGAAAGAGGCTTAATTGTATTTGTTTTCATATAGCCTATTTAGAATACAAAAGTAAACTAACATTGAGATTAGGCATAGTTTACCAGAACAAGTCTCTGAAACAGTATTTTATGTAACAAAATTATGTTTCAGCAGGTTCAAAACGAACAATTAATCAGGTAATAAGAAGAACTTTGTTCCATTGGATGAACAGTAGTTAGCCATCAATTCTATGAAGTTTAGTTTTCGATTTGAAAAATAATACTGTTCAACCCATTTGATAGATAACTGGAAAGTAACATCTCTGTAATAAATTCCTTCTACTCCAATTTCACATACTTTTCACGGACCGGGCTGGGCAACTTTCCAAATTTCCATCGGCGGCTCGGCCCGGACAAAGCGCTTTTCCGTAAAAAAATATTTTTTTACAACAGAAATTTTTGAAAAAGGAGTTTTTGGGGTATTATGAGCTAAAATTCGAGTAAATTGACAAATTTAAATAGTTCCACAGAGAACGTAGTGGTAAAAAGCATTTGAAAATAATTTTTGGGTGTTTAATTCAAAAACAAAATTCCTCGGCCCTGCCCCCATCAAACGACAAGTTAGCAAAATCAAGAGAATACATGAAATATATTACACAAGGTTTGAAAAGTGGATGAAACAAAACTTTTGAAACTGTTTCTGACAGTAATAAACCCAGTCTACTAAAAAGGAATATATGACTCTACTGTTAAGAGTTAACTGTCTACACGAGAATAATTCAATGCTTGGTTCCGAAAATTTTGTGCCTACCAGTAAGAAAAATAACTGTTTCGAACAAGGTATGGCTATTTCCAATAAAGCATTGCCCCAATTTCAATGTTCCCAGCCAAAAAACCAACAATAAGAAAAATAATCAAAAAAAAGTTGGTGCTTTCCGAAAAACAAAAAGTAATGCAGCGACGAAGAAATAAATTAATCGCAGTCAGATGTATCCCCTCTCTGCATCATGGGAACTTGGACAAAGAGACAACAAGAATATGGGAAAGTATTTCGAAAATAGAGAAAGGACCATCGACTAGAAGTTCAATTTTCTTGTCGAAACTCTATAAACTTTCCGTTCAATTCAATAAAATACGTATTCAGATATTCATGTCTTGTTCACTTTTTTTATTGGGTGAAAGCAGAAAATTGGATATTTTATTGAACTTTATCAACTTTGTAAAAATCTTTCTTCTTATATTGATGCCCTTCTTATGTTTCGAAAAAAATTGTGAAACAGTCAGCCGCCTTCAGCTCACTGGACATGGAAAAATAATGCAATACGTGTGGAAGACAGCTAAAACCAAGGATAATACCTTAAACAAATCAAAAAATGAAAACTGACATATCCATTAATCCAGTATCATTTTTATTAAAAAAAAAACGAATCTATGAAAAATATTGTTGAAGTAGAACATATTTAGTTGAATTTTGATATTTTTAGAAACATTTTTTCACAAACTAGGGAGTAGGTTTTCTTCAATTTGAAGACCAGAGTACTTCAGCTCAAAGCTACCTGCAGGAAATCAAACAATATTATCACTATTTCAAGCACTTGTCAAATGAAATGTGACTAACTAATTACTATTACTAGTTGCTTTACGATGGCATGCATCAGTCAGAATGTGAAATAAATAAAAAAGAAATTTCAATTATCAGTTTCTGCTGAAATTGTGAATAGAAATTACTTATGACATGTAATAAATTTAATGCCGCATTCTAGAATTTCAATTTTTTCTGTTCTACCGAGTCTGCATTTTTTTTTCAAAAAATGAAGTACTATTAGGAACTGGATATCACGGTGTAGTTCTCGCTTAGACTTCTTGGACTCAGAAAGGAAATTGAAATTAAATTGAAAATTTATTAGCTCGGCACGCTTCTTACATCCGCGCTCTACCGAAATTGGAGAAAAATGTGTGCGAAATTGAGAGCCTTAGAGAAAAATATTCATTTTTCAAGGGCAATTCGGTGGAGCGCAGTTGTAACAACTGTGCCGAGCTATTATTACTCAATCGGGCAATCCTGCTAAAAACTAAACCACGAACTTTTTTTTGCATTTTCGGGTCAAAAAATAGACGGTTAATTGCAGTCGGATACTTTGGTTGAACCCGGCAGAAAAACTGAACCACTAACAATCAAAATTTGAAACAGAAGAAAACAAAGAACTCTCTATCCAATTTTCTAAAGTATCCTTCTCCGAGTCTTTTGATTCTTCCTGAGACATTCCATTAGTAAATCACATCCTTGACAACCCTCCAAGGAAGATTCAAATTTCAGCTCAAAACACAAAGTGCATCTGGTCATTTCTCATTCTTTCCTTTCTTCTCTGTATCTCATTTTCAGGGGAAACAAAGAGCACAAAGGTCAACTCACTTTTCCAGTATTGCAGTCTTCGAACCCATCTTTTGTGCTTTTTCCGAGTCGATTGGGGGAAATTGAAGATGGGGAAAATCAGGCGAAGAGTGAGAATGAATTGAAACCGATTTGTTTAGATGTAGTGGAGAAACAGAAATGAGATTCAAAATGAAAACCACATGAAAAAAAAACGGATTGGTCAACCAATTTATCTCTATTTCTCTTCGAGACGGATCACTTTTTGACAGCTATTCGAATTGAAAACTGATTAAATGCGGAGCTAATTTCGACTGGAAAGTAGAAATTTCATGTTTTTCCAAGCACTTTTTCAGTACTTGTATTAGGTTGGCAAGAAAGTTTTTGATCATAACTCAAGTCATTCCTACTCAGACAGAAAATATGCCCGATAGCATACGTAGTGACTATATTGGTACACAACAGTCTGCTGTTTATTGGGTACGTTCCGGATATCCTCCTGCCAAAACTCCGGTTGTTTCATGCTAAAATAAACTTGAACCCATTTCTCGACTTGACTTCAAGTTTCGAATTCCTGTCCAGCTGTAGCACGCTGTATTACCCCGAATATATGATATTTTGTTAGAAGAAGGTTACAGCTGTAATTTGTGTGAGCAAGAAGTATTTTGCAAAAGTAGGTGAAAATGTACGTCGTCGATTATGTAACATGCGGATGCGCAACATCATGGAGGCGGTGGATTTTTTGACCGCGTGAAACTGAGGACTTGCGTAGAGCTTTAATTTTTTGGACAGTGAAAGAGCAGTAGTGTAAGATTATGGTCTTGCACTTGTCTAGAAGATTCCAGTAATATACGTTGTGTAGGGAGGGCATGACTTTCATTTGGAATCGTTCTCGTTTGACGATGTCTGCTGGCGTTCTATCAACGCCGAGTCACTTGACTTTTCTGTAATAATTACTGTACAAGACCATCTCCCTGTTAAAACGAAGAAACGGTTCAATCAATTAAAATTTGGAGGAGAAGAGAGGAATTGAAGTCGTAGGACTACCCTTCGCTAAAAGTTAAAATCGACTAAAAGATGTCGAACACGTATCTCAATTTTTATTCTTGCCAACACGTTTCAAAAAGTTTTTAGCTGTGTTAGTAAACAGTGTGGACTGTCATTGATAATTCACAAAAATACTTGGATGGATACTCTTCCTCTATAACTCACAGCATGTACAAATCCTGTTCATATGATCTTTTAGTACGTGATACTTTGATCATTCAAAATGACATTTCTCAACGTTGTGAACTAAATTACTTTTAGTGTGTCGATAGAAGATTTCACCCTTGCTAAGTTCTCCTATCGGTTGAGCAATTATAGTAATTTTAGTATAACATGTAATGGGAAATCGAAAATATTGCTGTAAGAATTGTTGGTCAAGAAAGAAAATAGGCAGGGCTCTCCCAGAAAGGAAGCGTCGGAGAGAAATGCTGTATACTATCAGAATTCCAGAGAGTTTATCTAACATAGGCCATGCATAGTTGGTTTTGATTCTCGTCATTTGTCTGACAGCATTCAAAACAAATCATGGTCAAAAACTTTCTTGCCAACCTAATAGTTTTGAAAGTGGAACATCTGGTTTTCTCCAAAAGACGTCAAAGCACGGAACGGAACAAAAAAGTCTGAAAACCTACACAACAAAAGAAAATATGTGATACATTCAAATATCTTCCTCCATTTTTTCGGTTACACTGATATTTTATCTTTCAATTCCCTGATTCTGCCACGTTTTAAGATGTTAACTGGTTTCGAGCACTGATTACGAATCAGAGGATTTTTAAAGATCCAGTGAATACAATGTAACTTCCTGTTTTGCAATCTGCAGAAAAAACACCAAGACCAAGGTTTACAATTCGTAAATGATGAGACCACCGAAACAAGACAGGACGACGAAATCTCAGAAAATAGTCTAATTGAGAACTTCAGGAGTTTTTTTTAACGTACATGTGTCATGTCAAGCTATCGAATTATTTCTTTTTTTCGAGTAGATTGTTTTCCAGAGCACGGTCTCCCACACTGCCAAAAAGAACTGCAAGAAACGTGAAGCCGATTTTTTCACGTTTCAATTCAACTCTTTTATTTTTTGCACTGAAAATGCAGTATTTTTTAGATTTGCAGACGTCGCAATGGGTGAAAAACGGGTCCCGTCCATCAGAATTGTGGAAAATAAAATTCTCTATCTTATGAGCTAAAGAACGTGAACATTGGTGAGAAACTGACTTTTTTGATACAGAAAAACCGGGTTTCAGAGAAATGAGTATAACTTTTTTGAAAGAAAACATTTTCTGAATAAATCTGCACATATTGTACTTGAGGATGCTCTGAAACTGTTATAATTTTTAGAACAAGAAATGTTGATTGAAATGGCTGAAAATCTCATTATTCTGAAAACCGGTTTTTCTGTATCAAAAAAGTCAGTTTCTCACCAATGTTCACGTTCTTTAGCTCATAAGATAGAGAATTTTATTTTCCACCATTCTGATGGACGGGACCCGTTTTTCACCCATTGCGACGTCTGCAAACCTAAAAAATACTGCATTTTCAGTGAAAAAAATAAAAGAATTGAATTGAAACGTGAAAAAATCGGCTTCACGTTTCTTGTAGTTCTTTTTGGCAGTGTGGGAAACCGTGCAGAGCTCTACAAAAAATACAAGTTTTACAGATGTTAGAAGTTCAAAACTCCATTTCTTAGTACTACCAAACTTTGACAGCACGGAAGATAAATATATCAGACAAGTTTTTTTTAACATTCAAAAACTCCAACTGTAAACTCTTTTTTGATGCATATCAGCTGTACTCAATCTATCGAATTTTAGTGATTTTCGAAAATTTTACAAAAAACTTGTGAAACACGATTTTTCACTCAGAACGTTTATTGAATCCAAAAATGTCTTCCAAGTTTCAGGTCAATCGGACCAGTTTGAAACAAGCTCTAAAATCCAAAAGTTGAAAACTTTTTGAGCGGTACTTGCTTTTATCTGATTGTCCGAGGGAAAATGATCTTCAATTGATCAAAAAAGTGAATTAATTTTCTGTTTCTCAAATTTAGATGTAGTGTGGAAACAGAAATGAAATGCGAAATGAAAACCACATGAAAAAAGAAACAGATTGATCAACCAATTTATTTGAGAAAAAAGTAAATAAAAGATTTTAAATTTTATCTACTGGATTTGTTTTTTTTGGTTTCTTCAAGGTGACTCAATTTAACTTTATTTCTCATTAACGTCCTTTAAAACATTCAATCACTTTTCAGTTTGACTGCTGAAGACAACACGAATCTGATGAAACTGAAAGCTCGCTTCGTGATGAGAACCAATACAAATGAGATTAATAACAAAGAAATAAATCCAACAAAAGCAATATCAATCAGAAAATACTCAATGAATGACATTTGTCGAGAGTATGGATCCAGTGACGGCAGACGTCCGAGTCTGAAGAAACGAAACGTTTTTAAAGACAACGTTGGAGATTATTTTTTAAGTTTCACGGTGTCCTAAAATATTTTCAATTTTCTGAAAAAATTAATAAGTCTTTAATAGAAATTGTATCTTTTGAGGCTTAATGATTGGGGGTTTACAACAGTGTGTCTCGTAAAACAGCTCACCTTGCTGCGAACTCAGCATGTCTCACTAGTAGTTCTTTCGGTTTCACCGGCTGGTTAGCCAATTGTAATGCAAGAGTTTCAGAGGACGATCGGTATCTGAAATTGTTTCAAAATTTGTATTTTTAAGTCATATAGATTTCTCACGATTTATCAAACAAAATGATCCTCAAGACTTCTTCAATCTTATTTGAATCCGCCAATTCATATTTTGAAATTTCAATTGATCCATTGTGTCTAGCAAGCATTTTTGCATTTCTCATTTGATCAGCAAAAATTGGACACTGAAAATAAGAAGGTACGAATGAAGGCACGGTTTTTTAAGATTTACCAAGATAGTAGGTTTTCCTAAGTAGCTGACTTCATTAACACTGCCAAGACCACCGTGAGTAAAGAATGCAGATAGACGAGAGTCACCTGGAAATGGAAATTACAAATTGGAATTTTGAAATAAACTAACCGAGAAGCGCAGTCTGTGGAATCCACTTCGAGAAATGAATATTCTCGATTTCCTTAGAGAAGGTACTAGAGTCATCTGATTCATACTTCCAGATAAATGTGACTTCTGGAAAAGTGGCCATGGCTCTTGCTAGAGATTTTCTGAAAAATTAGTTATTGATATTAAGAGACGTAAATACCAATAAACAGTTCCATGAGATTTGGGAACTAAACATATTGAAACCGAAAAAAAAAGTAGTTTTCGAAAATTTTCTTTACGAACCGTGTGGTATTTAAATTTTCCGAAGCCATAACTCACTTATACTCCAATGGCATATCCTTTGACAACATAAAAGAAACAAAAGAAATCAAAACTGTCTTTGATCTCATGTTCAGAATCCGATCCCACTCTTCATCCACTTTCATATTTCTCAACTTCTCAATATCCACTAAAATCCCACCAATTTGAACATTTTTCTCCAGTGTTGGACGCGGATAATCAATGTACGGATTGGAATTTGTGAAAATAAAAGAGCTCTGAGGCTCCATGGAAGCCATCTCAATGAAGGAGTACGGTGGACGGAAAGATTTAAATTCTCGTTTCGGAAGGAAAGTGTTCATGATCGGAATACTGATTGAATTGACAAGTCGATCACTGAAACTCATTCTATCAGAGAACTCAGATATGGGAACTGAAAAGAAATTTATAAAGACAGAAAAGAGTTTTTGAGTTAAACCAACATGGAATGGCACTTGGCATGAATGGTTCTCCGATCGAATACAATAAACTATTGTCAAATGCAATGGAGGTCGAGGGAATGAAAGTTTCGATTTGAAGGTAGTCGAGGACACCTGGAATGTCAATAGAGCGCATTTCACCTAATCAAAAACTCACTATAAGCAGGTGGCACAATATTTTCGAATATCATCACATCGAAATTTTCTTCTTTGAGATTATCTAACAGCTCTAAGTTCTCCTCGAGCACTTTAGTAAGCTCCACAAACATCTCGAAAAACGTGTCAATCATTGGTAAGATCTCGTATATCGATGAGTCTTGTTTCCAGAATTTCGAAGGGTCACTCATTTGAAATTTGTCTCCAATTAGTGCAAGTTGCTCACTTGGCTCCAAGTGAATCACATTTTTGGAAGTTCTCACGTAGTTGATTTTTGCATACTTTCTGGTGACGGTTGGTGTGAAAAATGTCTGAATTTTTTCAGTTTTTGTTCAAAATTCTGATAGTGAGCTCTGCTCAAAACGTACCACATTATGTCCTGCATCTGAAAGAGTATCTGCAATTTTCGCAAAGAAAGTTGTGTGACTATGACCGAATAATGGACAGAATACTAGAAAGTTGTATGAGAAAGTTAAGGGGAAAATAATAAACAGGAAAATTACATACTTCATAGTAAAGAATCACAGGTTTCGAATGTATCTTCTCAGTATCAAGATCCCTATCTTATTTCACGGCGGGAGTGATTAATGAGTGTGACGCCAACCGCCGTGAAACAACACCACACCTCACAAAGTTTTCAAAGCAAAGAACAAAAAGGCCAACTCATTTTTCCGATACTGTGGTTTTTCATTCGTTGTGTTTTTATCAAGACGAGGGAATGGATTTGGAAACAGAATAGACCGGAAACCGAATTGTTTAGATGAACCAGGTCTAGGAAGTGAGGAACTTTCCGGTACTGGCTTTGCCCCATATATCAATTTTATGAAACATTATGACAATGAAACGTTGATGATTATTTATGCAATTACAAGGAGAATGCTGCTCAATTTACGTCGAGAAATTTTTGTTGATTGGAGTGTCGTTCTTTTTCAGGCATTGTTATGAAAATTACTAATGATTTATGACAGGAAAAAAACTATGGTTGTAAAAATGTAGTTTATAAAGCACACTAACAAAGATAAACTAGAAAAACAATTGTAGATTTATTAAAACTGTAAATATTGCATAAATTTGAATTCGTTGGTCAGGGACAGGGACGAGTGGCATTGCCGCGTTGCCGAATTGCCGGAATTGCCGACTTTTTTTTCGACAATGTTTCTTGCAGTTTTTTTTTCTAAATCTGTTCAATTTTCAAGCTGAATTCGACAAAAGTGATACAAAAATCGATATTTCTTGCTCACAGGGTTGAATGACGCAAGGTCGCGTAAACGCGCTTCGTCGCACAGCGGTTGGCATGGTGCCAAAAACGATTGGCTGAGTGCCAAGTTCGAACTTGGCAGTCTGCCAGGAATTTAATTAATCATTGTTGTGTTTTAAATAACGTTTTTTGAATAAATGATTTGTATTATTATTGTTTTAATTTTTTTAGTCTCAAAAAATAAAGATTCGAAAAGAAAAACTCGAATATAATTCGGAAATCACGTTCCGGCTGCTCGATTCTGACTAAAAATCCGACGAATTTTGGGATAAACAAAAAATAATTTGCATTATCATTATTAATTTAGTCAAAAAGTCTATAATTGGAGAGAAAAAATGAGATTCGAAACGAAAAACTCGAATATAATTCGGAAATCACGTTCCAGCTGAGCGATTCTGATAAAAAATCCGACGAATTTCGGGATAAATGAAGATTCCATAGTGAGTAGCAATTCGACGTTTTTGGAAAGCAAGAATACCAAATGGAAATAGTTTTATTATTTATTAATAAGTGATTAAAGAAATTAGAATTTTTTTTGAAGCATTGTTGTCGTTGAAGTTGTTTTAGCGGGATTGCAGCTATCAGTCTTTGGCCACCGGTGAATTTCGCTGAAAATGTGAATTGAACTACGGAGTAAGCAGAATTTACGGATAGATTCATGGAAAAATTGACCTCAAAGAAATCCATTAGTTGATACTGCAGTGTTGTCATCGTTTGTTGTTACCGATCCGTCCACCTGAAAAAATGCATGCATTATTTAATTAATTCAGATGCCCCTGGATGGAGTTATCATCGAAATTGAGGAAAGGGAACGTGATGACTTCTTAGAGCGAGAATCGCTGAGCTTGAAGCACAACTTAGACTGGAAACAAGCGAAAATCTCCGTAAAAGTGCCCAAGAAACAGTCCTAAAAAGGCAAATCGAGCGGGAACAAGACGGACACCGAAAAGTTGTGCAACACTTAGAAAGGGAACGCGCAAGATGGGAAAGGAAAACACGGGTTGATAGTCAAATAGGGAGTAAGGGAATCTAGAAAGTTTCAGGAGACGTACAATAAAAACGTTGTGTTGGAGGAGGAAATGAAAAAGAACGAGAAAGAAAAACAGAAGTTGGTGAAAGAGGTTGAAAAGTTGAAAACCGGGAAACGAGGAAGGGAACTGTCTTTGGAGAATGATGTGAAGAGCATGAAAAGAGCGAGGCACGAATAGAGTGATAAGATTTCTGAGATGAAAAAAGAACTGAAAGGTACAAAAAAGTGGGGAGGACAACAGAAACCATATAGTTCTCTTTAAAGCCGAGAAGCCCAGAAGAACCGAGTTCTGTCTGGAATTGAAGAACTCGAGAAAATCTCAGGTTAACAATCAAAATTTAAAACGTGTTACGAAGGATAAAATTTTAGGAGATTCATCATCGGAAATGTATTTCCGAGATGTTTACAAAGCGATGGGAAAGATGGGAAAAATGAAGACACGACTAGAAGACGGTGAAGCGTACGCTCTGTATCACAAAGTCGGATTGAGCAGAGCGGGTTATGAAGAAGTGCGTACCATTCTAGACGAGCGCCACGTTCCGAATCCTTTCCCATCATTCCGATCCATCCGTCAAGAAGAGATTGCACGCTTCCAGGAATCTCTTCAGAGTCGAACGAATCCAGAAGTCTGAAGGAGGAAGAACGAAGGATGTCGTGGTTGTACAGCTAGTAGATCTGGAAAAATTTTTGGTTGAGGAACTAGAACATCTGGCTCAAAATGATAAACTGATTTTTGATGAATCCGCAGGGAACTCAATTTGGATGTGTATTAGCGGTAAAATGGAAAACATTAGAATAGAATGGATAAGTTACTTTCAGGAGATAAAGGTGGAGGAGAGTTCAAGCTCTGCGCAACTATCGGAAACGTTGTTGCACCGAACAGTGCTTACCACATTGTCCCGCTTGGCATGTTCACCGATGACGAGAAAGTTGAAGCTATCAAGGAGTATCTCGCAGATACCATCGAGCAACTCAATAACTTGACAGAGATCAAGCTCAACATCGGCGGAGTGATGACATCTTATCCGGTCGAACAGTATTTAGCCGGAGACCTCAAATTTCAATATCAGATGATTGGCCACAAAGGTGCAGCAGCCAAGAAAAGTTGCATGCACTGCTTCAGCGACGGAAGAGTGAAAATTGGGTCATATGAAAGAGGTCGATGTTTGAAGGCCAGAACTGAAGCTGACTATTTGTTGGACAGGGCTAACGAGAAAAACAGTAACAGCGTTATTCCCGGATCCGCGTTTGTTTTCAATAATGTTCGACTCGCAAATATCGTGCCACCCTCGTTGCACATCCTTATGGGAGTTGCTCATCGGTATGGCTTCAAGTTTCTTCTCGACTTGGCTATGGATATCGACAACAAGGCTAACACGAAAATCGATAAAAGTAAAAAAAAAGCGATGAGAAATGCAAAAGGGGACATGAACGTTAAGGAAAAAGAGTATAACGGACTGAAACAACATCTAGATTCGTTCGAAGTAGTCTTGCAAGTCATGAGCCGATTTAAAACTAGCACTATCATCCCAGCTCAGTCACATACATCTCCCTGCTCTGCTGAATGGTGCTTGTTTCGTGACAACGAGATGAAGAAAGCTGGGGTCTTCAAGTCTACACCACTTCGATGTGCCACATGTTCCGAGGTGAATCACGCAGTGTGCTCGGGCTTGTGGTCGGAAGATGACTGGGAATTGTTGAGCCAAGTGGAACCGGATATGGACTGCTTGCGATGCTGTGGGAGGAAAAGAGCTATGATTGAAGAAGATGCAAGAAAAGTAGAAAGGGAAATGAGGGAAAAGTTGGAAGAATTGAAGAGAGAGTTGGAGTAAGAATAACTTAAAATGGGGAATATGAAAACACAAAAAACTTGCAGAGTAGCACAGGAAAACTACAGAATGTTGATGACGGCAGTGAATGGGGAAGGAGAAAAAAGGGAAGAATTGGAGAAGGCATGGGGAGACTGTGGAGCAGATATGTCAGCGTGGCAACAGAATTTCACTGGAAATCACACCATGAAGTTGTTGCAAGAAGAAGCTGTCAATCACTACACTTCAGTTTTTATCGCTAAACTATGTAACGACGAATTTTCTCATTCCGATAAATGGTTTCTATCCATGAACTACAGTTACATTAGTCACCCTTAATAAAGTTGACAACCTAAGGGTGGTTTGATACAGATCCGTTTCTACGATTCCCTGCAATAACTCCAAATCTAGCTCGGACCGCTGAAAGAGAAGAAATTTTTCAGTCAGATCCAAGTTTCTTGTTTCAAATTTTTTGAATCAAAATGTATTTGGGTTAAAACAAGGAGACTTTTGTTAACATACATCAGCAACTTCTTTTTGAATGACGTAATTTTTAGTCCAGAAACAAATAAAAACAAAATCATGTTTCAAAAACGCAAAAAGTTGCGTGTAAATCCAAGCTCCGTTCAGGGCGAGAAAAAAAGCGAGAAGTAAATATTTGAAAGTGTAACAAGAACTTGAGTAGGTCTACCAAACACAAAAACAACCAAATCGAAAAACAACCCCTGCGCCGAGAAATCAAAACGACAACCGGCAACCTCGAAAATTGCAGAAAATTATGAATCAACCTAATACACTGATTGCAAAACTGTAATTCATTTTTTTCAAATCTAGTTTCTGTGTAAAGTTATTCGTGTTTTTGTTAAAACCAATTGGAAAAGTAAACATCGTTAAGAGTCTCAAAGTTGACTTTTTGCACAGTTAAAAAAAATTCAATTTTTTCACAGTTAACAACCTCCATCGAAAATAGCGCTCCATCGAAATGCCCCTGAGAAATGTCTCTTTTTCTCTGCGTCTCTCAATTTCGCACACTATTTTCTTCGGTTTCGGTAGAGCGCGGTTGTTAGACGCGTGTTGGGCTAATAGATCTAGCCAAAATCCATATTTAGCCAACTATTGAGAATCAAAAATAAACTTCACGTTTCTTTACTCCATTTTCTTTTCTTGTAGAAAAATCTGAAAAAACTGAAAAAGAAACCCGTGAACTTTCATAAAATTTCAGAGAAAAATGGAATATTTTTCACTTGAACTGACGTCAAGGCCTACTCTACTTTTCCAAATTCTTCCATTCTCTTCCAAAAGATCCACGTCTCAATCAGTTCTTAATTTCTATCCATTCTGAAGCTCCCCTTCGTTATCAAATCGCTCGGTAAAGCCCCTATTTCTTGAGTCGGTAAGGATTAGTCAGCGGTCTTGATTTTATTAAAAGTTCTCTTTTTTCAGACTCCACGACTCTCATCATTTTCAACTCGTTCGTCAACTACCTTCCGAGATTACAGGTACTGTAAATGAAAAAAAATCGGTGGAAAACGGCGAAAAATAAGATGTTGCCATGTAACTCTCAAAGTCTTGAAATCGTTGTCTCGCCCATCTTCCAAATTTTCCTCGATTGCCCATTCCCTCATCCCATGACCCTCTTCATATTTAGCAGAATATCTCTACAGTAGTCTTCCCTCGATTTCTCTAGTCTCTTCACTTTCGGAAAAAAGATACGATAGTTCTATGTTTATTGTGTTTTTCCATCAGGAAACAGAACTGCACCATTAGTAGGAAGCAGATATCATGCTTTCATATAAAATACAACCTTAAAGTTATGTAGAACTGATCTAGATACTTTGTCTAGTTGTTGATAATCCAACATTCCATAAAGATCCCTCAAATTAGTTTAACCCGTTTTCCCTTTCACATGGTTGATAACACTTGAGATCTCAGTAAGAAAAGTACTGAAAATTCGACTCCGCCCCTTTTAATCTACTGAATATATTGATTGAAAACAAAAAATACATTGTGTAGAAATCGGGTCAGTTTGAGCCAATTTTGGTTGACTTTGGGTTGAAAAATAACGGTTTTCAATAATTTAATCGGGATCGCCAATTTTGAGTCGTTACCAGCAAGTTTTGACTGAATTCCAGTGAGACTGAATACTTTCAAGGTCTGAATTTAGTTATTCTTGACATATAATAGAATAGTTGCAACTTTTTTCGTGTCATTGTGTTGAAAATTCTCATTTAAGACGTTTATTTCTCATTGAATACCCAAAAATGATAGCTTTAGTGTATTTGTTGTATGTTTCTGACACATTTCTATACAGTTTCAGATATTCTGTGAGAAAAGGTAGGGAAATTAGAAAAAAATCGGTGGAAAAGTGTGAGAATAAAGATGTTGGGATGTCACTCTCACAAGGGAAGTACACGACGAACCGAGTTGACCTTTTTCTATAAATTCGACCATAGGTAATTTCGACCCTGAGGATTCCAAATCTGCAATAAAAATCTGCAAAATGTTCCCGTGGACCGAGTTATGAGCCGTCAAACTTTTCCTATGGTTAAGCATTTTACAACGAGACTCACGATCTGACGAATTGGGTTGCCACAACCTAACCCCACATTTCCCAACCATCAGTGGCGCAGCGGTTGTGGGCGCGTGTAGTGGTCGAGAGGCTGTGGGTTCGTTCCTCCATGCTTTTCCAATATTTTTTGTATTTTTTCCAGCCATCACAAAAGACGTGTGACTGGTTTTTTCTTCTTTATTTCAAGCATACATACCTGTAATCATCAAAATGAAGCACTTTATGTGAAAAAAACAGTAACTTTTTTTTGAGTTCAACTTCGAAGTCGGCCTCTGTGACTGCGCAAAAATTTGAAGAAGTTCAAAAAAAAGTTATTGTTTTTTGTACCCCTAGTATAGTCATCCGTCACGCCATGGCGGATCGCTGAGCTACTGGTAGCATTGTTTATCGGTCGTGTGATCTCACTTTGTTTCAAAAATCAACCATTAAGACATATATAGAAAATGGTAAACATATACTTGTGGAATGTTTTCTCAAAATTCCATCTCTACCACAACTTCTGTAATGTTCCGCAACATTGCCACTCATCGGTTCTTAAGCCGTCATTGGTATTTTGGCGGTTCTCGAAAGTTTGAATTCCCACCAAATTTTAAATTTTTTGGAAGTTTCTGGAATTTTGCGGAAGATTTGAATTCCCCTCGGAACTCAAATTTTCTATAAGCTTCTGGAACTTTTCGGAAGAATCGAATTCCCGCCTCTCTGGAAGTTTCCGAAAGTTTCTAGAAAATTCTGGAAAAATCTAGAAACTTCCGGATCTTCTGTAAACCTCCGGAATTTTCTCGAATTTTCTGGATGGTTCTGGAAGGCACCGGAGAAGGTTGGAAACTTCTATAAATTTCTAGATTTTTCTGAAAGTTTCCAGATGTATCTGGAAGTTTCTAGAATTTTTTGAAACATTTTGGAAACTTCTGGAAATTTCGGAATGCTGCTGCCAATTGGGCTCTCATTCTTTGGAGTTTTGTCCTAAGGTGCCAAGGGTGTCACTGCCAAAGTATACAGTAGCGAGCATAAGTGAGTACCCCTAGGTACTTTTATGTGTAACTCAGCTGAACCATGTCCGTTTTGCCTAAACTTTTTTTTGAAAGGAAGCCAAAATATTCAGCAACACGAATATATGTTTTTTGAAAAACTTCCATCACTGATTTTTTTGATAATCGATTTTTCCTGATCTTGATTTGAAAATCCGAAAAAAAACTTTCTATTTTTCTCTTGGAGTTATTGAGTTTTTTGTTTTAAAATGTTGGAAAATGATCAGATAAACGAAAATCTATGTTGAATTGGGTTCTCAACTCCTGAGCATCGTGCTAGAGCTCCACAAGTCAAAATTAGTGTCCTCGGAAAAATTTTCATAACTCATCAAAAAAGGTTTCAAATAAGCCAAAACACGCACTAAAAGACGTGTCTTGTGTTTTTCTACAAACCAACATCAAAAAATTGCAGATTAAGAAAAAATAATTTTTCTAATTTTTTTCACTAAAAATTTTTTAAATTCCTATTTTTTCTCAATTTCTGGTATTTTTTTTGGTGAAAAACAAACATAACTTTCAAAAACTGCGTGCAAGATGCTTGATCACACATCATAAAACGCATTTATGTGTTCCTTGTTTGTGTTGCAGTCAGAAAATACCAGAAATTGAGAAAAAATAGGAATTTAAAAAATTTTTAGTGAAAAAAAATAGAAAAATTATTTTTTCTTAATCTGCAATTTTTTAATGTTGGTTTGTAGAAAAACACAAGACACGTCTTTTGGTGCGTGTTTTGGCTTATTTGAAACCTTTTTTGAGGAGTTATGAAGATTTTTTCGAATGCATTACTTTTGACTTCTGGAGCTCTAGCACGATGCTCAGGAGTTGAGAAGCCAATTCAACATAGATTTTCGTTTATCTGATCATTTTCCAACATTTTAAAATAAAAAACTCAATAACTCCAAGAGAAAAATAAAAAGTTTTTTTTCGGATTTTCAAATCAAGATCAGGAAACATCGATTATCGAAAAAATCAGTGATGGAAGTTTTTCAAAAAACATATATTTGTATTGCTGAATATTTTGGCTTCCTTTCAAAAAAAAGTTTAGGCAAAACGGACATGATTCAGCTGAGTTACACATAAAAGTACCTAGGGGTACTCACTTATGCTCGCTACTGTAGGTTCACTATTTTCAGTTTGAACCTCCTTTCCCGATTTTCGGGTTACTGTACCTACAGTACCTTTTTAGGATTATGGCAGCGGAAAATCTGCGAAGTGCTTCAAGAGAAAGCAACAGCATTACCGAGTTAACGAATTTATCAAACTACTTGAGCAGGGAGGATCTAAACCTTCTAAGATATTGAGTTTCGACTGTTAACGTTTAAAACTATGTAACTACCGTAATCCTACAGTAACCGGTCCAATTTTTTTGGTGTCATGCTGACGGGTCAAGGTTGTTACCACTCCAGTCTCGTCTCCCCTTTTTCGTTTTGGAACCCTTTTACAATTTTCGGGTTACGGTAGCTACCGTAATCTGGTACCCGGGGTCCAAAAAATTGAAGCACTCGGAGGTTTATGAGTACACCCCCAGACATCTCTCGAAACGGTTCACAGAGAAAAGTTCGCACACAATTTTCATCGATTTCGGTAGAGCGGGGGTTGTAATACGCGTGTCGTGCTAATCATTATATCCAGACCAGAGTTGTTGGGAAGCAAACTCGGAAGTTACACGGAAGTGACTTTTATTTCGACAATATGAAACGAACTTCAAAAATATGAAGTTAATATGTTGTATTGATGGTATTACTACCCTTCGAGCATAAAAAATTCCGAAATTTTTCTTATCCCCTACCAGTAGACCCGAAAAAGCAGCCGAATTTGAAACCCGGAAGTCGGAAGTCGGAAGTGAAGACTTTTTCAGGTCTACTGGTAGGGGATAAGAAAAATTTCGGAATTTTCTATGCTCGAAGGGTAGTAAAACCATAAATACAACATATTAACTTCATAGTTTTGAAGTTCGTTTCATATTGTCGAAATAAAACTCACTTCCGTCTAACTTCCGAGTTTACTTCCCAACAACTCTGATCCAGACTTGTCAAAAATCTCCACCGACATCCGATTTTTTTAGAATGGGATCGTCATCATCGAAAACAGAAAAAAATGGAAGCGTCGATGAGAAAAACATTTCGCAAAACGAGAAAGGATTAGTCGTTAATATATCCTCAGGAGGATCGGTCCACATCACTGGAAACAATATCGATTTCACGTCGAATGGTGGATCCGAATCTGGAAATAGAACAACTGCTTCGAAGATAGTGAGTGCTAGTTATCGAAAAATCATCTAGTTTAAAACTCTTCTGTAATTGAAACAATTAGAAATCGAGCACAAAATCAGGGGGCCTTGGAGACTGTCTCTGAAGTCTCTGAACTTGTTAATTAGTTAATTATCTGTATGGCTGATTACATCATCCATTTCAGCCATCTTCCTACGCAATCAACCGGGAGAAGAATCGAAAAAGACTCCAACTGAAGACAAAAAGGGTTAGATTTACATTGTTGTATTCCACTAAAATTACCAGATTCAGAAAAATCGTCGAGACGTTCGTCCTTCTGTTCGAGACGTTCGTCCTTCTGTTCGAGACGTTCGTCCTTCTGTTGGTAGAGATGTGCGCAGCTCGAATCAGCACCCACTCACGGTAAGTGGATTCATTCACACTCGGAAAGTCATGAGCTATCTGCCGACCGCTGCCAGGCAAAGGGAGCACCTCTGTGGGCGGCCTATCAGTAAGCTACCAGCGCTCGATTTTTCGATTTTTGAGTAGCGGTTCCCTTCTATTCTGGGTCTTATCTTTACTAATAATATTCAACAGATTCCGTTTGTCTGTTTGTTTGTCGCCGATCATAACTCCTTCCGTAGTGGGCAGATTTCTATGAAACCTTGATAGATAGATTGGAAATTAGGCTTAGTTGATGCCCGAACTTTTCATTTTTCGAAAATATTAAATTTGACGTCGTCTGGATAAGTCGCTTCCTTTCGCTCCGGAATTTCATGTGAATAATTGAAATGTCTCGGAGACATGAACGCCCCTTCACCCAACGTCACAGGTGCCCCCGCGTGGTCTAGAGGTTAGGCGAGATGGTGTCTACTCAACTGTGCGTAGGTTCGATCCGCGCGCAGTGTATAGGTTTTTTGGAAATTGTTATAAGACTCATTTTCTGTTCTCGAGCCAATCAGAGGCTTCGAGAACATTCGAGAAGAACCTAGAAGTTTTGAGAACTTTGAAGAAGGACCTAGAAACTTCGAGAATCTTCGAAAATATTTAAGAAGAACCTAGAAGACTAGAGAATAGCCTAGAAATTTTGAGAAATTTTGGGAAGATTCTTGATATCAATAGAAGCTTCTGGGACAAATCAGTCACATGATATAAAAGGACGAGAATATTGCACAGAATTTTATTCATATTTCATTTTTTCATTATGTCACACTTTTCTTCTTTATCACACGTTTCTGACGATACCGACATGGCCGGTCCTCCACGAAGCGGAATCATTGATGGCATCGAGGACACCCAACTGATGTCTCAAGGCTCTCCATCGTCAGACGACATGGCCGGTCCTCCACGAAGCGGAATCATTGATGGCATCGAGGACACCCAACTGATGTCTCAAGATTCTGCAGCTCTAGACGACATGGCCGGTCCGTCACGAAGTGGAATTATTGACGGCATCGAGGACACTCAGTTGATGTCTCAAAACTCAGTGAGAAAACGGGATAAGAAAAAGGTTAATTCGTAAAACATGCAATGAAACCGTATGTTTCTTTCCAGCAAAAAAGAGTAGTCGATGCTACCAGAATAGCCGATAAACGGAAATCAGAAACTGAAGAAGCACGAGAACTACGACTGCAAAAAGTTGCAAAACAATCTTCTCTTCGTAGATCCCAAGAACGTCGGCAAGTGAGGACTAACCGAGTGGAATCCATGGCTAAACAAATGGTTTCAAAAAGATCACAAGAAACTTCCGATGAGAAGGAGCTAAGAAACCACTCAGACAAGACGAGTGCAGCAAAAAGGAGGTCTACAGAGTCGGTGGAAGTGAAAGACAAAAGACGCAAAACCGAAGCTGAAAGACAGGTTGCTGCAAGATCAAATGCAAGCACGGCACAAACATCAGCAAGAAAGGAGGTTGACCGAGTAAGGAAAAGAAAGCGTTCGGTTGTTTTTCTCGGAATCGCCGCTACAGATGACCGCCCAGACACTCATTATTGTGGCAGAATGGACAAGGAGTGCACTTTCTGTGGAGCTTTCTATTTCAAATGTAAGTTTTCGGTTCTGAAAAGAAAGCGAGGTCGTTAAATTTCAGGCGAAACAACAACTAAAGGAGAGTTTACTGCATGTTGTATGTCCGGTGCCGTAAAAATAGAGCAGAAGAACATTCCACTTGCTCTCAAGAAGTTGTTTCTTACAAACAAAGATTCTAAAGATCAGAATCTTTGGAAAGAGTCCAAGAATTTCATCGAGAACATTCGGCAATATAACAACTCGCTTGCAATGGCCTGCATGAAAGCGGATGTTCAAATGCCAACTGGAGGACCGTACTGCTACCGTATCCACAAGCAAGTCTACCACTTGATCGGAGATCTTCATCCTGGGGTCGGTCAACCACGGAACTTTGCTCAAGTCTTCATCATGGATACAGAGCAAGCTGCTGCTGAGTTGGCTGGACGGGACATGAATTCTCCCTGCTCCAAGGAATTGTTCGAAAAGCTGATCTCAGTTCTGAAAGAAAATCATCCTCACGCACAGTCGTTCCAAATGATGTACGAAGTGGAAAACGAAGAGAAAGAGAAAGCAGCTTTGGAGAAGAGACCAGAGCGAAATATCACCATGACTTTTGAAACACGCAGTCAAGATGATCACAGAAGGTAATAAAGCTGAAAATGAAATTGTATTCAATTCCTTTTTCTAGATACCAGGAATCCACCGCCAATGAAGTAGCCGTCGTTTACGTCGGTGATTCAGATGAGATTCCGGGGAAGAGAGGGACCACTGTGTATCAACGAAGTGGAAACATCAATTCCATCCTGCTGACTGACCCAAATTGTGATCCAATGACTTATCCACTCCTATTCCCTACTGGACAATTTGGTTGGCACCCGAACATAGACTACACCAAGTCTAGAGGGAAAAGGCAAAGGGTCACAATGCGGGAGTTTTACGCATATAATCTTCATGTCCGAAAAGAGTTTTCTCCACTTTTTCGATCAAGAAAACTGTTTCAACAATATGTGGTGGACGTTTGGACGCGAGTTGAGCAAAACAATCTGAATTTCATTCGAAACAATCAGTCTTTGCTCCATGTTGAATCCCTTAGTGGACTTCAGGATTATGTCGTCGGAGAGGAGAAGGGTCCTGTTGGAATTAGAATTACGCTGCCAGCTTCCTTTACTGGATCTCCAAGAGACATGATTTCGAAGTATCAAGATTCAATGGCAATGGTGGCAAGGCTTGGCAAACCGGATTACTTCTTGACAATGACAAGTAACCCGAAATGGGCTGAAATCCAGGAATGTCTTTTTCCTGGGCAGGTTGCACTTGATAGACCGGACCTCGTGACACGAGTGTTCGATATCAAAATTTCCGAGATCCGAGAAGATCTTTTCAAGCGCCGTGTTCTTGGAGATGTGTCGGCTTACATCTACGTTATCGAATTCCAAAAGCGTGGACTTCCGCACATGCACATGCTCATTATCATGAAGCCGGGATCCAAACCGAGGTAAGCTAAACTTCAGGACTTGGCCTTCAAATAACTTTTCGTATTTCAGAACTGCAGCTGATGTTGACCGGATTATTTCAGCGGAAATTCCAAACAAAGATGAAAATCCAGTTTTGCATGAATTGGTAACCACCCTCATGATGCATCGTCCCTGTGGAGTTCACAACCCTAAATCTCCATGCATGCAAAAAAATGGATCATGTGACAAGAAGTTTCCAAAAGAATTCCGTGACACCACGTCTACCGACCACGACGGATTCTCATTGTACAGAAGACGTGATGATGGCAGATGTGTGGAGTACCAGATTGATGGACAAGTTGTTCCACTCACCAACCAAAGTGTGGTACCGTACCCTCCATGGTTCCTTACAAAGTACAAGTGCCACATCAATTTGGAAGTGTGTGGAGCTGTGTCGGCAGTCAAGTACATCTTCAAGTACGTCTATAAAGGAACTACAAGAGCATGTGTCCTGATCCGAGTTGTCGATGGAAAAGAGACAGAAGTCGTTGATGAAATTAAGCATTATTTGGACACTCGCTTTGTTTGTGCACCAGAAGCTGTCCATCATCTGTTCAAGTTCCCGATGTCCTACAGAAGTTGTAAAGTGCTCCACCTTGCCGTCCACCTTCCAGAAGATCAAAACATTATTTTCCAACGTGGAGATGAGGCACAGGCAGTTAACAGAGCTCAATCCAGAAACACAAAACTCACTGCATGGTTTTCTATCAACAAAAAGTGTCAAGAAGCAGTTCTCCCGGATGGATCCTTACCTCCGACTCTCAAAGACTCCAGGCAATACTTCTACCATGAGATGCCAGAACACTTCACATTCAATACAAGTACAACTACGTGGCAGCCAAGGAAAACCATGGAAACGTCTTTGGGAAGAATGTACTTCATCTCGCCTAAAAATCGAGAAAGATATGCTCTTCGTCAACTTCTTCTGTACACCAAAGGAGCCACAAGTTTCGATGATCTACACACGGTTCAAGGAAAGAAGTTGGACACATTTGTGGAAGCTGCCAGAGCTTCTGGATACCTCTCAGATGACACGATGTACGAACAAACTCTCTCCGAGGCAGCTGGATTCCACTCTGCAGCTCAACTTCGTGGATTGTTTGTGATGCTTCTACTTTTTGAGAACATCAACAATCCGGAGGAACTTTGGAATAAGTAAGAATTTTTAACTTTTTGAAAACTCAATTGATTTTCTTTTTCCAGATTCCTCAAAGATCTTTCCGAAGATTTTGAGCATCAGGGATACACTCCCAAAGAAGCTGAATCATTGGCTTATCATGATATGAAAGATAGGATGGAAGCCATGAACGGAGATATTAGGCAGTGGATCAATAAGGATTATCAGCCAGTGGCTTCAGCAACTCACTTTGTTGACTTGAAGGAATGTGAGAAGAAAGGAGAAGAGATGAAATCGCTACTCAACGTTGAACAGTCTGAAGCCGTTGAGGCAATTCTAGATGCTCTCGATTTTGGTGGTCTCTTCTTCATTGACGGTCCAGGCGGAAGTGGAAAGACATTCGTTTACAACTGCTTGGCAAACATCATCATGGGAAAAGGAAAAACAATCCTTCCGATGGCATGGGTTGGAATCGCAGCAGCACTTCTTCCAAACGGACGTACTGTAGCCTCCATCTGCAAGTTGAACATCAACGACTTCTGTAAGTCATCCACGATGAAGCCAAACTCCGCCTTGGCAAAGGTCTTGGCCTCCGTATCAATGATTCTGTGGGACGAGGCTCCAATGTCTCCAAAAGCTGCTTTGGAAACTGTCGACAAGCTCTTCCGTGAAATCACAGGGAACGATGAGCCATTCGGTGGAAAAGTGGTGGTGTTAGGAGGAGACTTCCGACAAGTACTCCCTGTTGTCGATAATGGAAGAGCAGATGATCAAATTGCCAACTGCATCAAGAAGTCATTCCTTTGGAACGAATTCAAAGTTTTCCACCTCAAGACCAACATGAGATTGACTGGAGATGCCCTCGATTGGAAGAATGAGCTTTTGGATATTGGCGATGGAAAGGTTGGAGCACCAGTGACCGGAGAAATGCCAATTCCAGATGGATTGGAGTCTCATGGAGATCTCGCAGAGGAAGTTTTTGGAGATCTTTTGGCCAGTGGCGATGTCAACCAATTGGCAAAAGTAGCAATTCTGACACCACGCAACAAGGAAGCTCTAGAAGTCAACAATTCAGTACTCGACAAGATGCCAGGAGAGTTGAGAAGCTATACGTCCCTTGATGAGATTACTCACAAAGATGGTGGAGAAATCAACGACAGTTTGAACTTCACAACTGAACTCCTGAACCAGATGACACCATCTGGAATGCCTCCACATCTTCTTCGTCTCAAAAAAGGAGCGATCGTGATGCTTCTGAGGAATTTGGACGTCAAGAACTCTTTGTGCAATGGCACCAGATTGGTGGTAGATGATATGGGAGCACGAGTAAGTTTCAGCTTTTAAAAACTTTCCTAATTTATCATTTTAGGTTCTACAGTGCAAATTCATCAATGGACCACGTCAAGGACAAATGGTCTTTATTCCAAAGATCGAGCTGAACTACGAAAAGGGACTCCCATTCATCATGAGTCGTCTCCAGTTCCCAATCCGTCTCTCCTTCGCCATGACCATCAACAAATCACAAGGACAGACATTCGAGAAGATTGGACTGAAGGTGGATGAGCCCATTTTTTCTCATGGGCAACTGTATGTTGCCCTGTCTAGAACTACTTCAAAGGACGGGATCCGAATCGAATCCGCATCCGGAAAAGTCAACAACATAGTTTACGAAGAAGTTCTCCAGTAAACCTCTTATTTCCTTTCAATTATTTCTAACTTTGTTGTTTTGTTCATTAACATTTTTGATAAATAAATATTATTTTTTTGAAACATTTTGTGACTGCACTTAAAGTCCTAGAATTTGCCCTAAATCGGCGGAAGCCAGGAGGGTAGCCGCCGTTAGGCGGCGTTTCCCGACTGGTTTTAGAATATTCCCTAAAAACATTACATAATTCTAGCAGATCCTCTGTTATTCTCCGCTCCTTGGATCTTTGTGTAATATCTGAAACATCCTAAAACTTTCATTCCATCGTTCTTTCTTCCCTTTTTTCAACAATTTAGGCACTTTCTCCTTTCTCGATAATTTCTTAAGTTTTTCACCATGTAGTTCTGTCAATACTGTAAAAACTCAAAATAGCTCAAAATGCAGTACTAATATACGATTAAACCGAAAAAATTAAATTGAAGTTACTGTTTTCCGGCAAATTGTTCTATTAGTACACAAAAATAGTTATATTAGTGATCAAAGTACTCCTCTGACTGTACGTGAATTACGGCAGAATTAAAAGTTTCAGTGAAAATCAACTCTTTTTTGACTCGAAAATGATTATCGTGGCTGATTTTCCGTTTTTTCGGCTCCAGTTGAAAATTTTGAGACAAACGTTTGAACTGTTATGCAAAACTGATGAAATTAAACGTTTTCCGAATTATTTTTCAGAAAAAATGAGAAAGTAATTCGAAGTTTAGCTAAATTCTCTCAAATCAAAAGATTTAACCCATAGATTTTACTTGTTTCCGATTTATTTTTTTGAAAAAAATCGGATTGCGAGCGATAAGTCAGAGTTTTCGGCGAAATTAGAAGAGTGTTCGACTAAACAAGCCAATTTTAGCAGATGGCATGGCAGAAATGTTCAAATTCGTTGAAATTCGTCAAAGTAAATAGTCAGAAATTGTCATCGAAAATCATGCATTATGCGGTTTTTTTTATCGCTCGCATCTGATTGTTTCTAATTCTTCGAAAACTAACTTACCTTACTTACCGATCTACCTGAAAACGGATTGAGCTTTCGATTAGAACTAGAAATAACCAAATTAGTAGTAGGGAACAGTTCCCCAGTTTTTTAACTTCTCAACTTTTGCTACGCGCAGCTATTTTCCTTTAAAATCGTTTTTTACGCATCATTTCGCGATTTCATAAAAATAGTTCTACCGTTGTTCAATTTCTCAGAAAAACACTAAATATCGAAAGGTTTTGGTGAAAAACATAAGAAACAAACGAGAAAACGGGGGAAAAAATCAATTTCAAAACTTCAGCGAGGCCGTAGTGTCTGCGTCTCTTCTCTCTAATCCGTGTCAATGGATCATGGTTGCATTATTTCTCTAAAATTTAGTTTTGACACGATAAAAACTCGAAAAAGATAAATATAGATGAATACTTGAACTTAAATGACAATTTGAGATAAGGTTTGCTAGAAATAGAATGAGTAAATGCTTTTAACGCAATCGGGCAAAGTTACATTGTTACACGAACCCTCTCATTCACAACGGCTACTGTCCGTTTGGATTCATACCGTATAAAGAAGAATTGCACAATTCTAAAGTATGAACGAGTTCAGAATTAACCGAAAAACTACTTCATTGATTTTGGGATGAAATAAATTATCTCCGAAACGTTGGAAGTCTTCTCCAAAGGAGTTCGGGTTACGGTATCTTCACTCCAAGAGTACATTTCTAACCAGTTTTACAAATTTGAAAATCGGTCCATAGTTATCGAAAACCTATAAACCCGTTTTCAAACTGGTTCATGTACAACTTTAACGGTGAAATTAGAGATCGAAACTGGATTTTTAGTTTCCGAAAAACAACGAATTCTCTTATCTCTCCCTTTTTGTCTTGAATTTAGTAGGTTTTTAATATACACATTCAGTAGGTTCGAGACTCCTATATCTGATAATTTCTTATTTATCACCAGCCTGTCTCCCCCGCATTCGGCGGTTGAGCCGACTGGTCTCTCTTCATTCACGTAGTCATTGTCTTTCGAGTGTGCCCACATGGCCGAGTGATCTAAAGCGGCTGTCGCTGTCCAAAGCACGCCAGTTCGGTTTAGCCCACTGACTCAGTTTCTCTTCGCTTTCCAAAACCGCTGCGGACAGTGCCTCAGACAAACAGACAAACACCACTTGCACGATAATTCAAAGTGAACCTATGCAAACGCGCTCTTTTGAGAAAAATCGCTTACCTAAATTTTTTTGTTTAAACTGAAAATCTTTGTCAAGAAATAGTTTTAAGGATAAATATAATCGAGAAAGGCCAATTTTTTGAAAAAACAAAAAAAATCAAAAAATTGCAATTTAGGCGTCAAATAATATTACCAAAATGTAGTCTCAACAAAGCGCGTTTGCATAGGTTACGATTGAATTATCGTGCACTTGTCTTTTATATATAAGAATGATTTTTCCAGAGTACTCCTCGCCAATTGAATCCTCCCCGTCACCACTACAATTTCGCCGACATCTCCCGTATATCGGATTATCGAGAAGACTTTCTTGGCGGACGTGGACCGACATTTGTAGGGGACTCATCCAGCTACAACAACGATAACGGAACAAACGTATGATTTAAAATAGACTAGAATGAATATCTCGTCCTTTTGCGATGCGATGGTTCAATAGACTTCGCTCTTTCAATAATACATCTATTAGATTACTTTTAACAGTTGAATACAATTGATGAGGGGAACGATCGTGGGTCACACGAGTCGTTCGGGTGTAAGGTGAAAAGTGAGAAAGATGCGGGAGAGGGTCAAGCTAAGGAAATAGGGGCGTGATTAGAGGGGTGTAAGATACAAAGAATTAATGGTACAATTGCCCAAGAGGCACCCTGGGGCGACGGGTGCTGAAAGGTCATACAAACAGAGAATGACTCATGTCAAAAGTTAGGAAAGGAGACATTTGAATCATTTGAATTATAAAAGGAAGAAATATAAAACAATAGGAAAAAGGAAATAAGAAATTAAAATAATAACAATAATCAACCGGTTGAGTACTCGAATGCGAGTACATGATTACTGAATTGTCTTTTCATTAATTGTATTTTCTTTAAAACTAGATAAAGTCTCTTATCTCTTTTAGAATAGTTTTTTCGGCCTCTTCTCAATAATATTAATTTAAGTTTTGAGCGAAAATTCAGATTCTATTCATTCTCTACGAATCGTCATAAGCAAACATATCATAATTTAAGATCATTTCGAGATGAATCGTATTCCCGAAAAAAAATCTCTTAAAAGTAGGGATGTTAAAAATGCGTTTTACGGTAACCTTCGCCTTTTTCATTTCCGCCGGCGGCGATAATCGCCGCTTCAATTTCTTGCGAAGGCAACCTTCGCCTTTTTCATATCCGGCGAAGGCCGCATTCGCCTGTTTTTAAAACGGCAATTTTTGACGCGTTTCATTTCCCAGTGTAAAAAATGCTGTTTTTTTCAAATTTTGTGTAGAAATTAATTTCAAAAAGCGGCAAAAATTGCTTGCCGAGAAATGAAGAGCGGTAATGAAAACCGCAAGAAAAAAACTAAACAGGCGAAAATCGCCTGTCTTGGAAATGAATACGGTATTTTTCGCCGTATTGGGAAATGAAGAAGGCGCCGCGTGAAGGCGAAGGCGGCCCGCAACATCCCTACTTAAAAGATATGAACTTTCGCCATTTTTGGTTGAAATTGTCCAACTTTGAGAGTGTGTTATGATGATTCTGATTGTCACATTCAGTAGGTTTTTAATGAATCATACAGATCAAGAGTGGAGCTACATTTTTGTGGTTGACAACTTTTTTGTACGGAGACTCCCTAGAGAGTTATGATAGTTTTAAGTGTCAAAAATCTACTGAATGTGACAATCAGAATCATCATAACACACTTTCAAAGTTGGACAATTACAACTGAAAACGGTCAAAATCCATGACTTTTTGACCGGTACTGTAAGTCCCAAACTTTTGAGATTAGAGGAGCAATTCCAACTTTGAATGTTTCCATGCTCAAAAAAAATACTTCGTTCTCATTCTAGGTAAATTTTTTAACTAGCTCCGATTTTCTTGAATTTAAGAATCTCTCAAAATCGAGGGATTATTTGAAATTTGCAAAAGAAAAAGACATTTTCATTTGGAGAGAGACTCCTTTATTTATTTTCTCAACAATTATTTTTCCAGTCTCTTTCGAATCGCTCCAGTGGGCACCCTGCACAATACGATCTTTCGGACATATCTCTCGAAATTGAGAATCCACGTGAAAACGAATATCGGAATAACGGAGAAACGAGCCAGGAAAACATGCATCGAACATATACAGTGGAACCAGCAAATGTACGCCAGTAAATTATTTGTAAATAAACTATAAAAGTTTCACCAACCTTTGTCTTCCATTACTTGCTAACATCTTTCCAATTTGATGTAGGAAGTAATGAATTGAGCAGAGAGTCTGAAAAATGACTGCTTTTAATTACATGCGTCTCGGTGTAACAGCTTTTAGCATAGTGTCGATAGATATTAGAAATGTAGATCAAACCTAGAGCTTCAATTTTGTAGTTAACAACTATTTTGTTCAAATCCTTTCTAAAAAGTTATGGTTCATCAATTTATGCAGTTTCAAAATACCATTATTTTCCACTGAAAATGGTGTGTCATCTTCCAAAATGCTTTGTTTGATCTACCATTCACACAAAAATGAATATTTTCAGACTTGTCAAAAATCGGGCCGGGCCGGGCTGTAATTTTGCTCGGCTCGGCTCGGCCCGGCCCGGATTCAAAAATTGGTACTCATTTTTTTACAAAATTTTCTGAAAATTTTCAAAAAGTTAGCGTAAAAATGCTTAAATTATCATACGTATTCACCTTTTGATTGAATTTTGAGTTTTTATTCAAAAACTACTCTTTTTCAAAAAAATTCAAAAAAAAAAAACATTTTTTTCTGATTTCGGCCCGGCCCGTGACAAGTCTGGGTATTTTAAGACATTAAGTAACACTGTGATACACTCTCCTTACTAATCGTCCTCTGCGAGCATATCATCATTTGAGATCATTTTGAGATAAATTGATTTTATCGAAAATCACAAAAACAAACAAGTTTCCATCAGCTCTGAAATCTCTAAATCTGACATTTTTACAAATTTTCCCAAAAAAGTGGAGTTTCGAGAATATTTCCAGTTGATGACGTCATTGAGATACAGTACCGTGCAGTAATATATACAATTTGTCTTTTTTCAGTTGAGAATGATCAACTATGAGAGGGTGTTACAGTATTCCCGATTGTCCCACAAAATTATGTACAAATAATACAGATCAAAAGTAGAGCTTCATTTTTGTAGTTGACAGCTTTTTGTACGGAGACTCCCTAGAGAGTTAGGTCATTTTAAGTAGACAGCTCAAAAATCGTTGTCAACTACAAAAATGAAGCTCCACCTTTGTTCTGTATGGTTTGAACATAATTTATTTTGTGGGACAATCAGTAATACCGTAATACCCTCTCAAAGTTGTTTATTTTCAACTGAAAATTGCCAAATTGTGTATCTTACTGGACGATACTGTTAGGTGATATATTCCTTAAGAGCAACAAAAATGAGAGTGACTACAATATATAATTAATCTCAAACTTAATACTTTTCTGCAACGGGGAAGAGACTTTTCCACAAATACATGTTTATAGACAACCGATAATCCTACAACGAATCACAATTCATTGTATTATGATGTTGAAGAAGAGAACCGTGCTGATGTGAATGAGAATTCCAGTTCAAGAAGAGTGACAACAGCAGACATGGAAAATACGAAAAGAATACAAAGTTCGTCGTTCCCGAAATCGTGGATTTTGAAAAATGATCCGAATTCTACTTTGAAAAACAATGCTCTCCAGCAGCTCCAACTTTGTCAACCTCAAAAAAAAGAAAGACTGACGACGGACACGATTCAACTAGGTACAAATTCGAGCAATCCAATGACCTTCTTCTACCGAAATTTTCGAGATTTGATAGGAAATCCTTACCCTGTGGATTTTGGACCAACAAACGGGTGGCCAAAAGTGGGTCTTTTTTGAAGAAAAAAGCGGTCTCTATAACGTTGATATTTCAGATGCGTTACTATAATATAGTTGCCATCGGTGCGTCTACATTTCCACATACTTGGCTTCTACTCCAAGACAGAAATTGTCACGAAATACGTTATTTGACAAAAGTCAACGTTCCAAATTGGAGAAAGTTTCTCACTGAAGACGACGAGCAAAACGACGAAGAGTAAAGTTGAATGGGATATTAAGAGACAATGATCATCATATAAGAAAGCCGGAATTTGGAAATTTTTAATTTGTCACTCACAAATCAAAGTTTTCAAAATTTTTTTGGGGGACCCCAAAAAAATCAAGAAATCGCTTTTTCTCAATAATTCTGGGAAATTTCGGAAGTTTCATCAGAGATAACACATTTTTTCGGAATATCTATTTATTCTGTGCTCCACTCAATTCCTATTCATAATGAGGCAAACATTATAATCACTCAACTCCGTTGATACGTGAACTTTATTAGAAAATCAAAAACACAGAATCGGCAACGTCGCCAACTCAGTGAAAAACAAATGAACTGAAGGAAAAAATAAACAAAAACACGTGAACTACACAGGGAAGAAAAGGATTCCCAGAATCGGCAAGCTTGCCGATACTGTTATTAAAAAAGATTCCAAAACATTTAGAAACGTGAACTCGGTGTCAGTAGAGAGAGTACTTCGTGGATAGAATAATCGGTCTTCGAAATCGTGAAAACTGTCGATAAGTTGTAGTAGATGCCGAATAAACATATGAAATTGGTGTCCTTCAAGTCTAAGTTATCTGAAATAATGAGGATTTATAGAAAACTTTGGTTTCTTTTACTAACCTTTGTAAAGTTTTATTCCAATTGTATCAAAATGATTTCAGTGATAAACCAACACTTATATTTATTGATTAAAAAACAGATAAGAAAACTGATAGCTTGGGTCCTGCAATATGAACTTGTATTATGTATATATCTTACCTGTCCGAGAGAAGAACGCTTTTTGAATAGTTTTCCATTGAGATAAACCAAAAATGAAAACATTGCTACCGCTGAATGAGAAATGAATTTTCTTCGCATTCAAGTGAGCATCAGGGAATGAAAGCGCTGGAAAAATATCAACGTGCCCTAGATTTAAAAAAAAACACAGTTTTAGAGCAATGTTCTTTATTTTTGGTTTATCTCAATGGAAAACTATTCAAAAAGCGTTCTTCTCTCGGACAGGTAAGATATATACATAATACAAGTTCATATTGCAGGACCCAAGCTATCAGTGTTCTTATCTGTTTTTTAATCAATAAATATAAGTGTTGGTTTATCACTGAAATCATTTTGATACAATTGGAATAAAACTTTACAAAGGTTAGTAAAAGAAACCAAAGTTTTCTATAAATCCTCATTATTTCAGATAACTTAGACTTGAAGGACACCAATTTCATATGTTTATTCGGCATCTACTATAACTTATCGACAGTTTTCACGATTTCGAAGACCGATTATTCTATCCACGAAGTACTCTCTCTACTGACACCGAGTTCACGTTTCTAAATGTTTTGGAATCTTTCTTTAATAACAGTATCGGCAAGCTTGCCGATTCTGGGAAGCCTTTTTCTCCCTGTTTAGTTCACGTGTTTTTATATTTTTCCTTCAATTAATTTTTTTTTCACAGAGTTGGCGATATTGCCTATTCTGTGTTTCTGATATTTGAATAAAGTTCACGTATTTATTTTATCAATGGTGTCAAGTTTCAGAAAGCGTAAGCTTTATCTTAGTTGAAACTGGAAACAACGCATAGTTGCTATTTTACTGGAACTCCCCAACAGAACTATCTACATTTGGTCTGATTGCAACTTTTTCTGTCTAAAAACGTTGAATTTTCAGGTATAATGCACTTTTTTGCGAAAAAGAAGTTTTCCTGTGAGCAGTCACAGGAATTTTTAAGTTTTTCGTATTTTGTTAATCAAAATTAAAAACTTCCAAATTCCGGCTTTCTTATATGATCATCATAAGATCATCATATGGACCCATCTCGGCAGTCACCGGCAACTTTAGCGCGGAAGTTGGTCGGCTTCAGCTCGGAGGTTGGTCGGATTCTGGACAAGACCGCTGCTAAAGCCGACCAAGATACGATCAACTTCCGACCAACTTCTGACACGGACCATGGAACCCCTCGATCGCCTTATTGATTTATTTTTCGCGCACAAAAACAGCTGAAATATCATATATTACAATTTATTCACTAAAAGGACTATACATAAAAAAGTATAAGTTTTAAAAAATACAAAAAAAAAACAACTAAATACAATGATTTTTCGAAGTATCCCTGGTGTGCTCGCATTGTTGTCCAGATGTAGACTTCGTCAATGAATTTCTGTAAAATACATTAATTAAATATGATTTTTACTTGTAAATATTACCTTCTGACGATACATTTAAAGTGGGAAGTTCGTATTGTTTATTTTTTAGTGAAAACCTGAAAAAACTTAGAGATTTTTGGTTATGAGATAAAAATCGACTTACGATAACTTTTCCACTGAACTTGTGCACCTCCACTAACGAAATTCGATTTTTTCCAAGAAATTTCGTAATCTGAATGAAAAATAATGTAAGATTTGATACAAATAAGAAAAATTCACTCAAAAACAAATAAATAAAACTTCGAAAAATGATTGAAAAAACAAAAAGCACGCGTTGCGAGACACGCGAAGCTCTTAACATCCGACCAAGGTCCGATCAACTTCTGGGCAGCGGACAGTCATTTCGAAACTTGTGATCAGAAGCCGACCAATGTCCGAGCTAAAGCCGACATTCTTTTAACTTCTGACCAGAAGGTGACCAAGATCCGATCTAAAGTCGCCGTTCCTTCAACTTGCGGGTAAAAGTACCGAATTTGCTTCAACTTCCGCCCAAAAGCTGACCTAGATCCGATCTAAAGTCTGAAATCGTTAAACTTCCGGCCAAAAGGTGAGCAAGATCCGATCTAAAGCCGAATCGACCTCAACTTCCGCCCAAAAGTTGCCACACGACTGCCGAGATAATATCAAAAAAACCGAATAGGCTAATAGCGTTTGGCCGATGTGTTCTATGGGCAGTTGGCCTAAGGTTCATCACTAGAGAAAGTGTCTCTTAAGTGTGAATTTTATTGTAATGAATCGTGTTTTCTTTTTCATTGTTTTTCTTTTCAAAAGTGTCGTTAAGATTGTAAAACTAACACTTTTTATAGCTTTCACAACACCCAAAATCTTTACTATTAACAAACACCAGATTCTGTATGTTTGTCCGTATGTCGCCGATCCTACCGCCCTCCTTACTGAACCGATTTTCTTCAAGTTTGGACCAAAAGATCAGAAATTTTCTCTTAATGATGCCCGTCATTTTCCTTTTTCAAAATTCTCAAAATTACGCCTTCTGAGCCGAAAACACTGATAAAGCATGGGGAATGAAAAACGGAAAAAGTGGGGTGAAACTGTCGGCCTAAGCGTCGTCATTTCTTTCCTTTCTTTGACTTGCGTATTCCGTGGCCGCATGTCCACAGGCAAACCGCTCCGGATGAAATTTGATCCAAACGCGGATGAACACTCGGTGTCAAAACGATACCAAAAAAGACATCAAATTTGGTCCTAATTTGGACCAATTTTCATCCTCGGCGGTCGACAGCGGAAAATTTGGGCAGGGGTTCCCCGGATCAAAATTTTCTGGTTCTAGTAGAATTAATGACCTGTAATGTAAACACAAAAAATGAAGCATATTACATAGATTTATTATTCTTACTCGTCTAAATGGTTCACAGGAAATTCACAAGAAATAATTAGCATGAGGCTAGATGATAAAAAATGAAATATTGAAGGGAAGGGGATATCACATATTTGTGTAGTCACCGTACGCATGAATTGTCGACTGTCCATTTTCTTCGTCGTTGTAGAATGGATCGATTTCGTCTGGCGAGAGAGAATTTGATTCGACGAGTAGCAGTCCTTCATTAGATCGGAAATTCGGTGAACTGAAAACTTTTCCATTACTTTTCAGTCAGGGACTTATAATGATTGGATTGGATATTACGTTAATAGGTGATCTTTGAATTCCTCAGCAGTAGCTTGACACGATCCTTTGCCGTGCTCTTGATTGAATTCCATTCGTCTCTTCTCTCTGAAACTTCCCAAATTACTACATGATTAATGAATAGTACTCACAAAAAAGAGTAGATGGCGCTGGTTATCGTGGATGCTTAGCTGCAATAGGGGGCTGGGGTTGAACTCAGTGGTGCGCCCTTCTGGAACCAGGGCGACCACAGGTGGTTCGCGATGGATGCTATATGGGGCATATTCTAAATGGAAGCATATAACCTCCCATATGCTCGCATAAAACGATGTGCTTCGCGCGCGGAAGTGATATGCTTCGAGGCGTGGTGCTTGTGGCACGGATCCTGCGTGCTTCCATATAGCTCGCATATAACGCATTCTCTGTAAGACTCGAGCATGGAATCAAAGGGTGTGGGCCTAGGACCTGTATGCATGGTACAGCTTAGATATTGCAGTCAAACGAACTATTGGTCATTAGTAACCCATACAAAAATTTTTGAGCTCGGGCTCCGGGTTACGGTAGTACTGTAGGTGCTCAAAGAGCAAAAAATTTGTTTGTTGTTTTTGACCGTAGAACGCTAGAATTTTTGGAATAAAATGAGTATTGTTAGTGTAGTATTTTCTCAAAATTTTAAAACATGAAAATAATTTTTGACCAAGATATAACAAAATTAGTCCATTTTTTCTGAAATTTTGGGAAAAACTGTAATTTTTATAGAACAAATAGTTATTTTCGTATATAGGTACGTAAATAGGTATTTTCGTGTTTTAAAATTTTGAGAAAATACTACACTAACAATACTCATTTCATTCCAAAAATTATAGCGTTCTACGGTCAAAAACAAAAAAAAATTTTTTTTGATCTTTGAGCACCTACAGTACTACCGTAACTCGGAGCCCGAGCTCAAAAGTTTTTGTATGGGTTACTAATGACCAATAGTATCTGTTTTTATAAAAATCTTGCCCTAGGGCACACGTTGCTCGAGTCTTACAAAGAATGCGTTATATAGGATCCATGTTTTCACCGTAAACCTGAAACTTGCAACGACACTCCGCCATTACACCATGGCGTGCTGTTTATCGTAATTGAAACTGCATTTTTTTTCAAAGACATTTTCATAATTTTCTCCGTTTTCGAAGATTTTCATGCACTTTTTGTCGAATTTTGCTGAAAACAAATTACGACTAAATAAAAATTAATTTTTAATTAATGTCCGAAAAGTATAATTTTAATTTTCAAGCTGAATCGCGATTTTTTAGGGAAAGCTCAATGAAATGAAATGATAAAGTTATCTTATCAGTGTGGCCTCTTTTCCTCAGTGTGGCCTCTTTTCCTCGCCGAGTGGTGACTATCGATTTTCCCTTGATTTTTGTTATTTTTATCAAGTTTTTTCTTCTTTCTCTTCTAATGGGGAAGGATAAAACTGATAAGGATAACAAAAAAAGAAGTCTCATCCAATCTCCGGAAAATTATCTCCACAAAAGAACGAAATCGGAATCTGCTACTCAATTATTGGATCATTCTATGAATCTCATTACGAAGACTAATTCTGTGACTAATACTGCTATGTCAAGTGATATGAATCCTATTGATATTGAAGAATATACCCCTGTCGAATCTAATGCTTTTGTGAATCTTTCAAATTTCGGAACTCCCGCAAACTGTTCAAATGATGATCTTGCTGGAATTATTCGTAATCTGGCTAATATTATCCTAGGTTATCAAAACCAAAATTCTCAACTGTTATGTGAAGTCAATGCTATGAAATCGGAATTAAGTGAATTGAAGAAGACTATTCATAACGGTCACTTGCTTCAGACTCCATTGAAAAAATCCTTTGCAGATATTGTTTCCAGTACTATTCAGTCTAAAGTAACTAGTCAATCAATTATCAAGGCAGTTCACTCCGCCAAAGAAGATGACATTCGGAACTCGTCCATTATCGTCAAAAATTTTATGCTGGATACGGATGGTCCTGATGATAAACTTATTGCTGACAACATTACAAAGCAGTGTGGTGTCCCCGCTGCCGAGTCGATTTTTCGGATTATTACCAAAAAGGGCCCTCCATTGCTCAGAATTACTATGAAATCTCCGGAAATTGCCACCAAAGTTCTGGCCAAATTTCAGCAAATAAAATCATCGGTTCCAGAGTTGTCTCAGTTATCAGCCCGTCCAGATCTGTCGAAGACGGATCTCATAAAATTCAGACTGGCGTGGAAGGAGGCTATCGAAAAGAACAACGTTGCTGGCAAGAGACTATTCACAGTGAGAAATTTGGAAGTGGTGACGATCACTTACAAGGAAGGTCAGCAACCGTGGAGTTGGGAAGTTCGCCCAAAAAATTCAGAAACATCTCAATAGGTATTGTCAACTGCTTTTCAGTTTGTAACAAACTTGTCAAATTGGATTTTCTAACTTACTTTTATAACTTCGATATTATGGCGCTATCCGAAACCAAATTGGACAACTCATATCCTGATTCCTTACTATCATTTGATAATCGATATTCTGTTATGCGCCGGGACCGTGATAAACACGGTGGAGGTGTTGCTTTACTAATCAGAAATAATCTCAATTTCGTACCTATATCTATCCCGGATCAATTCAAACGTGTTGAACTTGTTGGAGTCGATCTAATTATACGAAATACCTCTGCCAGAATTATTGTCTGCTATCATCCTTGTCACAATGACGACATGTCTCTTCTAATCGAAGCACTCAAATATCTCTTATCCAGTCACACTAATGTATTTCTGTGTGGTGATTTCAATATGCCACATGTAAATTGGGAATCCCTTTCAGCTTCCGACAAAAAATGCAATGAGTTTCTTACGTTTGTGCTGAATAGTGGTCTTACTCAATATGTACATGAAGCCACTCGTCTCCACCCTGATCATATTCTTGATTTGGTTCTTACTAATACTCCAATCATACATGATGTAGTTGTGGGAGAGCTTTTCTCCGACCATAAACTAATCAAAACTACGCTAACTTTACAGTTTGAAACTCCGAATGAGAACAAAAGTTTGTTAAACTACTGGAAAGGAGATTATACTATGATCAATTACATTATCGCTAACATAAATTGGAACAACCTATTAGCAGATATTCCTGTCGAGAGAATGTACAACGTGTTCCTGGATATCCTAAAGAAGCTCATTGCCTTGTATATTCCTAAAAGTAATCCTAAGAAGCATACTAAGAAGTATCCTCCTTACATCAAGAGACTGCAACATGATAAACTCTATATTTGGCGATTAGAAGGGAATTCAACTTTATACAAGAATTTGTGTGCTTCTCTCAAGACAGCTCTACGTGATCTGGAAAAGGATAAGTTGGAGCGTAATCTAGTTTCAGGATCCTCTAAAAAATTTTTCACTTATATTAAGAACCAAATGGGTACCAAAAATGAGATCGGAATACTAAAGAATGGAAATAACGCTTGCCTTACCGATTCTCAAAAATCGTCTTTTCTGGCTGAATCTTTCTCCAATGTTTTCACCCAAGATGACGGGATCAACCCACATATTCCGGCTAAGACCAAATCAATTACTGATAATGTTGTTATCGAGCCTTTCATGGTTGAAGCTCTGTTGCTTAAACTTAAGAACAGAATTAATACTACACCAGATGAGTTGCCAGCTCTTTTCCTGAAAAAAGTAGCGACGTCCATTGCTCTTCCACTATCACTTATTTTCAACGAGTCTCTTAAAACAGGTGCTATCCCCAGCCTATGGAAGGAAGCAATCATTTTGCCATTATTCAAAAAAGGTTCTCGGAGTGACGCCTCAAATTATCGCCCGATCTCATTAACGTCGTCCGTGTGCAAGACTATGGAGAAACTTGTCAGAAATGCTATTGTTGGACATTTAAAAATCGCCAAATTACTGGTTAACAATCAGTACGGTTTCAGAGATAAAAAGTCATGCGAATCGCAACTAATACGTTATTCTGGAGATTTGTTATTTGATTCTTCCAGTAAGAAGCCAATTTGGGCAGTTTATGTGGATTTCAAAAAAGCCTTCGACACCGTATCTCACTCTAAACTAGTCTCAAAGCTCGGAAGTTGTGGAATAGCCGGGAACCTACTTAATTGGCTCGAGTCCTTCTTAACAGGGAGATCTCAAAAAGTAATGGTTAACAAAACAATGTCCAAACCTATGGCAGTAAGCTCAGGTGTGCCTCAAGGCTCTGTTCTTGGGCCGCTTCTTTTCTTGATATTCATCAATGATATTGGAGACAAATATATATCGAATTATTTATTATACGCTGATGATCTCAAACTTTACGGAACTGATGAAACTACTTTACAGTCAGACCTTTTCAAACTTGAAAGCTGGTGTAAAACATGGCAGATGTCTGTGGCTCCTAATAAATGCAAAGTCATTAAATTCTCGTTGAGTAAACGTAAAAGCAGTTATACCCATGTCTCCAGTAAATTTACTCTTAACGGTCTATCACTTCCTACTACCTCAACTATCCGTGATCTTGGAGTATATTTCTCGCAAGATCTGACGTTCTCAAGACACATAGACATAACTATCAGGAAGTGCCACATGCGTATCAACATACTTTTTAGAATTCTCACACATTCCAGCTTTGAAGTTATTTTGAAATGCTTCCTAATTTATGTTCGGCCAATAATCGAGTATGGCACCGTTGTGTTCTCACCTATAACAAAAGTTATGATTCGGAAGCTGGAATCGCTCCAGAAATCATTTTTATATCGATGTTACAAAAAGTTCAATATGAGCTACATATCGTATTTTGATTGTCTGGAAACCTGGAAGTTGGAATCACTGGAATATAGGAGACTTATTAATGACCTACTGTGCATATACAAATCCCTCATATCTAATGAGATATGCACTTATGATAACCTTCGTACGTATTATCCTGATGTCGCCAACTTACGTAGGCACAAATATTACATTCGGTGCGCCTTAAAGAATACATCCAATCAACGCTCACAATTCATTGGTAATCGTGCACTAAATTGCTGGAATGAACTTCCTGTACATGTTTTCCCCGTTAAAATTTCTTCCCGGTGTTTTAAATCTAATATTGCCAAACTAAGTCGTGCGGGGAACAGCTGTTAGCCCTCCCCCTTCCTTTTTTCTTATCCCATACTACTATCGCTTGTTTTTTCTCGAAAAAACTGTCTCTGTTTTCTTTCTGAAAAAAACTATAAAAAGTGTTAATTTTGTAATCCTATCGACACTTTCAAAAAGGTAAACAATGAAACAGCACACACGATTCATTAAAATAAAGACAAAAGAAAATGAGTTCAACGCGAAATATGCTCACTTAACCCAAACTTTCATCGTTTTGCTTGTCTTCAACAGTTAGATATCGTCTCCAACTTTCCACGTTTATCTTTGTCAAATATCGTATTCCCGGACACTTGATGTCTTGGAGAAGAAGCCACGTATGTGTTGGAAATGTGGGCGCACCGACACCGATTTCAACTATATTATAACAACGCATCTGAAATATCAACGGTATAGAAACCGCTTTTTTCTTTGAAAGAGACTCACTTTTGGTATCGCGGTGGTTGGTTCAAACAACACGGGGTAAGGATCTCCTTTCAGATCTCGGAAATTTCGGTAATAGAAGTCCATTGTGTCCCCTGAATTTGTATGCAAACGAAACGAATCCGGAGTCAGTCGTTCTTTTTTTTGCGGTTTACAAAGTTGGAGCTGTCGGAGAGCGTCGTTTTTCAACTTGGACTTCGGATCACTTTTCAAAATCCACGATTCTGTATTCTTGTTGTATGATCCAAGTCTGAAGTTTGTGTTGAACCAGTAGAAGTTCGATCCAAACTGTTGCGTTCATAATCGAAAATCCTGTGGGACACAGTGGAATCATCGGTTGTCTGTAAAATTTCATTTGTGGAAAAGCCTCTTCCCCGTTGCAGAAAAGTATTAAGTTTGAGATTAATTATATATTGTATTCACTTTCATTTTTGTTGTTTTTGAGGAATATATATTCACTCAGTACTCTGCAGTAAGATATACAATTTGGCAATTTTCAGTTGAAAATGAACAACTTTGAGAGGGTATTACGGTATCACTGACTGTCCCACTAAGTAAATTATGTATAAACCGTACAGATCAAGAGTAGTCCTTCATTTTCGTAGTTCACAACGTTTTTGTACGGACACTCCCTAGACAGTTACATATCGACAAAGTGATTTCTCCCTCAAATCGTCCCATTTTAGTGCAAAATATAGTGTTTTTGAGCTGTTTCCCGTTGTTTCTTTGAACTGTTTCCAGACATTCTGTTCACTTCATTACTTCCTACATTAATTTAAGAAGATGTTGGCAAGTAATGAAAAACAAGTGTTTGGGACAGATCTTCTTTTTAAAGTCAAGTATTATCAGATACCTTTCTAGATCCGCGAGCCGCCAGGATAAATGTTGCATTTGACGTGCTGATGTGGCTCGTCTCTCCATCATCCGACGTGTTCTCCATACTACGACATCTTTCGATATCCGATAGATCATTAATATTGAACGGTGGTGGGGTTCGGTTGGGCATAGGTGTGGACTGGAAAAATAATTGTTTAGAAAATATCAAATCAAGGAGTTTCTCTTCAAATGAAAATGTCTTCTTTTCTCAAATAATCTCTCAATTTTGAGGGTTTATTGAATTCAAGAAAATCGGAGCTGGTTAAAATATTGACTTTGAATAAGAATGAAGTAATTTTTTGAGCATAGAAACATTTAAAATCGGAATAGCTCCTCTAATCTCCAAAGTTTGGTACGTGCAGTACCGGTCAAAAGGTTATGGAATTTGAACTTTGAGAGTGTTTTATAATTTGAACTTTGAGAGTGTTTTACAGTATCACTGATTGTCACATCTAGAAGGTTTTTAATGAATCATACAGATCAAAAGTAGAGCTTCATTTTTGTAGTTGACAACTTTTTCGTACGGGCACTCCCCACAGGGTCCAGGGATGAGTACTTTAATTGTTTCAATTCGACTTTGAGCATTACGTTTTGAGACGCAGCTTGATCGACCACTTTTTGAGCCGATATATGACAATTTATCAGACTTGTCAAAAATCGGGCCGGCCCGGGCCGGGCCGGGCCAAAATTTTTCCTGATTTCAAAAAATGGGAACCCGTTTTTACCAAATTTTATTTGAAACTTTTCGAAAAAATAGAGTAAAAATGCCTTAATTATCATACATATTCACATTTTTCCTAAAATTTCCAAAAAAAAATCAAAAACTCAACATGTTTCAAAAGAGCCTGGCCGGGCCGGGCCAAAATTTTTCCTGATTTCGGCCCGGCCCGGCCCGTGACAAGTCTGCAATTTATCCGCCTTTTTGGCCAGTTTTTCGACCGTCGCGCGTCTTTTCGAGATCAATTCTATTGATAAAATAATTAAATTTTTTAATTAAAAAATTTATTTTGAATTTCGCGCTAAAATTTTCGCTGATCTCAGCGGAGCGCGTTTACTTTCAGTACTCATCACTAGATCCTGTGACTCCCTAGCAAGCACGATAATTCAATCGTAACCTATGCAAACGCGCTTTGTTGAGACTACATTTTGGTAATATTATTTGACGCCTAAATTGCAATTTTTTGATATTTTTTGTTTTTTCAAAAAATTGGCTTTTCTCGATTATATTTATCCTTAAAACTATTTCTTGACAAAGATTTTCAGTTTAAACAAAAAAATTTAGGTAAGCGATTTTTCTCAAAAGAGCGCGTTTGCATAGGTTCACTTTGAATTATCGTGCAAGTGGTGTTTGTCTGTTTGTCTGAGGCACTGTCCGCAGCGGTTTTGGAAAGCGAAGAGAAACTGAGCCAGTGGGCAAAACCGAACTGGCGTGCTTTGGACAGCGACAGCCGCTTTAGACCACTCGGCCATGTGGGCACCACAGGTGAACCGCTGGGAATCCTATATGTGAAGGTGCCAGAATAGCGCCCTATATGTGTCCATAAATGAAAAGTGGATCGCGCGTGTGCCGCATATGTGCGGTCGTCTTTTCTGTGTACTGGCAGCGCGTGAACCCATAATGCTCCCATATACGTTCCATGTATGGTCCATATTTGAGGGTGGCGGCCGGCCGCCGCAACGACACTCCGGAATTACACGTGGGCGTGTTGTTTACCGTAAATCGACGCTACATTTTTTTCTATAAGTCCGGGCCCATTTTCTCCGTTTCTCGAAGTTTTTCACCTATTTTCTTCATTCTTTTTGCAGAAAACAGATAATGGCAAACTTTAAAAATAAAAATAAATCTATTCAAACTTGCGGAAACTTATTTTTTCAATACAAAAATTGTTATTTTCTCAAGAAACTAGAATTTTAAGTTTTTGTTGAGAAGTTCGGGTCTGATGTTCCGCTTCACTTCGGTATGATAAGAAATCATATTTTTCAGGTGGATTTAAAGGTAAGAAGGTAAGTATTTGTCATACCGAAGTAAAGTCATAATACCGGACTTCGAATTTCTTCGACGGGTATCATTTTCTTTCAGAGCTCAAAGAAGAGCTTGAGAATTAATGATTGTGTTATAACCACCAAGCTAACATAAGATTTTTATAGGAAATCGTGTGTGATTTTTAATTTTTTTTTAAAGTATTGCCATTATCTGTTTAAAAAAGGAAAGAACTTCGAGAAAGAGGGAGAAAATATACAAGTCCGAGAAATGGGAAGTGAACAAGTTGGAAAACAGAAACATGAAACAACATGATAACATTACATACCAATCACAACAATGAATTAGGCCTTTCTAGTGTTTCATACAGAATAATCAACCAAATGCGATAGGTAGAATTAATGCTGATTATGCTATCCATATACGTTCCATATGCGCTCCACGTTTTCGGCCGACCTTGCGGTGATCCACATAGACACATATAGGGTCCAACCCTCATTCTTTTTAGCCGCACATACGCTACCGCGCGGTTCCATATGTGTTCCCCGGCGGTTCACCTGTGACACTCGAAAGACAATGACTACGTGAATGAAGAGAGACCAGTCGGATCAACCGCCGAATGCGGGGGAGACAGGCTGGTGATAAATAAGAAATTATCAGATATAGGAGTCTCGAACCTACTGAATGTGTATATTAAAAACCTACTAAATTCAAGACAAAAAAGGAGAGATAAGAGAATTCGTTGTTTTTCGGAAACTAAAAATCCAGTTTCGATCTCTAATTTCACCGTTAAAGTTGTACATGAACCAGTTTGAAAACGGGTTTATAGGTTTTCGATAACTATGGACCGATTTTCAAATTTGTAAAACTGGTTAGAAATGTACTCTTGGAGTGAAGATACCGTAACCTGAACTCCTTTGGAGAAGACTTCCAACGTTTCGGAGATAATTTATTTCATCCCAAAATCAATGAAGTAGTTTTTCGGTTAATTCTGAACTCGTTCATACTTTAGAATTGTGCAATTTTCCTTCATACGGTATGAATCCAAACGGGCAGTAGCCGTTGTGAATGAGAGGGTTCGTGTAACAATGCAACTTTGCCCGATTGCGTTAGCCGAAATCGTGCGTTAGCCGAAACGGGCCGAAATCAGAAAAAATCTCGGCCCGGCCCGGCCCGCTCGGCCCCTTTTGAAACATTTTTTGAAAAAATTTCGAATTTTTGAATTGTCTTTTTGGAATTTTTTTGAAAAAGAGTAGTTTTTGAATAAAAACTCAAAATTGTGAAATTAGAGATCGAAACTGGATTTTTAGTTTCCGAAAAACAACGAATTCTCTTATCTCTCCTTTTTTGTCTTGAATTTAGTAGGTTTTTAATATACACATTCAGTAGGTTCGAGACTCCTATATCTGATAATTTCTTATTTATCACCAGCCTGTCTCCCCCGCATTCGGCGGTTGATCCGACTGGTCTCTCTTCATTCACGTAGTCATTGTCTTTCGAGTGTCACAGGTGAACCGCCGGGGAACACATATGGAACCGCGCGGTAGCGTATGTGCGGCTAAAAAGAATGAGGGTTGGACCCTATATGTGTCTATGTGGATCACCGCAAGGTCGGCCGAAAACGTGGAGCGCATATGGAACGTATATGGATAGCATAATCAGCATTAATTCTACCTATCGCATTTGGTTGATTATTCTGTATGAAACACTAGAAAGGCCTAATTCATTGTTGTGATTGGTATGTAATGTTATCATGTTGTTTCATGTTTCTGTTTTCCAACTTGTTCACTTCCCATTTCTCGGACTTGTATATTTTCTCCCTCTTTCTCGAAGTTCTTTCCTTTTTTAAACAGATAATGGCAATACTTTAAAAAAAAATTAAAAATCACACACGATTTCCTATAAAAATCTTATGTTAGCTTGGTGGTTATAACACAATCATTAATTCTCAAGCTCTTCTTTGAGCTCTGAAAGAAAATGATACCCGTCGAAGAAATTCGAAGTCCGGTATTATGACTTTACTTCGGTATGACAAATACTTACCTTCTTACCTTTAAATCCACCTGAAAAATATGATTTCTTATCATACCGAAGTGAAGCGGAACATCAGACCCGAACTTCTCAACAAAAACTTAAAATTCTAGTTTCTTGAGAAAATAACAATTTTTGTATTGAAAAAATAAGTTTCCGCAAGTTTGAATAGATTTATTTTTATTTTTAAAGTTTGCCATTATCTGTTTTCTGCAAAAAGAATGAAGAAAATAGGTGAAAAACTTCGAGAAACGGAGAAAATGGGCCCGGACTTATAGAAAAAAATGTAGCGTCGATTTACGGTAAACAACACGCCCACGTGTAATTCCGGAGTGTCGTTGCGGCGGCCGGCCGCCACCCTCAAATATGGACCATACATGGAACGTATATGGGAGCATTATGGGTTCACGCGCTGCCAGTACACAGAAAAGACGACCGCACATATGCGGCACACGCGCGATCCACTTTTCATTTATGGACACATATAGGGCGCTATTCTGGCACCTTCACATATAGGATTCCCAGCGGTTCACCTGTGGTGCCCACATGGCCGAGTGGTCTAAAGCGGCTGTCGCTGTCCAAAGCACGCCAGTTCGGTTTTGCCCACTGGCTCAGTTTCTCTTCGCTTTCCAAAACCGCTGCGGACAGTGCCTCAGACAAACAGACAAACACCACTTGCACGATAATTCAAAGTGAACCTATGCAAACGCGCTCTTTTGAGAAAAATCGCTTACCTAAATTTTTTTGTTTAAACTGAAAATCTTTGTCAAGAAATAGTTTTAAGGATAAATATAATCGAGAAAAGCCAATTTTTTGAAAAAACAAAAAATATCAAAAAATTGCAATTTAGGCGTCAAATAATATTACCAAAATGTAGTCTCAACAAAGCGCGTTTGCATAGGTTACGATTGAATTATCGTGCTTGCTAGGGAGTCACAGGCGAGAAAATTGTTTTTTTCACTTCAACTGGTAATTGAGTTATTTGAAAAAATGGAAATTCTTACCAAAAGCTTGCTATCCGTTTTCTTTGAGACACAATTCAGGTTTTCTTACTTCAGAAAATGCACAGTCTACCGTTTTCACCAAGAAAAAAACTTCTACAGTTTCTGACAAGTAAGTTTTTAGATGGGTTGAAGCCGTTATCATTGCGATTTTGAGGCTCTTTTTGTCGACTGCGGCTCAAGATTTTCGGCTGTAAAACGGCAGGACAGATGATCATTTTAAAGTACTCTGAATCAGCGTTGTAGTATTTTTTTGGCTGCAGTTCATTATTTATCGAGATCATTGCGATAGAAATTAGATTACGCCAAAGTGTTTGAATTACTGCCACCGAAAGTCTCTATATTTCACCATTTCTCGAAACAGATGTGATTCTTTTGGAAAACGTAAAAAAAACTGTAAATAGGTTGCGAGATTTCTGGCTCATTTATCAGGTATTCTTTTCTTATCTCTCCAATCTCACAATTTTTGTTTTTATCTGAAAATAGTGTAAAAGAAAGTCATTTTTCATAATATTAGGTTGGTGCATAATTTTCTTTCTTTTTTGAAGGTGTGACTTTGGTTCTCGATCTCTAAGCGGTGATATTGTTTTTCATCCAAAACTTTTTTGCATTTTTATGACCACTTTAGTGGCTACCACGTAACTTTTCAAGTTGATGCAAAGACAGTCCGCTCGTGAAAACGATGGCTTTTTCGATCGCCGACCAAATGCCTATTTAGGAAAGTGTTTTGATTCTAGTCGCATTGATATCAAAATGCTAAAATGTTTACGAGAAATTAAATGCAGTTTATAGAACAAGACTTTATCTTGTTATCACATTTTAGTTTTTAGTCGGAATGTTAAAAACAAAAAAGTTACGATCACACGATTGAGAGCAACGAGAAATCAGGGTCCAGCTGGGTTCAATCAGATTACATAAATATTTGAAAGAACATTTATACAAAACTATTTGTAAAAGTTAGAGGATAACATGAGTAACTTATGTATTGAAAAAATTTATGAAAAAGCCATTCAATTAAGTGATGAAACTTGGGTGACGTATTTGCTATGATATTTGCGATTTTGAGTAATTTTGAGCAGTAGACCTGGGTGGAGTCTAGGTCTCTTCTCAACGATCCCAAACAAGTCTGAATTATTTTGTTACAAATAATCAACAGTAGATACATTGTTCTAAAATTGTGCGAAAGATCTAGTGGATTGACTTAGAAACAGGAGTTGTAGGCTTCATCAAACTTAAAAATCACGTGATTGTGATGATATTGACTTCGCGCTTCCAGAGAATTGAGGGAAAGTGCTCAAACATTCCAAACAAAGTAGATTCAGATACATCAATGTCTATTCTACTCCATACTAAACATTTCCACCAATTTCCTTAGCTAGCGTTAAAGAAAAATTGAAAATACTCGCACATCCCTAAATTGCTGATCCTCACTTTTCTTCCGGGACTGGCACTAAACTATCGTTGCTCAATTCAAATGTCTTTATTATTTTTTCAAACATAACGTTCCTTGCATGTTTCAAATTTGAATAAAACACCCTTTCTCATCAACATTTTCTAACTAGGGAATGGCTCACACAATGTTTGGAGATACACAACATGATGTATATCGTTGGAAAGCTGACGTTTCCCTGATTCCGAATCTATATTCTGTTTTTGCAACGGCGCTCCCAGTTTCGAGAAATCCGGCTCCAAAGTTTGGGTAAATTTTAGTGCTAAAACTCAAGTTGCCAGCCCGCGTGTTGAACTAACACGTAAACCCATTCGGATAATAGTTAAACCAGCGGTCGAATGGTCTAGGGGGTTACACGTAGGGTAGGAGGTGGACACTCTATGGTTCGATTCCTTGCTTTTTTCCTTCTTTTTTTATTTTTGTAATCCTCGTTTTTGGGTCCCATGGTCATCACAATGTGCCAGAAATGGAGGTTTTGAAGATTTTCTAGTCCATATTGACCGTCTACGACGTTTTAAGAAAAATAATTTTTTCAAGAAAATTAACTTTTCTGTGAGTTCAAGGCGAGAAGGCACTTGGAATTTTTTGAACAATTTTCGTTAAAAGTTAGAAAAACAATATAAAATTTGTTTGGTATTTGATTCCATCATGTTTACATGGCAGAGATCTACTGACTACGACCAACTTTGAATCACCAAATATGAAGCAGAGTAGTTGCTTCAAAAAAGTATCTACCGGCGGAACAAGAAAAGTAAACTTTGGAAAAATCATTTTCAAAGCTTGCTATAACATTTTATATTGTTTTTCTAACTTTTAACGAAAATTGTTCAAAAAAATTCCAAGTGCCTTCTCGCCTTGAACTCACAGAAAAGTTAATTTTCTTGAAAAAATTATTTTTCTTAAAACGTCGTAGACGGTCAATATGGACTAGAAAATCTTCAAAACCTCCATTTCTGGCACATTGTGATGACCATGGGACCCAAAAACGAGGATTACAAAAATAAAAAAAGAAGGAAAAAAGCAAGGAATCGAACCATAGAGTGTCCACCTCCTACCCTACATGTAACCCCCTAGACCATTCGACCGCTGGTTTAACTATTATCCGAATGGGTTTACGTGTTAGTTCAACACGCGGGCTGGCAACTTGAGTTTTAGCACTAAAATTTACCCAAACTTTGGAGCCGGATTTCTCGAAACTGGGAGCGCCGTTGCAAAAACTGAATATAGATTCGGAATCAGGGAAACGTCAGCTTTCCAACGATATACATCATGTTGTGTATCTCCAAACATTGTGTGAGCCATTCCCTAGTAAGAAAAAAACTGAGACGAAGAATGGTACTGAAAAAGGGTTCCTTATGTGTTTTGATGTGTCTGCGGCTGAGATTAGACAGATGACGGACGTCAAGTCACAGGTAAAATCACAATGACTTATAGGTACTAATCAACTATATTTCTTTTCATGTGGGGTATTAGCCTTCAAGAAATTTCATGACAAAAATTGTCCAAAAAAAGAAAGAAATTTATGCGCCAACCTAATATAATCGTAATCGAAATTTTTTCCAAGTCCGAATTTCTATAATGTCCCGATTTCCAGATGTTGCCTGATTTCATTGATTGCAACTGCTCCTATTAATGTGAATTTTCAGAATGAAAACAAGTCTGCAAAACATCAGGTCCTCTTGAATCATCTGATAACAGGAAATTGTAAAAAACTACCGTTACCGAAAGTCTTTAAAAAAATTGGACATTATGTTTTGATCCATCCATTTTCGGACTCGGATGCCTCTGATAATGCAAGCGGACGAATGTATTGTTGTACTTTTTGCAGTCAATGGTGTCCTCTTTTCCAGAAATTATCTCAGTCTGGAAGAAATTATCTCAGTCTATTTTTTTTTGAGAAAATTTGATTTTTTTTTCGAAATTTTCGAATTTTTGCTAGAGTACAGAATTAATACCAAAATATTTGAAATAAGGAAATTTTATGCTTTTTGACACAAAAAAGCTGGAACGAAAGAGAAAAAACACCTTGGTACCCGGGTAGCCTGGGTATTCTCGGGTCCCCGAATCGAGCACCCGGATTACCCGAGTTCCAAAACCCGGGTTCGGGTAGAAGGCTCGGGTCCCGGGGGCCCGGGGCCGCACTCTGGTCTGAAATAAAAACTATGCAGCTCAGTATTTGCCAGGAATCCTACTATTGGAAATGTATTTTTTTTCAGAATCTTTCGAAGCAGACAATACTTTTAATTTTACCGTTTCCAGAAGTTATCTTATTTTAACTTTTGCGACTGCTTCTACTTCTAGCATTTCAAATGGATATAAAAAATCTGCTAAATTTCAAAGATTCCTGTCCCCCTCCCTGTTTTTTTCTTATCTCTTCCTTCACATTGTTTATCAACCCGGAGATTAGATATTGGAACAATTGATGGATCGTTAAATCGAAAAATTTCGAACCGTCTGTAGCATTTGAAGGATTCCGTCTCGCAAGAGTTTCCAAATTCCGTAATGTTTTGAAACAGTTGTTAGTACACTTTCCACTTTCCTCGCGTAAGTGGAAATCGGAGAGGTTCTAATTGTTCTTTGGGCAAGGTTCCGTGAAATCAAACCCTTGACTGGGCATTTTTTCAAATATTTTTGAAACTGTCAAAATTTGTCTAATTTCTATTGAATCCAATTCTACTATCAATTCAAAATTAATCATAAACATCATTTGTATAATGTTCAATACCACATCACCTCGTTATCATGATACCACATATACTTAACTATTCTGAACTATACACGACTGTATTTCATTTTATTCTCATTTTAACGATTCTTTAACCGTATTCCTAACAAATAAATAAATAAATAAATAGTTTTTCAGATGATCGAAAAACTTTGACATTTGAAATCCCTGTTACCAGAAGTCTCTATATTTGTGAACGTTTTAAAACAGATTGATTTTTCTTTAAATTTGCGTAATTTTCAAAACAAAATATCTCAATACGACAACTCCCGTTACCATAAGTCTCAAAATTTCATAATTTCTTGAAACAGTGTCCAATTTATAATTTTGATCGAATCCAGATTCTATCAATTCAAAAACTTCTGCAAAATGTTCAAGATTCCTGTTCCCTCCTCCCTGTCTTCTTCCTTCAATCTTCCATTTTTATCACCCCCCGAAGACTAAAAATTGTGAAAGATGAAGGATCGTCGAACCCTCGTCTTCCAACTTTTTCTTCTTCCTTCTTCTCCATTTTTTCAACCATAACACTAGACAATAACAACTCATAAATTTCCGGTTTTTTCTCTCCCATCCATCTAATATTTCATTTGAAACAAAGGAATACCCCCTTGATAATACAATGAAAGGTATTGATTGATCTGAAAATAGGAAAGAATAGGAAAGAAACATAGATCCATAGACATTGTCATTGGTTTGTGATCTTCCTCTTATGTTTATTCTAATCCTTTTTTCGTCAGAAAAACGTGACAAAAAGGCTTAGATCAGCTTGGCGAACAGAGGGAGAAACCAGACAAGAGAGTGTCTGTTTTGGTGATCTTCAAACTGAAAATTATTTCTGATTCTGATCGGAAATGAAGAAAAGAAAGAAGATGATGTCACTCGAAATATCAAAAGACTATTGAACGATTGCCTAAACTATTTGACCGATTCGCTATCATTATCTGATATCACCGTACACACCCGGTACACTCTATGATAAGCTTGATTTGTGATAAAGAAGACACAAGATTCGGAGAGACGGGTTCTTGGTCTTTTCTTTTTTGCAGTGGAGGGAGGGGTACGGTAGCTAGACGGGAGACTACGAAAGGAACATCTGGGATTTCGAATTGAATTTAAATTCAGATTCATATTTTTAAAGATACCTCGACCCGATTTGATACAGAAATGATACAGAAAAATTTCAGAACTATCAAGAAAGTGAGTCACAAAAATATGGAAACTTCGAAACAGTGAATTACCTAAAATCTCTACTGATAGGTGTAAGTTTTGTATTACAGAAACAGTTTCATGAATATTTTATGAAGGATACACGAAAGTCTTGAAATGATTCTTTAGACATTTTATCGATAACTAATCACAATAAAATTTCTATGTTTTCAGATTGGTATGCCAAATGTTGTGTTCAGCTTCAATATCAAAAAAGTGTGGGAACCCATTGCCTCAAGATTTTATGATGAGCACTTACGAAGTCTCTGAAAGTATGTTTTTTTTAAATCTGAGTGAAAAGACAAATTTCAACTATTTTCGTTTTTATAGATTTCATTGATCTCTGAGACCCTAAACCCATTTTCTTTCCAAAAAGACTCAGAGTGACTGACTGACCAATATTTGATGGGCTTATTCATTGTTCTCTCTATATGGCGAAAAGTGTATAAAGGCGATTCATTAAACGGTTCCCCAACAGGGCGAGAATTGATAACACATTTCAGCAGCGTTCGGAATACGATTGATGAGTTGACAGCACTTTCGAAGGATTCTACTTACGGAATATCCCTTATGTCGGCTCTCTGAAACTGAAAATGTAAAAAGTTGTACCACGAATAATTTCATTTTGACTCAACGCTCTTCTTTTCGAACTGATAGTGAGATTACTCGTTTTGTGGAAAAATCGCTGTTCGCTTATTTGATTGAATTTTCATTTACGAGCTGTGCGGAAAATAATGATTTGAAACCGAATTTTTCAGTTTCAAGAACTCATCAAGTTCCGTGAAACACACATTTTTTAATGAAACCCAAAATTAGATAAATGAAATTTTAAAACTCAGAACCTCAAGACAGTAGACCTCACAATGAGGAATGACTTTATAAAACTGCCAAAAAATCATTACCGTTCGTATTCCCATAATCGCTAATCTCTATGTGCTGAAATTGAACATTCCCTCAATTTTAGCAACTTCATACCTAACACTTAACACTTTTTTTCAGTTCCAAAAACTTTAGGAATTCCGTGAATTACAGAGTATCGCACTGGTCGAGATATCTCCGGAAACTGGTTGAAAAAAATTAGAAGTAACCTAGAAAACTTTAATCATGGAACTGAAAATCTAAACGTTAACCAATTTCAGGTATTTCTCAAAATTATGGGTATTACCTTTCAGAAGCGTTAGTCGTCTATGAATCCACAGCTGCCTCAACCTCAGCACCGACCAAAGTTCACCCAAAAACAAATCCTCTCTCCCCGAAACAGTATCTCTCTCTTTATCAAATATGAGTCAAGAAGTGGAGGCGGGGCTTAACCATTGAACTTCCGATAAGTCAACCGATATCAATTCGTCTTTCTTCTTCCAGTCTTCCGATAAAAACACCTTTCTCTGTGTCATAAAAAAAGAAGAAGGGGTCATATTAATCATTCTACTCCGCCTCCTTCTGGGTGAAAACACACGCCCATTTCAATTGTTAACATATACCTGGTCTCCGTTTCACTTATCCGTTATCAGATTTGGATATTATCGTTTTTTCACTGAAGCCGTACTTTTTATACCCGTTTTTATAAATTTCTTTTTAGTCTTCACCGAAAAATTCCAGCACTCCCCCTACCATGCTGCTCCAACTAACGCCCCGACGTCATGAGCTCATCTCGGTGTTCATGATGTCAATTGGTACCACTTTTATGTTTTTGGGGTACGATGTGCAGTCCATGATGGCAGAGAGTGTGCTCCATTCAGTCAGTACAAAGAATCCGGATAGGATTAGTGAGTATGCAGGATATTATGGGTGAGTTCGAGTAGTATTCTTCACGTTTTTAATCGAAAGAATATCATTAGCTCCAATTATAACAAATAAATGAATCTGAAAATGTTTTCAGACAAGCCATCCAATACATCTCGTTCGCCTTCTTCTCCCTATTCACCGCCACCATTCAATACTACATTTCATCAAAATCCATGCTTGTCTTGTCATCGATACTCTTCACAACATGCTATATCGCATATATTCATGTCAACTCTTACATTTTCTACTCGTCACAGCTGCTACTGGGATTTGCCTATGCAAGTAAGTAAGCCTTGAAGGTTGGCTAATTGGGATAACTGATATCAAGCACGGTACAGGGTTACTGTAGCTTTGAGAGCTTCAAATCCGGCTAAACAAAATTCACTAGTCGGACCACATTTACTTCCACCTTGAAACTCTTAGTCATCGTTTCTCATTTTTGCTAATCATCATTTGAATTCGTGTTAGTCCCTCAATGATTACAAATAGAAATTTGAAATTTTCAAAACAATCAAAAATAGTATCACGAGAGTCATCCCGTCTCAAAAAAACTAGTTGTTACTTTGAACAAGACTTGAAAGTTCACGATTGACGTCATTCATAGGAAAAGTGTCACGTGAGAAAGATGGTCTTCTAGAAGACACTGTACACGTGAATTGGTAGTGTGGAGAGGGGTGTGGTAGGAAAAGCATTGAACTTTTAAAAAGTAGCGGAATAGTAATATGAGAAAATGGGCCGATAGTTATGAATACGATGAAACAGTTGTTCGAAAATTTTTGGAACCGGTAAGAATAAATCATTTGGAAGCAGTGATATATAGGCCCTGAAAAACCACGGTCTCAATTTTTTCGAAAGGTTTGAAGAGCAGACTCAGATCTTTTTTTGTAGTTGACAATAGATTAATTTTTCTACAGTTTCACACTTTCCATAAATAGCCAGTTGTTTTCAGACAATAATCCTTGGTTTCTGTATAGTTCCTTTAAAGTCCAAACCATAAATGTATCCACCGCTATTGAAACCTCAATGGTATCTTTACATAACATTGACATTTTCAGTGTACAACAGCGCTGAGGGAACCTATCTCTCCGAGCACTCCTCCCGCCGAACCATCGACTCCAACTCGGCTCTCGAAACCGGTCTAGGGCATACCAGTCTATTCTTCGGAGGAGTCACAATGCTATTCGTTTTCCATTTCGTGCCACACACCTTCGATGGACACTTTTTGAATTTCGATGAACATGTTGTGCAAGTCATCTACTTTTCATTGATGACACTGACGATTGTGTCAGTGGTCTTGTTCACGTTTTTGCCAACGAAGCAGTTTGATTCAATTGCATTGAACACACCGAGAGTTACTCCATCATTGCTGTCTCAATTCAGTAAGTTTGTGGGGACTTTTCTGTTTCAAAAAGGTGTGATTTATGAAAACTTTTTTAAAAATCAGTCCTGTCATAATAGAGTCTTGACATTCATACCTCGACTTCCACTTACATCTTTCCAGAACGATTCGGCGAGTCCTTCACCCATCTCAACACTTCTCTCCTAATCTTCACCTATGTCTACATGGGATGTATGGTCTCCTTCATGTACGGTATCTATCCAACTTCCCTCTCGTTCACATCTGAAACCGCATCGGACGTCTACATCATCGCCTTGTACCTGTTGTCTTCTGGAGCCGCCGCGTTTTTGAGTAAGTTCAGGAAGTTTCTGTTTCATTGGGGACATAAAAGTATAGGGTTTTCTGACTGAATTCAATTTCTTACTAATCCATACCTACAGTACCCCGATGACGTCACTTTCTAGACTAACGTCATCTTTTCTTTTTCAATGACATTTGCCTATCACAAACCGTTTCTTATCTCACGTTTTGCTAAACTTGCAAGAACGATCACAACTAAATGACCTCGAAGAGAAAAGAAATCAGATACGAACGAATTCTTGTAATATCAATAACGTTTTTCACGAAGTACACAACCAGCCCAGTCACTAAGTCACTACGAAAGAAGACGGTTTTCTTTTCGTTAGTTCAAAAACCAAACCGTCATTACACCCGATGACCTACATGTTCACAATGATAGCGTGTTCCAGGCGCCATGTTCATCCGACCAATGATCAAAAGGCTTCACAAATACAAACTGATCGTTCCGATGGCAATCCACTGTATTTCGATGGCAATTGTGATGATTTTAGTGTACTGTTCGGTGCCGAATGAGGCGACACAGAAGCCGACGAGCAATATGAATGTGTTGATTACACCAAGGTTAGCAAGGGAAACGATTCAAGAAAAATTATTCTGGTGATAGATATCGTCTGATACAAAAAGACTGTCTGAAACAGAAGCGCCTGAAAAAATTTGACTATGTTCAAAGCCAGTTTTTTGACAGTCTTGGACCCAAATTATACCACAAAAGTTCACAAAATTATTTTCCAGCCGCTATCTCTCCATTGTCATCGGATTCCTACTGGGCTTCGCAGATTTCACTATCACTATGACAAGATCTGTCATTTGTCAAATTGCTGTACCAGAGTATAGAGCAGAGATGTTCAGTTTGACGAGGATTTATCAGGTGGGTTAACTGGGATACATTTTTGAAATAGTATGAGATTGTGAAAACGAAAATCTGAACTCAGCTTTACCTCAAACGATAAATTTATCCTGTTTCTGAAACAGGACAAATCTCATTTTTGTGAAAAATCATTTGATCCCTCTGCGACGATTTGAACCAGACCTTTTGACACCGTTGAAGATTGTGCTTTCAAAATCGGCCGGTTTCATAATGTATTGGTTTTGAAAAGTCCAGCAGATGATTAGTGAAACAGTCGTCGAAGCTAATATACCAAAAAAACTAACATCCTGAAACGGCAACCAATCCCTAATTTTCAGTGCGTCGCCTCGTGCGTGATCCTCTTCATCTCCCCATACCTCACTGTCACCAGCTGGATCCTTATCCTCATCACATTCCTTCTCGCTGGAATCGCCGCAATGTTTGCAGTACTATGCAGGACTCATAACAATACAGTAGCCGCTCCGATTGAGCCATTGGAAGAGGAGAAGGATGAGAAGTTCACTGAAGAGAAGGCCTAACTATCTATTCTCTCTTTTTATTTTTGATAATTTTGTATTTGAAATCGACGAGAATTCCTTCTAGAGGAATGATAATGACAACTCACGGGTGTAACTTTATGATCGGATACTTTCTTTGGAATAAAATAATTTTTCATAAAAATGTTTATTGTTTCAAAACTGTGTTTTGGGAATTTAACCGGTAGGTAAGTTATTCCTGTATGTGATTTCTGGACCAACAATGAAATTGATTAAATTATCAATAAAATAATTTTTTGATGAAACAGAAACTTCTGAATGCTAAAAATCAAAGATTCATCGATCAGCTGACTTTTACATATATTTTCAATCGATACTCACGTGACTCCAGGACTTTTCAAAATCGCTTCAGTTTCATACTGATCAAAGTAAAAAGCTATAAGAACTTCAATATGGCTTTAGGATGGTCTGAAAAGCCCCTACAAAATATTTTGCTAGACTCAGACATAGGAACGATGCGACGTTGAGAGTTTTCATTAAAAACTGTAGCTTCATGGAAGGATACTGATAATTTTCTGTTTCATCATTCCAATAATTAGTGAATGTTTTGAAGGAATTATTGCAGAACTTCTATTTATATTTATTTATTTATTGGAATATAAATCATTAAAATTATACATACATTGCATACATGATGTTAAAATAAAATGAGGGCAAGGGGAATGGCAACGAATGAAGATGTTGAATTCTGGTGGTAGATATCGAATGTTACAAAAAGACAGTCTGAAACAGAAACGCGTGAAAAAATCTGGACTATGAACTCAAAAATGTTATATTTATATTTTTTATTTGTCAGGTGGGTTAACTGGGATACGTTTTAAAAAATGATCTGAAAATCAAAACTCAGCTCGGCTTCAAATGATACATTTATCCTGTTCCCAAAACAGGACAAATCTCATTTTTGTGAATAATCTAATGATCCCGCTGCGACAATTTTGAACCAGACCTTTTGAGACCGTTGAGTATTGAAGTTTCAAAACGGTACGGTTTCATAATGTATTGGTTTTGAAATGTCCCACTGCAATATTTTGTGAACTGTGGTCTAAACTAATGCTCTAGAGTATCGTATCGCGAGACGATTCCAGCTGATTCCAGCATATTCTCGCAATCGTCTCGTTTCGTTCTGTCTCGTTTTGTCCAGCATAAAGTTCAGCATATTCTCGTTCAGCATAGTTCAGCAAAGTTCAGATCAGCAAAAGTTCAGTTACAGCATATTCCAGCACGTTTCATTTATTTTTCATTCCCGCATAATTTATTGCTGGACATTGTGAGAATCTCGCGAGACGAACGTGAATTCTTTTTCTGTGAGAAAAATAGAAAACTCTATACAAAAGTATTATTTCCGTGATCTTTCACTGTGAATCAAGTACAGTGTTCCTTCATTTTGAACTTTTTTCGAAGTTCACGGTTCTAAAAATGTCAATTTTGGTTTTATTTTCAACATTCATTTCGTAAAAATTTGCATGAAAAAATGATTAGAAACGTCAAAATTAAATTTCTTTATACGAAAGAATGGCCACGTTCGTCTTGCGAGATTCTCGCAATGTCCAGCATGAAATTATGCGGGAATGAAAAATAAATGAAACGTGCTGGAATATGCTGTAACTGAACTTTTGCTGTACTGAACTTTGCTGAACTGTGCTGAACGAGAATATGCTGAACTTTATGCTGGACAAAACGAGACAGAACGAAACGAGACGATGTTGGATTCAGCTGGAATTCTCGCAAAGTGCTGTAACTGATTCTCGCGAGACGACACTCTATAATGCTCACAAAAAACCACTCCCTGAAACTGCAACCTTTAACTTTCCATATTTTCAGTGCGTCGCCTCATGTGTCATCCTCTTCATCTTCCCATACCTTACTGTCACCAGCTGGATCCTTATCCTCATCACATTCCTGCTCGCTGGAATCGCCGCAATGTTTGCAGTACTATGCAGGACTCATAACAATACAGTAGCCGCTCCGATTGAGCCATTGGAGGAGGAGAAGGATGAGAAGTTCACTGAAGAGAAGGCTCAACGAGAATTCCTTCTAGAGGAATGTTAATTTTTTATGACATGCACCTTACCGTAAAACCTCTAATAGAGTTGCCCCTAGTAGCAAGAGTTTGGTGAACAATATCTCAACTACCTTGAGAGCTATCAAATTTTTTCCAACTGAAGATCTATTTTATAAGTACTCAGCTATATTTTGTCAGTTGACAACTTTTTGATATCTCCTTTGATAAAAAAGATATACCGCGCTAAACAGACTTTTTTGGGGGCAACTCTATTAGAGGTTTTACGGTATTAGTCCAATTTTTCTTTCTTTACTTGAGACTATCTCGTGAGGGATATGTTTCAAGTCTTCTTTGTATCTTATAGTCTCTTATCCCTTGAAGTAAATAAATAAATTAGGTGAAATGACAACTCACGGGTGTAACTTTATGACCGGATACTTTCTTTCGAATAAAATAATTTTTCATAAAAATGTTTATTGTTTCAAAACTGTATTATGGGAATTTGACCGGTAGGTAAGTTATTCGACACTAGAATAACATTTGGACCAACCATGAAGTTGAATCATACTTGTCAAATCACGGGCCGGCCCCGCTGAAAATTTCAGGGCCCGGGCCGGCCCGCAGCAAAAAATTATTTTTGAAAAATAGAATTAAAAGTCTTGGAAATTAAATATTTTCTTCGGTTTATACTAAATCGAGGTCGGGGGATTCGATAAGACTACTTTCAGAAGCCTCCAGCAAGTTCTTGATCCTGATTCTGATCATCGGCTGATTATCACAGAGACTTTGAGAGGCTCAAAGTTTATAGTGACAAAATAACTTATTCTGACAATTTCCGTTTTCACTTGTTGTCTTTTTATAATTTCTAATCAATAATATGTTTGCCATGAAGTAGTAAACGAAAAAACAATGGGAAAACGACGAAAAATTTTTTTTTCAATATTTTGACGGGCCGAACGGGCCGGGCCGGGCCGGAAGATTTTTTTAGCGGGCCCGGCCCGGCCCGGCCCGGCCCGGCCCGTGACAAGTATGAGTTGAATAACTTATCAGCCAAAATTATATTGAAAAAACAGAAACTTCTGAATTCTAAAAATAAAAGGTTCGTCGATGAGTTGAGCTCGTTACTTACTATTATATATTTTCAGTCGATTTTCAGGTGTTTCATTTTTCTATTTGTAAAATGACTCCAGGACGTTTCAAAATCGATACAGTTTCAAACTGGTCATTCAAAGTAAAAAGAACTGCAGAAATCACTTTTTTCGTATCTCCCAGAACTCGGTGAAATTGCAACAAAAATTGCAACGTCCTACAAATTCTGATAGAGCTTCAGAACTCAAGACAAGCTCTGTTTCATCACTTCAATAACTAATAGCTGAATTGAAAAAATTAATAGTGATTGACGGTTTTATGAAAAATAAAACTTCAAAAAATTGACTCGCTGAATTCGAATTGTCTCGCCAAGTATTCATGAAATCTACTGTTTCGAATAACACATAAGTACGTTTACAAGAATTGAGTTCGTTTCTTTTTATTCCCGTATTAACACAAAGTTGTGGAGCAGATTACTGAAGTTGTGAACAAAGTTCCTCATAATAATTTAAACTGAAATTAGACTTCATCATTGGAATAACAGTAGAAGTTTAGTGGAATCACCAGAAATATTTTAAGAAGCAGAAAATTCTGGACTGAAGAACGTGGATCAAAATGAATGCTCGACGATGAGCTGTGCACATTTTTTCTCATTGTGGAATGTTTCCCAACAACAAAAATATTTACAGGGGAGGTTGAGACGGTTCGAAAAGTCCCTATGAAACTTCTTGTTAGGCTCAGACATCGGAACGCGGAGCCGGTAACAGTTTTAAGAGCAACTGTAATTTCATGAAACGATACCGATAATTTTCTGTTTCATCATTCCAATAATTAGCACATGTTTTGAAATAATTAATGTGAGACTGCAAAAATCGGACATAACCGTTTCAAAAGTATTTTTTTCTCGAAAGCCTTTGGAAACTCACTTACCGTAAAAACTGTATTAGAGCGACATGTCGCTCTATTTTTCAACCGCCTCTCAGAAAAATTTTGTGGTTTCAGAAACTCATTAAAGTTAAACGGAAAAAACTTTTTTGAAAGTTCTATTTGTTGATCTAGAGGTTATTATTCACGCTGCTTCTAATCAGAACCAAGAAAATACACTGGGATAATCATATTCACGAATCCTGAGTATAGATGGGTGTCGTTCTATTAGAGGTGTCGTTCTATTAAAGGTGTCGCTCTAATGCAGTTTTTACAGTATAAAAATATTCTAGATGAGATCGAGGTACAGTAAACTAGAACTATCAGACTATGTATATAAAATGATTTCGAGTGTATAGTCTTCTTTCTACTCACTTCTCATTATCCCTGCACTATCATCTTCCCAAATCATACATATAAATTATATTTTCACCACTCACCACTAATCATCCAATAATTGCATTTTTTTCATCGAATGTAATGACTTCTCCGTAAGACATAACTATAAGAGTCATTAATTAAAAATAGCTAGACAGCAATTCGAAAACAGGATAATACTTATCATTTTTATCTTTCATCTATCTTGAGAATTTCTAATTTGTTTCTTCTACAAAAAAACTCGAATTGATATTTTTTTATACTTTCAAGTGACATTATTTATATGTTAGAGAAACAGCGAAAGTTATTTTTAAGTCAGTGAAAGGATACTATAAGACAGGTATTTTGGTGCTATTGAAATGAATTTTAAGACCTGAAGATGAGAATATTCTGAAACTGAACTTTTAGGTTTCAACCAGCTTTTCTATTTGCTGGTAGGCTACTGAAATTGCTCTGACGTCAAAATTTCGAATTTCCTTTAGTTGTTCCTTTCTAAATACTTACCTGAGTCGGTGCTTCGGGAAACTGAAAATTTGAAATTACCTATAAATTTAAAATTTAAAAAAACGAAAAAAAAATAAACTAGTATCCCAGTTGCACCTCAGATCATTGAGTTTGAACAATTTTGTTATGTTTCAAATGGGAGAGAAACCGGACTAATGCTTCCTACCCGGCTCAAGCTCATGTTGACAGTTTCTCCAATTATATTTTATTTTCAAAATTATATTTTGTATTTATCTCTCACTCTCACTCTAAATTTTCATATTTTCAGAAGGCAGAAAAAAGAATTAATGGTTTCTATAGAAATTACTGATACACAGTTGTGATAACAGTGTAATTTTTATTACTGAAAAATTATTCCATTTAATCAACTATGACTGAAAATTGGTGTTAAAAATTGTTGGAATTACTAATTATGTTTGAATTATTCCTAATTTATTTCATTTTTGTCATTCTAGTCTGGAAAAATGTCAGTTTTCCGCCCATTTCTTTTTTCAAAAATTGTCGTCGATTATGGTGCATGCAGACAGAAAAAATTGCGTAGGTCGGCGATCGATCGGTCGGGGGACGGTCGGGTCGGTCAAAAATTGGACCGAATGGAAGCCTTAATCTCAATTACATTTTTTCATAGGATATCTTCAAATTTTCCCAGAAGTTTGTTTCATTTAGGGCTGCGAGGCGGAGTACCCAGCGGGTCCCTCGCGTCCTTTTCACAGCCCTAGTTTCATTCTATCCAATTCTATCTGAAATGTTTCAAAAGCGGTGTTGGAATTTATTATCGCTATGAAACTTCTCCATCAACTAGTAGTGGGTCTTCAATGATGGTTCCCTTCAAAGATTTTCATTTATTTTTACGTTTCAACTTCAACGTTTAAACCAGCTCGATCCATTCCTAACCGATTATATTTTGATTCTCTCTGTTACAACTCCAACACTTTTAGAGTCTCTCCAATGGTGTTAAGTTCCACGAAATGCTCTGATTCCGAAAACCAAATCGCACTTCTTATAACTTTTTTTCTACCTGACTATCAAGTAAATTATGAGATGTTCTCTCTGAAACAAGGTTTGAAGAGCACATTTATGTTTCTGAAATATGCATTGAAATCTTGGATTCAGTAGAAAAGTTGATAGCTATGGTTCAACTGAGTTTATTTTATCCCTATTCTGTCAAAAGAGTGCAGCGTTCCTAGATGCTGAAATCTTAACGTCGAACTGCTTGAAATAAATATTTCTACCCATGGAGTATTTATTCAGTCTCCTCAAATGACTGTATCAGAGGGTTATAAATCGAAAAAAATACTGAACAGCATTCAAAAAAGTTCTGAAAATATTTTCTCGGAGAAATGAAACAGTTTTGATTTCGATCCACTGAAAAAAGCAATGCGATTTTTCTAGTGCGTCAAAAACTTTTTTTCAAGATTCTATCAATGATTTCTTGGTTTTAAATGTGTTCTCTTAAGATTTGAACAGTCACTTTCAACTTTCGCAATTTTACCTAGAATGCTGTACATTAGAAGTTTTTTCCGAAGTTAAGTCAAGTTAACTTTCAGAAACAGAACATTTCTGTTTGTGAAATATAAAATTTGATAAGCATTCAACCAAAACATTGGTGAGATGCTGTAAAATTCAAAGTTAAAGTTATTCGAATGGTTTATTGCATATTTGCAAACTGGGCGGAAACGGGCCGACACGGACCGGTTCGTAACTCATAACTCACTTCAAAATAAAGTAAACAGTCAGAAGCTGCAAAAAAAAGAATCGAACCATCCTCTCCATATTCATCTATTACTATGACACTTCAATGAAACAGTTTTTCCACACACACATAAAATATCTGGTTTTCCTATTTTTCCGGTTTCAACTGGTAAATATATTTCAGAATAGTTTTTAGAAAACAATCTGTCGTTCGACAAAGTTTTTAAACATTCCAACAATCCGGAAGCCAACATGTATGCTCATTTGGAAAATGAGTGGTCTCTGATAGTGGCCATCTTTTTTTTGGGATCAGCAACTGGAGCATTCTTGATACGAATAGTTGCAGGGAGGTTAGTTATGTTAGCATCTTAGTAGCAGTGGACCTTTCGGAAGTAACGATTGAAAAAACTGTAGAAACGGAAAACTTTCGGTTCAGTTTGTTATTATCTCAGTTGTACTCACAATTAATCAAGTATAAAATTGCTTTAGTAGGTTCGAAAAAGTTTAATCGGACCAGATGCTTGGATATGAATTTTATTTAATCGGGTTGTGTCGAATAAACTTCATTCAAATATTGAAATCATTTTTTACTGCAACGTGAAATAGAATTATGTAGTTGTTTTATTACAGATCCGTATATGCTTTCGAGTGTTTTTTTAAAAGTAATTAATACTTACTGAGACTCCACTGAATATATTTGTCTACTGCAAGAAATATGATTATTTTGCCATCTATCCACTAAAACCACTAAGCGTTGTGTTTAGGATAGGGTAAAAATATTTCAGCAAAATTTTTTTGAGTACGAAAAATATTTCGTTTAAACAACCACCTATAATCGCTGTCAGACTGCCATAACTTTTTGAAATTGGCAAATAAAAATGGAGCCTGTTTCGACAGCAAGACATATCTCGAGGTTATATCGTTTAAAGTGATATACACCTGTCAGGTTTTTTAATTTTTAACTTTTTAGGTGGGTACTAGAGTTCTTCAATTGAGAATTATTGTTTGGACTCGTTAGTTCAAAAACCAAACTGTCATTACACCCGATGACCTACATGTTCACAATGATAGCGTGTTCCAGGCGCCATGTTCATCCGACCAATGATCAAAAGGCTTCACAAATACAAACTGATCGTTCCGATGGCAATCCACTGTATATCAATGGCAATTGTGATGATTTTGGTGTACTGTTCGGTACCGAATGAGGCGACACAAAAGCCGACGAGCAATATGAATGTGTTGATTACACTGAGGTTAGCAAGAGAAACGATTCAAGAAATCTTATTCTGGTGATAGATATCGTCTGATACAAAAAGACTGTCTGAAACAGAAACGCCTGAAAAAATTTGGACAATGTTCAAAGCCTGTTTTTTTGACAGTCTTGTACCCAAAATATACTACAGTGTTCCACGTAATCTTAGCCTCACTTCATGAAAATTCGAAAACTGAAATTTTCGAAATTTTCGGGAATGCATCCAAGAAGTAAAATATGACAACTTGGGTCAAAAATGTGTATACAAATGTAAATTTGATAAGAAATTAACAAAACATTTTTAGGTTGAATTTTATGAAAAATGTGTTTTTTCTGTTCCACATAATCTTAGCCTCACCCCTCTTATTTCAACATTTTTGAATAATTTCTTGAACTTCTGGTTTTTTCTGCATGTTTTTAGTAGAAGAAATGTTGTTTTTCATAAAATGGGTAAAGGATAGTCCCTCAAAAGTTACAAAAGGTGTCCCAGTAGGGCCAAACTTGCACAGGGACTATCCAAACGTCAGATTTCTCTCTATCAAAGCCGAAGTTCAAAATTTATTGACCAAAACTCCGAAAATGAAACTGTTTATGGTACTGCAAAGTGTCCAGATTGTCAATCATCACTTTCACTCTGAGAATAATGAACCACTCTCTGTCACGGTTTGAATAATATAAACTTTTGCTGGGAAATTAAGACAAATTTGCGATCTAAATGATCTCCTGAGTCAGTCCGCGGAGTTAACTTGAATAATAATGTTCTGATCCAACGAAAAATAAACAAAGCGTCATTTTTGACCCAAAAACATTGTGGCCAGAACTTGGAATTTGCTGGTAAGGGTCAGTAAACAGATTGGCAAAAAGAGAATTATCTCTATGGTATCAAACTTCAAAATGAAAACAAGTCTAAACAATTTCAAATTGCTTTATCTGATGAAAACATTTTATTGTGATAGAATTGACAGCTAGTAAAGTTCGTGACACTGTTAGCTCTCTTTTCATTTTGAAGTTTGATACCATAGAGATAATTCTCTTTTTGCCAATCTGTTTACTGACCCTTACCAGCAAATTCCAAGTTCTGGCCACAATGTTTTTGGGTCAAAAATGACGCTTTGTTTATTTTTCGTTGGATCAGAACATTATTATTCAAGTTAACTCCGCGGACTGACTCAGGAGATCATTTAGATCGCAAATTTGTCTTAATTTCCCAGCAAAAGTTTCTATTATTCAAACCGTGACAGAGAGTGGTTCATTATTCTCAGAGTGAAAGTGATGATTGACAATCTGGACACTTTGCAGTACCATAAACAGTTTCATTTTCGGAGTTTTGGTCAATAAATTTTGAACTTCGGCTTTGATAGAGAGAAATCTGACGTTTGGATAGTCCCTGTGCAAGTTTGGCCCTACTGGGACACCTTTTGTAACTTTTGAGGGACTATCCTTTACCCATTTTATGAAAAACAACATTTCTTCTACTAAAAACATGCAGAAAAAACCAGAAGTTCAAGAAATTATTCAAAAATGTTGAAATAAGAGGGGTGAGGCTAAGATTATGTGGAACAGAAAAAACACATTTTTCATAAAATTCAACCTAAAAATTTTTTGTTAATTTCTTATCAAATTTACATTTGTATACACATTTTTGACCCAAGTTGTCATATTTTACTTCTTGGATGCGTTCTCGAAAATTTCGAAAATTTCAGTTTTCGAATTTTCATGAGGTGAGGCTAAGATTATGTGGAACACTGTACAAAAGTTCACAAAATTGTTTTACAGCCGCTATCTCTCGATCATCATCGGATTCCTCCTGGGCTTCGCAGATTTCACTATCACTATGACAAGATCTGTCATTTGTCAGATTGCTGTGCCAGAGTACAGAGCAGAGATGTTCAGTTTGACGAGGATTTACAGTAGCGAGCATAGGTGAGGGCAGATTCATACTTTCATGGGTATCTCTGCTGAATCGTGTCCGTTTTGCATAATCTTTTTTTTTTGATAGATAGCTGAAATATCCAGTAACAAGAGAATGAGTTTTTTGAAAAAGGTTTCAGTTTTGATTTTTTTTCAATAATTAATTTTTCCTGATCGTGATTTGAAAATTCGAAAAAAAACTTTTTATTTTTCTCTTGGAGTTATTGAGTTTTTAATGTCAAAATGATGGAACATGTTCAAATAAACAAAAAATTATGTTAAATTAGTTTCTTAGTTCCTGAGCATCGTGCTAGAGCTAAAAAGGTTTCGGTAGTGCGGCTGGAGGTTAAGTTATCATTTATTGGAAGATAAAATTAGATGCTCACCTCTGGGCTTTTATACCAAGCATAGAGGCGGAGCTTACAAACAATAGAAAAGAAGATAGATGATGATTCAGCCAGACGGTGAACCATCAAAGAGCGGAAAGATGAAAGGGCCAAGACAAAGAAATTGTAACTATGACTCTTTCATCAAGCAAAAAGATACAATTCTGTAGGAATTGTATACTCCCGGCTCAGCGAATGAGAAGAGAGAGAGAGAGATTGAGGACGTTAACATCAAAATGATGGAAGAAAGAGGGTCTAGAAATGTACAATAAGGAACGGTTCAAGTTTAGATCAGCGGCGTTTTTTTGAATCATGTCGTTCGTTTGCAAACTTGTTTGGCTGTCATTGGTACCTTGTCCTTTGATTTCTGCTCGACCCTTCAGCTGGTCCTACCAATATTCTTGAAGCACTTGATGATCCTGTCTGATAGAAATCTCTCCGGAGAGAGGCTCCCGGCGTCCAAAGAGTTTATGCGAAGAACGAGTTCAGCGTTTGGAACAGGTTCTGTTGGTGGTTGAGGTGCACCAGTTCTGCTGTGGGAACTTAGTGCGCGATCCTTCGATCTTGAGTTTGACCGATCCATTGCTTTGGTATCTGGTCGTGTACCAGTTTCACTGGGTTTTTGGCGTTCCTTGGGACTGGACTGGGACTTGTCCGGTCAGTGAACTTTGTTGCTCGATGATGGAAGAATCCGTATTGTTCTGTCCATTTGAGCGAATTGTTGTTTGTCTTGAACAACAAGAGTTAGCGGCTTCTTGATCTTCCTTGCCAATTCGAACTGCGCTACGATGAATTGGTTCCACTACTCTGTTATTTTTCCTCGCGTTGGATGCGTCCTGTGGCTCGATCGTTGATCCAATCGATTGTGAGAAAAACGCGTTGTTTTTAGCACAAATCCCGTGATGCGATGCGAACAGAAATAGTAGAAACTCCTCCAGCCACACAAGCCTGCCACGCGGGGGTCAAAAGTGGCGTCCTCGGGAAAACCTTCATAACTCATCAAGAAATTATCCAAATTAGCCAAAACATGTACCAAAAAACGTGTTTTGAGTTCTTCTACAAACCAACATTAAAAAATCAAGATTTTAGAAAAAAATAATTTTTCAAATTTTTTCACTCAAAATTTTTTCATTCCAATTTTTTCCTGGATTTCCGATATTTTCTGGCTATAAAACGAACAAAAAACACAAACATGCGTTTTATTATTTGTGATAAAGCAATTTGCATGCAGTAGTTTTGAAATGTCTCATCTGACACCTTTATTGAACTGTGGTCTAAACTATTTTCACAAAAACCACTTCTTGAAACTGCAACCTTTAACATTCCATATTTTCAGTGTGTCGCCTCGTGCGTGATCCTCTTCATCTTCCCATACCTTACTGTCACCAGCTGGATTCTTATCCTCATCACATTCCTTCTCGCTGGAATCGCCGCAATGTTTGCAGTACTATGCAGGACTCATAACAATACAGTAGCCGCTCCGATTGAGCCATTGGAAGAGGAGAAGGATGAGAAGTTCACTGAAGAGAAGGCCTAACTATCTATTCTCTCTTTTTATTTTTGATAATTTTGTATTTGAAATCGACGAGAATTCCTTCTAGAGGAATGATAATGACAACTCACGGGTGTAATTTTATGACCGGATACTATCTTTCGAATAAAATCATTTTTCAGAAAAATTTTTATTGCTTCACAACTATGTTAAGTGAAATTGCAAGGTAGGGGAGTTATTCCATCCAAAATTTTATGAACTTTTTAGGCTGGGGCGAGGAAAGAAAAGACGGCGCTTTGCCAACCGTCTCTCCCTCTTTTTTCTGTCGATTCCCATATGCTTTATCAGTGTTTCTATCTCAGAAGACGTCATTTTGAGAATTTTGAAAAAAGAAAAAGACGGGTATCATTAAGAGAAAATTTCTGATCTTTTGGTCCAAATTTGAAGAAAATCGGTTCAGTAGGAAGGGCGGTAGAATCGGCGACAGACAAACAAACATACAGCCGTTTTCGTTTGTTAATAGTAAAGATTCCTATAGCGGAATGTTTCGAAGGCAAATTGTTTACAAGGGGAGGTGTGAAGGATCAATATTTTGAAATCTTTCAAAAACTTGACCAGGCCTTTAGGACAGTCTGAAAAGTCCCTGCAAAATTTCTTGTTACGGCCAGACGGCCAGACATCGGAACGGAGAGTCGTGAAAAGACAACTGTAACTTCCTGGAAGGATATCGATAATTTTCTGTTTCATCATTTCATTAATTGCTACAAGTTTGAAAGAAATTATTGTTGCACAGATTTCAAATTCCTTTGATCCAAATACAACATTTCTGAAACATGAAGATACATAACCGTTTGTTGACTGTCTCCTGGTCCCCGAATCAGGGTCCTGTCCCACTCCAAACTATAATAAAATGTAATTTATATTACTAAATTATTCTAGTTTAGTTTATATTTATTACGTATTTTACTTTCAGTTAATTATTTCCCTGCTTCCCAGGAGGATGTATATTATTCTATTTTTTTCCTCGTCAGGTCTTGCCGCGCTTTAGAAGTCTTGCACGAGAATTCGATGCTCTTTGGCAGAGCTGTGCGGAAGTAAAATTTTTGAAAAGGGAAGAAGGAAGAAGGAAGAAGGAAGTGAAAAAAGCCCGGAAGAAGGAAGAAGGAAGTTGGGTCCGAAACCGGAAACTTAATAACTCAATTGTTCTAAACCATGATGAGATCGAGGAACAGTAAACTAGATAAATCCGTTTATATAAAAAATGCCGTAGTGTGTTTACAACATTTGTTGAATAGAAAGTTTTTCTTTTGTGAAGGTGTTGAAAAGGGAAAAAGTTCTCCGCTACTAACAGCTTTGAAAAACCTGCAGTCATGAAAACTGCAGTGCGTCGCTTTGATTAATCCGTCGCTTTCTGAAATATTTGTTATCTATTCTCTTATTATCCTTGCGCTATCTTCCCAAATCGTATAAAGTTTATTATCTACCACCACCCATCATTAATCATCCAATAATTGCATTTTTCATCGAATGTAATGACTTCTCCGTAAGACATAATTATAAGAGTCATTAATTAAAAATAGCTAGACATCAATTCGAAAACTGGATAATATTTGTCATCTTTATAATTTATCTATGTTGAGGATTTCTAATTAGTTTCTTCAACAAAAATTCAACTATCATTATTATTTGAAACTTTTAAGTTTCATTATTTTAATGTTAGAGAAACAGCAAAAGTTATCCTGATATCAAAGAAAGGAAACTATGAACTTGGCTCGCTATTCTAATTTACGAATGGTTCCTTGGCTTTATTGAAATAAATTTTGAGATGTGAAGATGAGAATATTCTGAAACTGCACAGTTTAGGTTTCAACTAGCTTTTTTGTTGACTGGTAGACTACTGAAATTGCGCATATATCAGAATATAAGGTTTTCTTTACTTGTTGCTTTCTATTTTCCTGATTGTGAGTCAGTATTTCGGTAAACAGAATTTGTGAATATCACAGAAAAATGAGATCAGAAAAAATTCGTATCCCTGGTACACATCAGATAATTGATTTTGAACAATTTTGTTATGTTTCTGATCAGAGAGAAACCGAACTGGAGTTTCCTAACTCAATCACATTCTCTCTAGATATTTTTAATTTTCAACATTCATATTTTGTATCTGATTTATCTCTCTCTCTCTCTCTCGCTTTCAATTTTCATATTTCCAGTGGTTATTCACTCCATCCAATGTAAATCAATAGTTTTTATAAAAATAACTGAAATACAGTTTTGATAAAAGAGTCATTTCTATTACTGAAATATTGTTTCCATCTTCAGGTCAGAAATTCGAACAGTATCCATTAGAATCATAGGAGACTATGCAACTGAAACAGAAAAGTTTTCACAAACGTGTTTTAATTTTTAGATTTTGCTTAATTATTGTGAGCAATACTGATACAAAACTACGTTTGTAAGCGCCTTGGAAATAATGGAGTCGAGTAAAACATACTCAAATTGAACAATTATAGGAACAGAACACTTTTATGCTAATTTAATGGTTGAAGACAAACTGTGAATTCCCGAGTTTACAAGAATAACTTTTAACTTTTCCAATTTTTTGGGAATTTTCAAGTGTGTATCAAATATTACCACAAAAATAACTAATACAAGATTCTTAACATCACTTTCCTGTTTCTGGAAAATGTACTTCAGACTACGTTTTTAACCGAAAATTATTAGCGGCCCACCCCCTCTTACAACTGCGCCCCACCGCAAACGAGAGAGTATCGGTAAGAGACGCAGAATTTTTTCTCGCGCGAACAAATATTTTTACAATTTTTGACCTATTTTCGCTGTTTTTAAGAACAAATTACATAACAACTTTCGAAAAATAGTGAAAATAGGTCAAAAACTGTGAAAATAATTGTTGGCGCGAGAAAAAAATCTGCGTCTCTCGCCGATACTCTCTCGTTTGCGGCGGGGCGCAGTTGTAACGAATTTGCTCGGCTAATATTCTAGGACATAGTCTCCCAGACTCCAAGTAAGGACTGCAAGGAAATTTTTGATCTACCCTCATGAAACGAAAAATTTGAGAAATTAGCAGGTCTAAAACGTTATTACTTTAATTAAATCGATCAAATTCCGAATTTCTTTCAATTTTTTTGTTATTTTCTCGAAAACTAATGAGCAAATTGAAAAACCGTCCTACAGAAATGTGTAAAATATTCCGGAGCACGATTTGAGCTATCATTCGTTGGATAATGTTGAGAAATAAACAAATCCAGTAGATTTTTCCGAAATAAAAATGAAAAATTGCCTTTTCGACTTGAAAAAGTATCTGAAACCAGGATTTTTTGGATTGAATGGGTGGATAATGCTCTCAGAATAATTCTAAAACTGAAATTTTCTTACTACCGACCTTACGCTAAAAATTAAAGTAATAACGTTTTAGACCTGCTAATTTCTCAAATTATTCGTTTCATGAGGGTAGATCAAAAATTTCCTTGCAGTTCTTACTCGGAGTCTGGGAGACTGTGTAGGAGAAAATTTCAAAGTGAAATCTAGATTTTCTGGAAGCATACTCAAACCAGCTCCCCTAAACTGATTCTCGAAACTTTCCGTTCTGAAACTGAACATTTTATGTTTCAAGAGCATCATAAAATCTTTTACTGAATGACTGTTTTTCTGATTCACGGTTTTTTCTCATAGGATTTCTTCATATTTTTCAAAAAGTTTGTTTCATTAAGGGCTGCGAGACGGGATGCCTTGTGGACGGGGCTCGTCTCCGCCCCTCCTTTTACAGCCCTGGTTTCATTCCTTCCAATGACATTTGAAATGTTTCAAAAACGTTTGTTGGAAATTATTTTATCTATGAAACCTTTATTTATTATTTTTACTTGCTGACATAACAGTCTTGAAACGGAACACTACTTGAAATAAATATTTCAACCATTGACCAGAGTGCGGCCCCGGGCTCAAAAACCCGGATAATACCCGGGAATCCGGGTTTGACAAATACCCGGGTGCTCGGGTCGGGTATTACCCGGGTCAGACAAAACCTGACCCGGGTCGGGTAATACCGTTTTGATCGGGTAGCAGTTTTATAAAACGTGAGAACAGATTTCATTTTCATTTGCAAGAATGTAATTCAGAAATTCTCCGGGGGTTGTGCTTTCCAGACTTTTCAAAAATCGGGCCGGCCCGGGCCGGGCCGAGATTTTTCTTGGCCGTCGGGGACCTGGTGCCGCACTCTGCCATTGACTATTTATTGCATTTCATCACACGATTGGATCAGAATGATCTAGTTTCAACAATGTTTTAAATTGGTATAAAATAATTGAAAAAAAAACAATTCTGAAATATTTTCTCCGAGAAACGAAACAGTTTTGTTTTTGATCCAGTGAAAAAAGCCGTGGGAAGGTTTTAAGGCGTCAGGAACTTTTTCCTGATTCTTTCCTAGATTTTTTGGTTTTAATTGGGATCTCACATGATATAACCAAATATTATTTGCCTAAATAGTTACATATATTTCCAGCAACTCAAATTATAGATTCGTATTCCTTATTGCCGTAAGAGAACTAGAACAACTAGATTTCGGCGTAGAGTTTTAAAAAACTATGAAACTGCAATATGAAAAAACCAGTCTCACTCAGAACATAAGTCAGGAGGATTTCTCAAAAAATTAATCGCATTAGGCCTTTCATTAAAGTAACAATAAACCATACTAAATTGATAGTCATGCAAATATACCATTGGTCCTGAGTTTGTTGAGAATTGAAACAACTGAAAATGGTTGAAAATGGAAAGTAGTTATTATTATATTTTAATATCACTGTAGAAACTCGCGTTATTAAATAGATATATGTTTCGTCAAGAATTCTGCTCAGTTTGAAACCAAAATTTTGCATGTTTATTTAAACGGAGGAGAGCAACCTTGTATAAAAAAAAGTCCCATCGTATTACACTGAAAATATATTGTAATTGAAAGGAAGCGACTGCCGTAAATCAAAAGGAGTGGATTTCTAACGAGTTTCTGGTTTTGATCGCTGACGTTTTCTTCTGTTCCAATTCCAACGCTTTCAGTGTCTCTCGAATGGTGTTATGTTACACAGAACACCAAACCGCACTGCCCATAACTTGCTACGTTTTTGCTTGATTATGGAATAAAATATCAGATGTTCTCTCTGAAACATGGTTTTGAGAACGAAAAGTCGATACTCTAGAGTCTAAAGGTTCAATTTCATTTCATCACTCTTTTGAAAAACTTTCTGGACTGTTCTGCTTCTTATCAAACAATGAAGCGTCCCTAGAAGCTACTTGCTGACTTAACACAGTTTTGTAACATAAATATTTCTAACCGATTTCATCATGGATCAGCGGCATCTAGTTCAGTTTAAGTTAATATTATCTTTTCTTTAATTCTGGAAATATTTTGCCCGAGAGACGAAACCGTCTTCATTTTGATCCAGTGAAAAACAAAGGGAAATTTCCAAAGCATCCAGAACTTTTTCCAGATTCTATCAATGATTTCTTGTTTTTATTGTGATCTCACAAGATTTAAGAGGCGCTGTCTGTATGATGAGGATTCCTTTTGGCACGGTTGCAAAAAGTTGTTCCAAGCCGAACTCTTTTCACAGCATATGTATGTACCCCTATGGTAGTGATTTACAAAAAATATGTCACCAGTCCCCTATGACGTCATCATAGGAAAATATGCCCAATCTTATCGAGAGACACTGAAAGCGTTGGAATTGGAACAGAAGAAAACGTCGAATCGTAAAAATGGAATTGAACTTGTTTAAATGTTATATAGGTAAAAGGTAAAAATAAATGTTTGCAGCGAATCATCCTTGAAGACCTCCTATAAGTGGGTGATAAAGTTTCATAGCGATAATAATTTTTAACAAAAATGACACTAGGACTGAAAGGGACGCTATGGGACAAGTCCCGTCCCGCTGGGCTTCTGCCTCGCAGTGCTCAATTGCTCAGTGAATGTTCGTTGGTGAGCTGTGTCCATTTTTATTATTTTCCTATAGCGGAATGTTTCGAAACAAAATTATTTACAAGGGAGATGAGAATAGTCGATATTTTGAAATCTTTCAAAGAACTTGACCAGGAGTTTAGGGCGGTCTGGAAAATCCCTACAAAAATTTTTGTTACGACCAGTACCAACGCACAAACATTGATAGTCTTAATTTAAAAAACTGTAACTTCATGGTACGATACGGATGATTTTCATCTTTCAATAATTATTACATGTTTAATGTTCTAAACCATGATAAGATCGAGAAACAGTAAACTAGAAGTCTAAATCATTAGTTGAATTGAAATTTTTTCTATTGTGAATGTATTGAAATAGGAAAAAAAAATTCCCCAAACAACAAAAATTAATTCTCCGTTACTAACAGCTTTGAAAAACAAGCAGTCACGAAAAGTGCATTGGAACTGAATTCATCGGCCTCTTTTTAAAATATCTTTATTCTACTATCTCATTATCTTTTCGATATTATCTTCCCGAATCCCAAAAAGTTTATTTTCTCCCACCACCCATCATTAATCACCCAATAATTGCATTTTTTCATCGAATGTAATGACTTTTCAATAAGACATAATTATAAGAGTCATTAATTAAAAATAACTAGACATCAATTCGAAAACTGGATAATACTTATCATCTTTATCTTTTATCTGACTTGAGGATTTCTAATTTGTTTCTTCAAGAAAAATTCAAATTGATATTCTTCAGTGTATACCGTCCATTGTTTGATACTTTCAAGTGCCAGTATTTTAATGCCAGAGAAACAGCAAAAATCATTCTGATGTCAAAGAAAGGAAACTAGGAACTTGGTTCGCTATTTGAAATTAAAAGTGTTTCATTTATGTTATTGAAATAAATTTTGAGATACGAATATTCTGAAACTGAACTTTTTATGTTTCAAGGGCATCATGAAATATGTTACTAAATTATTGCTTGCTATTGAATATATGTACAAGGATTTCTTTCATGAGATTTCTTCATATTTTTCAAGAAGTTTGTTTCATTTAGTGGACGAGGAGCGTTGCATCGCCTCTCTTTTACAGCCTTAGTTGCATTCCTTCCAATTCTATCTGAAATGTTTCAAAAACGTTTTTTGAAAATTATTTTCGCTATGAAATTTCATCATCCACTAGAAGGAGGTCTTCAATGATGATTCGCTGCAAAAATTTACTTTTACGTTTCAACTTCAACATTTCAACAAGTTCAATCCACTTTTATCTGATTCCATTTTGGTTGTCACAATTCCTACATTTTCAGTGTCTCTCCAATGGGGTTAGTTTCAAAAAATGCACTCCAAAACCAAATCGTACTGTCCATAACTTGCTACGTTTCTACTTGACTTTCAAATGAAATATCAGATGTTCTCTCTGAATTAACATTTTAAGTACATATTTCTGTTTCTGAACAATGCATTGATACAGTAGAAAAGTTGATACCTAGGGTTCAACTGAGTTTATTTTATCCTAAATCCAACAAAAAACAGCATTCAAAAAAATATGGAATATTTTCTCGGAGAAATGAAACAGTTTTGATTTCGATCCACTGAAAAAAACAATGCGATTTTTCTAGGGCGTCGAAAATTTTTTTTCAAGATTCTACCAATTATTTCTTGGTTTTAAATGTGTACTCATAAGATTTGAACAGTCACTTTCAACTTTCGCAATTTTACCTAGAACGCTGAACATTAGAAGTTCTTTCCGAAGTTAAATCAAGTTAAATTTCAAAGACAGAACAGTTCTGTAAAATTTGATAAGCATTCAACCAAAACATTGGTGAGATGCTGTAAAATTCAAAGTTAAAGTTATTCGAATGGTTTATAGCATACTTGCAAACTGGGCGGAAACGGGCCGACACGGACCGGTTCGTAACTCATAACTCACTTCAAAATTAAGTAAACAGTCAGAAGCTGCAAAAAAAAGAATCGAACCATCCTCTCCATATTCATCTATGACTATGACACTTCAATGAAACAGTTTTTTCCACACGCGTAAAATATCTGGTTTTCCTATTTTTCCGGTTTCAACTGGTAATTACCGTAAAAACTGTAATAGAGCGACATGTCGCTCTATTTTTCAACCGCCTCTCAGAAAAATTTTGTGGTTTCAGAAACTCATTGAAATTGAACGGAAAAACTTTTTTGAAAGTTCTGTTTGTTGATCTAGAGGTTACTATTCACGCTGCTTCTAATCAGAACCAAGAAAATACACTGGGATAATCATATTCATGAATTCTGAGTATAGATGAGTGTCGTTCTATTAGAGGTGTCGTTCTATTAAAGGTGTCGCTCTAATACAGTTTTTACGGTAAATGATAACGTGTTCCAGGCGCCATGTTCATCCGACCAATGATCAAGAGGCTTCACAAATACAAACTGATTGTTCCGATGGCAATCCACTGTATCTCGATGGCAATTGTGATGATTTTAGTGTACTGTTCGGTGCCGAATGAGGCGACACAAAAGCCGACGAGCAATATGAATGTCTTGATTACACCAAGGTTAGCAGGGGAAGGGGACTGTATGAAAAACAAGTATTCTGGTGGTAGATATCGAATGTTATAAAATGACAGTCTGAAACAGAAGCGCTTGAAAAAATGTGGACTCTATTCTATATATATATATATTCTTAGCCTGTTTTGTGAGCACAAAAATATTTATTGACACCACAAAAATTCACAAAATTCGTTTCCAGCCGCTATCTCTCCATCATCATCGGATGCCTACTGGGCAGATTTCACTATCACTATGACAAGATCTGCCATTTCTCAGATTGCTGTACCATAGTATAGAGCAGAGATTCAGTTCGATTTGGAAGCATAAAAAAGATAAAAGATTATGATAGTTTTAAGGAGCTATATTTTTGAAAACGGCACGGTTTCATAATGTATTGGTTTTCTATTAAAGGTGTCGCTCTAATGCAGTTTTTCCGGTAACTTTATGGAGCGATAGCGATTACTATCTGTTTCATCGTGTCAATAATTAGCACATGTTTTGAAATACGTGTTGTCGCGTATATAAACATGACATATCTACTCTAACATTAGTTGAATTGAACGCTTTTTCTCTTGCGAATGCATTGAAATAGGGAAAAAAAGAACTGAATTGCATTTTTTCGTCGACTTCTCAATAAGACATAAATATAAGAGTCATTAATTAAAAATAACTAGACAGCAATTCGAAAACGGATAATACTTATCATCTTTATCTTTTATCTGCCTTCAGAATTTCTAATTTATTTTCTCGGCCAATATTATTATGTCATACTTTCAAACGTAATTATTTTAATGTTAGAGAAACAGCAAAAGTCATTCTGACGTCAAAGAAAGGAAATAATGAACGGTTTTCGGTATTATGCTATTGAAATAAATTGTGAGAGGTGAAGATCAGAATATTCTGAAACTGAACTTTTTAGGTTCCAAATAGCTTTTTTGTTGACTGTAAGGACTACTGAAATTGCTTTTAGAGCGTAGGGTTTTCTTTGATTGATCTTTTCTTCTTACCTAGTGAGTCAGTGCATCGGGAAACAGAAGATGTGAAATTCTTTTTTTTTAATGGATATCAAAAAAAAACTAGTATCCCTTTTAGATCACCGAGTTTGAACAATTTAGTTATATTTCAGATGTGAGAGAAAACGAACTAGAGTTTATTTCAATAAAATAAAAACAGCAATCCCTTCAAGTTTTGTTCATTTTTTATAAATTCTGTGATAGAAAATTTGGAACGAAAAAAAAGAATTTTCTGAAAAAAACTCGATTACGAAATGCTCTCAAAGTGTTTCATTACACCGGAAAAGCCATCAGATATAAAAGCTCGGCCCTCCCGGAAATCCTAGGCCATCTCCGATATCATTATATTCACGCATTTCTTTTGACACCAGAGAGCATTTCATTTCTATTCATTCTAACAACACCGTCTCATGAATTCTCAATAAAAAACCTTCACAAAGAAACATGAATTCTGAAACAATGAGAACAAAATTTATTTGATTTTTCGGTTCCATTGTTTTCGAGTGTCAGGTTCACATATAATTATGCCCTCTCTCTTCTTCTCATTTTCTCTCCGTCCCCTCCGTTGTCATTGACCATTGATCAGCGGGTGGTCCAACTCTTTTTCCCCCTCTCTTTCTTCATTCCCAGTCATCATTCTCTTCTCATACTCACTCATGAATTATTCATGTTAAAAACTCGACATAGACAATATCGAGAGTGTAAATTCACATTTCATCGGAACATTCTCCTTCCAGAAATGTCATCGACCGTCCAGAGTTCCCCCACAGTCAGAAAATGGCCGCCACGGAGAACTGCCCTAATGGCAACAATTGTTGCTTTTGGAAGCTCTTTTAGCTTCGGATTTCAGCTGCTTATCACTAATCCGGCTCAAGGAGCATTCATAAAGGTAAGTGTACCAATTGAATAGAAAACTTTGAGTTTCTGAATGTTATTAGTGTACGAAAACCGCGAAAAAATGTTGACCACTACACGTCTAACGTAAGAATTTCAGTTTTGAACCGTTTTTGATGAGCTGCTTCTCGTTTTTTCATAATGTTTGACCATGGTAGCATGTTGTCAAATGTCATACATAAATTATATGCATTTTGAAACAGATGCCCGCGAAATTATTGAGAGCGTTACTGTTTTGGTCATCTGCAATAATAACTTATGGAAGCCCAGTAACAGTTGTCCCTTCATCTTCGAAATACTTATTTCACTGTTCTTAAAAGGTTCTGATTAAAAAATAAGTTTTATGCAATAGTATTAGACTGGTTTAGCTGATAGCAAAACTATTTTTGAATGATTCGTCAAATTTACTGGAAAATAACTTCCTATTAATACTCGTTGATTAGAGTTAACATATTTTGTCTCAAAATGAAGAGAGGGAGAAACAGTTTTATAATATTGACCTTGTCATTCTCAAGAACACGGAATTTTTATATATGTTTTTTCTGAATAAATGGAAGCCCCATAACAGTAAGAATAAGTGAAAAAATTAGTTCTGCTCAGCTAGAAAAATATATTTGAAAAATGAACTGACAGCAAGCAAAATTTTGAGATTTCGACACTAACCTCACTATTTATAACGACTTTAAAAATTGGACGAAACAGAATGTTTTCACTCGTGTAAAACATCCCGTTCTTCTATTTTTCCGGTTTCAACGAGTACATTAGTTTTAAAACTGTTTTTTCAAACAATACATCGAGATATTTCGTACACATACGCTACAAAATATTCAGCAGATAAGTTTTATTAATTTTCTCACAACAACATATTCAACTTTCAGTTCCTCAACGCCTCCAAGCATTCCAACAACCCGGAGGACAATGTGTTGGCTCATCTGGAGAATGAGTGGTCTCTGATAGTGGCCATCTTCTTTTTGGGATCGGCAACTGGAGCATTCTTGATAAGGACAGTGGCAGAGAGGTTAGTTGTTTTAATAGTTTTGATTGATAGGCTAACAATAGTTGGAAGTATTTTCTTAAAATATTGATAACATTGTAGAAACGGGAAAATTATGATTAAGTTTGTTATTTAATGCTTTTCACAATTCGAGTCAAAAATAAATAAGTAGAATTGTGTATCGGTAGGTCCAAAGGTATACTCTGATCAGATTCTTGGATATTGATCATATTTAATCGGATAGTGCGATAAACTTTTTTAAAACAGTGGAATCATTCTTCACTGCAACGTTAATTAGAATTATGTACATAATTGTTTTATTACAACTTTATCTATGCCTTCGAGTATGTGATGTTATTAATACTTTGGGACTATAGAGATTCAAAATATTATTTCTTGATTCCACTTATTACATTTGTCAACAACAAGAAACATGATTATTTTTTCAGCTTTTGTCATTTTCTTTTTTCATTTTGCAATTTTATTAACACTTTTTTCTCTCAATAACAATAACATTTCGTGTTTCAAACAGGGGACTCCACTTGATAGAAATTATACAAACTACGGTTTCAGTCTAAACTTTTTTCTAATTGAACTTTGTGTTGTCATTAAGGCTTCCATTCGGTCCAGTCGGATTCGGTCCGACCGCCGACCGACCACCGACCCGACCGACTGCCGACCGACCGAGCCGACCGAGGTCCGTATTTGTGCGTGAAGTGTTTGCGTATTTATCGGCGGAAGTTTAAATTTAGTTTATTTTTTCATAAATTTCAGAATTTTTCAAAATTCAAATTGTGAAAAGTGCGCTGAAAATTATGTCAAAACATGATTCACTTTGAAAAATTTGACGAATTTCGAGTGATTTTTGAAAATCGGAATAATAAACCTGTGGTCAATAAAAATTGCACTATGACCGAAAATTGGTATTAAAAACTGTTGGAAGTACTAATTTTGTCCAAATTATTCCTAATTTATTTCATTTTTTGCCATCCTTGCCCGAAAAAATGTCAGTTTTCAGCCGGATTTCTTTTCAAAATTTGTCGTCGATTATGGCGCATGCAGACAGAAAAAATTACGTAGGTCGGCGATCGGTCGGTCGGGGGTCGGTCGGGTCGGCGGTCGGTCAGGTTGGTCAAAAATTGGACCAAATGGAAGCCTTAGTTGTCATTCAGAGTGATATAAGACTTGACTCATTCAAATACTAAACATTTCTCCTTTTGCTGAAATCTTTCAACTGTTTCAAAAACGTCGTAAATTGTCACATTCTGTATTTTCTCTAGTTCTGTTTGACTATTTCTTGCCGGTCTATCAAAAAACAACGACCATTGAATTTCGACGATTTCCAGTACTTGTATAGTCTTCAAAGTTCACTCGCGATGAAACACATTTATTTTTGACTTTATCATGTTATGCTCAACTCTTGGTCCATTTTTATCGGAGGTTTTGCTGTTTCTATCTAGCGTAGTTTGAAATCATTTTTTGTTCATTTAGTTGTTTATTGAATACTCTATCAATTCCATCAAATTGAATCCGTGTTTCTTGATTCTAGCATGAAACGCGTTTTAATGTTCAATTAGTGATTTTCGTCGAAGTTTTACCGAAAACTAGCAATTTTTGATTATTTAGTTTCTTTCATGCAAAAATCAGAATTTTATGCGAGTCGAAGAATATTCCACTATGTATTACTGTAAAAGGTTTTTTTTCCGAATAACAATAATTATTTTCAAACAGTAGAGCAGTTTCTGTTTCAGCGAGTTGTTTTGAGTACTTCGAGTAACAAAACAATAATCTATGTTCGACTGCAATATGTTTCTGAATTAATGAAAATAAAAATCGAACCTGTTTCGATAGCAAAACAAATCTCGATTTTATATCATTCAAAGTTATTCTGATCTTCTTAGATTTAGTAGTTTTTGAGTCTTTTAGGTGGCTACTAGAGTTCGAAAAAAGATAATTATTTTATGGAGTATATGAAACAGCAGATTTTTGTGAACAGATTTTTTCATTCACAATTTTTGGTTTGCCGTACCAGTGCAATTGTATATTACCGTTTAAAAACCTTTCCAGTAACACAACTTTTTCCTGAACTGTTTACTTGAAAGCTGTCAAAGATCTCACAATTTACGCGCATTCTCTCAAAAGCATATATAGGGACATGATAAAGTTTTAGAAGATAATCTTGTGATACATTTCTTACGAGTTTACTATATTTCTGTCCTCCAAATTGAATGATTGCATGTTTCACAAAACACATATTACGACACACTAGCTCTCTATTATTAGTTTTTTTTTTCTTTTTTACAGACCATAAGTATGAATTTCCGATAATTTTTCTGTGGGATATTTCTCTTTCAGCCTTTTTCTGTTCCAAAAACAGTTTTAATGATTACGAGAACATGTGTACTTACTGATTAAAATAGTTTTTCAAATAGTTTGAGTTTCCTAGGTGGCTACTAAAATATGAAACCGTCTTCACATTTTGTGTACATAATGAAACATGTATTATTTTAGAAGTTATGAAGAAAAACGGGAATCTTGAAGATAGTTTCCGATTGTGCTTGGTTAGTCGCCATACTCCTGTTATTGTGAATACACATTCTGACTCAGATAATTTCTTTTAATAATAATGTGAGTGCCAGAACTGAGCGGAAGTAAGACGGAAGAAAAAATATTTTTGACGGTATGAAACTGACTGCAATAAGACATCGTTAATTAGTGGCATTGAAGGTATATCTACTCTTCTAGCATAAAAAGAACAAGTCGCAAGTCGAAAGTGAAGTCTTTTTCAAATCCACTGGTACCAGATAAGTAAAATTATGGAATTTTTATGCTCGATGGTTGGGATTTTTATACACATTACAACTAATACTTTTAATTTTTGCCACCAGTTTAACAAAAATTCGCTTACGTCTTACTTCCGTCTTTACTTCCGCACAGTTCTGTATAAGGGCCACTAGTAATGAGTATTTTGCTAATAAATATCGTGTTCCGTAGAACACTTCGACAAATATTTGAAACCGGTTTGATATAATAATTTTTCTGTTTCCCATCTTCTACTTCCTGTCTACCTATCTTTAAAATCAGTGAAACCGTACCAGCCATAACCAAATTTAGTTTTATTCCCAGTTTAAACGACCAGACAGAAAATAGAGAAATAATGCAATTTTGAAAAGCCCTACCGAATATATTTCGTGAACTTATTGATTTCTCGTGGAATCTTGCAAACACGTGCCAATTGCGAACAACTGCAAGTGTTGCAGTTGTACTGATGTTATGAATCTTTAGAAACGGTAATGTCGAAAAACTTACAAATATGAAATAATTTGGGACTTGAGAAATTCTACTGACAACGAATTAAGCATCATTCGAGCCAAGAAAACCACATCAATAACACCCTCGAAACAGAGAAATTTCTATCACTGTGTCAGTCTATTCGGAATTCTAATTTTCCTCACTTCCCTTCCACGTATCATTGAGTTCATAAATTACTTGTTCTAAAAATGTACTTGTTGGATCATGTCTCTATTTCAAATCTGATTAGTTTTATTTGTGACAAATTCCTTTCACAGCTACTTGTTTTTCTTATTTGTTTAGATTTTTAATTTCTCTAAAATACAATACGAATAGCATAAAGCAACATTACACATTTTTTGCAACATGTTGAAACGGTTTATTTTCTGTTACTGGGTAAGAATTTTCGCGTGTTCTAATTTTTTCTGAAGTATGAGTTAATCATTCAGATTTGTTTGCAACAGTCCCGGACATCTAGACATTTCGAAAACAAGACGTTTCGAGACCACCTTATTTTATCCAAAAATTGAATCTAGATCTTACCATTTGTGAGCCATGCCTTCTAATGACTACACTTTTAGTTTCAATGTAGATATTAATTGATATAGACTTATTGATTAAAAAGAGAAACTACACGTTTTCTTCACAATTGTTTGAAACAGGAATTTTTCTTCTATCAAATCGTAGCTCCAAAGACTTTCGAAATATAAGTGTACTGAAACATATGAGTTTTTTCTGTTTCAACAAAATGTTTATGTGAACAGCATTGATAGTTTATGGGTGCTTGGTTGGTATTTCTAGGTGTTTAGCAGTTCATTCAGGATCGCACTAAACTAGCTTTTTACTGATTGCTATAAACCAACTCGATGAAACCGGAATTATTCAGCTTTTAAAGTCAGTATCATAACTATTTTTTTTATATTGTGATTTTGAAATAACATCGTTGTCAAAAGTTTTGAAAACAGAGAGTTCAACTCAATCGAAAAAACCTGACCAACTCTTTCAATTAGCAGACGTGTCTAATTTCTTTCTGTTTCCAATATGAGAAAAATTGGAAGGGAGATTTCGAATATGTTTAATTTCCTTAATTTTTTCGCAAAATAGAGAAAAATATAACTGAAAAACTTTCAGAGTTATCCCTTTTTTCGCTTTGAATTAACTTGAATTTATAAACCCAGGAACATAGCTCATTCAAATTTTCACTAACGATTTAGTTTGGTAACATCTGTGAATTGTTCATTAACGCTGCAACAGTATGTCTCAACGAAAAATCTATGCAACTTTTAAACAAATTTTACTGTTTCAAAAAGTTTTCTTAATAGATGCCTGGTGATCGTTCAACTAATATTCATCTGACTGTCACAAATCTGAATAGTCTTTCATTCTTAAAGGAGGTGAGAACTCAAAAAATTAATTTGTCTCAAACTTCACCAATATGAATAAAATTGGGCCCTATACTCAAATCGAGGTACGAAAATATTTGTCAAAGAGCGGTTATGGGAAAACCGGTACAGTACGAATTCAGCGCTGCCTGATTAGGAAAACAGAAAATTCATATAGGCAAAGAGCGAAGGCGCGCCGACCGCCCGTATGGCGCAGGCGGTAACATCCTCGGCGGCAAGTTCAATCCACACGCTGGTTTAGACCCAAACGACCATTTCACAATCAGCAGATTTCTTTTTTGTTGGCTCTTTTCGTTTTTTTATCTCAAATTATCGAGTTTCTGCGTAAACTTTCAGTCAACAGTATGAAACGCAGTATTTTTGAAACAGCTTTGTCATAGTTATCGTATAACTACATGATGCATTTTTTGTAATACATATATCTTCTCTTGTTTAGTACGTGTAATTACGAATTTGAATAGGAAAACCATAAATGTCGTCAAATATGATACATTGTGTGCATGCATCACATTTTACGCAAAAATGCATGCCAATCACAATTTCGATCACAATTTGTTTTGAGTTCTCACCTCCTTTAATGTTACCAGCAAATTGAAACAGTAGATGTTCTTTTTTTGTATCAAACTGTGCTCATTTTTCAACAATTTTTTGAGACTGTTAGCTTCATCTATATGTAAGTGATTACCTACTTCGACTTTAAACTACAATAAGTAAACATAATTTGAATATTTTCATCAGCGCCTTGAAACAGAGAATTTACTATGAGAACAAATAAATTTACCGTTACCTCAAGAACTTTTCATTAGCGATTGTAGGTTTCTAGCAATTCTCTTTGGAGTCTTCGCAAATTTCATTTTAGTCAGTTTAGAGATAATTTATTTTCGAGCATCATTTCTGCTTCTAACTACAAAAGAATTAATGAAGTCAGTTTCTTCCTCGAACATTTGAAAGAATTACCAAAACAGCACTTTTATTTTATCGTCCAAAATTTAAAAAAACGGAACAAAAATACCTGTTTCAAGACACAAATATTTTCCCAATTTATAGTACAAGCCGTTCCGCATGGTGCACATTTAACAATTGGATATCCTGCTCTTGATAATCATCTTCCCAAAACGTTAATTTATAGATTCGGTCGAAAGAAAGGAGTGATTGTCTCAATCGTGACACAAGTCGTATCGTCAATATTGGCGATCACGAGTTACTGGGTAAGAAAATTCGATTAATGGCTCCCACTTCACAGTTAGTCATTTTGCAACCACGCTTTTTTCAAAACTCGTATTTTATAATAGTTATCGCAATCCGCTTTTCTGGAGTCGGTCAACTCCTACAGTATTCTCAAACATTTTCTCAGTTTCAAAATCTTTTCATTATTCAGATCAAAGAAAAAATGTTAATGTTGTTGCTAAAACATCTTGTGAAGTGTCGTGGAGAACAACGACTAACATCAAAAATTGTAAATACATTTTTGCAGATCGTCAACCATATCCTCTTCACTTTCGCGAGATTTCTGATGGGTGTAGGTATCACCATATCAATGGGCATTGCCGCCATGTTCGTAACGGAAGCAAGGTAGTGAGACAAGAAATTAAAAATTTTCAAACATACAAATCTAACTGTTACATGAAACAGTAATAACATTCAATTTTTGAAAAAAATTATTACGATTTGGCGATGTTTCAAACGTTAATATCAATTCTACCCAGATTTTCAAAGCTGAAACTTGAATCATTTTTTGCTGTTTCTTATCTCTTTTTTGGAAAAAATAATGAAACAACCAATTCAATTATTGAATCATTCAAAACATGTTCAACAATTTTATAGCCCCGCCTACTGCCGAGGTGTCTCCTCCCTAATCAACGGTGTCCTTCTTCAATTCTCCCTTACCGTTGGAGCCGTTCTCGCGATGCCCAAAGTCCTCGGAAGTGAGACTCATTGGTGGTATCTCTACCTGTTCCAACTCTCCATCAACACCGTGGTACTCTGTGTTCTACCAATGGTTCATGAGAGTCCAAGCTACTTGGCGTCTCAAGAAGTGAAGCATCACCACACTTTCAAGTCGAAAATCGTGGCGTCCGTCAAGTATTACCATGAAATCTCAGATGAGGACGCAGAGAGATTCGCTGAAAATTTGATAGAGACACATCAAATCTCTCGGTCCCAAGAGTCAATAATATCTGTTTGGAAGACACCATTCAACCGTCGTGGAACACTTCTCGGAATGATGGTCACATTCGCCATGGCTATGTCTGGAATTACAGTAATCAATGCGTTCGCTTTCGAGATTTTGATGGATGTCGGAATGAAGCAGGACACTGCTGCAGTTGCAAATGCAGCCATTTGTTTCTTCTCGTTTGCGGGAATTCTGGTGTCGACAAAGATCATCGATCACTTTGGAAGACGGCCTCTTCTGATATCAACTTTTGGATTTTTGACGGTGGTCAATGTAGCGATTATCAGTTTGATGTATGCTTATGAGAAAACTCAGGTATGTTCTTTTTGCTGTTTAGCAACGACGAATGGCGCAGTAACTTTAGCTGGAAATGTGGAAAACGAAAGTAATGTGAAACAGTGAAATTTTTTGTGTGCAAAAAAACTATGTACTTTGTCCAAGAAATTCGTACACACATATGTAAGAACAGAATCGTTTGAGAACTCTGTAAATGAAAAATCACGGATACATATAGCGAAAATACTACTACACTGTCCTGATCATCAACTAAAACCCCTATAATGGAACAGTCAATAAAAAAATTAATATACTCTTCAATCCTTTCCAGAACCAAATCGTCTCCTACTTCCTGATATCCGCCATCTGCATGTTCAATTTCCTATTCGCTATGGGTCCGGGACCTCTTTCAATGTTCATCACGGGAGAGTTGGTACCACAGACATGTCGATCAGCTTCGTCGGTATGGACTAATGCAATAATGGCTACTGTGTAAGTTAGGTGAAAAATCAGATTTTATTTATTAGCCTAAGCTGTCCTATCAGTATCGATTCATTTTCAAGTAAAAAATATATGTCATGAAACAGTATACGTTTCCTAGATTTTTGACAACAGTGATATATAGCTGATAGCGAGAACCGGCTACAGTACGGGCCAGGATTATATGCCATTTGATCTTTCACTACGAAAAATGCTTAACTTAAGACTCAGTGATCTCAAAGTCGATCATTATCCACGAAAAATGATAAAATGTTATACTAGAATTGCATATGTGATTTTGTACTGTTTTGACTTCCCGGTAAATAAATTAAATACCTGAATCTCACACTACAAGAAATATTGAAAATTATATACCGTGAAAGCTGAAATAAATGAGATGGTACAGTTAAAATTACTAATACCAAGCGAATTTTGATAGAGGGAGTCCGTAACAGTTCTCGTAATACATCTTTATGAAGAAAAAAAGTGTCATGTTTCGCATTGCCAACATATATTTTCTAAGAAAGAGTTTAGATATTTTTCACATATTTCCAGTTTAAACCATAATCCAAAACTCTCTCTCCATGTTTCCAGAAGATTCCTCACTCTAACCTTCTATCTTCCCGTCAAAAATGCGACATCTGAATTCATGGCGTACGCAATATTTTTCATTGTTCCAATGGTAAGTTATATGTCATGCGCCTTACTTTATTATCGATTCATCAGGTTGTTGCGGTGCTTGTCTTATTCTTTTTGTTGCCCGAAACAAAAGGAAGAAATGTTGAGGAGATACGAGAGGAATATGAGAGGAAGGCCTTGTTAAGATAAATTATTTGACCGTTTCGTCTATAATAATTATTTATTTGGTTTGAATAAAAATATAATTTTCTTGAGAAAGTGGAAGTAGCATAAAAATTGTCTCGTTCCTACTAATATTCACAACCTGTCCATAATCAAAACCGTAATGGGACCTGACAATCTATTAATGTTAATCACTGGAGAGATGGTACTTATCTTGATAAAGCAATTGAATGGAAGGACACTGAAACTTGCTGACGTGTAATAAACACACAGATGAAAACAGTGGAAGTTTCTAACATTTTTCTCACCACGATCGGAATTATATGGATTGAAGAAGGTTAAATATTTTTCTGTTTTCAAGTTTTCATATTTTGATATAACTAACATGAGTTGCACTCTCTCAAAGTTTTCACTGATTCCGATTCATCACAAATATCCGTATGAAAACATCAAGTTGCTTCTGACTGTCAAGTTGCTTCTGACTGCCCGTTTGTTTTCGTTTTGATTAATCCTATTCTCGACTACTCACAATTTCTGATATGTTTCTGATACGTATTCACGTTCAATTGCTAATTCAACTAATATGTACTTTCAGACATCACTAGATATAGAAATCTGCCATAGAGTCCAAATTCTTTCAAATAGAATTTTTCAAAATTTTGATAATGTTATTCGGAATGATAATGCGGAATTCTGGTCACAAGCTATTGCACAAAAAAACTTTCTAAAATGTTCATGTTTCACGTTGTGATTTTATTGAAATTAAAAAATCAATTAGCATTAAATCAAGCCGTGGTAGCGATGAATACTGAATCAAATCAAGGTGTACTCAAAAAAACACAATACAACGTTTGACTAGAACTCGAGTTCATTTTTAGGTCGTGATTATATAATAAGTTGAATAATTGGAAATGGTATACCTTTTCAACTATGATTAAGCTTGATAGTGATGAGCTTATGACAATAGTTCAGTTGAACGCAAAAAAAACTAAACTGGCAAAGTTAGTTTCTCACTGGGACCCTATTGTTATACTGAACACAATTTCAAACATTCATGTGAAATTTACACGAAAGTCAGGTTTAATAAAGTTCTTATGGTTCATAATTGTTGTAACTTTGAGTATTTTCAATTGGCGGGATTTTCCATTCATACATAAGATACTTTCTGGCCATAATTCTACATCTCCATTTCCTGTTTTCCTAATACGTTTCACTGTTGAACATTATTTCTGATGGGTAATAACCTTGTGTTGTTGTTCTCCGTTTTGATTGTATCATTGTTCCACTAGACGCAATGGCAAACAATTATTTCATATATTTTTTAATGATTTTTGTTGGGTAAATGAAACTGTAAAGCATAATTTGACCATTGCAATTACAAATTGAGATTTTGACGTGAATGACTGTTCCAGTAAATTTAAAACAATTATGCCGAGGATGAAGCAGTAAATTTTATACCAACTCGCACTAAACGTAAATTTGAGTTCTTTGCCGTTACTTGAAACAGTCACTGTTTCATGTTCCCTACATTAATTGAGTTTTTTTAATGTAATTAGGGTGATTCTTCGTCATCAATAAGTCATCAATGAACACACATCATTGTTATCAGTTGCATGTCATTTTGCCAGAACATTTGCAGGGTCAACTCTTATCACCGAACCAACACAACTGTTTCGAAAGAGTTGTGTTCTCAAACATGACTAGACAACTTGACTACAGTTAGTTGATCTTTGTTTTCAAAAGTCACTGTTTCGAAATTCTCACAATTGAAAATAAACTTCCGCACTTCAATATTCTCATTATAGAACCCTTTTTTGAAATTGAATGTATCAGTTTGATATAGCTTCCTGTTTTGCAAAATTTTATGTTTCCAATCAAGCGTAAAACTATGTTTCTGAGCATTGGAAATTGCCATGTACGAATCCTTCTGAATAATTTTCTGTTTTAAAATATTCATATTTTGCTCTAGATGGGCTAACATGAGTGGTGTAGGCATTTAATGACAAGCTCCAAAGTAACATCAACTTTCTATTGATTGCTTGTTTTAATCTGCGCACAACCAGTTACATTGACTATGTTATGTTTTTGTGTTTTTCCAGCGTTTCTTTCTGTGATTTCCGTAAGCATCTAATACTTTCAGCCGGTAGATGTAGAAATTTTCGGTACAGTTTAGAAATGATTTGTACCATGAAAAAAACGAAAAATATTGTTCTCTCTGCATAAAAATTTTAAAAGTGTAACAACAACTGGTTTAGTTCAATTTCATAATCAGTGCTCATTTTGAAACTGCGGCATTCCGACACTAAACCTTAAAATATTTTTTATTTTTCTGTATTGTTTCATTCAACTTTTTTATTTGTTAGATGAAAATTTCTGATTCAATCAGTTTGCTTACTTGTAGGTTACTTTCATTTTTTGATAGAAGGATTAAACCTTTTGCCTTATTTATCAGACATTATTTATTTTTCTTTGGTAGTATGGAAGGCATTGATTAACATTTTCAAAACACACTAAATGGGTTCGTTGCCATCAGTGTTTTGATAGAAATCATACACTGCTTGTATCAGATTTTCTTATCCATGAGCTATTCTCATCTGGTGTATGACAGTGGGCTTACAATATTCAAAACCAGAATTTTAAAAATACTGATTCAGATTTATCACAAAATTTCAAAGAAATTCTGTGTTTTAATAATCCTACTCCTCTATTCATGGTCCTGATTTCACATATTTTCTCTAGAAAGGTTTTTTAAAAATGTTTTCTGACTTTTTGAATTTTTCTGGTAATATTTTTACTTTTATAGTTAGTTGAAACCAGCAGGAAATTCGCGGCTACGCCGCGATTTTCGCTGAATTTAGTTGACTTGTGAAGTTTCTGAGCAGGAACTGGAGGAATCCTTTTTCTGAATTCAAATAAGCTTTTGAGACGATGATAATGATAATGTTTTTTATGAATCTCTTTTTTTCTTTTATTTTTCTTGAGAATGTTACCGCTTGAATTCCTCGAAACATTTTTCCCTGAACTTTGAGAATAGATCGAAAAATGGTGAAACGTTTTCACAAAATCAAACACTTCCTCATGTATATAACTTTTCACTCCGTTTTAACTTTATCCAACAGTAACGCTAAAACTCCAACTTCTCAAAAAAGGATTTCAGGACGTTTCCTCGAAACGATAATTTTTCCTTTCATCTTTACATGATTTTTTGTTAATTGCCCCCCTTTTCGGTCAGCATAAAGTACGGTACAAAACATTTCTGACCTTCTTCTTGTAGATTTTCTTGATCGCGGCTCTCCCACACAAATTCTTTACCCACTGTCAAGTCGGTGTCGCGCCCTCAGTTCGACAATAAATCTTTGAATTTTTTGAAAGTTTTAACTCAAAAACGTTATTGGACTAAGACTGAATTATTTTTGGAAAAAAAGTTAGGACGGGAAAAAAATTAATTCTGGCAAATTTTGCATCAATTCCAATGAAAACTTCACATTTGAGATTAATCGCAGCGACACTCCCGGAAACTCAAAAATGAGGAACGTTCCGAAAGTTTAAAAGAATAAAATTGAATTCCCGCCAAAATGAAAAATTTTGAATTCCCGCCAAAATTCTTTTTCATTTTTTGGGTTACGGCAGCTACAGTAATCCTACAGTAATCTGGTGCCCGGGGTACAAAAAATTGAAGCGCTCGGAGGTTCATGGGTTTACCCCAAACATCTTTTGAACCGGTTCAGAGAGAAAGAAGTTTTTCAGGGAAAAGCGTTGGACACACAGACAGAACTATTCCATTAGTAGGAAGAAGATTCCGAAAGTTTCTTGACGAGTTTTCTGTTTCCAAAACAACGTTTTAAGAAGAGTCATCATTGGCTTTATTGCATTAACACCAATAGTATCCTAAAACAAACCACCATCAAGTTTGGAGCGATATTTTGAAAAATGAAAACGTTTCAGAGTCAGGTGAATGAATTCTGAATAATAAATAACCAGTCGGTTCACGTCGCCTAACGGCGACTAAACCTCCTTCTCAACATCACCCTTCTGGGTGTTACAGTGAATTACCCGAAAACGGACGACACGTTTGGATTCCTCTAGTTTTTCTGAATCCGATGATATCAAAAAATCATTCACGTCGTCACTTTTTAGAAAACGGCGCATACCTTTTTATGACGTGGATCAATCCGAAAACGGACGACACGTTTAGATTCCTCTAGTTTTTCTGAATCCGATGATATCAAAAAATCCTTCACGTCGTCACTTTTTAGAAAACGGCCCGTAACTTTTTAAGACGTGGACCAATCCGAAAACGGACGACACGTTTAGATTCCTCTAGTTTTTCTGAATCCGATGATATCAAAAAATCATTCACGTCGTCACTTTTTAGAAAACGGCGCATACCTTTTTATGACGTGGATCAATCCGAAAACGGACGACACGTTTAGATTCCTCTAGTTTTTCTGAATCCGATGATATCAAAAAATCATTCACGTCGTCACTTTTTAGAAAACGGCGCATACCTTTTTATGACGTGGATCAATCCGAAAACGGACGACACGTTTAGATTCCTCTAGTTTTTCTGAATCCGATGATATCAAAAAACCCTTCACGTCGTCACTTTTTAGAAAACGGCGCATACCTTTTTATGACGTGGATCAATCCGAAAACGGACGACACGTTTAGATTCCTCTAGTTTTTCTGAATCCGATGATATCAAAAAACCCTTCACGTCGTCACTTTTTAGAAAACGGCGCATACCTTTTTATGACGTGGATCAATCCGAAAACAGACGACACGTTTAGATTCCTCTAGTTTTTCTGAATCCGATGATATCAAAAAACCCTTCACGTCGTCACTTTTTAGAAAACGGCCCGTAACTTTTTAAGACGTGGATCAATCCGAAAACAGACGACACGTTTAGATTCCTCTAGTTTTTCTGAATCCGATGATATCAAAAAACCCTTCACGTCGTCACTTTTTAAAAAACGGCGCATACCTTTTTATGACGTGGATCAATCCGAAAACGGACGACACGTTTAGATTCCTCTAGTTTTTCTGAATCCGATGATATCAAAAAACCCTTCACGTCGTCACTTTTTAGAAAACGGCCCGTAACTTTTTAAGACGTGGACCAATCCGAAAACGGACGACACGTTTAGATTCCTCTAGTTTTTCTGAATCCGATGATATCAAAAAATCATTCACGTCGTCACTTTTTAGAAAACGGCGCATACCTTTTTATGACGTGGATCAATCCGAAAACGGACGACACGTTTAGATTCCTCTAGTTTTTCTGAATCCGATGATATCAAAAAATCATTCACGTCGTCACTTTTTAGAAAACGGCGCATACCTTTTTATGACGTGGATCAATCCGAAAACGGACGACACGTTTAGATTCCTCTAGTTTTTCTGAATCCGATGATATCAAAAAACCCTTCACGTCGTCACTTTTTAGAAAACGGCCCGTAACTTTTTAAGACGTGGACCAATCCGAAAACGGACGACACGTTTAGATTCCTCTAGTTTTTCTGAATCCGATGATATCAAAAAACCCTTCACGTCGTCACTTTTTAAAAAACGGCCCGTAACTTTTTATGACGTGGATCAATCCGAAAACAGACGACACGTTTAGATTCCTCTAGTTTTTCTGAATCCGATGATATCAAAAAACCCTTCACGTCGTCACTTTTTAAAAAACGGCCCGTAACTTTTTATGACGTGGATCAATCCGAAAACAGACGACACGTTTAGATTCCTCTAGTTTTTCTGAATCCGATGATATCAAAAAACCCTTCACGTCGTCACTTTTTAAAAAACGGCCCGTAACTTTTTATGACGTGGATCAATCCGAAAACAGACGACACGTTTAGATTCCTCTAGTTTTTCTGAATCCGATGATATCAAAAAACCCTTCACGTCGTCACTTTTTAAAAAACGGCCCGTAACTTTTTATGACGTGGATCAATCCAAAAACAGACGACACGTTTAGATTCCTCTAGTTTTTCTGAATCCGATGATATCAAAAAACCCTTCACGTCGTCACTTTTTAAAAAACGGCCCGTAACTTTTTATGACGTGGATCAATCCGAAAACAGACGACACGTTTAGATTCCTCTAGTTTTTCTGAATCCGATGATATCAAAAAACCCTTCACGTCGTCACTTTTTAAAAAACGGCCCGTAACTTTTTCAGACGTGGACCAATCCGAAAACGGACGACACGTTTAGATTCCTCTAGTTTTTCTGAATCCGATGATATCAAAAAACCCTTCACGTCGTCACTTTTTAGAAAACGGCCCGTAACTTTTTATGACGTGGATCAATCCGAAAACAGACGACACGTTTAGATTCCTCTAGTTTTTCTGAATCCGATGATATCAAAAAACCCTTCACGTCGTCACTTTTTAAAAAACGGCCCGTAACTTTTTATGACGTGGACCAATCCGAAAACGGACGACACGTTTAGATTCCTCTAGTTTTTCTGAATCCGATGATATCAAAAAACCCTTCACGTCGTCACTTTTTAGAAAACGGCCCGTAACTTTTTATGACGTGGATCAATCCGAAAACGGACGACACGTTTAGATTCCTCTAGTTTTTCTGAATCCGATGATATCAAAAAACCCTTCACGTCGTCACTTTTTAGAAAACGGCCCGTAACTTTTTATGACGTGGATCAATCCGAAAACAGACGACACGTTTAGATTCCTCTAGTTTTTCTGAATCCGATGATATCAAAAAACCCTTCACGTCGTCACTTTTTAAAAAACGGCCCGTAACTTTTTATGACGTGGATCAATCCGAAAACAGACGACACGTTTAGATTCCTCTAGTTTTTCTGAATCCGATGATATCAAAAAATCCTTCACGTCGTCACTTTTTAGAAAACGGCCCGTAACTTTTTAAGACGTGGATCAATCCGAAAACAGACGACACGTTTAGATTCCTCTAGTTTTTCTGAATCCGATGCTATCAAAAAATCCTTCACGTCGTCACTTTTTAGAAAACGGCGCATACCTTTTTATGACGTGGACCAATTCGAAAACAGACGACACGTTTAGATTCCTCTAGTTTTTCTGAATCCGATGATATCAAAAAACCTTTCACGTCGTCACTTTTTAGAAAACGGCCCGTAACTTTTTCAGACGTGGACCAATCCGAAAACGGACGACACGTTTAGATTCCTCTAGTTTTTCTGAATCCGATGATATCAAAAAACCCTTCACGTCGTCACTTTTTAGAAAACGGCCCGTAACTTTTTATGACGTGGATCAATCCGAAAACAGACGACACGTTTAGATTCCTCTAGTTTTTCTGAATCCGATGATATCAAAAAACCCTTCACGTCGTCACTTTTTAAAAAACGGCCCGTAACTTTTTATGACGTGGACCAATCCGAAAACGGACGACACGTTTAGATTCCTCTAGTTTTTCTGAATCCGATGATATCAAAAAACCCTTCACGTCGTCACTTTTTAGAAAACGGCCCGTAACTTTTTATGACGTGGATCAATCCGAAAACGGACGACACGTTTAGATTCCTCTAGTTTTTCTGAATCCGATGATATCAAAAAACCCTTCACGTCGTCACTTTTTAGAAAACGGCCCGTAACTTTTTATGACGTGGATCAATCCGAAAACAGACGACACGTTTAGATTCCTCTAGTTTTTCTGAATCCGATGATATCAAAAAACCCTTCACGTCGTCACTTTTTAAAAAACGGCCCGTAACTTTTTATGACGTGGATCAATCCGAAAACAGACGACACGTTTAGATTCCTCTAGTTTTTCTGAATCCGATGATATCAAAAAATCCTTCACGTCGTCACTTTTTAGAAAACGGCCCGTAACTTTTTAAGACGTGGATCAATCCGAAAACAGACGACACGTTTAGATTCCTCTAGTTTTTCTGAATCCGATGATATCAAAAAATCCTTCACGTCGTCACTTTTTAGAAAACGGCCCGTAACTTTTTAAGACGTGGATCAATCCGAAAACAGACGACACGTTTAGATTCCTCTAGTTTTTCTGAATCCGATGATATCAAAAAATCCTTCACGTCGTCACTTTTTAGAAAACGGCCCGTAACTTTTTAAGACGTGGACCAATCCGAAAACGGACGACACGTTTAGATTCCTCTAGTTTTTCTGAATCCGATGATATCAAAAAATCCTTCACGTCGTCATTTTTTAGAAAACGGCCCGTAACTTTTTATGACGTGGATCAATCCGAAAACGGACGGCACTGGCCACAAAGAGAAAAAAGTTAAAGTTACATTTAACCGCTTTTCTTTGGAGTCTGAAGTCGAACCAACTAACTGTAGTCAACGTTGCTTAACTTGCCAGATCGGACGGTCGGCGCGTTCCCCTTTATCCACGCGCCACTGAAGAGGCGCTGCTCTGTGGAGAGGCAAGCGAGCAGCCGACGTTTCACGGGTTTTGCCGACCGCCTCCCCCTTTTCTCTCTTCGAATTTGGCTTGAATTTCAGTTTTTTTGATCCAGAAAACGTTGTTTTGAGAATTTTGAAAAAAAGAAAAAGACGGGCATCATTAAGAGAAAATTTCTGATCTTTTGGTCCAAATTCGAAGAAAATCGGTCCAGTAGGAAGGCCGGTAGGATCGGCGACAGACACACAAACATACAGCCGTTTGCGTTTGTTAATAGTAAAGATGAATATTAACATTGCGTCATAAAACAGTTACCGATCCCTCATTCCTACTTATCCTAACAATCAGACGTTTGACAATAGTATTGGAAAAACAATGTACTCCACAATAATTTTCAATGAAAGAATAATTTTTGCAAAAACAAAACTCGAGCATGCTTTAATAAATATCACTTTTTAACAGTATTTTTCCCTTTTAATTTAGGAATCAAAAAACTCTTCTGTGCCTTTTTTATTTACTGTTTCAGACAGGACTTTTCTTTAGCTGTTGTTATTGTAATTAATTGCTGCGCTGCTAAAAAATATCATATTTCAAAACTTCTGTATACTGGGCCTACGAGGTTAGTTGTATTCTTCTAATTGTGTCTGATAGTGAGCTCTAATACTTTGGGAACATATTCTCCCAAGAGGAATATTTTAAGCAAAACTTGTCAGAAGCTCGGTCCTCTCCTTTACGCGAATATTTTCTGTTTAGCTCTTTAGTATTATTAACGTTCTAAACGTTTCTAACTTTATGAATCAAACTGTCAATTTTCCAGTTTTTTACCGACTTTTTCAGCCAATAATCTTGAATAGACTTGTTATCGTATTCTCTAGTTAGTTAAAAGAAAATCCACTGTTTCGAAAAATATATATTGAAAATCTAATTTTCATCAATAATTCATTCAGGTGTTTTTTAAAAAACCTGCTAGATTACCAGCAGCAACTACTTTCGTAAAAATGTTTTCGATTGATTTCCCAATCCTATACCTACCGTTCCAACCAGTACATTTGTATCAGATCTCATTTTCTACAACATTACATTTGCTATATTCCTTGGCAACATTCTAGGTCATCGATATTATTATACATTCTAGGAGTTCGATATTATTGTTTTAAACGTACTACAACTGCAAAGGCATTTCATAAAATTTTTAAATCGGAAAGTCATCTCAAAATTTGTGTTACAGATCAATAGAGCGTGCCTATTATCATACTGCTTTATTGATTGATTTGTTTTAATTGATCATCAAAAATCTTATGCTTCAAAGTTTTTGTATCCTGGAATATTCTGGAAGTTTTTATTATGAGCTTGGAGAATTCTGTGTAAAAAATTTTTTTTAATCGAAACTACAAAAATGATGTTTTGAACGTATGTATCATAAGGCATCTGTAACGTCACCAGCAGTGATAACTTTCGAATATTCTCGATCCATCAATTCCGCACTCACCGTTTCAACCAGTGCTTATTAGAACGCATGTTTCTGTTGTATTGTTTTTGTTGACAATTTTTAATAATGAATAATTTGAAATCCTCTTTTTCAAAATGTTCGTATTCGAGGTTAGAGGTCTGATTTAATCTCGAACCTACAATTTTAGTAAAATTCGAAACACAATTCACATCTTGAACAATAAAACCAATACTCTGCCAACAGTAATTTGTTTTCAAGTTTTTTCCTCACCGTTTCAACAAGTACGTTTCATTAGCGCTCATTAGCTGTCGTATTGGTTTATTTTTTAGTTCTTAAAATTATTTATCAAGAATCCTCTGTTTCAAAACTATTGTTTTGGTGACTTTGATATAACCAGTCATCAAAATTTTTCTGTTTCAAAATTATGATATTTTCGGGAATTGGGATCAGTGCTCCGATGTAAGGGATATTTAAGCTTGAATAATCAAAATTCGAAATAAAAAGTTTCAGCATAAGGAGTTCATACATTCTTTCTATCTACCAAAATGGATGAACCTCCTTGTTCTCCCATAATCCAATAGAGCGCACTTTCCGTTCACAATTCAAAAAGCTAAAGAAAATCTTCAAAAATCTACTCTGCCAACAGAAAACAAATAATATTTTCAAATTTTTCCTTGCCGTTTCAAAAAATTATCTTCATTAACGCTCATTAGCTATTCTATTCTTATCGTTAACAAAATTACTTATCAAGAGTTCTCTGTTTCTAAACTTTTGTATTTTGAGGCATCAAGGACAGTTGGTCGGTAGGATGTGTTCCCTTTGATGTTCTAGAAAAATAGCCATTATTTCAAACGCTATATATCGGGGCACAATTGCTAGCTATCGTATTGTTTTAATTTTTCTGCCAACTTTCCAACAAAAAGCCTCCTAATCAAAATTTAAATATTACGGGACATCAACATTAGGTTGCTTGGTGTTTTACAAGCGCCGAATTTCATCTAATCTATTGTTTCGTTCACTTCGGTGTAGGCAGTCATCAAAAGTTTACTGTTTCAAAATTATGATATTTTCGGGAATCGAGTGCTCCGATATTGGCAAACCGTCAATTTCAATAATTAAAATTAAAAACAAAATATTTCTACCTGCCTCAAGACTACTTGTTATCATCCAGTTTTGTTGATTTGTTTTAATTAATCACCAAAAGTTTTATGTTTCAACGTTTTTTTTTCTGCTGGGATATTGTTGCCCAGAATTTCTGAAAGATTTTATTGTGCATACATTTGGATATTTCTTGGTGATATTTTACTAAACATCAAAACTACAAAAAATATGTTATGAATATATCTAAAGGCTCCTGTTAGATCGCTCACAGTAATAACTTTTAAAGATTCCTGATCCTCCGATTCAGTATTCACCGTTTCAATCAGTATTTATCAGAACTCATTTTTCTATTACATTGTTTTTTTATTACCAAGTTTATGAAAGAGTTATTTTCAAAATCTTCGAGGTCAGTTTCATTCTAGAGCGTGGTTACTTACAATTTTAGTAAAATTCGAAACACAATTCACATCTCAAACCGCCTGATACTCTGCCAACACACAAAAAATAAAATTCTTATATTTTTCCTTACCGTTTCAATAAGTACTCTTCATTTGCGCTCATTAACTATTGTGTTGTTTTTATTTTGTTACTTTTATAAATTATTTATCAAGAATCCTCTGTTTCAAAACTTCACTATTTTGGGACATCGAGGACAGTTGATTGGTATGACGTATTCCGTTACAATTAGTAGCTAAAAATTAATCATTGTTTCATCCGGTATTTGTCAGAGCACAATTGCTATTGTATTGTTATCAGCTTTCTAATAAAATATCTTCAAATCAAAATTTAAATTTTTCGGGACATCAAAATCAGTTTTCTTGGTGATTCATGAGTGCCGAATTTCATCTAATCTATTGATTTGTTGATTATGGTATAGTCAGTCATCAAAAATTTCTGTTTCAAAATTATGATATTTTTGGGAATCTGAAATCAGGATCAGTTATAGCCACTATTTATAATCAAAACTCGAAAAAACAATTTCAGCATTCTCAGTGAACTCAATTCTACCACCAATGAACCTCCTTGTTCTCCCATAATCCAATAGAGCGCACTTTCCCCTCCCCAATTCAGAAGGGTACATATGTCTCCGAGAAAGAGGATAATCCATTGATGACAATTATGCTTCTCTCCCCCTTACTCCCATATATTTCACATCTATACCCGCGCCCGCGTCCCCTTCTTATCGATTTTCTCATTTTCTTTTCTCTCTTCTCTCTATCTCTTTTTCCAAGAGTGAGAGAGGCCCCCTGAGTGGGTTGTCTCTCCATCTCTCACTGTTGCGTTGCAGTGCTGCTCGAACCGGGGCGGCCAACCAAAGTTATATAGAGATAGAGAGACGGAGAGACATGTTGGAGACCGAGAGAAGTGTCCCGGGGGCACTCTCACTCACACGCAGACGGCTTCGTATACATACAGAGACACTTCGTGAGCGCGCTCACACGCCTGTGAGTGTTTTCTGTGAGTGGTGAGGATTGCTTTCGGAGGAGAGGAGAGAAGTCAGAGAAGTCAGACAGCGAGTCGGTATAGAGGCCCAGTGTTTTATATGAGTGTATGTATGTATGTAGAGGAGAGGGGAGCGCTCTCTCTCAGTTCTTCGGGACACCGCACATCCCGTGTTGTCGTTGCCTTTGTCTGATGTCTCTCATCACTGTCTCACTATCTCTCTCACTCGATTCGCCTCCATTGCGGGGCCTCTTCTCTGATGTCTCTTTTCACCCATCGCCGTGGCCCGTGTTGTTTCTTTTCACATACTTTTTCGCCTTCTTCTTCTTCTTATTCCCTTTTCTTCATATTTTTATTTTTGTTCTTCTTGTCTTTTTCTTTTTCACAACTTTTATGTCTGCACCCAACTTTATTTCCGTTTTACCGTACCCATATTCTTGAGAACTTTTTTTATTCCTATTGTTTACAAAAAACTGAAAAATAACCCAATTACAGTATTCTCGAGGCACCCCGAGGATCATCACGTCATCATCATCCCGAACGATCGATCGACGTGTCCTGTGAGAGAGTGTGTGAGAGTGAGAGAGTGTGAGAGAGTGGAGAGGAGAAGCTTGTAAGACAATATGGCTTACGATATGAATAGTCTCTTCTCGTCGAATCAGCCACCGCTCAACGGAGGCGGCGGCGGACCCGGTGGACCTCCACAACAACAACAGGGGCCTCAATCGTTGTGGTCACTTCAACAGTTCTCGCAGATGGGAGGTTAGTTGAGAGATGAACTGGAAATGGGGTATCATGATAGTGAAAAAAGATGACTAAGATACTAGAACGCAATTGAGAGTATCCACGATACAAGCTGAGTGAAACTGAAATAATATCTTGCTGACTGTTCTCGATCAGCAAAATGTTCAGTGTTTCATGGTTGACAGATCTTTTGAGATAACCGAACTTTGTGTTCATACCATGTAAAGACTACATGTTTTTTAACATTCAAAATGAGCTAAGCTGTTAGCCACTATCCGGGCTCCCAACCCGATATGTACCCTTACTGAAACTGTACCCATATTAGATCAGCATATGATTTCCCGATTTCTCACTTCATTTTGGAACAAGGGTACGATTTCGGAATAACAAGTTATTAAATCGGTATTTTTTATCATCAACGCGTTAGTTTACTGAAACCGTAATCATTTTATGAGAGTTCAAATTAACACGATAATTTTTCAGATTGATCTAATAGACACAATCTGAAAAATACTGACCGTTTCAACCATAACATAGAAATTTTCCATTTCACAGTAATTTAATTGACCAGTAAAAGATACTGTAACAAAAAAAGCGGATCAGGCTATGATAACTCGGAACTGTAACCACTGGTTTTTCATAGAAATTCTGTAATTAGATCGTTTCGACAATGACCTGTTTCATATTTTCTTGCGGTTTCAGACAAGATTGATCTTTTCAACTTACCGGGAAAATTTTGATAAGTACAGGAATCTAACAGTTATGAAATCGTTTGATTTGATATGTACATGTTTATCACAAACCGACGAACATCCTATGATATCGCAATTCTCAATAATGAGTTACCTAACTTTTTTGAACTCTTCCATCCTGTCATTCGAACCTCATGAGATGTATTATGTCAATATTCTAAGTAGTGTTGATCTTTTGAACTCTTGATTCAAAAAATACGGTTTCGAAGAATTCATGAATATCCACGATTTGAGAGAATCATTGCTAGGCAAGCGATGGTAACATTAGTTCTCTAGTGAAAGTTTAGTTTTTCGGTGCTCAAATTTTATCAAAATGCAGAACTATACCATTCATTTACCTCTTTATTGAAACAGTAACTGAAACATGTATTATTTGGACTTGAGATACTTATTTAACAAAAATGATTCATCTTTTGAACTTCTGCTTCAAAGAAATCATAAAATTATAGTTTCCGAGAAAAACTAATAATAAGATCGATTTGGTAGGATTTTACCCTCATGAACTAAAATTAGCAAAACTCTACTGTTGTTATGTAACTGAATTTCTGTTTTATCATTTTAGTGCCTATCGAATAGGTTGAACCGTTTAATTCATAATACAACCCGAGAAATAAATTTGGCAGTTTTGATGCTATAATTTTACTGAAATTGTATTTACCATAATCTAAAAGGTACTATTGAAACACTAAAGATATTGCACGTCTCGCGGTTTTAACATCAACAGGAAAAGAGAAGTAAAGTATTTTTTCTAAGTTTAGACCGTAGAAATCGGTTTCGAGGAACTAACAAATGTATGTTATTCCAAAAAATTATTAGACTTATTATCCAGCTGAAACTATTTCAATAAAACACCACTCTTTATCTTATCATTGTGAAATAGTAAAATTTTTTCGAACATTTTGAAACGATTCTCTGGAACTGTTTCAAAAATTTTGTAACTGGGGAATTACTTCTTACTTCTTCAATATGTATCTTCATCCGTGATCCAAATTATCTTGATTTCCAGGACCGGACAACTTCCACAACGCTCCATTCATGCCACAACTTGGAATGATGAACCAATACCAGAACGCTCCACATCTTTCGATGCCTCCACCTCAACCACTGATCCCTCCCTCCCAGCTACATCAGCCAATGCCAGATCCTCAACGAGCGGATAGTATCCAGGGCTTTGGTACTCTCACCTGGCTCTCCGCGAAGGCTGGATTGATCACATGCAAGGATAAGATGGTTATCTCATTCCAGTTGAAGGACTTTTGCGATCAGATGCTCAATGACTTGACCTCAGTTCTCCGTGTCGGATTCACTTTGAGCTTCCACGCCGCTCTCAACGAGACCAGCGAGTACACCGCTACCATTGTCAACCCAATCTACGGTCCAGATGCTGATGTTCTCTTCTTGAATGCAGCTGAAGTCGACTTGGAGGCAGCTAACCCAACTCCACCAAATTCCAAGGACGCCTATTCACCAGCTCTTGAGCAGAAGGCTATCCCAGCTCTTCTGGCCATCTTCCAACGTCACGGTCTCCAACAAATCCAGCTCAGCAGGTAAGAGAGAGCTTCAAGATGTATTTAACACCCCCTTTCTAGTTAATAGATTCCAACTTCTTCTTTTTTTCATTTCAATTACTTGATTTCCATAACTTTCCCCCCTCCACCCTATTTGTTGACAGCATCTTCATGACACCCTTCAGGAGTTTCAGCCTTCACTCACAAATGTCCAACTGTGGCGACGACGAGTTGTTCCGCTACGTTGGAACATCCTCGCTCAAACGTCGCCAATTCGTCGAGCGTCGCACTCATCTGTTCCGTCTTCAGAATGATGACTCCATCATTCTTCAGGTAACCATTCATCTAACCACAGTGTAGTTCTAATATCCATCAAATTTTCAGTACCCAGCTGTCTACCAAGCCGTCTACCAGCTCGCCTCGTTCTTGCTCCGCCATGGAGGTGCCACCTCGATCCAATCGCTTTTCGATTACTACATGAGTGGAGATATTCCACAAGAAGTCCGTGACCACAATGGAGATGGACGCCAAGACTTCCTCAACCTCTTGACCGCTCATAACTGGGTCTTCGCTCTTTTCCCTAATCGCACTTATGTCTCTGTCCGTCGTAATCTTCCAAGCTACGACTACGTTGGATTCATCAAGCAACACTTCCCAGAGTTGGATAGCGGAAGACGTCAGATGGGTTACGGTCAGCCACCACGCGGAATTCAAAGAACCATGTCGGCTCAGATGGGCGGTTCGTTCGCTTCTGGAAGAGGACCACAGCAGAGTTTGCTCATGCAGCAACATCAGGTAAGACATGTTCGAGCACTTATATGGTCAAGATTAAATTCCGTTATCCTGTTCCAATTTTTCTGAACATTGTGCAACTGTATATTTATATATTTTTTTCCAGCACCCAATGACTCCAGCCACAAACCGCCCGGGCTCCCTCTGGGACTCTCAATCATCGTTGTCTCAAAGCGGAAACAGTGGCGACCAATGGAGTCCACTCTTCTCCCCAAGCACCTGGTCCAACACCCCATCCGCCAACCCACGTCTCTCATCTCTCGGCGGGATTGGCTCGATGAACGAGACATTGCTCTCCGGTGTCAATTACAATGCGCTTCTCGCGATGCCACCAAGCGCGAAAAACGAGAGAAGCATCGGAGTTCAGGCTGATGATCTTTTGGATCGTATGATGGTTAACCCTATCGGTCGTTCGGGATGTACGTGTCAATGTCAGTGTGGACGTGGTGGTGCGGCGGTCATTGGAACCACTCGTGGATCGTCATCGAGAGCTTCTGGAGGATCGGCTACCCCGCCGAGTGTTGATGGGGCTAGTCAGATTGATCGTCTCTCGCCATCTAATCGTGAGTTGTCGGTTCATGCGTACAGCAGTTTCAGCAAGTGATAATACTTTCTGAGTCTATTGCGGTGTAGGGAGAATCAGGGTAGTCAAGCAAATAACTAATCGAATTCACAATCTAGTTCGAAATTGAAGCATATTTGAATCGGCAACAATTTCATTCCAGATTTAGAAATAAAAAGTTCTAAAAGTAGATTCTGTGATTTGTTTTGGAAATTAGACTAACCAAATTCAGACGCATTACATCAAAGTCTTAAAACAGTTTTAAGAACCAAATCGACTCTTCCAATCAACATATGAAACTGATTCTAAGCAAGTAAAGTAGCTGAATCCGAAAAAAAAAAACATAGTCAAAGGATTACGTATCTTTCGTACCGCCAGTTAGAGGCTTCTCTCGTTGAGGCGAATTCGCTGAGTAGCGACTCGTAGGAAACAGAATACAACTTTTAATCATTAAGTCGTAATTCAATCATTCAACATGTTTTAAATATCGGTTATCCAGATTGTTAGAACCACTGAGGTATTGATTGCTACCGTTTTTTCAAATAGGCCAAAAACCCTCTCAGAATGTTATCATTTTCCTCGAAACTATCCTCGTTTCTGAAACTTTTGAAACCGCATTTCTGGAAATTTTCGTATACAGTACCACTCTCGTGCACCGAAACCATACGTACCAGGGTACACATTGACTCATTCCCCCTTCTTCTCTCTCCTTACCCCCACCCGACACGTTCGCAAACAAAACAATCTGAACTTTGATACTTTTCCAGACGCCGGTTCGATCGGTGACCGTACTCTCACCGCCGCCTCTCTCGGTGTCGATATCGTCGATCCGGCACAACAAGCCGGAGGAGAAGGAGCCGCTGCTCAACAACGCTATTATGATCCATTCGGAACCGCTGATTTGTTGAATGGAACTCGTTTGAACTCACTCCGTATTGGTAACTAAGAGTGCCAACTCAAATTGTATATATTTAATCTTTTTTGTCCATTTTTTTTGTCTCATTTCTTCCTCATGATATATCCCATTTTTCTTTTTTCCCTCACCGTTTTTCCCAATGAGTCTAAGTCCCTTTCTCCCCAGTTTTAATAATTTGTTAGTCCCCAATCAATCCACACTTCTCTCTCTCTTCTCAAACATGTACCTTTATAGCCGAACGGGTTAGTCTAAGACGCTTGTGCTATAATACTGATACTTATCAACCAAAATACGAATCCCGCCCCACCGCCTTCCGTGTGCTTAAACCTCCACCGTTTGGAAACAAGTCGCGTAGTTCCCACTTTTCAAAAAAGATAATATCTCCGGGTATCAAATTGTCAAAATTCTCTGGTGATTTTTAATATTCTAGTGTTTTCTGCCAGATGCCTTCTTCACTTATTTAGTCACTTACACTTGCCTTTTTAATCTTTTCTTTGTGATTTCACTTTTTTTTTGCTGAAACAAACCCCTAATAATCATCTCGTCACTCTCCATTCTGTGATAGCCCTAAAATAATAATTTAGTAGATTTAGCCACGCCCACTCATCCTAGTCAAATCTCTCCCCCTCTCAAAATGCTGTGTTAAAAGTGCAACTCCACAAACCTCCAACTCTGGGATCCCTCCGTTTTATTGTGTTATTATTTCTTTTTTTCTCAACCTCTCTCATGTTCGCTAGAGCGAGCTTACTCAATTCCTCTTTACAGTGATTTTTGGTGCATTCATTCAGGTATTTCTCACTCTCTTTCCCAATTTCTCTCGATTCAAACCACTCTTCACTCCCATTTCTGTCGCTACCCCCGTTACGTGTAAACCCCCCACTAGAATCCCTCCAACTCTCCCATCCATCTGAATTCAAAAAAAATCTCAAAAAAACTGAAAATTAGTCAAAAAGTGTCGTCTACCTTCCAACACCTTCTCATATGTCTTTCCGTCTCCTGAAACAACCACTACGCGTCAATTCTCAATGATCTGTTCTCTCATCGAGGCTATTACCCCTTTTTTGCTGAATCCCCTCTACCGTTTCTCGATTGTATCCCCCCCAACCAACCAACTTCCCGAATGCAATACGTTTCTATTTCTCTTCATTTTTCTTTTCATTTTTTGTTCTTACTTTCACAAACACACAAATGCCTTTTCAACCCCTTCTTCTTACATGTTGTGTCTCACGCTCCCTCTGAAAACTTTTGGTAATTTGAAAACGAAGTGTCTTTTCTCCTAACACTGCAGCTACATATTTAGTCAGCCCCCTCCCCTCACTCGTTTATACGTTGTGATGATCACTTTTGAAACAAAAAAACGTTAATTTTAATCGAATAAATAGTCCAAAAAAGCACAAATTTTGTTGTTTATTATTGTTTTTGGAATTCAGATGATTCAGGACTTACAGTATTCTCGAGGCCTCCCGAGAATCGTCATCATCATCCCGAACGATCGATCGACGTGTCCTGTGAGAGAGTGTGTGAGAGTGAGAGAGTGTGAGAGAGTGGAGAGGAGAAGCTTGTAAGACAATATGGCTTACGATATGAATAGTCCCTCAATCAGTAGTTACAGCTGCGAGTTATCATAACCTGATTCATTTTTTTTCCAATTAGAAATGGAAAATCCTAATGCTATGGTTGAAACGGTTAGTATTTTTAGCTTTTGTACAATAGATCAATCTGAAAATTATTATAATGGCTGTTAATTCCAGACTTGTCACGGGCCGGGCCGGGCCGAAATCAGACAAAAATTTGAATTTTTGAAATATTTTTTGACATAACTTTTTTTGGAAAAAGTATAGTTTTTGACCAAAACTTTAAAATTGAATCAAAATGTGAATATTTATGATAATTTTAGCATTTTCACTCTATTTTTTCGAAAAATTTCAAAAAATATAGTAAAAAATGGGTACCCTTTTTTGAATCCGGGCCGACCGGGTACGACGGTATAAACATTATATCAGTGCAGAATTCAGCCACTACCCGGGTTCTCAACGCGATTTGTACCCTTACTGAAACTGTACCCATATTAGGTCAGTATATGATTTCCCAGTTCACTTTGATCCAAGCAGTACAAGAAAGGCACTGTTTTGGCCTTTTTTATCATCTACATGTTAGTTGACTAAAACCGTAATCATTTTGTGAGAGCATAAATTAACAGTCATTCCGAAAATGTTAAAGTTGGCCTATTGAACTCAATTGGAAAAAAACTGACAGTTTCAACCATATCATTAACATTTTCCATTTCACAATAATTCAATACCAGTCTCGTTGCTTCGCGTCGAATCAGCCACCGCTCAACGGAGGCGGAATAAGGGGTGTCAGGATATAAAAGAAACTATGAATGCGGGCTTACGTAATCTTTACTATTAACAAACACCAGATTCTGTATGTTTGTCTGTGGTTCGCCGATCCTACCGCCCTTCCTACTGAACCGATTTTCTTCAAATTTGGACCAAAAGATCAGAAATTTCCACCACTCGATGCCCGTCTTTTTCTTTTTTCAAAATTCTCAAAATGACGCCTTCTGAGCCAAAAACACTGATAAAGCATAGGGGAATGAAAAACGGAAAAAGTGGCGTGAAACTGTCGGCCTAAGCGTCGTCATTTCTTTCCTTTCTTCGGCTTGCATTTTCCGTCGCCGCATGGTTAGTGTTGACGTGTCGGCGCGTCCGATCTGGCAAGTTATGCGGCGTTGACTACAGTTAGTCTTTAGTTCGATCCCTGGAGCGAAGCAAGATTTTTTAAATTTTTTTGTTGACATTTACATTCGGAAAAAAGAGGTTTCCGAACATGTCGTCTGTTTCCAATGAGAAAAAAATACGGGCCGCGTTCTAAAAAGAGATGACGTGAATGATGTTTTGGTATCATAGGATTCAGAAAAATAGATGATTCCAACCGTGTCGTTTTTCTTCCAGGCTGATCAAAATCATACAAATACGGGCAGTTTTCTGGAGACAGCTAAAAGGGGATTGTGGATATGGGTCCACATTTTTTAAAGTATTAATAGCCAATCTAACTAGCATTTACCGTCTTCTTCTTCTTACCACGGTTTTAGATCAGCCTACTTTTTCGTGTAAAATACAGTGAAAAGCGGAAGTTTCGTGAAGTCCAGACATGGGGCCACGTAAATCCCATTCTTCTGAACTGCTGATAACTATCATTTTCCTATTCCCTTCATGGCGTCATTGCCTCTACTGTTCCTGCCGACAATTTAGTGAATGATTATGGTGCTGTTTCTCAAGTTTCCGGTGAAAGTGTGCTCCATCGCTCAGAATGAGATGGGAAATTGAAGCTCGGAGGAGTTGATGGGATACCGGACATTCAACGCATGGCACAATAGTCGGTGAAGAAAAACGACGAAAAGAAGACTTCGGGCTGAATTTTTGCATATCAACTAATCTTTTGGTCCTCTACAAGGCCGCCTGAAGAAGCGAAAATTTTCCATGACTGAGAACAGAGATATAAAATCGCCCAACGGCCTTTTTGGCAGGCTTGGCTCGGATTCAGATATGAGCGTAAAGCTTGGCGGAATGGATGAGATTGAGGACGAGATGATGACACAGGAGTCAGTGTGGAAACGAGATTAAAAAAACGCATAAACTCGCTTTAGAGAGAAAAACAGATCAACTTTTACTGACTTCAGAAAAATAAAGCTGCTGATTCAAATCGCATGGTAGCCAAACGAAAAGCTGATAGTCAGGATGACACAAAATTGAGGTTGAAAATCATGGCAACTGATACAGCAGTCCGACTATCTCTACAGTCTGACACTGAGAAGTCGAACAGCAACAGAACCAACAGTAAAAATTGGAAACAGCAGTGAACAAGAGTCCGAAGATGATATAGAAGGGCTTCAGTAGCTTTCCGGGAAGCTACCAGACGATCGCCCGATGTTGTGACGGCGAGAAGAAAGGTGCTCTTTTCGGAGTAGCTGCTACTGATGTACAACCAGATCTTTACTACACCAGAAGGATGGATCAAATTTGTTCATATTGCGAGGGGCTATACTTCAAAGCTATGTTCGACTTTCAAATGGGGAAGGCCGGTGCGTTCAAGAACCCGATCTGTCAAATTCGGCAATGTTGACTGTAGTTAGTTGGATCAAGCCCATGTTGGGACGTGAAATATTTTTTCTTATATTCTGATATAGAAAAAAAAAGATTCCAAACGTGTCCTCCGTTTCCGGATTCCGAACATGTCGTCCGTTTTCGGATTAATTACGATTTACTGTAACACCTAGAAGGGTGGTGTTAAGAAGGAGGTTTAGTCGCCGTTAGGCGACGTGAACCGACTGGTAATTTATAAAACACCCGTCTATTATATAAACACCCGTTAATTAAATAAACACCCGTTAAACCATAAAGTACCAAAGTTATAAAGGAGAGAAATATGTTTCAGAGTAAATACAAATTACTGTTTCTATAGATAGTTATTTTAAGCTTGTCATAACTAAAACGCAATTGAGAGTAGTCATGATACAAGCGGAGTGAAACTGAAATAATATGTCTTGCTGACTGTTCTCGATCAGCAAAATTTTTAATGTTTCAAGATTATCAGATGTTTTGAAAGACCCGACATCTGTACTGTGAACGGTATTATAGAAGAAACCAAGCTTAGAAAATATTTTGGTTAACCTCTATTAGGTCTACCAACTCTATACATACACGTTATTCTTAATCAGCAAATCACTCTATCGGTGTTTCAAAAACTGTTGAATTAACCTCAAACAATTCAAATTATCAACAAAATACTACTATTCCGGATAACAACTTCAAAACGTTCCTGCACGATAATTCAAAGTGAACCTATGCAAACGCGCTCTTTTGAGAAAAATCGCTTACCTATATTTTTTTGTTCAAACTGAAGAACTTTGACAAGAAATAGTTTTAAGGAGAAATATAATCGAGAAAGGCCAAATTTTTGAAAGAACAAAAAATATTAAAAATTGAAATTTAGGCCTAAAATTATATGACCAAAAATGTAGTCTCAACAAAGCGCGTTTGCATAGATTCACTTTGAATTAACGTGTTCCTTTGAAGAAACAGTGAAAAAGTTTCAAATTTAAAAGCGAAATTGAATACAAAAGTAAGATGAAATTAGTGAAACAAAACATGCGCTACATTTCATCTGAATGCAATGTGTAATTACCCTTTTTGAGATTTCGAATCAACGAATTTTCGGAAAAATATTAGATGGACATGTCAAACTCACTATCAATTTAAAAATGAATCAACCGTTACCTTTATTGCATAAAAAGTGTCTAATCAACAAGTATCAACGTTCCATTCAAAAAAAGCATTCTTGTAAAAAAAACTTTCCTCGGACAACGATTTCAGGCATGACTGATCTTTCAAGCTTTCTTTCTGGTGCGGCATGTTTATTCACCTTCAGCACACCTGTAATTACGTTGTGATAATCACTTTGAGAGCAAAAACGTCGTGCCCAAAAGGTTTTATTTAGTCAATTCATACGATGAGGGTACGATTAAAACATTGATACACAATTTCTAACATAAACCTTCTGAAACGGAATTAAATTGGGATACTTACACTGAAATTCTAATATTTTACTCTCTGATGGCTCATGCATTTAAAAAAATAGTTCACTAACTGCTTGTCAAAATCGGGACGGTCTTCTCGGTTGAAACACCCAATTTTCGCACATACGGAAAGGTGTCATGTGCAGACAACTCTTGTCACCTAACATGCACATTTACGTTGTGATAACGTTGTATTCACCACTTTGATAGCAAAAGAAGTTGTACGAATCTGTTAAATCATCTAAAACCGAATAAAATTGGAATACGACAATTTATGATAGCTCATGCATGTGAAAAATGATTCACTAACGTCTTGTCAAAATCAGAACGTCCTTCTCGATTGAAACACCCGGTTTTCGCACCTACGGGAAGGTGTCATGCGTAACTTCATCGCAGTCCGCAAAAACAGTCGGTTTGAAAATGATATTGAACGTTTGACGTTTTTGATACACTGCATTTTGAACGACAAAAACTATTAACTGCAATTTTCGCAATCGTCTTCGATGGAGTCCTCCTGGATTATCACTGAACACTCAGATACCAATTTATGGAAGTTGAGAAACATTGATTTTAGTCTATCACTTTAGAATCATGTACAAGTGATGGAATGACTGTGAGTTGCTAGAATTTAATTTTTTGATATTTTGAAACAAGTTTTTAGCAAACAAATTTACAGAGGTCATAGCTGTCACCGGGCCGGCCCGGGCCTTGAGCGGGCCTTCAGATAACTCGCTTCAAAATTAAAATTAGGAGTCTATCAACCTGTCAGATTGTAGATCTCGGCGAGCTCTACTCAATTCTATTTTCATTTTCAATGTGAGTTCAGGTTGATCGACTAATAATTTTGATGTTAAAGCGAGTTATCTCAAGGCCCGCTCAAGGACCGGGCCGGCCAGGTGACAACTATGACAGAGGTCCTATTAGATGGAATAGGGTACTCATATTGAATGCATATTGAGCTAATCGGGGAAAAGTTTTGGTTGTTTTTTGTTGGACTACCAACTGATTTTGAACAAGCTGGGTACATATGTAGTCGCAGAAACAAAAAGGATACTAAAGAGGAGAATAGAATCAGACGAAGCCATTTTTATCAGAGTTCACAACTAATATGAAAAAAACTTTTTTATTCTTCAAGATCATCTTATCTATTTTCCACTGTTCTAACACTTTTTTATTGTGATCAAAAAACGATTCATGCTCCTGTTGAAAAGCTAGAACTTCTTGAAACCGTTTTGTTAATAATTAAAATGTATTTCTCAAGAATATCTTATTTCAATGACGAAGTCTAATTAATTAAGTTGCTCCCAAATATGTATTTTCTGTTTTTGAAATTGCATCTGAATTGAAAACTAGATGTGTAATTATTAATTGCCAAACAATACGCTGACAAACGAGTCGGTTGTCTTTTACGAGAAGAGTCGTATTCAGCTTGGCTGTTTCATCAATGCAATTTCTCCAAAGTTGAACTAGACTAGATATTGACAAGACTCAATTCACAACGCCTTGTAGATCTTATAAAACTGTAGAATCATACATTTATTCGAATTTCGACAAGGGAAAACATTTCGATAACTATTTAAAGCTCATCTCATATTCTGTATTAATTCATTTCTCAAAAATATCATTGCATTGAATTCTTTAAGATCTTCCCTTTAGAAAAATCTTTTTCAAAACAGCCTGATGTTATGTCAAATCAGAACATAATTTAAAGATGATTTTGACATATTTTCTTGAATTGAAAAAAGGTTCCATCTACATTTATCGCACAACTCAGCCATACAACTTCTGAAGCTGTAACAGTTTGGAAATCTCAACAGTAGCCATCTCAGAGCATCTCGCACTATTTGTCGCTGTTCTAATGAATTATTGATCAAGAAACTTCGCCGGTTTTTATCATTTTCATTCATTTCCAGAATATTTTCTACTAAAAAGAACGGCGTTTGACGCCAGTTTGAAAATGAAAACCGGCGATGGAAGCAAGTTTTGGAAATGAACTTGCTTTTCATACTGTTTTCTTTTTTATAATCTACATGTTAGTTGACTAAAACCGTAATCATTTTGTGAGAGTTCAAATTAACAATCATCACGATAATTTTAGATTGATCTATTGAACACATAACTAAAATGCAATTGAGAGTAGTCATGATACAAACGGAATGAAACTGAAATAATGTGGCTTGCTGACAGTTCTCGATCAACAAAATTTTCAATGTTTCAAGATTATCAGATGTTTTGAAAGATTTGACGTATGTACTGGGATAGTCGTTCTTACAAAAAAAAACTCTTAGAAAATGTGTTCTGGCTTATGTAAATCAGATTACGATCAACGTCTTATCCGGGCTGGAGTTTCTGTTGGTACATAACTATTTCTTACATAAACGATCTGAAACGGAATGAAATTGGAACATCGCAAGAAGAACACCGCAAAATCAGTCAGCTTGAAAATAATTTTGAACGTTTGACGTTTTTGATACACTGTGCTTTGAACGACGAAGAAATAATTATTATCTGCACTTTTCATAATTCTTCTCACTGGTAATAATCCTAAACTATCACAGAAGACTCAGATACCAATTTATGAAAGTTGAGAAACATTGATTTTAGTCTACATATGACTTAAGAACATGTAGAAGTGATAGAATGACTGTGAGTTGCTAGAATTATACTTTGTTAATATTTTGAAACATGTTTACAGCACAAGAATAAAGCGCGGTGACATTGGATTAATGGAATACTCATAAATAATCAAAATTGAGCAAAACGGAAAAAATTTTGGTGACTATTTGTTGGGCAATCAATTGATTTTGACCAATTGAAACGAAAGGGATGATTAAAGAAGTGAATAGAAACAGACGAAGCCATCTTTATCAGAGTTATGATTTGTAATATTTATTGATTGAAGGACCAAAGGCCGCTTATACATATCAAGGTAAAAATATATATACGAAGTAAAAATACGAAACATTAAAAGTTAAAATTGTTGAGAATCAGAAAATTGTCAAAGTTATATGATGCAATATGGGATTTGAAAACAATAGATGAGGGACGTTGGGGGAAAAAGTGAGAAGGGAGGGAATTCCAACAACGCAAAGTTCTGTTAATGAGAAATTGGGAACCTATTTTAGAGGAATTTGACAGGAGAGAGCGTATATGGAAATTATGCCGACGTAAATTAGACACATTAGAAAATTTTACAAAAGAAATGTTGGGAATAATTATTTCTTTGGAGACAAGGAGTTTATACATGAAAGAAAGATCTAATAATAGTCTGCGCCGCTCTAGCGACTCTAAGTGACAATGTAAAAGTGAGTCAAAATAAGAGGAGTAGTTGATATGAAATTTTTTGAAAACACGAAAAACGAAAGATTTTTGAAACGATTCTAATTTTCTAATTTGTTCTTTTGTGATAGGGGAGGAAATAATTGTGCCGTATTCTAAAAGAGGCCTAATATAGATTGTCAAGCATTTGATGAAAATTTCGAAACAAGCATTTTTAAGGACATTAAAAAGAATATTTACCCTTTGGTTAGCTATTCGGATGGAATTTTCTAGATGAGATGAAAAAGTACTATCAGAAGAGAAAAGTAAGCCTAAATCTCGAATTTTGTCTGTGCTTGGGAGTAATTGATCATTGATGGTGAAATCAACTTGGCGGTTAGTTGTTTTTCTGGAGTGGACAAAAGTTATTACTTCACATTTGTTGGGTGCAACAGACAGTTGCCACTCTTTGCACCACAAAGATAGACAGTTCAGATCACTCTGAATCTGGCTAGCATCTGTGGAGAAAAGCTTCAAATCATCGGCATATAGAAGGAAATTAGATTGAAAGTTGTCTCCGATATCATTAATAAACAATAGAAACAGGAGAGGTCCAAGAACTGATCCTTGGGGGACGCCAGACAGTACAGGTTTTTCGAAAGACAAAACATCATCAACACAAACTTTTTGAGTCCTGTTTGTTAGAAAAGCGCATAACCAATTCAAGATATCACCACGTATTCCATAGCTTCTGAGTTTGGTTTGGAGTTTCGGAATGGACACCGTGTCAAACGCCTTTTTAAAGTCTACGTAAACACTATGAGTAACAAGTTTTGAAAGGCAATTAGTGATAATTTTTTTTTCATAACTTTTAAATATGATGAAGAGAAAAAATTGTTTCGATCTTCTTGTCTACTTTCCCACTCAACATCGACCGTGAGTCCATTAACTTTCGATATATCCAACTATTTGTATTTTGTAAAAATGTTGCGATTGTAATTTCACCCTCAAATCGACCAATTTCAGTGCAAAATAATGCGGCTTTCAAGCTGTCCCCTTAAAATGACCATAAGTCACTAGGGAGGGCTCGTACAAAAAAGCTGTCAACTACAAAAATGAATCTCTTTTTTTGAACTGTATGATTCATTAAAAATCTATTTGATGGGACCCTCAAAGTTGGACAATTTCATCTGAAAACGGGCGAAGTTCAAAACTTTCAAAAACGGACCGACGGCCCTACCCGGAATTTTGCAAGTTTGGTAGAAGCGCTACTTAAAAAGTTGTGATAGAATTAATATTAATTGGTTTTTTAAAATCAATTTTTGAGAGGTTACAATGAATTTTGATGGCATTTGAAGTTATCAGAACTGTTGCCTTTTCAATAAATCACAATGGAAAGGTGCTTTCAGTATCTTATCTTTATTGTTTTCAAATTAAATACGAAACTACATCTGTATTGAAATGACCAAACGGAATAATTAATGTTCGTGTTTATAGAAAACTGAGTGAAACGGAAACGCTCTTAGGAACCGACAAGATTCATTGATGAAAAAATTCTACTGCTTTCGGTTCTCTTGATAAACCCGACAGTTTAAAAAAGACAATCCATAAGTATTTTCGTGCTTATTTATTCGGAAAACAGAACGAAAAAAAACAACATTCACAATTTATTAACAAATTAATGCAACAAGAAAAGTTTTCAGATATCCAATTATTTGAATTGGAAACATCACTGTTCAAACACTCTTTATTATCAAGTTCAAAAAACGATACATGCTCCTGTTGATAAGCTCAAACTTCTTGAGCTTCTGAAACTGTTTTGCAAATAATTAAAATGTATTTCTGAAGAATATCTTATATCAATTTCGAACTAGCGCATGTTTGTAGTTAACTAGCGCATGTTTGTAGTTATGTATGGGCAAACGAATAGATTGTCTTTTACGAGAAGAGTCGTATTCAGCTTCCCTGTTTTATCATGAATGCGATCTTGACCGAACAGAAAATATTTAAAGAGTCTCAAACTGTCTGTAAATTTCCATGAGTGCTTTATCAACGTTAGTCAGTTGTGTCGAAAAAGTAACAAGTCTAAAACACTGAGAGAATGTCAGTAACAAAGAAACCAAGTAAAAGGCAACCTGCAGAAACAGGAAGTTTTGTTATAGTATTTGAACTTTCGATTGAATTAAATATTTGTTAAACATTTTCATCGGTTTCGGAGAAATCATGTATCTACGGTGCACTAACGCTTTGGAACTGTTGCGTTTTGGAACTGCTACGCTTTGGAAATCCTTTAGCCTTAGAGCGCGCTTGCATTTTCCACTCAAATTGGAGATTTTAAGCCATATTTTAAACTTTTTTTCTCAATTTCTATCAAAAGAGTTGGTATTTTTACTTTTTTTAAATAGAAATTGAGAAAAAATATTCAAAATATGGCTTAAAATCTCCAATTTGAGTGGAAAATGCAAGCGCGCTCTAAGGCTAAAGGAGTTCCAAAACGTTACAGTTCCAAAGCGCAGCAGTTCCAAAGCGTTAGTGCACCGTATCTGCTCTTGAAATTAGGTTTTACTATCGTTTCATTGTTTTTTACAAACTTTTTTATTTATTTCTGAAAGAGAAAACAGTTCAATATTTCTTAATGCTCATCCCGGCTTCAGAATCACTTCATAATTCAAAAATATTATTGTGTATCCAAGTGATTACTACCATCCCCGTTACCAACTTCAAAATCTTCCCATGAAGAAACCGTTAAAAAGTTTGAATTTTAAAAGCGAAATTGAATACAAAAGTAAAATAAACTTAGTGGAACAAATCATGCTCTACATTTCATTTGAAAGCAATGAGTAATTACCCTTTTAGATTTCAAGCTAACTACTTTTCCGAAAATTATTAGATGAATATTTCGAACTCACTATCAATCAAAAATAAAACAACAGTTACCCTTATTGCATAAAAAGCGTCTAATCAATAAGTATCAATGTTTCCATTTAAATAAAAGTTTTCAACTTTTCTCAAACAACGGTTTCAGACATGATTGATTTTTATGGGAACGGAGTTTCTGTTGGTACATAACGTATACTTGTATTATAATTACGTTGTGATAACAATAACTTTGAGAGCAAAAATGTCGTATGAATTGTTTTAATTTGGTTCAATGCAAATACGGCTACAATATAAAGATTGATGTACTGTTTCTAACATAAACCATATGGAACAGAATGAAAACACTACCATTACATGTTAAAAATAATTCAAATAAAGGCTGTCAGAACCGGTATTCTCGATTGAAGCGACTGGTTTTCGCACCTATTAAAAGGTACCATTTGTCATAACTTTGAATGTTTGACGTGTTTGATATACTGTTCTTTGAACGACAACAAACTATTCACTGCACTATTCGAAATCCTCCTCACTGGAAACGTTCCGAAATAATCACGAAACCTTCACAATCAGATACCAATTTATGAACGATGGAATGACCGTGATTTGCGATTAATATATACTTCAACGAAAATTCTTACTGATTTTGTAGTTTTGGCTTTTTTGTCATCAGATGAAATGGGATTCTCGTATTGTATGAAGACAGAGCGAAACTGGAAACGTTAAAATGAACAAAATAAAAAGAAAGAAATGAAACTAATGATACTCGTCTCCAATAAAAAGCAACTGAAACAGAGGAAAGAAAATCAAAGCCAGAGTATATACTTTCGAAATAAGACTGTTGGTTTTTTAAATGCCTCTAACCTCATTCATAAATTCACGTCGACTCAAACAGAACCTGAAATTATACATTCTGGGGTTATTAAAAACAATTCGAAGCAGTAGTAATGGGGAACGAATGATCCATAAAATATTCTTTAGGTATTCAAAGAAAATGTAAAGATGCATAGTTTAGTAGTCGATTAGCTGATGTTCATCAAAAACTACAGCTTCAAGAACTCCTGAATTTTTTCTGAAAAATAGAAATGTATTATTCGTGAATATTTTACTTCAATTTCGAAGTCTAATAGGTGAAGTTGTTTTACATAGATAGAGGAATTAGAGAGAACTCAATATATTGAAAGGAATAAAGACAGTCTCAAGATGTCTGAAAATCACCATGAGTTGGGTCAAAAAAGTAAGAAGGAACGGAGTCAATTTCAGAAACCAAGTTAAACACAACCTGGTGAAACAGGGAGTTTTGTTTTAGTATTCGAATTTTTGCTTGAATTAAATATTTGTTTAACATTTTCATCGGTTTCGGAGAAATCATGTATATGTTCTTGCAATTAGACTTTAGTAACGTTTCTTTGTTTTTTGCAACTTTATTTCGAATTTCGAAAAGAGAAAACAGTTCAATATTTCTTAATGCTCATCTCGGCTTCAGAATCAATTCATTTCTCGAAAATCTTATTGTAATGAATTCTTTGAGATCTTCCTTATAGAAGAACTGTTTCAAAACAGCCTGATGTTATGTCATATCAAAACATTATTTGCTCACTATCCTTATCTGGAATCAAAAAAAACTTTCCATCTTTTCATATCGCACGTATCAAACTTTGATAGTTTCAAAGAACTTCTGAAACTGTAACAGTTTGAAAATCTGAACTCTAGTCGTCGTAGAGTACCAATAACTATTGATCGCTGTTCTTATGGATTTCTGATCTTGAAATTGCAACAGTAAACGACTTAAACCGGACTTGCGATTAGCATGTCTTCATCAGTAATCACACTTCAAATATTTAGAAAACAGCAGAAAAATATATGTGTTTTTTTCTAATATCTGCTTGGATCTGAAGTTTAAAAAACCAAAACCTTTCGAAAATATTACCATACAATGTTGATGTTTTTAACATTGTTTGAGCTAATTGAATTATAAAAGGAATACTTCAGAAACTGGAATCTTTATTTTTGATCATACACGCTAGTTCAATTTTGTGAGAGTGTCCACTATTGAGTTTTAATGGATGCTCTCTTTAGCGATGATTATGTGAGACAAGAAAAATAGTTTTACTAAAAACCGTTATACGTAGTTGGAGGGAATATTTTTCTCTCCGCAATTTTTGAGAAATCTTCATTATGATTTGAATAAAAACTATGGAATTTAATCTGCAGCTAGCTTTTACAGGCACGTTAGCACTAGAGAGTTTAGATTCAGATTAAAGGGAACTCCTGAAACAGATGATTACAGGATAATCCTAATGAAAGTTAGCATGTAATATTAGCGTTGGTAACACCAAACAGGCTGGTATAGACTAACCCTCCACATGACTTTGGAATAAAATTTTAGGTTAATCTAAAACCGTAATTATATCAGTTGGAAACTGCTGTTTTATTCGGTTTAAATAAAATGTTTCATTTACTAAGACAGTATTAATATCTTTCCAATTTCTTTAGAATCCATTCTATCCTTGATTTCTTGTATGGGAAAAAGAATGTTTCCAAACGATCTGCGTGTCACATTAATAATTTCAAGTATGCAGAAAGTTTAGTACATTATGAAGCAGTTCAATTAAATCGGGATGGACCAGACGGAGTAGAACCGGCAGTTTGTGGAACATTTCAGACTAATATGAAACAGAATTCCCAGGGTACTAACATATCAAAAAATCAGCCGAAACGGATCAACTTGGTGCATGTGTAAAATGGTCTGTACACATATGTTCGAGCTAGTCAGAGATTTTCTCTTAAATTTTTGTGAATTGGGGAATCTTAATGCTATGGTTGAAACTGCCAGATTTTTTTTTTCCGATTGTGTTCAATAGATCAGTTTCATCATTATCGTAATGAATGTTCATTTGAACTCTCACAAAATGATTACGGTTTCAGTCAACTAACATGTTTATGATTTTAAAAAGCCAAAATAGTTGTGATTAAGTAAAATCGTACCCCTTGTATCAAAGTGAAGTGGGAAATCATATGCTGAGCTAATACATATGAGTTTAGTTTCAGTAAGGGAACTTATCGAGTTGGGAACGGGCTAAACGTGGGCTGTGATGATCCACAATTCATTTTCTGCACTTGGTTATTCAACTTGGATTGTTTTGGATTAGGTTTAGAGATTGTGCAGTCATCCAAATACACATTTTCCCTCAATTATCTTGTAGTGATGAAACCGTGAATTCCTCACTGATTGCTGCCTTTTCATATTCTGACATCTCCATTTCCAGTCGTTTCTCAACTCAGCTCCCAAGAACTGTTGAAGTGACCACAACGATTGAACTGTGATCCCTGAATCATCTGAATTCAAAAAACAAAAAACAACAAAATTTGTGCTTTTTTGGACTGTTTATTCGATTAAAATTAACTGTTAAATTGTAAATGAATCCAGTTGGGAGACATAGTATGGAATGTTGAGTTACATGAATAACTAAAAACCAGTATCAGAACAAGAAATTGTCTTAAACGATATCTATTTCACGTACTGAAACCGACGGTTTGTGGTAAATTTCCGACTATTCTGAAACAGAACAATTAAATGATATATAAATGGACTTGGGAGTGTAAACAAATTTAAATGTCGATTAGAATGAAAAACTAAACACCGATGAAGGTAGTCCATTTGTTGCACAAATCTCATCACTGCATCAGATTATTTGGCAGTTATCCTGTCGGAATATACATATGTTCTGAAATGGTAAAGTTTAATTTGACAAGCCTTTCAAGCAGAGACCCTCTCAAAGTACTGTGCGCAGTGCATAGATAGGGCCTTCGCTGGAGGCCGTGAGCCTTCAAAAAGCGTTTGATAAGAGTATACAGTAGGCTAGATATCAGAATTTCTGGCCCAAGGTGCATGAAAACTTAATTTAACGTGGAAACCATGTTTAAAATTAAAATACGATGACCCAATAGACCTCTCAAACAGTGAAAAACTTTGAGATAACTATGAAACAGTGGAAAAATGAAAGCAAAAGAATTGATAGCATTCATCTAATCATCCTGAGACATATAATGTATACCACATAACAAAAAGCCAATGCTGAAAATGAGAGATCAATATTAAGCTGACTTCAGTGGTTCATGAAATGAGAAAGTAAGGAGTTTTTTTGAGATAATACGGAAAATAGAGACTACTCATCAATCAGAATGACCATTGCAACTATTTTTGACGATTAATCAGAATTGAAAAACAGAAGAAAAAATATCCATTTTTGCATCTGCTGTTTCACTATCAGAGAGGAGGAGAGTTTTCCCTCGATTCATTTGCCCAAAAACCTGAAAAAAAGTGTTTTCCGGGCGTGAATAGCCCCATAATTTAGATGGTGAAACAAGAAAAAGGTTCACAAACAATTCCAAAAATTGACTGGACTGTAGAATGGAATAGTAACGAATTTTCCAGTGTATTTGAAACACGGAATTATGAAAAAGAGTATTGAGAAGAAGCTTCGAGTATATTTTGAAACGAATGGTAAAACTGGTATTAGCACCTGCGGAAAATAATTTCATAGAATTCTGAATTCTGAAACTGTAATATTTTGAACCTGAAAAATCAGAACGTTGCCATCAGGCTTTTCACACAAAACTCATGTCATTTCATCATTTTTGGTGTATAAGGACAGGGAAGGACATCCGGGCACAGACACATGGTTCGACTATTCCAGAAGTGATAAGGCAGATCTGCCCAGAACAAAGGTCGAATTATTTTGAAGTTCTAGAGTCTTCAGATCACAGTCATACCAGGTGGAGTGATGTTTTCATATGAAAAATTTCTCAACTGTAAAATCGTTACTGGCCGTACACCCCAACCTACTGTGACCATGCTAGAGTCTTACAGAAAATCGGTTATGCAACCATAACTGGGTAGACAACGGTTGTGGAAAACTACTGACTATTGTGAAACAGAGTAATGAGTAGTTACTAGCAAGAAGGCTCAGAAATTATGCTGCAAAGTGCATGAAAACTTCCACATGTCACGAGTAACCCTTTTCTAAAAAGATTTTTTAAACAAAAATTCGAATTGAGTCCTGTGTGGTTACACTCACTTGAATTATTTCGTTTCTGAAACAGCCAGTTTATAAGGTTTCAAAAAGCTCATGTGTGTAGGCTATCCCAAGCTGAATACATTATGAGAGGAGTTCAATTACATATGTACAGCTGTTTCTGACTAGAATCTACTGTTTGTGGTAAATTTCCGACTATTCTGAAACAGAATAATCGGCCCCTCTTCTTAAATCGTCTAATGATATATAAATGGACTTGGGAGTGTTAACAAATTTAAATGTCGATTAGAATGAAAAACTAAACACCGATGAAGGTAGTCCATTCGTTGCACAAGTGTCATCACTGCATTAGATTATTTGGCAGTTATCCTGTCGGAATATACATATGTTCTGAAATGGTAAAGTTTAATTTGACAAGCCTTTCAAGCAGAGACCCTCTCAAAGTACTGTGCGCAGTGCATAGAGAGGGCCTTCGGTCCACCGACCGTGAACCTTCAAAAAGCGTTTGATAAGAGTATACAGTAGGCTAGATATCAGAAATTCTGTCACAAGGTGCATGAAAACTTTATTTAACGTGGAAACCATGTTTAAAATTACAAGACGATGACCCCATCGACCTCTCAAACAGTGAAAAACTTTGACATAACTACGAAACAGTGGAAAAATGTAAGCAAAAGAATTGATAATATTCATCTAACCATTCTGAGACATATAATGTGTACCACATAACAAAAAGCCAATGCTGAAAATGAGAGATCAATATTAAGCTGATTTCAGTGGCTCATCAAATGAGAAAGTAATGAGTTTTTTTTTGAGATAATACGGAAAATAGAGACTCCTCCTCAATCAGAATGGTCATCGCAACTATCAGGCTGGTGCATAAGTTTCTTTCTTTTTTTGGGCAGTTTTTGGCATGAAATTTCTTGAAGGCTAATTGCTCACACAATGAGATATATTGTTGGTTAGTACCTATAACTCATTGGTATTATATTTGTGGATTGACGTCCGTCATCTGCTTAATCTCAGCTGTAGACAAGTCAAAACACTTGAGAAACCCTTTTTTGGTACCATTCTACGTCTTCATTTTTTCCCCAGGAAATATTGACGAGAATGCGTGATATATTTAAAATTGAAACAAGCAAAAAAAGTAATTTATTAAAAGCTAATAAAAACATTTCAGCAAAGCAACGCTAGTTCAGTGCCGGTCCCTGAAGAATGGCAAGGATCAGCAATTTAGGGATTCCTGAGTGTTTTCGATTTTTCTTTAACGCTAGATAAGAAAGTTGGTGGAAATGTTTATCACTGAGTAGAGTAGACATTGATGTATTCAAATTTATTTTGTTTGAAATGTTTAAGCGCTGTGCCTTTTCTCGCAGGATGCGCGAAGCCAACACCTTCAAAATCATGTGATTTTCAAGTTTGATGAAGCCTACAGCTCATACTTCTGAATCAATCCACTAGATCTTTCGCACAATTTTAGAACAATGTATCTACTGTTGATTACTTGTAACAAAATAATTCAGAGTTGATTAAGATCGTTGAGAAGAGACCTAGACTAATGCCATGTCCGCCACACAAAATTTCTAAGTTTCGCAAAAACCATAGCAAATACATCACCCAAGTTTTATCACTTAATTGAATGGCTTTGTCATAATTTTTTTTATGGCTTGAATTGCTCATGTTACCCTCTAACTTTTACGAATAGTTTTGTATAAATGTTCTCTCAAATATTTCCGTAATCTGAATGAACCCAGCTGAACAATGATTTCTCGGGGCTCTTAATCGTCTGATCGTAACTTTTTTGTTTCTAACATTCCGATTGGAAACTAAAATGCAATAACAAGATAAAGTCTTGTTCTATAAATTGCATTTAACTTCTCATGAAGATCTTTGCATTTTGAAACTAATGCGACTAGAATCAAAAAACTTTCCAAAATAGTCATTTGGTTGGCGACCCAAAAAGCCATCGTTTTCACGAGCGGACTGTCTTTGCACCAACTTGAAACATTACGTGTTAGCCAATGAAGAGGTCATGAGAATGCAAAAAAGTTTGGGTTGAAAAACGATCTCACCGCTAAGAGACCGAGGACCAAAGTCACACCTTCAAAAAAGAAAGAAACTTATGCACCATCCTAATATTTTCGACGATTTGTCAGAATTGAAAAACAGAAGAAAAAACATCCATTTTTGTATCTGCTGTTTCAGAGAGGAGGAGGTTTTTTCCCTCGATTCATTTGCCCGAACAAACTGAAAAAATGTGTTTCCCGAGCGTGAATAGCTCCATAATTTAAATGATGGAACAATAAAAGGGTTTACAAAAATGTCCTAAAAATTGACTGGAATGAAATAGTAACGAATTTACCAGTGCATTTGAAACACGGAATTATGAAAACGAGTATTGAGAAGAAGCTTCGAATATATTGTGAAACGATGATATCAGCACCTGCGGAAAATATATTCATAAAATTCTGAATTCTGAAACTGTAAATTTTTGACCCGAAAAATCAGAACCTTGCCACCAGGCTTTTCACATTTTCAAGACAAAACTCGTGTCTTTTCATCATTTTTGATGTATAAGAACTGGGAAGGACATCTAGACACAGACACCTGGTTTCAGATGTCCAGAAGTGATAAGGCAGATCTGCCCAGTACAAAGGTCGAATTATTTTGAAGTTCTAGAGTCTTCAGATCACAGTCATACCAGGTGGAGTGATGTTTTCATATGAAAAATTTCTCAACTGTAAAATCAATACTGGCCGTACACCCCAACCAACTGTGACCATGCTAGAGTCTTACAGAAAATCGGTTATGCAACCATAACTGGGTAGACAACGGTTGTGGAAAACTACTGACTATTGTGAAACAGAGTAATGAGTAGTTACTAGCAAGAAGGCTCAGAAATTATGCTGCAAAGTGCATGAAAACTTCCACATGTCACGAGTAACCCTTTTCTAAAAAGATTTTTTAAACAAAAATTCGAATTGAGTCCTGTGTGGTTACACTCACTTGAATTATTTCGTTTCTGAAACAGCCAGTTTATAAGGTTTCAAAAAGCTCATGTGTGTAGGCTATCCCAAGCTGAATACATTATGAGAGGAGTTCAATTACATATGTACAGCTGTTTCTGACTAGAATCTACTGTTTGTGGTAAATTTCCGACTATTCTGAAACAGAATAATCGGCCCCTCTTCTTAAATCGTCTAATGATATATAAATGGACTTGGGAGTGTTAACAAATTTAAATGTCGATTAGAATGAAAAACTAAACACCGATGAAGGTAGTCCATTCGTTGCACAAGTGTCATCACTGCATTAGATTATTTGGCAGTTATCCTGTCGGAATATACATATGTTCTGAAATGGTAAAGTTTAATTTGACAAGCCTTTCAAGCAGAGACCCTCTCAAAGTACTGTGCGCAGTGCATAGAGAGGGCCTTCGGTCCACCGACCGTGAACCTTCAAAAAGCGTTTGATAAGAGTATACAGTAGGCTAGATATCAGAAATTCTGTCACAAGGTGCATGAAAACTTTATTTAACGTGGAAACCATGTTTAAAATTACAAGACGATGACCCCATCGACCTCTCAAACAGTGAAAAACTTTGACATAACTACGAAACAGTGGAAAAATGTAAGCAAAAGAATTGATAATATTCATCTAACCATTCTGAGACATATAATGTGTACCACATAACAAAAAGCCAATGCTGAAAATGAGAGATCAATATTAAGCTGATTTCAGTGGCTCATCAAATGAGAAAGTAATGAGTTTTTTTTTGAGATAATACGGAAAATAGAGACTCCTCCTCAATCAGAATGGTCATCGCAACTATCAGGCTGGTGCATAAGTTTCTTTCTTTTTTTGGGCAGTTTTTGGCATGAAATTTCTTGAAGGCTAATTGCTCACACAATGAGATATATTGTTGGTTAGTACCTATAACTCATTGGTATTATATTTGTGGATTGACGTCCGTCATCTGCTTAATCTCAGCTGTAGACAAGTCAAAACACTTGAGAAACCCTTTTTTGGTACCATTCTACGTCTTCATTTTTTCCCCAGGAAATATTGACGAGAATGCGTGATATATTTAAAATTGAAACAAGCAAAAAAAGTAATTTATTAAAAGCTAATAAAAACATTTCAGCAAAGCAACGCTAGTTCAGTGCCGGTCCCTGAAGAATGGCAAGGATCAGCAATTTAGGGATTCCTGAGTGTTTTCGATTTTTCTTTAACGCTAGATAAGAAAGTTGGTGGAAATGTTTATCACTGAGTAGAGTAGACATTGATGTATTCAAATTTATTTTGTTTGAAATGTTTAAGCGCTGTGCCTTTTCTCGCAGGATGCGCGAAGCCAACACCTTCAAAATCATGTGATTTTCAAGTTTGATGAAGCCTACAGCTCATACTTCTGAATCAATCCACTAGATCTTTCGCACAATTTTAGAACAATGTATCTACTGTTGATTACTTGTAACAAAATAATTCAGAGTTGATTAAGATCGTTGAGAAGAGACCTAGACTAATGCCATGTCCGCCACACAAAATTTCTAAGTTTCGCAAAAACCATAGCAAATACATCACCCAAGTTTTATCACTTAATTGAATGGCTTTGTCATAATTTTTTTTATGGCTTGAATTGCTCATGTTACCCTCTAACTTTTACGAATAGTTTTGTATAAATGTTCTCTCAAATATTTCCGTAATCTGAATGAACCCAGCTGAACAATGATTTCTCGGGGCTCTTAATCGTCTGATCGTAACTTTTTTGTTTCTAACATTCCGATTGGAAACTAAAATGCAATAACAAGATAAAGTCTTGTTCTATAAATTGCATTTAACTTCTCATGAAGATCTTTGCATTTTGAAACTAATGCGACTAGAATCAAAAAACTTTCCAAAATAGTCATTTGGTTGGCGACCCAAAAAGCCATCGTTTTCACGAGCGGACTGTCTTTGCACCAACTTGAAACATTACGTGTTAGCCAATGAAGAGGTCATGAGAATGCAAAAAAGTTTGGGTTGAAAAACGATCTCACCGCTAAGAGACCGAGGACCAAAGTCACACCTTCAAAAAAGAAAGAAACTTATGCACCATCCTAATATTTTCGACGATTTGTCAGAATTGAAAAACAGAAGAAAAAACATCCATTTTTGTATCTGCTGTTTCAGAGAGGAGGAGGTTTTTTCCCTCGATTCATTTGCCCGAACAAACTGAAAAAATGTGTTTCCCGAGCGTGAATAGCTCCATAATTTAAATGATGGAACAATAAAAGGGTTTACAAAAATGTCCTAAAAATTGACTGGAATGAAATAGTAACGAATTTACCAGTGCATTTGAAACACGGAATTATGAAAACGAGTATTGAGAAGAAGCTTCGAATATATTGTGAAACGATGATATCAGCACCTGCGGAAAATATATTCATAAAATTCTGAATTCTGAAACTGTAAATTTTTGACCCGAAAAATCAGAACCTTGCCACCAGGCTTTTCACATTTTCAAGACAAAACTCGTGTCTTTTCATCATTTTTGATGTATAAGAACTGGGAAGGACATCTAGACACAGACACCTGGTTTCAGATGTCCAGAAGTGATAAGGCAGATCTGCCCAGTACAAAGGTCGAATTATTTTGAAGTTCTAGAGTCTTCAGATCACAGTCATACCAGGTGGAGTGATGTTTTCATATGAAAAATTTCTCAACTGTAAAATCAATACTGGCCGTACACCCCAACCAACTGTGACCATGCTAGAGTCTTACAGAAAATCATAGTTGTCAAGGCCCGGGCCGGCCCGGCAAGGCCCGAAGGCCCGGGCCGGGCCGGGCCGGGCCGGTGGAAAATTTTCAAGGCCCGGCCCGGCCCGAAGGCCCGGCTTCAAAAAATGACCCTTTTTTTTCCAATTTTTTTTTTCGAAATTTTTTCAATTTTTCATCGGAAATGTGACCATTTTTAACTATTTTTCAGAATTTCTTCTAATTCTGACTGATAGTCGAAAATTTGACTTTTTCGCGAAAAAAATCAAAAAAATTCAAAAAATTTTTAAAAAATTTGAAAATTTGACTTTCGCGCCAATTTGCCCGGGCCTTCGGGCCGGGCCGGCCCGGGCCGGGCCGGGCCGGGCCCTGATTTCGCCGACAAGGCCCGGCCCGGCCCGGGCCGGGCCTTGACAACTATGCAGAAAATCGGTTATGCAACCATAAACTGTGTAGACAACGGTTGTGGAAAATTTCTGACTATTGTGAAACAGAATAATCAAATGATATATAAATCCATTATTCACTACCGTATTATTTGGCAGTCATTCTGCCGGAATATACATATGTTCCAAAATGGGAAAATTGAATTTGACAACCATTCAAAAAACGTTTGATAAAAGTATACAGCAGAGTTGCGCGGAAGTGATTTTTTCTAAAACAGCAGTCGGAAGTCGGAATTAAAATTTTCAAAACGGAAGTCGGAAGTGAAAAAACTCCCGGAAGTCGGAAGTCGGAAGTCGGAATTTTTTTTTTGCAAAGATTCAAAAGCTCCTAGAAAAAGTTTATAAAATTTGCGAAAATCATTGAAAAATTAGTTTTTGGCTGAAGAAAAGCCTATTTTCTGTCCTTTTAGATCATGTTTCATTGTATTTCTGCAAAATATACTTTTCGGAAATTTCACAATTATGGAATGACGGAAGTCGGAAGTAAACATCCGAAAACGGAAGTCGGAAGTCGTAAGTAAAATTTTCAAAACGGAAGTCGGAAGTCGGAATTCCGCGCAACTCTGGTATACAGTAGGCTCATTATCAGAAATTCTGTCACAAGATGCGTGAGAACCATTTTTTTAAAATATACACACTTTTAACGAAAATCCGAACTTGCACGAAGTTTGCATTGCATGTTCGACCACACTCGCTTGAATTATTGGCTTTCTGAAACAGTCAGTTCATAAGAAAACTCAATCATGTCGAAGCAGCAATCCAATAGACCTAACAAATAGAGAAAAACTTTGACATAGCTATGAAACAGTGGAAAAATACTGGCAAAATCTAGAATTGATAGCATTTATCTAACCATTCCGCAAAAATTTTTGACGATTTGTCAGAATTGAAAAACAGAAGAAAAAAGATCCATTTTTGTATCTGATGTTTCAGAGAGGAGGAGGTTTTTTCCCTCATTTGCCCGAAAAAACTGACAAAAAAAGTGTTTTCCGAGCGTGTATAGCTCCATAATTTAAATGATGGAACAATATAAGGGATTACAAAAAATTCTGAAAATTTGGGTTGTCTCACTGCATACTGTAGAAAGGAATAGTAACGAATTTACCAGTGCATTTGAAACACGGAATTATGAAAACGAGTATTGAGAAGAAGCTTCGAATATATTGTGAAACGATAGTATTAGCGCCTGCAGAAAATAATTTCATAGAATTCTGTATTCTGAAACTGTAAATTTTTGACCCGAAAAATCAGAACCTTGCCACCAGGCTTTTCACATTTTCAAGACAAAACTCGTCTTTTCATCATTTTTGGTATATATGGACGGACATCCGGACCAGGGCTGTGCGAAAAATTTTTCGGACGAAAAATTTTTTCGGTTTTTTCGGTGGTTTTCGAAAAAATTTTTCGGCCCAAATTTTCCGAAAAACTTTACGGCGAAAAATTTTTCGGTGTAAACTTTTCGAAAAAATTTTTCGGACGAAAAATTTTCGAAAAAACAGTTCGAAAAATTTTGCAAATTTCTTCTGAAATTTCAAAATTTAAGTTACAAAAATAGTGATTTTTCGCTTTTTCCTGAAATTCTGTACTCAAAAACAGGTTTTTGGGGGTCTTTCCTTGAAATACTTACAGTTTTCACACAAATTCAATATTCTTGGCCCGAAAAACTCATTTTTTAGACAGTTTTCTGGAAACTTTTTTTTTCGAATTTTTCGGTTTTTTCGGTCAAAATTTTTCGAAAAAAAATGTTTTTCGATTTTTTTCGGTCCGAAGTTTTCGAAAAAAATAAGTTTTTCGGTTTTTTCGGTACCAAGATTTCGAAAAAAAAGTTTTTCGAAAATTTTTCGGAAACTTTTTTTCGCACAGCCCTGATCCGGACACAGACACCTGGTTTGACTATTCCAGATGTCCAGAAGTGATAAGGCTGCCCAGAACAAAGGTCGAATTATTTTGAAGTTCTAGAGTCTTCAGATCACAGTCATACCAGGCGGAGTGATGTTTTCATATGAAAAATTTCTTAACTGTAAAATCGATACTGGCCGTACACCCCAAGCAACTGTGACCATGCTAGAGTCTTACAGAAAATCGGTTATGCAACCATAAACTGGGTAGACAACGGTTGTGGAAAATTTCTGACTATTGTGAAACAGAATAATCAAATGATATATAAATCCATTATTCACCAACTTGGCAGTCATTCTGCCGGAATATACAAATGCTCCAAAACGGGAAAGTTGAATTTGACAACCATTAAAAAAAACGTTTGATAAAAGTATACAGCAGAGTTGCGCGGAAGTGATTTTTTCTAAAACAGGAGGCGGAAGTCGGAAGTAAAATTTCTAACCAGGAAGTCGGAAGTCGGAAGTAAAATTTTGAAAACGGAAGTCGGAAGCTGGAAGTGAAAAAACGCCCGGAAGTCGGGAGTTGGAAGTCGGAAGTCGGAAGTCGGAATCAGATTTTTTTTGCAAAGATTCAAAAAATCCTAGAAAAAGTTCATAAAATTCGCGAAAATCATTGAAAAATTAGTTTTTGGCTGAAGAAAAGCCTATTTTCTGTCCTTTTAGATCATGTTTCATTGTATTTCTGCAAAATATACTTTTCGGAAATTTCACAATTATGGAATGACGGAAGTCGGAAGTAAACATCCGAAAACGGAAGTCGGAAGTCGTAAGTAAAATTTTCAAAACGGAAGTCGGAAGTCGGAATTCCGCGCAACTCTGGTATACAGTAGGCTCATTATCAGAAAATCTGTCACAAGATGCGTGAGAACCATTTTTTTAAATACATATTTTTAACGAAAATCTGAATTTGTACGAAGTTTAGATTGCATGTTCGACCACACTCATTTGAATTATTGGCTTTCTGAAACAGTCAGTTCATAAGTAAACTAAAGCATGTGGATGCGACCCAATAGACCTCTCAAACAGTGAAAAACTTTGACATAGCTATGAAACAGTGGAAAAATGTAAGCAAATTCTAGAATTTATAGCATTTGGAGGAGGTTTTTTCCCTCGATTCATTTGCCCGAACAAACTGAAAAAATACGTTTTTTCCGAGCGTGTATAGCTCCATAATTTAGATGATGGAACAATATATAAAAAATTCTGAAAATTTGGGTTGTCTCACTGCATACTGTAGAATGGAATAGTAACGAATTTACCAGTGCATTTGAAACACGGAATTATGAAAAAGAGTATTGAGAAGAAGCTTCGAGTATATTTTGAAACGGTTATGTTAGCGCCTGAGGAAAATATATTCATAGAATACTCAATTCTGAAACTGTAAATTTTTGACCCGAAAAATCAGAACCTTGCCACCAGGCTTTTCGCACGAAAGTCATGTCATTTCATCACTTTTGGTGTATAAAAACAGGGAAAGACATCCAGAAACGAACATATGGATTGACAGTTCTGAGCAGATCAAAGGTCGTGGAGTTCCAAAAAGTCCTATCAAATTCGGTTTGTGAGTTTCATCTTGAATTTCTTCTTTTTTCCGAGAAACAATGCATCTTCATCGCATCTTGCTCTCCCAGTTCTCCAAAGGAATATATTTTCGGAAAATGGTGAAAACCCTGTGAAGTATCTGAAGCGAATTGAGAATTATGAGGCTACAATTGTAGTTTGTAGCAAAATGAGAACAAATGTGAAAATTTTTTGAAAAAGTGAAACTTTAATTAAGGATACAACGGCAATCAGAAAAGATCATTATAAATAGAGTTCCCCGAGTGTTCTTTCACTTCTCATCCTCTTGCTTCTCGCTGACAGACGCCGCGTCGTCCTCCTCCTCTCCGTCATTCTCGAGACCACCCGCCTCGTCTTCGTCGTCTTCTGGAAAAAAGAAATGTTGTGGAAATTTTATATCTGGGAAAAAACAATAAATTTGAAAAAAATTCCGGTTTTTATAAGTTCAGATCTCATTTTTAATGCTGGTGGAAAACGCTGAAACATGCAGAAAATTGGAATGAAATCAAACGGAAACTGTGGAAATTAGCGTTTTCAAGAGAAATTGTAGTTCAAAAGGACAAAAATCGAGTCAAAACCGAACGAAAAAGCTTTTTTTCACAACAATAATAATTTCTAGTGTTTTTTCAGTTTCAAGCCATTCATACAAAATTTAGCTGCAAGTTATAAAAATAGAATGAAAATCGAGTTGTTATGGTTTTTCGGTAAAATATTCGCTCGCAATAACTAAAAATTGTGTGAAAACCGACAGAAAACGCTAAAAAGCTGTCGAAATTATCGAAATTAATAGTTTTTTCTTTAATGTTGTGATCATTTTTTGAGATTTTTCCGGGCAAATTGCTCAAAAATTAGCTAAAAATGATTAAAATTTGAAAAAAAACAGCCAACTTCGCTGAAATGTACATTAAATGGTCCGAAAACTCCAAAAACGGATTGAAAAATCCACTTTTCAGCAGTTTTTTTTCATTTCCCAATACAATTTACGCAAAACTAAATTTTTTCGAAAAAAAAAGAATCAAAATAGCGTTCTCTTCGTTTTTCGGTAAAATATTCGCTCGAAAATGCAAAAAATGTGTGAAATATCGTCAAAAAACGCTGAAAAGGAGACGAAATATCGAAACTATGGTCATTTTTTCACATGATTCCATGAAAATGACTCAAAAATTAGAGAAAAATGATTAAAATTTAAAAAAACACAGCTGACTTCGCTGAAAATTACATTAAAATGGTTTGAAAATAACTAAAATATTGAAAACGGGCTCATTTTTCAGGTGTTTTCTGTGAAAACCCCCACACAAACCTGCACAAAACCGTTGAAAATTCGAGAGAATAATGTTGAACGCCTGTAAATGATTCCGGCGATCGAGAAGTTTCGCCTCGAGAATTTTCTGTCGTTCGTGTTGTCTCTCCAAATCGTCTTTCACTTCTTCGAGTTTTCGCATCGTCTCCGCTCTCGTCGGCACTTCATTCATCACGTTCACAAGTTTTCGGTATTCTTGACGGTTTCTGGAAAGGGAAAATTTGAGAAATTGAACGTTTTTATGAGAGAAATTGCTACTTTTTTACAGTTTTCGCTTCGGCGAGCTCCGATTTTGCCTCCTCCATCTTTTTATACATCAAATCGATCTGAAAATTGGAATTTTCGGATTAAAATCCATCTCTCCCGCCTATAATCATTAATACCTCACTATCGATTTCCCCGGCAAACGAATCGAATTCTGTCGCCTGCTTCTTATTCATTTGTGCAATTTGTTGTTGTTTTAGCATTGACAGCTCCATTAGCTCGAGCTGAAAATCTTCATAAAGGCACTTCCTTCTCCCCGATACCCTTACAGCTTTCGTGATTTTCAAGACTTCTGCAATCTTTGGTTCCTCTACTTTTCTGCTCTCTCGGAAGAATGCGGCGACCTGTTGTACTCGCCTGTCTTCGCCAACACCTTCACCGTCTGATATCAATTTGCGGAGATATGTTTCCTCTTTCATCTGAATATCTAGTGTCTAGAGAGAAACCGACGAAACGCGAGCAAGTAACTAATCCGGTTGTGTCCCTACCAGTTTACGTGTATTTTAATCAATAAAAAACAGAAAACAGTTGAAAAACATAACAAGGTTTATTCGAATCAACAACGATTTAGGCCTTGGACTCCTTTGGCTTGTTGATCTGACGTTTGTTGTTCTTTCTGGCGAAACGGAGGTTCTTCAAGAACTTGGCGTCGACTCCGGACATGGAGAGGAAGACGTGCTTCTTTGGCTTCTTGATTCCATTGCGGTGAGCCTTCTTGTCTGGAAAATGATAAAATTTAGAATGATAATCAAATTTTGTAACAAATATCATCTAAAACAATGAGCCCCTTAAGCTCTACGCCAACTAGAGCTATAAATAACGAATTCAGACTACACTATCTCAAATATTCAAGGTATCGAATGTGTTTTTCGAAGTTGGCGCTGCTGTCATCAAAAGTTCGTTGAAGTTATAAACACTTTCTACCCGTTTTTGAGAAAAATTAAGATATTATCAGTCAAATTTGCTTTCAAGATGCTTATTGGCCGTAATTTCTGGCAAAAACTCGTGAAAATTGACGGAGACAGGTTCCTTTTTCGGAAAAACACATTTTCAAAGCATAAAACTCACTCTGGTTGTGATTGGTGTGGTTCTTGGACTTGGCCATGACGACGACGGTTAACCCTGCAAAAATGAATAATTAAAACGGATATTAGGACGAAAAATCGATAAATCAACGATTACAGCGGCCTAAAAAATATTTGAGAGGTGGAAAACGATATAAATCGATTACATCGAGATTCCATAATTTTTCTAATCAACATTTTTAATTTTATCACAACGAAAAACGGCAGAAAAATCAGAAAAACTGTAGGATTTGGAAAAAAATGGAGAATTTTCCGAACAGCGATTGAGGTGGGTACGGTCACACTCGCTTGCGCTGTGTCTCCTCGCGCCGAGACCAACGAGCGAGAAAGTGTGCGGAGAGGAGAGACACGAGAGTCTCAGTGTGTCGATTTACGGACTGCAAAGGACTGTCGGCGAATTTCTTGATTTTATTCGATTTTCGGCTGGAAAAGTAGAAAAAAAATGGGGTTTAGGGGCTGAAAACATATACCTGAATAAATTTATATGAAAAATAATCAATTTTCAACAAAGTTTTCCGCTGAATGTTGTCGAAAACGAGTATTTCTGGCCTGAAAACTTTTTCAGAAGCTTTTGACTTAGTTTCTGAGTATTTCTGAATAAAAATTTCAAGTTTGTGTAATTAAAAGCTGTTTTCGAGCATTATTCAAGCTAATTTTTCGTTCGATTAACCATGTTTTTCAAAAATATTCCTCAAAAACAGATATTTGTCTGCAAATAAAATATTTTGGGACAATTCAATTTGATTTTTTATTCCCAAAATCTCTGAAAACAGTCTGGTACACCAACTGACACATAGGAAATCAAATTTCCCCAGAAATTCCACTTTTCCGTCAAATAGCTTCACATTCATTATTTTCTACTGTATTTCGTTCCAAAAATGCAGTAATTAGTTTCTATTCTGAAATCTTTCAGAATTGCTCAATTAGTCAGTTATTTTCCTGGAAATCCCTCTTTCCTGCCTGATTTTTTTCCAATTTTAGCTCTGGGAAAGCTATTTCTGAAAACAAAAACTCAAGTAGCTGGGATTGAAATTTATTATGCTTGAAATAAGTTTTTAAAATATATAAATTCGCAATAAAAAAACACAATATTAATCCAAAAAACTCTTCGTTCAATAGTTGGAAGTTGGCGAGCTGGAAGTTGGCGAGCAGCAGACGCAGAATGGCTGTTTTTCAAGGATCATGTTGAAGCCGACGATGGATTCCTGAAATAGAAATTGATTGAAAAATATAAAACGTTTTTCCTACAAACCTCCTTAATCGTAGTTCCCTGAATTCTGGCAGCAATCTTACAGCATCTGTCGCACGAGTCGCTCTTGTAGGCGTCCTGACAGAAGTTGGTCGTCGGGCGATGATGTTTTCCATGCTGTCCGAAGAGTGGGTAGTTGGCTTGGATGGAGCAAACGTAGTCTGGAATACATTTTTTTGTTGGAAAATTTGGTCCCTTTTCTTCAGTCCAAAATATCCCAAAATGTTTAGTCTCCTCCTGCTCAAATTGCACCACGTGACGAGGATGAAACATGAGGATATTTATTTACTTGAGTCAGCAGAAAAATCGCTTCCGTCTGTCATGTGTCGTTTTCTTTTTGCTAGGGATGGGACATCATAAAAACATAAGAAAAAACCACTGAAAAAATGACGTGAAGAACTTTGAAGTTCGAGAAGGCAGCCACGTGACTGAGTGATATCAGATGTGGGGCGAAAGAGGAAAATATCAGTGAAATACTTTTTTTTTTTCGCTGGAGTTCTACTTTTTAGTTCAAATCTTCTCCAAATCGTCCTCGTACTCGTTTTGCCACATGGTGGCCGAGAAAATTCAAAAACTCGGCCAGCAATTTTTTTCTGTTTCTGATAAGCTTCTTCTTTTTAAATTCTGAGCAGCCGAACGACCAATTAAAAAATAAAAGCTCTTTCAAAATTTCCAGAATTCATAAAACAGTGAATTTTTCGAAAATTTTGCGCTAAAATTCGTCAAAACTTAAAACAAAAGCAAGCATACCGTAAGTTCAGAAGCAAAACCTCAACCTCCGAAAAAACAATGTGATGGCCGAGAAAATGCAAAAACTCGGCCACCAATTGCTTCCTGTTTTTGACGGGCTTCATTTTTTAATTCTTTATCAAGATTCTTGATTCAAGAGTGATGATAAATGATCATTAAAAAAGAAAAGCTCCTTCAAAGTTTCCAGAATTCATAAAACGGGGAATTTTTTGAAAATTTTGGGCAAAAATGAGTCAAAATTTTCAAAATTTTCAAAATTAAAGAAAATCTAAAAATCTGTCAACAAAGGGTTATCGACTACCCTGATTCCGAAAATCTTATTTATTCAAGCTTACCGTTAGCTCAGGAGCAAAATCTCTCCAAAAAGCAAAGTGGTGGCCGAGAAAATGCAAAAACTCGGCCACCAATTTTTTCTGTTTCTGATCGGCCTCTTTTTGTAAAATTTATTTTTTTCAGGAGTTCATAGATGAATTTCGTTTCATAAACATAAAGATTTCCTAGCAACTTCAGATTCGAAGAAAAAAAAAGCTCCTTCCATAAGCTCAGTAGGAAAATCTCAACCTCAATTTTTTACTAAAAATTAAAACATTTCGGTATCAGTGTGTCTAGAAGAACCTACATACATTTATGACCGATTCTTGCAAAACAAAAACAATGCAAAACCGCTCCATCGCACTTTAAATGTTGAAAAATCTGTCTGATAGAGCGCATGTACAAATTCCTCTGGAAATATAAATACATCTTTTTCGCTTGTGTTCCACTTTTTGAAACTATTTTTTCAAATTTTTAGATCAGATTTTCTCGAAATCGTCACCCTACTCCCTTTGCAACATGGTGGCCTAGAAAATGCAAAAACTCGGCCACCAATTTTTTCTGTTTTTGATAGGCTTCTTTTTTCTTTAAATTCATTCTCAGGATTGATAAATGATGAATTTAAAAAAAGAAAGCTCCTTCGAAACTTCCAAAATTCATAAAACGGAGAATTTTTTCGAAAAATTTGGGCTAAATTAGTCAAAACTTTCAAAAAATAATTTTTTTGAAACTACAAGGGGTTTTCGACTTCGCTGTTTCCGAAAATCTTATTTACTTTTTGCTGAAAATGTCCAGAATTCAATTATCTCGCTTCTGAATAGCAAAATCTCAACCACCTAAAAAAGCAATGTGGTGGCCGAGAAAATGCAAAAACTCGGCCACCAATTTTTTTTCTGTTTTTGCTAGGCTTCTTCTGTTTGAATTCTTTCTCAGAAGTTGATCAATGAATTAAAAGTCGTATACTGAAAAATGAAAGCTCCTCCAAAATATCCAGAATTCATAATACGGTGAAATTTTTGAAAATGTTGCGATGAAATTTCATCAAAAAATTTCAAAAAAGCAATTCTTTGAAAATTTCTAAATATTCGTCTACGGGGGGGGGTTCGACTGCGCTGATTCCGGAAACCTTATTTATTTTTTCTGGAAAATTACTACAATTCAAGATATTTTGCTTCTGAACTGGTACTCAAGACTACCAGGAGCAAAATCTCAACCTCTAAAATTTTTTACAAAAAATTTGAATATTTTCTGTCTCAGCGTGTCTAGAAGATCTTATATAGAAATTTCTGACCGATTCTTTGAAATGGTACCATCGCGCTTTATCGCACTTTAACGTGACTCCTCCCCTTGTAGATCAGTCCAATAGAGCGCATATACACATTCCTCTTGAAACATAGGCCCTTGCTCTAACCTCAACTAATTATCACAGTCCGTCAGGGCGCACTTCCATGCCCCTTCCCAACTCACTATCATTCATCGGCTGTGGTGGTGGAGGATAATACTGTTGTGGTGGTGCGGCGTAGACTGGTGGCGAGTAGGCCGGTGGTGAGTAAGCCTGTCCTCCATACTGTGCATTCGCACAGTAGAAAACAGAGGCACCGAGGAGAACGATGAGGAGGGAATTCATTGTGAAATGAAAGAAATGAGGGATCGAGCACCCTTTTATACCTCAATTTTGATTGGATTTTCTGATAAAGTGCCACTTTTTTTTTGTTCTTATCTCCCATGGTCTGAGCCCACGCATTCCAGAGAGATAGAGATTTCTGACATTCCTTTCTGTTGACTTTTCCCTTTTCTTTTTTTCTTATTTGTTACTTTTTTGGGGCAATTGAGATACGATCTAGAAGGTGAGGAATATGGTGTAAAGTGAGAAAGTAAGCAAGTTTTTATTGAGGAGGACAATAATAAAAATAAGTTTTGGTATTGTTCCTCAAGTTGAAGGTCCTCCTCCTTATGCCTTGACTTATAAAATAGTTGTTTGGAATTGGAAAGTTTTTGTAATTTCATTCATTTTTTTCTGTTTTGAAGACGTAGTAAGTGGTTTTCATTATTTTTCACAGCAGTATGTTTCGGTTTTTTAATGATTCCTAAAATGAACCCTACTCACTGTCAGTGTTGTATCCGTGAACTTGTAATTTACCAAACGCGCTCTAGTGAAACTTGCAATCAATGTGCTTTCTTATTAGCTCGGCACAGTTCTCACAACTGCGCTCCACCGGAATGCTTGTGAAAAATGCATCTTTATCTACGAGTCTCTTAATTTCGCCCACAAATTTCTTGGGTTGTAAGAAGCCTGCCGTCCTAATACGTTCGATTACAAATTTGCAAACTCCGGTAGAGCGTGATTAGACTAATTTTTTTCGTAAATGAGCCAATAAACGATACTGTTTCAAAAATGTAATGAAGGTTTTTTCAATATTTGTAGCAGTAATGGATTCCACTGTATAAGTCCTCTACTGTTTTTCCCAGTCATTTGAAAACGATTTTGTGAGTGCGAGCCATGAACCATGAGATTCTAAAATGCACCCTACTGAAACCGATTCTTAGAAAACTGGGAATTCAAGTAACTTTTTATTTTCGTATAACATTTCAACTTTGAATATGACTGCTTCAAATACATAGTAAAGATTCTTCATGATTTATAGTAACAGTGAATTATCGTTTCTTTTATCTTTGGAAACAATCAAATCTCAAATTCAACCTGACTTCTTCATGCCAGTAGATCATTATTCTAGCAGACTGAAACCTGCGATGTCTGTGCTTCTTCCATCTGATGACGATCATTTGAAAACGTTAGATTGAAATGGTTTCCGTTATTGTCAATAGAATCTCTTACGCGAGCATTGTAAGTCATCCAGTTTCCGAGATAAATAAAATCATTGTAACAGTCGAAGTATTGAACTTTTCATGATTTTCTTTTTTTTTACTGTTTTCTTTCTTTTATGATGAAGGGATTTCATGATTTATCGTGACATTATATACACGTACGTCTTTTCTTAGAATTTCTTGTGAATCCTTAGTATTTCAGTAGAGCGTTATTGATTTCGATACAGCAATTCAATCCTGGATCCATACATTTTCTGGAACAAATAAACTGTCTGAAACAGTCCCAAAAACAAATTGAACATTTTGGTTATCTGAATGTTTTCGTACTGTTTCGAAGACTTGGTGAAGGGTTTTCATGATTTATCCACTCTTTTAATAACAAATTTGTGACTGTGATCCATGATTTCATTGAACGCACTCTAATGAAACTTGACTGCCGTCTCTTCGATTTTCTAGTGATTTCATCGAATTTTGACTTTCGTATTTAAACCAGCTGTTTGCGACAATACCTTGGAAATTTTAAGTAAGCCTGATTCTTACAAATAAACTTCTTGTAACGGTCACCATTGGAAATTCAATGGACACTGTTTCAAAGGCATAATAGAAGGCTCTTCATGATTTTTCGTAACAGTGAACAACCAAGGCTGCGCTTAGCACGACACGCTTCTTACAATCGCGCTCCACCGAAATGCACTTGGAAAATGTATATTTTTCCTGACTCTCTCAATTCTGCACACCATTTTCTTCGGTTTCGGTAGAGCGTGGTTGGAAGAAGCTTGCCGTCCTAATACGTTCGATTACAAATTTGCAATCTCCGGTAGATCGTGATTACACTAATTTTTTCGTAAATGAGCCAATAAATACGATACTGTTTCAAATATGTAATGAAGGCTTTTCATTATTTGTCGTAGCAGTAAATCGATTGGTTTTCTTGATTTATCCACTCTTTTAATAACAAATTTGTGACTGTGGTCCATGAGTACATTCTCTGATGAAACTCGACTTCTCTTCGATTTATTAGAATTTTGGTAAAGTGTACTTGATACAACTATTCACGACAATCCCCTGTAATCGTAAAGTAAGCTATTAGATAAATGAACATTTTGGAAGGTCGTATTCGGAAATTCAAATTAATACTGTTTCAAATACATAATAAAGCTTTTTCATGATTTAGCGTAACAGTGACTCATCTTTCGCTTTATTTGAAACAACCAAAATTGTTAGTAGATCAGTATTCTAGCGTACTCGCTCAAGAAACCTGCCATATCCATGCTTCCCCGTCTGATGCCAATAATTTTGAATTTCGCTAGGGTGTTCGGCCCCACAAAACTTCTAAGTCAGTCAGCTTCCAAAACAAATGAAATCTTTGTAACAGTCGAAATATGGGACTTTTCATGACTTTCAATTTTTTTCACTATCCAATTTTTATGAGTATATCAGTAGTCTAGCAAACACGCTCTACTAAAACTCGTTTTCTCTTCGAAGTTTTTGTTGTTATTTTTAGGTTACGGCAGAGCGTTATTGAGAAAACATTCGAATCTTTAAGCCAGGCATCTTCTGAGATAAATAAACTGTCTGAAACAGTCAAAATAAGAAATTGAACGTATTGATCATTTGAAATTTTTCATACTGTTTCGAAGAATTGGTGAAGGGTTTTCATGATTTAACAGTGAGATATTGTTACGACCGAAATTCGAAATTCTTCCGTCAGGTCAGTAGACCAGTATTCAACCCATCATGCTCTACTGAAACTCGTCTGTTATTTTATTCCCCTGATTTTTCAAGTCTTTCAACTTCGGTAGAGCGTAATTGTCTTCCTTCTCTTTCACATTATGCATACATTTTTCTAACTTCTATTTTAAATTATCTCTCACTAGGGAATGTTGTAGGTGGGGTATGGAGTTATGGCAAGTGACCTATATCATTGGAAAGCTGAGAACACGTCATTTATTTATCTGTTTTTCGTTTTTGCTGCGGACCCTCACAGTTCGAGAAATTTAGGTCTGAAAATGTAAGGATATTTTCCCCGTGAACTCGCGGTCACAGTTGATTTTTGGAGATTTTCGGCAGATTCAGTTCACGTGAAGTTTCAAAATATAATAAAAGTGAGAACCTTAAAAAATCAGCGGTCGAATGGTTCAGTGGTAGAGTTCGGGAATAGTAATCAGAGGGTCTGGGGCACGATATCCTCTACTCGAATTATTTTTTTTTTGTAAAGCTCATAACTGGCTCCAAGAGCAATCTGGGTCACTTTTTCACACACAGCAACAGCCTCACATAGGCAACTTTCACATTTTTGACCAGAAAAAAATTCTAAAAATTTTTGCCTATAGATGATCATATAAAGTCTTGAAAAATTCAAAAAAAAAAATTTTTGAGAAAGGTCTGAACGAGATGCTCTAAAGATCAGAGAACCCCGAAAACATGGAAAAGTGACCAAGATTGCTCTTGGAGCCAGTTATGAGCTTTTCAAAAAATAAAAAAAATTATTCGAGTAGAGGATATCGTGCCCCAGACCCTCTGATTACTATTCCCGAACTCTACCACTGAACCATTCGACCGCTGATTTTTTAAGGTTTTCACTTTTATTATATTTTGAAACTTCACGTGAACTGAATCTGCCGAAAATCTCCAAAAATCAACTGTGACCGCGAGTTCACGGGGAAAATATCCTTACATTTTCAGACCTAAATTTCTCGAACTGTGAGGGTCCGCAGCAAAAACGAAAAACAGATAAATAAATGACGTGTTCTCAGCTTTCCAATGATATAGGTCACTTGCCATAACTCCATACCCCACCTACAACATTCCCTAGTCAGAAAAATTTTTCATACTGTTTCAAATACTTATTGAAGGTTACTCATGGTTTATCAAAGCAATAACGCATCAACCGTTTCATTAGACCTTAATAAGAACTTCACACGCATTTTAAAACGAGTAAACTAGAATTCCAGCAAACGCGTTCTACAAAAACGTATAATCGAATATGTTCTCCGAGCTGTCAAGAAGCTCTAGTGAAGTGTAGTTGTCCTGGGTATCATTCTGAAATCTAAGCTGATATTCCCAAGCTTGGTTTTGAGATCACTTCTATTTGAAACTTTTGGTTATTTTAAAATTTATTCCTGTTTCTATGATGTAATGAAAGTTTTTCATTTTTCGTTGTAACTATTGCATTTATGGAAACTTTTCCTCTCTTCTTTTCTCTTGCGAATTCTTTGAGTTGTTTGATTTCTCAACATCATTCAAATCTTCGAACCAGACAGTTTCTGCGATAAATGAGTTTTTTGTACCAGTCCAAACATGGAACTGAACTTTTTCATAATTTTCCATTTATGATACTGTTTCGAAGACGTGTTAAATCGTTTTAACGATCTGTCGTATCAGTGCATTGGAAGATAATGTGTTTTTTTTATTCAAAAATCAAATTTCATAGTCAACCTGTTTTCTTCACTCAACAATGGAATGTCTAGCAAATACGCCCTACTGAAGCACACATTTTTTTACTTCACCCCTCCAAACTTTTTTGCTTTCGATAAATAGGAACCACCTATTCAGCCTGTTGTGGAGATACATATTATGAATTCAAATTTCCTGTGCATTAAATTCATAATACCTTTTCGGAAAATCTGATTTTCCCGGTTTTAACTAGGAAAATCGGAAATTTCCGAGATTTTTCCGACGTTCGAAACTTTTTGTCTTTTTCTTAAAAATACCCAATACAAAATTTCCGAATTTTTGGACTTTTTTCGGGAAATTACAATATTAAATTACTGTTTAAAAGCAGAGTGAAACATTTCGAAAATGTCGTAAATGGATTACAGTCGAATCAAATACCGTAAAAAGCGAGTATTTGAAACAGATACCTTCTAATTCCGAGATACAATTTTTTTGAACCCAAGTTTTTGTTTTACGTTAAAACTAATCGATGAGACTCCAATTTCATAATAAGTGTCTTTTGGAGTTTTGAAACTTTAAGGGTACGTTAAAAATCACATGTTGGAAATGGACTTTTATACTAGGTCCATGAAACAGTTTTTCTGATCATCAAAAATTGTTTTCCCTCTCTGAAATGTATACGTGAAAGTGTTTTTATAAGCTAGTATTCGGGAACTTTCTGACCCATTCCTGACCGTTATCGGAATAAACAAGTTCCAACATTTTTCAAAGTTCTGAAACATGGAGACGACGAACTGGCGTGTCAAAGATCAAAAGCCGAGAATTTCGCGGGGGCCTTTGAACAATGTGGGGTTTTTTATTCCGATAATAAACATACTTTATTAGAAGAAGTCTGGTTGTAGTATGTCGAATTTGTTATCATGTCCAACAGCAATCTCGGGGTTACTATCAATAAGATAAATTTTTGAAATAAGTAACTATTTTGTAACAGGTTCAATTGTTCAAGTCTCAAATATCATGTTTCCTGATAGATCACTTTCTTTTTTGAGTTCTTCGTCATTATTAAAGATGGAGTCTGGACTCACGAGCGGAAGCTAAATTTCCCATTTTTCGTCGGCAAAATTTTGATTAGGTATTATCATTTTACTACTTGCTTTCTGAAGCTAGTCTGTTGATAGATTCCAGAAACAGTGATAGTGGTCTAGCAATCACAATCAACCATCACTACATATTTTCGTTTTCCTTGTACTTCCTAGGCAAATTTTGTCCGATTTTGATAGGAGTCGCTTTTTGAAACTTCAGTATTTCAAATTTTATTGTTAGACATTATGCACTTTAGTTTAACGTTTCATAAGTCTTGTAACATATCGAACAAACTCCTGAGGAAAAGAAAGAATACGCTTACAAGCTCTCAGGTGAAATCGAAAAATAAGAGGTGAAGATTGTGTTACGATTACGAGGATGCTGAATTTATAGCATAAATTAAAAATGCCTCAGATCAACTCAAATCAATAGTTTCATGTTTCACGAGATTGTTAAGAAATACTCCTCTCTGAATTCAACAATAAGATGGGCTCTTCCGATAGGCATCTGGTTCAAATTATTGAAACACAGTTTTTTTGGCATCCTTCCATGAAACTCGAGAAACTTCGAAGCTTATTTCGTGTTCATATCAATAGTTTTATGTTTCACGAGATTGTTAAGAAATACTCCTCTCTGAATTCAACAATAAGATGGGCTCTTCCGATAGGCATCTGGTTCAAATTATTGAAACACAGTTTTTTTGGCATCCTTCCATGAAACTCGAGAAACTTCGAAGCTTATTTCGTGTTCATATCAATAGTTTTATGTTTCACGAGATTGTTAAGAAATACTCCTCTCTGAATTCAACAATACCATAGCGGTTGTCTTTTCAAATCATGGATACGCTATCATTTCACAAATTTTATCATTTCACAAAACTCGTGAAACCTAGAAACGTACTTCTTGTAACAGTAACAATCCCAATTGCAAAGAAAATGTAGTTTTGAATCAATTTCACATGAAATCTTTGCTTTTATATGTGCGTAAAAGTTTGTCGATATAAAAGCTGTTAAACGCGTTCTACTGAAATTGATCTGAAAAAAAGATGTACGTGTCCTCTTCTTTCTTAGATCGCAGTTGTCAGAGATGATTACTGTTGCAGAAAACTTATGAGTCACCAATCAGCCGTATTAGCGTAATTACAATTAGGACGAAGGTTAGGACGATTTTCTTTGCACTCTATTCTGAAAAGCGTTGAAATATACTTCAACATTGAGGCTTAAGAAAACGACGGCATATTTTTGAGTTGATTCATTTGCTAAACACAAAACTCTGATTACTTCTCGATGATTAGAATAGTTCATAAAGGACGTCTAGGTAATATCCTTGAAGCGGTGAAACTTTCTCCTTTTTGAGATTCACCAATCATTTTTTGTTTCCAAATTTCTTGGCTCAATTGGCAAAGAATGGTCCCAACCGCAAAGAACGGCCCCAAAAAATAAAAGAACGGTCCCAAAGAATTACATGGTCCCTACCGCTAAGAATGGTCCCAAAATTTTGGGTGACACAAGTTTCCGAATTGAATGGTCCCTACCGCAAAGAATGGTCCTTCAAAATTGATACGAAAAACTTTTCACTATTCTCTTAGGCTTAGGTTTCTTAGAAATTGGGAAAACAATTGAGAAATACGATTAATAACCGGTTTTGTCAATTCTTCCACCAATTTCTAAGAAACCTAAGCCTAAGAGAATGGTGAAAAGTTTTTCGTATCAATTTTGAGGGACTATTCTTTGCGGTAGGAACCATTCAATTCTGAAATTCGTGTCACCCAAAATTTTGGGACCATTCTTTGCGGTTGGGACCATTCTTTGCGGTTGGAACCATTCTTTGCCTATTGAGCCAATTTCTTTCTGAGTAAAATAATTACAAATTCGTCATTGCACAGAAATAACTCTCAGTTGATAAATAAAACTGTTGAAACAGTAACCAGCTTGTTCTTATTAAATCACAACGTATAAATCTGTATGTTCAGCTTAAAGTTAACTATGTTTGCCGAGGATTACTGCTTCAGAAGATTTTGAAAAATGAGAACTGCTTCCTTTCCTATTATGACGATTGAAAATCATCCGAAGTTTTGATTTTGGAAATAGACATACTGAATCATTGAGAAATTTGAAAATATGGTTTTGATTCATCATAGATTTTTTGAATTACTGGTCAAAAGTATTCAAAATTGATTGATATGTGATTATTTTCGATTCACTTTCTGTAAGAAGAGCCAATTTATGTTTGTTCATTTTTTGCATTAGTACCATTTTAATATTTGGCATTATAATTGAAAAATGTTAATTGAGCCAAACATTTTTCAATTCAAAATTACTGTTCCAAGTTGCTCATTTCATAGTGAAGTCACTCTTTCGAGAGTGGGCAACGGCGAGAAATTCCAGCAAAAGTCGTTCAGCTATGAGTTTTCGTTTACCGTAAAAACTGTAATATAGGCGCATGCGTCTCTATTTTTCAATCTCCTTCTGAAAGTGCGCCTCTATTACAGGGGCGCCTCTAATAGAGGGTGCGCCTCTATTTTTCAACCTGCTCGTCTGGCTATTTTTTAAACTTTTAAGTCATCAAACTTTCAACAAAACTATCATTTTATCTGACAAAATTACACGAAAACTCTAAAATTTACAGTATTTTAAACGAAAATGGGGTTTTATTCTGTTTTTTTCACAAACTTTGAAAAAGAATTGTTGAAAACCAGTAGAAATATTTCAAACGTATTGAGGGTGCGGCACTATTATTCAAACCGCCTTTTTGGGTGCGCCTCTATTAGAGGGGGGGCTTCTAATAAAGGGGCGCTTCTATTACAGTTTTTACAGTAGTTATTCAACTAACATGGTTCTTTTTAAAAGTGATCTGCGGTTTCAAAATTTTGTGATTTTGAAATGAGGTTTCTTTGATTTTGCTCACATTAATAATCTTGACCTAATCCGCTTATAGCTTAAAGGAGGACTGAAGTCATATTTTTTTATTTCAGATTCTGATACTTCAGAAAATTCTGAACAACTTTCATCATTGGAGCATATGCTAAAAATCGCTCTAAACGCCCGAAATTCACGTTTTCCCGGCTCAAAAGGAGCCTAGGTGGAAGAGTTTTCACACCCCAATTTTTGCCCCCGTGTAGTCCTCTCGGACAAAATTATTTCTTTTTATTTCTCGATTTTTAGTTTTCTTGCTTTTTTCAACAAATTTTAGTGTTTTTTCTTCCTTTTTTTACGATATAAATTGGAAAAACACGAAATTTTGTTGAAAAAAGCAAGAAAACTAAAAATCGAGAAATAAAAAGAAATAATTTTGTCCGAGAGGACTACACGGGGGCCAAAATTCGAGTGTGAAAACTCTTCCACCTAGGCTCCTTTTGAGCCGGGAAAACGTGAATTTCGGGTGTTTAGAGGGATTTTTAGCATATGCTCCAATGATGAAAAGTGTTCAGAATTTTCTGAAGTATCATAATCTGAAATAAAAAAATATGACTTCAGTCCTCCTTTAATCATTTATTCAGAAATAATTGTATTCATACCGTGAAAAAAAATTTCGACAAGGACTTTCATTTCACTCAAACTGTTTCAACAAGTCATTATTGCCAAGATTCACATTTAGAAGAGTTCTTCACAAATTTAAAAAATATATATTCAAATTTATCTGTGCCAGGTGTCATATGTGAGCTGCGGTTACAGTTAAATGATAAATGCATAACGCAACAAACTTTTGTGTTCTGATCTATCCTTCAATCTATTGATCTTACTCAACACTAGACTCTCTGAACTTTTGATTTTTTGATCTTCAAGCGCAACACTTGGTGCACTCTCCCTTCTCTCCCCAGTGACTCATTTGACCTTTTTTCTGGGTTGTCTGCATGGAGGGACGTTTTAGTTAGTAATGTTACTACCTATACTGAGACGAATAAGTTTTTTTGTGTTGAAAATAATTATACTCTCCTAATGAAACGCAAATTTTCATTCGTCTAAACTTGTAGTTTTCCACCTGATTTCATTCAGAAACTACTGAGGATGTATTCTCAAACATGCTGATGAAATACTTGAATCAGTGAAACATTATTTTGCACCTCACCTACAATTTCAGTTATCCATTTCTTAAAGTGCAAACTTTTTCATTTAGAAATTCAATTTTCTTCAATCTTCAAAGGCTTCCCGCGTTTTAATCTCGATTCCTCTTTCTCTATCATTTAAACATGCCTTTCATTTCTTCCTTCCATTTTGCTACTTGCAAAAACAGAAAAAAACCAATATTAGATTTCTCATTCTTTTACTTTTTTCCATTTTTTTGAGTTTTTTTTTTCAGTTTCAAAGAGTGGACGAGTATAGCTGCTTTTTGGTTTTGCTTTTATTCGATGTTTTATAGGTAGTAGTATTCGTGAACTCTTGATAACTACCTTAAGTTTTCACGGAGTTTTACAGTGCTATCAATACAAAAGAGGACGAACACTAGTTTAAGTAGTATGAAATTGTATTACGAATTATACAAATTTCTCAGTAGTCAGTGGAGATGTGACTTTTAAAAATGTAGGCTAGGAAACGGCTAAAAAATTTTTAACGTAACTTAATGTAAGATAAATGACTTAATCGTCCTATCATCGAATTTTCTCTCTTTTGTACTTACGACCATGTCAAATCAGAACCTAAACGTGCTCATCATTTCCTGTTTTAACGACTCTCAAAAATTATTTCATAACCAATAAGATTCCTGATTTGATCCTGCCAAGACGTGGTAGACTGAACAGAAGCACATGTTTTCCGGTTTCTGAATGTATGTAATAATTTTTATCTGAATAGTTGAGCAGTGCGAATTGCCAAAAACTTCATTTCTCTTGGTGATTATCATAAGCTTTCATTGTCATTGTTGCTGTGCTATTAATTTAAAACAGGGCTAACGCTAATTCAAGTATGAAATTGTAAAGAAAATGTAGGCTAGGAAACGGCAAAAAATGAATTCACCACAAATTAATGTAATTGTAAGACAAATTCTTGATATAATCACATTCTTCCTCACCTTTGATCAGTGTGCTGCCCAGAGACTGAAACCACAGGGTTAGATAAAGTCCCGGGAATTCCCGGGATCCCGTAGTCCCGAGATTTGCCGTCTCGAGACTGATCACTTGTCAAAACTTCCGGGACAGCACCGTGCCAATGCTAGTGTCAAAACTGAAATTATCCATATCTGAACTTGCTTACTTTTTCCTGTTTTAACTAGTCAAGAAGTCAAGAAGTTAATTTGGCACCACGTTCATCACCATTTGGCCAATGGGAAACTGGAGAGAAACTAGACTACATATTTTCTGTTTCAAAAATATGAAATATTTTTTTAGCTGAATAGTTGAGCAGTATGTGTGCAGTCAGTAGGTGTTGTATTATTCAAGTAGATTTTACACAATCACTCACAACTTTCATCAAAGACAATCATTTATAAGTCCATACTTAGACAGTGGTCTTCTTCTGAAAACTTATTTTCCGACTGTACTATGGCCAAATTTACTGGGAAATGGTATTTTATTATTGTTACTGTTTCTTCCTCCCCGTAACATCGACTGTCTTTAGAAATAACATTCTCAATTTCGATAGGTAAGTACATGATTACCATAAGTTATACAACTTCTAGTAAAACTTCGAGATTCTCCGATTTATCAGCGGTTTTTTCCAAAGTTTTTTAATCACTTTATTGAAAGAGTGAGTTTTTTTTGTGAGTCCGATGAAGAATTCTTGCTCAAATGTAAGATCTCTCATGCTAATTGATTTCTAATAAATAATTTATGTATGTATCCGTGAATTACCTCGAGTTTAAAAGATGCCTGACTCATCAAAGTGCTTTATTTCTGTTTCAAGTTGTTTTTTTCTGTGTCGAAATTACATGAAAAGGGATGGAATTTTGGTAGAGCAACGGCATCGCACCAGTACAAAAATAAACTTGAATCATTTTTGTACTGACTGAAACCAGAAAAATTGTGTTGAGCTCTGAATTATGGTAACGGTTGTAACAGTTACTGTTTCACTTGTTTTACATAACAATGAACTGGCGAGTCAATCAATTTCTAGGACAGAAACATTAGCATAATTATCTGAAGAGGTAACAAAATATTATATTTGAAAAAGGCTAGAAAAATTTTGATTTCACACTCTAATAGTAAGCATCTCTGGTTGCTCCTATTTCAAAACCTGTTTCAAATACACTCTCTTATTACTACTGTAGTAAAGTTCTGTTTCAACTTTCCCGTACCTTGGAGAGTTTCAGGAGCATGACAGTTTCAGATTTTTCCATAACTTAAAACACTCCTATCGGGTTTTTGTGAGTCTGCAGTTCATAGTGAAGTAGGTATAAAATCTAACTGACATTGAATTGAAAAAAAAACTGTTTCAATATCGCCATCTAGTTGACTTTCAACAAATTTGAATGATGTTCGTTTTGCTGTAGATTAGCTTCATCTTTTCCACAGTCTGTTGGGAGGAACAGTTGGCAAGGAGTCTGACGAATTTGAAAATATGAGAAGTTTCAAAGCGTTTAAAAACCAATGTGTGTTTAAGTATGAACGATAAGAAGTCAGAAAATTATGGTTCTCTGCACGAAAGAAAATTTTCAAAAAGCGAATGACGGGAGTCGGGAGATTAAAATCTCTACAGAACGGTAGCCGTTCTCTCATTCTTCATGAGACATGCCATTCAAAAAAACTCGGAGCCAAAAGTCATTGGAGTAGAAACCAATGGGCTTCTTAAAATGGCTTTTCGGATAAGTGAACTCTGATTTACTTTGAATTTGGTCATGATTTCAAAAAACCTTAGATTCACCTTACCCCCAAAAAGACTTCAACTTATCATAGCGATATTCAACGGCTGAATGCTATCTTTCTCTAATTTTCAACTGTTTCATCACAACCATCTAAGTCTCATCTCTATATAAAACGCAATTCCAATCTCATGCCTAAATCCAAAAGACATCTGTTCCCAAGCTTCTGAACAGACGTTACACCATTCATCTCCCACGTGTCCCCTCTCATCTCATTTCCCATTTCCATCCGTCCATTTTGCAGGAACCTGCAAGAAAAAAGGGTGAAGAAAAAAAAAGAAGAAACCAATATAAAAATCCATCTCTGCCCTCTCTCCTCCTCCTCCTCTTTCTCCCCATCCCCGCGTCATTGTGCCATATTCTCTGCGCCCTCTGCCAAGCCAAACTCAATGGGTTTCCTTTCGTTTTTGAGAGAAGAGGACTCTTTTTTTCCTCTCTGTCTGATCCTCTCTTCTCTTCTATTTTTTGCTGTCTATGTGCGTTTTTCGTAAGTGTGACACACACAAAAGTGGCCACCAACTGACTGCTCATTTCTGTGTTGCCTTTACCTACAGCCATTACTTTGAGAACGACGGGAGCACTTGTTTCTTTTCGCGACGAAAATATTTTTTGTGTCTTTTGTGTCTTGTTCTATTGGAAACATTTTTTTTGGTTATCCCGACTTTGAGAAAGTGATTTTCCAAAAAGTGGTCTAGTAGATTCTTCTTCAAACTATTTCTACTTTAAAAAAATGTTTCAACAGCATTCAAAAAACAGTAAATTTATTTGTATACCCAATCTTGCTCCGATCTGTATTCCATGATTCCCTTTGCTAATGCTTTCACGATTTACATTCACCATACTGAGTTTTTAAAAACTATCGGTGGATTGCAATAGCGAAAAGATTTTTCTGAAATTATAGCCTTCTTCAAAAACTGATTTCATATCTCTGTTTTGTATTCTTCATTATAATATATACCTTGATGTTGAATTGTGATCAAATAGAAATACCAATGTTTATATAAATAATGCACCTGAAACACACTTTTTTTCTCAAAACTTCAAAAATTTCACATTTTCATATTACTTTCAAAATCACTCATATTTTTTCTTGCTTGATTGGTACTTTCTTTTTTGGTACACCAGTTCTTGAAAATTTCTGTCTTCTTAATATTCATGAATATTCTTGTTGTTGTGACTCCGTCACTGAATTGGTGTCAACAAATAGGAAAATCTAGATGCACTGAAGATTCGAGAAGCTGTTTTTTAAGTCTCACTCCTTGACAGAATTCTGAATAAAGAGTTTTCTGATAAGACTAGCTGAAAACCGCGATTTAAAAAAAACACGTGTTTCACTGTGTTTGTAAATATGAGCACAGGTTTTCAATTACCAATTTGTCCTTAGAAACTAATAAAAACAAGCAATTTGACTGAAATTCATTAACTTCTCGAAACAGTAGCATTCGATTTTTACCAGTTGAAAAAGTTGAATTTAGTTTTTTTGTAGAACTGAACTATTAGTTCGATTTGTGGAACTGCTGTTTCACACTTCTTTCAAGTGGTATTAATTTTTGTTATTTGGGAATCTTTTCTTTGTCTTTAATTACGGTTCCAGAATAACTGATTTCATCCATTTATTCTAATTTCTGTCATTTGAGGATGAAGTTATTATTTTTCTCAAGTAGTACGAGGTGATATCAAAGAGCAATACCAATGTTTATATGAATGATGACTCCCGAAACACATTTGAAGTTTCGAAATTTTTTCATTTTCATAAAGTTTACAAAATCACTCATATTTTGAAATTCTTGTTTTGTCAATATCATTCTTTAAAGTCGCCCAGTTCTTTCCAGAATTTCCGTTTTTTCCAGACTTGTCAAAAATCGGGCCGGGCCGGGCCGAGATTTTTCTTGACCGGGCCGGGCCGGGCCGGGCCGGGCCGAAATTTCTCTTGGCCCGGCCCGGCCCGGTCGGCCCGGATTCAAAAATGGGTACCCATTTTTACCAATTTTTTTTTGAAATTTTTCGAAAAAAAAGAGTAAAAATGCTTTAATTATCATACATATTCACATTTTGATTCAATTTTAAATGTTTATTCAAAAACTATACTTTTTTCAAAAAAGTTCAAAAAATTTCCAAAAAATTTCCAAAAAAAAAACAAGAAATTTTTTGAAAAAATGTTTCAAAACGGGCCGAGCGGGCCGGGCCGGGCCGGGCCGGGCCGGGCTGGGCCGGGCCGGGCCGAGATTTTTCCTGATTTTGGCCCGGCCCGGCCCGGCCCGGCCCGGCCCGTGACAAGTCTGGTTTTTTCAATATTTGGGAGTGTTTCAGTGCTTTTGTAAAAAATGAACACATGCTTCTCACTAATTCATCATCTATTTGTCTTATTATTATTTCATGAACTGAACTAAACAGAAAACACCTTTTCGAAACAGTAGGATAAGATTCTTTTCAGTTGAAAAATTAAATTTCCTTTTTATGTAGAACTAAACAATTAAGTCGAATTGTGCAACTGCTGTTTCACACCCCTTTCATCTCGTATTGATTTTAATTGTATCTTAGTAAGTTGGGATCCAATTTTAACAGAAAGAAAATTTCCGGGACATTTATCGACTTATTTTAGTACCCGAATTTAAAACCCGTTATCACTTGTAAGATATCCCGGCCGAAGTCTAATAAACTATTTCCCACTTTCACGTTTCTAACCTCCCCTTGAAACATTACCTTTTTCAATTTTTCCGTTTCCCGATCATTTCTTCTCATTTCTCATTTCTCATTTCTTCCCACGTATTCATCTTCCCAATTTCAGTTCTAATGCAATCTGCACTTATCGGACTCAACTTTCCATTGCAACGACGGTTTTTGTCGGGTATTCACCAGAAAAACCTCAGAATTCCGTTTTAACCCTTTTATTTTTCAGGCGTTCTAACCAGTACTTCCTCTGCAACGAGATGCTATTCCAATGATGTGAAAAAGTACGAATGTACGTCTGCAGAACACAAAAAGGAGCTCGAAGAATGCTACAATCGACTCGATTTATCTTTTGAAAATACGAAAGAGGCTTTTAAGGTAGATTTTTGTTTTTTTTCGGTTTCGAGTACTCGGCAAAAAAGTTTTAAAGGAGAAGAATCTGTTGGAAACGGATAATTTCCTGTTTCTATAGCTAGTTATTTTTAATTTGTTGAGGTTACTGTACTGATTCAGAGCTATAAAAATCAGAATAAAAATCTTTTTCACTTTCAGAGCAAATCGAACACGGAACTTGTCCGTGCTCTTGTCGTCCTCCGACTATGCGGAGTCCAAACTCTTGTCAACCAGAATCAAATGATTCTGGCCACAATGAGACGAGTCCTCGGGAAAAATCTTTTCAAGAAAACGCTGAAAAACACATTTTACGGTCACTTCGTCGCTGGAGAAACCGAAGAAGAAGTGCGTCCAGTGGTTGGAAAACTCAGAAATTATGGAGTCAAATCGATTTTGGACTACTCGGTCGAAGCGGATATTTCGGGACAAGAGGCGACGGATAAGACGGTCAAAGGGACGTCACAAGCGACTGTGAAACCAGCGGTACGTGATGTTTTTTGAGGAGAAGGGGTTCGAAAATGTGGTTTTACCGCGTACGGAACGTGGTTTCCATGAAAACAGTGTTTTATAGTACTACTGAAACATATATTTAAGTTCTACAATTCGAGCTCCTGTAGATAAGAATTGAATGTTGTTCACTTCTTGCTGTTTCATGTTACTCGTAAAAAAGTTGTTAAAATGTTTAAGTAAATCCGTGGCCTCAGCACATTACTAAAGTTACTACAATTTCCAAATACATAACACTGTTTCGCTAGGCTCTGTTTTGTCCGATTATTTTGAATTTACATTAATATATGTGTCCAGAAACGACATGTGATATTTCCAAAGCTTTCTGTTTTCTGTATGACCCCCAGTTGTTGTCATCTGAAGGGGAGGGATAACCCGATTTTTCACAATCCTAAAAACAAACGCGTAAGAAAAGTTGAGAACTTCAGAAGAGTGAGATCTTGGTGCATCTAACTAGTCTAGGTTATAGGAACTGAGGCAGTCCGTGGAACCGAACAGAAAGCTGATAGTATGGGGAATAGTCTGGAAGGTCGATTTATAACTTAAAACAGTTATAAAACCTTTATTCTCATGACCCAACTCATGGAATACATATTACCACCTAATAGTTTCTAAGTGAAACCGAACCCTCTTTATTTTATGAAAATCTCACTCCAAACATCTCTCGATTCTCATTCCAAAAATTTACAGGCGATGACACCAGTGGTCGACGCGAAAACGCTCGAAACGACACGGGAACGGTACACTGTACATCAAGAGTTCGGAGATCGGCGGCAGGGTGTGGCTAGTGCAAGGTTCGTGACTTGTATGGATTAGTTCTATTCGCTTTTTCAGTTATTTCGGGCTTCTAACCAAATTTAGTTGTTTTTAAAAGAATGCATGCAACTAACAGTGTCACCAAAATCCATACAATGTCACACATTTCAAGAATTGTAGTTTCAAACCTGAAATCATCCCTACCGTTTCGATCTCATCACTTATTCTTTTATCTTTTGAATTCCTACTTGTTTCAATTTCAGAACATATTTCTACGAAGGCGAGGAGCAATGTGACAAGAATCGTGACATCTTCAAAGACTCCATTAACGCCGTCGCCTCGGCTACAGGGAATGAGGGATTTGTCGCTGTGAAGGTTACGGCACTCGGAAGACCTCAACTCTTGCTGAAACTTTCTGAGGCTATCGTTCAGACTCAGAACTTTTTCAAGGCGTTGACCGGTGGAATGACACTTCAGGAGGGCAGACTGACGTCACAGAAGTTCACGAAGAGATTGCATGTGAGTTTTTAAAATTCTAAAACGGTATTGTCTATTGGAAAAGTTCTGAAATGTCACATTTAACTATAACAGAAAATATTTTTGTTTCCAGGAACTAGGTGTGAAAACCGATTCGGAATCCGTGAAAAAGTTCTTCAATGACGTTGACTTTGACTCTGACGGAATCGTCGATCTCCACGGATGGAATCATATTCTCGATGATCATGTCAAACTGGGACAACTGTTCCAAGTGTTGAATATCAAGACTGGAGCACTCGAACCACTTATCCAGAATCTGTCGAATGAGGAGGAGCAGGAGTTTCGAAACATGGTGAGGAGAACGTTGGATGTGGCAGAGTACGCGATTTCGAAGGGTGTCAGGATTATGGTCGATGCGGAGCAGACGTACTTGCAACCCGCGATTTCGAAGATTACGATTGAAATGATGAAGAAGTGAGTTCTAACATTAAAATGCTGGATTATTGAATTATGGGAACCTCTATAGCATTAGGAGACATTGTGAAACCGTCAGTTTTTGAGATCAAGACGTTTCGAAACTGGGATATTGTAAATTGGCGCTCCAAATCCATCTTATTTCACAGTTTCGAGTCAATTTACATGATTCTGCTTCCATTGAAAATAGAAAGACTGTCCAAAGTTGAAAGTTTTTTGAAGCAGAAATATTTTCACAAACATTTTTTTATACGGAAATGGGAGTTCCACTCCTGCAAACCGGGTCGAAATCAGAGTTTTTCTTGGCCCGCCGGCCCGGGGCCCGGAGTTGGTTAAAAAAGTGCCTTTCTTGTTTATTGAAGCCAGGCCGAGCAGAGCAAAATCTCAGTTCGACCCGAAATTTTACAACTTTGCACAAATAAAAAACTGAAAAGGAATCTATTTCTGGGTAATCGGACTGCATTGAGCAATCAAAGATACTTCTGTTCTGGAGAAAATTTTAAACAGTTGTTTTTTCCACAGGCAGATCAATATACTTACACATCACCCCACATTTCTCATCTCACTGAAACAGTCTCCTCCAATTCCTCTCATATTTCCAGATACAACAAGGATCGTGGAAACGTCTTCAACACCTACCAAGCATACCTGAAGGCTACCCTTCAAAACATGGAAGCTGATATGCAAGTGGCACGACGAGAGGGATGGCATTTCGGAGCGAAACTTGTCAGAGGAGCATACATGGAGCAGGAGAGAGCACGTGCCCAAGCGATTGGTTATGACGATCCGGTTAATGTGGATTTCCAGGTAGGTTGACATTCACAAGTTCGAGTAACAATAAACAAATGGTGGAAAGTTTTGAAGTTTTAGATCGAGGTCATGAAACTGTCACTTTTTATTGAAGTGAACTGTTTCACAACTTTTATAAATCAACTACGTTTTGCTTTTTTCAGTGACTCTCTTACTATTAGAAAACGATTTTCAGGCCACCACAAAGATGTACGAATCATGTCTGACACGTATCGCCGATGAGGTGGATCGACGTGGCAGGACGAACGTGTCGGTGATGGTTGCGAGTCACAATGAGGATACGGTACGATTCGCGGTGAACTTGATGAAGGAGAGATGTATTGCACCGTCGGAACGAGTCATGTGTATGGCACAGTTGTATGGAATGTGTGATCAGGTACGAGAGAGGACATCAAAATTGCAAGTGGAAGATTTTCAAAGTTTATAATGAGTTGGTAAAACCTATTCCAAAATGAGAAAGACGCACAAATTGTGACTACACCCTTTTAAAAAATCCAAGACAAGTGCGCTCTACTGATAAACTAGAATCTCAACAGGGCGCACTTGCATTGGTCAGTGTTTAGCCGCAACAATTTCTCATTAGAGCGCACATGACCAAATACAGACATTTGCTTAAAAAAGTTCGGTTCCGAATTTCTGTTATAAGATCTTTTCACCCGTCATATCTAATCCTGTGTCCACTAGAAACCATTCCAATTCCAGGTGTCATTCTCCCTCGGACAAGCCGGTTTCTCAGTATACAAGTATCTACCATATGGACCAGTTGAAGAAGTCTTACCGTATCTCAGTCGACGTGCCCTCGAAAACGGAAGTGTGTTGAAAAAGGCAAATAAGGAGCGTGATCTCTTGTGGAAAGAGCTTAAACGACGAATCTCAAATGGCGAATTCAAGGCCAAGCATAATTAGATTATTCTCATTTTAAAAGTTTGATTTAAACTCGTTCAAACGGTACGTAGGACCTCATTTTCTTGCTTTTTCCCTGTTTGTTTTTTCTGTGTTTTCATATCAAATCGCGTCTTTTCTTCTCTACTTTTTATTCGAATTTTGTCTGCCAACAAATCAGCCAATTACAATGAAGATCTTCGCCTTTAAAACTCTGAACTCTATATGAATGCCCTGAAACACTGAACTTTTTAACAGAAGATGAGTCAATCAAAAAAGAAATGTTTCAATCATTAATCATAATGAACTCGTACGGATTTCGAATATTGAGTTTCTTAGCTTCCTCCTCTTTCTGCTTCGTTTTCTCCTACCAAATCGCTCCATTTTCCGCGGCAGTGTTGAAAACGAAACACCGCGCTGAAATTCGAGTGGGCGTGGCAACCGCAAGAAGCATGGTGAACTTCTATTGCGCTGAAAAACTTGCGTTGATAATAGGTGTTTTTGAGAACTGTTTCTCTGACCACCTGTCAGAGAGCATTTCATGATCATCAACTTTGAAAAAAAAACAGTTTTGTATTCAACTGAAAGTTTGACAGTTTTATTAGAAAACATTACTGAAAAATAGATGTTGAGTATGCTCAACTGAACGGCATAAAAGCTTCTTTCTGATCATGAAAAAAATGATAATATGCGTTTGATGCCTGTTAGGACTGTGTAAAAATTAGAACATCGTGAAACAGAGATAATAGCAGAAACTTTTCGGTTTTCAAGTCAATCCAGCATGAAACGATTCCTCTAAACTAAAATATCGCACAGTCTTTGCATCTAATAGAACTTCTATTATTGTAGCCACAAAACATTGACTACAATAAAGACAGACTTAAGCACAATTGCGAAAAGATTTCTCTGAAATTATAGCCTTCTTCAAAAACTGATTTAATATCTCTGTTCTGTATTACATACACTTCACTCACTATAACAATTAGAAATTTCATTGTTTATATAAATACTGCACCTCAAACACACTTTTTTCAAACTTCAAAAATTTCACATTTTCATATTTCTTTCAAAATCAATCATATTTTCAAGTTCTTGTTCGATTCATGTGCTCTTCTTAGGTACACCAGTTCTTGAAAATTTTCGTTTTCTCGATATTCATGAATATTCTTGTTGTTGTGACTCCGTCACTGACTCGTGTCAACAAATAGTGCTATGTATATGCACTGAAGCTTCGAGAAGCTGTTTTTTAAGTCTCACTCCTTGACAGAATTCTTGAAAAAAGAGTTTTCTGATTCCACTGAAACCGAAATTAAAAAAAAGGTTTTACTGCGTTCGTAAATGCGAGCACAGAATTTCACTTACCAATTTTGAACCGTAAGACCTGTTTTTGTTGAACGTTTTGTTTAAACTAATCAAAAAACCCAGTTTAACGAATCCATTATCTTCTTAAAACAGAAGAAAGGTTTCTGAATAACTGATTTCATCCTTCTGTTCCAGTTTCTGTCATTTGAGGATGAACTTCGTAATACGGGTTGACATCAAAGTTGATATAAATGGTGCCCCTGAAACACACTTTTCTATTTTTCAAACTTCAAAATTGTTCTTTTTCATAAAGTTTACAAAACCAATCATATTTTCAAGTTTTTTTAAAATCCGATCTGTAGGTGCACCAGTCCTTCCCCGAATTTCCATTAGATACCGAGAAGAAGTGCGTCCAGTGGTTGGAAAACTCAGAAATTATGGAGTCAAATCGATTTTGGACTACTCGGTCGAAGCGGATATTTCGGGACAAGAAGCGACGGATAAGACGGTCAAAGCGACGTCACAAGCGACTGTGAAACCAGCGGTAAGTGACGTATTTGGGTGGAGAGGGTTCGAATAATGTGAGGTATATATTCCCCTATTATTAACAGGGCACGCTTCTTACAACCGCGCTCTACCGAAACCGAAGAAAATTGTGTGCGAAATTGAGAGACTCAGAGAAAATGAGACATTTTTCAAGGGAATTTCGGTGGAGCGAAGTTGGAAGAAGCGTGCCGTACTAATAGAAGCAATCCAATCGAAAGTTTTTGTACTTCTTGCTGTTTCACGTAACTCGTAAAACAGTTTTTTAGTTTTCGAAATATTGGAGTTGTGTGAATCGATGTGAGTTATGTATTTTTCGGAAGCAATAACTCAGTGTTGATGTTTTCCAGTTTCTTGCGAACTGCTTTCAAAGTTCCGTTTGATAGTACAGTGCTTGCTAAAGAAAGCAAAGTTGTACCTGTTGTAATCCGATGAAAGAATTATTCAAGTTCTCAAGAGTACTAAACCTTATTTTGTAGCTGAAACAGTTATAATTGTACTGTTTGGCAATTTCTTGAAGACTATCCGATAAATTGTTACGTTGCTAGTTTGAGACGAGGAGTTTAGTTAAATCTTATTTAAATTTAAAATATCACATACATTATTCTATGAAAATATCAGAGTTGAAATGCATATATCTCGGTTCGGTGAAGCGTTCTGTAAAATTTGATTACATATTCGGAATCAGCGTATTGAGCATCTATTTAGTACGATTAAAGGAAGTGTCCAACACCACCCATTTCTCATTCCCGAATTTACAGGCGATGACACCAGTGGTCGACGCGAAAACGCTCGAAACGACACGGGAACGGTACACTGTACATCAAGAGTTTGGAGATCGGCGGCAGGGTGTGGCTAGTGCAAGGTTCGTGACTTGTATGGATTAGTTCAATTCGCTTTTTTAGTTTTTTGGGCTTCTAACCAAAATTTAGTTTTTCTTTTTTTAAAGAATGCATGCAACTAACAGTATCACCAAAATCCATACAATGTCACACATTTTCAAGAATTGTAGTTCCAAAACCTGAAATCATCCCTACCGTTTCGATCTCATCACTTATCCTACTATTTTTTTAAAACTTCTACTGAATTGTCTTCTTTTTCAGAACATATTTCTACGAAGGCGAGGAGCAATGTGACAAGAATCGTGACATCTTCAAGGACTCCATCAACGCCGTCGCCTCGGCTACAGGGAATGAGGGATTCGTCGCTGTGAAGGTTACGGCGTTGGGAAGACCTCAACTCTTGCTGAAACTTTCCGAGGCTATCGTTCAGACTCAGAACTTTTTCAAGGCGTTGACCGGTGGAATGACACTTCAGGAGGGTAGGCTGACATCACAGGAGTTCACGAAGAGATTGCATGTGAGTTTTGGAGAAATTAAAAGATTATTATTTATTGAAAGAATTCTTAAATATAACGTTTAACCGAAACAGAAAATTATTTTTTGCTTTCCAGGAACTCGGCGTGAAAACCGATTCGGAGTCAGTGAAAAAGTTCTTCAATGACGTTGACTTTGACTCTGACGGAATCGTCGATCTCCACGGATGGAATCATATTCTCGATGATCACGTCAAACTGGGACAACTCTTCCAAGTGTTGAACATCAAGACTGGAGCACTCGAACCACTTATCCAGAATCTGTCGAATGAGGAGGAGCAGGAGTTTCGAAACATGGTGAGGAGAACGTTGGATGTGGCTGAGTACGCGATTTCGAAAGGTGTTAGGATTATGGTCGACGCCGAGCAGACGTACTTGCAACCAGCGATTTCGAAGATTACGATTGAGATGATGAAGAAGTGAGTTCGAACTTTGAATGCTAGTTTATTGAATTATGGGAACCTCTATAGCATTAACAGACATTGTGAAACTGTCAGTTTTTGAGATCAAGACGTTCCGGTATTGTAAATCGGCGTTCCAAATCCAGCTAATTTCACAGTTTCGATCAGGTTCTTAACATGATTTTGCCCCAATTGAAAATAGAAACACTGCCCGAAGTTGAAAATTATTTGAAACAGAAATATTTTCACAAACATTTTTTTAACTAAAACGGAAATTCCGTTTCTAGGTAATCATGCGAGGAATTCCGTTTTCTGCCACTCTAAAATTTTTTCCGCCTTCCGCCTAGAGGATACCAGCTTGAAAAACTTGATTGCCAACTCGAACTTACTGATATTTTTGAGGTTTTTTCTGCGAAGCTTTCAGTTTTTTACGAAAAAACAAAATTTAACACAAATATGTATAACCATCTTTAAGGGCCTTTTATATAAAATAATCGTTTCTAAAAAATGACTTTCGCATCCCGCTAAACTCGGGATCGAACTGCATTGAGCAATAAAATATACTTCTGTTCTGGAAAAAATGTTCCATTTGCAACGAGGCATCAATATACTTCCCCACCACATCCTATTTCTCATCTCACTGAAACGATCTTCTCGTCCAACTTCTCTCCATATTTCCAGATATAACAAGGATCGTGGAAACGTGTTCAACACCTACCAAGCATTCCTGAAGGCTACCCTTCAAAACATGGAAGCTGATATGCAAGTGGCACGACGAGAAGGATGGCATTTCGGAGCGAAACTTGTCAGAGGAGCATACATGGAGCAGGAGAGAGCACGTGCCCAAGCGATTGGTTATGACGATCCGGTTGATGTGGATTTCCAGGTAGGTTGAATTCCTAAGATCGAGAGAGTGGAAAGTCTTGAAGTTTTAGATCAAGGCCTTGAAACTGTCATTTTTTATAGAAGAATACTGTTTCACAACTTTTATTCACAACGTTTTTCTTTTTTCAATGACTCTCTTACTATTAGAAAACGATTTTCAGGCCACCACAAAGATGTACGAATCATGTCTGACACGTATCGCCGATGAGGTGGATCGACGTGGCAGGACGAACGTGTCGGTGATGGTTGCGAGTCACAATGAGGATACGGTACGATTCGCAGTGAATTTGATGAAGGAGAGATGTATTGCACCGTCGGAACGAGTCATGTGCATGGCACAGTTATATGGAATGTGTGATCAGGTATGCGGGGCTACTAAATGATTGCGGGTTGAAGAATGTGAGAAATTTTTATTGAGTTGGCGGAACAGATAGAAAAATAATACTATACCCAAAAATTGTGACTATGTGTAATCTTATGCTTAAACTCGACTTACGGAAGTTTTGCGTTCATCGAAATTAAGGACCGAAAATTAGTCAATTAGGTTATTCATAACATGAAACATTAAAAAATCCAAGACAGACGCGCTCTGTTGATAAACTAGAATCTTAACAGGGCGCACTTGCATTGGTCAGTGTTTAGCCGCAACAATTTCTCATTAGAGCGCACATGACCAAATACAGACTTTTTCTTAAAAATGTTCGGTTCCGAAAATCTGTTATAACATCTATTCACTCGTCATATCTAATCCCGTATCTACTAGAAACCATTCCAATTCCAGGTGTCATTCTCCCTCGGACAAGCTGGTTTCTCAGTATACAAGTATCTACCATATGGACCAGTTGAAGAAGTCCTACCGTATCTCAGTCGACGTGCCCTCGAAAACGGAAGTGTGTTGAAGAAGGCGAATAAGGAGCGTGATCTCTTGTGGAAAGAGCTTAAACGACGTATCTCAAGTGGCGAATTCAAGGCCAAGCATAATTAGATTATTCTCATATTAAAAGTTTGATTTAAACTCGTTCAAACGGTACGTAGGACCTCATTTTCTTGCTTTTCCCATGTTTGTTTTTTCTGTGTGTTCATATCAAATCGCGTCTTTTCTTCTCTACTTTTATTCGAATTTTGTCTGCCAACAAATCAGCCAATTACAATGAAGTATTCATTTTTTGAAATCACTATGAAAAACTCGACCATCTTCACTTTTAAAAATATGAACTGCTTTTAAGTGTCCTGAAACATTGAACTTTTTTTACAGAATACGGTATGGCGGTGCTTTTCTATGGGTCAATCAAAAAATAATAGTTTCAATCATTAATTTTAATGAACTCTTTCTGGTGTGTTCCCCACCAAATTCTCCATTTTCTGTGGCAGTGTTTAAAACGGAATACAGAGTTGAAATGTGAGTGGGCGTGGCCACCGCAAGAGGCGTGGCAAACATGATATTTTCCAGAAAAGCTTGCATAATATGTGTTTTTGGGTACCGCACCATTTCATGATCAACATTCAAAAAAAAAACTGTTTCACACCCAACTGAAAGATGGACAGTTTTAATCGAAATTATTTCTTCGATCACAATGTAAGTGCTTCTTCAGTGTTGTATCCTCAACTAAATATCCTAAAAGCTTACTTATGTTTCTGCGTATGAAGACCAGGCTTGATCGAGGTCGGGAAATCGGGATACTCGATTTCTCGGTTTTCCCGACTTTTTTCGGGAAAATTTCCCGAAAAATTTCGAGAAAATCGGGAAATTTTTTGTAAAAATTTCGAGTACTCGATTTCCCGAAAAAAATTTCGAGAAATTTTTTCGTTCTCGATTTTCCCGAAAAGTTTTTCTTGACCAAGCCTGATGAAGATAGTGAAGATGGTAGCCCATTGGTTTCAGTTTGCACTGTGTGAAAATTAGAACTTCGTGAAACAGAAAGAACTTTTAAAGACTTGTTATTGAATTTGTTAGTCAATTCAGTATGAAACGTTACCTCCAAACTGAAATCTCTCAAAGTTTTGTAATCTTAAAAATCTTCTATTATTGTAGCCACCAAAAATTGGTCGTAATAAAGTTTGTCTGATAAGGTTCACAAAAATACTGTTTTTGAGAGATTGCTTATTTTTCACAAAAATCGTCGGTCAGTGGATCTCTTTCTGATACTGAATTTTTCAGATTGAGCGTTCTGTTGCAAGAAATGAAAACTAATACAAAATCAATCGAAGAATTTTCATACTATCCAGGCTTTCGGAATTACCTCAAAGAGCAGAGCTCAACTTTTCTGGTACCTGCGAAACTGTCAGTTGGACAACATTTTCAAATCGCAGTTCAAACCAAAACTAAAGAATTGAATACGAATTTTACGAGAATCGTTGTCAGAATAGGCATTCAACCCAAGTAGATGATTTGTTATCAACTTGAACTAAATAGACAATTCACGTATTAGTGATCTGAAAGGGCACTTGTTTATCTCACTCGACACTCGCAAAGCCAATGTTTCAAGCATAAATTATAACGAACTCGTGAAGCATACGAGTATTGAACCCTGCGTTCTTCTACTACTGCAAAAACCGACTCTAAAATCTAGGCTCCTCCCACTTTCGCAACTTTGCCGCATGTTTGATGTAAAAACAGTGCTACACTATCTCATGCAGTTTTCGCTGGCAATCGACTATGTGAATAAAAAAACAGTTTTTTTCCGTTTTTTCCAGTAAATGCATCGAGGGAAAAAACGTTGTTTTTCAGAGGTGAATAACCCCTAACTGTTTCATACCCAGCTGATAGATGGAGATTATGACAAACGACTTGTTTTTCCGTTTTCGACTCAATCCAGAATAGAGCGCTTTTCCAAATCGGAGATACCAAAACTGCTGTGAGCACAGAAAGTTTCTGTTTTCGGGACACCAAATATTGTTCAAATCAAGTGTGGCCAATACTGTTTGAAAAAACATAACATTTTATAGATGTGCTCATTTCGCATGAAACCATGACGGTTTGAGGATGAGGTTCTATACCAATAGCTCTCCAGGGAACAAAAATAGTCAACTATGAAAATGAAGCTTTAGGCTTGATGTACACAAAAAGTGACACTTTTGGATTTTAAGTAACTTTTAAAAATATTTCACATTCAACTGAAAACAGAAAATATTGACATAATTTTTAACTTTGATTAAAATTGAAAATAAGAGTTGTCACAACAGCGAATCAATGCAAAATTATTTATATGGAAATAAAAACTTTGTGAAACAGAAAGTCGTCGAAACGGTTGGCGTTTTTGAATCTACGACTATCCGAAATAAAAGCGTTAAACTTTTCAGAATTTTATGAAAGAGAAACTTTTGGAAACATGTGAAACAACAGTTCAGTGTGAATCTGTGTCATGGATTGATTTTTAGTCATAACTAATACGAAATAACTCACTAAGATATCAGAGACGAAATTTTCCTAAAACGTAAACAGGTCAGATGAAACCGAAATTAACTTTTATCATTTTCTGTTTCAACTGGTTCATTTGTCTTTCTATTTTCAAGAACATCTTACTAGTTGCCTTCCATTATCTTGAAAAGTAGTGTTCCCTCCTCCCGTCCGTATCTAAATTTGTAGTCTTACCCGAATGTCAATACGACCTACCTCTACCCCTTAACCTGCCTTTGGCACTCTCTAAATGTTTACTTTGTGAAAAATTCTAAAGTCAATAAAGCCGTCATTCGGTTTCTCTTTTCCCCCTGGTAAAGTCACATTCGCCTGTGAACCCTTTTCGACATTTTAAACATGATGGTGGGTTTTTTTTCAACATTTTTTAAAACTAACAAATGTAAAATTAAACTCGATCACCTCCTCTTTCTCTTCCATGCAATCTTTGCAACAGTAGTTTTTTTTTCATAATTTTCATTTCTAATTGTTTACTTAAAAATCGATGAAACCCCAGACAAATTCATGTGAAATGGCGAAAATGTGGTTTTTAGCAAGAAAACAGAATAATAAGTTTAGGGATCAGTGACCAGGGAAACCCTATAATGATCATAATCGGAATGTAGGAAAAATGAAATTTCAGATAAATTATTGTGATTGTGGCCAGGTGATAGTTGGTAGACGAATGTTTCGATCTCAATTCTACTCTCTGAATTTTGTGAAATTCGAGAATATTCTTAAGAATCCGGTAATAGTTTGAGTTGAACGGGAGACTAGTCATTGTTTTTTCGAAACAGCAATTGTTCTTTTTCGGAAAATTCTCTGCATCTCAGTTTGTTATCCACTAATTTTGTTAGCTAATCTATTCTACGATTCTGGTAGCTACAAAGGGTCATCTAAAGTATCGGAACTGTTTTAGAAGCTTTTTTAATATTCCCCCGAGTATCAACTTTCATATAAATACATACGCTAGTGTCCCTGGGATGATTAGAAATCCTTGATGAATTGAAATTTCAAAGTAATTTGAAACCGAGTAGAAGCTTTGAACAATTTGGAATGAAATTGCGTGAGTTGACTCACTTTTCCAGAAACCATTAAGATTCAGAATCTCATGTTCGCTTTAGTTCACAGAAGACAAACTTGAACCACTGTTTCAAGAAAATTTCAAAATTTTGAGTTTTTTTAATTGTAGATTGGTTCCGCGCTTTGTACATATTTATTTTACCTGAAACTAAAAAGAATTTTCCAGCACATATTTTTCATCGTTAGCTCAGAACTTTGACTTCTACACTGCAATTTCTAAAAAAGCACTGTTTCAAACGGCTTTCATAATTTTCGGCTGAAAAAAAATTTCCATTCTCATACTGAAATTCAGTTTATTTCATTTTCAAGAAAATCAGTAACTTTGATTTGTGTGTACTCATAGTGTTACTGAAAATGCAGATATTGATGCAGCAAAGCTGATGAAAAGTGATTTCCGAGCACTATATCCTTCCTTTTACGTTATGGAATTTCAAGTTTCACTTTTCAAGGATTTATCTTGACCAGTAAGTTTTTACTATTAGAAACAAGAAATATAAGAAACATACTAAAAAGTGATGAGTCCTGTTTCGAAGTAATGATAAATTGCGAGCAGGTAAACTAGAATATTGTGCATTCTGAAATCGCATGTCGTTAATTATCACAGTTGTTAATGTACCAAGATTTCAACAAAGTTCATCCAAAACTCATATCCAAATATTCATACTTGTCAAATCACGGCTCGTCCCGGCCCGTGACAAGTATGCAAATATCTTTTCCAAAACTGTTCCATGAAGTTAGATTCTCCTCGGAAATTTTTAGCAATATTCACTGTTTCAGTAAACTGGGAAATTCATTTTTCTGATTTTGTTACATTGGGTCTTTCGTTTGCCTCAAAAAATTTGAATGAATTTCGAGTAATTGATCACTTGTTGTACAAATTTCGGTAATGAACTGTTTGGCCTCTCTCTGGCACTCTCAAGTTCCATTCGGTCAATCCGGAACTTAATAATTTAAATATCTCAACTTGGTGTAATTACGGTTTCAGTAACTCACAATGTACGAGACCTTAATTTTTTTTAAATTGGTAACGCGAAGGCTTATTAACCGATTGAATTAGTTTTAAATTACTCGAAATTTCACAAGTTCGCTGTTTCACTAACATTATCAAGCCATCCACGTATTCAATGTTTTGTTATATCCACCAGAATTTTCGACAAATCCAAAACTTTGTTTCAGAAATGTTGTTCTTCAAAAATTTGACAATGATGGAATGAAAACTATTTCGCAACCCTCTATGACTCATCGCATTAGTTTCTCCTTCTGACTCCTATCATCAATAGAATTCCGAACAGGAAAACATTCCAGAGAGAATGATATGATGACAATGACACACTTCTCTTGTTATATCGATATTGATACTTTCAGTTAAAAAAAAGTATAATGCGAAACTAAAAATGTTTTCATTCTGTTTCATGTCCTCTTTTCTCTGGACCAGATCAAAATTTTTTAGTCGTTTTCAAATTTTATAAATATATTTCTGACTTCTGATTTTCTTGAAAAGTTAGTTTTTCTCTTTGAACTTCGTCGATGTTTCTTCTGAATCATTCCATGTTATAGTATACAGTACGGTGTAAAATTCTAATCGCACCAAGTTGTAAACTATGAAACTGTAGTAAAATCGCTTCATAAACTTGACGAATCGATGAAACAAAATCGAAAGTTCTTTATAACATTTCAGAAACTGTAATAAGTAATAACTAACTGATGCTCTCTGAGATTTTCAGCTGAATTTTTTTCAATGATGCATTTTTTCGAAGTTTTTTCAGTTTCAGTGAAAGCAGTATGAATGGGATTACAAATGTACATAGTATCATAGTCTACTAGATCTCAGTCTTCGAAAATAACAAAATATTCTACAATAAGAACATCGAAAAGCTTCCATGTATCATACATTCGGGCTGAAATTCGAAATTTTCTCCCCCAGCCTAGTTTTTGAAAAATAATTTCCATGTTTCTGACTATCCTTTTGAACCTGAACGAATTTTGCTTTCAGTGACATAAGAATATCTCATGACTATCTGGATGACTCACGATTTAACCACAAACTTTATAATGTCAAAAACAAGTAGGATTATTCAAATTTTAATGTTCCTGGCATTCTACTCAAAAACGGTGAACTTTCACAAAATTTCTGTTTTCACAACTTTTTATCATTCGTTCACTGAAGTACATTGGCTTTATATTTTTGCTTTCCATGCTAAAAAATCACATCTGTTTTATTGAGATTAATCAAATGAACTCTCTTTTTCAATATCCATGAAAAACACATAAGCCACGAGACGTGTGACGTCTCAAATCCACCTCTCGCTCCCTCTTGTTTTCTTGTTTTTCCGTGTTGCCTAGCAACTCCAACTCTCTATTTCTCTCTTTCACATGCGCATATAACTCAGTTTCATAATGCTGCATTATAGATTTTCGGGTTTGGTTTTTGCTTGGATTCACTTTGATCACCAGCGGTCTTACTGAAAATATTGAAGTTTGTCACAGAGTTATGTTTGAAAACTAATTAACTTCTGCTCCATTTCGTTTCGAGCTCTTCTTATTTCTGAAACAAGTCGTTATCCCATTACTTGCAGTTCAATGTATAGCGAAAAAAAAATATTATGAAAGCGAAAAAAACATCCAGGAAATTGAAGAATTTTCTGCTTCACATTTCCATGTTCACTTCCCAAACATTATGATATTCACTAGAGATTTTACCTGAAGTGGCAATTTTTTCTATGCGACTTTCAATACCAAGGCTACAATAATCACTCATGAGCGGTATAGCAGATTTTTAAATATTGCGACAAGGAAATCGGAGAAAATTCTCTCCCAACGTAACACCAGGGTTTCCATCAATCCAGTATTCAGACGCAGCAAACAAAATCGATTACCCTTTTTAGAGTAATGCACCTGAAAGATTTCTGTTTTGTCTACTGCTTATCAAAAACTAATGTTTTGTTTGAAACTAATAGAATTCCGACATGGCTAACATCTTCCAGTCAAAAACTTTACGTAATCCATACTTGTCAAGCTCGGTCCAAAGGGCCGGATAACTGGCGGCAAAGTTCAAAATTCTTTTTTTTGTTTTGAATTTTTTTTGCGAAAAAGTCAAACTTTCGACTATGATTCAGAATCAAAAGAAATTCTGAAGAATCATCAAAAACGTTCACATTTTCGATGAAAAGTTGAAAAATGACAAAAAATGTATTCTTTGTTTTTTGAACTCAGGTCTTCGGTCCTTGAAAATTTTGACGTAATCTCTATAAGTTCTACTCATTCAAATTATCTTCTTGAAAACTTATAATTTACTAACTTGTTCACAATTTGTAACCACCACTTTTTTCAGTCAATGGAAAACGACAACAGTAACAAGAAAAACGACAATGTCCAACAACAAGAGAAAATGCAGAATTTGAGGAATCAAGTGGATTCTGTTAAAGCGGTTAGTTGAATGGAATGCTGCCTTGGAATAATTTTTAGATCTAGAACTTCTGTTTCAATCATTTTTTGAAACAGGGGGAGAAAAAGAAAAGTAATACCATGATTTTTCTATATTCCAGGTGATGGTGGACAACGTGGAACGAATTCTGGAACGAGGAGAGCGATTAGACAATATCGAGAGAAGAACAGAGCAGTTGAATGCGACGGTTTGTGTTTATTTTTAGTTTCGAGAACTCCAGTATTGTATAAAATGAAAAGTATCACCTTTTTAATACTGTTCCGTAACATTATTATCTGAAATGACATTTTAACGGAGCAATGTTTGATTTACATTTCCAGAGTGCCAATTTCAAATTCACCGCCCGTAAAGTGCAACGAAAGTTTTGTATGTTGAATGCGAAATGGACAATTATTCTGGCAATCGTCATTCTTATCGTATTCACCGTACTCCTTCTTCTCATTCTTCATTGGACTGGAGTCATTGGAAAGAGGAATAATGATTGATTCTCTGTGTGTGAATTTTTTGTCATAATCATCATACTTATTTTGTTGAGAAAATTGTAAAAAAAAGAAAAGTAAAGAGTTTTTCTGAAATTTGATGGCAAATTTTACAGACTGCCGTAAATACTGTATTATAACGGCACCTGTAATAGAACGGCACCTGTATTATAACGGCACCCCATCTATACTCAGAATTCATGAATTTGATTATCCCGGTGTCTTTTTTTGGTTCTGATTAGAAGCAGCGTGATTAGTAACTTCTTGATCAGTCGATAGAACTCCCAAAAAATGTTTTTCCGGTAAATTTTAATAAGTTTCTGAAACCATAAAATTTCTCTGGGAGCCGGTTGAAAAATATAACGGTATGCCGTTATAATACAGTATTTACGGTATTTTCCGTTTTTTTTTTGAAGGTGGAAATATTGCAGACTTAAGTGTGAAGGCGATTATGGGCAAGAGAAAAAAGAATGCACGAACAATGCACTTCAAAAATAGACAGTTCTGAGAATGAAATGAAACTCAAAATTAAAAAACCTATTTTTTCGGTTTCACAAATGTATTTAAATTGAACGAAGTTGAGCAACTTCAATTGTTGAGCAAACTAAGGACTTCTGTTTACATCGAAACATTCAGTTCAGTTTTCACGATAAAAATCTCACCAGAATTAGGCAGTAGACGTCGTACTTTTTGTCTTCGGGGATGACGCATGATTATAGTACTCAGTTGCTGTTCTGAAGCATCAACATATTAGTTCAGTTTCATACTTTCTATGTGTAACGGTTCGTCTTTTTAGAAACTGTTCCTTCTGATTCGAAATATCTAAACTGTTTCTGAATGAAGAACAAAGGGTAATGTGACATCGACAACTTCCGGTGTTGCCAATGGTGCTGGTTGAATTTCAATAGAAAATAAAAACAGTTTCAATAGTTTGTAAAAAGCAGATTCGTTCAGTAAAAAAAGTTTCAATCGCTAACTGTAATCTTATTTTTTCAGACAAATCTAGAATTCAAATATATTTTTGTGAATCAAAGATGTGATTACTCAAGAGCAGATTTCTAATCAGTACTGTCGGATTAGCAAAATTTTGAGTATACATAAACAGTGAATCAAGCAATTTCGTGCAGCTGTAATAACAAAAGTTAGAAATCTGAAGATCTGTTTTAGGGGAACTATAGAAGTGTGACATGATTAATGGATCTGTTCGGGTTACACGATTTCTGCTAACACTGTCGAAGAAATGCTTTGGATAAACTAATTTCAAATCGAGATGAACATTTTGTCAAGAGTCAGAAACTGTAACAAATCTGAAATAGAATTTAGGTGCTTTATGTTTTTTTTTCTTCGCCGTGTGGGACCGGGAATTGGAAATTGAAAAAAAAGTGCATTATTCAGAATCAAATGTTTTAAGAACAACTAAAATATTCTAGTTCCTATGGTATTGAGAATGTGTTGATAATTTTTTGAATTAGTTTGAGGAAATTTGAAATTTACCATAATACTCACTCCAATAATCAAGTTTCAAGTCATCTTTATTTAACATTAGATTTGCAAATTTTATTGCAGAACATGCAGCATGATATGTGATCATATTTTCACTTTTCCCTCAAAAGTATTGAGGGTCGGTCATTTTCCAAACTGCTTCTGAAAATCAACAAGAAAATTAATCCAGTTTCAAGTAGCTAATGAAGATTTTTAAAATCAAACAAATTTAATGGGGCAGCTATTACCTCTTGCTTACTTACTCACATTTCCGAATTCGAAGTAGAGCTAATTGGTTGTACTTGACCATCCAAAACATCGTGAAGAAACTCCATTAGTTGTTGGTTTGACACATTCGATTTATTCTTTCGTTTTCTAAAGTCAATCACTGCGAATCGTGCACCGTTGTAATTCTGCACCTTCTGTGTGATATTCCAAATCGAGCTGAAAAAAGTTTCGTTGGGATGAATGTACTTAGTGCGAAAACTTTCGAAGAATAGTTCATATCGGTTCTGTGAAACATAAAATTCATGGTGACTGAGAAGAGACAGAAAAAACACTTTTCTGACTTTCCAACATGCAAAAACTACGAACTTCTTTCTACGGTTTCGAAAACAGTAAATTGTTTTCAGCGGAAGGAGAACACTAATTCTCTATGCTATAAAAGTCAAAAATCAGATAATTATGATAAAAAGAATTCACAAACAATGAACTTCAAAAATGAATAATTCTGAGAATAAAAAAAAATCAAAATTTTCTACTATTTTATTTTGTAAAAGCTAATTTTTCGGTTTCACAAATTGAATTTGAATAGAGTCGAATAATTTCATCAGTTGTTTCTTTGAGTAATGAGAAACCTATTTCTTTTTTTATATCGGAGCATTCAGTTCAGTTTTCATTTGATCAAAATTTCACATGAAATACTTGAGACGTCGTGGAATGACTCATAGTTATGGTGGTAACGGTGTCTTCTGATGCATCAACGTATTAATTCAGTTTCATACTTTCTATGTGTAACAGTTGTTTTTTTCAGAAACCGCTCCCTGGGTTGCCAATGGTTTTTAATCTGTAGAAATGTGATATGATTAGTGGACTTGTTTGGGTTACGCGATTTCAGAGAATATATTCAATATGGAATACTAATTTCAAATGGAAATTAATAATTTTGTCAAGAGTCGGTAACTGTTTAAATAAGTTTGAGGACATTTTAGATTCTCCATAATGCTCGTGAGGTATGCAACTTTACTAAATGTAGTTTAAACAAAAGTTTTTGAAAAAATCTAATGTTTCATGGTGCTTTTTCTAGGGACAAACATTTTGACAACGTAGTAATCAATGAATACTCAAAGAACTAGAATGACAAAAACATTTTTTGTAATCTATCGCCAACATGCTTTTGTTTTTAATTTTTTTAATAGTTTTTAATTATAGTTTTGATTTTGAGGGCAGCTGACGTTATTTGGAGTGTTCTAGCCTGTATTATACATCAAAATGTAGGAGAATGGATATGATGTTCTCGAATTCCAATCGAGTAATATACTTACTTGTACCTTATGTTTCCACAGGTCAGAATTATTATACAAAAGAAATCCAGTCACTACCGCTCATCCAAAAACTACTGGCATTATGGTTGGGATGAAACTGAACATTTTTTTCACTTTTAATAGGAATGCAATCTTTCATTCTTATACAATTTTCATGAAAATAAATATTCAAAACTGAATTTTCGAATTGTTTTATGAAACTGACGGTTTCAGAAGTTTCGGATTTGATCTACCAACTGGAATTTCCTAATTTACGAGCGAGATCTCAACTAAAAATCTAGCATCGGCAAACATGTTTCATCTCCTCTTCATCCTGTTTTGAGGTCAAATACATTTTTTAAATCAAAATTAACAAATTTATTATCAAAAGATTCAACAAATAATGCATAAGAAAATGATGGGCCCGAGTTTAATTGTAGAGAAATAGACTGGCTCTCCGACCCACCCCACAGTAATGCCCAACTAGCCACACAAATTATTAGTTTCTGTCATGATAATCATCTGATCCAGTATGTAAGGAACCCCACCAGGGGGCTAATATTCTTGATCTCGTATTCTCAAACTTCCCAATTCAAAACGTAACCGTCTCAGCTCCTATTGGTCGCAGCGACCACTCAAAGATAGAATTCAAGTATGACCTTCTCTATAAACCCCCTTCTCCATCCATCAGCTATCCGGATTATAAGAACATCTGTTACGGTACTCTATCACAAATGCTCAGTAATGTAGATTGGACTCTAATTTTTGGTGTTTCGGATGTAAACGATAAATACAATAATTTTATTACGTATTTGAAGTACGTCTTTGCTCAGTCAGTACCTTGGGCAAGTTCGCGCCTGGGAATGGGTAACCTTCCAGAGTATTTAGAATCTTTCCAAAAATTAGTGGAATATAGCTGGTCTCAGGCAGTCAAATCCCGATCAAAAGCCGATTACGTCACCTATGTCAAAATATCAAAAAGATTCCGGAAAAAACTCTATAAATACCGTAGTAATTTGGAAATTTCTATGCTCAAAGAAAAAGGGCCTAGCAGGTTCTCAAATTTTGCAAAAATGGTTCTGAAACGGTCATCTAACATTGTTCCGGACATTAAAGACTCTCATGACACTTTACATATTTCGGATGAAGAGAAGTGTAAAGCGCTGGCGGCCCACTTCCAGGCTCAATATAAAAATAAGTACGATGGTAATTTTTCTGTTCCCGCGTATCACCGTTCTTTTCAAGACATTATATGTGTGACAGATGATGAAATCTTTAAACTTTTAAGTAAAATCAAGGGCAATAACACTTTGACTCCTGACGGAATTCCAGCCAGATTTTTAAAAATCATAAGTGCATTTATTGCTAGCCCCATAAGCCAACTCTGCAATTTTTCAATGATGAATGGAACGGTCCCAGATAGATGGAAAGAGTCTATAGTGTTTCCGTTGAAAAAGCAGGAAAATCCTACAAAAACTGTTCATTTTAGGCCAATTAGTCTTACCTCTATAATTTGTAGAGTCTATGAGAGGTGTATCTTACGTAGAATTTCTCATCACCTAGGTTCAATAAATTTCTGGAGTCCCGGGCAACATGGGTTCAGGCCTCAACGTTCAACGACCACATGTCTTCTCGAGTCCATGAATCAGTGGACATCTAGTTTAGAAAAAGGCGAACAAGTCGATGTAGTCTATTTCGACTATTCCAAAGCTTTTGATTCGGTGCCCATTGATCTTCTTCTAGTTAAACTTACCAGCATTGGTCTTAATGCATGTCTATTAAATTGGCTTCATTCTTTTTTAACCGGGAGGTCGTTTAAAGTAAAAATTAACTCTTCTTTTTCGGAGGTTAGAACAATATCGTGTGGGGTTCCTCAAGGTGGGGTCCTCTCCCCAGTTCTGTTTTGTATATACGTGAACGACATAGCTACTGTAATACCAAAATCTGTAACAGCTATGCAATTTGCTGATGATTTAAAAATTTTCTCATCCTTCCCAAAGCATAAAAACACACCGGATCTACAAATTGCTATTGATGCCATATCTAATTGGTCGAATTCTGCAAAACTTGAGCTGAACGTGGCTAAAACTCACTGCTTATCGATCGGAAAATCTCCAAAACATTATAATTATTTCCTAGATAGTAATTTGATAGATAGAAAATGCTGTGTACGAGATTTAGGATTTCTGGTTGATGAGAAGCTCACCTTTAAAGATCACTGGAGTACAGCAATACGAAAAGCAAATTTTGTCGCTTTTTCAGTATTTAAATCGTTCCATAGTAACAATATCCGACTTCTAACCCTGCTTTTCAAAATATTTGTGCGTCCAATACTGGAATACGGCACAGTTGTAACTAATCCAGGTAGTTGTAAAACAATTAAAAACATAGAATCAGTTCAAAGTAATTTCACGCGTAGGATTATGTTTAGAACCTGTGGTAAAAGAATACTGAGAACTGACCCAAAGTACGTCCAGGCAAACCAACGTTTAGTGAATTATCAACTTCAATCTTTATCTTCCCGACGAGCCGGATTTGATAAATTCTTCTTCGGTAAATTATTAATAGGAAAAATAGATATTGACTATACCAATTATTTTCAACTTTCATCTCACAATACCAGACGAGGCCACCTCTATCATTGGAAAACTCCAAGATCTAAAATTCGTGAGCATTTTTTCACTCACCGCGTCCTCAGTAAAATAGTTAGTCCTACGGCTCCATAAAACATTAAGCTTTCTCCAGTATTGCGGTACAACTGACATGAATAAGTAGTCGCCCATCCAATAACATTAACAATTCATTTACCTTCCACGTGTTCACTATTCTCCCTCTATTTCATTTCAAGTTCCCCCCCCCCCCCCCCCCCTATTGACCTTGCCACGTACTCTCACGTACGTATTTTAAATAAATAAATAAATAAATAAATACGAAGTGAACACCGGCCTGCAAATTATGTATTTTAAAAAGATATAGGTTTCAGGTAGGAATCAAAATTATTGTATTTTTTCTTAGTAATTGTTTGTAACAGCATTGTCAATATAACTTTTCCTCCATACCTGAAGAGGGTGGGTGTCCAAACTTTTGACAAATTATTCGAATTCATGACGGTCTTTGGTGAACATGACACTTTTGCAAGATGTTTGACTAGATACCGGAGAACTGTTTAGTTTGAATGGGGCAGGTGAGATAGGGCTTCACGGATTCCGTCGATTTTCTGAAAAAGGGGAAAAAAGTGAATCAGGAATAATCGGAATAATTGATTTTGTGAACAATTAGAAACCGAAAATGTCAAAATAATCCGTTTCACGTACTTCCTTAATTTTCGAAATCTAATGTGATGGACAATGGAATAGGCGTCACCTCCTTATCATCCGCAGCCATCATAACTTGTTTCCACCTTGAATGATAATCAGTTGGAATCAGAGATTCTGGAAGACAAGAGAAGAAACTTTTGAGGGGCAGGTGTATCGAATGAGGAGACGTCAAATTCGCCCTGGAAATATATATAATTGAATACATTTCAGTTTCAAAGTTGTTTTGAAAGGATCGATACGTTAAAATCATATTTTTTCAACTCACACTTTTCAAAAACCTCTTCTCCACCTCGCAAGATGTGCCTGGTTTCCAGGTACTCAATATAATCCTTCTTGTTCGAATCCTCCGTTCTGAATTTCAATGATCAGAATTGTTTAATTCTGGTAAGCTTACATTCTCAATGAACTCAATGCACTTCTCCAAGTAAATCGGAATTCCAGAAGTGGAAGTTGAGCATAACAATTCCAGATTCACATTCGATGCAATCACTCCTTGAGTACTGGTACTGGCTTGTGTGTAGCTAATTAGAGAGGTGCTTAGCTGGAATAAAAAAATATAGCGACAATCGTTTTCAGATTGATAAAGTTCAGAAAAGACTTCTTCGAGAAACTGAAAATTAAATGAAAATGGCAAATTACATCATGAGTTGCACTCTTATTCTTCATCAGTCGTTTTGAAAATGTTTGACGGGAGCCATGATAATACATTCGACACTTTTTCAGTCGTACTGTCTGAAATTATTCTGGATTTTAATGGTACAGAAGCGAATGCAATGTTGTGCATTGTTGAACTTAAGGCGTTTGTCGAAATATTTGAAATTCGAAACAGTTACTATTTCAGATTGTTCTTTTTCTCTTGCTATCAATCAAGGTTTAATTTCACACTTAATTAAATAATTACTCACTCAAAGACGAATACAACTTTGCTTTCCTATCAGTTCTCGGTGACTGTGGCAGAGATCTCGTTGCCATTTTCTCCAGAAACGAAGAGATTTGTTCAGGAGACGTTGTCACTGAGCTCTTCTTCTTATTCTCCTCTTTACTCTTTTTCTCCTCTCCATCCGTTTCCAACAGGTTTTTTCTCAGCCGGAATGACGTGGCAACTTTACGAACAAAACGATTTTCTTTCTCTTTTTCTGGAACTTTTGTTAGAGATTCAATCGAGAGGGATTTTTGTTTTTGTTCAGCTGTCATTGCAGTTTCTGGATGAAGTTGGAATAGATTTGATGTTCGATGCAGGCGATTTATGGAGTCAGTCGACAGAGAGACACACGAGGTACGGGAACGACGGGAGACATCAGCGGATACTGCTCGGGGTGCTGAAATACGTGAAGCAGGATATTACAGAATATTGAGAACATATCCCGCTCAATTTCAAAATAAGTTGAAACACATTATGAAGAAACAGTTTTACAGTTTCAGCAGCATTTAATCAAGAAAAACAAACACACTCCATAGTTCGTTGTATGTAGAGCATGGTTGTAAGAAGCGTTCCGTGCTAACTATCCATATAAAATTACGAAATCTCACCTGGACTCGATCTGGAAACAGTAGACGTCGTACTCCTTGTCTCCAGGGATGACTCATAGTTATGGTGGTAACTTGGCGGTGTCTTTGGAGATGACCCATTCACTTGGATTACGTCCTGAAAATATAATAGGTATTTCAGTTTCATACTATTTACAATTATTGAAAATTTCAAACAAGTTTACTCCGTGTTCCATAATCCATAATTTCTATACCTTCTTAACCTCACATACACTGGTTGTTCTATGCTTTGATGAAGAAGGTTTCTTCTCGCATAGGTACGAACCGGCAGAATATAGTTTCTAACGCGGATAACTTTTTTCCACACGCATTCATTATCTACTGTGTGAATTATACCTACTTTACTATGTTAGTGCTTTTTATGTGTGAAAACTCACATTAACCAACGAATAAGAAGGTGAGAAATCGACAGCTTCCGGTGTTGTCAATGGTACTGGTTGAATTTCAATAGGGGAACTATAGAAGTGTGACATGATTAGTGGATCTGTTCTGGTTACACGATTTCTGAAAATGCGACGACATTAGAACAAATTTCAAATCGAAGTGAATGATTTGTCAAGAGTCTGAAACTGTATCAAACCTAATATTGGAATTAACTGCTTTCTGTCGTCTACTTCGATTTGTAATGTCGGGTTCTGGAAGAAAAAAAGAATTATTTTCACTAATTAAGCTTCATTACTCACTTGTTAACAATTGTATTCCAGAAGTTGTGAAAGACGGTGCGAGTATTGAGGGTCGGCCATTTTCCAAACTGCTTCTGAAAATTAACAAAAAATTAACCCAGTTTCAAGTAGCTAACGAAGATTTAAAAAATCAAACGAATTCAGTTATGCGGATTTTTCTGTGTTACTCACATTTCCGAATTCGAAGTAGAGCTAATTGGTTGTACTTGTCCATCCAAAACATCGTGAAGAAACTCCATTAGTTTTTGGTTTAACACATTCGCTTTATTCTTTCGTTTTCTGAAGTCAATCACAGCGAACCGTGCACCGATGGATATTATTCCAAATCGAGCTGAAAAAGGTTTTCTTGGGATGAATGTACTTAGTGCGAAAATTTTCGAAGAATAGTTCATATCGGTTCTGTGAAACATAAAATTCATTGTGACTGAGGTGAGACAGAAAAAAAACACTTTTCTGACTTTCCAACATGCAAGCTACGAACTGGTCGTCTTTCTACGGTTTCAAAAACTGTATATTATATTCAGAGGGAGGAGAAAACTGATGTCTCTACGCCTGAAAAAGTAAAAAATCAGAGGTATCACCGACCTCTAAATATTGTGACAAGGAATCCGAAAAAAATTAAGATACTAAGTAAGACCACGGTTTCTATCAATCTAGTTTTTAGACGCAGCTAACAAAATCTTCTGAAAAAAAATCAATTTCCTTTTTACTGTGAAAAAAATAGAGTTTCGACAAGGATTTTCAAAAAAAATTTTGGCGGGAAAAACACTTTAGTTCGCAAATGCACTAAAGTGTTTTTCCCGCCAAAATTTTTTTGAAAATCCTTGTCGAAACTTTATTTTTTTCACAGTAGAGTAACGCACTCAAGAATTTCTGTTTTGTCTATTGTATATAAAGATTATATTCTATTTCCACCGCGTAACAACTAACATCTTCCAGTCAAAAACTTTACCTAATCTTTGAAAAAAATTGGAAAGTTCCACCAGATATCCTAAAAAATGAAAAGTACCATCTTTTTGCTATAGTTCCGTAACATTGCACCTGAAATATTTATGTTTTATCGACTGCTTATCAAAATCCGATATTCTGTTTTAAACAATTATACGATTATGTTTATACACCTCTTCCAGTCAAAAACATTACGTAATCTCCATAAGTTCTACTGATTCAAACGACATTCTTGAAAACTTATATTTTGTGATACTCACTTCTTTCCACGTACTCCTTCTTCTCATTCTTCATTGGACTGGAGTCATTGGAAAGAGGAATACTGATTGATTCTCTCTGTGTGTGAACTTTGTGTCATAATCATCTTACTTATTTTGAAAGAATTTCAAATTTTGAAAACGAAAAAAAGAGAAATAAAAAGTTGTTTTTTGAAATTTTGTGGGAATTGTTCCAGACTATCTTCCGTTTCTTAGAAGGTGGAAATATTTTAAGGCATAAGTGTGAAGACGATTCCAAAAAACGGATCGGAAGAAATGAATGCACAAATAATAAAGTTTTTTCTACTATTTTGTCATGTTAAAACTGATTTTTTCGGTTGCACAAAGTAACTTTGGGCGAAGTCAAATGATTTCAGGAATACCTTGATATAATACCAGTTACCTACTAAAAAAGTTTCTCGGTAGGCGTCTTACTTCTTGTCTCCGAGGGATGATTCATAGTTAGGTTGGTAACTTGATGGTGTCTTCTGAAGCAGCAACATATTAGTTCTGTTTCATATTTTCTATGTGAAACGGTTCATTTTTTCAGAAACCGTTCGTCGATGATTAAAATATCTGGGTGACTTGAAATCGGCAGCTTCCGGTGTTGTCAATGGTGCTGGTTGAATTTCTATAGAACAGTGACATGATTAGTGGATCTGTTCGGGTTACACGATTTCTGAAAATCCGGTCAACATCGGAACAATTTAAAATCGAGATGAATATTTTGTCAAGAGTCAGAAACTGTAACAAATCTGAAATAGAATTTAGGTGCTTTGTGTTTTTTTTTCTTCGCCGTGTGGGACCGGGAATTGGAAATTGAAAAAAAGTGCATTATTCAGAATCAAATGTTTCAAGAACCACTAAAATATTCAAGTTCCTATGGTATTGAGAATGTGTTGATAATTTTTTGAATTAGTTTGAGGAAATTTGAAATTTACCATAATACTCACTCCAATAATCAAGTTTCAAGTCATCTTTATTTAACATTAGATTTGCAAATTTTATTGCAGAACATGCAGCATGATATTAGCCGATACTGCTCGGGGTGCTGGAATACGTGAAACAGGATTTTGCAGAATATTGAGAATGTATCTTGCTCAATTAAAATACTATTTGAAACACATTATGAAAAAAAATTCTATAGTTGCACCATCATGCAATCAAGAAAGACACACATACTGCTATAATTCGTCTACCACCTGGCTGAAGTAAAATTTTAAAACTTTCGAAAATATAATATTTCAGTTTCATACTTAGCACACATATTAACCAATTTGAACACGTTTATTCCGTGGTCATTTAGCAAATGCTAAGAATAGTATTTAACAAGTTTTTTTTTCGCATCAGCACCGATACATAAAATTATTGCGTAATCCAGGCCCGTCAACCCGGCCGATGAATGCGAAATGGACAATCATTCTGGCAATCGTCATTCTTATCGTATTCACCGTTCTCCTTCTTCTCATTCTTCATTGGACTGGAGTCATTGGAAAGAGGAATAATAATTTATTTTCTGTGAGTGAATTTTGTATCATAATCAGGGTGCTCCACCGATACTTCAAAACCGATTAAAATCGGTTATTGGTAAGAAAATCGGTTAAAATATTCGTCGGTTTTTAGAAAAATAAATCGGTTTTTCTCCGGGGAAAAATCGGCAAAAATCGATTTTCTTCGATTGTGTTTTGAAAAAAAACCGTTCGGTTTCGGTTTTCATCGGTTTAGAAACCGGTTAAAAAACCGATTATTCTTCGATTTTTACCGATTTTTGCCCATTTTCATCGGTTTTTTCTTAAAGTTCAAGTTCTACAGTAGTTTGTCACGTTTCTATCATATTTTGCACTGTTCTCAATTTAGATTTTACGTTAAAATTGATAATTTCTCATCTTTTTTCAAATTTTCAATAAAAATAGAAAAAACGTGTGAAGTTATTGAAACGTGACAAACTGCCGTAGAATTTGAACTTTCAGAAAAAACCGATGAAAATCGGCAAAAATTGGCAAAAATCGAAGAATAATCGGTTTCTAAACCGATGAAAACCGAAACCGAACGGTTTTTTTTCAAAACACAATCGAAGAAAATCGATTTTTTCCGATTTTTGTTCGGTTTCAAACCGGTTTTTGTTTTGGAAAAACCGGTTGAATTTAATCGGTTGAGGAAACGATTTTCACCGGTTGAAAAAAACCGGTTTTCTTTGATTTTACCGCCGGTGGAGCACCCTGATCATAATCAACACTTATTTTTTGAAAATTGTTTAAAAAAAGAGAAATATGAAGTTCTTTTCCTGAAATTTCATGTGAAATTTTACAGACTATTCTCCATGTCTTAGAAGGTGGAAGTATTAGACTTTGGTGTGAAGACGATTTTCGTATGAAGCAAAAAAAAGAATGCGCTAACACTGAATTAGATAGTTCTGAGAATGAAATGAAACTCAAAAACTTCTACTATTTTTCCTTGTAAAAACTAACTTTTCGGTTTCAAAAATTGAATTTGAACAAAGTCTAAAAATTCTAGGAATTATTTTTTGGAATACGCAAATAACCTACTTCTGTTTTTATCGAAATATTCAGCTCAGGGTTCACGTAACTTATTTAAAAAATCTCACCCGGACTATGCCGTAGTCGTCCCACTTCTTGTCTCCGGAGATTACTCATAGTTAGGTTGGATCTGTTCGGGTTACACGATTTCTGCTAACACAATCATAATGTGAACGATTTCGAAATAAATTATTTGTCTAGAATCAGAAGCTGCAACAAACCTAAAATAGAAATCAGATGTTTTCCGTTGTCTCCTTCGACATATGGAAACGAGTATAGGTACTTGAAAAAAAAACGCATTATTCTGAATTCAATGTTTTATAAGCCGCTAAAATACTCAAGTTTCGAAGGTGTTGATAATGAAATGATAGTTTAAATGGTTAATTTGAGGACATTTCAGATTTACTATTAGCATAACGAGCGTAAGAAGTGTATGCAACTTTACTAAATAAAGTTTCAACATCAGTTTTTTAATATTTACTGTTTCACGATGCTTTTGCTTTTTAATTTAGTCCAATAATCAAGTTTTTAGTAATATTCATTTTACATTAGTTTTGCAAGCCTTATTGCTGAATACTCAGTATGAAAATTGAACAACAAGCTAAAACCCTAGAAATTTCGATCCACCAAAAACATCCTATTATGCACCGAAGACTCCTATTATACTATCACTTTTCTCTCACAATTCACAGAACTAAAATGCCAGAAAAGTCTATTCCCTACAAGGTTTGTGGAATATTTAAATTTTGGGGCAGTTAAAGTTATTTGGGTCGTTCTAGCTTGTATCGTTCATCAAAATATAGGAAATGGGTGTGATGTTCTAGAATTGCTATCGAGTTACATTCATACTTGTATTTTATTTTTCAGCACGTCAGAATTATTATACAAGAGATAAAGAAATTGTTTCACTATCGATCCTCCAAAAACTCCTGGAATTATGGATGAAACTGAACATTCTTTTCACTTTTAATGGGAATGCAATCTTTTATTATTATACAGTCTTCATGAAAAAAATATTCAAATCTGAATTTTTGAATTGTTTTATGAAACTGACGGTTTCAGAAGTTTCGTATTTGATCTACCAACTGGAATTTCCTAATTCACGAACGATATCTAAAATAAAAATTTAGCATTGCAAGCCAATATTGGCAAACATTTTCCATCCCCTCTTCATCCTGTTTTGAAGTCAAAAATTAACAAATTTATCATCAAAAGATTCAACAAATAATGCATAAGAAAATAATGGGCCCGAGTTTAATCGAATCACTTCACAGAAGCGTATTGAGAGAGAAAAGTGAATCGGAATTGATGATGAGTAGTTCCAATGCCAATTGAAATGCAATTATACCAGATGATAGTTCTTCATACCACACCGGTCTGAAAAATACGTATTTAAAAAAATTTAGGTTTCAGGTGGGAATCAAAAATATTTCATTTTTTCTTAGTAATGGTTTGTAGCGGCACTGTGAATTTAACTTTCCCAACATACCTGAAGAGAGTGGGTGTCCAAACTTTTGACAAATTATTCGAATTCATGACGGTCTTTGGTGAACATGACACTTTTGCAAGATGTTTGACTAGATACCGGAGAACTGTTTGGTTTGAATGGGGCAGGTGGGATAGGGCTTCACGGATTCCGTCGATTCTCTGGAAAATAGATCCATGTAAAATTTACAAATTAGTGCAAATTAGGAATCATAGATTTTATGAGCAATTAGAAACTGAAAATGTCAAAATAATCCGTTTCACCTACTTGATTTATTTTCAAGATTTTCTATGCCTTCTAATATTTCAATGATACTATATCTCTTACTTTCTCCACGGATTCCGTCGATTTTCTGGAAAACAGATAAAGAGTTGATGATGACGTATTAGACTTATTATAAATCATAGATTTTGTAAAAGATTAGAAACTCAAATGTCAAACTAATCCGTTTCACCAACTTTTTTTATTTTCAAGATTTTCTATAGCACCTAATATTGCGACCAAATATAATAACCGCTCACCTCCTTATCATCCGCAGCCATCATAACTTGTTTCCACCTTGAATGATAATCAGTTGGAATCAGAGATTCTGGAAGACAAGAGAAGAAACTTTTGAGCGCTGTAGCTGCCACGTGGACAGGTGTATCAAATGAGGAGACGTCGAATTCGCCCTGGAATTTTATATGATTGCATACATTTCAGTTTCAAAGATGTTTTGAAAGCATTGATACTTTAAAAGCAATGTTTTAACTCACACTTTTCAAAAACCTCTTCTCCACATCGGCTAGATGTGTTTACATGGTGAGAATCAACAACTAAGAGTTCTCGACGTCTTATATAGGCAGATCTTCTTGCCACGTGTGACCTCAGGGTTGGACGTTCACTAGGCTAGGCCATTGCTAGTTCACGCCACAACAGTTCAAAAACCTCTTCTCCACATCGGCTAGATGTGTTTGGTTTCCAGGCACCCGATATAATCCTTCTTGTTCGAATCCTCCGTTCTGAATTTCAATGATCAGAATTGTTTCAAATCAGGTAAGCTTACATTCTCAATAAACTCAATGCACTTCTCCAAGTAAACCGGAATCCCAGAAGTGGAAGTTGAGCATAACAATTCCAGATTCTCATTCGATGCAATCACTCCTTGAGTACTGGTACTGGCTGGTGTGTAGCTGATGAGGGAGGTACCGTTTTCAGATTGACAAAGTCCAGAAAAGACTGCTTTGTGAAACTGAAAGTTTGAATTGAAATAGAAACTTACATCATGAGTTGCACTTTTATTCTTCATCAGTCGTTTCGAGGATTTCGATGGAAGCCATGATAATACATTCGACACTTTTTCCGTCGTACTGTCTGATATTATTATGGATTTTAATGGTGCAGATGCTCAACAACTGTTGAAATGAGATGTTTGTCAAAAAATGTGAAATTCGAAACAGTATTTTTACGTAATTGTTTCAGATAGTTTTCTGTTTGTTTAGCTAAAAAATAAGCTCTAATTACACTCTTCCGGGTAGAACTCACTCAAAGACGAATACAACTTTGCCTTCCTATCAGTTCTCGGTGACTGTGGCAGAGATCTTGTTGCCATTTTCTCCAGAAACGAAGAGATTTGTTCAGGAGATGTTGTCACTGAGCTCTTCTTCTTATTCTCCTCTTTACTCTTTTTCTCCTCCCCATCCGTATCCAATAGGTTTTTTCTCAACCGGAATGACGTGGCAACTTTACGAACAAATCGATTTCCTTTCTCTTTTTCTGGAACTTTTGTTAGAGATTCAATCGAAAGGGATTTCTGTTTCTGTTCAGCAGTCATTGCAGTTTCTGGATGGAGTTGGAATAGATTTGATGTTCGATGCAGACGATTTATGGAGTCTGTTGACAGAGAGACACATGAGGTACGGGAACGACGGGAGACATCAGCGGATACTGCTCGGGGTGCTGGAATACCCTCTCCCGCGTAGTGATGTTGATATTTTTGGGTAATTGTTGTCAGACCACTTCCTAAGCCACCGCAATAAGAACCTTCCTCATCAAAACATTCATTGGATAAAGTGAAATTTGCTAAACATACAGCCATAAACAAACGACCAAAGAAATATGTACAATAGTGATCAGATATAGAAACTATGAAACATACCATTCCTCAAAACATAACTATCCTCAATATTTTGAGCCTATTTTCGTTATTTGAGTTACTATTTCCCAAAAAAAAAAACACGGAGTAAAGGTGCTATAACTTTTAAATATATGTGAATAGTATGAAACAGAAATATTGCATTTTCAGGACGCTGTACACACAATCATCCAAGTTAATGGATCATCTCCGAAAACACCGTCAAGCTACCACCATAACTATGAGTCATCTCCGGAGACAAGGAGTACGACGTCTACTGTTTCCGGATCGAGTCCAGGTGAGAGTTTTAGAATTTTACCAGTTTACAGCGGACATTATGGTAGAAATCTATTATTATTATTTTGTATGACGATGAAACTGTTAATTTTTTCATAATGTGTTTCAACTTATTTTGAAATTGAGCGGGATATGTTTTCAATATTCTGTAATATCCCGCTTCACGTAAATTGATTGTAACTGACACACGACATTTCACGCATTTTTCTCGTTTTTCCTTCTTCTTGCATCCACAACGGTTACAGTAGTAATGTGTTTTCCGAATTAGTGATTTTTCAACATGACCAATTAGCCGCAAAACATCTTTTTTCTGAAATAAAACATGAATACTTCTTTTTTCGTTCGGGTTGTTGGGTTACTGTGAAAATTGGCGATGATCCATATAAAACGGTCATCAAATTATCCAATCTATCAATGGACTCATTAGAAAGTTTTTCCTGACACACGAAATTGACGTAACATCGCAGTCGATAGTCCGCTTCGTCCACTTCGTCTACTTTTTCTTCTGACCAATTCCCGTCCAAATTGATATCATCGTCAGCTATTCCTATCGAAACCATTGTATTCTCATGAACACTCGCGCTCCTCTCTTCATCCCATTCTTCCCAATATTCATTATTATCTGAAAACATACAGTAATTCAATGCTGAAGTTTTTCGAATTACCTCCAGTTTCGTTCTCTTCTTGACTACTGTGATAAAAATTTGTTGAATCATTCACGTCCGATTCGCTACCGTCATCTTCCTCGAGGCTTGGATCACGCATCTCCTCGTTATTTAAATGATTAACTTCACCGAACAACTCTGATAAATTGAATTATTTATTGTAAAACTTGAACCACTCACTTATTCTATCGACCTTCCTACTTGGATCCTTCATATCGGAAATATTTTTATTCGAAAAGTTGAATGTAGTAGATTGCGAGAATAAATGAAGAAAGAGATGATAAGAATGAAAAAATACTTTAAAAGTTTAAATGAAGAATTTGCGCGCAATCAACAGGATCGGTGCCAAAAGCTGATCCTTTGCGCCTGCCGTTTAGCTGCCACCTAGCCGCCACCTAGCCGCCACATAGGTGCCGTTTAGGTGCCACCACCTAGCCGCCGCATGGGTGCCGGTTAGCTGCCAAACGCCACTTAGATGCCAGATACTCCCCGACTTGACCTTATTCGCCGTTTCGATCCCATTTCGGTGCCACACCGGCTAACTCCCATTTACTTCGGCTAACTGCCATTTTTCACGGCTAACTGCCGTTTCCAGCGGCTAACTCCCGAAACTCGTGGCTAACTCCCAGATAGGTGCCACCCACGCGCCAAAAATTACGTGAGTATGTAATTTGAAAATGTTTAGGTTTCAGGTAGGAATCAAAATTATTTCATTTTTTCTTAGCAATATTTTCTATTTCGCTTTACATGTTATACTAAAATTGATCTAATTGTTCAACCAATAGGAGAAATTACCAAAAGTGGAGTCTTCCATCGACACACTATAAGTGATTGAGTTCACAACTTTGAGAAATGTGATTTTTCTGTAGTTAAAGTATCACATACTAAAAGACCATATCAACAGGAGTTGTACATTCTGTGAGTTGTAGAGGAGGAGTATTCATTCCAGTCTTTCTGTGAATTATCAATGACAATCCACACTATTTAATACCACAGTCGAAAACTTTTTGAAATGTGTTGGCAAGGATGAAAATTGTGACATGAATTCGGCATCTTTTTCCGAGTTAAACCTTCAGCGAAGGGTAGTTCTGCGACTTCAATTCCTCTGTTCGCCTCCAAATTACAATTGATTTAACCCTCGTTTAGTTTTAACAGGAAGTTGGTATTGTACAGTAATCACCACAGAAAAGTCAAGTGACTCGGCCTAGATCGAACCCCAGCAGACATCGTCGAACGAAAACGATGACAAATGAAATTTATGCCTTCCCTGCACAACGTATATAACTGGAATCTTCTAGACAAAAGCAAAACTATGATCTAAAGCTACTGCTATTTCAATATGCAAAAAAAGAAAGCTATTCGCGAGTCCTCAGCTCCACGCGGTCAAAAAGTCCACCACCTCCATGATGTTGCTCATCCGCATATTACACAACCGACAACGTATATTCTCACTTATATTTGCAAAATAGTTCCTGCTCAGATAAATTTCAGCTGTAACCTTCCTCTAACGAATTATAATACATTCGGGGTAATCCAGCGTGTTACCGCTGAACAGGACTTCGAAACTTGAAATCAAGTCGAGAAATGGGTCAAAGTTTATTTTAGCTTGTAATAACCGGAGTTTTGGCAGGAGGATATCGGGAACGTACCCAGTAAACATCAGACTGATGTGTACCAAGATAGTCACTACGTATGCTATTGGGCATGCTTTCTGTCTGAATAGGAATGACTTGAGTTATGGTCAAAAACTTTCTTGCCAACCTAATACATTCGATACTTTTTCAGTCGTACTGTCTGAAATTATTCTGGAGATATTCCGAATCGAGCTGAAAAAGGTTTCGTTGGGATGAATGTACTTAGTGCGAAAACTTTCGAAGAATAGTTCATATCGGTTCTGTGAAACATAAAATTCATGGTGACTGAGGTGAGACAGAAAAAACACTTTTCTGACTTTCCAACATGATAACTACGAACTGGGTTCTTTCTACGGTTTCAAAAACTGTATATTATATTCAGAAGGAGGAGAAAACTGATGTCTCTACGGTTCCAATCAATACGTTCCCATATTTGTAGTTTCAGTTTCAACACTCCAGAATTACTGCACAAACGACAAAGAAGCCCCTATCGATCATCCAACAATATACTGGCATTACGATTGGGTTGAAACTGAACATTCTTCACATTTTTAGTAGGAATGCGAACCAAATATTCTAATCTGAATTTTCGAGTTGGTTTACAAAATTGACGGTTTCAAAAGTTTCGTATTTTATTTACCAACTTGCATTTTCTAATTGACTTCGGCCGGATAATTCAGATTTAAAATGTGGCAAAAATGTTTTTTTCCTAAATGTTTTTGGGACGGGAAACAATATTCAAATCAAAATTTAACGTCAGACTATAAAAAAGTAACAAATTTATTATCAAAAGATTCAACAAATAATGCATAAGAAAATAATGGGCCCGAGTTTAATCGAATCACTTCACAGAAGCGTATTGAGAGAGAAAAGTGAATCGGAATTGATGATGAGTAGTTCCAATGCCAATTGAAATGCAATTATACCAGATGATAGTTCTTGATACGAAGTGAACACCGGTCTGCAAATTAGTTTTTGAATAAAAATTTTGGTTTCAATTAAGAATCAAAATTATTGTCTTTTTTCTTATTTTAGTAATAGCAATATTTCTGTTGTCAATCCAACTTTTCCTCCATACCTGAAGAGGGTGGGTGTCCAAACTTTTGACAAATTATTCGAATTCATGACGGTGGTGAACATGACACTTTTGCAAGATGTTTGACTAGATACCGGAGAACTGTTTGGTTTGAATGAGGCAGCTGAGATAGGGCTTCACGGATTCCGTCGATTTTCTGGAAAATATGGAATTAGGCATATTAGGAATCATAGATTTTATGAGCAAGTAGAAACTGAAAATGTCAAAATAATCCGTTTCATCTACTTCTTTTATTTTTAAGATTCTCTATTTTATCTAATTATATGAGCCCTCACCTCTTTATCATCCGCAGCGATCATAACTTGTTTCCATCTCGAATGATAATCCGTTGGAATCAGAGATTCTGGAAGACAAGAGAAGAAAGTTTTGAGAGCTGTAGCTGCCACGTGGACAGGTGTATCGAATGAGGAGACGTCGAATTCACCCTAAAAATGTACATGATTGAATGAAAAGCAGTTTCAAAATTGTTTTAAAAGCATTGATACTTCAAAAATAGTTGTTTGTCAGTTGAAAACATACACTTTTCAAAAACCTCTTCTCCACTTCGGCGAGATGTGTTTGGTTTCCAGGTACCCGATACAATCCTTCTTGCTCGAATCCTCCGTTCTAAATTTCAATTTTAAGTACAATTTCAGTTTCGGTAACGATACTTTTTCAGTCGTACTGTCTGAAATTATTCTGGAGATATTCCGAATCGAGCTGAAAAAGGTTTCGTTGGGATGAATGTACTTAGTGCGAAAACTTTCGAAGAATAGTTCATATCGGTTCTGTGAAACATAAAATTCATGGTGACTGAGGTGAGACAGAAAAAACACTTTTCTGACTTTCCAACATGATAACTACGAACTGGGTTCTTTCTACGGTTTCAAAAACTGTATATTATATTCAGAAGGAGGAGAAAACTGATGTCTCTACGGTTCCAATCAATACGTTCCCATATTTGTAGTTTCAGTTTCAACACTCCAGAATTACTGCACAAACGACAAAGAAGCCCCTATCGATCATCCAACAATATACTGGCATTACGATTGGGTTGAAACTGAACATTCTTCACATTTTTAGTAGGAATGCGAACCAAATATTCTAATCTGAATTTTCGAGTTGGTTTACAAAATTGACGGTTTCAAAAGTTTCGTATTTTATTTACCAACTTGCATTTTCTAATTGACTTCGGCCGGATAATTCAGATTTAAAATGTGGCAAAAATGTTTTTTTCCTAAATGTTTTTGGGACGGGAAACAATATTCAAATCAAAATTTAACGTCAGACTATAAAAAAGTAACAAATTTATTATCAAAAGATTCAACAAATAATGCATAAGAAAATAATGGGCCCGAGTTTAATCGAATCACTTCACAGAAGCGTATTGAGAGAGAAAAGTGAATCGGAATTGATGATGAGTAGTTCCAATGCCAATTGAAATGCAATTATACCAGATGATAGTTCTTGATACGAAGTGAACACCGGTCTGCAAATTAGTTTTTGAATAAAAATTTTGGTTTCAATTAAGAATCAAAATTATTGTCTTTTTTCTTATTTTAGTAATAGCAATATTTCTGTTGTCAATCCAACTTTTCCTCCATACCTGAAGAGGGTGGGTGTCCAAACTTTTGACAAATTATTCGAATTCATGACGGTGGTGAACATGACACTTTTGCAAGATGTTTGACTAGATACCGGAGAACTGTTTGGTTTGAATGAGGCAGCTGAGATAGGGCTTCACGGATTCCGTCGATTTTCTGGAAAATATGGAATTAGGCATATTAGGAATCATAGATTTTATGAGCAAGTAGAAACTGAAAATGTCAAAATAATCCGTTTCATCTACTTCTTTTATTTTTAAGATTCTCTATTTTATCTAATTATATGAGCCCTCACCTCTTTATCATCCGCAGCGATCATAACTTGTTTCCATCTCGAATGATAATCCGTTGGAATCAGAGATTCTGGAAGACAAGAGAAGAAAGTTTTGAGAGCTGTAGCTGCCACGTGGACAGGTGTATCGAATGAGGAGACGTCGAATTCACCCTAAAAATGTACATGATTGAATGAAAAGCAGTTTCAAAATTGTTTTAAAAGCATTGATACTTCAAAAATAGTTGTTTGTCAGTTGAAAACATACACTTTTCAAAAACCTCTTCTCCACTTCGGCGAGATGTGTTTGGTTTCCAGGTACCCGATACAATCCTTCTTGCTCGAATCCTCCGTTCTAAATTTCAATTTTAAGTACAATTTCAGTTTCGGTAAGCTTACATTCTCAATGAACTGAATGCATTTCTCCAAGTAAACCGGAATTCCAGAAGTGGAAGTTGAGCATAACAATTCCAGATTCTCATTCGATGCAATCACTCCTTGAGTACTGGTACTGGCTGGTGTGTAGCTGATGAGGGAGGTGCTTAGCTGGAATGGATAATAATGAAATGAGATCGTTTTCAGATTGACAAAGTCCAGAAAATATTGTTTCGAGAAACTGAAAGTTTGAGTTGAAATAGAAACTTACATCATGAGTTGCACTCTTATTCTTCATCAGTCGTTTTGAAGATTTCGATGGAAACCATGATAATACATTCGACACTTTTTCCGTCGTACAGTCTGAAATTCACGGCGTCGCCACAACGACGGTGGCCGCGAAAATTGCAAAAGTTTGGCCACCACTGTTAAGCACATGAAATTTCGTACTTTTTTCTCTCGCGATTTCTCAAAAAGTTATTAGTCAAAGTGAGATTTTCAAGCATAAATATGTTGATCAAAACACGAGTAATCCAAATATGGCAAAATTGACAAGGGTTACCGACTTCGTTTTTGCGCTGTTGCTTCGAGAAAAAAGCTGATTTTCAGCGCCAAAAGGAAAATGCGTTCAGATTTGATCATCGATATCTCGAAAAATTATTTGTCAAAATTATTAAAAATCATATAAATTTGTAGCTTGAAGCATACTGAATCCAAAAATGTAAAAAATTGTATAGGCTGCCAATTTCATTTTCGAGATCGGGCCGTAACAATCTTAGCTATTTCCCAGTGAATTCTACTAAACAGTGCAAAAAGTCAGAGTATTAAATAATGGATTGTAAACATTTCCGAAAGCTAGAAATGAAGATATATACTGATTATGTCACAATAAATCGATATTTTGGAAGAAGAATATATTTTTAGCGTTTCGTTTTTGCGAATCCGGCTCAAATTTCTCAGCGAAATTTCGAAATCGCAACAAAATTGAGTGTTTTGAATGTCGAATTTCTCAAAAAGTTATTAGTCCAGATTTTATTTTTTGGTGTTAAATAAAAGATAAAATCACGCTAATTTTGAATTTATAAAAATATATGGGTGTTGCCTACTTCGATTTTGCGCTAGAGCTCGACCAAGAAGTGCAACTTTTTAATGCTGTAACCGACAGTTTTTACTCAAAAAATTACGTTCGTGACATGAAAACTGGCTGAAGAGATATTGTAAACCTAATAAAACTGTTTTATGTTTATTTATTGCGTTTTGCGACTCTAATTTCGAGAAATTCGGTTTTTTGGCAAAAATTCTGCAAAGAAAGTTATGCGACAAAGTCGAAATTCTTTGAAAACTGATTTCTCGGTGCTTCTTTTGTCTAACTCAATGAAATTTTACCGGAAGATAGAAAAAAGAGTGCTCTAAGTTTTGGAATAAAAAATTATAAGTGTTTACGGCTTAATTTTGGAGCTTTTGTGAAAAATATCTGAAAAATTCAACAAAACTGCTGCGCGTCGGTAACACGAAAATCGATTCTTTGAAAAACTCGGCTCAAATTCTGAAAAAGCTTGTTTATATACATTTTTGAGCATTTTAAACACGTTCCAGCAAAAAAAATACACGAAAATGTCTGTATTCTTGAGATATCAGTTGTTGAATGCACAAATCTCTTAATGCTCATTTCCCTGTTTTTTGTAAATTTTTCACAAATGTTTTTTTCATCAAAAAATCAAAATTAGTGTTATCAACGTTTCTAGTGGAGCTTTTCATCAAATTTCATTCGAAATTCGGAGATCGACAAGCTTTTCGATACTCGAAAAAATATTTTTTCGGGTTACTGTACTTTTCGCTGCGTACCTCCGCTGAGTATCTATCGCACGATTTTTCTAGTCCCTCGTCGTTTTGGCGACGCCGTGAATTATTCTGGATTTTAATGGTGCAGATGCTCAAAAACTGTTGAAATGAGATGTTTGTCAAAAAATGTAAAATTTGAAACAGTATTTTTACGTAATTCCTTCAGATAGTTCTTTGTTTTTCTAGCTAAAAATTAAGCTTTAATTACACTCTTCCGGGTAGAACTCACTCAACGACGAATAAAACTTCGCCTTCCTATCAGTTCTCGGTGAATGTGGCAGAGATCTCGTTGCCATTTTCTCCAGAAACGAAGAAATTTGTTCAGGAGACGTTGTCACTGAGCTCTTCTTCTTATTCTCCTCTTTACTCTTTTTCTCCTCCCCGTCCGTTTCCAACAGGTTTTTTCTCAGCCGGAATGACGTGGCAACTTTACGAACAAATCGATTTCCTTTCTCTTTTTCTGGAACTTTCGTAAGGGATTCAATCGAGAGGGATTTCTGTTTTTGTTCAGCAGTCATTGCAGTTTCTGGATGGAGTTGGAATAGATTTGATGTTCGATGCAGGCGATTTATGGAGTCAGTCGACAGAGAGACACACGAGGTACGGGAACGACGGGAGACATCAGCGGATACTGCTCGGGGTGCTGGAATACGTGAAACAGGATTTTGCAGAATATTGAGAATGTATCTTGCTCAATTAAAATACTATTTGAAACACATTATGAAAATTTTTTTAACAGTTTCATCATTATGCAAAAAAGAAAAACATACATACTACCACAGTTCGTTAAGTGTTTGAAGAAATACAATTTCAAAATCTCACCTGGACTCGATCCGGAAACAGTAGACGTTGTGCTCCTTGTTTCCGGGGATGACTCATAGTTATGGTGGTAACTTGTCGCTGTCTTTGGAGATGATCCATTCACTTGGATGATTGTGTGTACAGCGTCCTGAAAATGCAATATTTCTGTTTTATACTATTCACACATATTAAACTTTTTGAACAAGTTTACTCCGTGCTTCATTGTTAGACGTAGTAGCTCAAAAAACGAAACTTGGTTCAAAATATTGAGGATAGTTATGTTTTGAGGAATGGTATGTTTCATAGTTTCTATATCTGATCACTATTGTACATATTTCTTTGGTCGTTTGTTTATGGCTGTATGTTTAGCAAAATTCACTTTATCCAATGAATGCTTTGATGAGGAAGGTTCTTATTGCAGTGGCTTAGGAAGTCGGTCTGACAACAATTACCCAAAATATCAACCTCACTACGCGGGAGAGGGAAACATTATACCAAACACGAAAAAAATCTGTTTCATAATTTCTATACCTTCTTAAAGTCGTACACGGTTACTTGATCGAGTTTCGCGATAAAAATAGCTGTCATACATATTCAATAATTGCTTACTACTCTTTTCATAAGTTGATGGCTCAACCATGAGAAGAAACTCACATTAACCAACGAATAAGCAGGTGAGAAATCGACAGCTTCCGGTGTTGCCAATGGTGCTGGTTGAATTTCAATAGGGGAACTATAGAAGTGTGACATGATTAGTGAATCTGTTCGGGTTACACGATTCCTGAAATTTAGCTCATTAGAAAAACTAATTTCAAATCGAACTGAATGAATTGTGAAGAGTCAGAAACTGTAACAAACCTAATATTGGAATTAACTGCTTTCTGTCGTCTACTTCGATTTGTAATGTCGGGTTCTGGAAGAAAAAACGAATTATTTTCACTAATTAAGCTTCATTACTCACTTGTTAACAGTTGTATTCCAGAAGTTGTGAAAGAAGGTGCGAGTATTGAGGGTCGGTCATTTTCCAAACTGCTTCTGAAAATCAACAAGAAAATTAATCCAGTTTCAAGTAGCTGATAAAATCGAAAAAATCAAACAAGTTCAATGGTCCTCTGTTCCTAGCTATAACTCAATTCAAAGTAGAGCTAATTGGTTGTACTTGTCCATCCAAAACATCGTGAAGGAACTCCATTAGTTGTTGATTTGACACATTCGATTTGTTCTTTCGTTCTCTGAAGTCAATCACTGCGAACCGTGCACCGATGGATTTGCAGAGCTCTGCACCTTCTGTGAGATATTCCAAATCGAGCTGAAAAAGGTTTCGTTGGGATGAATGTACTTAGTGCGAAAATTTTCGAAGAATAGTTCATATCGGTTCTGTGAAACATAAAATTCATGGTGACTGAGGTGAGACAGAGAAAACACTTTTCTGACTTTCCAACATGCAAGCTACGAACTGGTCGTCTTTCTACGGTCTCAAAAACTGTTCAGAGGGAGGAGAAAACTGATGTCTCTACGCCTGAAAAAGTAAAAAATCAGAGGTATCACCGACCTCTAAATATTGTGACAAGGAATCCGAAGAAAATTAACATACTAAAGTAAGACCACGGTTTTTATCAATCTAGTTTTTAGACGCAGCTAACAAAATCTTCTGAAAAAAAATCAATTTCCTTTTTAAAGTAACGCACTCAAGAATTTCTGTTCTGTCTATTGTATATAAAGATCATATTTTATTTCCACCGCGTAACAACTAACATCTTCCAATCAAAAACATTACCTAATCTTTGAAAAAAAAAATTGAAAATTCCACTAAATATCGTAAAAAATGAAAAGTACCACTTTTTTACTATTATTCCGTAACATTGTACCTGAAATATTTCCGTTTTATCGACTGCTTATCAAAATCCGATATTCTGTTTGAAACAGTCAGACGAGCGAATAACCAATAACCATTGTTGTCAAGGCCCGGCCAAATCATTTTAAATCAAACAAAAAATAATCATTTTATCCCAAATTTGAAATTTTATGTGGCCATTTTTGATGCTTTTTCAGAAATTCTTCTACTTCTGAGTGATAGTCGAAAATTTGACTTTTTCGCGAAAAAAATTCAAAAATTCGAAAAAAATTAGAATGTTTGAATTTGGCGCCAATTTTCCGGGCCGGGTCGGGCCGGGCTTTGTCAACTATGCCAATAACCAAAATCTTCCAGTCAAAAACACGTAATTTTCATAATTTCTACTGGTTCGAACTGCCTTCTTGAATACATATAAATTTTGTTACTCACTGGTTCGAAGAATTGTTCCTAAACCCATTTTTTTCAGTCAATTGAGAACGATAACAGTAACAGGATAAGCGGCAATGTCCAGCAACAAGAGAAAATGCAGAATTTGAGGAATCAAGTGGATTCTGTTAAAGCGGTTAGTTGGATGGAATTCTGAATCGTAATACTAGCTTTTAGATCTGAATACTCCAGTTTCAAGTACTTTTTGAAACAGTGGGAGCAAAAGAAAAACAATTCTAGTTATCCTTTTAATTCCAGGTGATAGTGGACAACGTGGAACGAATTCTGGAACGAGGAGAACGATTAGACAATATCGAGAGAAGAACAGAGCAGTTGAATGCAACGGTTTGTGTTCATTTTTAGTTTCGAGAATTCCAGTATTGTATAAAATGAAAAGTATCACCTTTTTACTACTGTTCCGTAACATTATTATCTGAAATGACATTTTAACGGAGCAATGTTTGATTTTCATTGCCAATTTCAAATTCACCGCCCGTAAAGTGCAACGAAAGTTCTGTATGTTGAATGCGAAATGGACAATCATTCTGGCAATCGTCATTCTTATCGTATTCACCGTACTCCTCCTTCTCATTCTTCATTGGACTGGAGTCATCGGAAAGAGGAATAATCTCTCTGTGTGTGAATTTTGTGTCATTATCGTACTTATTTTGAGAAAATTGTAAAAAAAGAAAAGTAAAGAGTATTTTTTCTGAAACTTGATGGGAAAATTCACAGACTATTCTCCGTTTCTTAGAAGGTGGAAATGATTTTGATCTAGGTGTGAAGACGATTCCACCACATCACATTGGCTAGTGAAAAAAAGAAATGCACAAACAATGAACTTCAAAAATAGATAGTAGCTACGAACACGTGGTAATTATTAGTTTGTAAATATAGTAGAAACTCAGCTGGAGATAATTCACTCCAATAAGTTTCCAGAAATCTTCATTAGTTATTTTTGTATTTTATTCGTCTTATGGACGTTCCAACAACAAACTAAAACCCTTGGTGGCTTTGACTGAACTTTGATACAGCAAAAAAATCATTCATAATAAATTTATTACCGTAATGAAATTCAACAAATAATGCAAAAAAAAATAATGGGCCCGAGTTAATCGAATCACTTCACAGAAAGGTATTGAGAGAGAAAAGTGAATCGGAATTGATGATGAGTAGTTCCAATGCCAATTGAAATGCAATTATACCAGATGATAGTTCTTCATACGAAGTGAACACCGGTCTGCAAAATATGTATTTAAAAAAAATTTAGGTTTCAGGTGGGAATCAAAAATATTCCATTTTTTCTTAGTAATTGTTTGTAGCGGCATTGTGAATTTAACTTTCCCAACATACCTGAAGAGGGTGGGTGTCCAAACTTTTGACAAATTATTCGAATTCATGACGGTCTTTGGTGAACATGACACTATTGCAAGATGTTTGACTAGATACCGGAGAACTGTTTGGTTTGAATGAGGCAGGTGGGATAGGGCTTCACGGATTCCGTCGATTTTCTGGAAAATATGGAATTATGCATATTAGGAATCATAGATTTTGCGAACAATTCAAAACTAAAAGTGTCAAAATATTCCGTTTCACCTATTTATTTCATTTTCAAGATTCTCTATTCCATCTAATCAGGAGAGATCCTAACCTCCTTATCATCCGCAGCCATCATCACTTGTTTCCACCTTGAATGATAATCAGTTGGAATCAGAGATTCTGGAAGACAAGAGAAGAAACTTTTGAGAGCTGTAGCTGCCACGTGAACAGGTGTGTCGAATGAGGAGACGTCGAATTCGCCCTGGAAATATATATAATTGAATACATTTCAGTTTCAAAATTGTTTTGAAAGCATCGATACTTCAAAATTAATAGTTGTTTGTCAGTTGATAACTCACACTTTTCAAAAACCTCTTCTCCACCTCGGCGAGATGTGTCTGGTTTCCAGGTACCCGATACAATCCTTCTTGCTCGAATCCTCCATTCTGAATTTCAATGATCAGTACAATTTCAAATCCCGTGCGCTTACATTCTCAATAAACTCAATGCATTTCTCCAAATAAATCGGAATTCCAGAAGTGGAAGTTGAGCATAACAGTTCCAGATTCTCATTCGATGCAATCACTCCTTGAGTACTGGTACTGGCTGGTGTGTAGCTGATGAGGGAGGTGCTTAGCTGGAATTGAATAATGTCTTGAAATCGTTTTTAGATTAACAAAGTCCAGAAAATACTGCTTCGTAAACTGAAAATTTAACAACTTACATCATGAGTTGCACTCTTATTCTTCATCAGTCGTTTTGAAGATTTCGATGGAAGCCATGATAATGCATTCGACACTTTTTCCGTCGTACTGTCTGAAATTATTCTGGACGTTAATGGTACAGAAGCGAAACAGTTACTATTTCAGAATGCTCGTTTTTTTCTTGCTAACAATTAAGTTTTAATTAAACATTAAATTGGTTAATAACTCACTCAACGACGAATACAACTTTGCCTTCCTATCAGTTCTCGGTGACTGTGGCAGAGATCTCGTTGCCATTTTCTCCAGAAACGAGGATATTTGTTCAGGAGACGTTGTCACTGAGCTCTTCTTCTTATTCTCCTCTTTGCTCTTTTTCTCTTCCCCATCCGTTTCCAACAGGTTTTTTCTCAGCCGGAATGACGTGGAAACTTTACGAACAAATCGATTTCCTTTCTCTTTTTCTGGAACTTTTGTTAGAGATTCAATCGAGAGAGATTTCTGTTTTTGTTCAGCAGTCCTTGCAGTTTCTGGATGGAGTTGGAATAGATTTGATGTTCGATGCAGACGATTTATGGAGTCTGTTGACAGAGAGACACATGAGGTACGGGAACGACGGGAGACATCAGCGGATACTGCTCGGGGTGCTGAAATACGTGAAGCGGGATATTACAGAAAAGGATATTACAGAAACACATTATGAAAAAATTAACAGTTTCATCGTCGTACAAAATAATAATAATAGATTCTACCATAATTCGTCCGCTGTAAACTGGTAAAATTCTAAAACTCCCACCTGGACTTGATCCGGAAACAGTAGACGTTGTGCTCCTTGTCTCCGGGGATGACTCATAGTTATGGTGGTAACTTGGCGGTGTCTTTGGAGATGACCCATTCACTTGGATTATAGTATGTACAGCGTCCTGAAAACATAATATTTCAGTTTCATACTATTCACAACTAATAAACATTAGCTTAGGAATAAGTTTTGACAAGTTTTTCGAATCTTCACCGATACACAAATGAGATTCTATTGATTTCATAATAAATACAGCTAAACTCATATTTACCAAGTTTTTATTGCATAGGCTTAGGAAATTCGTCTGAGTACAAATATTCAAACGTATCAACCTCGCTACGCAGATGAAGTTACAAATATATGTACCAGAAAGTTATGTTTCATAATTTTTATACATTCTCAATGTCGTGTACACGGTCACTTGATAACATATTAACCAATGAAGAATATTTTGAGGAAGGCTTCTTCTCACATGGTATTTAACGCGAAAAATAATACTTTTATCAGTCAATGGGGAACGACAACAGTAACAAGAAAAACGACAATGTCCAGCAACAAGAGAAAATGCAGAATTTGAGGAATCAAGTGGATTCTGTTAAAGCGGTTAGTTCGTCTGGGTAGTACTCAATTCTGAAATTATCTGTTTCAAGTAGTCTTTGAAACAGTGAAAAAAAAAGAAAAACCAGACTTGTCACGGGCCGGTCCGAAATCAAACATATTCTCGGGCTGTTTTGAAACATTTTTTGAAACATTTTTGAAAGTTTGATGTTTTTTTGGAAATTTTTTGAAAAAAAAGTTTTCGAATAAAAATGCAAAATTCAATAGAAAGGTAAATATGTATGATAATTTAAGCATTATTACTCTAAATTTTCGAAAAATTTCAGAAAATTATGTTACAAAATGAGTACACATCTTTGAATCCGGGGTGACGGGCGGGCCGGGTCGAGATAAATTTCGGCCCGGCCGGCCCGATTTTTGACAAGTATGCTAATAACTACTTTTTTCCAGTCAATGGAGAACGACAACAGTAAAAAGAAAAACGACAATGTCCAACAGCAAGAGAAAATGCAGAATTTGAGGAATCAAGTGGATTCTGTTAAAGAGGTTAGTTTCTTGGAAGCACCACTAATAGTTTTTATCTCTGAGAACTTCGGTTTCAATGTACTTTTTGAAACAGTGGGAGAGAAAAAGAAAAACAATTCGAGCCTTTTCAAATTCCAGGTGATGGTGGACAATGTGGAACGAATTCTGGAACGAGGAGAGCGATTAGACAATATCGAGAGAAGAACAGAGCAGTTGAATGCAACGGTTCGTGTCTATTTTCAAAAAAAGGGCCCCTGAGAAAAGTGCTGAAAAGCAAAATCAGTAAAAATTATAGTAAAAAAGAAAAGTAGCACATTACTGTTCCGTAACATCTTTGTCTGAAATGATATCTGACCTAACCAGTTTTTCATTTTCATTTCCAGAGTGCCAATTTCAAATTCACCGCCCGTAAAGTGCAACGAAAGTTCTGTATGTTGAATGCGAAATGGACAATCATTCTGGCAATCGTCATTCTTATCGTATTCACCGTACTCCTTCTTCTCATTCTTCATTGGACTGGAGTCATTGGAAAGAGGAATAATGATTGATTCTCTCTGTGTGAATTTTGTGTCATTATCGTACTTATTTTGAGAAAATTTTGAAAAAAGAGAAATAAAAAGATTGTTTTCTGAAACTTGATGGGAAAATTCAAAGACTATTCTCCGTTTCTTAGAAGGTGGAAATGATTTTGATCTAGGTGTAAAGACGATTCCACCACATCACATTGGCTAGTGAAAAAAAGAAATGCACAAACAATGAACTTCAAAAATAGATAGTTCACAAATTTAATTTGAACAGAGACGAGCCAAGTAACATAGTTCTGTTGTTATCGAGATTAGTTTGTAAATATAGAAGAAACTCACTAGGGAAGGCCTCCAGGTGGTGACCGTGGAGATGTGGGTCGTGACCTATATCGTTGGAAAGCTGAGAAAACGCCACACGCTACACGCTAAACACGCTAAACACGCTAAACACGGTAAACACGCTAAATGTAGCTACGAACACGTGGTAATTATTAGTTTGTAAATATAGTAGAAACTCAGCTGGAGATAATTCACTCCAATAATCAGGTTTCCAGAAATCTTCATTAGTTATTTTTGTATTTTATTCGTCTTATGGACGTTCCAACAACAAACTAAAATCCTTGGAGGCTTTGACTGAACTTTGATACAGCAAAAAAATCATACATAACACGGTCTCCCAAAGTCATATTCGATCTCCCCTCACTAAACGAAAAATTTGATAAATTTGCAGGTCTAAAAGTGAATTTTTTAATTTTTAGCGTAAAGCTAAAGATGAAAAAAAAAATTCACAGAACTAAAATGTCAGAAAAATCTATCCCCTAGAAGGTTTGTGGAATTTTTAAGTTTTGAGGGCAGCTAAAGTTATTTGGGTCGTTCTAACCTGTATCGTTCATTAAAATATAGGAGAATGGATATGATTTCCTTTCATCCAAAAACTACTGGTATTATGGTTGGGATGAAACTGAACATTCTTTTCACTTTTAATGGGAATGCAATCTTTCATTATTATACAATTTTCATGAAAATGAATATTCAAGTCTGAATTTTTGAGTTGTTTAATGAAACTCGCGGTTTCAGAAGGCTTGTATTAGATCTACCAACTTGATTTTATAATCAGCGATGTGCAACTTTTCAAATAAAATTGTGACAATCGGAAACATTGGCAACGATTTTCCCTCCCTAATGTTTTGGGAACGCAAAAATTGAAATTTCAAGTCTGACAATGAAAAGTAACAAATTTATTATCAAAAGATCCAACAAATAATGCATAAGAAAATAATGGGCCCGAGTTTAATCGAGTCACTTCACAGAAGCGTATTGAGAGAGAAAAGTGAATCGGAATTGATGATGAGTAGTTCCAATGCCAATTGAAATGCAATTATACCAGATGATAGTTCTTCATACGAAGTGAACACCGGTCTGCAAAATATGTATTATAAAAAGATTTAGGTTTCAGGTGGGAATCAAAAATATTCCATTTTTTCTTAGCAATTGTTTGTCGCGGCATTGTGAATTTAACTTTTCCAACATACCTGAAGAGGGTGGGTGTCCAAACTTTTGACAAATTATTCGAATTCATGACGGTCTTTGGTGAACATGACACTTTTGCAAGATGTTTGACTAGATACCGGAGAACTGTTTGGTTTGAATGGGGCAGGTGGGATAGGGCTTCACGGATTCCGTCGATTTTCTGGAAAATATGGAATTAGGCATATTATGAACCATGGATTTTGTGAACAACTAGAAACTGAAAATGTTAAAATAATCCGTTTCATCTAATTCCTTTATTTTCATGATTCTCTGTAGCACCTAATATTACGATCGAATACAACTGCTCACTTCCTTATCATCCGCAGCCATCATCACTTGTTTCCACCTTGAATGATAATCAGTTGGAATCAGAGATTCTGGAAGACAAGAGAAGAAACTTTTGAGCGCTGTAGCTGCCACGTGGACAGGTGTGTCGAATGACGAGACGTCGAATTCGCCCTGGAAATATATATAATTGAATACATTTCAGTTTCAAAATTGTTTTGAAAGCATCGATACTTCAAAATTAATAGTTGTTTGTCAGTTGATAACTCACACTTTTCAAAAACCTCTTCTCCACCTCGGCTAGATGTGTTTGGTTTCCAGGTACCCGATATAATCCCTCTTGCTCGAATCCTCCGTTCTGAATTTCAATTTTAAGTATTGTTTCAAATCAGGAAAGCTTACATTCTCAATAAACTCAATACACTTCTCCAAGTAAACCGGAATTCCAGAAGTGGAAGTTGAGCATAACAATTCCAGATTCTCATTTGATGCAATCACTCCTTGAGTACTGGTACTGGCTGGTGTGTAGCTGATGAGGGAGGTGCTTAGCTGGAATGGGTAATAATGAAATGAGATCGTTTTCTGGTTGACCAAGTCCAGAAAAAACTGCTTGGAGAAACTGAAAAGTAAATGAAAATGGCAACTTACATCATGAGTTGCACTCTTATTCTTCATCAGTCGTTTTGAAGATTTCGATGGAAGCCATGATAATACATTCGACACTTTTTCCGTCGTACTGTCTGAAAATTTTCTGGTTTTTGATTATTCAAATGTTCGCATAATGTTGAGCTGGGGCATTTGTCAAAAGATGTAAGATTCGAAACAGTTACTATTTCAGATACTTATTTTCTTCTCGCTAACAAATATGGTTTCATTAAACACTCAATTAATTGATAACTCACTCAAAGACGAATACAATTTTGCCTTCCTATCCGTTCTCGGTGACTGTGGCAGAGATCTCGTTGCCATTTTCTCCAAAAACGAAGAGATTTGTTCAGGAGACGTTGTCACTGAGCTCTTCTTCTTATTCTCCTCTTTGCTCTTTTTCTCTTCCCCATCCGTTTCCAACAGGTTTTTTCTCAGCCGGAATGACGTGGCAACTTTACGAACAAATCGATTTCCTTTCTCTTTTTCTGGAACTTTCGTTAGAGATTCAATCGAGAGAGATTTCTGTTTTTGTTCAGCAGTCATTGCAGTTTCTGGATGGAGTTGGAATAGATTTGATGTTCGATGCAGACGATTTATAGAGTCAGTCGACAGAGAGACACATGAGGTACGGGAACGACGGGAGACATCAGCGGATACTGCTCGGGGTGCTGGAATACGTGAAGCGGGATTATACAGAATATTGAAAACATATCCCGCTCAATTTCAAAATAAGGTGAAACACATTATGAAAAAATTAACAGTTTCATCGTCATACAAAATAATAATAATAGATTCTACCATAATTCGTCCGCTGTTTGAACGGGTAAAATTCTAAAACTCCCACCTGGACTTGATCCGGAAACAGTAGACGTCGTACTCCTTGTTTCCGGAGATGACTCATAGTTATGGTGGTAATTTGGCGGTGTCTTTGGAGATGCCCCATTCACTTGGATTATTGTGTGCAAGGCGTCCTGAAAAAATAATAATTCAGTTTCCCACTTCCTACATCTCTTACACATTTTGAACACGTTTGCTCCTTGTTTGACTAGTTTTTTCGTATCAGGACACACGAGAGAGATGCTATTAGTTTCATCATTATTACAAACATATTTCATAGTTTCTATATCTGATCACTATTGTACATATTTCTTTGGTCGTTTGTTTATGGCTGTATGTTTAGCAAAATTCACTTTATCCGATAAATACTTTGATGAGGAGGGTTCTTATTGCAGAGGCTTAGGAAATCGGTATGACAACAATTACCCAAAAATATCAACCTCACTACGCGGGAGAGGGAAACATTGTACCAAACACGAAAAAGTTCTGCTTCATAATTTCTATACCTTCTTAAAGTCGTACACGGTTACTTGATCGAGTTTCGCGATAAAAATAGCTGTCATACATATTTAATAATTGCTAGATACACTGTTCCTAACGTTAATTTCTCTACTGAAAGAAACTCACATTAACCAACGAATAAGCAGGTGAGAAATCGACAGCTTCCGGTGTTGCCAATGGTGCTGGTTGAATTTCAATAGGTGAACTATAGAAGTGTGACATGATTAGCGGATCTGTTCGGGTTACACGATTCCTGAAATTTAGCTCATTAGAAAAACTAATTTCAAATCGAACTGAATGAATTGTGAAGAGTCAGAAACTGTAACTAACCTAATATTGGAATTAACTGCTTTCTGTCGTCTACTTCGATTTGTAATGTCGGGTTCTGGAAGAAAAAACGAATTATTTTCACTAATTAAGCTTTATTACTAACTTGTTAAAAACTGTATTCCAGAAGTTGTGAAAGAAGGTGCGAGTATTGAGGGTCGGTCATTTTCCAAACTGCTTCTGAAAATTAACAACAAAATTAATTCAGTTTCTAGTAGCTAATGAAGTTAAAAGAAACAAACAAGTTTAATGAGCACGCTCTTGTTACTCACATTTCCGAATTCGAAGTAGAGCTAATTGGTTGTACTTGACCATCCAAAACATCGTGTAGAAACTCCATTAGTTGTTGGTTTAACACATTCGATTTGTTCTTTCGTTTTCTAAAGTCAATCACTGCGAACCGTGCACCGATGGATTTGCAGAGCTCAGCGCCTTCAGTGAGATATTCCAAATCGAGCTGAAAAAGTTTTTGTGAAGTAGGTTTCGCAGTGCGAAAGATTTTCGGAGAATAGTTCATATCAGATTTCTGGGAAAAATAGCATTTATGGTGACTGAGATGGGGGCATTTCTTCACTGAAAGAGATCTATATCTTTTCAGACTTTTCAATTTCAGTTCTACGACCTCCAAGCTAACAAAGGAAACAACAGACAAACTAATTGATCTTCTCTCTACAGTTTCAAAAACTGTAAATTATTTTCAGTGCAAGCGCTAAACTATTATTACTACTCTAATTCTTGTTGTCTAAAAAAGTCAAAAATCAGAGGTATAGAGAGCGAAAAAAAGGGAAACGAGCTTTAGCTAGCCGCCTTGTCAAAGTAAACAAAAAGAAGGGAGAAATGGACGGTTTGTATCCACTCCTCTGTGCTCTCTCAAGTAGTTTTCTCTTCTCTTTTCCTCTCTATCTCTCGAATTTTACTCACGAACAGTCATCATTTACACATGCACATTGTCTCTATGGGACACAGGTTAACAATCAACTCGGACTGGCTGATATGACTGGTTTCTTTTCAGCAGGAAGCGTCTGGCATGTTTGAACAATATACTAGTGGAAATGATCATAGGCAATTGTTATGTTGGACATGAAACTTTGATTTTTTACTGTGTCAGATAGTTGTTTTCTAAATTGTTATGACTAGGTCACCGATTTAATTTCCAGTTTAGAGAACCGATGCAGAACGGAAATGACTAATGCTAATTTTTTTCAGAAATAGAAAAGTGAAATAACAGTCTTCGAACTTCGATCATTTTGTGACTGTATTGAAACCGTGTCACGTTGGTTACTCGAGAAATAAAGTTTGCCTGATATTCACTAGATAACTTATCTTGGGCTACTGGACTCATGGCCGTTTGCGCATCGGGACAAAATTGCGATAACGCTTAGTTTACAGAGAAAAAATATGCCGTCTTCCTTTTTTTTTCTTTTTTGTTTTTCAAATGATTTCACCAATTACGAATAGAACTTCTTTCGATACAAATAGTTTAGGAATAAAAAAAAGAAAGCTAAAAGTTCTGTTTCATAATCATTTCATTTTCAGATTCATTTTTGTAAATCTAATCCCTGAGATGAACAATGGCATCTAAAGAGCCTGTGTGCTGTCACATAATCTCTAAATCTGCTGAAAATACGAAAACTCCACAAATCACCGTTTCGAACGCTCATTTAAAGACAAACTAGCCATGCAGGAAGATTTGTGATCTGTCCAAACCAGCACGGTCAAACTTGCTTCGAAATAAAAATTGATACTCGAACAACAAAATATAGGGACGCACAATTTCGGTGAGATGTGACACAATCTTGTCAGGCTTAACAATTATAAACGGATCGTTGACCAGGCCAGTATAACTATTTTCATAATTGGGTCCCATATTTTGCGACCGAACGAAACGGTACATATTTTTTTAGTAGTCAAGCCAAAGTCAAGCAAAAATTTGTCGGTTCCAGCAACCAGAATTAGCTGACTCCGGAAAGATTGTAATATTGGTAGGATATCATAAAGCAGTTCAATGGCACTTGTTAATTTTAGTAGTCAAGCCAGGCAAGACTGTAAAAAATTGTCGGTTCCAGTAAACTTAGTTAATTGGCTTGTGGAAAGATTACCGTAGTAAAAGATTTGGATTGGTAGGAAATTACACAAATTCTCTCCAAAAATAGCAAAGAATTACTGTTTAAGAAAGTTTTCTAAAAGTGATCGGATTCAATTCTCACAGCCCAGGCTTTATAAAGCAATAACAACAAAATTTCAGAATTTCAAAATTTCAGAGCAAAAGGACCAATTTCAGACATTAAACAACAACAAAAATCAGACAGAAATTTCCTAAAACTTGCGTGGGAGCTTTCCAAATAAATACACACATTTACTATTTCCATTCATGACCCTGCCCCCCTCTGTGTTGCTCCAAACATTTCTATTGACTCACCTTCATTGAATCACTACCGCCTCCCTCCACAACGGCCACCACCAAAATACAATCGAAATTCACGGAATTCGTCTCGGACAGTTTTTCAATTGCACACCGTGCATAGTTGAAACTTGACGCCCTTTTCGAGTTGTACACGAATAAATAGCCATCAGTAAACTCAATGAATTGCTTCGGGTTTGTGTCATTCTTGTGGTGCCATGAGTGATAACTGCTCATTGAGATTTCGAGGGTGTTCCAGTTTTGAGTTGGCTCATCGAAGACTTCTAGGTAGTTAGACCCGTCAGAGGAATAGTTGAGATTTGATGATTTGATGAAGTCATTATGAAATAGAGCAGTGGCAAGCGAGTCAATGGATAACCGGTCACCACACATCGCACAGATCTGAAAAATGGGTAATGTGTGGAAAATGGGTAATGTGCGCTAGTAAAGACCAAATTGGCATGGGGTTTCAATGTGAAGGTTCTTTCCTTTGCACCAAGAAACCGATGTCAACTCACCGAGAAAACAGACATTAAAAACAAAACAGTCACGTGCTTCTGGCAAAACCAATAGTTTGGAAACTGTTGTAATTTTGTAAGAAAACGTTCAAACGAGTGTATAAGTTGTGCACTGCACAGTCTCCCAGACCCACAGTACCCCGCGACGGGAATTTTTCAGAAAAAAAATTTGAATGTTCGCAAAGGTGCGCGTTTGCATACCCCTCAATTTTCAGTTGATTTTTTAGCGTTATTTTTAGAAGGGCTATATTTCTTCAGAATCGAATATTTTTAAGTAAATTGACCCAATAAGTTATGAAGACAACCTTAAATTATCGATTTTTCACAATCTTTTCAGTTTTTATTGTTTTTCCAATGAGGAGATAGGTTTTTCCCGAGACATGGTGGAATCGCGTGTGAGTTCTCTTGTTTCGTTCTGTTTAAATTAGAAATATTTGTGTTTTTATATGAAATATAGTCGAAATACACATATGCGAAGAAGAAACTCTGAAAATAGAAAGAATTTTCAAACTAAATCCCCTTTTTAACAGAAAAAAAGGAGTAAAAGTGAATTTGTGGTCTCTTTCACGTACCTCTACATCGACTGTGAAGATGTCACTGAATTCGTCAAATATTCAGTAATTCGTACGTTTATGTATTAACTGTCGAAGTTATTTGATGTTTTGGAGCCTACAGCGATGTGCTGTTTATCGAAATTTGTCAAGAATTTTACTCTTTCGTTGTTTTTTCTTATTTTTCTCTTCTTCTATGCTTGATTATAACAATTGTAAGCTAAATCCGACTTGTAATTACAGAATGAACAAAAAAATCAGAAAGAATGGTGACAACAAACTTCAGTAGTTACTTGTATCTAGTCGGATGATACGTTTGTTAGGTTAATGAAAATTCTGTAATTACAAGTCGGATTTAGCTTACGATTGTTATAATCAAGCATAGAAGAAGAGAAAAATAAGAAAAAACAACGAAAGAGTAAAATTCTTGACAAATTTCGATAAACAGCACATCGCTGTAGGCTCCAAAACATCAAATAACTTCGACAGTTAATACATAAACGTACGAATTACTGAATATTTGACGAATTCAGTGACATCTTCACAGTCGATGTAGAGGTACGTGAAAGAGACCACAAATTCACTTTTACTCCTTTTTTTCTGTTAAAAAGGGGATTTAGTTTGAAAATTCTTTCTATTTTCAGAGTTTCTTCTTCGCATATGTGTATTTCGACTATATTTCTTATAAAAACACAAATATTTCTAATTTAAACAGAACGAAACAAGAGAACTCACACGCGATTCCACCATGTCTCGGGAAAAACCTATCTCCTCATTGGAAAAACAATAAAAACTGAAAAGATTGTGAAAAATCGATTATTTAAGGTTGTCTTCATAACTTATTGGGTCAATTTACTTAAAAATATTCGATTCTGAAGAAATATAGCCCTTCTAAAAATAACGCTAAAAAATCAACTGAAAATTGAGGGGTATGCAAACGCGCACCTTTGCGAACATTCAAATTTTTTTCTGAAAAATTCCCGTCGCGGGGTACTGTGAGACCGAAGAAAACAACTGCAAGTCCAATGGAGCGCATACGCATACCCCAGTCGGCGGCAAATTATTTTTTAACGTACGAATGTTGTATTTTCACTTTTTTTCGTTCTAATATTGCTTTTTCGTGTATTTTTTCACTGTCTGATAAAGTTTTTAATATTTCAGTGCAATCATCGTGCAAATTATGTTCATGGCAGTTTCGAAAGACGAGAAATGGCGGAAAATAGCGATATTTCCCGAAAAAATTTGTTTTGCGGTTAGTTAAACGATCACAACAGGTTATTCTTCTCCGATAAAATTTTTCAGAATTGTTACACCAGCTACATCATCAATAATCAATATATTTCAACGAATTTACGCCTCATTTGGCTTGCGGTTAGAAAGAATCAACTCTAAATACTTCTCCGCCCGTTATTTTCAGATTTCGTCGGAATTCACTTGCTGGAAACAAAAATTTATTCGAAGAAATCTTCTATTCCTCTTTGAACCAAGAAGAACCAATATCAAAAATAAGATTGAAATGGGATAATCGATCGACGATAAGAGTAGCTTTCTGGATCGGATCCCGAACAGCGGCAAATCGAACGTTGAGCCTGTTGAAGATAGCATGCAAGCTTTCGATTCCTTGCTCAGTCACTCTTCCCCAACTACGATAACGCTTCAGATATGGAATGAGATGAGACGACAATAAATGAAGCTTTGGAGTCACAGAAGCATCTGGTTGAGCTTCACGAAGATTTCCAACAAATCTCTCCAAAACTCTCTCAATTTCATCAATCTCGTCATCATTTTTCACTGAATTCGAAGCGGCCGACATCAATGTAGCAAGATCCAACATCACTGATCGCATCAAATCGATTTTTACTTTTTCTGAAGCGTTTGGAGCTCTTCTGCTGTTAGAAGTGAAAACCGCAAGCACTTTATCAATGGAAGAATGACGGAGAAACTTTCGAGCCTGGTTCCCTGTCAAATCTTGGTACCAAATTCTACTGTCACATCCGATACTTCTGAGAGCAGCTTCGAGAAGTTGACGAGTCGACACTTCAGTTTGAATACGGGAGCCTTTAAGATGTTGCTCCAATTTCAATCTCTCATTATCAGCAACTTCTAAGATATCCTGAGCTTGAAGGAGCTGCTCGTTCACCGATTTCAAAATTTCAAGGGCCAGAGAGAGACGATCGGGAATCGACGGAATCATTCCATGACGACAATCCAAGCAAACTGCATTCGATTGGTCCATCAGAAGTCGCTGCTCTTCAGTAATGTAAAATGCACAAACATCGTGAACGGCAGCTTTACACGAAGTGCACTGGAAGATAGAAGAATCCCGAAAAGATGACTTTTTAGAAGATCCAACAATACAAAACGAAGATGTGCAGTGAAAAGAATTCGTTTGTTTTGGCTTAGTAGTCTTGCAGTTTTTTTGAATGGTAGTCACGGCATCGTTAATTCTTTCCAGTGAACTTTCTAGAGAATCAACTAAATTAGTTGTTTCTTCTGTTTCCAAAACCAGTTTCTTCAAGTCTTTCTTTAGTTGTTTCAGATTTGCTGGAGATGATGAGCCAGTGTCAAAGTTGATAGCCATTGCAATGAGCCAATCGATACAATAATACTGACAAATTCCAAGAATTGTGTGAACTCCAGGAGGGCCAGCGTTCAAAGGATCAACATCGAGAAGAGGAACGCCGGTTTTTTTGAGATCGGAAAGAGTACGAATTTCTCCGGACAACTCAAAATCGAAATTCTCAAGACTGGCAGTATCGGATCTGTGTGTAGACCATGCTAAATTGCACACATAGCAAGGCGTTTTGGAGTTTTGTCCTGCGTGACCGTACATTGCCGACACAAACTTGCAGTCTCCCAGTGGCTTCATGACAACAGCTTTTTCAACATTATTGCTTCCATCAAAATATCGAACACTATGAAGTTGGTTTAATTGATCGAAAACTGATGCAAAATTCTGTTTCAAAAGGGAGTGACTGTCGTTGCCAGTGTAAAGGCCAAGGAGGAGTACTGCATGGGGATCATTGGGACTGTCGACGTTTTCGATGACGATGACAAGTTTGGTTGTGTCAGAACCCTTATCTCCACCGACTCCAATAACGATGCTGTCTTTTGTGCCATCATCGAAAAGAAGACGTCCATGCCGACTCAACACTTCCAATCGTCTGCACAGTAGCTCGTGGACATCATTGGCCTTTACAAGCGCGGTTTCTGCCATGACTTGCTTCCCACTTCGTGATGGTTTCATTACAGTCTGACGTTCAAACGTGTAATATTTAGAAGTTGCGAACTTCTTCTTTACTTCCTCAATTTTCTGACGAGATGCAAAAATATCAATATGCAAATGCTCTTTTGTGAATTGCTTGAAATCTTTTAAAAATCCGTCTGATAGTTGATGTTTGACTGCAATGAAGAAGCAATTCCAGGGAGACAACCTCATAGTGAAATTCAATTCCTCATCTTCGTCTGCCATCTTCAAGAAGTCATACAAGAAGGCGTCAACATTGAGATGTCCCACAAATGAAGAAATCATTTTAATAATTCTTTCATAACGATCTTTCTTGGTGCTGGTAGCCTTAATCATACTATATTCTTTCAGGCATTTTCCGCGGCTTGGCGACTCCTCGACCAATGTGTTAACACGTTTCTGTAGTTGGTCAGCTCTACATTTGAGATCGATGCCTTCTTTTTGTTTCTCGAGAAGCGAAGATGAAAATTGATCATTTTCGTACTTTCTTGTTGCAATAAGAATATCGTGTTCACTTTTCAATCTTTTTATTTCCAGTTGTGCATCTAGCAGATTTTGGTTAGAAGATTTCAGATTTTCCTTCAGTTCTTCTACTTCCTTTTTCAGATAAAACACTTCATTTTTCAGTCTCGGCAATAAAACTTCTTTTTCTGCTTCGTGTTGAATCTCTACGTTTTTTGCTTGTTTGAAAATAGATGCTTGCTTTGCATTTTCTTTTCTAACTGTTGCCTTTTTTCGTGGTGGTGCCATTATTCTGAAATCGTTACCACTAAACTATGATTCAAATTTGATTTTACACTAACCAATTCGAACGAATTCTATTCTTCTGGCACTGGACCCGTTTTACAATGTACCCAATTGCATGAACTTCTGGAAAATCATAGATTTTAGAGAAAAATTGAGATTTCATATCACATAACACGTGATTTTTGAGCAAAAAACAAGAAAATTTCGTATAAATAAAGGTTAATGTGATGAATACATCAAGAAAAAACAATCATTCTTCTAAAAACCATGATTTTATGTCTTTTATGTATTGTATTTGATAATTTTTCTATTTCTTGACGTTTCCACCTCTATTATAGCTCAAAAAATTCGCAATAAATAGATCTTCATTTATTATGGATGGGTCACTTTTTTGCCGAATAAGTTTCGAGAAATAAGGGAAAAACCTATTTTTCAGGCCAAAACTTCGATCTGTATCAGCGCCTTTATTTTTGCTCTAAAAATGGTTTTCTTTCTTTCATAATGCTGCTTTTGCTTTTCTCGTTCTTTGTTATGGACGATTTTCACTTTTTATTGCCTTTATTGTTTGTAATTTAAACAAAATCAAAATTTTCAGTTGAAAAATAAAGAAAAAATTTATTCTGACTACTGTAGCGCGCGGCATTCGCGCTCCGCTGAGAACTTTCGATTGCAGCCTTTTTTTTTGGTGGGGGAGACTGTGCACTGTGATACATTGTTTTGAAAATGTTCCCGAACTCGTATATTGCGATCCGAGAACTACGTATTTTTTTCAACCGGTTTTTACAGAAAACGTATTTTATGTTTCACACACTCTGTTAATACATTTCTAATTGGATGTTTTTGCTGTGTGTCATATTGTCGCGTCAAAAAAGTTCCGACATTTTTTACCGACGCGTGTTTGCGGACTAAGTGCTAAATTATTAAAATTGTCCGCAAACACGCGTCGGTAAAAAATGTCGGAACTTTTTTATTTCGATAATAAGCAATATCAATTTCTAAAAAGCAATTACAATACGTCAACTTGAAGAGCTAAAATTTCTTATCGAAACAGCAAACTTATTGAGTGATGTGAAACAAAAATTGTAGGCCCTGTACGAAAATTGGTAAATTATTGATCATGTTTGAAATTCTTTGGTAGTCTTTTTAATTGATCTAGTATTGCACTTGATCCAATGAAGTTGTGTTATGTAATGCTTTCGGTATTCAGATAAAATTTCACGAGAGCACGAAGTACTATTATTGAGTACTCAGAAGTTTTTACAATTTTTCGGTTACAGTAAATTTTTTAATAATCTCCGATGAAAATTATTAATGATAGGTCGCAAGCAGGGGAATCTCAAAAATGTTAGTTCAGTTACCCAAATATCCTAAAAACCGGTAAACTGAATAAAAAATTCCAAGGGATACGTGGCGAGCTTATAAGTTTATTCTAGCAAAACTTGCTCGGTCGGCGGATTTAGAAAATTAGAAAATACGAATTGATGAAAAATAAATTTTTGTGTATTTCGTCAGCACTTTAAAAGATGTAAACACAGTTTCAGAAATATTACTCATTTCAAAGACTTCAGGCTCTTCGTTTAGTTGAATAATAAAACAATAAAACATATGTAACTATAATTAGTTCATTGTCTTCTGTTGGATGTTTTGAATAATGGGTTTCAGTCGATTATTATTTTCTAACAAAACGGAATACGAAAAATCCAGAACTTTTCCAAGCGAAACTTTGGTACTAAAGTAATTAGCACGTTGTGAGTTTCGAAATTTTCCAGTTTCAGTAAATCTACAAAAAGTGTACATAGTTCAGCGGAAATGATGTATCCGCTAAACGTTATGGGCAACTACATATATAGAACAATTGTTTTGCAGTTCTCATGGAGTACTTCTTCCATTTACGAAAAATGATAAACTAATTTTATAATGTAGCACCAAGTTCCTCTCCTCTCAGAAACAGAGCAAAAACGCTCACCTGAATCCTTGGTATTTTCTTCCCCGAATTCTTTCTCGTCGCCTCAAAACATTCCGAAAATCCAGAAGATCCTCCAAAAGTGCTCGTTTGTTCAGAGAAATCATTCAGTATCGAAGTACCAACAATATCGATACACATATCAGATGAAGGGCAGTTGAGTGGGGAAGCATTGAAAATGAATGGGAGAAATGAGAGAATGATTCGATCTCTCTCCATTTCCATCAACTTCATCCACTCGTATCTTTCATCTCCTTCCAAATAATTCCTTACATTTTCCATCTTTTTGAAATCCACATGGATGTATTCTGATGATTTCCAGGAGTTCTGAATAGACGAAGAAGCTTCCAGAAGGCACTCTTCCAGTTGAGTTCTTGCATTATCCATTAGCTTTTGTTGGAATCTATCGTATACTTCTGCGATCAGATCTGGTGTCAGTTTCTTGACTATTCCAAAGTTTTGAAAATAGGGATAAGATGAGTCAAGGGATGCTCCGGGAAGAATTTGAGGGATTTCCGGGAGGAGATACTCGAATTCTTGGCCCAGTTGATGCACAAGACGTAAGTTTTGAGTCGTCACCTGAAACAATGACACTTGATATTTTCAGATTCAGAGAGACCCTATGTTTGACTGACTGAGTTCAAACACGTTATGTTCACCAACACCTACTGCGTCTAATGCATTTATGAACAATTTTGTGAGTTTCTGAAAATTTCAAATGAAAAAAGCTCAAACTCAACGAAATTTTCAGTTTCAGATAGCAGATAAATTGTTAGATTTTCATTCTACAATAATTCGGTACATCGTGAGTGCGTTTTATAATTACAAATTCGTACTTGACAAACAGAAACCGATCGGGCAGATTCTTTTTCAAAGTTAAACAAGGTCTTGTTAACTGAGGAAGGTTATGGAGTCAGTATGGACATATGGGACGTGACCTATATCATCCCACAGCGACTGATTAATTTAAAGGATTACTGACGTCATGTTTTTAATGTATTATTTTGCCCGAGAAGAACAATTATGACTTCAGTCCGCCTTTAAGAACAATTTATTTTGAGTTTCTAGAAATTTCGAATGAAAGAAGCTCAAGCTTTGCGAAATTTTCATTTTCAGATAACAGATAAATGGAAAGGTTTTTATTTACACAACGATATGATAGCTTGACAAAAGTTTCTTTGTTAACAAATGTATTGTTGTAAAAAGACTCTAAAGATGGTTATATTTGTGTTAAATTTTGTCTTTTGGTAAAAACTGATAGCTTTGCTGCAAAAGACTCAAACATATCAGTCGAGTAGTTGAACAACTTTTTTCAATCTGAAATCTTCTAAGAAGGAAATAATCTGGAAAGCGGAAGGTGGAATTCCGCTCAATCCTGATTTAGAAATGTCATATGTTCGGTCTTGACAAAACAGAAACCGATCGGACAGATTATTTTTGAAAGCTAAACAAGGATTTGATACTTTTTGGCTGATCTTTTGGACAGTTGTTTTAGGAGTGTTTTACATAAAAATATGTTTAAACAAATTTAAGGATCTAGCGAGTAATAAAACATCACCCTTTTTTGTGATGTTTGAGAAACATGCATTTTTCTTGTTTCTACTGTCTTGCTTCTATAGCATCCTCGATGTGCTTTTCTATCATGTCAGATGCAAAAATGTTCTGTTTCGAACAAGAAGTTTCAGTACCAATATCTTCTCCGGATGCTAGTTTTTTTCAAATAAAATCACTTTAACTCACCCTAAACTGTTCGAAAACCTTCGCAGCTTCTGGAAGAAGTAGAATTTCCGCAGGAAGTCTAGACTTCTCATCCACGTTGAACGTCTTGGGTGTCCACATATCCAAGTCGTATTCTGGAAAACGTTAATCGTGAAAATATTTCACGGTTTCGAAAGCCCGTAAAAAATTATTCATCATCAAGCGTGTCAATGGGTCAGAAAAATATTTCAGAAAGTTTAACCCACCATTCGACTCAAAAAGAACATTGAATAGTGGATGACATCTCATGTAATCTCTCGCCATGTTCCATTCCATTTCAGTCAAATCGATGACGTCGAGAAACACTTGGAATATATCAAAAAGGCGGGGCACCATGGATCGCAGTCTGAAAAATATGATCATTGTGGTGGACAATTAATAGGTATGCGAACAAAGGCGCAAGTATTTAATCACACAAATCACTTTTCGGGAACAGATAATTTTTTTGAAAACTTCTGTTCCAAGTTTTTGATTTTAATATGGATATTTCTAACTCATTGATGTGTTCACCCTCACCTATTCATTGCCCACAATTCCTTCGCTTCAGACACATATCTCTCGTACATTTCGAATGCAACCCGACTTCCGAATACTGTCACAAAATTCATGAGATCAGGATGGCGATCGATATCGGCTAGAACTTGTTTCCAACTGAGACACTTTTTTGGGTAGACGCAGAGGGGAACCGCTTGGGAGAGAAGGGTCGAGAAGCAGCATCTAAATCGAAATGGTTAGATTTCGTGTAGCACTGAAACTCTTGAACAATGGAAATCAGACAGGGTTGGAACAGTGAATAATCATCTGTTTCACTTTTATGTGTTATTTTCCGAACTTTTCAAAGTATCTATGTAGTTGAATGATCTGAAGGAGAATATCAAAATTTTTCCAGCAAAATGATCTGTTTCAGGACTGTGTTATAGTGTCCTTCTGTTTAGGAGGAACTAATAACTCAGAGCTACGATAACAATTGTAAGAGTCACAAGGAACTTTAATTTTGTGATTTATGATGAAAAACACAGTTTCATTCTTATCATTGTTGCTTCAGACTATATTCTGAACTAATGATTTATTGATAAACAAGGCAAGTCAAAAAAATGAATCGAAGACCAAGTGACGACCCACAAAATTCTACTGTTACAACAATTCATTGAAAGTTGACTGAGTTTTTTTGTAACTATTGCAGATAGGTTTGTCGTGCTCTTATCTGGGACACCTTTAATTTTAAAGGTAATTTTATAGGTTTTAAGATTTGGAGTCCCGTTTTCTTTTTAAAATCTCTCCTCAGGAATAAAGTACGCCTTTTATTAACACGAGAATAATTTTTACCCGAACTTATTCTCAGTCTGAACTTATTCTCAGTCAAACCACAAATTCAAAATGTGGTTCAAAACGGACCAGGCCGTGTGATGTCTGATTTTTTTCCATCGGCATCATTCGTACAGAATATCATTCTAAACAAAAAAAAAAACTCTAACAGCACGTTGAAACATATATTTTATATAGTTTGCTCTTTCCTATCACAACACTGAACATTTTAGAGTTTTGAAAAGTTTCAATAATCAAAAACTCACTTGACATGCAGATTCCTTTGCTCCACAAAAAGTGACGCCTCCTGATATCCTAACGGTTTCTTCACCAACTTCTGAGATCTTAGACACAACAAAGCCATCGTTCCGAACAAATACTCCACATTCACGTTCTTCACTGAAGACGTTTCCACTGGGGGTAAATTACATAAAACATGTTTCAACTCCTTGGTTGTCAGAAATAAATTCATGTAATGTCTCTTGCTGTCTTCACTTAATTCATCACATTTTGTCAGTGCAATGAGAATTGGTTTCTTGGTTTTCGATATTGATTTGGCGATGTTCAAGACATGATTCGAGTGGAGTGGGGAGTCCTTGGACACGGCACATGCTAGGATAAAGCCGTCGACGTTGAACTTTCCATCAGGGAGGAGGTGTTGGGGGAATTCAGATTCCAGACCGAGTTGTTCCTGCAAGAGATACAAAATTACCTATTGTAAGTCGAAATAGACTTTTTGATATACTAAAATCTATTTGTATTGTTTTTAATATTTTTTTTTGAAGATAGAGAGCTTACATTTTGTGCCTCCATTATCAGAAACCAATTTTATTCATTTAAAAAAATGGCTGATTCACATTGTGTTTAAAACAGTTTTTGATACAAAAGTTCAATCCAAAGCGTCAGAGAAGTTTGTTCTTTTATCGAAAAATCAACATTCGATGTCATTGACCATCCTACTATTTAAAAAATATTTCAATCTACAAATAAGAACAATCTGAAACAGTCAAATGCTAACTCACTTTCTGTATATACATCAACTTGTCCCGACTCTGTAAACTCGTCCTGCTGCATCTCTGACTGTAGTTTTCAGATTTCGAACATCCAGCGATGGTTTCGAACGTTTCGTCATCCAGGAATTCTGTAAATTAATATAAAATTCGGTTTCATACTGATTTGAAAGTCAGTGAAATATTGAAATAGGTGTTTCATGCGGAGTTGATTGCTAGATTGTTTTTGGTCAGTGAGATACCAAAGAAAGGGTTTCGCAGTGCGCTAACTTCGCACTAACTAAAAAAAAAGACAAATCAGTACTGCGTTGATTTTTCGATTCCTAGAACGAACTATCTTGACGCAAGTTTATTCCTATGAAACTGTTAGCAAATACAGTAATTTTTTTTGAATTTTTGCAATATGCTTTGAGAAAAAATTTTCCGTTTCGCTGATGTGTGAAATCAAACTTTATTAGATGATCACTCAATGGGTTATTTGTAAACTTTATAACAGTACCAACCCTTTGCATAACAGGGACTTGTGATCCGTGTTACCGATTCCTAGCCAACAAAAAAAACGGAAAGTTTACCAGAAAATTTAAAAATTGGCACGGTGAAAACTTCTTTACCATAACCATAAAGACCAACTACCCTGTGGCTTTCTGTTTCAATCACAGCTTTTATGATACTAACCTTCTAAGTTCTCAATACGGACATATCATACAAAATTTACATTGTAAATCCATCTAACTGAAGCTTCTCCTCATTTGGTGATTTTTCAATTTTTCGGTTTCAGTTAAGTCTCGATTTTGAGTTTCATGCATAATGTATGATAAATGTTCCACGGCTTACCATTGGCACTGGGTCTGGGGATGAGTACTGAAATCGAACGCGGTCCACTAGACATTGGCGGCAAATTCAAATTTCAATTTTTCTCAATTAGAATGTTTTGATACGCAGCTTAATCGACCACTTTTGAGCCGATTTATATCCATTTTCACGAATTTTTGGCCGGTTTTTCGACTGTCTCGTGCCTTTTCCAGATCAATTCTATTAAAAAAAAATTTTAACTTTTATTAAAAAATTAATTTTGAATTTCGCGCTAAAATTTTCGGCGATTTCAGCGGAACGCGTTATTTTCAGTACTGCTTCTCCAGACCCCGTGCATTGACAAAAAGTTGAAAAACCCCTTACCTGTCTGCTCGGCGACCCGAATGACAACACTTGGAGTTGAACCCTCTGGACAGTTCAACAAACGACTTCCCCAGTATAACCAATGGTCTTTGTTGATGACTGGACTACCGCAGAAGTCTATCTGAAAATTATAAAGAGTAGAGATTGGCTTCAATTGATAGTTGTATTCTTAAACAGAAAGTGTGAGACAGCGAATAATTCGAATTCAGCAGCATCGAAATGTTATTTCACCATGCAAACTTCGTAATCCGGTAAACAGGAAACGGATATTTTTTTCAATACGTTTTTAGATTATCCTAAAAACTACCGTTATGTTTTCAACTTGTAATTGAAAGACCTTTTCCAAATGTGCTTGTATTATCGTGTTGAGCTTAAAATTACATTCGTGTAATTACTTTTCACAGAACCTGCTAATGAAGTGGAGCATTTGAAACCGCTCGAAAATATTTTTAGATAAAATTTTAAAAATATGTGTTCCTTCTAATCTAGCATTAGTTATTATCAATTTTTTATCAAAATTATTTGTCGATGTATCCTCACACTACTGTCCATATGTGAAATGTGGATAAGGTAAAACCACATTGAAACGGAAAACTCGAAGGAAAATTTGCTTTTTTTTCATTTTTACTTTTCTCTTTCTCAGCGCTATTAAACTATCAGTATGTTGAAATACTTACTAGTCAACTTTAAACACCCTCCCCCCTTACCTGTGACAAAACCGATGAATGTTCTCTATGAAATTCATCTGCTGCAGGTCGGACGAATCGATTGCAAAGAAGAGATTTCCCAACTCCAGACGGCCCTTTGACGGTTTCCGAACCACTAACACCAACCACGATCACATTGATTTCTTTGATTTTGTTTGAGGTTGAAGAGGAAGAAGACATCCACGATTTACATGCTGGAAATGAACAGTTTAAGCAGAACATAATGGAAAAAGTGAAGAAAGAAATGAAGAGGCAATGAAAAAGCAACATTTATCATTTTGCACAATTGGTCTGTGTAAAATAAAAATGAATGATCAGTTGAGATTTGATTTTAATATTTGTGCGAAACAGTTTTGTACGTAATTATATATGAATTCACAGCAGTAAGATGATAGTTTTATCGATTTCAGAAATCTCATTAGAGAATTCAGCGAAACTAGTTGATATTGGATCATCGAGTCCATTTAATTTGAAAATCATTCAGAAAAACAAGGACAGATGAGTGAGACAACGAGTAACAAAAAGTTTTTCCTGAAAATTGAAGACAATTCTATAGGTTACCATAGAAGAGCACGTAATTTTGAGACGTTTGAAACATTAAATATCTTTCAAAAACCGTTTAAAGACAAAACAACAAATAGTGAGAACGAGGTTCGACGTTTGTTTTAATTTGCAGCAGCAGAGTGGGGCGAGGAGTAAGGTCCGCAACAAAAATATTTAAAATCAGACAGACATAAGACAAACAACCAAAAAAAAACCATCCTAAAACATCCTAAAACATCAACGAAAAAATTTCAGAAACTGAGCAACACTCGATTAATCCGTGACCTCCGTGGGCAAGTGACTGTCTTCAAAATTCAGTTGGAAGAACTTCAGTACAATTACTAGAAAGAAATTGAAGAAATCAAATGTTATTAGTATTCCGAAACAGAAAAAAAAACTGTTCAAAGGCGTAAAATTGTACTGTGTACTCGTAATATCTATGCCAATCAGTTAATTTCTGTTTCAAAGAAGGCTGATCCCTTGAAAGTTCGAATAACAAAAGTTGGTTCTTATCAAAACGAAATTTTCAGATGATCGGAAGAGAATAATAAGACAGCGGAAAAGCTTTTCCAGAAACAAAAATGATGATTCGATCATGCGACAGAAAATCAATTTAAGAGAAGATAAAATTGAAAGGGTGAACGATCACTATAGAAACACTTGTCAATAATAGAAAACGCGAAACAGGAAAAAAGGATTTCACAACTGTTAAGGAGCAAGTAACCAACAAATAAGCAGTAGAAACTGTGAATTCCGCACACACTACATAAAAATAAGTTAATCTAATATGTAGAGAAATTGAAACATGATGCAAATTCTACTGTTTCAATACTGCAGGAAATAACATGAGATTTAGTAAATGATTTAGTAAACCATTCAAAAAAAATGGAGAGCCTCAATTTTAAATGATTCAAAAAGTTTAGAAAATAAAAAAGGAAAACGTTGTTAACAGTCTTTTGCCAGGAGACAAAAAATACAAAAATATTCTCGAAGTAAGATTTTGAATCGCCGAAGTAACAAGGTTCATAGAAATTTAAATTACGATTACTAGTTCCAAATATCACTCATTCGAGAAAAATTTAGGGTATCAATGAAAAAAAATCGAGAAAAATAGAAATGGCAGGAAGTTCTCTTTAAGCCCCAATTATCGTAGGAACAGAAATCCGTGAACACAAAAAAGCTTATTGAAACAGAAAAATTAAGAAACCCAGACCACGAGAATGAAATATTCACAGAATAATTTGAGAACGAGAGCGTAAATTATAGCGAACTAACCAGTTTATATGGATAATACTAGAATTAAATATGTTACAAATTAGGAATTTCTCCGCAAGTCTCGTTTAGATATGAATTATATAATTTACCAGTCGGTTAACGCAGCCTAACGGCTGCTCAACCTCCTTTTCTACACCACCCTTTTGGGTGTTACAGCGCCTGTGGCGTCTCTCAAATTGTTCAGAGTATCGAGGTCTCAGAATTTTCTCCTTCCCCTGGATCGTATTAATTTTCTTCACTTGCCGGTAGTTTTTGTTAGCTAAACAGCTCGTTCCGGTAGAGAAAAATTAAAACATCTCTTCTTTTCTGATACGATTTCGACAAATTTACTCAAGGACATTTCTACCCTGATCAAAAATGGATTTCAATATGAGCAGTTTTCAATTCACTATTCAGAACTGTATTCATTTTTTTCTTTATCTAACATACTATTTTAAAAGAACAGGAACTTTTCTCCTTTTCTCCCTCCTCAAGAGGCGAGTGATCTTTCAAATATTAATGTCAAATTTCGGCGGCAATGCCGTCTCCCTCTATGAATATGGCAGACTAAGACCATGTTTTAACAAATCCTCATCCTAGAAGTTATTGCCATTTGAAGGTAATCGATCAACGACAAATTTACTTATTCACAAATCACCATCACTTTTTGAGTAATGTTTTTTTCATTCAATTTATTTCTATTAAGCTTCTGACTGTTGCAACTTCTTTAATAATGGAGACATATGAAGTCTCAGAATGAATTGTACTAAACACAGAAAATGACCAACTCCTTTACTGAAGCTTTGAAATTTGGAAACTTTCCTATTCACATCTTTAAAAAATTAACTTAAAGTATTACTTTTAAGTTTTTGACTGATCGGCAGCAATGCCGCTTCCCCCCCCCCCCCCCCCCCCCAAAATCTTTCAAAATTGTTTTTCATATACACGGAAATCTTCTCTTCAGTCTGGTTTGATCTGAAAAGTTTTGTTTCCTGAATTTTTTCTCTGAAAGACTTCAAAACTATTCTACATATTTCTAAGTTTAAAAGTTAGACAGCCGCTAAAAATGGAGTACAGTAATGGCTATAAATCAAACAACTTTGACCGTTTTCAGTTAAAATGTCCAACTTTGAAAGAGTGTCAAGAAAAAAAGACTATATTGAAAACTCGAACGTCTCAAAAAACACTAAGACGTTCCTTAAACATTTAAGCACCTTTTAAAACACTTAGACATCCCTCAAAACATTTAAACGTTCTTTGGGGTCCTAAAACCGTTTAGATGTCCCATAAAATATTTAGACGTTCCTTGAAATCCTGAAATTTGCTTTAACTAATTAGTTGTCCAAAAAATATTCGGACGTCCTTTGAACTTTCAAAACCAAGAGATTGCTGTGACACCTATAAGTAGTGATTGTCTAAAAACAAAAACGTCTTTGAATCTTGGCACGGTTCTTAGGCTCCGCACACGGAAGTAGTGGATTTCTTAACACAGAAACATCAAGTTTAAAGTTATGGAAAAAAGTGCAAGCAAGTATCAGTGTGTCTCTGTTTTAAGGAAACCACTACTTCCAGGGTGCTGAGCCTTTGGAATTTCTTGGAGACGTCTAAACATTTTATGGAACTTTTAAACATTTTTTGGGACGTTTAAACATTCGAAAGGACGTTTTAACTTTCGGAAAAAAATTAGGTCATGATAGGACGTTTAAGTGTTTCAAGGGACGTCTAAGTGTTTCATGGAACGTTCGAGTTTTCAAAGGACATCTAACCTGGAATAAAGCCAAAAAATAGTTTGAAACCCACGCATTTTCTAGACGATTTGAAGAAATGAATTTATTTGAAGAATGAAAAGTTTCTATAACTATTTTTCCCGTGAACTCCTATTTCCCTATTTCGAAAATGGAAGGCAATGAAAGGCTTGAAAACCACGTTTTTTCACGTAGTGACCTATTTTCGAACTATTCTATCTAAAAAAAATAGACGGGCATCATCCGGGGAAAATTTCCAAGCGATCTGTGTAAGTTTCATTAAAAACGGTTCAGTACAGAAGGCGCTGGAGTCGGCGACAGACGGACAGACAAACGGATCTGCTGAATATTATTAGTAAAGATTGACGAAGAAATAGAATTTCAAGTGAGCTGTGCGCAATTAATGTTCAAATTTGTCAACGCCAACTTCACTTTATAGTGAAAGAGAAAAATTTTAAACTTTCAGAAGTACATATCTCTAAAATTTTTTTTACAGATTCAGAGAGCACGTATGTTAGTGAAAAACTAAAATGTTACACTTCGAAGTCAGAATGAGTTAGAAAATTAATTTGTCATGTGCCATAAAATTTTAAAATGGTTCAAAGCAATCCTTCAAACGTGAAACAGTTTTTTAACGCTGAAAAACTGAGAATCAGATAACGAGCCGTTAAAAACGGCGAGTGTGCTCTAATGAGAAGGAAGTCTTTAACGACGTCATTCAAAAATAATGAGGCACTGATAACGTGCGAGAGTCGGTTACGTGTGGGCCAAGGTCAGTCGTGGGTCAGCTAGTAAGGAGCTTATACTCATTTTTGCAGACCTATTTTTAATGACCCATTAAAATTTCAAAGCACAATTTAAAATCAGTTAGTAACATGAAACAGACTAACTAGGGAAGGAAATGAAGTCAGTTTGGAGTTATGGGACGTAACCTTTATCATTGGAAAGCTAAGAAAACGCTGATTCCAAATATATGTTCAGTTATTTTCTTTCGAGGTCTGGTGAATATGTATTTGAAGTCAGCGTTTTCTTAGTTTTCCAATCATAAAGATTACGTCCCATAACTCCAAACTGACTTCATGACCTTTCCTAGTAGTGAGTAACATGGGAAAATGTGTAATGATCGAAATAAAAGAGATCGGAACACTTAGAAAACTACCTAAAACAGATATAGAGAAATAGAAACAGAGGACTTATGAAATAGAAAAAAATAGAAAAAAGGAACTTTAACAGATTCCTAAAATCAAAATACCCCAAAATGACCCCAAATAAATATAGAAATTGAAACATATTGTTGTGATTTCTCGAAATGAATTCGTTCATTCCGATATCCGAAATGTCTCTAATTTATGTGATCATCAAAAAGTGTAAAAGAATGCTCTCTATCTCCCTTTCTTCTCACTCAAATGTTGTAATCATCAAATAGAACAGAGAGCGAGAGAGTGGAGAGACGCAGACACTGACAGATAACATTTAGTAGACAACTGTCGACACCCCGAAGGAAAGAACAGAAAAATTGTGGGAAAAAACGGAGGAAAAAGGGAAGAGAGAGAGAGGAAATGGAAACAATTGTGTATGTGTGCAAGTGTAGGGCAACAAATGGTTGATGTCACGGTGGCGGTGAGGAGAAGGAGAAGGAGAAGAAAATGATGATGGAGGAAATGGAGATGGGTGCGAGAACTAATGAACAAGTGTCACTTTATGTGGATGCTGTATTGGAATTTCACTGTTTCTTTACGATTCACTGAATTTATGATTTTTAGGAAACAAAAATGTTTCAGCACCCCAGTGAAACCAACTAGAAAATTCGTTCTATAATATAACTCGTTTGATTTCTAAAATGATTCGAAATATTCAGTGCTACGAATAGGATCACAAAATAAGAACTATTCTATGACTTATTCATGTTTTTATTAGCTACAAGAAACAGGAATCTGACTTCCGTTACTTTTTTTCAGGATTGTCACGGGCCAAAATCAAAAATATTCACCTTAAAAAATGAGTACCCACTTTTGAATCCGGGCTGACCGGGCCGGGAACGGCCAGAACTTTTGATAAGTCGGGTTTTTTCTCAAATTTAAAAACCATTCATCAGTGATTCACACTAGATTCTGTTTCATTGTTTCCGTGTAACACAATTTTTTGAATGAGAGTCATTCTGGCAACTTCATCAAAATATAATAGAAATAATTGTGTATACTGGAAGGTGTACATATTTGTTAATCGGAACAACACTCACAAGTTTTGAACAACACGCTCAACACAGGAATTAATTAGTTTGTCTAATTCACTATTACAACACTTGGAAAGATTTGAAATATCCATGGGAAACAACTAGAAAAGTTATCAAACTAATTGCTTGCAAACTGTTTCAAAGTCTATATTTAACACGCTTTTTAGTATGGGTTTGGATTCGTCCAATTTCCTAGTTTCTTCGGAAAACAATTTCACTGGGTCAACTAATAATTTCATCAGCTCGTTGTTTCAAGATTATTCTGTAACAGGGCATTTTGTGGACCTGGGTGATCAAGATAGGATTTTAATCGATATGAATCTACTCTAATCACTAGACGTTTCTGAAGAAAATAAAAACACTAGCAGTAAAAATTTACAAGTTTTTGAAATTTGAAATTTAGCAAAAACTGTAATGAAATAATTGTCTATATTCCGCACGGCCTCCTGCAGAGGCCCTCTCAAAGTACTGTGCGCAGTGCATTGAGAGGGCCTCCGCTGGAGGTCGTGATTCCGTTATATAAAAGTAGTACAATCAAAAAATATTTTTTGGAGAGAGCAATAGGAACATACTTTGCACGGAAACGCCATTCGACGATTTGAGCGAGTTTTAGCAAAAAGAAAACAATTGGAAGAGAGAAATATCAGAGTCATCACATTTTGATTCATAGAATCAACAAAAATTAACAGTTATCAGGGCAATGAACGAAATCGATTTGCATGAATGAGTGATTATTTTTATTTACCGTTTTATCACTTCCTCGTAACATAGTTTTTTTTTGTAAAAGTTACTTATTTAAATATATGTTCATATAAAACTGCTACCTTCAGAATGAAAACAATAATCATGTTCCGGAAAGAAAACTTGGAAAAAACCCTCTTAATGAAGTAAAGTTTAGTGTTTCATGAATTTTTTGTAATTTTCATTCATATTTTGCTGATTAGTACTATCATCAGCAATTTTGTTTCTATATTTGCTTTTTGGTATCCCAGACTGGCTCCCAATAGTTGTTCAATGAAATGAACAAAATTTTATCCTCACTTCGAAACATTGAAACATTATTGAGACAGCATAACTCAATTTTCACTAGTGCCGTTTCAAGTATTTTGTATGAACTGTTTTTTGAATCAGAATATTACAACCAGGAATCGAATTTCTAGAGGAAAAAAGGATAGATAGCAACAGATTTGAAATACAGAAGTTTTCAACTTTCTTTGCATAATAGACTTTGCAGAACAGACAACAGATCAGTAGTGTCAAGTCATTGATAACCTGGACATAATTTGTTTCTGAAACAGATGTCAGTAAGAAAATGTTTCTGTGTTTCAATGTTTCTGATTTGGCTAAATTCACAAAGTTTAGGTCCAGCATGATTGTTAACGAAACAACACTCTAAAACATAATGAATAAGCAAAAGTAGAAATCCGTTTCTATGAATGTTCGAATAGATGTTCTCGAAGAAAAACTGATATTGTATTAATTTTAACAAACTGAGTAATCTTCCGGTAATGTAAGAAAATTAGGTGAGATTGTGAGTAGCAAGACTGGAGAAGCTACGGATGAGTCCAGACCGAGTAAAAAATAATTTCCTTTCCAATAGACCGGCGTATCAAATATCAAAATTGACCGGCTGTAAATTTCTCATAGTACACCAACGATACTAGATCATTATAGGAAATCTAAATTTATAGAAAACAACGGTTTCAGCTAAATATCTGCGTGTGAAAAATGACACTGATTTTGCCGAGCTGAACAAGAACAAAGTAAAAACTCAAGACAAGAATATGAAACCGCACCGAAAAAAATTCCCAGCGAGATCACTAACAACAAACGGAAGGTCAATCAACACGAGAAGCTTATCCCGAAAAGTGAGTCGCCCTTCTTCTTCTCTACTTACACTTGTTTTAACAAATACAAAAAACAAACAAGTATAAGTCCAAAAAGTAAATAGACGCCACACATTTCAACAGGTTTCTCTCTTTCTCTCTTCTTCCCATTTCGTTAAGATATGCGCGGAATGATGATGAGATAACAATCTATGTATCTCCTTTTCTTCACACAGTAACGCGTGAATACATTACATTCGAAAAGGAGAGTATGTGGAATTGGAAGTGGAAGAGAAATGATGCAACAAGTTACAATGAAAGGAAGGGGATGGAAGGGGGAAATACTAACCGTATTGGAACTGAAAGAACTGAATTTGGTCTAGCTGACAATCAGACGCCATCAAAACACACACAACATAACTCTAGAACTCACATAAAAATGAAAATGCGCAGAATCAGCAATATTTTTTTCTTGGAGCTACAACCTGTAATCGTGCTTGTAATACTTTTCTTTTTTTTCTAGAAGTTAATGTCTGAGATTCCAAAGTTATGCCATAAAAATAATATCGGAGATTATACTAGCACAGTTATTTCTCTCCTGAATAGAAATTCGGTTTTACTGTTTTTTTCATGAAACAAAAAGAAGAAGATAACGTAAATCGATTAATTGAAGAACCCGTGTACAATTGGAACACCTCCAGGAACTTTTCAATTACAATTTCACAATTTTTTGAAGGGGCTGCGGTATTCCAAAAATCGAGATTTTTTGATATGGATCGACTCAGAATTTTGTAGAAAAGAGAAAAGTCTCTTGGGTCCAGGTCCGAAAATTTGTCTAAAACGAGTTATGAGGCCTCAAAGTGTCAAAAAAGGGCCTCTCGTCGTGAAGATTTGCGTTATATTTCTAAATTTTTTCATGTTCGCGGCGAGAGAATTTTACTTTGAAAATAAGGCAAATCTTCACGGCGAGAGGCCCCTTTTTTGACAATTTGAGGCCTCATAACTCGGTTTAGACTAATTTTTGGACCCGGCTTCAAGAGACATTCTCTTTTGTTTAAAATTCTGAGTCGATTCATATCAAAAATCAATTTTTTGGAATATCCCCCTTTAAATTGTTATCCAGAATTAACAACATTTTTTTTATCTAGCATGTACAAATGACCTGTGATCGAACCTGGAATATTTTTACTTTTTTCCAGAAATTAATGACTGAGATCCTGAAATTATGCCATAAAAAAATACTAGAATCGAAATGTAAACGAACACAATTGTTTTCCTTCCCGAATAAAAATACTGTTTCACATTAAACATGAATATTTTGACAAAAATCAAATAAAGAACATTCCGATTTTTTCATAACATTCCGATTTTTTCATGAAACCGATGCAAAAAAAGAAGTTACCGTAAATCGCGTAATTGAAGAACACCTGTACTATTGAAACGCCTCCAGGAATTTTGCACTTACGATTTCACGTTTTTTTAAATTCTTATCCTGTTGTTCTGAATATTCGTGCAAACTCGGTTTAATCTGACTTGCTGAATAAAGATGAAACATGGAAGGGGGCGGAAGTGGGAAAAAAGTGAAAAATACTATCCTTACAACTGGAAGTGTAAGAAGATCTGAATTTGTTCAAATCACAATTAGATGTCACCGGAAAATACACAATGAAAATAGCAACTCATAGAACTCCTGTAAAAAATAAACATGGATAGAATGAGCAATATTTTGTTTTTGTGCCAGCAATGGCCTGTAATCGAACATGGAACACTTTCATTCTTTCCAGAAGCTAACAACTGACAAGATTCTGAAATTATGCCACTAAAATAATACTAGAATTTTAATTTATACGAACACAGTTGCTTTCCCTCCCGAATAGAGTTTCTGTTTTACGGTCAACATGAATATTTCGAAAAACCAAATAAATTATTCTTGAAATTAAAAAATGTTTATTTCACAAAGCCCACGATAGAAATTTTGAGGTCAAATAGGGATAGTGATTGCTAAACACGTTTAGATTACACATGTCTAGATCAAATATTTTGAAACAAAAAAAATTTTTTTAAAGGTTTTTCAACCGGATTTTTTTGTCACATTATAGGACCAAACATAGTTTAATCTATAACACGTTGTTGAAACCGGAAAGTGAATCTATCATGAAACCAATGCAAAAAAAGAAGATACCGTAAATTCTGTAATTGAAGCACGCCTGTAAAATAAGAGCACCTTCAGAGCCTGTGTATTCGCTTACAATTTCACTTCTGTTAAAATCTCCCAATCCTACTTTCATCAAATATGAAGCATGTGTTCACAATATAGACATGAACAGAATCAGTAATTTTTAAGTTTGCTTATGTAACCGATCCTATTTCTATTTTTCAGAAACTTAACAGTAATGAGCGAGTAAACTTCTCAAAACACGGGCGTGTTGCACAAAAATAATCTATTCTAAAATTCATAGGAATATACTTTTTTCCTTCACTTATTGAGTGACTGCTTTACTACCCACATAATAATTTTGAAAACAATAAAATATTTTAATTCGTCCTATTAGCACGGGACGCTGCTCACAACCGCGCTCTACCGAAATCGAATAAAACATTGTGCGAAATTGAGAGACGTCAGAGAAAAAGAGATATTTCTGGAGGGGATTTCGGTGGAGCGCAGTTGCAAAGAACTGCTCCGAGCTGTAACTTTGCTTAATAATGCTCATATTTGAAATTTCGAGCACATATTGATCTCAGTGATATTGCTAGAAACGTTTAGATTACTGATTTACAGCCCAAATATGGAACAACAAAACTAATGTTTACAATTTCAGGCTTACCACAAAATGGAAGCGACTAGAAAAGGGACTATTGCGGAAGAGTCTCAATTGAAACGTGATGTAAATATTCTTTCCAATTTCAACGTTCCGAAACTTTATTTAAAATGTGTCCTCTCTTATCTTCAAGGAAATATGAGAGGACACGTTCTGCAATTATTCTAACTTTGGGAGACACTTCCGAATGGTCACGATGCAGTTAAGAAAAATCATTTTTATAATCCTGTGTTATCTAGCTTTAGTGCTCGTGGTAGATTAATTGAAATTTTATCCAAAATCAAAAATTCTGACGAAGAAACAGAATTTCAATCGAAAACTCACTTCAGCTGATGTCGGTGAGTATTATCATGGATTGGATATTATAAATACGTGTCAAAAATATTTGATTGAACACCGAGCGATCACAAAAAGACACCCGATTGAAAATTTAATAGACTACGTGAAGCACTTATTTTTTTTATTGAAAAGTCTTCAGTGTGTTACTGGAGAGAAAAACAAATTTGTTTCACGGAAACTGCATCTCTACTACATATTTACGTATTCTTTGTACTTCAGGCTTCAAAACTCTGTTTCAAAAACTTATTATATATAATCACAAAATTATATTTCAATCCAGCTCATGGATGTTCGTCGAAATCGTGGAAGGAGTTTTCTGTATTTTGTTGATGTTCACCTATAAATTTATTTCCTTTGGAGAATTATTCTCAATTCCTTGCAATTATTTTCAAACTCTCCCAAATTGTACATTGTACCCACATACATATATATATTTGTTCCAAATCTTACTAATCCCCTTGTCGCTGAAAAAACACTTCACCTGCCATTCCAACAAAACTCTATTATCACCTGCGTCGAGCTCAACATAACACTCTTAAATCTCCATGGTTACCTCTTCTGTTTTTCATTTATTTTTCGGTTTCAGTCGGGAGATTTCAGTCGTCGGGGTTTTTGTTCGCTGCTTCTTCCAGATCAAAAGGTACAAATGATGATCGATATTTGTGTTCCGTATGAAGATTTCGAGTACAATGTGGTTGGACATTGTGAGTTTTTATTTTTAAAGGCTTCTTTCTATTCGCACCAACTAACAAGTATAAAAATCAACTGTTTCATAGAATCGGTAAAACTGCAAAATTCAAACATTCCTCTGTTATATAGTTCGTTCCACGACGACAATGCAATAAATCCATTCTTTCAGACCGTGGCTACTTCATCATTGCTGAGCACATTTTCATGATCTACCTCACTGTTTTATACTTCCGAATGCGTGCAAATAAGACACCGACTGAAATGTATATCAGCAATTTGTGTGAGTTTATCAATTGGTACAGTGAAGAAGTTTTTGATAGCAAAAAATGTATGAAAATCTAATGGTAAGTGAGTCTTCGGTAAAACTTCTGTTTCGAAACAGCAATTTGAGAAAATAAAATCTTAATATTTGTTCATCATGTTTCTATTCTCAGTAATCATCGCCTGGCCACTCCTCCCTATCCGATTGATCAAAGCTGCATTCACTGCCTATTTCCCGCTGGAAGCATCCCAGAGGTATGTGAATTTTACGGTTACAAATAGGGCAACTAAATCAATGACGATATTCGCAAATGGTATTCTCCAAGATTATTGGTCTCAATGTTCCAGCAACTTCCTATGTCTACTCATCCGCATCGAAACCACTCTCCAGTACACCTTCACTCTTGCCCATCTTCTGATGCTGAACTACTTCTCCCGCGAAGTCAGAGTACATAGATCTGTCAGTTTTGAGGCCACATCGAGAATGAGGTGAGAGGAGATAGGTTCACAAAATCCGGGGCGTAGTACTCGATTCATATGTGAAAAACTTAAAAAATTACTGACTAATTTAAAAAATTACTGACTGAAACAGAAAATAGCTCACAATGTGTTTACATAAATTAGTAAGAGTCAACTGTTTCAATAAGAACTTATTTTTGTAACAACGAGTTTCATTTCAATAACACGTGATAAAACGCATGGAATTTCAGAATTTCGCAGTAATTGTTATAAAAAAGAGGGAAGTGGAAATCGTATGCAAGAACGTCCCACCCTTAATATACACTTTTGAGCAAGGCTGTCTTAAAACAGGTCTAGCCGTTCGTTTAAGTGGGCTGTCATAACAAAATCTGGGTCGTTTATTCAAAAATGAATTCTGCAGTCTAGAAACCCTGGGCTGTAATTAAGTTTTGAGTCTGTGAGTACCCTATACAGAATTCCGCGCCCGACCATTGAAAATTCTTGCTTTTGACCCATTAGTTGTTTAAAAGTAAAATAAAAACTTTTCATGTTTCATAAAATTTTCAAAGTTCCTATTTTTCGAGTTCACCAATAGTTCGCGCGTTTCGAAAACCCAATTACACCCAAATTTCAGAAAAACCCTCCACTGCTTCAATTTATACTCCCTCATCACCTCAATTCTATTTGTAAATCTTCAAATTTCATCTGGAATTGTGAAAGTGTTCAGTTGTATTTATGCACTTTCATTCGTTGTCTGCCTACCAATCTACCTGATCTCTCATTTTGTGGTTTGTGTTTTTACCTGAAAAATGACTAAAAACGGAATGGAATTCAGGCTCTCATCAAAAGCACCTGCAAACGATTCCTACGTAAGAAAGATGGCGATGAGAATCATTTCAGTTTTTTATGGTTTTATATTTTACAGTTTTTAGCTACAATGGCACATATTTATCACTTTTGTGAGTTCTTCCAGTCTCTCGGATTATCGAAATTTTTAAAATTCAAAAAACACAAAAATAACTGTTTCAAAGTGATCATTAGATGCATTGAAGTTTTTAGATATTGCTAACGCTCCTCATACCATGCAATTTTCCAGGCGTCATCCAAACATTCCTAATCCCTGCCATATTTCCCCAATTCGCCAGTGACTATCTCATAACATTTCGTTATGTGACGGGCGTCCTAGCTGTCCGTTTCATGGTTTCCATAATTTTCGCTTCGGGACCCTTGATCCTTCTCCCACCGATTCGACGACAGATATTCAGACCGATTTTGAAGAGAAAACAGGATAGAGTGGCGGCTGCTCCCGAATTGAGATCCGCTGAGCAGATTCAAGTGTCGTTTGTGAATTAATCAGTTTCACACGATAATTCATGTATTGCTTCCAATGTTATTTAATAAAAAACTAATTTTAAAACTTTCCAAGAACTTTATGAATTAAATGTGAAACTGTAAATATTTTTTCACTATCAGTCTAACGTTACTATTTTCTCACAATCTCTCTGTTTTCATACTAATTGGGATTTTTTAAACAAGGAAATTTTTTGAGACGAAAGTAGTCAAAGTAATCAAGGTTTGATACAGCCGATGAGAGATTAGAAGCTGAAAATTAATCAAAAATGCTCAAATATTCAATATTCGATCAGAAAAACTTTGTTTCTTCTGTTACAAATGGGTCATATGAAACCGCAAACTTTTTCTAGCAGTTTTTGTCAGGGAATAATCAATTTTGAAACACGAGGCTGCTTCTATTTCCATCACGGAAAGCTTCATTTTTTGAATTCAACATTTCTGATGAAAGCTCATTCGATAAGTGAAACAAGTCCCCACGTTCAATAGCTGTGATCATTTCATAATAGTCGTCTAAAATGGGAGTAAACTACTTCTTGGACATTCTGGAGTAGTTGCCAAATCTTAAAGAAATGAAAAAAGTTTCATTGATATTGAGGTATGATCTTTATGTTTGAAAGTAACAGTTTAATTTTAATTGACCTCGTTTATATGCACATCTTTAATGAAAACGCTCACTTTTCCTATTTAAAATGTGTTACCTGAAACCGTATCATTTTTTCACATTCCAACAGAAGTTTTTGTTTTTTATTCCTTTAAAAAAATAATAAGTTGTGCAGCATGAAAATCATTTGAGACTGATATAATCTTAGGTGGCTCGGCGCAGTTCGAGGGCCAGGAAACTTGAAGGTAACATTCAAATCTCGAATTTTTTCCTAAATTTTGGCAAAGTAGTCTACAATTCTGAATTTTGCAGATAAAAAGTTGAAAATTAATCAAAAATGCTCAAATTTTCGATATTTTTCGTTAAGTATTAAAATTTCAGCTATTTATCAAAACAACTTTATTTCTTCTGTTACAAATGGGTCACTTGAAACGGCGTACTTTTTCTTGCAAGTTTTGGCGAAACCAGTTTCATTGATATTAAGGTATGAACTTTATGTTTGAGAGTAACAGTTTTTTTTTCGCGAACTTCAATGATAAAATTCAAAACATCCATTTTCCTATCCAAAATGTGTTACCTGAAACCGGAACATGCTTTCCAAATCCCCTAGAATGCACTTCCTCATTCCCACTGATTCACCAAATGTCTCAATTTGCATAAATGAGAATGACCCTGTTCTTAATTGCATTCCCATAGCCATCAGAGAAAACGAAGCCCAGCTGACAAACCATTTCTCGAAATACCTCAATATATCCGGTCGGATATGAACAAGAAGCAGAAGACGTTGAAAAGAATAAGAAGAAGACGGTAATCATCGGTCAAATGACCGTTGAAACGACGAAAGCAGTGGCATAACAAAAGCCTTACGAGGCGAAAGTTTGGATGAGGCGACGAGAAAATGAGAAGGAGAGGAGGAGGAGGTCAGAATTGAACCCTCTCTCTTCATAAAACCATTTCACTTTCGAGACGAACTTTCTGTTTGGATATACGCCTGCTTATTCGGGAATTCCCTTTCTGCTTATGTTAGCTATGCGTTTCTTTGTTAGAATCTGGTGGCTGCTGAGGCTTATCAATAGAAATCTGACATTTTTTTGGAAGCGACTTTTCTCTGTTTCAGATAACTAACTTCCACGTTAATACATTTTTGTAGCAATATAACAGGTATGATGATTAAAGATTTTGATCATTATGACAACTAGATAATAACTTTTTGGAAATGATTCTTCTATTGTACAAAGTTTACTTCCACAATAACGCGTTTTTGTAGCAATGAGGTTGCATGTAACTTGAGATCAAAATTGTAACTAGGTAATAACCAAATCCGCGCTGATTTTTTCACAAGTTGATAGATGTGTGTTCAAAGTAAATGAGCCAATTTCCTTAATGGAAACAGTAACATCCGGAATCGACCTTCTCATTTCTTGGAAAACTCCTTGTGCAGTTTTCTAATTCTTTTTCTGTTGTACAAGGTCAAATTTGAACCCATCTCTCTCTTCATAAAACCATTTCACTTTCGAGTCGAACTTTCTGTTTGGATATACGCCTGCTTATTCGGGAATTCCCTTTCTGCTTATGTTAGCTATGCGGTTGTTTTTCTTTGATAGAACCTGGTGGCTGCTGATGCCCCTCACAAGAAACTCTGACATTTTTTTGAAATAATTCTTCTGTTCTACAAAACTTACTTCCGAAACAATACGTTTTAGTTGGAATGTGGTTTCTTCCCAAAATACGAACAACATGGTAACTAGGTAATAACCACCTCTTCCGCGTTGATTTTTCCCAAGCTGCCAGATGCCTGTTCGAAGTAAATTAGTCGATTTCCCTGAATATCTCTGAAATCAAAATGAGTCTTATGGTTGTTGAAAAAAACTGTGCTTGACATATAAATACCTATTTAGTCAAATATTTTGAAAGGGTGTTATCTGTTTCACGCAGTGGTTGAATATTTCGAACGAATAGCACCAAGAATTAGGTCGTAAAGATTGGATCATGAGTTATTTTTCTTTTTTTCAAGTGCTCGTCAGGGAAATATTTTTCGAGTGTTCATCTGATATTCAGTCAGTTTATTTCAAAGTTTGAGTTTAACACGTCATATCCAAAAGCATATTAGTTTTTTAAACTATGGTATGGAAACAGTGATTTCCGGTTTCGACCTTCTCCTTTTTTGGAAACTCTTTTTGCATTTTTCTAATCCTCATTCTCTTTTACAATAGTCATATGGTCATATTTGAACCTTCTCTCTTCATAAAACCATTTCACTTTCGAGACGAACTTTCTGTTTGGATACACGTCTGCTTATTCGGGAATTCCCTTTCGGCATATGTTCTTTGTTAGAATCTGATGGCTGCTGAAGCTCTTCACAAGAAATCTGACATTTTTGAGAAATAACTTTTCTCTGATTCAGATAACTAACTTCCACAAAAAAGCACATCTGTTGCGTTGTGATTGCACTGGACGTTGGATCAACTCGGTAATTAGGTATTCTAAAGATGCCATATTCCTGTTCACAGTAAATTAGCCGATTTTCCTGAAGTAAAATAGTAAAATAAGTTGAAAGGATTATATCTGTTTCATGTAGCGGTTGGGTTCTTTTTTGTTAGAACTTGGTGGCACAAGAAATCTGAAATTTTTTGGAAGTGACTTTTTTTCTGTTTCAGATAACTAACTTCCACATTAATACATTTTTGTAGCAATATGACTGGCAGGCTATATTAAATATTTCGAACAAATAGCACTAAGGATTGGTTCTGAAAAAATCGATCGTTATTGTTCCCCGGTTTTCATGTGCTCAAGGAAATATATTTTGAGTGTTCGTGTCTGATATTGAGTCATTTTATCTCCCTCTTCGGAGATTGCTTATCGTTTCCACAAACATAATAGTTTTTTTAAACAATGATATGGAAACGGTAATTTCCGGTTTTGACCTTCTCATTTTTCAAAACTCTTTTTGCGTTTTTTCATCCACTTTCTGTTCTATAATAATTTTGTCAAGGCCAAACTTGAACCCATCTCACTTCTCTACATAAAAGTATTTCACTTTCGAGACGAACTTTTTGTTTGGATATACAGCTGCTTATTCGGGAATTCCCTTATGTTAGCCATGCGGCTGTCTTTCTTTGTTAGAATCTGGTGGCTGCTGATGCCCCTCACAAGAATTCTGAAATTTTTTGGAAGTCACTTTTCTCTGTTTCAGATAACTAACTTGTACAATAATATATTTTTGTTGCAATTTGATTTTCGTCAAATATATTGAAAGGATGATATCTGTTTCATTTAGCGGTTGAATATTTCGAACAAATAGCACCAAGGATTGGATCGTAAAATGGGTTATTTTTATTGTTCCCGGTTTTCAAGTGCTCAAGGAACAACTTTTTTGAATTTTCATGTCTGATATTGAGTCATTTTATCTCACCATGTTTGAAAATAACTTATTATTCCCACAAACATAATGGTTTTTAACCATGATATGGAAACAGTGATTTCCGTATTCAACCTTCTCATTTAAAAATTCTATCTGCTTATGTTAGCTTTGCATATGTCTGTGGCTGAGCCCAACGCTGTTTTTTTTACTTCAATTTTTGAGCATTCTGCAATATCTCTGCAAGGTTGATAGTGTCATCGATAACTGAGCAACTGTGATCATCGTTTCAATTAGGGGAATTTTACTTTACCAAATTAGGAAAATTCCGAAACAGTGTCATGTGAATTTTTTTTGATGTTCCAACTACACATCTTCATAATTTATTCCGCGATCCGGCCTTACAGTCAGGAACTTTTATTGGCAAGACACTGTAACTACTTTTTCTTTCCAAAAGGGAAAACTCATATTTTTTATACAGGAAACTTTGTTCCGTATTATTGTTATCGATTCAGTTACTAATCATCAAGTTATTATGGATACCTAACACTAAAAACATATCTCCACAGTTCTTCACCAAAGCATGCAACTATACTTTTCCCTTTTTTATGGATATTTAATCGGTTTCGAAAACTCATTTTCTGATTTGGTTTTCTGTGCTCTATATTGCCTCTTGCCTCAGACATTTGTACTCTTCTCAAAAACATACCCATCGCCATTACTTGCTAACAATTCCTCATTATCAACGAGAATACACTACGAGTGACAGTAGATAGAAATTGGTGACTGCTTCAAAAGTTCTATGACATTGACCACTCCTTCCCATTTTTAATAACTTTTCTTTATCAATTATTGTGAAGAGAAGGTTAGGCCGGCCGGGTTAGAGTCCGGTAACCGCCTCAATCCCTAAGCTGATGCACCAGTTGTATGTTTGGGTATGCTAGAGAGAGAACACGTTGTACCAATTCACATCTTTATTAGAGGTCTTTGACAGATCTATTTATTTATTTATTTATTTACTTCAAGGGATAAGAGACTATAAGATACAAAGAAGACTTGAAACATATCCCTCACGAGAAAGTCTCAAGTAAAGAAAAAAAATAGGACTAATAAGGTGCATGTCATAAAAAGAATAACGGGGGGAGGCAACAATTGAAATGACTACAACGGGTTCCAACTGAGATATGGAATTGAGATCAAGGAGAATTAAAGGAACTAGGCAATTAAAGGCAGGGAATAGAAAAAAACTGTTAATTATGCAACAAGAAGGGAGCAAGAAATATTAGAACCGGGTGATTGAGGAATCAAGTAAAATAATAAATTGTGAGGGAGAAAGAAAAATATTTACATTGTAGGTAATGGCATTCCAAAACGGAACAGTGAAAGAGAAAAAGTTATCAGATAGAGGAGATAGATAGACAAGAGACATGGGTCTTCTGGGAGAGTTTGAGAGTCTGACATAGGTGTTAAGGAAGGGGAAGTGAGATGCGCCAGCAATGAATTTGTAAAGTAAGGGTAATTGGGGTTTGAGTCTACGGTGTCTAATGGAGTGCATTGAGAGGAGTTCCAGACGTTGCGAGTAGGAAGAGAAAGAGATGTTGCAACGCTGGAGAGTTTTTCTAGAGTATACTCTGAGGGTGGATTCCAGAAGTCTAGAGAGATGAGATGAGGGGGACAAACAGAAAATAACAGAGCAATACTCCAAGATAGGAAGAACATAAGTTTTGAATAAGAATGAGTAGAAAGCAGGATTATTAGACTTGAAAGGACAGATGAATGATTGGAGTTGGCGATCGGCTTGGCTGGTAGCTGAGCTTGTCCGAGAGCCTTCCCTTCTCACCCATAGCCTTTTCTCACCCATAATGCTCACTCCTTAAACGGCAAGGAGGAGCTACTCTAAGGTAGGGAGCGAAGTGCTCATGCTGGTAGTTGTGGTGTCGTTAACATGTTGTTGAAAAAACGTCTGCCCAAATTCCTTTATGATTCCAAATATTTTTATTTTACTTTTGAAATGTGCTATTAGTACCAGTCCCACCTATTTTTTCTGCTATTTATCAAATTTTCACGAAACATTACAATATTTACCAAAAAATCAACTTTCTTATCCCAACTAATCTCTCCTCCACCACTTCTCTCTTTTATGAAACTAACCACACTCCGTTCCAAAAAATGTCAAAGTCATTAGTCGCGGGGATTTCCCCCCAAAAGATACAAATCTTCGCACTTTCTCTCAAAAAAACCTCCCTCACTTCCTCCTTTTACGCAACATTCTCGTATGGATTTCACTTTGTACATTTCATTTTCTTTTTGAGAGTGTACAGTTCAATTATTGAGGTATAGAAGAAGGAGAAGGATGGGAGAGGTATTTGGGTGGACATGAAAAAAGAGGGAGAAAGTGTAAGCAATCTGTGAATGGAATTCCTTGCCTTTTTAAAATGGAATGCATGTCTTTTTAAAGTTCCATTTTTTGACAGTGCGAGAGAGAGAGAGAGGGAGGAGAGAAGTCATACTGTCTCGTTTCTCTGTTTTGTGGTTATGTGTGCTGTAATACTCCAGACGTATGAGTAACACTATTGTTGCAAAAATATTTTTTAAACTTAAAGTATGTCTGAAACCGGGAAAATCTCTATCATCTCCTTGTACAGTTCGCTTTCTTACTCTGTTCAATTTGAGCTCGATATTCCGATGTTGACCTAGCAAACGCGCCCTTTTGAGAAAAATCGCATTTATAAATTTGTTTTTCAGACTGAATAATTTTGACGGGCTTTAAGAAGAAATGTAATCGAGAAAGGCCAATTTGAAAAAAAAGTTAGTTCACAAAACTATTAAAATAGTGCAAATTAAGTTTTAAATAATATGAGCAAAAATGTAGTCTCAACAAAGCGTGTTTGCATTGATCCATAAACTATATTTTTCGGATGAAGCTCCATATTAAAAATTCTGCCTAATTAATGATTTCATAAAACAGTAAAATGTTTATGATGCTACTTGATTTTGAATTGCTGACCGACAACAATTTGCTTTTTCTCTGTTTAGTGAAGTCATTAAAGACCTAGGTGAGATAGTACGTTTACTACCAACATGGCTTATTTTAGAAAACTGAAAGTGGGAAGGATTTTTTTTTTAATTTCTCATTCGTAGCATCGCAGAAAAGTTGATTGGGTTCGAAGCATTTTTTCAAAAATCTTTCCTTTCCTCATATAAGTTATACATATAAGGCAGAAATGCTACTCTAGAACTGTCGATTTTTCGATTTTGAAGAAAACGTTGAAGAGTCTTCGAAAAAACTGCAAAAAATTTAATGATTAAATGTTCAACTGATTTTGGCAGTGAACTTTAAAATTTCTGCAGTTGCGAAATGTTTCTATCAGAGTTCCCAAATGAAAAATTAATTTCCGATCTCATCATCCGCAAAATTGCGGAAATTTGAAGTAATTACCAATGATATCAACTTTTTCGTGAAATTATATGTTTCAGAAAGTTTATTTTCCAACATAAAAATAGAACATTTTTGATCATATTCCACGTTCTTTTAGGAAACGTAAATTCCCAAGTGTCATTTTCTTTCACCTGCAAGTCATTTCTTCAAGAACTTTTCCCTATTTTTTCCACTCGAATCAGGGTTGGGAAATTCCGGGCCGGGCCGACTGAAAAATTTTCCTCGGCCCGGCTCCTGTAGAAATTTGAAATTTTTTGAAAAAATATTGAATTTTTTTTTGATTTTTTTTGCAAAAAAGTGGATTTTTCGACTGTGTTTTTAAACAAACATCGGTAAAAGCCTTAGCGTACGAGAAAATTTGAGAACTTTGACTTTTTTTAAATGAAAAATTTTGTAGAAATTTGTGAAAAAATGGTGCGCTTTTTGAATCCGGGCCGGAAGAATTTTTTGTCAGCCCGGCCCGGAATTTACCAACCCTGACTCGAATCCAAGAAAGTCTCATTATTTGTTTTTTGAATATAGCGACCAAAATACAATTCCTCCGTGATGAAAAACATCGAAAAAAGCATGAACATGCAGAGAATTTCCGTTTCAAACTAGATAAAGATCAATCTAGAAATCAGATTACCCAACACCAACCGACGGTGAACTTCAAAAATCGACTGTTTCGAAATGTATGGGAATGTAACATGGTAGACCGGAAAGCAGTTACTGGAATTTCATATCACCATCTCATTTTTTTTCTCTGAAAGTATGTAAAATCCGTTTCAGAAAGTTCATTTTCCCATCTTTTGAACATCACCATCGTTCTTCTTCCAATGATATTCATAACATAACTTCCCAAGTGTAACTTTAAAATTCTTCCCCTTTTCATTCTTGAACACTTCCCCTCCTCCCTCCAATCATTTTTTCCATAACTGTCCCGTATTTTTTTCTTTCTTGCATACATAATCGTCTAGCCTCCAACTGTAATACAAGAACTTCTTCTTTTTCTTCTTATTCTTATTCTTTCCTTTTTTCAAACACGACCGTCTGTTTGAGATTAAGATCTGACAAAACGATGCTTCATCGCCTTCCCAACTTCATTCAAACTGATTGAGACGTGTCACCTTCACTTGTTCGTGTCTGACTTGTTAGGAACTATGAGAAGTATTTTATGGATTTGGTGGCTTTTGGTTGGAAATTGGATTGAGAGAAGTGATGGATTCCTGTGGACACTGTTTGGAGGTGAGTTGTTTTGTGGATCACCGTTTCAAACTGTTTATTTCTTTCCAAAGTGAAATTTAAAACGATTTTTGTGACTTCCTATCCCTCCATAGAAAATTATTTGAACACTCTGACTACGAAAATTTTTGAATCGCTTCTGCAATGTTTTCTCGAAGATTCACTGTTTCCTATACTCCATAATTAGCATTTGTTTTTGAGTGACCGTTGACCAAGTGAAAATAAAATTACTTTCCCAATTCCAGGCAACAACTGTAACTGCTGTCGATGCCCATCTCCACCTCGATTCCAACCGCAACCCAATTTCCCTACCCTCATCCCTCAGTATCAAAGTTCATATGCCTACTCCTACTCACCTCATCCTATTGCTCCAATCGTCTATGCTCAAAGTCCAACTCCCATGTACTCTGCTCCTCTATTCACGACTACTGCTAGCTATCGGGGACCACCAGCGGCTGCTCCGACAAGTCAAGAGCAACTTTATCAGGAGAGGAAATACTCGACGAATCAAGTGGCTTATCATTCAGGTTAGAATAACATAGAAGCAGTACTGGAGAAAATTTGAGAATGGTTTTTGATAAGAACACTTTGAAACTGACAAATAAAATTTTTCAGTTTCAAAATTTTGTTGCCATTTGTTAGTACTCAACAGATCAATGTTCCTAGTTTCTCATTTATTTTCCATAATCATAAAAAGGGAAAAACGCGTAAATCGTTTAGAAATAAGTTAACTCCTGAAAACCTTCCTTTTTAATTTTGATTTCTGTTCCGTCCATTTTATATAATTGAACATTACACACCTACTATACTCAATTGTTTGGAAATTATCAAATTTTATATCTCAAACTGTTTGTTTTGAAAAGTGGGGCACAAATATCAATGGTGTTCAAAGAAATTTTCTCATTTTTTTCGGAAAATAGTTTTTCGCAGTTTAGCATGTTGCTGATTACCGATTTTGTTAAATTCCCTTGATTTGTGGATATAGAAAGAATTCCTATAATTCGTTCTTGATTGAAAAATAGATTCATCAAATTCATACTTGTCGAGGCATGGCTACAAAAACAATAACCAATTAAAAACACTTGTCGACTTTTTTTTTCAATTTTTCTTGATGATTTTGCAAAATGTTTTGAATGTCTGAGTCATGGTCGAAAATCTGACTTTTTGGTGACAAAAATTCAAAAAAATTGAAATTTGGCGCATGATCGATTGAAGCATGATTGATTTTATATTTCCGTTTCTCTGATGCAATGAATTCAAAACAGTGAAATGTCAGTTTGATATTTTGAACAAACTATTGAAGAGACGATGTCAGTAATTCTCGAACTGCCCATGGAACACATCGGCCAAACGCAATTAGCCCATTTGGTTTTTTGATATTATGGGTCCCTATGATGAACTTATAAAAAAACCGTACAGCTTTTTAGGCTCCGCCCCCTTTCACATATAGAAAAAAATCGTGGGAGTGAAAAAATTAATTTTTTCCCTTCAACTGATAACTGAAAAAAAAGTTCAGAAATGAGTTTTATGCATGTTTTTGAACATTTTTTGTGTTGAAAACTTTTGAAAGATCTTTTGGCATCAGTCAGAAAAAAATTTGTTTGAAAAAAATTTCAGTTTTTTGCCTACCCCCAACAATTTTATCATTAGTTCCAAAAAGTTTTTTATAGCAGTTTGATCGTCTTTAGGCCGTCCAAGTATGTGCCAATTTTCATCCCGAAATTTTGACACCTTTTTTTTCTATAAGCAAAAATGTGTGTTTTTTCCATGGTGAAAAAAGTGAAAGTCTCAAAATTTCATGAAACTTTGTATTTGAGTTCATCTAACAGTAACTGAAATGTTCACAAAGTATGAAAACCTATAATGCATTTCTTCGGAAGTTATTATACCTCAAAACTCGATTTCACTATTTTTAGATGCTTTCTTTGAAAATCAAATTTTTTCAAACTTTCATCAGTTTATTCTCTAATTTTTTTACTGAAAACGTTTTTTATTTTCAAGTACCTTTTTTCCGTTATTTTCCTCTTCTCCAAACTCTTGTTTTTCTAAAATAAAAAAAATTCCTTTTTTTCAATTTCACGGAAAATTTGACCAACTTTGAAACTTTGTCACGAGGTTCCCTGTTATCTAATTGAAAACAATTTTACTGGTCATATAGATCAAATCTAGTTCTACATTTTTACAGTTGACTACTTTTTTGTACGGTCCTACCGTAGAGAACTATAGCCATCTGAAGCAAAGTAGGTGTTCATCCCGTTTATCTGAAGACATGATGGTATACCTACTCCGCCATACCATATCTCGCTAGGGACTGCCCGTACAAAAAAGTAGTCAACTGTAAAAATGTAGAACTAGATTTGATCTATATGACCAGTAAAATTGTTTTCAATTAGATAACAGGGAACCTCGTGACAAAGTTTCAAAGTTGGTCAAATTTTCCGTGAAATTGAAAAAAAGGAAATTTTTTTATTTTAGAAAAACAAGAGTTTGGAGAAGAGGAAAATAACGGAAAAAAGGTACTTGAAAATAAAAAACGTTTTCAGTAAAAAAATTAGAGAATAAACTGATGAAAGTTTGAAAAAAATTGATTTTCAAAGAAAGCATCTAAAAATAGTGAAATCGAGTTTTGAGGTATAATAACTTCCGAAGAAATGCATTATAGGTTTTCATACTTTGTGAACATTTCAGTTACTGTTAGATGAACTCAAATACAAAGTTTCATGAAATTTTGAGACTTTCACTTTTTTCACCATGGAGGGGGGTACGTGAAAATTTCGTGAAAAAACACACATTTTTGCTTATAGAAAAAAAAGGTGTCAAAATTTCGGGATGAAAATTGGCACATACTTGGACGGCCTAAAGACGATCAAACTGCAATAAAAAACTTTTTGGAACTAATGATAAAATTGTTGGGGGTAGGCAAAAAACTGAAATTTTTTTCAAAAAATTTTTTTTCTGACTGATACCAAAAGATCTTTCAAAAGTTTTCAACACAAAAAATGTTCAAAAACATGCATAAAACTCATTACTGAACTTTTTTTTCAGATATCAGTTGAAGGGAAAAAATTAATTTTTTCACTCCCACGATTTTTTTCTATATGTGAAAGGGGGCGGAGCCTAAAAAGCTGTACGGTTTTTTTATAAGTTCATCATAGGGACCCATAATATCAAAAAACCAAATGGGCTAATTGCGTTTGGCCGATGTGTTCCATGGGCTATTGGCCTTAGGTCGATCACTAGAGAAAGTGTCTCTGAAATGCTTAAAATTATTTTCTTGTTTCAAATCATATTTATCTAAAAACGAACCTTAATCTCATGTTTCGTTTTGATCTTTTAGAATCCCGCCCCGTCAGTGTCTCCCAATCAGACTACGGAAATCAAGCGATGAGTCAGTTGGAAGATGAATTGGCAGCCGAAAAATACAAGTACAATTTACAAAAAGCTGCTGAAAAGGAGAGAGAAGAGAAGAAACAGCAACAGAAGATTCGAGTTTTCAAGATGAAACCACATAAATCATCGAGAGTCAACATGGGAATGGTCGAGTGGCAAGCATCGCAGGTCGCCAAGTGTGAGTTTTTTTCTCTAGAAGTCAACGATTAATGGATCTCAGGGAATGTGTGAAGAGCTTCTGGTTGAAAATTTGTCAAAAGTCTGAAACAGAGTCTGATATTTTTGGTTTCTCATGTAACAATGTCGCAAAATTGAAGCCAATTATACATTGAACTCATCTTGAATTTGAGAGACAGTATAGTTTATTACGAGTTACGATAGTTTTAAGACTTTCGAAAACTATATCAGCTAAATATTTCACCCTCCAAAACTATTTTCACGATCATATTATCAGTTTAGCCTGTTTCAACTTTTCCTTAAATTTTGAAACTCCATAAAAATGAATTCATGTTCCCCTTTTGGATTCCATTCACCACTCCATAGTTTCCAGTAATTCCAGACACAAACGAGAAAGCAATCGACAAGTTTATCGAAGCGACATCTGATACAAATGGATTGAATGAAAATGAGAGTTTGGAAGAATTCATTCCGATTGAAATTGGATCTGAGCCTGAGTTTGCAGATGAAGAACCTGCAGGACCACCTCCAAATGTTCGGAACCGGGTGAGTCGGGGGTTATCTAGAAGAACTAGAAGGTGAGCATTGAAATATAGAATAGGTCAAAAAAATTCCCAGTTTGAAACAGTAAGTCGAAGATCGGACTGAGAAGAACATTTAAATGATTTGTACAACTACAAATATAGCTTACCTGTTTCCAATTCCAGAAAGATTAAGAACTTGTTAGGTTTCTATGCTATTACAAACAGACCTAGTGCGGTAATAGTTTGAACAGATGAAAATATGTACGATGTTAGTAACTTGGAGAGCCTTTCATAATCACTTAACTCGTTTTAAACCTTGTCGTTTTATTTAACTAGCCAACATCAAAAACTGTGACCAAGAGTTACTCCCTATGTTTATGGAAATCGGAATACGATTAACTAATCAGAATCGACTTCACAATAAGTGCTCATCGGCAGTTCTTGAAATAGTAGTTTTTCTAACGAGCAAAACAGCATATAACCAAGTAGGAGCAAACAGCATATAACCAAGTAAAACACGTTTTTTAGAACATTCGGAAACAGTACACCTTTGAATAGATTATAAGACTTCATTTTTGTCTACAGTTTCATGACTGAGTGGCTGATAAAACCCTATTTTTTCGTGGACTTCATAACCATTGACTTGCTATTAGCTAAATCATTAATGGTACAAACTTTATTTCTATAATCGAATGCTTTTTGACTATAGTTTTTCTCACCAGAGGGTCTATTCAATCGATTCCAGTGATCAAATGGTTTAAACATTTTTTACAGCAGAACATATCCTTCAAAATAAATAATAATTACGCAAAAAAATATTGATAGAGACTTTCAATTTTCAATGTTTCATGATATTTTATTGGCCGAAATGATTCAGCATATGTCGATAAATAGGAGTTGTTCTAATTCGAAGTCAATTATGTATCTCATTACAAAAACGCGCGGAAGTCACTGGAAGTTTTTAGGAAATACGCCTAACCTAGCATATCGAAGTATGGTGATTATGACAAAAAGAAAAAATGAAACAGAAATATTATATTGAGGGAATATTGTTTATTTCTGTTTGTGATTGTTATCCACCTTCCTGTAGTATATCTGCATCCAAGCTTATAATTGATTCTTATAATTTTCTTGGAAATTTCCAACAACGCAAAGAGTATGATTTTTTCCACCTTATTGTTAGAAACGGGCCAGCAACAACGCTTAAAATTTTGCGTTATTTAAATCTTACTGTAAACTAAATGTTTTATTAGATTGTGTTTTTCACTTATCATCTGATTGCAATCAAAAATAACGATACCCTACTCAAGTACAATCTGATTCTCTCCACGTCTCCCGATTCTCCATTTCTCATCCCGTCATGATAAACAATTTGATCTTTTTTTCAGATTTCTCACGACCCGGTTCTCGTCAACAGTGTCAATAGAAGGCGGTTCATTTTATGATTCTTCAACAATTAATGACCTTGTTTTTTTCTGTTTCTTTTTTCAATTCTTCTTCTTCTTCTTTTTTCATTTCATCGTGATGATTACGGTTCAAACTAACACACTTCAACAATGATTCCATTTTACGTGTATATTCTTTGGTTTTTATTTTAATTAAATTTTTTCGAATTTTAAATAAATTGTAAATGAGTTTTTTGAATTGAGTGATTAAATAAATTGATACCATTCTCATCAAAACCACTGTTTAAAACGGAAAAATATAGAAAACAGGTTTAGTTTTTTGTGTTTTTCACATCAAGATCTCAAATCACAGTACATAAAATATCTCAGCAAACACGCTCTACTGAAACATAGCATTTTTCACACTACATTTCTCCTCAAGTAGCACATTTACTGGAATCTCGCCAACCCAATACATGTAACTAGACGGACTGAGTTCTGTTTCCTCTGGCTCTTTCTTACAGTTTCCAGTTTCACTAACTTTATTCTTTCTATTTCCGTTTAACAATTAGAAGTATTAAGTCCGTTTTTTTCAGCCACCATGATACTAATCCTGCTTCTCCTCACTATCTTTTTCTCCCTGTCATCTTCTACTCCAACCAACACAACCCACAAACCACCATCCCAACTTCACCATTTCGAAATCAACCATCCCGATGGAATCAATGCGATTTTTGACCTTTTGCCAAAGGTAGGTTCTTTTTCGAACGCAATTCTACTCATATAAGACTAATGTGGGTGCTTTACATAAAAAAATTTGACAGATTTGAAAAACAGTGAGAAAAAGATATTACGCTTATAAATCTTTACCCTTTTTCCAGGATTTGTTGAATTTCGGCTGTGCCTAAATGACATCAAAGGTGGACTAAACTCAACTCTGATATTTCCATAGAATAATGTATGTGTACATGTGAGTTCATTTTCATATCGAAAGAATTTTTAAATTCGGTCTGAAACCCGCTGAGAGCGATCGCCGGTGAGTTTGGACATTTCGGTGGCCTAGAAATTCGACGTCGGCCATGTTTTTTCAAACTTTGTCGGTATTTGCGCTTATTTTTGTTGTGTTCTTTCAATAATTTTGAAAGTAAACGGCAAAAATTGATAGAATTATTACAAAAATGTTAGAAAAAAACCGAAAAAACCAATATGTTCGAAAAAAGTTCTAAAATGTTCCACGGCTACTGAAATGCCCAAACTGTTTTGCCGCTTGTTCTCAGCGGGGGTTGGACTAAATTGAAAAGGTCTTTCGATATGATAATGAACTCACGGAAATGAACAAATGAACATACGTCCGAAGTCAAATTTCTGGGGCTCAACGCCAATTTTCACCGGCCAGCGAAGTGCCCAAACTCACCGGCGATCGCTCTCAGCGGGTTCCAGACCGAATTTAAAAATTCTTTTGATATGAAAATGAACTCACATGTACTCATACATTATTCTATGAAAATATCAGAGTTGACTTTAGTCCACCTTTCATTCTTGCTGTATGAAAAAATACGAATAAAAAATCTACTGAGGCTTGTGAGATCGAAAATTGTTGAAAGTTTTGAGAATTTTTTTAAATAGAAATCGCCATACATCACGATGTTATCAACGGATGGAAATCGTTGTTCTCTAAAATTGCTGATTGAAACGTTATAACTTTCCTTCTAAAAAAACAAAACTAACTTTTCGAATAAAGATTTTCCCTCGCTTCCATTCTCAACCGCATCCAACGTTTCCCTTTTCCAGGTGTGCAAGAAAAACGGGAAATCCTACAAAGTTGGCGAAGAGTTCGACGTGGGAAACCTCCGTTACACTTGTCAGGAATTCGGTGTCTACGTGATTGCCGGATGTCGGACACACACTGGAAAACCACTGAAACTCGGAGATATCGAAGTGATTGATCACGTGAAATTCCATTGTTTGGCTCATGGAACATCTGTTTATTATCGAGAGACTGCGTGTGGACAGAAGGGAGAAGTCGATTGTGATAAGGTTCCGTTGCCACGTGGGTATGAGCAGGCTGTGCAGAATGAGGTATGAATGAAAGAATGTAAACAATTTAAAACATTTCAATTGAGCAAGTACTGCTTATGAAACAGATGTTTCTAGAAAATAGACTGTTTGGCATAAATTTAAAATATGTAGTATGTGGAGTTGGACGCAGCGAACATGTTTGGGATTTAAAATTTGTTTTTTTTACTGTTTCATATAGCGCGTATTTAGAACCATTGAGTTGAAACAATGTTCCAGAGGATTCAGTTAGTGCACAGTCTCCCAGTCTCCCAAAAACAACTGCAAGGAAATTTTTGATCTACTCACACAAAACGAAAATTTTGAGAAATTTGCAGGTCTAAAACTGTATTACTTTAATTTTTAGCGTAAAGCTCAAGGTCGGAAGTAAGAAAATTTCAGTTTTAGAATTATTCTGACTGCATTATCTACCTATTCAATGCAAAAAATCCTGGTTTCAGATTTTATTTCAGGTCGAAATGGCAGTTTTTCATTTTCGATTTCATTAAAATCTATCAGCGTTTTCAATTCTCAATATTATCAAACAAATGATAGCTTAAAACATGCGCCAGAAATTTTTAAACATTTTTGATGGATGGCACCAAATTTGGCTCAGTAGTTTTCGAGAAATCGATCAAATTCCGAAAATTTTGTGGTTTTTTGTTATTTTCTCAAAAATTACTGAGCCAAATTTGGTGCCATCCATCAAAAATGTTTAAAAATTTCTGGCGCATGTTTTAAGCTATCATTTGTTTGATAATATTGAGAATTGAAAACGCTGATAGATTTTAATGAAATCGAAAATGAAAAACTGCCATTTCGACCTGAAATAAAATCTGAAACCAGGATTTTTTGCATTGAATAGGTAGATAATGCAGTCAGAATAATTCTAAAACTGAAATTTTCTTACTTCCGACCTTGAGCTTTACGCTAAAAATTAAAGTAATACAGTTTTAGACCTGCAAATTTCTCAAAATTTTCGTTTTGTGTGAGTAGATCAAAAATTTCCTTGCAGTTGTTTTTGGGAGACTGGGAGACTGTGTAGTGTGCAAAATAACTACAGCCAACAATTTTTTATTGGAATGTATGAACTAAATTAGTTAAAATCACCACTTATATAAAAGTACGATTAAAACATACTTTCATAGCTAGAAAACTTAATGAAGTACAATAAAACCGCGGAAAAAAGGCACACGAACTGTTTAATTTTGGTGCGGAGTTTTATTATCCACTCGAAAAACGGAAAAGTAGGTTTGGGTCGTTTTAATTTTTTGTAACACAAGCATAAGAAGAATAGGAGCATAATGAATATCTACTGATTTTAAATAATTGCTCTAAGCTTTGTCAAAAACCTGAAACATTAAAGTTTACCTTTTGAAATCCTCGATTTTGACTGAAAGTCTGCTAGTATACTATAAACGGTATTTCTTTGTTTTTTCAAAAGATCGTGACCGCGCCCCACCAAAAATCATATCTTAATAAATCCTAATTTTATCGTTGCTTCATATAACTGTTTCGAGACTGTTTTAACTGTTTCGAGACTGTTTTAAACTTTACATGGAATGTATTTTGACTGCCCCCCCTAAAATACTGATTTTTTTTGCTCATTCGATGAGTTTTCCCAAGACAAAATAACCCGTAAAGGGTTTTCCTGTGACGTGACCTCGTTTTTGAAAAATTGAGATTTTTCGAAAATGCAATTTTTTCGAAAAATTTTTTTCATTAATTTTTTTCATTGTTTTACCGGATTGTTGAGAAAATGGGCTTTGCACATAGTTGTAGCAAATTTTATGTAGTTTTTGACAAAAATATGAAACATATGAAAAAACAATTTTTTGGTCCTGAATTAGGTGAAAATTTGACACCCTCCAAAAAAAAATTTTTTTTTTTGAGAATACCGGGGGTTTTGAATGTTTGGTGAAAAAGTACAACTTATCTGGATTATTTTGGTATATAGCAGTTTAGCGACTCCCGATCGAAAATTAAGGAAAAAATTGCTCTGAAAATTTTCATTTTTCGAAAAAAGTGACATGTCGGAAATGAGTTCAAATTTCTGACATTGACTAAGTTCTTAATAAAATTTGATAAGAACAATAATTTTCAGATTATTTTCCATCATTTTCGAAAAAAAAATGGACATCCCTGTTAACTTCTCTTGTCATAACACTCGTTCAAATATTGCAAGTTTTCTCATGTGGAGAAACTTCGACTGCTCATAACTCCTCTGAAACTGAAGGAAACAATTTCAAAAACACAGAGCAATTTAAAAATAATTATTGATTTTCAAAAATCATATTTGGAATGTTTTTAGAAAAAATAATTTTTTTCGATTTTTGATAAGGGGGGACCACATGAAATTTTTTTCAAAAACTTGAAAAAAATTTTTTTCGAAAACAACTCAAAACTAGTTATCCAGCTACAAAAAAAGCTAAAACTATCAATTCTGTTTATTTTCGAAAAAATTTTTTTCAAGTTTTTGAAAAAAATTTCATGTGGTCCCCCCTTATCAAAAATCGAAAAAAATTATTTTTTCTAAAAACATTCCAAATATGATTTTTGAAAATCAATAATTATTTTTAAATTGCTCTGTGTTTTTGAAATTGTTTACTTCAGTTTCAGAGGAGTTATGAGCAGTCGAAGTTTCTCCACATGAGAAAACTTGCAATATTTGAACGAGTGTTATGACAAGAGAAGTTAACAGGGATGTCCATTTTTTCTCGAAAATGGTGGAAAATAATCTGAAAATTATTGTTCTTATCAAATTTTATTAAGAACTTAGTCAATGTCAGAAATTTGAACTCATTTCCGACATGTCACTTTTTTCGAAAAATGAAAATTTTCAGAGCAATTTTTTCCTTAATTTTCGATCGGGAGTCGCTAAACTGCTATATACCAAAATAATCCAGATAAGTTGTACTTTTTCACCAAACATTCAAAACACCCGGTATTCTCAAAAAAAAAAATTTTTTTTTGGAGGGTGTCAAATTTTCACCTAATTCAGGACCAAAAAATTGTTTTTTCATATGTTTCATATTTTTGTCAAAAACTACATAAAATTTGCTACAACTATGTGCTAAGCCCGTTTTCTCAACAATCCGGTAAAACAATGAAAAAAATTAATGAAAAAAAATTTTCGAAAAAATTGCATTTTCGAAAAATCTCAATTTTTCAAAAACGAGGTCACGTCACAGGAAAACCCTTTACGGGTTATTTTGTCTTGGGAAAACTCATCGAATGAGCAAAAAAAATCAGTATTTTAGGGGGGGCAGTCAAAATACATTCCATGTTAGCTTCTTTTTTTTTCATTACTACGAGTTTTTAAATTCTTCGACTATTTCCAGCACATCGAAACAACTGAAAAACCACCAACCCATCTGACTCATGTGAATGGGAAAGAGCTACCAAAAGGATGGGTTCTCATTCACGGAGGAACAAAAGAATCAGAGAATTCGAATGATACTCTGTCTACTCATATTCTTATGTATCATCCACAACTCCATCATTCTGCAAAACATGTTAATTGATTATTCTATGAGGAAAATAAAGGGTTTTAGAGTTTGAATATCACATGAATTGTGTCAGTTTCACTACACTCATTATGATTTAGATTCATTTCAAGAGAGTATTATGACCAGGCTTTTTTTTAAAGCTTTCTTTTGAAAACTTGGCAGTTTATCAAGATTGGTAAATTGTAAATCATACGAACGTATTTACCTCAGGGACACTTATAGAAAACCTTATTAACGATCGGAGAGGTATAACGTCAGAAAGGAAGCAATTCTCACATTCAGAAATAACACCATTCAAAGTCAGATGTTGAAATACTCAACAAAGCACCACTAACAGATTTTATTGAAGACCATTGTATAGGTATCAAAAAACCGTAAATATATCAAACTAATTGAGATTAACGCGAGACCTGTAAAATATTTGGAATTATACTAATTTAGGTTGTTTCTAAAAATCTCAAACACTTTGAAAACTATAATTGTTTTTATTTTGAAAGTAACACTATATCAAATCAATAGTGTAACAATACACAATGACTAATTGTGTACTTACTACATAACTGAAACAGTTTCACGAGCTCATTGAAAACTTCATTGTTTCATATTCTCCCAGTTTCTAGTGTTCCATAAATTAGGTCATATGTAGTCTTTTTTGAGACTATATGCTCGTATTAACCAAAGCTCAAATTGTATGAACTTCAAGGAATTCCCGACAAAACACTCACATTATAAAATTTCAACAAAACACATCTTCAGATAATTTTTTCAGAACCTTCAATGTTACCCAGTTATCTTATCTTTCTAATAACGTTCATTTTTCGTTAGGGTGATGTGATAGTTCATATTTTGGTTTTGAAGTTAGGCTGTGCATAATCGCAGTTTCACAAGTTTCATGAAATAAAGAGAGAATGAAAATATAGTTGTTCTCGATCACCTCCTATTGAGATGAGAGAAAAAAGAAATAATGAGAGAATGAAAATACAGATGTTCTCGATCACCTCCTATTGAGATGAGAGAAAAAAGAAATAATGAGAGAATGAAAATACAGATGTTCTCGATCATCTCCTATTGAGATGAGAGAAAAAAGAAATAATGAGAGAATGAAAATACAGATGTTCTCGATCACCTCCTATTGAGATGAGAGAAAAAAGAAATAAAGAGAGAATGAAAATACAGATGTTCTCGATCACCTCCTATTGAGATGAGAGAAAAAAGAAGTAAAGAGAGAATGAAAATACAGATGGTCTCGATCACCTCCTATTGAGATGAGAGAAAAAAGAAATAAAGAGAGAATGAAAATACAGATGGTCTCGATCACCTCCTATTGAGATGAGAGAAAAAAGAAGTAAAGAGAGAATGAAAATACAGATGGTCTCGATCACCTCCTATTGAGATGAGAGAAAAAAGAAATAAAGAGAGAATGAAAATACAGATGGTCTCGATCACCTCCTATTGAGATGAGAGAAAAAAGAAATAAAGAGAGAATGAAAATACAGATGTTCTCGATCACCTCCTATTGAGATGAGAGAAAAAGAAATAAAGAGAGAATGAAAATACAGATGTTCTCGATCACCTCCTATTGAGATGAGAGAAAAAAGAAGTAAAGAGAGAATGAAAATACAGATGTTCTCGATCACCTCCTATTGAGATGAGAGAAAAAAGAAATAAAGAGAGAATGAAAATACAGATGGTCTCGATCACCTCCTATTGAGATGAGAGAAAAAAGAAGTAAAGAGAGAATGAAAATACAGATGGTCTCGATCACCTCCTATTGAGATGAGAGAAAAAAGAAATAAAGAGAGAATGAAAATACAGATGGTCTCGATCACCTCCTATTGAGATGAGAGAAAAAAGAAATAAAGAGAGAATGAAAATACAGATGTTCTCGATCACCTCCTATTGAGATGAGAGAAAAAAGAAATAAAGAGAGAATGAAAATACAGATGTTCTCGATCACCTCCTATTGAGATGAGAGAAAAAAGAAGTAAAGAGAGAATGAAAATACAGATGGTCTCGATCACCTCCTATTGAGATGAGAGAAAAAAGAAATAAAGAGAGAATGAAAATACAGATGGTCTCGATCACCTCCTATTGAGATGAGAGAAAAAAGAAATAAAGAGAGAATGAAAATACAGATGTTCTCGATCACCTCCTATTGAGATGAGAGAAAAAAGAAATAAAGAGAGAATGAAAATACAGATGGTCTCGATCACCTCCTATTGAGATGAGAGAAAAAAGAAGTAAAGAGAGAATGAAAATACAGATGGTCTCGATCACCTCCTATTGAGATGAGAGAAAAAAGAAATAAAGAGAGAATGAAAATACAGATGGTCTCGATCACCTCCTATTGAGATGAGAGAAAAAAGAAATAAAGAGAGAATGAAAATACAGATGTTCTCGATCACCTCCTATTGAGATGAGAGAAAAAAGAAATAAAGAGAGAATGAAAATACAGATGTTCTCGATCACCTCCTATTGAGATGAGAGAAAAAAGAAATAAAGAGAGAATGAAAATACAGATGTTCTCGATCACCTCCTATTGAGATGAGAGAAAAAAGAAATAATGAGAGAATGAAAATACAGATGGTCTCGATCACCTCCTATTGAGATGAGAGAAAAAAGAAATAAAGAGAGAATGAAAATACAGATGGTCTCGATCACCTCCTATTGAGATGAGAGAAAAAAGAAATAATGAGAGAATGAAAATACAGATGTTCTCGATCATCTCCTATTGAGATGAGAGAAAAAAGAAATAAAGAGAGAATGAAAATACAGATGGTCTCGATCACCTCCTATTGAGATGAGAGAAAAAAGAAATAAAGAGAGAATGAAAATACAGATGTTCTCGATCACCTCCTATTGAGATGAGAGAAAAAAGAAATAATGAGAGAATGAAAATACAGATGGTCTCGATCACCTCCTATTGAGATGAGAGAAAAAAGAAATAATGAGAGAATGAAAATACAGATGTTCTCGATCATCTCCTATTGAGATGAGAGAAAAAAGAAATAAAGAGAGAATGAAAATACAGATGGTCTCGATCACCTCCTATTGAGATGAGAGAAAAAAGAAATAATGAGAGAATGAAAATACAGATGTTCTCGATCACCTCCTATTGAGATGAGAGAAAAAAGAAATAAAGAGAGAATGAAAATACAGATGGTCTCGATCACCTCCTATTGAGATGAGAGAAAAAAGAAATAATGAGAGAATGAAAATACAGATGTTCTCGATCATCTCCTATTGAGATGAGAGAAAAAAGAAATAAAGAGAGAATGAAAATACAGATGTTCTCGATCACCTCCTATTGAGATGAGAGAAAAAAGAAATAAAGAGAGAATGAAAATACAGATGTTCTCGATCACCTCCTATTGAGATGAGAGAAAAAAGAAATAAAGAGAGAATGAAAATACAGATGTTCTCGATCATCTCCTATTGAGATGAGAGAAAAAAGAAATAAAGAGAGAATGAAAATACAGATGTTCTCGATCACCTCCTATTGAGATGAGAGAAAAAAGAAATAAAGAGAGAATGAAAATACAGATGTTCTCGATCACCTCCTATTGAGATGAGAGAAAAAAGAAATAAAGAGAGAATGAAAATACAGATGTTCTCGATCACCTCCTATTGAGATGAGAGAAAAAAGAAATAAAGAGAGAATGAAAATACAGATGTTCTCGATCACCTCCTATTGAGATGAGAGAAAAAAGAAATAATGAGAGAATGAAAATACAGATGGTCTCGATCACCTCCTATTGAGATGAGAGAAAAAAGAAATAAAGAGAGAATGAAAATACAGATGTTCTCGATCACCTCCTATTGAGATGAGAGAAAAAAGAAATAAAGAGAGAATGAAAATACAGATGTTCTCGATCACCTCCTATTGAGATGAGAGAAAAAAGAAATAATGAGAGAATGAAAATACAGATGGTCTCGATCACCTCCTATTGAGATGAGAGAAAAAAGAAATAAAGAGAGAATGAAAATACAGATGTTCTCGATCACCTCCTATTGAGATGAGAGAAAAAAGAAATAATGAGAGAATGAAAATACAGATGTTCTCGATCATCTCCTATTGAGATGAGAGAAAAAAGAAATAATGAGAGAATGAAAATACAGATGTTCTCGATCACCTCCTATTGAGATGAGAGAAAAAAGAAATAAAGAGAGAATGAAAATACAGATGTTCTCGATCACCTCCTATTGAGATGAGAGAAAAAAGAAATAAAGAGAGAATGAAAATACAGATGTTCTCGATCACCTCCTATTGAGATGAGAGAAAAAAGAAATAAAGAGAGAATGAAAATACAGATGTTCTCGATCACCTCCTATTGAGATGAGAGAAAAAAGAAATAATGAGAGAATGAAAATACAGATGGTCTCGATCACCTCCTATTGAGATGAGAGAAAAAAGAAATAAAGAGAGAATGAAAATACAGATGTTCTCGATCACCTCCTATTGAGATGAGAGAAAAAAGAAATAAAGAGAGAATGAAAATACAGATGTTCTCGATCACCTCCTATTGAGATGAGAGAAAAAAGAAATAATGAGAGAATGAAAATACAGATGGTCTCGATCACCTCCTATTGAGATGAGAGAAAAAAGAAATAAAGAGAGAATGAAAATACAGATGTTCTCGATCACCTCCTATTGAGATGAGAGAAAAAAGAAATAATGAGAGAATGAAAATACAGATGGTCTCGATCACCTCCTATTGAGATGAGAGAAAAAAGAAATAATGAGAGAATGAAAATACAGATGTTCTCGATCACCTCCTATTGAGATGAGAGAAAAAAGAAATAAAGAGAGAATGAAAATACAGATGTTCTCGATCACCTCCTATTGAGATGAGAGAAAAAAGAAATAAAGAGAGAATGAAAATACAGATGTTCTCGATCACCTCCTATTGAGATGAGAGAAAAAAGAAATAATGAGAGAATGAAAATACAGATGGTCTCGATCACCTCCTATTGAGATGAGAGAAAAAAGAAATAAAGAGAGAATGAAAATACAGATGGTCTCGATCACCTCCTATTGAGATGAGAGAAAAAAGAAATAATGAGAGAATGAAAATACAGATGTTCTCGATCATCTCCTATTGAGATGAGAGAAAAAAGAAATAAAGAGAGAATGAAAATACAGATGTTCTCGATCACCTCCTATTGAGATGAGAGAAAAAAGAAATAAAGAGAGAATGAAAATACAGATGTTCTCGATCACCTCCTATTGAGATGAGAGAAAAAAGAAATAATGAGAGAATGAAAATACAGATGGTCTCGATCACCTCCTATTGAGATGAGAGAAAAAAGAAATAAAGAGAGAATGAAAATACAGATGTTCTCGATCACCTCCTATTGAGATGAGAGAAAAAAGAAATAAAGAGAGAATGAAAATACAGATGTTCTCGATCATCTCCTATTGAGATGAGAGAAAAAAGAAATAAAGAGAGAATGAAAATACAGATGGTCTCGATCACCTCCTATTGAGATGAGAGAAAAAGAAATAAAGAGAGAATGAAAATACAGATGTTCTCGATCACCTCCTATTGAGATGAGAGAAAAAAGAAATAAAGAGAGAATGAAAATACAGATGTTCTCGATCACCTCCTATTGAGATGAGAGAAAAAAGAAATAATGAGAGAATGAAAATACAGATGGTCTCGATCACCTCCTATTGAGATGAGAGAAAAAAGAAATAAAGAGAGAATGAAAATACAGATGGTCTCGATCACCTCCTATTGAGATGAGAGAAAAAAGAAATAATGAGAGAATGAAAATACAGATGTTCTCGATCATCTCCTATTGAGATGAGAGAAAAAAGAAATAAAGAGAGAATGAAAATACAGATGGTCTCGATCACCTCCTATTGAGATGAGAGAAAAAAGAAATAATGAGAGAATGAAAATACAGATGTTCTCGATCACCTCCTATTGAGATGAGAGAAAAAAGAAATAAAGAGAGAATGAAAATACAGATGTTCTCGATCACCTCCTATTGAGATGAGAGAAAAAAGAAATAAAGAGAGAATGAAAATACAGATGTTCTCGATCATCTCCTATTGAGATGAGAGAAAAAAGAAATAAAGAGAGAATGAAAATACAGATGTTCTCAATCACCTCCTATTGAGATGAGAGAAAAAAGAAAAAAAAAGAAATAAAGAGAGAATGAAAATACAGATGTTCTCGATCACCTCCTATTGAGATGAGAGAAAAAAGAAATAAAGAGAGAATGAAAATACAGATGTTTCTCGATCACCTCCTATTGAGATGAGAGAAAAAGGAAATAAAGAGAGAATGAACATACAGATGTCTCGAATCACCTCCTATTGAGATGAGAGAAAAAAGAATAAGAGAGAATGAAAATACAGATGTTCTCGATCATCCTCCTATTGAGATGAGAGAAAAAGAAATAAGAGAGAATGAAATACAGATGTTCTCGATCATCCTCCTATTGAGATGAGAGAAAAAAGAAATAAAGAGAGAATGAAAATACAGATGTTCTCATCACCTTCTATTGAGATGAGAGAAAAAAGAAATAAAGAGAGAATGAAAAATACAGATGTTCTCGATCACCTCCTATTGAGATGAGAGAAAAAAGAAATAATGAGAGAATGAAAATACAGATGTTCTCGATCATCTCCTATTGAGATGAGAGAAAAAAGAAATAAAGAGAGAATGAAAATACAGATGTTCTCGATCACCTCCTATTGAGATGAGAGAAAAAAGAAATAAAGAGAGAATGAAAATACAGATGTTCTCGATCATCTCCTATTGAGATGAGAGAAAAAAGAAATAAAGAGAGAATGAAAATACAGATGTTCTCGATCACCTCCTATTGAGATGAGAGAAAAAAGAAATAAAGAGAGAATGAAAATACAGATGTTCTCGATCATCTCCTATTGAGATGAGAGAAAAAAGAAATAAAGAGAGAATGAAAATACAGATGTTCTCGATCATCTCCTATTGAGATGAGAGAAAAAAGAAATAAAGAGAGAATGAAAATACAGATGTTCTCGATCATCTCCTATTGAGATGAGAGAAAAAAGAAATAAAGAGAGAATGAAAATACAGATGTTCTCGATCACCTCCTATTGAGATGAGAGAAAAAAGAAATAATGAGAGAATGAAAATACAGATGTTCTCGATCATCTCCTATTGAGATGAGAGAAAAAAGAAATAAAGAGAGAATGAAAATACAGATGTTCTCGATCACCTCCTATTGAGATGAGAGAAAAAAGAAATAATGAGAGAATGAAAATACAGATGTTCTCGATCATCTCCTATTGAGATGAGAGAAAAAGAAATAAGAGAGAATGAAAATACAGATGTTCTCGATCACCTCCTATTGAGATGAGAGAAAAAAGAAATAAAGAGAGAATGAAAATACAGATGTTCTCGATCACCTCCTATTGAGATGAGAGAAAAAAGAAATAAAGAGAGAATGAAAATACAGATGTTCTCGATCATCTCCTATTGAGATGAGAGAAAAAAGAAATAATGAGAGAATGAAAATACAGATGTTCTCGATCATCTCCTATTGAGATGAGAGAAAAAAGAAATAATGAGAGAATGAAAATACAGATGTTCTCAGATCACCTCCTATTGAGATGAGAGAAAAAAGAAATAATGAGAGAATGAAAATACAGATGTTCTCGATCATCTCCTATTGAGATGAGAGAAAAAAGAAATAATGAGAGAATGAAAATACAGATGTTCTCGATCATCTCCTATTGAGATGAGAGAAAAAAGAAATAAAGAGAGAATGAAAATACAGATGTTCTCGATCATCTCCTATTGAGATGAGAGAAAAAAGAAATAAGAGAGAATGAAAATACAGATGTTCTCGATCACCTCCTATTGAGATGAGAGAAAAAGAAATAATGAGAGAATGAAAATACAGATGTTCTCGATCATCTCCTATTGAGATGAGAGAAAAAGAAATAAAAGAGAATGAAATACAGATGTTCTCGATCACCTCCTATTGAGATGAGAGAAAAAGAAATAAAGAGAGAATGAAAATACAGATGTTCTCATCACCTCCTATTGAGATGAGAGAAAAAAGAAATAATGAGAGAATGAAAATACAGATGTTCTCGATCATCTCCTATTGAGATGAGAGAAAAAAGAAATAAAGAGAGAATGAAAATACAGATGTTCTCGATCACCTCCTATTGAGATGAGAGAAAAAAAGAAATAAAGAGAGAATGAAAATACAGATGTTCTCGATCATCTCCTATTGAGATGAGAGAAAAAAGAAATAAAGAGAGAATGAAAATACAGATGTTCTCGATCACCTCCTATTGAGATGAGAGAAAAAAGAAATAAATGAGAGAATGAAAATACAGATGTTCTCGATCATCTCCTATTGAGATGAGAGAAAAAAGAAATAAAGAGAGAATGAAAATACAGATGTTCTCGATCACCTCCTATTGAGATGAGAGAAAAAAGAAATAATGAGAGAATGAAAATACAGATGTTCTCGATCATCTCCTATTGAGATGAGAGAAAAAAGAAATAAAGAGAGAATGAAAATACAGATGTTCTCGATCACCTCCTATTGAGATGAGAGAAAAAAGAAATAAAGAGAGAATGAAAATACAGATGTTCTCGATCATCTCCTATTGAGATGAGAGAAAAAAGAAATAAATGAGAGAATGAAAATACAGATGTTCTCGATCATCTCCTATTGAGATGAGAGAAAAAAGAAATAATGAGAGAATGAAAATACAGATGTTCTCGATCATCTCCTATTGAGATGAGAGAAAAAAGAAATAATGAGAGAATGAAAATACAGATGTTCTCGATCATCTCCTATTGAGATGAGAGAAAAAAGAAATAATGAGAGAATGAAAATACAGATGTTCTCGATCACCTCCTATTGAGATGAGAGAAAAAAGAAATAATGAGAGAATGAAAATACAGATGTTCTCGATCACCTCCTATTGAGATGAGAGAAAAAAGAAATAATGAGAGAATGAAAATACAGATGTTCTCGATCACCTCCTATTGAGATGAGAGAAAAAAGAAATAATGAGAGAATGAAAATACAGATGTTCTCGATCACCTCCTATTGAGATGAGAGAAAAAAGAAATAATGAGAGAATGAAAATACAGATGTTCTCGATCACCTCCTATTGAGATGAGAGAAAAAAGAAATAATGAGAGAATGAAAATACAGATGTCTCGATCACCTCCTATTGAGATGAGAGAAAAAAGAAATAATGAGAGAATGAAAATACAGATGTTCTCGATCACCTCCTATTGAGATGAGAGAAAAAAGAAATAATGAGAGAATGAAAATACAGATGTTCTCGATCACCTCCTATTGAGATGAGAGAAAAAGAATAAGAGAGATGAAATACAGATGTTCTCGATCACCTCCTATTGAGATGAGAGAAAAAGAATATGAGAATGAAATACAGATGTTCTCGATCATCCTCCTATTGAGATGAGAGAAAAAAGAAATAATGAGAGAATGAAAATACAGATGTTCTCGATCACCTCCTATTGAGATGAGAGAAAAAAGAAATAATGAGAGAATGAAAATACAGATGTTCTCGATCACCTCCTATTGAGATGAGAGAAAAAGAAATAATGAGAGAATGAAAATACAGATGTTCTCGATCACCTCCTATTGAGATGAGAGAAAAAAGAAATAATGAGAGAATGAAAATACAGATGTTCTCGATCATCTCCTATTGAGATGAGAGAAAAAGAAATAATGAGAGAATGAAATACAGATGTTCTCGATCACCTCCTATTGAGATGAGAGAAAAAAGAAATAATGAGAGAATGAAATACAGATGTTCTCGATCACCTCCTATTGAGATGAGAGAAAAAGAAATAATGAGAGAATGAAAATACAGATGTTCTCGATCACCTCCTATTGAGATGAGAGAAAAAAGAAATAATGAGAGAATGAAAATACAGATGTTCTCGATCATCCTCCTATTGAGATGAGAGAAAAAAGAAATAATGAGAGAATGAAATACAGATGTTCTCGATCACCTCCTATTGAGATGAGAGAAAAAGAAATAATGAGAGAATGAAAATACAGATGTTCTCGATCACCTCCTATTGAGATGAGAGAAAAAAGAAATAATGAGAGAATGAAAATACAGATGTTCTCGATCATCTCCTATTGAGATGAGAGAAAAAAGAATAATGAGAGAATGAAAATACAGATGTTCTCGATCATCTCCTATTGAGATGAGAGAAAAAAGAAATAATGAGAGAATGAAAATACAGATGTTCTCGATCACCTCCTATTGAGATGAGAGAAAAAAGAAATAATGAGAGAATGAAAATACAGATGTTCTCGATCACCTCCTATTGAGATGAGAGAAAAAAGAAATAATGAGAGAATGAAAATACAGATGTTCTCGATCATCTCCTATTGAGATGAGAGAAAAAGAAATAATGAGAGAATGAAAATACAGATGTTCTCGATCACCTCCTATTGAGATGAGAGAAAAAAGAAATAATGAGAGAATGAAAATACAGATGTTCTCGATCACCTCCTATTGAGATGAGAGAAAAAAGAAATAATGAGAGAATGAAAATACAGATGTTCTCGATCATCTCCTATTGAGATGAGAGAAAAAAGAAATAATGAGAGAATGAAAATACAGATGTTCTCGATCATCTCCTATTGAGATGAGAGAAAAAAGAAATAATGAGAGAATGAAAATACAGATGTTCTCGATCACCTCCTATTGAGATGAGAGAAAAAAGAAATAATGAGAGAATGAAAATACAGATGTTCTCGATCATCTCCTATTGAGATGAGAGAAAAAAGAAATAATGAGAGAATGAAAATACAGATGTTCTCGATCATCTCCTATTGAGATGAGAGAAAAAAGAAATAATGAGAGAATGAAAATACAGATGTTCTCGATCATCTCCTATTGAGATGAGAGAAAAAAGAAATAATGAGAGAATGAAAATACAGATGTTCTCGATCACCTCCTATTGAGATGAGAGAAAAAGAAATAATGAGAGAATGAAAATACAGATGTTCTCGATCATCTCCTATTGAGATGAGAGAAAAAAGAAATAATGAGAGAATGAAAATACAGATGTTCTCGATCATCTCCTATTGAGATGAGAGAAAAAGAAATAATGAGAGAATGAAATACAGATGTTCTCGATCACCTCCTATTGAGATGAGAGAAAAAAGAAATAATGAGAGAATGAAAATACAGATGTTCTCGATCACCTCCTATTGAGATGAGAGAAAAAAGAAATAATGAGAGAATGAAAATACAGATGTTCTCGATCATCTCCTATTGAGATGAGAGAAAAAAGAAATAATGAGAGAATGAAAATACAGATGTTCTCGATCATCTCCTATTGAGATGAGAGAAAAAAGAAATAATGAGAGAATGAAAATACAGATGTTCTCGATCATCTCCTATTGAGATGAGAGAAAAAAGAAATAATGAGAGAATGAAAATACAGATGTTCTCGATCATCTCCTATTGAGATGAGAGAAAAAAGAAATAAAGAGAGAATGAAAATACAGATGTTCTCGATCACCTCCTATTGAGATGAGAGAAAAAAGAAATAATGAGAGAATGAAAATACAGATGTTCTCGATCACCTCCTATTGAGATGAGAGAAAAAAGAAATAATGAGAGAATGAAAATACAGATGTTCTCGATCATCTCCTATTGAGATGAGAGAAAAAAGAAATAAAGAGAGAATGAAAATACAGATGTTCTCGATCACCTCCTATTGAGATGAGAGAAAAAAGAAATAATGAGAGAATGAAAATACAGATGTTCTCGATCATCTCCTATTGAGATGAGAGAAAAAAGAAATAATGAGAGAATGAAAATACAGATGTTCTCGATCATCTCCTATTGAGATGAGAGAAAAAAGAAATAATGAGAGAATGAAAATACAGATGTTCTCGATCATCTCCTATTGAGATGAGAGAAAAAAGAAATAATGAGAGAATGAAAATACAGATGTTCTCGATCATCTCCTATTGAGATGAGAGAAAAAAGAAATAATGAGAGAATGAAAATACAGATGTTCTCGATCACCTCCTATTGAGATGAGAGAAAAAAGAAATAATGAGAGAATGAAAATACAGATGTTCTCGATCATCTCCTATTGAGATGAGAGAAAAAAGAAATAATGAGAGAATGAAAATACAGATGTTCTCGATCATCTCCTATTGAGATGAGAGAAAAAAGAAATAATGAGAGAATGAAAATACAGATGTTCTCGATCATCTCCTATTGAGATGAGAGAAAAAAGAAATAATGAGAGAATGAAAATACAGATGTTCTCGATCATCTCCTATTGAGATGAGAGAAAAAAGAAATAATGAGAGAATGAAAATACAGATGTTCTCGATCACCTCCTATTGAGATGAGAGAAAAAAGAAATAAAGAGAGAATGAAAATACAGATGTTCTCGATCACCTCCTATTGAGATGAGAGAAAAAAGAAATAATGAGAGAATGAAAATACAGATGTTCTCGATCATCTCCTATTGAGATGAGAGAAAAAAGAAATAATGAGAGAATGAAAATACAGATGTTCTCGATCATCTCCTATTGAGATGAGAGAAAAAGAAATAATGAGAGAATGAAAATACAGATGTTCTCGATCATCTCCTATTGAGATGAGAGAAAAAAGAAATAATGAGAGAATGAAAATACAGATGTTCTCGATCATCTCCTATTGAGATGAGAGAAAAAAGAAATAAAGAGAGAATGAAAATACAGATGTTCTCGATCACCTCCTATTGAGATGAGAGAAAAAAGAAATAATGAGAGAATGAAAATACAGATGTTCTCGATCACCTCCTATTGAGATGAGAGAAAAAAGAAATAATGAGAGAATGAAAATACAGATGTTCTCGATCATCTCCTATTGAGATGAGAGAAAAAAGAAATAATGAGAGAATGAAAATACAGATGTTCTCGATCACCTCCTATTGAGATGAGAGAAAAAGAAATAATGAGAGAATGAAAATACAGATGTTCTCGATCACCTCCTATTGAGATGAGAGAAAAAAGAAATAATGAGAGAATGAAAATACAGATGTTCTCGATCACCTCCTATTGAGATGAGAGAAAAAAGAAATAATGAGAGAATGAAAATACAGATGTTCTCGATCATCTCCTATTGAGATGAGAGAAAAAAGAAATAATGAGAGAATGAAAATACAGATGTTCTCGATCATCTCCTATTGAGATGAGAGAAAAAAGAAATAATGAGAGAATGAAAATACAGATGTTCTCGATCATCTCCTATTGAGATGAGAGAAAAAAGAAATAATGAGAGAATGAAAATACAGATGTTCTCGATCACCTCCTATTGAGATGAGAGAAAAAAGAAATAATGAGAGAATGAAAATACAGATGTTCTCGATCACCTCCTATTGAGATGAGAGAAAAAAGATAAAAGAGAGAATGAAAATACAGATGTTCTCGATCACCTCCTATTGAGATGAGAGAAAAAAGATAAAAGAGAGAATGAAAATACAGATGTTCTCGATCACCTCCTATTGAGATGAGAGAAAGTAAGAGAGTCCTGAGCCTATAGTATAAGAACTCACCTGTCTTGCAGTTTGTTCATTCTGCTGCCTGTCCCTCTGTACCTTTTATGTCGTCGATTGATTGGTCTGTGTCGTTGGCTGGGTGTAGCTGGTCGTGGCTGAAATTTTATCAATATTAATGTCATGAATTAAATAAAAAGAAACCAAGAGATTTAACATAAAGAAGTAAATTGAGCAAAAAATGAAAAAGGGACGTAAGCGTCGCAGGTTTGTCGAAGGCGATGAAAACCAGAGAGCTCAAAAAAAAAAGGACTGCTCGGTGCGGTAGTGAAAGGAAGACTGACTGTATTCTAAATGTCTACTCTCATATTGTCATGGGGGCGTGTCCTATTTGCTGTCATCCATTAGATTCCCCAGGAAGATAAGTGACAGGTGGGAGCGTTTGCGGCAATAACAATAAGAACACAGGCCGACTTCTTCACATTGTCATGTATTTATTGTTTTGTGGTTGCACCTGCCGACATGAGATATTTACATAACTATCTACCAAGTAGTGCAATTACGGTTCTCTGGGAAATGTATCGATTGACTGAAGCAATTTATGTCTCTAAAATCAAGGTTCCGTGTTCATCTGCTCCGTCATTTTCCTCTCCATCGTCACCGTGTTATCGACAACTTGAAAGAATAGGAAAGTAGAGCAAATGGAGAGAACGGGGAGTACAAAAGTATAAATGTATAATGGGACAATAGGTGAGAAAAAGAAACAAGTCATACACGCGGCTGCGTGATACATTCGAGTTACTGCATAGGATTGAGCACGTCTTTGCGGCAGGACGAGGGCGCAGATCACACTTCGGACACCATTGATACAACAATCACTTATTCCGCAGAAAAATGAGATGATGAAGATCAAAGGGTAGCTGAAAATGATAAGATCGAGAAATGCGTCAAATCACCGAAAATGCGTCAGTGTCGTTTTCCTTTGCGCATTTCCGGATACCATACCCCTGTTGAATCCAAATCGAATCCTGACTGGTTGGTCGCATTGGAGCTTCAAATGGGGTTGAAATATGGACCAGACCACAATATATACATACACTGAGTGCACCAATTACCATAGTTGGTTTCAGCCCGAATCCCTTGATTCGTTTTGATAAAGCTGAGATCAGGAGACCCACTGAAAAAAAAGAGATCGAGAAATGCGCCAACATGTAGAGTGCTGACGCGATTCTCGTGACAAAACCCAACTCACTCAAAACCTCGCCGAGACCAGCCCCTAGACTGTAGATTGCAGGGATGTAGATCAAACTTGAATTGCTTTTTGTGAAATTCATCGCTGTTGGGAAAATGGCCAACCAGAAGGATACATTGAATCCTCCGAGAATTGTCAAGGGTAGAAGTTGCACAAGTTTTGGGGAGATTACTGTAGTGCAAGTGAGTTCTGAAAGACACGTGGTATCGGATCGAGAAATGCGTCAAGGTGAGTGACACTGACGCACTTTCGGTGCTTGACGCGTTTCTTGTGACTTACTCAAAGACTCCACAAATCCGTGTTTTTTCTCAGCGCTTTCCAGTGAGTTCTCCACACTTTTCGATGGCATCAAGGCGAATGTTACAATGGCCAGCGCTGACATTCCAGAAAATGCGGCAGATAACATTCTTCTGAAATTAAAATTGTTTTGATCTACACAACTTTGTGTTGGCTTCTCACATCTCATTATCACTATATCTCCGTTCATGTTGATGGAATGTTTCTTGCAAAGTGGAATTCTGGGTTACTGTAGGAATCGTGGGCACGGTGAAGGAGGTGATACCAGCGAGGATACCAGCACCAATCATTAAACTGGAAAATTTGAGATCGGAAAATGCGTCAATGCACCGAAAGTGCGCCAACTCACCAACAACATCCAACGGACCACGAGATCGAGACATTCGACTCGATAGTCTCTCTTGTTGAGTGTTGTGACAAATAGTTTCCCATTCCCAAGTAGTAAACTGAATTATGAATTGTTTTTTTTTATCTACATTCAAAATTTTTTGACCTACATGATGTGCCAATACCCAGTAAAACAGCTGAGAAAAAGTAGAAGTAAATATTGAAAAATAGGAATCCGAGGGGGAACAGTGTGTAGGAGACTGCGGAGAAAATCAGCAAACTTTTGGAAGTGCTGATGTGAAGAATTGATGGGGCGAAGAGGCAAGTGGTCATGTAGGCGGCGAAGATCACGGCTTGGCTGGAAAATGGAGATCGAGAAATGCGTCAAGTCACCAAAAGCGCATCAAGTCACGAGAAGTGCGCCAAGGCTCTAAAAGCGCGTCAAGACACCAAAACCACGTCAACTCACCCATAATAACCAGCATACTGACTGACTTTCTCCGGATTCCTCTCATGAATCGAATGAATTACTGATTCCAGAATGAAGGATTCAGAATCATAGCCGACCATAATGCATAGCTGACCAAAGCCCAGCATGGCAGCACACAGCAATTCAAAGTTTCGTTGCTTCATCTTTTTCTGGAAATTGGGAAAAACTTTCCTGATTTTCAAAAAAAAATGTTGTCTGAAATTTTTTTCAGTTTTTCAGGCAAAACTGAAAATGCAACGTGCAACGTCTCCACACAAACTATGGTCAGTTTATAAACTTTCCTCTCTTTCTGTCCTTTCCCTCCCCTTAATTTGCATAACTCCTGTCCGAGACAAAAAATTCAAACTTGATATTTTGCACTGAGTATTCCAGCCATATGAGTGATATTATGCAATGTTACAGAAAAGTGATATTGAATTTGAATTATTCAAATTTTGAACTAAAAAAAGAGAATAAAATTGTATGGAACGGCACGTTGAACTTACGCACACGTATTGTCTGTCATTTTTGTTATTCTTCGTGAGGGTACTGTACCCAGTTTCAGACAAAGTCGAAAGCTATATCACTAGAAAGCTGAGGACGTGTGGATTCTGAATCTAGTTTTAGATTTTATTAAAAATAAATTTGAGATGAGTTACAGGGGGCAGACTCGGGTGTTCCTGATAGTAGCGACAACCAATAGCTCGACTGATCGATCCGATGGGAAAAGTACGCAAGAATTATCGAAATTTCACATTTGAAAATAAACAATTCCATGGTAATAACGATTAGGTTACTGTTTCAGAAATTTGAAAAATAAAAGGAACTCAACTTATTAAGTATTAGTCATCGGTTTTGACACACAAAAACCAGAAATCAAAAAGTATGTGCCACAAAACTAAAAAACATGAGAATTTTCATTTTCAGAAAATAAAACAAGAAAATAGAAATTAAGATCACCGATCTATCTGGGTTCTGAATTTATATGAGTTAATATTTCAGATTGGTTCTTTTTCAGAGATGTATTTTCTCATAAGGAAGATTTGAATAAAAACAGTTTCAGCTTGGTAGTAAATCTCAGGTCATTATACATGACTGATGCTCTTAGTTAGCGTGTTGACAAATAGAGTAGAATCTATGATTATCTGATGGGTAATGTTATTTAAGACAGTTTGACGTCTATCAAATTTTCACGGTTTTCAGAATTTATGAAATGAAGATTTGTTGTGCGACGATCAATGCATGACTATTCTACCTATCCATAGTTTTGATTTTCCTGTTCGAGGAATTATTCGTTGTGAGTAACTATACATTTATAAAGTTGTAAGAACGCTTTATTAATTCTTGAACGAATCCTAGAGTTTTCAACATTTACCAAATAACAGAAACCGTTACAGTTCCATATTATTCACAATTCTTAATTTTCAATGATATAGATTGACGAGTGCCAACTTCGCCTTTATAGTAATAGTCTTCACAGTTCACGTCTGCCATTAGAATTATGATGGTAATCTGGAGAAAAAACGATTAAAAAGGAAAACCTCTACGAATTTTTTACGGCTTTCAGAAGTTACCAAAAAAGGAATTGGTCAGCTGAGATCAGTTTTAAAAGCATAGATTCGAAAAGTATCTTCCTGATTTCTTTAAGAAATTAACTTTTTTTCAAAAATATTTTTGGAAGTTTTTCAAATGTCAGAGAATTTACTGTTTCATATTTTTGGTATAAACCGAGGAAAAAAAAGCAACTGATTCGATACCTACTTTCGCCAAGTTTTTTACGAAAGGTTCACAAAATATAACCCTTTTTTCCCTATAGATCTGAAAAGAAGAGCCGAATTAGAGTTTTTCTGTTTCTATAACTCAATGAAGCTTTCGAAGTAATGTTCGAAAACGTTTGTTCTGTCAAAGTATTGAAGAGTGACTGTTTCAATTGGATAGTAAATTGTTGTGTTTTTCGAATGAGGTAGTGCTGTTCGCATAAGCCCTCATTTTATTTTAAACGGTTCCCACAAATTAGGATTTGGCGATCTAAGAATAGTCATTCAATAATCGAAAGGTATCAAGCACTATTGTAGTTCGATTCAAACAATTGGCCTCTTTAGGGATGTCATTTGCAACACAAAACTAGGGAAAAACACACAATTTTTCGGAATATGAAGGATTCTGGAGGAAGCATCTCAAACAGTAGCCGTTACTGTTTCAGATTGATTTCAATTCTCATTTTTCTCATTAGATTGATTCGTCGATTAACTGTTACATCTTTGTTATTAATCTCAAGTTTTTATTCATGGTGTAGTGCGGCTTTTCCACCATCAACAAGTCCAATTATGATGATAATCTGAAGGATAACGATGTTGAAATAAGAAAACCTTAACGAAATTTTTAGAATTTTCAGAAATTATCAAACAAGGATTTCTTCAAAATTATTGTTGACAAAAAATTATGTTTGAAAAAAAGAAATCTAAAAGAATCTTCCTGAAATCTAGATGAAATACACAAGAACTATAAAACTTATTATTATTGTTCTTACTGGAAAATTATTCGAAAACATCAACCGGGACTCCAGTTGCATCAAATATAAGAAGTGAACCCGAAGCAGTCAAAACTTAGTTTATTACTGCTTCAGAGTTGTTGAGAGGGCAATGAAGGTAGCGGTCGGAGACTATTGCCTCTCAGAAGAAATATAAATCGTCCCAAAATAAAGTGTATGCGGCATGTTTGTAAGATAAGCAATGTTAGAAAGAACACAAAGTATCAGTGACCCGTTTATTGAACCTTCTTCTAGGAAAAATCCTCGAAGAATAACCAAAATAGAGAAAGGGTGATAAAAAAGAGAATAAAAGAGAGCGTCGTGTCCTGAGGAGAAGTTGAGTCGACGAAGACAGGAAGACGAACGCGGCGGGACTGAACGGCGGGAAAAAGAGACTAAAAGTCCCAAAAACCGGAAGAATAGAATTTAGCCTAAGCTCTCAAACTCGCGCCAGATTCTGATGGCACGGGAAAATATAGTGCTAACATCAGAATCTCCTCAACAACTCTCTCAAAGCGAAGACGGTCGGAGAAACGACCGTCGTCGGCGGGAAAACACGAACGAACTGAATTACTCTGGCCTAAAAAGGATAACATGAGCAATGACACGCGACGCGACCGCTCGCGAGTAACGACATAGGCGTCTACTTGCGAGAGAGCGTTACGGAAGAGAGAGTGTTGGGGTTATTGGAGCGCATTAGCTGAATTTGGAGTTTTAGAGAGGGAATTTGAATTATAATTATTTATAATAATTTAGAATAATTAAATATAAACCAGATAACTGGAAATAACGATGATAATTGTAACATTGTTAATAAACAGATTGAATAAAAGGTAATTAAAGGCTCCGATGGTCCTAGTTTTGTGGGCAAAACCAGAGGGGACCGTCGGATTGCCTTTGGTAGCCAAGTAAGGGGGTACCCAAAGGGGGAACCTTGGCTACACTCCCGGGGGGAGGGGACGGCGGGCTCCTGCACTTCAGCAAGTTTTTACGCAGTTGATGAGCAAGTCTGTAGCTGTTTGCGAGAGAAGTATGCTCTCACTCAGCCCGACGGCCACTACAAAACTACTGCATCGGCGGGATTTTCCTCAACCTCCAGTCTTGACTGGTGTAATTCAAAATCTGCATCATCGAGATTCTCGAGTTGATCGGTGTTTGGGTTCAGCCAAAGCTGTCGCACGGCCGGCCGCGGCCGGCCGCGGCCGGCCGAGGTAGGGCCGCGGCCTCGGCCGGCCGCGAGAAGAAAAAAATGAAAAAGCCGCGGCCGGCCGCGGCCGAGGCCGCGGCTTTTTTTTCAAAGTTGCAAAACTTTGTCGTTTTTGAAAAAAGTTTTGCTGGTTTTTTGCTTTCTGGTACAAATCTGACAACCGGGGATCGATCCCCACTCGTGCCAAAACTTTTTTGTTTTTTGTTTTTGAGATTTTGGTACCAATCTGACAACCGGGGTTCGATCCCCACTCGTGCCAAAACTTTTTTGTTTTTTGTTTTTGACCTTCTGGTACCAATCTGACAACCGAGGTTCGATCCACACTCGTGCCAAAACTTTTTTGTTTTTTGTTTTTGACATTTTAGTACCAATCTGACAATCATGGTTCAACCCTACTCGTGCAAAAACTTTTTTGTTTTTTGTTTTTGACATTTTGATGCCAATCTGACAATCATGGTTCAACCCCACTGGTGTCAAAGTTGTTTTTCATTTCATTTTTGGTTTTTGGTGAAAATCTGAAGACCAAAGTTGCCTTTTCGGAGAAGGACTGTTTTGAAAAAAAAACACTTGTAATCTATCTAAAAATGTTTTTTTTTTGTTTTGAAATGGTTTCAGAATGGTACCAAAAAGCAAGAAATGAAATGAAAAAAGGTTTGACACCGGAGGGGTCGAACCCTGGTGATCAGATTGTTACTAAAAAGTCGAAAACAAAAAACAAAAAAGTTTTGGCACGAGTTGGGATTGAACCCCGGTTGTCAGATTGGTACCAAAAAGTCGAAAACAAAAAACAAGAAAGTTTTGGCACGAGTTGGGATTGAACCCCGGTTGTCAGATTGGTACCAAAAAGTCAAAAACAAAAAACAAAAAAGTTTTGGCACGAGTTGGGATTGAACCCCGGTTGTCAGATTGGTACCAAAAAGTCAAAAACAAAAAACAAAAAAGTTTTGCCACGAGGGGGGTCGAACCCTGGTTGTCAAATTTGTACCAAAAAGCCAAAAACAAAAAACAAAAAAGTTTTGCCACGAGGGGGGGTCGAACCCTGGTTGTCAGATTTGTACCAAAAAGCCAAAAGCATATCAAGTCATGTTTTCAGTTGATATGCTAGAAAGCCGCGGCCGGCCGCGGCTTTTTTGAGATTTTTAAGAAAAAGCCGCGGCCGGCCGCGGCCCTTCACGGCCGGCCGCGGCTTCGGCCGGCCGCGATTTTCAACAGCCTTGGGTTCAGCGGTAGTGAATAATTGAATAATTTTTGATAAGTTTTAGTAATAGCTTTTAGATTCTGTTATAGATTGGCTGATGTTGTGACTTTTCTGGCATATCTCATGTGTTTATCTTTTAGAACGGCGGGAGCTGGCAATTCTTTTAGACGATTGTTCTGTGCGTTATCTGTGCTATCCTCCGCTGCGGTATTTAGGCGGTTCAGTGGATTTTATTCCAGCGGAATCAGCTAACAGCATGCACGTGAATCTACACTGCCTAGCATTAGGCAATCTCATGGTGAAATTGTCCGTCACGTTCACACGGATGATGATTGCCGATGACCAATTGTATCTTTTTTAGAATCGTTTTTCAATGATGACCACCTGTCCAACGGCGGGACGCAATGGCGACAGCCGTTTTTTCCGTATGCTCTCTGGAAAGAAGATATCGATCAGATTTTTCGTACCAGTCAGATAGCTTGATGCGACTTATCCAGATGGGTTGTGTGATAACCTCTGTACTCGAGTGAAGAGTATCTGATGTGTATACGTCGGCAAGAGGTACAAGCTTGACTTTATAGAATGTAAAGTCTTTTGATAACGGAGCAGTTTTCTTCTTGGACAGTTATGTTGTGGAATCAATTGGGTTAATTAGTATGAATTTTTACAATTTTTACAATGTATCGATATAAGTGCTCCTTGAGTACTTTGTGATTTAAATTTTGTCAAATTTTGGAACTCGATATCCGATGGGAATTATAGCTTTGAGATTCACAGCCTTTTTGATTCTCGTTGTTGCTGAGCAATCTAACTGTTTTATATCAATTGATTGATAAATCAGACTTGGTGGGCTGTTTCATCGTATGGCTTGCCTATGATCGGATTTTTAGTATTTTATTGAACTTTGAACGTTGTTAGTACAATTTGAAATGATTTTATGAGAGAATTATGTTGCTGTAAGGGTGGTAGTTGATGCCTACAGTCTTGACTGTTTCGGCGGGACTGGATCGAGCTTTATTATTCGAGCTCAATGGGCAGTTGCTGAGGTTAGACGACTGTTACTATCAACAATCATTGTTGTGTCAGCCAGTCCTTGTGATTTCGTAAAGGAATTTTGTATTGCTGAAAATGAAGTGACAATTGGTGGTCTCTCACCCAAGACATTGTAGGCGTAACAGTCTGCCGCACAGTTGTCATGTGACGCACTGCTAGACATAGGCAAGATTCTTTCGGAAAATTCGTTTCCGTCGTAAGCTGTCTAGGGATGACGATCACTCTGTCTGTGAAGGTGCTACGCAGAGCTCTCCCATACGGGTAGCAGCTCATTTGGGATGAGACTCTTCCAATTGTTGTCATTACTTCATGCTGGATGTAAGCGATCACCAGATTAGTGAGATCGACATGTACAGTTTGACATTTTCAGCAACTTTGGAAGCAACTTCTCTGTTTTTAGATGTTTACTTTGTTAGAATTTTGCTCTTCTCCCGAGTTTATCCATAAGTATTGTGACCATGTTTTTTTTTTTTTTTTTTTTTTTTTTTTTTTTTTTTTCTGAGATGTTGTGTCTGTGAGCCATCGGCGGGAATAGTGAGCCTTGGTGACGGTTGTACGATCTTTGTAACGGAGTCTATGCCAGTGATCTTCCGAGTAGGAAAAGGTATCACGGTACTTGGACTAAACTTGAATCGAAAGCAATATACGCTTGTCAAGAACTTTTTTCATTCTTTTCCCGTGTTTTTATAGCACTTGGTCAATCATTGGATCATTGTGGAGCCTTGAACATCTATTTGGAAGACTTGGCTTGACCACGATCATGATGTACAGTGGATGCTTGGAAATCGGAGAAGAGCTTTGGATACAATTTTATCGTTCTGGCTGATATTGTAGGATATTTGGACTGATTACTGTGTTTGTTTCAAGATCATGAGGTATAAGAGTTATTTAGTTGCTTTTTAGGAAGAGTGACAATTGAGCGCCCGATTCGACAGAGCCAGACGAGTTACTCACTCTGAGATCTCAATGTAGGCGTAAAGTGATTGTAGTCACAATAAGGCATTAGCATTATACTCTTGTTAGAATTTCGATCTTGCGAAAAAGTTGGTAAACATCAGTGTGTCCAGTTTTATTGGATCCTCAGCTTTGGAACAGTTAGCTCGAGAAAACAAAAAACAAAAAACTATATATGTGTATATATATAGAAAAAAATTGAAAAATAAAAGAGCTTATTGGTTTGTTAGGTTAGTGATGGCTCCAACGGCGGGACGAGAACAGTTTTATCAGAAACGGAATTAGTAGAACAAGCAGGAAAATCTATCTTTATCAACTGATTTTAGTATTGCTGTTGGCAAGTCAGCTTATGACACAGAGTTCGGTACATTTGACTCTGTGCCTGCCGTAATGCCTTTACTTAGATTTGTTGGATTTTGTGCCACGGAAGAATTTTCTCACCGGCTTGGCACCTGCTGGGTAGTTCTCTTTATTTCTGTAGTACTCTTTGGCTGGACAGCCGCCCATGTGGTGGAGACCATCACAGTATCCGCAGCGGAGTTGAGCAGTACATTCTTTGATGCCATGCTTTTTAGCACAAATTGGACACAATCTCTTTTTCTTGCACTGACGTCTGAATTCGGCACTAGATAGTGTGCATCTGATCTCGTGGTGTTTACCGTAGCACACCCGGCACTTTGACTTTTCGGCTTTGCAGTATGGAAAAGTGCGGTGAATGATGTTCAGGTTAGCACCTTTCGCTCCTGGAGCGTAGTAACCTTCCAATCGGAGGTTGGTAGCCGGGTCAATGAATTCGGCGGGATGATCACTTGGAATATACGTCAATGTGCATGGTTTCTTGTGCAGTGAGTTTGGAGAGATTTGAGCGGTCGGTGTCAAAACCGAGTTCAGGTTCGCATTTGCAGAGTTTACTGACGCATAGGACGGCGGGAGTTCATTCAGTGGTTGCTGACCGATTTGACTCTTGTAGATTTGATCCATGACTAGTGTCTCAATATCTCTACAGACGCGGTCAATGACCATTGTATGAGTGAGTGAATCGCCAATTTTGACACTGTATTTAGCCAGACTCTTTCTCAAGTCTTCTGGAAGTTTTCGGGCTACCTCCCAAATAGTCCAATAGTCATCGGCGGGAACTCCTCTGTCTGTCATTTGTTGAAGTACAACTGATATAGCAACCACATCCAGGCGCATGGCTTCTGGATCTGATTGATGGAATGGCAATTGCTGTAGCTTTTGCATTAGATTATGCTTGCTGTCGACTTTGCCGTAAACTCTGTTCAATGAAACGAATGTTGTTGCAATGGCAATAACTGACTCCTTTGCTCGGGATATGCATTGCTGTGCTTCTCCCTTGATATGGGCTCGCAGCACTGCGTATTTTCCTTCTGGGCTCAATGCTTCTGAGGACATGACAAATTTATTAAACATTCTTTCGAAGAGTTCTAAGTCACCATTTTCATCGAACGTTGGCAAGAGATCAATCAAAGCGTCTAGTTGTAGACCTTCGTTTTGTGGTCTTGGGCTTCGACTTCGGCTCTCTGCGCATTGGCGGCGGGAACGCTTTGTACGAGGCGGTGTGGAGCCCAGTGATTCCGTTTCGGATTCAGACGTATCTCCTTGCTCATATCTCTTAGCGTTACTCGACTCAGAAATCACCGAACTCTTTGCGTGTGATCTTTTAGTTATTCGTGATCTGATGAACTCAGCTCTGTCAGAAGTTGGAACGTTTCTTTCTAGAGCCACTTGTGCTTCAATGTTAGCATTCGTTGTATTTTTGAATGCAATTGTATGATGCTTTGCAGCTTCCATAAAAGACAGATCGGTTGCTGTAGATGACGTGACTGGATAATCTGAGCGTGATGGAGAACGTATGTATAAGTTTTTCGAGCCTGCTCCCGTAGGTGTTGGCTCTTTGTGAGTGCGAACTGTGTTCGACTCGTTGGAACTGTTTCTATCATCGGCGGGATTAACGTCAGTTGAGATGTCATCAGCAACTCTGAAGCTGTGCTGGAAGCCGCTTAGCGGTTGGCCGCGGTTAGCCAACGCTTCGATCATGTTTTCGATGCATGTATTGATTTTGATTAGAATCTGATCAGCACCGCTTTCCATGAAAACGTTGGTAACGTCACGGAGATGTGTTTCTCTGTCCGCAGAGTTTAGAATCTCTGGCATTTGGAACTGTTCGTAGATATACATGTCAAGTGTCTCGATCCGAGATGCCGTGTCCTTCATGTCGAAGGCAAGTGTGGCTGCGGATGAGAGCATTTCTTGATCAATGTATTCAAGGATCTTATTGTTGGGATCACACAAGAGTTTCAAGGATGCTTCCGACTCCACCAGGAGTTCTTCGGCTTTCTTTACTGTTCTTGTGATCGCCGTTTTGATTTGCCCGGCAATCAATTGCGTGAGCGTATTTGATTGTAATTTTGAGCGGGACTTTGCTCGAATACGAGGCTTTTTCGGCTCCGAGAGAGCCGAGAGAGCCTGAGGACTTCTGTTTGATGGAGATGTCGAGCGGCGAGAGCGACTGGACATCATTGGAGAGGGTGAGAGCTTGTCAGAGACAACGAAACCAGTCAACTGAAAATGAAATGAATGATTTTTTGAAGGATTGATGTTAACCTTCGTGGAATCGTCGTATTGACATGAGATGAGTACAAGAGGATTCCTCTTGATGCACTGTAATTCTCAATAATGTTATATCCGGAACTATACACTACTAGATGCATGTAGGTGAACTTGAGAGTTCACCGGATCTAGTCTGGTGTGTGAGTTCGCGGATGTTGTAGGGGCTACTTTCCAGATAACTACGTATTCCTGTGGTGACAGGTCAATAGCTGTGCGCGGTCAGTAGGAGTGTTACGAATGCTTTTTATAGATACGCATGCATCTCTAAGATTACCGGTTTCTGGTAATCCGCCTGATATAATCCCATATCAGAAGGGTTTTTTATAGACGCTCTGGGAGTTCGTCTCTAAGATTACCGGTTTCTGGTAATCCGCCTGATATCGTTAGATATCAGTGATTTTTATACATACGAGTGTGCATGTCTTGGGTTATTGACGTCGTAACCCGAGTGGTCCAGAAGTCGGACATGTACTCTACAGTACCCTATGTGTAGGGGAAAAGGTCGACCGTGGTCCTTTTCTGATTACTACGTACAGCCGTATGGTCGCAGCTTCGATGAAATCGACATAACCTGGCCTGGTTATGGTACGTAGGTCAAACTGACGTGAGCAGTAACATACTTTGGTGTGCTACCGTTCCAGATCAAAGGACACGAACACGATTCGGATCACTCTAGCAATGTAGAAGTGATGCATTTGAATCGTTCGTTTGTCACTTTGACTTTTGCAGTTAGGAATATCGATTACCATTCGAGAGAAGTTGCAGTCATATAGATCACGCATTACATGGATTTGTTGAATCCTCTCTTCGAGATTGATTTCAATCCACTCGTTTAGATGCACATATAGTACGGGAAAGAGCAATGGATGTGTGTGCCAGTGTGGCTATCACTCTGCTCGTGATTCGCATTTGTACTTGTATGTTTATGCATGATTTTCCAGACTGCGCGTTCTCACAAACGTATTCGATATTAATCGATACGGATATGATAGTAGAACGTGATAAAAACGCCGCCCTGTCGGTGGCCTTGGCCATATTCTATCTCGCTGTAGTGCGATATTCAATGGACTTGTATCAAGTTCTCTGGCTGCCAACCAGAGGCTCGATTCGTGAAATATCGCTGCCAACTTCTCACTCTATAGGGTCCGCTGCGTACCAGAAAGCGCTTTCCGGCACAGACAACCTTCTTCTGCTTTCAATCTGTAACTGCCACTTATAGACATCTTTCAGCCGTCAAAGACTGTGGTGCAGGGAATATAGAGTGATAGGTCGGGTCTTCGAGGGTTGGCGGCCCTCTCCGATACAACAGTGTCATTGATACAACACGGATTCGGTTGCCGACAGCGCCATAGTTTATGATTTCTAAGATCCGATCAGTATTGTCAATTGTAGACGAATCTACAACCTAACTTTTGGAATACATATCACCTCTTCGGAAGGGGATGCCTTTCCGTATGAAGAGGGTTTCTTTTTTTGCATGATCGATTGAGGGCTTACTCGCGCTGTCAGCACATGACAGTGAATTACTTGGACAATCGATACAATGCTAGTAGTTTAGATGTTAAACTACCATTATTGAAAACTTTTCGAAAAGCAGAGCTCTTCTAGAGTTGGATAGGGTCTTATAAATTCTAGTGTGTTAGAATTTTTCGTATTGGAGACATGTGCTTGGCAACTTTTCGCACAGCTGAAACAACGGCGGGATGTTACGTCTGATGTCTCTGTGTGTTCCGAAGTAGTTCATGATGTTATTTGAACGCCTACTTCTCGGAACATTATATTTTCAGAAGCTTACACCTCTGAACAGGATCTGTTGGGAGTTCAACAAATGCAATTCGCTCATCGGCGGGACTTCTGTACTCGGGAATCTGTTATAATGAGTTATCATTATGTGATTCCGTTTTGAGTATTGTAATTTTTTCGGATTCTAGAGCTTCTGCTCTTGTGTCATTATTTTTCAGAGACAGATCAAGTGACTGTTTGTCACGAATTCTGCTCTTCTGATGTAATGTAGTCTGTTAGAGTAAAGTATATTACTCGTGTATAGACTGTGGTTGTGAAACCATTGGTAGGCGTTTGTGAATCTAATGATTTGATTCGAATTACACGCTTTTATAACCAACGGCGGGACAAACAGATTATTTTTTATCTGATTGTTTGTATAATTTACTGAATGTGGGACGTACCCTGTACTCAGTATCATTTTGCGCTCGAACTTATTCTTGCGTCTTGTTTTTCCAAGTGTTGGGACGTACCCGTGACACCCAGATTTTAGTTGAAAATTTATAAGGGTTTATCATCCCCTTGGTGTTTGAGTGCTTTTTAAGCAGCTCAGAAGTTGTGGCTAAAGTGCCTAGTTTTTTGTGCTCGAAAAGATCGTCTCGGGCTGCTCTCATTATCATCTCATATCAATACGGACTCTCCACATGAAGGTCTTTTGGAAGCAAGTATGTTTAGAGTAGAATGACTCATTTAGGTTTCAAAAAAGAAAGAACAGATATGGACAACAATGACAAATTTATTTGCACGGATGGGTCTTTATCAACATGTCAACGAAAAGAATATGATTAACAGCGGCGGGATATAGTATACAATCAGTATGAGGACCGTTGGCTACGCTCCCGGGGGGAGGAGGCGGCGGGAGTACTCTGATTGAAGAAGTGTCTTCGTTGAGTTGATGCCGAATTGGGATGCTGTAATAATCCATAGTTGTTAACTATCATGTTGATATATGTGCCATACCTTATTGGTTGGTCTTTTGCGAGACGGCGGTAGAGCGGCGGGAGAGCTCGTATATAGAGGGATTGTCCTGCTCGCATAGAACGCGTCCTTTCTGAAAAGTATTCAGATGAGGGTATCTTTCGAGTAATTCTCTTTAACTCACGCTTGTAGGAGGTGTTACTGGAGTATGACTCCCTTCTTCCTTGGACTGCGTGTCACTCTCAAACTCGGCGGGATTATGATCACGTGTTACGAAACGCAGGATTCGCTCGACAGAGATGTCATACATCAATTGCCGAAGCGATGCTGTTCGCATTCTGCATTGAAGAGACGTAAGCTTTGGGATGAGAGTTCACTTCCGTTATGAACAGTCCGGCGGGAAGTCCTCTGAAAGAAGGATCATGTTTGATTTTGTATGCTATTAACGTTATACCTCGACGAGAAAAAGCCTGAACGACTGATGATGAACCACGGGAAGCTGATGGAATAATGATTTCAACTGAATCTGAGTTCTCATCGGCGGGAGTTTGCTCTAGGAGCTTTTGACGCTTGGGAGGAGTCGCTGGACACGTGTCCTTGACTGGCTCCCACTTGTGGGCTCCCTTCCTTCTTTGGCTCTTGGTCACCTGTTCGTTGTCCCCCGAAGATGTACCAAAGGGTTCATCGTTCGGCGGGAGAAGCGGCTTGGCTTCGTTAGCTTCTTTGTTCTTGTCCACTTTCAGTGCACTTGCTTCATTAGTTACGATAGTATGTGACTCATGAGAAGTCATCTGCAACGAAGTTGTTACAAATTAGACGAGTGTCACGGTTTGATGTAACAGAAGCGCGTGTATTTCACGTCTGAATATGTAAAATAGTTGAATATGTTTAAGAAGTGTCTTAAAAGGAACACCAACAATGTATGACAGTGGTTTTATAAGAGAATACAATGAGGTTTTAACAATTAATTAGCATTTCTTCGCTTTAAGCTAACGGCGGGATTCGGTGTCGGTTTCCTGACATTTCCTCGCTTCACCGACAAGATCCAACCGATTCCCAACTTCTTCATTGTCAGAAGCTTAAGCATCACGAGATGGAAATGGATAAGGGCTATCGTTTGGAAGTGACGGCGGGAGCTGTGTTTCCGAATCATCCGGCGACTGTTGTCCTGTCAGATCGTAGAGACGGCGGGACCTAGTCGCTTGGCTTGGCTCTGAATAAAGAATATTTATTCATGAGCTCGCTTTTTGGATTGTATTACCTGGATTGAGGCCTCAGCTCTCTGGAATCGGGCGACTTGGTCGCTTTGATCTTTTGAGACATCCGAAACGGCGCTGAACGTGTTGGAACTCTCCGAAGTCCTCTTGGGACGCATTCAGAAGGAGTGGTGTTTCACGTCGGCTCTTCGGCGGGACTTGCTTCTGCAAATTGACAGAATTAGCTTTAGGTATACAATATTGAGATTTAAAGCGATGTTTTTTATCGATTTTTAGTGAATTTTCGCGTTTTATCGGTATATTTCAGCATGTTTTTATTCAAAATGATAGAATTTTTGCTTGAAATTGTATGCGATGAGCAATTGAATGGATATTTAGGCTTGATTTCAGAGAAATACAAAATATTAGAGTCGATCGCCACGCTATCGCTCTGTTTTTGCCTTCATTCGCGTATTGCATCATCTTTTTCGAAGATTTTGGTCGAAAATCCCGAAAAATGTGGTATTTCCCTGAGAAATTCCAACAAACACATCACGAGCAATGAAGCTCCAGCGTATTTATTGTAATCCCACCTGGGGTTAACCAAGAATATTCGAGTTTCCACCGAAAATCGTTTGAGATTCCGATTTTTTGCGATTTTTTACGAAAATTTTCGATTTTTTAGCATGAACGCTGTGATTTTTGCCGAAAGCTTGGCTAATAGCCTTTTGTACCTCAAGCGAGTAGATAATTTTGAGAATTTTTCACAAATTGGCTAGGTTTTAGCCTTGAAACCGAAAATTTTATGAGAAAATTATCGATTTTTTGAATTTTTTGTCATTTTTCTCGTAATTTTTTCTCGAATTTTTCCAAAATCACTTAAGAAATACTCACTCTTTGGAAAGAATTTCCTCCATCGGCGGGATTCATCAGCAATGCGACGTTTCCGGAATTGCCAGACGGCGGGATAGTAGTTTTGGAGTTTTTGACTTCTTTGATGGTGATTTTTTGGTTGCCATGCCACATTTTTTGTCTGAAAATGTTCAGAATAATTATTTTTTATAATATTTAAGTAAAATATTACGGAAACGAGAGAGAATTTAGTACAAAGAGCGAAAAAAATTTTTTAGGCCGAGCGAAAAAAGTATTTCGAAACTCGTGCGCGTAAGGTCTTGTACATCGCGGTCCGCAATTGTACGCAGCCCGTGTACGCAGCCTGCGGTCGCGTACCGTACTCTCATTTTAAAATTCAAATTTGTGTCGATTTACGGAGCTCATTTTAGAGGTTCCCCGATGAGATTTCGACGGATTTTCGAAATTTTTCGAATATTTTTGGGCAAATGACGATGGAAAAAATTTTTAACACCGTTTTGTAGCGTATATGATACCCGTGTCACACATTTTCATGAGAAAATGAGGAGGAATCAGGTTTTACTCAGTAATTACGCGTGAAGGTGGTTTTCTGTCTCGAATATTCGAATGACAGGTCTGGGTGACGGTTTTTAATCGCCTGTCCAGAAAAAAATGACGGAATAACGAGAAAAGAGAGAGGAATAACGAGGAAAAGAACGAGAAAAAGGTGTTTCAGGGTATAAAATTAGCATTCTAACGTTGTTTCACCTGCTCACAAGCCAAATTTTGGATTTTCGGGATGCCGACGCGGTTCTTTGTAATGATTTTCGCCCACTTTGTCGATATATTGATTTTCTTTCGTCCACCTGGAGTTTTGCGACGCTAGGGCCACAAAAAACGACTACTCCAACAGCGGCGGGAATTATTTTTTGGTTTTTCCGGAGTTTTGTGCCACAGGGGTCACAAAAAACGACTACTCCGGTTCGCCTGGAGTTTTGCGACACGAGGGTCACAAAAAACGACTACTCCAACAGCGGCGGGAACCAAAATACGCTCAAAAAAGAGAGAGAACGGTAAAGAAAAATAGACGGAACGGAAAATCACAGCCAATCAATAAAAATATTGAACGGTCGATGCACCATGTTGAGAGGGCAATGAAGGTAGCGGTCGGAGACTATTGCCTCTCAGAAGAAATATAAATCGTCCCAAAATAAAGTGTATGCGGCATGTTTGTAAGATAAGCAATGTTAGAAAGAACACAAAGTATCAGTGACCCGTTTATTGAACCTTCTTCTAGGAAAAATCCTCGAAGAATAACCAAAATAGAGAAAGGGTGATAAAAAAGAGAATAAAAGAGAGCGTCGTGTCCTGAGGAGAAGTTGAGTCGACGAAGACAGGAAGACGAACGCGGCGGGACTGAACGGCGGGAAAAAGAGACTAAAAGTCCCAAAAACCGGAAGAATAGAATTTAGCCTAAGCTCTCAAACTCGCGCCAGATTCTGATGGCACGGGAAAATATAGTGCTAACATCAGAATCTCCTCAACAACTCTCTCAAAGCGAAGACGGTCGGAGAAACGACCGTCGTCGGCGGGAAAACACGAACGAACTGAATTACTCTGGCCTAAAAAGGATAACATGAGCAATGACACGCGACGCGACCGCTCGCGAGTAACGACATAGGCGTCTACTTGCGAGAGAGCGTTACGGAAGAGAGAGTGTTGGGGTTATTGGAGCGCATTAGCTGAATTTGGAGTTTTAGAGAGGGAATTTGAATTATAATTATTTATAATAATTTAGAATAATTAAATATAAACCAGATAACTGGAAATAACGATGATAATTGTAACATTGTTAATAAACAGATTGAATAAAAGGTAATTAAAGGCTCCGATGGTCCTAGTTTTGTGGGCAAAACCAGAGGGGACCGTCGGATTGCCTTTGGTAGCCAAGTAAGGGGGTACCCAAAGGGGGAACCTTGGCTACAAGAGTGTTAAGAAAAAAGTCAAACTTTTAAAATAATTACCGATTTTTGAAAGTTCTGCCCCTTTCGTAAATACTTGTATTTTCAACATCCAAACCTTTAAAAATTGTAAGTTTTCAAGAAATTAGAAACAGAAAAAACGGATAAGGAATGATGCTAAAAGTAATAATTGTTGTGTAAAACTGTATTTTTTTAGCACGAAAACCAACAAATTAGTTGTTACTTGTAATAGTTTATTCAAACATCATTTTTTGGAAATTCAAAGGTTTATTCAGAAAAAAAACCGTTGAAATTCTGAATATCGAGTCTCCTAGTTTGGCTTGAATTCGATGCATTCGAAAATTCAAATAATGGGCCCGACTCTTCGAGTGATGGTTCTCGCTTTAATACTTTAAAAATGTGAAAAATGTCCAGAAACTCCAAAATTCCTGGAATTTGAATGATAATTTCTGGCTGACCAAGGTATAAGATCAATCTGGTCTCCACTTTGATCAGGAAATGAAGAGAACTCGAAACAGTCGAAAATTCAGTTATTAATATTTCAGAGTGCTCCCTCGAGTGCTGAGAAACATAATAGTTTTCGTTCGTTCAGCATTAGTCCCATTTATTTCAAAGATGTAACTTTTTACCTCGAATGACACAATCAGCTACTGTTTCTGATTCTCTATGGATGCATTTCTTGATCGACATAATTCAAAAAGAACTTATAAAACTGTCTTTTCTCTGTTTCTATAACTCAATGAAGCTTTCGAAATTATTTACAAAATTAATTTATCTATATCATCGTATTCAACAAGTACTGAAGAGTGACTGTTCGAATTGGATAGTTAATTGTTGATCTTTTTGTCCACCCAATGATTGTTTTTTCTACAGTTCCCTAAAAGTTTAAAATTAAGGTTCGGTGGGCTGAGAATAGTTATTAGATAATCGAAACGTATCTACCGGAACTTTAGGAGAACTACACGTGCACTATTGGATATCGATTTTATTGGTGTCACTGAGGAAGTCATTTAAAACACAAAACTAGATAAAACACAACATTTATCTAAAGAGATTCTAAATTTATATGAATCAAAGCTTTCAAAAAAATGTTCGAGTAACCGATACTGTTTTTAGAATGATTTCAATTTTCATTCTTTTAATGAGATACATTTTCTCCTTATAAACTAGATTTGAAGACTATGTAACTGTTTCAGCTTCGCAATTAATCTCAGGTTTTCTTTCATCTTGGATATTATCTACAAGTAAAATTGGGGATAATAAAGGATAATAAGGTTGAAACAAAAAACCTCATCGAATTTTTTACGGTTTTCAGAAGTTATCAAATAATGAGTTAGTGTGCCGAGATCAGTGTCCCTCGATTTCCCAATTTCTAGTAGAAAAAAACATTTTTAATTGATTTGGAAGTTCAAGTTGTTCAAATGTCAGAAACAGTTTCGTGTTTCGATTTCTGCCATCGAGAAGTTTCTAACGAAAAGTACATAAATTATTAACCAGTGCCTCCCTACTGATCTGAAAAAAGAGCAAAAAAAGAAGAGCTATATTCTCATCCTCATTCTGAGATACATGTTCTCATTATAAGCTTAATTTGAAGACTAACTGTTTCAGGCTTGTGATTAATATATTACAGTTCGGTTCTTCCATTACCAGCTTGTCCAATTATGGTGATAATCTGAAAGATAACAAAGTTGAAATAAGAAAACCTCTAAGAATTTTTTACGGTTTTCAGAAGTTATCAATTGAGGATTTATGCGGCTTTTTCACTTCCTTCTCAAAAATTTTACTTCCTTCTTACTCCTTCCTTCTTCCGTTGAAAATTTTTTGCCACTTCCGGCTTCCGTGTAAAAATTTTGTAATTTTCGACGGAATTTCGGCGGAATTTTGGTGGTTTTTCATGGAATTTTGTATGAAAACAACGCCAAAATTCGTTTTCAGAGATGACTAGAAAAAAGTTTTTCTCAAATTTGTCATTTTCAATACTAACTTTCGACTTCCGGGTTCGGAACCCAACTTCCTTCTTCCTTCTTCCCTCTTCCTTCTTCCCTTTTCCAAAAGTTACTTCCTTCTTCCTTCTTCCCTTTTCAAAAATTTTACTTCCGCACAGGTGTGGTGGTAAATATAGGCACTCAGGTCCATGGAACACCTTAAAACAAGATTTCTGTTTCCACCACTCCATATTGTCAAACTGCAATAAAAACTGCAGTGGAAGAACGGTCTAACTATGAATAAACCTTAAATGGAGAACCTCCAAAATCCTTCGAAAAAATCATCAACCACACTCACATGGGTGTCGAATCAGAACTTCTTGAGTTATTACCAGCCGGAGCAATACTGCACTGCTGAAAAAGTGATCTGGTGCGCTCTAGTGATAACCTCGGTGATTAGGGTTACTGTAGCTGTCTTAGGCCACTGCGAGCCAGATTGTGTTTTTGAATGCAAATGAATAAGTGCCCAAGTACCTAACTGTCTGCTCAATTACTTCTTATAAAAAACGTCGCGTACACGAGATATTAGGAGCACGCGACGCGACCGCAGCGCCTCCTCCAGACCCCGCGAAAAGCAGATTCAAATCGAGGGAATTTTCGATGATCTTTTGGCAAAGTTTGCGGACTTTTTTGCGTTTTAGGCGCCGCCTTCAAAACAAAATTCGATCCACGTCTTAGACTCTCAAACCTGTTTGTAGAAGTCTCTATACTCGAACAGGACATTTCCATTGCGTCTTAGGGCGGAGCCTAAAATTTGAATTGGAACAGAATCTGACTTCGAAGAATCCGAAATTCAGCTGCTGTTTCAAAAAGTTACCAAATTCTACTTTGTGTTTTTGGTGGATTCGATTTCCTATTCTCTCATCTGCAATACCTACAAAAAACAAACAATTTTCATGATTTCAACAAAACAGAATAACGAATAACGAATGATGTAAAAAGTAACAATTAAAGTGTAAAAATAGCATAAAATCCAACAAAAAAAATTAGAGCAATGCATTCTTAATCCACTGAACGACCGCCATATTCTCCACGAACAGATTCTCCATCTCATTCCAACTGTCTCTTTGATATTTGGCCATCTCTTCCAATACTTCACTCAACTCTTGGTGCTCCGGCTCATCCGTCGCATTCCATACAATCGAACGATGAGTTTTCAGAGCAGTCGCAGCATAGGCTTGGACCAATTCGAAGTTGTTTTTGGTTTTGAGGACCTGGAAATGATTATGAGGGTTAAGGGGTATCTGATGGCGTTCATTTACCTCCAACAACATTCTGAAAAAGATCGGGAGAGTTTGTGGATTCAGAGCTCGAATCTGGAAGTCAATTGCAGAAAGACTCATTTCGTGCAGTGTCTTGAAGGCGGCGAGCAGATTTTCCTGGGTTTTTGCGCTGAAATTTACAAAAATACATAGTCGGAAAAAATGGCGCCAAAGTTCAAAATTCCAATTTTTTTGAATTTTTTTTCGAATTTTTGAAATGTTTTGTCTACCATTCAGAATTAGAAAAAAATCTGAAAAATCATCAAAAATTGTAAAATTTTCGATGAAAAATTGAAAAAAAAATCGAAAAAAAATTGGAAAAATGGGTCATTTTTTGAAGCCGGGCCTTGACAACAATGCAAAAATAGGCTCCGCCCACTTCTCAGAGCACTCACGTTCTGAGAACTTTGGTAAACGAGCTCTCCAACTCCAACAAATTCCTCTTCGACATGATATGTGTCGAGTCTTCATTCATCTCCTCCTCCATATTCTCCGTCTCAAACTCGAAACCATCCAACGTGGCGGCAGCGGAGAGGAAGAACGGCGCTTGTTTGATCTTTTTCGGCGCATCCGTCGGCTTATTTCTCTCCTTAATCATCGCCAAATCCGGCAAATTCGCCCATCTCGACGAGGGAAGACCCGAGAAAGTGACAAGATTCTCATCGATTTGTAGCTCTTTCAAGGTTTTCAGATTGAGATCCATTACAGTCGAGTCGTCCTCATCCTCATCATCTATATCCACAATTTCATCCTCCTCGTTTCCTTCCCAAGTCGGCAAGTAATCCGGTTCATGAGCCTTCACATTCACATGAATCGCAAAGAGAAGCTTATTAAACCACGTGTAAATGGCACGTTCCCCCTCGTGTACTGTAGCCAGATACTGTCCAGTTTCACTGTATGACATTGAGATACACGGTTTGGAGAACAACAAAACGTCGATTAACTGGGAAGTGGCCACATCGAAAACTCGAATATAAGACTCATTATCAGCCACTAGCAACCATTTTCCATCGGAAGAGAACGTGATTGCATTCACTTTCTTTCCAACAGTCTCGAATGCTCTGGCGACTCGATGGCATACTGTATCCACTAGAATCACACTTTCAGCTCCGTTCTCTGCAATCGATACAACCGCGACGAGACTATTCGCCGGGCACGGTGCACTGATTCCGAGTTTCACGTCTTTTTTGAACATTCTCGCTGTGATTTTCTTCGTGGCAATCGACCAGAATACCATGTGTCCTTCCTCGTCAGTACTCATCAATTCCTTTCCGAGTTGATCGATTGAAAGGGATGTGATGGCTGAATCGGCGGCTGGCGTGTCGTTTACGAGAGATCCGTTGGACATGATAAAACTTTTCTTGGGCGCCCGTCGTTTCGAATCTTTTTTCTTGGATTTCGATGGGGTGGTGTTGGTGAACGAGTGCACGTGGCGACCACTTTGAGCGTTGAATTGATCGATGTGACCTGGAATTTTAGAGAATTGGAGATGAAGGAGTTTTCAGAAGCTAAGAAGATAGCGTCATGAAGGTTTTGAGCTGTCATTTTTTGCAAAATAAAGAATTTCGTGTCTGAAAGTCAGTTTTAATTTTGACAAGGATTTGAATACAGATTCAGAATCCCCACAACGTTAGCTTTTCGATTATATAGATTTTGTCTAAAAGATAATCTTGGGGATCGTTTCAGGTGAATTTTCGCTGAAGTTTCAAAACTGGTAGTTTTGAAATGTCTCAGTTTCAGAACGTCCAATTTTATAATGGGATAGATTCAAAACGTCGTGGCTAAAAGTGACAGTTTCAGAACTATACGGTTTTGAAATGTCCCGGTTTCAAGACGTTTTGAAACCGAGTTATTTCAAAACTATGACAGTTTGCCAGTTCCGAAATGTCTCAGTTTTGAAATGCTCCGGATTTAGAACGTCTCGGTTTTGGAAACGTTTGGCTTCCAAGTTTTAAAACTTCGAGTTTTAAAACGAGACAGTTTTGAGACGTCGGTTCTACAATATCTGGGTTTTGAGATGCGACTGTTTCAGAACTTTTCAGGTTTTTCGGTTTCAAAATGTCTCGGTTTCAATGCATAGCAGTTTCGAAACACTCCAAAATTCAAATCCCTACCTGTCGAATATCCGATATACACGAAATTTCCACACGGCGAAACACAGAGAGCCGTCGCCGTCCCATCAATAAAATCGACCTTCTTCTTGAATCGATCGTGCTCCAAATTGAATTCTCCGTGAGTGTTGTTACGTGTCTGCCACGTCGTCACTTTCGTGTCATTTCTGGAAAAAAAGAATTGAGTTAAATCTGAAATTCTCTGTAGAAACGTACACTTGACGGCAGAAAACGTTATTCCACGCGGCTTCTCTCTGCCATCCGAACGCCATTTCCGCCACATTTTGGACTTCTGTGTTGCCGTTTGGTGGTAATGCGCCTCTGAAAATTTCAGATTTTTCTTTCAGGTTGTGAATCAATAACTCACTTTTTCTGCTGCGCAACCGATCCCAATTTCTGTCGCATCGTCAGCGATGTCACATCGTATTTCCGAACTGAACCGTCTTTTCCAGCGGAAAGTACCTAGAAAATCATAAGAATATCTGTCTGTTCGTCTGTTTGTCCGGATGTCTCTCTTACCTCATTCTTACTGACAAACTTGACACTGGCACATGGTTTCGAGTGTCCTTCGAGACGAATCAACTCACGTGGCATTCCATCAGCACTGTCGAAAATCCAGAGACGAAGAGAGTTGTCGTGAGAGGCGGAGAGCTGGAAATGAACGATTTTTGGGTTAAATAACTAAGAAATGACGAAAAAATGTTTTTGGGATGGTTTTTTTTGTCGAAAAGTTCAATTTTATCGGATTTTGTGGTTTTTTTCGCCGAATTTTAAATATTTAGGGTGTTTTTATAATTTCAAGTCTGAAATTTTCACGATTTCAGAGCTGAAAAACGTCATTCTAATGATAAAATTGCTAGTTTTCCCGCCTAGAACTTTTGAAAATAGCGTTTCGATAAAGTTGTTCATATTTTTTTGTTAATCTCACTGAATTTTTGATCAAAAATTGAAAAGGGGCGTAAAAAAGTTAAAATGATAAGAAAAATATCCTTTCGAGATGCTTTTTTCTTGTCGCAAACTCAATTTTATCGGATTTCGTGATTTTTTCGCCGAATTTTAAATATTTAGGTAGTTTTCATAATGTCATGTCAGAAAGTTTCAGGATTTCATTTTAAAAAATGATCAAAAATTGAAAAATGACGTAAACTTTGAAAATCTTTTACACCTAAAATCACTATTTTTTAAGATAGTTTATATTCGTGCATTTAACTCTGAAAATTAGAATTTTGATATTTTTTAAGACAAAATTTACTTTTTCTTATATTCCTAACATTTTTTGACCAAAAAAGACCTTTAATCTGCATTATAAAAAACTAATTTCGCCTTTTCGCCGATTCTCTCACCATAATCGGTTCTCCGGCCAAAAAATGCAAACAATTGATCTCATTCGTGTGAGTTCCCGTGATTTTTCCAATCAATTCCTGTTTTTCGAGATCCCAAACAGCGATCGTTCCGTTCTGATCGGCAGTTACCATAGCCGCTTCGCCGTCGTCACTGAAATGAAGTTTTCGTCGAAGAATTTTTCTGGACAAGCCGTTTTTTCAAGTTCTTAGGCTGAAAACAGCTGGAAATTCCGATTTTTGGCATAGAAAACTCGAAAAATCGATGTGAAAACATGAAAAATAACGAAAAATCGTGAAAAATTGACCCGAAACTCATAAAATTGAATTATCGGTGTAAAAGCCTAATTTCTGCCGATTTTTAGGCTGAAAATAGCAGGAAAAGCGATTTTCAGCGTGGAAAACACGGAAAATCTAAGTAAAAATATGAAATTTGCCAAAACCCACCGAAAAGCAATATTTGTAATCTTTGCATCGTGTCTGAACGTGCTGAGCACCTTATCCAATTTCACATTGAAAAGTAGAACTTCTCCATTGGCCATTCCAATTGCCAACACATCCAGAGCAGTAGTTTGCTCCAAAATCGTGATAGCCGACCCGAAATTTCGTTGGAATTCATGAATAACCTTTCCAGTTCTGATATTAATAATTCTCAGCCGTCCTTCACTACTTCCGACGACAATTTTATTCAAATAAGTGCTCGGATGACAGATTGAAGTGATCTCAAAGTTATCAGAACCCTCCATGAGAAGACTCATTTGAAACGTGTCATTTTCAGTCTCAATGACGTGGATTCCAGATGAGACGTCGATGGCGACGAGTTGAGTTCCGATGAGTGTCATCATCTTGACTGGGGCTCCGATATCGATCGAATCACTGACGTCTCGGCAGAACTTTAGTGAGGAGATTGTGTTTCCGGCGGCGGCAAACACAGATCTAAAAGAAAAAATTTCAAACATTTATTATTAAAAAATTGTTATTACGAGCTCGATGAAGCGACCGCAGTAATCCTATCATTCAATGGATCCGACATTCCGATTGCTCGAAGTTTCTTTCCATTATACTGAACGATTACGTTGTCAATCGGACAAAGAACCGATAGTGTCGCCTTTTTACCGACAAATGTTGAGCGAATCGATGGGGAGGCCTGTAATTCGGATTTTTGAGGGATTTTTCAATGGAAAAAGACTTACATCACCAGTAACAACTCCCATAAAACGGTATGGAGCAAACAGCTCCGACTGGATTCGCTTCATTACCTGGAAATATATTTTTTAGCTTGGAAAATCTTTCAGTGCCAAAAAATCGAAAATTATACGAGAAAATGAACGACGAAGTGAGCGAATAATATATATCTTTGTCTAAATTTCTATTTTTCATGCGAAAATCACCTATTAATATAGCAAAAACTCGAGAAAATCTTATTTTAATTTTTCCAAAAAATTATTAGCACTTTGTTCGTCAAATAAAATGCATTGTCCGCAATACACCGCGTGGTCCGCAATTGCACACCGTAGTGGGGACAAAGCGCGCCATCTCAAAATTAATTTTTATTTTGTGTTTCTTGTTTTATTTTCTTGAAATTTTCACTTTTTCCTTGCTTTCAAACGTTATTTTTCAGATTTTACTAACCAATAATGACTAGCAAACTCGCCCTGTTCGACCAAACACTCAGCGCATCCCTCCTCCAACCGATAAACTCCGATCATGACTATAAGTATGAAAAAACTAATTTTTTTCCTTCCACTCCCGATTTTTCAGAGCCTACAAGACCAAAGTACAGCTGAAAATTCTGGAACAAAGAAGTGAGAGTGGCGGAGAAAAAGAGCTAAAATTCGAGTTGAGTCGTGCCGATGACTTCGAATTCTTGTTCGCCGAAACGCTCAACAACGAAAAATATCAAGTGCTGGCACGGGAACACGACTTAACAGTGGATTTCGATACATTTCCGAAAGTAATTATTCAGCATCTTCTCTGCAAAAATATTGTGAATAATTTGGATGACGACGGAGGTGTCGATGCGAGAAAAAAGCCGGGATATCATAGTATTATTGATCACGGGCGGCCCACTGAAATCAATATAATTCTTGAAAAAGAAAAGAGTCAGTGTGTATTCGAAATATTCTCGAAAACCCCTATAAGCAAGGGAAAGATTTTTGCAATGACGTTATGGGCGGTACGTGGCGATCATCTGATTTCACACCTTCTGAAAATCTGTTCTTTTCAATCGGCGAAACTCTCCACGTTCAATAAAACCAGTGATGAATTGGAAGTTTTGAGAAAGAAATGCGAAGATTTGGAGGGGGAAAACGGGAAATTAGAGGAATCACTGAAGGAATTCGAGGAGTTGTCCGATAGAATTCGAGATTTAGAGGATGAGTTGGCGCTGGAAAAAGAGGAAAAAGGGAATGTTGTCGCGTTGGCAGAGGAGAAAGATTTGAGGATTAGTCAGTTGGAAGAAGACGTGGATTCGATGAATCGGGAGTTGGATGAGAATCAAGAAGAGTTGGATATTGTAGGAAAGATGTTGAGGGAAGAGCAAGGGAAGGTCGATCAGTTGCAGAAACGGAATTCACTTCATCAAAAAGAAATTGGGAAATTGAGAGCGGAAAACTCGTTGATTCAAAGAAATTTCGAGAAGGCTGATGGCTTGTTAAAGAAAAACGATTTACAGCAAAATCAACAGAGTCTAGATATCCGAAAACTTAGAGAACTTGAAGCGGATCTGAAGGAAAAGGATTCGATGGTAGAGAACTTGACGGGGACGATTGGGTTATTAAGGAAAGAATTGGAGGATGAAAAGCTGAAATTGAAAGAAGTGATGGATAGTTTTGAGAGGCTGAAAGTTGAGAATGAGGGAGTTAAAGAGAGTGAGTAGTGACAAATTTTAGAATTGTTTTTCTTATTTTTTTATTCAATTTAGGACTCTCGATGTATCGAACACAGCGATACAGTCCGGCGCCTACTGGTTTGACGGTGCCTACAGTGGGATATAAACCAGTTCTTGGACAGAATTCTCCGTATACGAATCCGAATATGGTAATGAGGAACATTATGGAAAATTTCAATTTTTGCGAAAATTGATATTGCCGGTCGTTTTTTCAGTGATATCTAGATTTTGGAACTCGGTGAAAGCTCGACATTTTCCATTGAAAACTGAAAATTTCACTAATTTTTGGGTAAAAATTTCCGAATGTTTACCTAAAATCACTTGCAAACCCCGAAAATCGTCTTAAAATCAATTTTTCTTTTAAAAGATTTAAAAACCGCTCAAAATCGTCATCTATTATCGAAATAAAAAAGTTCCGACATTTTTTCCTCGTCGGTGTTTGCAGACTCAAGCCAAAATTATCAAATTGTCGGAACTTTTTTGTTGCGACAATAAAACTGTATTTTTCAGTGTCAAAATGCCCATTTCCACTAGAAATTCTGAATTTTCTAGTGCATTTTCGTTGCGAATCGTGATAAATTCTCGTGTGAACTAATTTGAATTGCGAAAAATTAGCAAGAAATGTTGAAAGATGTCGAAAAATATTAATTTAATGTCTGGAATTATAAAATTTTGTGAAATTCTATCACATTTCGTTGAAAATTCAACTTTTTGATACTTCGCACTTTGAAAAGTATGAAAATCTGCAGAAAATCATCAAAAACCGAAAAAAACGTTTCAGAATCATCGAAAATTTTCCATTTCTTCTCTGAATTTTCATAATTTTTAATCGAAAATTCCCAATTTCACTCAAAATGTTCTATATTCTCCTCTATTAACACGGCACGCGTCTTTCAACCGCGCTCCACCGAAATGATCTTGAAAAAAGTCTATTTTTATCTAAGTCTCTCAATTTCGCACACAATTTTATTCGGTTTCAGTAGAGCGCGGTTGCAAAACTGTTCCGAGCTAATATTCGATTCCCACTACCCCAATCCGTCAATTCTTGCAGCGAACCCCTTTCCGAGACGCCACCACCACCGCTTCCAACTTCCAAAACATGAATATCACCCCACTTCCCCATGCGGCTCGTTTCAATCAACTCGCTGATGACACAACGGGTTCAACGATGACAAATACACCGCCTGTGATGAGAAATCCATTATAATCTTTTTTTGAAATAAATGCTTTCTCCCTTCTTTTATCATGAAAATGGGTGTTTCTTCTCTTTTTTTCCTTCCGCAAACACTATGTAAATACACTTTATTCGACGACTTTCTTCCCTTTTTATATTCTTTTTTCTTTATTTTTCTCTCTATTTAAATAATGACGGACCCCAAAATTTCAGCATTCTACGTGGCAGTTCAGGAAGTGAGTTTTGAGTTTTTGAATTTTTTTCAAAAAAAAAATTGCATTTTTTCAGATAAACTCCTTAATTCAAACAGGAGCATCATGTAGTCGATCGCTGGAGGAGAAGATTGTGGAGCATTTAGAAAGTAGTCAATTGTTGGGAAAATTGCCGAAAAATGGGAATTTAGAGGAGGTTCGGAAGCGTTTTGAGGAGGAAAATAGCGAAAAAATCGATTTTAAAAAAATATTTTCCGCGGAATTTCCATCGATTTTCATGAAATTTTCAGGTTTTCATGGAGGTAACCAAACACGGACTCCGAATATCATCCCAGCGATCTCGACTCGTCAAACTACGGATTCCGCTGATTGAACTCGTCTTATTGACGACGTTCGTCGATGGATTTGGGAAGTACGGCGGTTTTTTTTTAAATATTAGCTCTGCACGGCTCTTACAACTGCGCTCCGTCGAAATCCCCTTGAAAACTGTCTCTTTTTCTCTGAGTCTCTCAACTTCGCACAAAATTTTCTTCGGTTTCGGTAGAGCGCGGTTGTAAGAACTGTGCCGTGCTACTATTTCTTTAAAAAAAAGAGTTCCAGAACCCATGCGGTGTTCGTCGAGAAGAGCACAACGACGAGATATCAACTACACCTTTTACAGTTGGCTGATGACAAGGCGGCGAATGTTTTGTGTAGTTTAGTTAAGGTCGGTTAGAGGAAAATTGGGTTTTTTGGGGAGAAAATTGAAAAATTGAGTTGAAAAATCGAAAAAAATTGACTGAAAACCACAGTTTTTACAGATTTTTTGATTCAAGTTCATATTTTCACCGTATTTTGAAAAACTTGACTCAAAAACACAAAATAAATGTTAAAAATGAGGGAATTTTGGATTTTTTCACAAAAATGGAAAATTAGTCAGAAATCGGCACTTTTTGACCAGTTTTTTTCAGTTCCACACCAATTTTTTTCGACAATTCGAAAATAAATAAAAGTGTCAAAATGTGAGAAAAATGAGTCGAAAAGGCGAGTTTTCGGACTTTTCCAAGATAAAATCCGGAAGGCACGGGTTTTACAATTGCGCTCTACCGCAACCGAAGAAAATTGTGTACGAAATTGAGAGATTCAGAGAAAAGAGACTTTTTTAAGGGAATTTCGGTGGAGCGCAGTTGTAGAACTGTGCCGAGCTTCTATCAATTTGAAACCAAAAATCGCTCGAAAATTCCGAAAATTAAAAAAAAATTCAGAAATCACATTTTTTCAATTCCAGAACGCGTTTATCGAAGCGGAGGAAGCGAGTGCTCTCATCGAAGTCATCGAACCTCCATCACCGTCTATTGCTTGATAATTTTCCTTTTTTTCTGTCTTTTTTTTTCATCTTCTCAATCTGTGATTCTAGTCGATAAACTTCTAACTCAGGACCTGTTTTTATCCGGAAATTTCATTGGATTTATGTGAATTTTTTTGAATCATTGCGATACCTTTTTTTCTGATTTTTCGATTTTTCACTCCCAATTTCCACTGATTCCTTCAGAATGCCCTGGTCTTCCACCTACTCCCGAATGCTTCTCGGTGCCACTGCTGTGGCCTTTCCACTCACGGCTACAGTACTAAAACCTGAAAAATCTGAAAAACAAAAGCTCCAGGAGAAGATAAAAGTAGCAAAGACAATGATAGAAACCACTATGGTACTGTAGAGAAATTTCTGATTCTATAATTCTTAACTTAGCGTCTTTTTAGGCCATTCAAGGCATTCCAGGCCTTTCCGTCGCAGTTTCTGTGGATGGAAAAATGGTATGGAGGAGTGGATTCGGGTACGCGAATCTCGAGAGTTCGGCGAAGTGTACAGGTAGAGAAAAGAAGAAAAATGAAATAATATCATATGAAAAATGCTGGAATTGCAGCCAACTCCGTGATGAGAATAGCCAGTATCAGCAAACCGATCACCGCCACGTTGGCGGCGCAACTCGTCGAAAATGGGAAATTGGATTTGGATGAGGATATTCGAGTGGGTTTCTATAAGTTCTTCGATCTGCGATCTACCGAAACCAAAGAAAATTGTGTGCGAAATTGAGAGACTCGGAGAAAAAGATACTTTTTTCAAGGGGATTTCAGTGGAGCGCAGTTGTAAGTAAGAGCAGTGCCGAGCATAAAGCTCTGCAAAGTTCATACAACTGCGCTCTATCAAAATGCCCTTGAAAAATTTCTCTTTTTCTCTGAATCTCTCAATTTCGCAAGCAACTCTCTTCGACTTCGGTAGAGCGCGATTGTAAGAAGCGTGCCGTCATTTTTGCGGTTTTTTTTTCCAGAAATATCTATCGGAATTCCCTGCGAAAAAGTTCGAGAACGAAGATGTGACGATCACGATGAGGCATCTTTTGTCACATTCCGCCGGAATTCGGCATTATGGAAATCCGAAGGTAATTTCGAAAGGACTGAAAATTCTTAAAGGGGAAAATTGGTGCTTTTTTAGCTGAAAATTGACATTTTTAGCTGTGTTTTTAGGGTGAAAATAAGATTTTTAGACAAGAATTTCAGCTAAACCGTGATATTTTTTCCGCTGGTACAGACAATTTTCTGCAGAAAAAATGCTATATTTCGACGAAAATGATATATTTTTCCAGAGATTTTCACAAAATTAAAAAAATTCAATTTTTTCAATCGAAAATGTTTTAAAACTTTGCTGTTTTACGAAGTTTTCCAGTCGAATTTTCTTATTTTTTTCAACGAAAACACATTTTTTCACCATTTCAACGTTATCCGACCGATACTTTGCCGAGTTTACCTGATTCTTCTCAACTTTTAATCTAAAAAAAATGTTCCTACTCTAATTGTAAAACTTCTGAATTCTAGCAGAAACTTTATATATAAGCGGAGATTTCTAGAACGAAAACAATAAAAAAGTACAATTTACAATCGATATTTAGGCTTCCTTGTTCTGCTTCTTCTGATAGTCCTTCAGAGCTGCTTGAATTGCGTCCTGGGCGAGCACTGAAAATAGGGAAATTAGGGTTTTTTCTGGAAAAAATTAGCTCAGCACAGTTCTTACAACTGTGCTCCACCGAAAACCCTTTGAGAAATGTCTCTTTTTCTCAGAATCTCTCGATTTCGCACACAATTATCTTTAGTTTCGGTAGAGCGCGGTTGTAAGAAGCGTGCTACGCTAATAGCTGAAATCCGCGTTTTTTCGTGAAAATTTTTCAAAAAATTTCCCATTTAACCCACTCGAACAATGCAATTTGACTGGTGGAAGACACAACTCCTTGGCGATTTCATCATTCTTAATTTTCGACGCGTACTCGATAGTTTTTCCGTTAATCCATTCGGTGGCCAACGACGACGAGGCGATTGCGCTGCCACATCCGAACGTTTTGAATTTCGCCTCGACGATTTTTCCGTTGTCGTCGACCTGAAAAATGGATGTCTGTTTGTCCTGTTGTCCGGATGTCCTTACTCTAATCTGCAACTTCATAACATCTCCACAAGCTGGCGCACCGACGATTCCGGTCCCGACATTCTTATCGTTCTTGTTTAGTGATCCGACGTTACGTGGATTCTCGTAGTGATCGATTACCTGGAAATTGAAAAATTTTCAATTTTTTTTGAAAAATCGATAAAATCACCTTTTCATGATACTGAGCGACTGAAGTGGCTGCTGGAAGCGCAAACTTGTGCAACAGTGACTTCGCGGCTGAACTGATTTGAAGTGACATTTTTTGTGCTGAAAAATATAAAAAAATTTGAAGAAATTCTAAATTTCCTAACAAAAAAGAGAGAAAAATAGAAGAATCGTCTGGAAAACCCAAAAAAAATTTCGAATACGAACAACAATGCATCATAAAATAATGTAACAGAGATCACTGCTTGGAGAGAAATAGTGAGTGAACGGGTGGAGACGAGTCACATGTGAAGTGGCCGTGGAGTTTCTTCGGCCTCAGTTTGTAGCCGATGGGTTTCTGATGTTTGAGGGGAGAAGGAAATGTGGGAAACAAGAGAGAGTGGAGTTGTTGAGAAGGACGCGAAAGTTGGAAAAAAATTTTGAAGAATTTTTTTTTTCGATTTTAGAAAATGAAATTTGGTTGAATTTTTAGTTTTTAAAATTTTTTAATAGATGAAGTGAAGACTTGTCCAATAAGAAGAACTTCATTTTGGTCGAAAAATAGCATTTTTTGATACAAAAAACACGATTTTCCAAAAAATTAAATACAATTTTTGAATGTTCAGGGTCTAAAAACAGATATTTCGGCGGAAATAGATAGAAATGTACATTAAAACCTGTAAAATTTCATACTTGTCAAGGCCCGGCCCTGGAAAATTTTTGAAGGCCTGGCTTCAAAAATTACTCTTTTTCCATTTTTTTTTTTTAATTTTTCATCGAAAATGTGACCATTTCTGATGATTTTTCAAAAGTTCTTCTAATACCGAATGATAGTCAAAAAAAATTTGAAAAAATGTGAAATTTGAACTTTCTGGATATTCGGAAAATTCTGGACGCGAAAATAACCATTTTTGTATCAAAAATGTCAATTTTCGGCTAAACGTCCCAATTTCACATCAAAAAATGTCAAATAGCGCATAAAAGTAGCTTTATTCGTTTTTCTCAAAAAAACCCCCAATTTTCCTACAAAAAAAATTTCCAGAAAAAATCCGGTTCCCTCGAAGACCCATCCAACAACAACACTGAAACCTCCGAATTCCTCTCCAACAAGCCGTATACCAACTCAATCGAAGCACTCGAAATCTTCAAAAACGACGATTTGGTAGTGAAACCCGGCTCGAAATTCTCCTACACCACTTATGGATTGACACTGGCTGGCGCTGTTCTTGAAAAATGTTCGGGTAGATCATATAGACAATTAGCAAATGGATTGTTCTCGGATTTGGGAATGCGACATACTCAACTGGACACAAAGAAAAAAATAATCCCGGGAAGAGTGAATTATTACCATAGGAACTCTGAAACGAACGAGTTGGAGAACTGTCCAGAAGTGGATTGTTCTTATAAATACGCAGGCGGAGGGATTATTTCAAATGTGACGGATCTGGTGATCTTTGCCAATGCAATTCTACACAGCTATCAATTGGATACCAGGAAAAATCTGATTAAGAGAGAGACTATTCGCAAATTTATCAGTGAACAAATCCCCATTGATAATAGTGTCAAATCAACGACTTCAGCAGGACTCGGATGGTTTTTGGTGGATGGGAAGGGTGTGAAATCACTCAATGGAAATGTGTAAGTCTGGCGTGCCTGGGGCGCGTTTTCTACTTTTAATTTTCTACATTTTTAGCGCCAACTCCCAATTCTTCTACCACACTGGCGCCGCTGTCGGAGCTTCCTCAGTTCTTCTCATAAAACCCGGAGATTCTGAATCCCAGACGTCATCTGGAGTCTGTGTGGCGATTCTGTGTAATCTCCAGAATTGCTCAGTGTACAATTTGGGCCGAGATATCGGAGATTTGTTTTATAATTCTATGTAAATTTGATTGATATTTTGCCAATTTTCCAATTTTTAAATTTAAATTATAATTATTTGTAAGTATTGAGAAATTTCGAAATTAAAATAAAAAGGTTTGAACCGAAAAACTGGCTAAACTGAAAAATAAACAGATTCACAAGTTTTTATTATTCAAGAAAAAATGAAATACAACAAGAAGAAAAAAATGCAATAAAACAGAAAACAACCATATTGACCTCTTTGGAAAGTGAACTTTTGTAAAATATCCCCGTGATTTTCAATTGCTAATACATGACAATAATTATATTAATTAATACGAATATACATCTTTCTTCTATTCCAACTCCTTCGCCTCATTATTCTGCCGAGATTCGAGTAGATCATTATCGATCGTTTGCCACGTCCATTTCTGGAGATCCGACGTGCTATCACATTTTTTCATGTAGAGGAATCCTTTTCCGTTTTCATCTGCTGAAAGACATTGTCCGGATACTGGATGGTAGATTTGTTTCTGGGAGACACGATACTTGAATAGTTGGTTTCCTTTCATGGAGTGGCTGAAAATGTGAGGGTAAGTTTCAGGAAAGCAGCGGTAGAGGCGCGCCAGAAAAATGGAAAACAAGAATTCCGTAGAAAAGTGACATTTTTGACTATTTTTCAGAGGAAAATTGATGTTTTTCTGCAATAAAATGTAATTTTCAGTTTAGAATTTCCGCTTTTTTAATGCGAAATCCCAGGTTTTTTGATTTTTCTTTAAGACGACTGAAAACCAATATGCCCTTATCGCGCCTCTTTTCAGAGCCAGATAATATAAAACGCGTCAACGACGCGCCAGAAACCTGGAATTTCTTTTCGAATAAGCTGGAAAACAACGATCTTGGTGAAAAATGAAAATTTTGACTAATTTCCAAAGGAAAATTGACGTTTTTCTGCAATAAAATATCATTTTCAGTCTGCAATCCACAATTTTGCGCTTCTTTTATGCGAAATTTCTATCAGACCGATTTGTTTTATTCGTTGAGACAACTGAACCAATATGGGATCTCCGCTGCTCTTTTCAAAGCCAGATAATATAAAAAGCGTCAAAGGTGCACCAGAAAACTGGAATTTCCTATCATTCGATAGCTGGAAAACAAGAATGTTGGTCAAAAAATGGCATTTTCTACTAATTTTCTAGTTTTCTCTGCAATAAAATGTAGTTTTCAGCCTGAAATCCACGATGTTTTGATTCATTGAAACGACTGAAAACAAATATGAAATTTTTGCAGCTATTTTCAAAGCCTGATACTATAAAATGCGCCAAAGGTGCGCCAGAAGCCGAAAACCTACCAATCAAAAAGAATAATCGGCGCCTTATCCACACTCGTCGACACATCAAAACAGATCTTTCTTCCCTTCGGTCTCACATCATGCCATCTCGTCAACCTCAAATCCTGCTCGCCTCCACCGTCCTTATCATCCGACGTACACTTTCTCAACCCAAATCTCTGATTTTGCTCCTTAAACTGAGTATCAATACAAAGATTCGATGCACCGTGTCGAATTTCTCCTTGTGCCGATGCTTTTGGCTCGACGGCAGGGTAGTATTTATCTTGATCAAACGCAATTTCCTTCATAAACCAATCGAATGATTTGCATTGAAGTTTCTCGCGAACTCCTTTCATCAATTTCAAATCTCCTGCATCTGCGGAGCCAACTCCCGGGCGATGCTTATAAAGTGTCTCCTTGTACTCATCCATCCACACTTCCGCCACTCTTTTATAGTTTCTCGACACAAAATCACCCATTCCTGCATTCTTGAATGGAGCGTACTTGCAACGGTAGATATGAGCAACACGAGAGCACGGAGCATCGACCATTCGTCCGTGACACTGCCAAACTTTAAAACTCAATTCGTATTGCTCTCCACCCCAGATATCGAGTCCCTCATCATAACCACCGAGTTCCCAGAACCATTTCGCAGAGATTGCAAAGTAACCACCAGCCATCACCGGGGAATTGAATGGAGTCGTTGGATTCTCGCGGTCTTTTTTCGTCAGTGGAAGCCTTTTATAGTTGAAAGCCCAATCAAATGAGCCACGTGCTCCCTCATCCTGAGGGCGAATCTCGTAAGTTTCACAATCGATCACATCAACAAATGGGCAGACAACAGTACGATAGTCCTCTGCAATTGGATCGAGAAGTGGTGGCAACCAGTTATAATTGCATTCTGAATGAGCATCGAGGAAGATCAAAATCTCGCCGGTAGCTTCCTGAGCACCAAGTTGGCGACCACGAATGAGACCCTCTCGCTTTCTGAAATCACTTTTTGTAATTCTAAAATTTCAGCATAAAAATCTTTAAATCTCACTTTGTCCTCAAAACCTTCACAATATGATCAATTTTATTCTTCTTCAAAAAATCTTCGAGTGGCTGACGGAGCGCTGGTTTCTCACTGAAATCATCCACCAGAATGATCTCTTTCAGAAGTTCTGGAGGTGACCGATTGATGACGGAATAGACGGAACGGAGGAGTGTGGAGTTGTGCTGAAGCAAAGTGAATTTCTTATCGAAAAACTAAAAAAATTATGTTTTTTCTTCAGAAAAGAGCTGAACTTCAATGCCTTTCCCTGCGTCGCGTGTCGCGCTGCGTACCACGTGGCATCTCTCACCTCTTCGTGGAAAGGAAAAATGACCGAAACCGTCGGCAATTTCGCCGAGTACATCATCTTTTTGCAATCTTTGTGTCGAATATCTTTGATCGATCGATTCAACGAGATCATATCGGAAACGTATGCATTGTAGCCGTTCGCTTTGTACAGAGAGAGCTGAAAATCGACAAAATCATGCTAAAATTTGATGAGAACTCCGAATTACCGCCTCCTTTTCGGTCTCTTTATCGTCTGGAACTTTCACCGGTTTTCCCCATTCTCCTGGTCCTTCTCTGGCCTTTTCTCGCTCATACGTGACCTCGTCTTCCCATTTCTGAATGAAAAAAATCGTGGAAAATCTGTTTTTCGAGTCGAAAAATTCTTACAATCTTCTCATGGCCACGATATTTTTCAAAAGGATCTAAAGCTTCGTCTCCGAGTGCTGCTGGGGGATTCGGCCGATTATTTGCTGCTAAAATCGAGAAATTTTGTAAAAATCTGAATTCTGGCTCCAAGAAACTTACGATTCTGAAAAACCGGAACCTCATCATTTAAAACTGGCGCGTCATTTGATGTTGCCACGTAGGAATAAATGAAATAGAGAAATAGAAGTAGCCCGCAGTATTGTATTACCCAGTGATGCCGCCGGCTTAAGTATCGGCTTAAACCCATTTATGTTCTAAAAAACGAATAAACTGTGAGAAGAACCGGCAGATTTTTACGATAAGAGTGGAATGGGCGAGGAGAACTTCCAACATAAAACAAATATACAATTTTGCAGAAAGCCCCAAAAGAGAAAAGGGATTTGCTTGTTGCACCGATGGACGAGAGGACGATACATGCGTTTCCACGTATACGCGCCAACACGATGTGCACTCTTTTTCTCTCTCGTTCATCATCTCTCTCCTCGTCGTAGGACGGCAACCATTGTCTGCCCTTGTGGTGAAATAGAAACGCCGGAAAGAGGAAAAGGAACAATTGTAACTTCTAATTGGCCAGCTCGACCCCCGGTGACGCAATCCCTTCCAAGAACGGTAAAACAGCGTTTGAACCTTGACTAAAGGTCAGGCAGTATTTCGATCGCCGTTGTTACACTGACTTTTTACGGTTGGTTGTTAGTAAACGATTTTCTAACATCTTACTACCACTTAGCCCACTTCAAAAAGACCAGAATCTCAATGAATGTATTTTTGGTTGTCTGTAAGGTATGGGAACACCTGGTGAATTTCAATCCATTCAAAATGAAAAACATTAAATATTGACACATTTTTATTCGGCATGATTCGAAAACAGGAACCATGTGAACAAAATAACAACAACTTAGTTCTTGTAGGCTCTGGAAGCTCTGCGTCCACGGGCGCGCTCGAACTTGCGTCCCTTGGATCTGACGTATGGCTTGGTGTGGGAGTGTGGTACTCCTGGAGCTGGTCCGAAGTGCTTCTCGGCTTCACGAGCAGAGCGTGGTCCCTAGAAACAAAAATAAATTAAGAATTAATTAAAAGAAACATTATTTACCTGGAGGAAGACGGTGTTTTCTCCCTTTGGTGATCTGAGGGCAAGTTGGTCAAGGGTGATGATCTCTCCTCCGTTGGCAAGGATTCTGGCGCGGGCTCCCTCGGTGACGTGAAGGGCGGCAAGCTGAAAAACGAATTATAAGTCATGATTAATATTATTCTCACAAAATTTTACATCTTTCTTCCATGTAGATGAAATAAAATAGAAATTGCTTCGCTATTCATGGCTCGAATCAAAACATAAACAAATGTTAAAAATGAAACGAAAACTTACAGAAATCTTTGGGACCTCGTAGAGACGGGCATCATCGGTGACGGTGGAGAGGGAGACAACAGTCTTGTTCTCGTTTCCGGCCTTCTTGACGATGCGAGCAACCTTAGCGATGGAGAGTGGCTGACGGTTACGGCGAGACATGCGGAGTCTCTTCAAGACGATGGCGTTGAACTTCTCTCCGGTGCGTCTAGCGAGGAAAGCGTAGAGCTGAAAATCGAAAAAGTAATTTTTCGAAAGAAAAATCGATAATTTACCTTGGAGAGGAGACGGAGATAAGGGTTCTCACTCTTTGGAGCCGTTCTGCGGGCGACGCGATCGTGCTTGTGGTTGATATCAATACCCTGTAAAACGAAAGTTGAGAAATTCAAATTTTTTTGACGATAATCTTGAAACTTACCATGATTTATGAGTAGGAAGATGTACCCTGCAACAAAAACGTTATTTTTCGAATTTTTTGATAAATTTCAGCGAAAAAATCAAGAAAAACAGTCAAAAATGCTGAACTTAGTGGAAAAAAACCAAAAAAGATTTTAGGAGAGAGGAAAAATTCCCCTGTTAACTTTAAAGGCGCATGGCGATCGTGGCGAGACCCAGCCGACAGCGGAGTGTCGTACCGCGCGCTGTTTAGCGAAAGGAAGCGCCACGCCCCATTTTTTGTGGTTTTCAGCTGAAAATTTAGGAGTTTTCTGATAAAAATAGGTTTAAAACGAAATTAAAAAGTGAAGAATTGAAAATAATCAAGAAAATATTCGAATTAATGTAAATTTTCACGAAAAAAGCATAAGAAAAAGGAAAATAACATTTATTTCAGAATTTCGTTCATGTTTTGCTCATTAAAAATAGTTTATCAGTATTTGCATCACTTCTAGTTCTCCAAATCACTACTCTGATGATGTTTGCTGTGAAGAACCGCCCGGAATTGTTTTTGAAGCCGTCGCCGACGCATGATGCTCATAATGTACTGGACGTGAAGAACAATAAACGGGACGACGAAAAATAAATGTGCAAGCCTGGAAAACATTAAATTCGGAAACATCTGGGATTCGGTGTCCAAATTACCACAATCCTTCTCCCCGGTACACCATAATTTCGACAATTTCAGTAGAATTCATGATTCTGAGCGAAAATTTTCAGAAAATGAAATTTCTCGACGTGACTTTTGGTGGATTTCCTCTTTTCTTCCGTCTCTAGCATGACCAGAGGAATTTGAACTTTCAATGCAAACAATCAATTTCAAAAATAAATTTTACAATAAAATACATTAATATAAGAAATCTATGATCATCGAATCGCCACCCCTATTTACTTTTCTTGATGGTGGCCTCCGATGGGGGTCAATGACCGATTTCAAATTTGTGTTTGAGCGAAAAAAAGAGAAAAAGTAAGAAAAAACTGGATACAAATTCTTGCAAACAGCAGAGCACAATTAACACGTTTGAGAAATTCAAATAATATAATGGAGCCTGTTTGACACCTCGCGCCCCCGCAGCAACTAAATACCCCCTGCAGTAGAAGACCAAAACTCAGAATTTTACTTCGCTTTTTTTGTTCGAACCGCTTGAAAATTCCCTTTTTTCCACTTGTCGTGTTGACCGAGCCTCTGTGTAAACGGAATGTGTGTTTGACACTTTCTATTTGAACGGCGGCGGCGAGTGGCGTAATACACGTCAGAAGCCAAATGGTAAAGCTCGGATAAAAAAGAGTTAAGGCGGATGAGCACATAGGTACAAAATGTATCACGTGTAGCCAACAAGATTCTCGGAAGTCTAGCCTCCTTGGCCAAAGATTTTAAGTTCGGGGCACAGATCGGAGCCACGTGGAACGGTAAACATCACAGAACAATCGCTCGTTAACAAAAATTCAAAATAAGAAGATTTATGACCACCTGAAGCGTCTTCACAACTTTATGACATCCGTGGCGCAGTCGGTAACGCGCTTGTTCTGCCGCGCCGCGGCCGGTCCCAGGTTCGACTCACAGGTAGTTGGCGTGCGGACCGCATGCGGATTCAGTCCCATTTTCCGTCCGTATAGAGTCCGCAGCGGAAATGTGGTCCGCTGCGGACTGTATATGGACGCAGCGTGGACTTCGGGAAAAGAGGTGGAAGTGGGCGGCAGGCGTCCGCGCGCGGACCGTATATGGGCGCGCTGGCCGCGGCCGCGTCATGCAGCAGCTCTTCCGAAGCTCTCGGACTTCTCTCGGATAATGATAATTTTTTAATCATTTACGGAGTTTTTACGTTTCTTTCCCAATTTTTCGAAAGTTTCGATTTACTTTATGTTTTTCTCTATTGGAATTTCTCCTTATTAATTTTTTCCTTGAAAAATTCTTGCATTTTACTGTGAATGATCAAACAATTATTGTTTTCAGTCAGTCCGTTGGCCCAAAAAAAAGAGAAGAAGCGGCGATAGCTGAAATGGAACCAATTCATCGATTTCATCAAAGGTTTGTGATAATATTCAGCATTTTATATTCAAAATAAGTTTTTTCAGTTAGGAAATTAGATAAAATTGGCCAGAACTACTTTCACAAGCACATGTTTTCGTCCGGAGGGAAGAAACCATTTTCGAAAGTAAGTTAACTGAATAATTATGTTTTATTCAGCAAGTAATTTATTTTTTCAGAAATACAAAGGGAAAGACGGAAATCAACGACTGAAAACTGCTTCTACGACAATTGGATTTCGATGGATTTCAAGGACACGACTGGCGGACAAATTTGTAATTTCTAAGTAATTTGTTGTGTCTTCCTTCTTATTTTCATTATTTTTAATGTTCCTTTTATCTTTCTTTTAATAAAATAGTAATTTTATCTCTATTCTTCTTTGTTAAATAACGATCTCAACCGGAAAACAAAGTAGGGAGAGGGCTGGCGGTGCGAGCGACTACGTCCGCGCGCGGACTCAAAACGGACCGTATACGGACCACATACAATCCTCTGCGAATTCGTGCTGAGTCCACGCGCGGCCCATATATCGCCCATATTGCGTCCGTGGCGGACGACCTGTGCTCCTCCCGCTCCGCATTTAGCTTTTAATTTTATTTAGCTTGAACATTTTAGACCATGTGATCCCATCTATTTTCATGCCGCTAGAACTCTTCTTTGCTTCTTCTCCGAGGTGTGCCACTGCTCACCTAGAGTGTGTCTATCATGGTTGCATTTTTGTTGACTTCGGGTTTTTGCTCACCCTGTCTTGTAATAAAAAAGAGGGATACAAGTGAGAAAAGGGGAGGGGACGAGGTGTAGTACTTACAAGTTGACACACACACAAGAAATTCCCCAGAGGTGAGTGAGACAAACAAAAAAGTACGAGTTCACGTCGGCACCTATAAAAAGAAGCAGAAGAGTAGCAGTAGCCATTCGACCTTATTCCTTCGACTAGATTACAATATGTTGGGCCTATTGGTATTCGGATTGATCGCCCATGTTCAGACGGCACCAGTCGGTCCAAACTACGACAATATTCAGTATCTTCATAATTTCACGTTAACCTATGCGAACAACTCTTTGGAGGGAATGGGCGCCATTGATAATCGTAAGTCAGCAAAGACCTGGCCACGCTAGTGTCATGGAATACCATGACTGAAAAATACACCGTTTCAGATGGGTTACTTAGGATTAGATCAGGCGAACAGCAACGCTACTGCGTTCGCCTCATCAGCATCTACTAATTGCGAAGCAAGTTTGCGCCAGTGTCAGATTCATATGATCCACATTAGAGCGCATTTGACATCTACAGTTTCACAAATTTCATATAAATTCTTTGCTTGCTCGGCTCTTCAGTTACAATATTAATTCGACATATTTTCAGTCACCGACGTGAATCCTCAAATGGCGCAAAACTTGAAGTCTGCTATCAATCTTGCACTGCCAGGATATCTTGCCTCTTCACGTACCTCTTCATCGACTCCATCATCCTCCACATCATCTGTTTATACTTCGGGAGCATCCTCCACCTCTACTGGATCTACTGGATCTTCTGGCTCTTCCGCTATGCCAATGGCTTCCACCACTACCTCCATGGTGAGTCTAATAGAGCGCGTTTACTAACTGTTAATCACAATTTTTTCAGCCTGGACGTAAGCGAAGAGCCGCTGACCCCACCTCGACCACCTACCCAGGAGTCATGGCCACAACTACTCCATCCATCTTCCGCGACCCAGCTTCAAGCTCCGCCTCCTCCTCCACCCCATCATTCCTCCAACCATCAACCACTCAACCCTACGGAACCGATGAGGAGTTCTATGCTCGTACTGATCTCGTCCACTTCCACGTGGACATCAATGATCTGGAAGGTTCCGGAGCGATCTGAACTGAAAGAAGACTTTTTGAATCAAAACGAATCTCATTATTTTATTTGAATTTTATCTGAAAACTGCACTTGAATAAAAAATTGAACAAAATTTTTCCCGTTTTTGACTGTTTTCATATGTATTTCAAAAAGTTGAAGTTTGTGATTGTGACTAGTAGTGGTAAAATTTCCCAAATTGTCTGAGAATGAAGTCATCCTTCAACCGTTGTGAATGAAAAGCAAATGAGAGCATAGAAGACAAATTATCGGAAAATTCTAAACGTTTATTGAATAAAACAACCTGAAAGTGTAATTTTTATACATACATGTACAAAAGTGTTTACAGACTTTTACAGTGGCTTCCACCAACAAAAAAGATTTTTCGGTTTTGCCATAATCTTTTGAAACTGTCAGTTTTGAGGCTTGATAGGGAATGAGAGAAGATACCAATGATTAACATAATCTTCGTGTTTCAGTAAACTTATTTTAGAACATCGTGATGATATCAAGACACTTTAAGAATGTGACCGTTCTGTATCAATAAAACAGTCAACTTATTCTACTGTACTCCAAGCGAGCCGAGCTATTTTTGACATATTCCATCTTGGATTATTCTTCAACAGTTTTTAACATTAAGACATTGACGACTGCTTGGTCTACAGAAAAATACTTTCTCTTTGAAACAGTAATGAACAGAAAACAACAAAACTCACAGAAAATATAGAAAAAGTTCTGTTTCAATAACTTTTCTTCTATTCAGACCAGTCGCTTGAGTCGCTCTCACCACGTAGAGATTAAGACGGAACACTGAAGAAAGTATTGGATCAAAATCTTTATATTTCCTTTTCGTGACTAACATGTTTCTCTGAAACTGTTTCAGCTAAACGACGCGTAAAAACAATTCTCTATCTCTATAGAACAATTGGAATCAAGATAGAACGTTTTGAAAGGGTTTAAAGCAGTTTCACCAGTTTATTCAACATAATCTCAAACAGAGAGAATAAAGTCTAGTAGATTTTCTGAGAAATGACAAAAATTTGCTAAAGAGCGGTCATATTCACATTTGAATCTATTCCGATTGTGAGCGATAGAAGTACTGAATATCTTCCGGTTTTTCGTTATTGAACGGTGGGTGAAACGGACAAAACATTTAAAACTGAACGGAGAATCTCTATATTCGGGTTAATTTCAACAATTAGCGATTTGTTTCAACATTCAAAAATGAATGAGAAAAACTGTAAATAGCAGATTTTCTTTTTTACCAAAAGAGAAAACTACTGGCCTTGGGTTTTTTGGAAAAGGCGAAGAAAATGGTGAATACGGTATACCGCCGAATAAGAGAAGTTCCATAGAACTTATATTTGATAGCAATCTGAAACATACTTTGAATCAAAACATAAAACTGCATACGACAACGAAATTCAGAAAATAAACAGCTTCGATCGGGAGCCTTGAATTACTCTAGACGTGTCAGTTGTTTGATCTAATCTAACTACAGTGAAAGCAGAGAAGACGTACAGTACCGTACAAAAAGCTATCAAGTTTTGCCTTTTTCAGTTGAAAATGCTCAACCTTAAGAGTGCGTCATGGTAAAACTTAACTGTCCCACAAAATAACTATTTATGTTATCAAACAGACCAAGAGTAGAGATTCATTTTTGTAGTTGGCAACTTTTTTCCACGGACACTCCCTAGCAAGTTGCATTTCGACAAAGTCATTTCACCCTCATATCGACCCATTTCAGTGCAAAATAGGGCAATTTTTGAGCTGTCTAGTTAAAATGACTATAACTCTCTAGGGACGGCCCGTACAAAAAAGTTGTCAACAATAAAAATGAAGCTCTACTCTTGATCTATATGATACTATAAATAGTTGTTTTGTGGGACAGTTAGGTTTACCATGACGCACTCTTAAGGTTGGGCATTTTCAACTGAACAAGGCAAAACTTGATAGCTTTTTGTCCGGTACTGTACATGTTATGAGTGAAACAGTATGTTAAACCTGAAATTATAAATGAACTGCGGTTTGATTACAGACACACTTTCAAATTTTTTGTCCAAAAACTACAGTTTTCCACAACACTTGAAAACCAAAAATTATCGAGATTCTCAAAACCCGTGTGTTAACTCTGGACGATTCGTGAATATGACTTCATTCTGCTAAACTTGGTCTGTTGAAACCGAAATAATCTAACAAATGACATTTTTTACGGTTTGATAACTTCAAACCACATAGAAGTCAAGATATTGACACATCCCATTATAATTCTATGAACGGTCATGATCAGTTACAGTGATTTTAGTTAACTCATTAATCGCCGAAAAGTTAAGTCAACGCAGTGAAACAGGTTTTTCTTAAAATGTTAAAAAAGGCGTAATGTTTTCTATCTTTTAATAATACACTTTTACCTGGAGAATTTTGATTACGAAAGAATTTGATATCAATCATTTTGTAAAAGGAAACAATCATGTTTTAGTTCTTTCTGAATGAATTCTACTACATAGCTCTGTCTTGAAGATGATTCAAAGTGTGGTGTTGGTACACAGAATCATACTTTCTGTATAGCGAATTTCACTAAATTTTTTTCAATTAAAAAAAAAGGCCTATAGCAGTTTTCCTTTTTCACCAGAAGCGAAAAGTACTGGCATTACGTACTTGGGTTTTTTAAGGGTAAGGAAATGGCCAAAGAAGTCAAATCTAACAATAGTAAAATCAGAGAAGACGTATACGTTATGAGTGAAACAGTGCATTACATATTCGAGTCCGAAAATATAAATGAACTCATTTCAGTCTACAGACACACTGTTAAATTTTTCATTTGACAACTACAGTTTTCCACAATACATGAAAATCAAAAGTCATCGATATTCTCATTCAATTGCCTACTCTATTTTCATTTTCGTTTAGTTTAGTCCTGAAGTAACACAAATTTGAACTCAGCTTATTAGTCTTGTACAGCCAGAAAGGCTTGCCACTCCACCAAGATTTACCACTAACTATATCAATGATTTCCACCTGAACTTTGACAGTTATGGTGAGTATAGCAGAGGTAGCTAGATAAGTGAAAATTAGCTTATTCTGCTAAACAAATAATCAAACAAGAGATGTTTTTAACGGTAGGGTAAACGACGCCAGGATTGATCGTCGAAAAGTTAAATGGTAAAATAAACGCAGTGCAACAGTTTTTCTTGAAATGATAAAAAAGGCGGTACGTCTTCTATTTTTTAATAGTACACTTTTAACTAAAAAAATTTGGTTACGAAAGAATTTTATATCAAGCTTTCTGCAAAAAAAAATACCAATCACATGTTTTAGTTCATTCTGAATGGATTCTACTAGCTCGAATGTTTGGAAGACCATTCCAAGATGTTGTGTTGGTAAACAAAATCATAATCTCTATGAGAGTTTTTGTTGCAGTTTTGAAATTGATAACGATCCAATATTTTGTAGTTTTATTTGAAAACAGCAAACGAGGAATCTCAAAAGTCATAATCACAATAAAATATCATGTGGTAAAGTGATAGAAAAAAGTCCCTATCATGTTGAAGAATAAACAAGCTTTGTAAATTGCCGACTGCTTGGGCTACAGAGAAATACGTTTTCTTTGAAACATTAATCCTCACTACAACAAACCTCACAGAAAATTTCAAAGCAGTTTTGTTTCAATCACTTTTTTTGAGTAGTCACTTGAGACGATAACATACCTATCTTTCAGGGACTTCGATAAGTTCTGTTTCAATAACTTTCTTCCGTTCAGACCAGTCGCTTGAATCGCTCCTACCTCAGGCAGATTAGACTGAACACTGAATAAAATATTGCGATAAGAATCCGAGTCATTCCCACTTCGTTAATGTTTCAAAAGATAAAAGTCAAGAACTGTTTCAAATTCTCTATAAAATAATTAAAATCCTGATGAAACTTTAGATGTCCCTTAAAAAGCTTGATTTCAGGATCATTTTTGCCAGTTGGACGTTATCTTAAACGAAACTGTTTCAATGATTCGTTTTGAAAAGTGTAATCAAAAAACGACACTCGTAAAACGCAAAAGCAGAAATTACAAGTGCCAATAATTTTTTTAGTAGTGGAGAGAAAAACAATTCTGATTCGTGAAGCTTCTGAAACATTTCACAAATATTTTCAGATCGTTCACTCGAAGTTATATTTCCATTTTCTCAGATTTTTGCTAAACATTCATGTTGCAAACACTATACAAGCGTTTCAAACAAATTTTGTTTCAATCACTTTTTTTGTTGAGTATTCACTTGAGAAGATAATAAGTATCTTTCAGGAATTTACAGAAACTGAAGAAAGTATTGCGATCAGAATCCGAATTATTCCCACTTCGCTAAAAACGTTTCAAAAGACAAGAGGAAAGAACTATTTCTAACCTCTATAAAAGAATTAAAACCGTGATGTAACGTTAGAAATCCTTTCGTTTTAGAAAACTTGACCTCAGGTTTCTTTTGGCCGTTCGACGTAATCTCAAACGAAACTGTTCCAATGATTTGTTTCGAAAAGTGTAATCAGAAAACGACACTCGTAAAGCGCTAGAAGCAGAAATTAAAAGTTTCAATTATCTCCAACTTCAAAATTCATGTTTCAAACACACGTTGCCTGTTTCGAAATTGAAATCTTCCATATTTTATATTTTTATTTGATGAGCAGTTATAAACAAAGAAATTCAATAATCAATATAATAAAATCTCATATGTCAAAGTGATATAAAGAATAAAAGAAGCAAAAACAAATCAATGGCGTTTCACATAATTACCAGGGAATATTCCAAAGTCTCCGGTTCGTAGCGATGTACCAATGTACCATCCATCATCACATTTCTCCACTACAAATATTATATCGTTCGTGAATAACTGAAGCTCATCGTCCTTTTGTGGTTGATACGGGTAGATGGCTCGGTACCTGCAAGTGCGCTCTATTGATATTGTGATTCTTACTGTCAATGACATACATTTCGGACCCTTTCGGGATCAAAGAAGCTGCATTCATCAGGATATTCGTATCTTTTTTCGTCGTCGCCGCTACTTTCGGCTCGTCGTTCAGTTTTCTGTACTGATCCGGCTCTTCTTCCACCTTCGACTCTCTTTCGTATTCGATCTTTTTCATTCCGTAACTCGGTTGTTGGTTCTGATTATGAATTGGATGTGGGTTGAGAGATCTGAAATTATATTGAAAAATGTGTTGGATAGAATGCAGGCACTCTTACAATTGCGAGTTGGAATCCGATCCAGACGGTAGATCAAACCTCACTTTATTATTTGGCACTACAGTAGCCACTGGTTGATGGTACTGTTGTTGTTGTGGTTGATCCATCGGCTTACTGTACATTTGATTATACACTTGATCTTCCATTTTTGGAGTTTTCGGTCTATTTGGGAACACTGCTGTAGTAGGTATCACTTCGGGTACTTGAATGGGTTCAAGAGGTTCGACGTAGGAGGATGGGAAGATACCGACGATTCCGATTTGATTAGTTCCTTCTAGCCAGTTGGAGTCGATTTGGCGGCGGCGGGTAACGATTTCTCCCTGGAATTAATAAAAGTAGCGTATTGCCTAAACATATTACTCTAAAAATTGTTCAGAAATTTTAATGGGCTACTGTATCAGTAAAATTCATACTTGCATACCGGGCCGGCCCGTAACTCACTTCAAACGCAATATTATGAGCTATACCAAAAAAAATACCAAAATGTAGATCTCGGCGAGTTCTATGCCTGGGACCTACTACTGGCCGAATAGATATCCGTTAATGTTCCTCGTACAGGGCTAGAATGGCTTTTCGTCCATTTTCGCGTTTTCGGCATTTTTTCCCGGCCCGTGGTACATTAACAAATAGCCAACTGGCGTGTAATAGGTCACAGACATACAGTACCGCTTATATTAAGTTTTGGTTTTTTTCAGTGGAAATTGGTCAACTTTGAGAGTGTGTCATGGTTATACTTATTGTCCCATCAAGTAGATTTTCAATGAATTGTACAGATCAACAGTAGAGCTCCATTTTTGTAGTTGAAAACCTTTTGTACGGACACTTTCTAGAGAGTTATGGTATTTTTTTAGACTACAGCTCAAAAATCGCACTATTTAGCACTGAAATCGGCCGATTTGAGGGGGAAATTATTTTGAAGATATGTAACTTACTAGGGAATGTTTATACAAAAACGTTGCCAACTACAAAAATTAATTTCTACTTTTGATCTGTATAATTCATGAAAGTGCGGTACTGTAGAACTTGCCGAGATATACATTTTTCTGCTCATAAGATAACTTTTTAATTTAGTTACGAGGCGGCCCGTTTCAACACGGTTTGCAAGTATGGAGCATTTTTCAAAATATAGTTTGGTACGATCACCATAAAAATGATTCAAAAAATTTAATGAACTACTGTATCAGTAACAGTATGTAGTTACTTACAATTCAATTTTGACAATATCCAGCCGCCATGTTGATTTCAAAACTATTTCAATGCTTCAATACCAACCTAACAGTATTCGTGAAAAAAGTTATCCGTTAAAACGATAACTCGAACTTACTCACCCTCTTCAAACTGAGCTCAGTGTCACTTCTCGCCGTGAATGGATAAATTGCTCTCATCTTTTGAGTATCTGATTGAATCGTTGAATTAATTTGAACATAAGTGTTCGGGAATATTCCACATCTTCCATTTCTCTCTCCTTCCATCCAATATGCATCCACATCTCGAATGATTCGCACGATGTCTCCACGGTTTAGGGGCAGTTCTCTGAAGGAATTTACTGTTTCCAAACATTGATATTAGTTTGGACATTAGGGTTTTAATCATTATTGTTCACATTTTCGTTCTTTGTAAATCCTAACTCACCTGGAACTTCTGGGTTCAAATTTATAAACAGCAGTTGCTGTAATCACTGCTTGTGGTGCATAATTCTGTTCTGGAGTGTCATTCGAGAAGTCATAAAGAAGACTATTCAAACGATCCATATTGTTTTGAAGGGATGGAGCAGCCGATGGTCTGGAAACATTCAGTTTGGTGAGAATTGGCTGATATTTTAAGTACAAAGGGTATAGAGAAAAAATTGGAATACACGTCTGAAAGATTAAGGATACAAAATTTTTGAAACACTGGAAATTTTTTTTTGACCTGAAGTGGGACTCACCTATTCTGACTTTTAAATTGTTTTTATATGAATCGATTCAGAAAGACAAGAAAAAGAGAAAATTCTCTCGGAAATTCAATCTGAAGCGAGTTATGAGGCCTCAAAGTGCCAAAAATCGCTCCATGTCGTGCACAGTTCAATAGAAATTCTCATCGTCTTTATGTTCATTTTTTGAATGTTTCTTAAACATTTTAAAAATATTCTTTCTCGGCACTTTGAGGACTTATAACTCAGTTCAAATTTTGGGATATTGGTGTCCCCCTTTAAAATCTGATCATTCTGTTTCATGATTTTCTCAAATTTTCGAAAAATCATAGTACATCTAGTTATCTTAATTCCGAATGAAGCTGAAAACTCACACAAAACCGTGTTTCCTCTCCTTTTCTTTTTTCAATTCTTCAGCCAATTTCTCTGCTTTCAACCTCAACAATTCGTCTTCATTCGTTTGTTTCACTCGATCTTGTCCGTAGTTTTGTGGTTCACTTGGTCCTGGAAAAATAGTACTGTTACAAGTACCAGATTTTATAAATTTAAAATTCACTGGTACATTGAAATCCGAACTGGATGATAAACAAAAATATTAGTAATTCACATCAAACCATGCCTTTAGTTAGTCTCATTGTCGGTTGTGACTTGGATCGTTTCCATTTTGCATCGATTTGTTCGAGGAATACACTCAAATTTTTTGTGGTTTCATCCAGGTTATTTGTGATACGGATTAGGTCTGAAAACTTGTTAGGAGAAGTTTGGCAGTAATATTTCAGTTTCAAAAATCTCAGATTCCGTGTTGCTTAAGCTCAAATCATACCCAAACTATTCTGAGATCTCTGTCTCTGATTGCTCTTCATCCTCTTCATATTCTCGTAAATCACATCGACATCCTTGAATTCGACATCTTTCTTCGGTCGATCACACATCATGCACGGCGTTCCATACTTGTTAGTTTTCATGAGACAATTGTTAAATGAGCAACGGATCGGACGAGAGTCTTCGTCTTTGAATCGATATGTTGGAAGGTGGAAATGTGGAGGACGGGGAATGTATCGTTTGGGAATGGTAGTGGTAGCAGTAGAGGAGGATGGGACGCCTAAATCGCTTTTAAAAAGTTAGTGACTAACAACGGTGCATTATCGATAACTTATCTAATGGGAGCTATAAGCCATCAATGAAACTGTACTTAAAAGAAACTCACTAATCCGAAACATTGCTGAACGCAAATCTTCTAAAAGTAGCCAAATTCGAAGAAAGACAGAAATAAGTGAGAAAAAAGGACTGCCCCGCAGTCTTTCCAAAAGAAGAAAGGTCTTCCCCTATGCACATGTGTTTTTTCTTTTTTCGGGTGAGAGATAGAGTATGTGTAAGTCTTGGAAACGCAGAGAGGAGGGTCTCGTTATTCAATTCTCTGCCTTTTTTGTCTTATGAAGCTTTTGAAGAAAAAAGATAAAAAGGGTGTGAGAGAGAAAAGTAACTGAATAATCAAAGAGACTTATGGGTACTCGAAATAGAAAAAAACGGGAGGAGAGATGGGGGAGTAGAATAAAAAAGTAGAATACAAATTTGTAGTGAATATGATATTTGGATTGCGGAGACAAAATAAACCAACATTGAATGCCATATGTAGCTCCTTCTCAAGTTTATCTTGTGAATCGGTGAAGTAGTAAAATACAGAATATAGAAAACGCCGAGTCCTCCCTTAAAGAGAATCTGGAAACGGAGAAAGTTATCTGACCCGTTTTTTGATGAAACTAGGCTATTGCTAGTTTTATGTTTGCGAAACGTTGTAGTTTTGAAATGTCTCAGTTGCGAAATGAACAATATGTAGGTCATTTAAAAATGTGACTGCTACGTTTGCCAAATGAAGTATCGATTACAGAACATTTTTTCTAGCAAACGAGGTTGCTAGATTTTGAAGTTAGTGAAAAACATTAAATCAGGTGGTAACTGCAAGAAATCAAAAGATCCTGAAAATAAGATTACCATGAGGCAGGAACAAAGTTTCAAGCAAGTGCATGTGATAAGATACGACTTGACTGACAAGAACCCATGGAATTGTTTAATCAGGTGCCCAAATACGTATCAGTAGATGTAGCAATAAGTGTTAGAAAAGAGCCTGAATATTACAATTCGGTGGAACAGAAACTTTTGTCATCCAAAGCTATAAATGACGTGTTTTTGGAATTTACGTTCTCAAAACTATTAAGATGCCAGTTTGTTCTCTGGCCGCTTGACTAGCGATTCAAAATGCTATGCTGTATCCAGTAAAATCTACTTTGTAAATGGAATTTCCATTATGATGTGAGATTCTGTGCACTAAATGATGTGAACTTGAAACAGATTATCGATATGAAAACCAGTGGAAAATTGAAAACTTGCTTGGCTCCCCTGTTATCTCATTCAAGAAACTCTTTATTTTTCAAAATTAGGATATGTTCAGTATCAGACTAGACGGTCTTAACAGGAAAGGAAACCTACTTAACTGTGACATTCGGTAACTAAAGAATCTAGAAACTTTCCCATATCAAAATATGTTGCTAGATTTTGGATTCAAAACTCTATTTGACGAAATTAAAACATTCTAAAAATAAGATTACCATGAAGCAGGAACAAAGTGTTAAGAAAGGGTATGCGTTAAGACGACCTGACTGACAAGAACCCATAGAAATGTTTAATCAAGTGCCCAAATATGTAGAAGGCGTAGATGTATCAATACAGTGCGCGTCATAAAGATAGGACACCCCCCTAAAATTTGTTGTTTTGAAAAACCCTGAATAGTTAGCAAAAATCGATGAGTGCAGTTCGATTCAGCGACCCTAAAAACCCTATGAGACAATTGATCGTTTGGATTGAGCAACTTTGAGCAGCTCTGTGCTCAAAAGTCTCTTTTAAGGCCGCGTCATAAAGATAGGACACCCCCAAAAAGTAGTACTTTTCGAGTCTTTTTCCTGGAAAATGTGGAATTTTTAATAGGAAATTGCATAAAATGCTCTAATTAGTCCTATTTTGAATGTTTTCACAAAAATTATTCCTAGAAAACTTGTTAGAAAAAATTCGATTTTCAGACTTTTTAGTGATTTTTCACTTTTTCGAGTTTCATCATTGAATTATATGGAAACACCAATCAACTTCCAATATTTATATATCGGGAATAACAAATCACACCTTGAAAATTAATATTTTCAACTTTGAAATGTCTTCAAAGTGATTGATATCACTTTTCATGATAAAATTCGAAAAAAGTTTAAAATAAATGAAAAATTGGAAAATCGCATTTTTTTGAGTTTTTTCTAACAAGTTTTCTAGGAATAATTTTTGTGAAAACATTCAAAATAGGACTAATTAGAGCATTTTATGCAATTTCCTATTAAAAATTCCACATTTTCCAGGAAAAAGACTCGAAAAGTACTACTTTTTGGGGGTGTCCTATCTTTATGACGCGGCCTTAAAAGAGACTTTTGAGCACAGAGCTGCTCAAAGTTGCTCAATCCAAACGATCAATTGTCTCATAGGGTTTTTAGGGTCGCTGAATCGAACTGCACTCATCGATTTTTGCTAACTATTCAGGGTTTTTCAAAACAACAAATTTTAGGGGGTGTCCTATCTTTATGACGCGCACTGTATAAGGAGTTGATGTATCAATAAGTGTGACCAGATCTTGAATATTACAATATCGCGGAACAGAAACATTTTTTTAAAGTTTTAAGACATTCAAAACTAAATATAGAAATGATGTATTTTTGGAATTCTCGTTTAAATCAAAGTTGTTGAGGCAAACTAGAGATGTATCACCCGTTTCGTAAATTCGAAAACACACTGTGTACATGAAACAGATTATTGGAATTCAAATCAACAGGACCTTTTTTCAAGTCAAAAGATTGACAATGCAACTAGCACGAATTTCGGAATCGTCTGTTATCTTAATCGTGAAACACGTTCTCAAGACTGTTTAGTTGGTAGTTGTTATTGAAAATTTCTGTGAATTTTTGCGATAATTTGAGTCTGGAAGCCCATAACGGGATTGATAGAATTGATGAGTTTAGCTTCTTATGTTAGAAAAGACCCGTGTCGAATAGTATCCATTGAAATAATCAAAATGTTGTGATAAGAAAACGGTATAGGAAAACTTGGAAATTTCAAGAGTGTAAACCCACAATGATGCTAAAGGAATATTTTTTTGATCGATTTGACATTTAGCAATCAAACAAAATGATGTGCAATCTTACAGAACTACAACACATCCATAAAAGAATATCATGAACCAGAAATAACTTCAAGGAAAAATATTTTTATTATTACTTTACCTTCAAAACGTGCAATAAGATCAGATTCCACTCACTCAAAAAATCAAAATGGATTTTCGATTAATCAACGAAATAACTGCGAAACCCCGAGCTTTCTGATGATAACTTAGTCATGAAACATATTTTTCAATTAGGCGGGTAAATAAACTCAATCAACTCTGTACTATTAAATTCAAAAAGTATTGTGAGCTAAATCTCATTGTTGAAACGGAGTCCGTATAGTGGATAGATACTTATTCCATGAAAACATTTATATTTTGTCTGAATGATTTGGATAAATGGAGATAACACTCTTTTTAACGAACCAGAAAGACATATCGGTACACGGTAAAGTTACCATTGATTTTTCAGAAACGCTAAACATGCACAGATTCAAGAAATTTCCGGTATTTTAGCATGAAGCGAATCACACGATATAGAGTGCCGTTTTAATAAGGTAAGTTGGGAAGATCAGTTCCTTTTCCTCTCAACTACATTCTAGACTATTTAGACTCTTAGATTCATGATTCAATCAATTTGGATACCTGCCAGAAGTTCAACTCCAATTATAGGGATGATGGACAGTACCACTTAAAACTATATTACGTTTCGGTTTTTCCGTTCAAAATTATAGAGCCTATGACCATTTTGAAATAGAGTGCTTGAAGTGCTTTATAGGATCCACAATGGAATAACAGGAGTTTTTTGAACCGACTATATTTGAAACGATTGAAACATTACATTTTTTGAAAAGTTTCTACTTGAAAATTTTATCAGTTTTGTTTATATTATTAGTACAACTCACTGCAAGTCAAAGCCAATAACCGAAATAGTGTTCCAATTTCTCGAAAAACGACTCACCATGCTCAAAATGCTCAAAAAACTGTGTATCCTTTGGTTTCGGTGACGAATGTAAGTTCTCCTGACTTCTTCCCAAATTTGTATCGATTGTCCGATTGTTGTTATCTGCAATATAGAAAGAAAGTTAAAATAGTTTAGAAAATAAAAAAGTTTTAAAAAGATTGGTTGTTTACTCTACAGGAGTGTGCTTTTGGATAAGGAAAAAAAAAAGAAAATGAGGGGGAAAAGTGAGAGAAACAAAGAGAAAAGTGATGGAGTGAAGAGGAGGGAGAAGATGAGTGCAACAGTTTATAAGTCGGTGGTTAGTGCAAAAAATGATAGTGCTCAGGAGAAAATCTTATTGTTCTGGTGGATACCGTACTTTCCAAAATGACAGATTCGAGATTCCGATGGTTTCCGAGTTGCACTGTTTCAAAAAACTAGTAAAGATTTCAACCGATATTGGATGACGATTTTTCCAAATGCAAAATTGCATATCTTTGAGAACATCGCTTAAGAGGCGTTGTCTGTAAGATGAGGATTCCTCTTGGCACAGTTGCAAAAAGTTGTTTCAATTCAAACTCTTTTCACAGCATATGTACCCCTATGGTAGCAATTTACAAAAAATATGTCACCAGTCCCCTATGACGTCATCGTAGGAAAGTATGCCCAATAATCGACTTTTCACCCAAAAATTCATAAAAATTTCAATTTTTTAGATAACATCGGGAAACTTTTGCAACATGTTAGGAATGTTTTTGACTACCCCTACACAAATTTCCAGCTCCACAGACACCCCAGAAACTGTTCAATTAAATTTCATTTTCATGTTTTTTCAACTTTTCTCGAAAATTCCCTCTAGAAATCCTCAAAGTTCAAATCGTATTTGTATTCCCCGCTAAAAGTTCTATTAGGACCAATTAAAAACATCAAAAAGTAGGGGGACCATTTTGAGATATTTCGATTTTTTCAAAAATCACATAAGGGTACCCCCTTATGAAAATTTCATTTTTGAAAAAAATTTCAAAAAAAAATTTACTCCGAAAATAATTGGAATGTTGATAAAACCCTTGAAATAAGTCACTCACAAAATATAAGATCTCAGAAATGTGTTTGAACGGATTGCGTTTTTTTTGTTCATCCAATTTTTTCAAGTTTTTTCCCGTTTTTAACAATAATTTGTCCAGAAGTCCTCAAATTTTATAAGATATTCTAATTTCTTGCAAAATTTAACATATATTTCAATTGACATCATTAAAAAACAGGTGGACCATTTTGAGATTTTTCCATTTATTTCGAAATTCAGATAAGGGTCCCCCCTTATGAAAGAAAATTTTTATCAAAAAAATAATTCAACTTTTTTTGATGCAAAAACGTTGAGAACATCGATAAAATATCGAAAACATTTTTTTATAGTTTGAACGTTTTTTGCATCAAAAAAAAGTTGAATTATTTTTTTGATAAAAATTTTCTATCATAAGGGGGGACCCTTATCTGAATTTCGAAATAAATGGAAAAATCTCAAAATGGTCCCCCTGTTTTTCAATGATGTTAATTGAAATATATGTTAAATTTTGCAAGGAATTAGAATATCTTATAAAATTTGAGGACTTCTGTACAAATTATTGTTAAAAACGGGAAAAAACTTGAAAAAATTGGATGAACAAAAAAAACGCAATCCGTTCAAACACATTTCTGAGATCTTATATTTTGTGAGTGACTTATTTCAAGGGTTTTATCAACATTCCAATTATTTTCGGAGTAAATTTTTTTTTGAAATTTTTTTCAAAAATGAAATTTTCATAAGGGGGTACCCTTATGTGATTTTTGAAAAAATCGAAATATCTCAAAATGGTCCCCCTACTTTTTGATGTTTTTAATTGGTCCTAATAGAACTTTTAGCGGGGAATACAAATACGATTTGAACTTTGAGGATTTCTAGAGGGAATTTTCGAGAAAAGTTGAAAAAACATGAAAATGAAATTTAATTGAACGGTTTCTGGGGTGTCTGTGGAGCTGGAAATTTGTGTAGGGGTAGTCAAAAACACTCCTAACATGTTGCGAAAGTTTCCTGATGTTATCTGGAAGATTGGAATTTTTATGAATTTTTGGGTGAAAAGTCGATTATTGGGCATATTTTCCTAGGATGACGTCATAGGGGACTGGTGACATATTTTTTGTAAATCACTACCATAGGGGTACATATGCTGTAAAAAGAGTTCGGATTGAAACAACTTTTTGCAACTGTGCCAAGGCCCAACACAAACATTCTCACTCTTACAGATAATGCCTCTTAACTGGTGTGAATCATAGTTGTACGGAATGACATTTTTCAAATTTCCGGAATCCGGAATCCGGAACCGGAATGATTAAAAAAACCGGAATTCCTGAATTCGGAATGATTCGATAAATTTGCAAGGCCAAGTCATTTTGCGAGTGTTTCTAATGATAAATACAACTTAAAACTACTTTTAAGTATCAAAACTGAAAAAGAAAAACTGTAGTCGTTTTTTAAACTCAAAAATTTAAAAGTTTCAACTACCGGATTCCGGAAATAGGCAACTCAAAAAACCGGAACCGGAATGACAAAAAAAAACCAGGAATTCCGGAATTTCGGAATCCGGCATCCGGATTCAGAACAACTATGGTGTGAATGTGTTCCTACGCTTATCCACAAGATTCTGTTTCAAAATGGACATAAACTAGTTTAAACTAGAGCCGAAACACTAACAATTTTTCAATAGGTAACAATATTTCAATAGTAGAAGAAAAACACAATGTGTTATCAAATAGTACAACAGTTAACAACAAGGAAAATACTGGGAAACTGATTTTCAGATTATTTAGGTAGGCTGTAGGAACAAACCTGTTGTGGTCCAGATAGCCCTAAATAGCCTAGCGTAAAAATACATCAACCAAAATCTTGTTACCGTTTCAGTTCCTGCTGAAATTCATGTGTTCGAAAAATAAATGTCATTGTCGAAGAAATCGAATAGTGAGACGGGTACGTATTTCGTTATGAAAGAAATCGTTTTCTTCAAACTATTATAGATTCATTTATGTATATCGGTAATGGTTCAGAGCAATCCAACAGTCGTTAGGAAAGCACAGAGAGACAGAAATATTCAACAACAAAAAAGTGAAACTATTTTCTATTTCAGAAAGTGCACAAGTTCTTAGGAAAAACAGTTGTAACTCCGTGAGAATTTGTAAAAAATTTCCCAGTAGGCATAAAGAATTAGTTGATTTATTTTGTAAGTACTACAAACAAAAAGGATTGTGTCTACAATACCGTAAAAACTGTAATATAGGCGCATGCGCCTCTATTTTTCAACCTACCTTCCGAAAGTGCGCCTCTATTACAGGGGCGCCTCTAATAGAGGGTGCGCCTCTATTTTTCAACCTGGCTATTTATTTTTCAATTTGGCTATTTTTCGAGCTCTCCATCATCAATTTTCAACCAAACCAAGATTTTCACTGACAAAATTATACGAAAACCCCGTAATTTGCAGTATTTTGAACGAAAAACTTGGGTTTTCTTTGTTTTTTTGACAAACGTTGAAAACTAATGATTGAAAACCATAAAAAATGTTTCAAACATATTGAGGGGGCGCCTCTATTAGAGGGTGCGCCACTATTATTCAAAGCGCCTTTCAGGGTGCGCTTCTATTAGAGGGGCGCCTCTAATAAAGGGGCGCTTCTATTACAGTTTTTACGGTAAATTAGGTTGAGTGGTTTTTGAGGTGTCTAAATTTCGAAACTGGGATTACCGTACTAATATAGGACATAGCAATGTAAGTTTAGAGAAACACGATAGTTTTTAAGATGGTCGAAAATCTGAAGTGAACGTGACATTATCATAATACCGTAAAAACTGTAATAGAAGCGCCCCTTTATTAGAGGCGCCCCTCTAATAGAAGCGCACCCTGAAAGGCGCTTTGAATAATAGTGGCGCACCCTCTAATAGAGGCGCCCCCTCAATATGTTTGAAACATTTTTTCTGGTTTTCAATCATTAGTTTTCAACGTTTGTCAAAAAAACAAAGAAAACCCAAGTTTTTCGTTCAAAATACTGCAAATTACGGGGTTTTCGTATAATTTTGTCAGTGAAAATCTTGGTTTGGTTGAAAATTGATGATGGAGAGCTCGAAAAATAGCCAAATTGAAAAATAAATAGCCAGGTTGAAAAATAGAGGCGCACCCTCTATTAGAGGCGCCCCTGTAATAGAGGCGCACTTTCGGAAGGTAGGTTGAAAAATAGAGGCGCATGCGCCTATATTACAGTTTTTACGGTAAATAAGCAATTCTTCAGAGAACAGTCATGAATCGAATTTCAGGTGTTTATAGAAGCGAAATAACATTTAAGAACTGCATATTTATATGATCCATGTAAGACGAAACAGAAAATATATTTCAGTTTAAAAAAGTCATCTTTTTGTGTAAGTCAATTCAAAACTCAATGGCTTTACCTCAATCCGACGTGATATAAATGTTCTTAAAACGTCATATTAAAATTCGTGAAATTATTCACATTGGAAATCAAGAGGAAAGAGATTTTTGAAACATGAAGAAACTCAGGTGGAAAGAATAAGAAGAAGAAGAAGCACATTGTCTATTTGTCTGAGAAAAGAAAATAAGAAAAATGTTGCTAGATACCGCCCGTATTGTTTGTTTACTCAGATCGCCGCGCACACGCGTTGTTAAAACATTCTCTTGATCACCACATTCTGTGATTTTGCATGATTTCGAGAGGGGGCGGACAGTAGTCGGGTCGGTGATGGGGTTATTTGGTGAGGTTGAAGTCAAAATGGCCCATTGAGTCACTTATAAAAATCTATTTAAAAAGAAACTATCTGAAACCGGGAAAATAGAGTTTTCGAAAAATTCAAAATTATTCATATTTAAACTGATGAAAGGGTCTGGAACCAATCAAATGATTATTATAAAATAATTTTTCACAATTTCAGATCTTTCTTAGATCTCTCTGAAACTGTAACGGTTAAAACTCCGTTCACTGATATTTGAAAGAAATCTAGTTATATTCAATCTGGAAAAGTTGGTAGTTGACAGTAACTAGGCATGTATTATAAGCATGTATTATTAGTGAGCCACTGGTTTTTTGAACTAGCAGTCAGGTATATAGGTATGGTACTACTCAATTAGTTTGAAGTAGAAAAGGGGAAAATTAGGATACTGTCGAATCGTAAAACATCTTTTGGCCAATTTTAATACTGTGTCGAAGCTAACTTGAAACAGAAACAACTGAACATTTTATGGTAGATTTTGTATGGAGTCCGTTCGGAGTTATGGGACGTGACCTACATATGATTCCTAGTATATATTCAGTTTTTGCGCTCGAGGCATGGTGTTCATGAAAAACAAGGACAAAGTTTGAGAAATAGAGAATTCTTACACGCGAAAATTGCAACAAAAAAAAGTAATAATTCTATATTTTTCCAAGCTTTGTCTTTGTCTTTCTCGAATAAAAGGCCTCGATGGAAAAAAAACTGAATACATATTTGGAATCAGCGTTTTCTCAGCTTTCCAATGATATACGTCACGCTCCATAACTCCGAACTGACTCCATGACCTTCCCTAGTAAGATTCAAACAAGGGATCTTTGAGAAACGGCAGTGATGAATAGCGTTAATTGTAAGATGAACATTTTCAAATCGACCCGACCACGGTTCTTAAAAACTTGATTCTGAAAAACTGTGGAGAGTTACAAAAGATTGCCGATACTGAAAATATCTGAATATCTTACGTTAAGCAAGAAATAATTAACTTCAGCAAAAATTTGAACTGTTACAATGAATATTTGAAACATAATTATCTGAAGATTTGATAGTACAAGTCGAATTCGAATAATTTTAATTTTGACATGAGAGTTTTCTCATACACCAAGAGAAGTTTTCAAATTTGATACTATCAAATTCTGTGAAATAAATCACAAGACAAGTTTTTTTTTGGCTTTGATTGGTGGAATATCAAATGAAAAATTATCAGCGTATTATAGTATAACTGACTATGTGAAAATGTTGAAACCGAGAACCTTCGCACCTTGAAAACCCTAGACTGCCAACTATTAAAACTGCAACGAAAACTTTAAGCATGTATGGGAAATAAGAAAATGTGCAGAGGCCAGTGTGATTCTCAAAATATCTCGCAGATACTAATGGAATTATTTTTGATGTAGAAATTGGCTTTGATCTAACGAAGAGATTATAACTAAAGAGTTTCAACAAGGTTGTGAAGCGGAAAAAGAAGCGGATTGACTGACTTAAGAAAATGTTGAGCATTATTTATATGATGGAACAGATAATTTTCCGGAATCACCGAAAAACTAATTAGCTGTAGAAGCTGGAGGTGTAAAATTAGCCATGTTCTCTTATGGTATTGGATCTCATTCACTAAAAGACAAATGATCGTTTTTTAATTTATGAACCGTTTCATTAGGGAGGTTTTTCTGTACTGGACATAAAGAATGCGATACGTAGTTGAAATTTGAGATGAAAATGGACAACTTTGTGAGTGTGACACGGCCTCACTTATTTTCTCCCGGTATTTATTGTTTATGGAGTGCATAGATCACAAGTAGAGCTTCATTTTTGTAGTTGACAACTTTTTTGTACCAGTACAAACTAGTGAGTTATCACGCCCGCAATTGTTGCTCTTTTCCAAAGGAGAGCTGTTTGCATAGACTGCCTGTAACTTTTCAGTATGTGCTGTAACAAAAAGTTGTCAATTACAAAAATGATGCTCTAGTTTTGGTCTGTGCAATCCATAAGCAGTCAATACCGTGAGACAATCAGGAAGGCCATGTCACAACCACAAAGTTGACCGGTTTCAATTGAAAATAAAAAGTGCTCACTATCAGAGAAATTGGGCTTTCAAGAAATTTTGATAGTTTTAAGTTAATAAGTATTTTGCTATGCTCATCGTTTCTACTTTAATGGAAAAAGTACCCACCAAATCTCTCGTGCTCGTCTCCCTTCTTATGCATTTGTTTGAACATTTTGCGATACCATTGTGACATGTCTTCATTTCTTTCCGGTGAAGAATCGGGGCTGCTTTGTTTCTGCGAATAAACAATAGACTCATCCATATTAGGCACCGAAGTGCTCATTATCGAGCTCATCGAGGTGCTCATCGGCTCCTGCTCCTTTTGGTTAGTAGTAGTTGGTGGGGACTCGATAGGTAGTTGGGGGTTAGCAGGAGACGGGCGGTGGTGTTGTTGAGAAGACACTGGATATGTGTCCGAAATCGAGCGGTCTGCAAATGCCAACTTCCGCTCAGTAGGTTTTCATGTTTGCATAAAACAACGAGGAGGAAGAAGGCTTCTATTGTTTTTCGAATGTACATTTATTTTAGTGATGGAGACTCCATTGGAGTGGGAAAGGGAGAAAGTATTATTTCACGGGGTAATGTGAAGGTGCACTAGTGAAAAATTGAGAAAAAGTATTTCAGAAATTTTTGAAACGGCTACTATAGTCTTCCGGTTTCAACACAATGATAATTCTAGGTATGAAAATTTTCAGGACTACTCGCATACGTTAATCCTCAAATTTGAAAAACTTACCATTGGAAATACTCTTTGGTGTGGGCGGAGCTTCATAGTTATTCTTGGTTGACTCGATGGATGAGGCGATCTCGAAGGCTTGGTTCAGTGACTCGTTTAGACTGAAAAGTAGTATAGTTGAAGGAAGGAATGACGGTAAATACAGTCGACGTTTTTTCTGGATTTTTCGAAACAGGGATTATTTTGAAAAAAAATTATTCGGTTTCGTGGATTTGTTAACTGGAAGTTCGCAATCTCGGTTCGGTTCGGGATTTTGGGCATTGTTGGGGGCGGGGCTTGACAAAATTTTCACTCCCCGACTGGCTTTAAAACAGGAAACTATTTTTTGACATTTTTTTTGACCTTTTTTCATTTCTTATCAAAAATATGAATATTCTTGATGATTTTTCAGAATTTCTTCTAACACAGTCGAATCATAGTCGAAATTTTGATTATTTTGTAAAAAAAATTCAAAAAAACTCCCGCTACTGTATTACCAGAAATTACTTTCGAGACTTCATAAATCTGATCGGTTAATGAGATGAACCGGCTGAGAAGCTTATCCGAAAAAGTTTAGAGCAGACGAGCTTAGGAATTACTGTGGGAGGGTTCTCAAGAATTCAGATATTTAAAAACCCAATAAGCTTTACTAACAAGTTTCTAAATTTGCTGTTCCAGATCCAAAGTTTGAAGGAACACAGCTTAAATGAACACTGTTTTCATGAATAAGGTTGATATATTTTTGTTGAAATGCTTATAGCCTATAAAAAGCAGCTGGAGCTCTATTTCAGGTTTGGCGAAGCTATTTCAGTTTCTTGAAACCGAAAATGTTTCCAATTTTTAAAAACTCTCAGTTTCAACAAGAAATTTTCAGTCTCCAGATCATATCCAAATGTTAATACTGATTAGAAAACTCCAGACCAACCTCTCATTCTTTCCACTCAAATCCTTATACGACGGTGTCCTTGGTGATCTGTTATTCGATTTCTCCTCAAAATTATTCCCAAAGAAATGTGGTGATTTATCTTTCGGAGATGACTTCGGAATCTCCGATAAATCAATAGCCACCGGTTTGTGTTTCCTTCGAATTGTTCCAAAGTGATCACTTGAAGACGTTGAGTAAGGTGCGGGTGATTTCGGTTTGACAAGGAGTTGAGAGCTTTCCAAGTCGACTGATCGTTTGAGTTCTCGTTCGGAGGGAGAGTAGTTGAATGGGTTCGGGGAGGGAGTGGCGAATGGGTTGTTAGTTGACTGATTGATGGGAACACTTGTCTTGGGCAAGTCTTCGGGTCTATGTGCTGGTTTAGCTACATGTCCAAATGGTGTCAACTCCGTATCAAACAGAGAACGAGAAACTGGAATTTCAGGATTCCCTGTGTTTTCTGGAATCTTCTCTGACAACGAAACACACGGTGTCTCACTTCCCTCCTTCAACTCATTCTTCTCCTCCATCAACTTCTTTCTATATTGCTCATAAAGGTGTCTTTGCTCGGCTGCTGCAGAGAACGCAGCGATTTCAGAAGACTCTCCAAAAGTGCACGACGAGGAGATGATTGATGCAGAATCATCAATATCGAACTCTCCGGTATGGTGACGGGGATCCATTGCAAGATCATACGGTATTCTGTAGGATGTCTTCTGGGAGGGAGGACGATATGGGTCGGATGGTGGTTTTGATGAGGAGTAGTTGGGGTTCTCATTTTGGAGAACTTGAGCTTGTAGAGCCTGTGCTGGAGTTTGTTGGATCGGTTTTGATGGTGGTGCAGGTGGTTTCGAGTCGGGTCCCGACTTGACTAAACTGTAGCTGGGAGGTGGCACCTGGAATGATAAGAAAACATGTCTTTAGCCGAATTAGTCACTTGGTATCAAGGTATGAAAAGATCTACCCTCATGAAACGAAAAATTTGAGAAATTAGCAGGTCTACAAATTTATTTATTTGATTTTTAGCTAAAAGCTCTATGTCAGGAATGAGAAATATTCAGTTTTAGAATTATTCTGAGAGCATTATCCACCCATTCAATCCAAAAAATCCTGGTTTTATATATTATTTCAGGTCGAAAAGGCAATTTTTCATTTTGATTTCGTAAAAATCTACGGGAATTGTTCATTTCTCAACATTATCCAACGAATGATAGCTCAAAACGTGCTCCGGAGATTTTTAAACATTTCTGTAGGACGGTTTTTTAATTTGTTCATTAGTTTTCGAGAAAATAACAAAAAATTGAAAAAAATTCGGAATTTGATCGATTTCTCAAGAACTAATGAGCAAATTGAAAAACTGTCCTATAGAAATGTGTAAAAATCTCCGGAGCACGTTTTGAGCTATCATTCGTTGGATAATATTGAGAAATGAACAAATCCCGTAGATTTTTCCGAAATCAAAATGAAAAATTGCCTTTTCGACCTGAAATAATATATAAAACCAGGATTTTTTGGATTGAATGGGTGGATAATGCTCTCAGAATAATTCTAAAACTGAATATTTCTCATTCCTGACATAGAGCTTTTAGCTAAAAATCAAATAAATAAATTTGTAGACCTGCTAATTTCTCAAATTTTTCGTTTCATGAGGGTAGATCAAAAATTTCCTTGCAGTTCTTACTCGGAGTCTGGGAGACTGTGGACCATGAAACGGAAAAATTAAGCATAGACGCTAAGATTCTAGGCAAGATTTCAAAATGTTCGTTACTTTCTCATAAAGAGGATTTTTGCTGGATTTGGTTATGTTCCAGGTTGTCTGATTGCGGAAAAATGAACATTTTATGCCACCGATGTACTAGATGATCATCAGCACAAACAAAATCTTTTATCACGAGAAAATTGTTGCTGGAAAATGTAACAATCCTGGCTGGCTTACATTTTCACAAGCATGGGAGAACTACCAAAATGTATTTTTCAGATATTTCAAAAAAAAAAATCGGTTCCTGCCAGTCGATATAGTTTTTGCCGGTTAGGAGGGGAACATTTATATTTATCCAGCGAACGAACTGCTCCCAAATCGAATAGAATTTCAAGCTATTCATGCGTAAAACAGGAAAAATCCATTCTTGTCAAGGCTCGGGAAGGCCCGAAATCACGGCTTCAAAAATTGAATCTTTTTTAAACATTTTTTGACATTTTTTCAAATTTTCATCGAAAATGTGACTGTTTTGGATGATTTTTCAGAATCTCTTCTAATTCTCAATGATAGGCAAAAATTTGACTCAAAAAATTTGATAAAATTGAATTTTGGCGCCAATTTCCCGTGCCTTGACAAGTATGGAAATATCTATAGGTAACCATTTCTCAATTTCTGGTCAGTTTCATGTTATTTTAATCACAAAATGGCAGTTTTGTAGCTTTACGTCTTTCCGTGAAAGTCATTGCATTGTTGACCGTAACGTAACTTGCTAACCCACTAATACTATCAGTAAACATTGTTTCCTCTACTCACCTAAAAAATTTTCTGTTTCATAGAAATATGATAAGTTTTCTCCGGATTACTGGAAATTAGTCATCCCATAATTTAATCTGGAAAGGAAAAAAGAAGACTCACCCCTTGAAAAAACTTGCTCGGATTGACTGGTCCATCCAATACTCTTCCCATATTATGTTTATTCTGATGCGGGTCCACATACCCATTCGGTTCGTACACTTTCACATTTTTCGCCCAGGATGGTGTGGGGTCTGAATTTCGAAAATAGCTGTTTCATAAGTTTCCTAAATTTAGGAAAAAATTGAAATAGTAATGTATTCTCTTTGGTGGTCCAAACTTTGAAACAGTAAATGTCCAAAATAAGATTTCAAAAAGAAAAAAGTGCTAACCAACTGGCGGCGGTGCAGGTTTCTGATACCGTGAGCTGTTCCCCGTTGGCGTCTTCATATCCAACTGTCCATGTATCACATTTCTCAGCGCCGCCACATTTCCTTTTGATGAAAATGTGTTGGGCTCCTCGTAACTGTCGTATGAATCCGGGTGATTTTGAATTTGGTTCTGATGTTGAGGTGGATAGTGAGAGGGGTCTGGTTCAGCGGTGTTCTGAAATAGTTGATGTGAAATAGAGGAGCGACGAGGGGGTGGGGAGGAAATACCTTTGACCCGAATTGAGAGGGAGGGTGATGCATCATCTCTGAAATAAAAATTGTTTAAGTACAGCTAAGTCAAATGAAACGCATAATATGAGATAAAGAGATAATCGATGAGGTTTTGAAACAGAAGAATAAATTAAAATCGCAGTAGTTCTGGAAGATTAATGATAGCTTGTCGATATACAGTTTTTGGCAAATTGGCATATACCTAATCTTGATAATTTTAATTTTCCACACATGAGCAGAACCAAGCTTCTTAATAAAATTACATACTCTTGACAATGAATTGAAACAGTAGTTTTTCTTCAACGGACCACTGAATAACTGATAAAATTACCACAAAAAGTTAACAAGATATCATCATAGATATCCCTTGTTTTAAAAATATGAAATAGGATAAATTTCTTTGACTTCCTCAAAAAACTAGAGATCTTTCAAGACATCACTAATTAGACACTGCTTCGAAAAAATTAATGTTTTGGGGTTCCAAAGACTTAAACACACCCAAAACATATGTTAACACCATTTTGTTATATTCTTTTGGCACGGCGCCAACTTCAGTGTAACATGGGGCAACTAAATAAACTTATACATAAGTAGTGTGGCCAGCTGGCTATGCAGATGTTCGAAAAAAAATTTTGAAGCATTTCTAACCATAGCCCTATATCATTGGTTATTAAAAATGCTGTTCCGTAAACATGGTTAATGAAACCGGAAAAGTAAAGAGTTTGGTGATCTCTTGGTGAGGATATATGATTTTAGAAACTTACAACATTGAAAATTCTGAATACTGTTTGAAACTTAATTAAAATTGATTGGATTTGACTTCCGAAGGGTCATAGTCGGAATATGCTAGCGAGGAAAAACGGATATTGATTTAAATTTAAAAAATATGATTTTGAGAAAATTTCAACTATTTCAATACTTCTACAAACACTGTTCCTCGTTTTCGATTTACTTTTACGATTGGATAAATTCCAAAATTGCAACCGAGAAATTCCACGTTCCGTAGCTCATTCTAACGTAGAATTAGAAATTTCTCAAAGATGTAACGGATTCAGAACAACTTTTTAAGTTAAAACTTTAACTATATAAGTAAATGTTACAGTTTCAAAAATTATTTTTTTTCTAACAAAAAGCTATTTTAAACAGTCGGTTCTTTATAGATGGTAAGCATCAAAAAATTTTTAACGGCACCCTGAGGTTCATACGAAGAAAAAACTGCGAAAAAACCCGAAACATTTTTTTAATGGACCAAATTGAATTGTATTATAGTTGCGAGACAGAGTGAGCAACGAGAGAGAAAAGTTAGAAGGAGCATCCCCTCCCTCCTCTCTCTTGCGTCTTGTTCTTCCTGAACGAAACGTAAGGGAATCATCTATCTCTCTATTTCTCTTTGTCTCTCGTATCTCTTGTTTCACTATATACATGACTTTACACATATTCTTTCTTCTTCTTCTTCTTTTCAATTTTTGTTAAGAAATTGGCCGGATGGAGGCGACCAGGAGAGAAAACGTGAGAGGTGGAGAGGGGATCGAACCCTTCTTCTTGCTCTCTCAAGTGACCAGACAAAGTGTACATTCATGAGATAGATGATGACACCTTTTAGTTTATTGGATTAGACAAGTGACTCTCATATTCAGTTTCGCTTCAGAAATAGGTTGGGAAAAAATGTGGAATAAACTTTGGCATTGTTTCATAGTGTAAAAATTAGTGGGTTGAAGTTTAAAAAAACTATTTGGTCTATGATCCAGGATGCTCAAATTTCAAAATTTTCGTAGTCGAGTCAGATTATTACTAGAAAAAAACACGAAAACGTCAAATTACTGTCGAAAAAATAAAGTTTCGACAAGGATTTTCAAAAAAAATTTCGCGCGCTGAAACGCGCAAGCGCATAAAGTTCTGGGCGGAGCTTAAACTGCAAGCTTAAATAAGCGGCGCGGTTCTAATTCCAGTTGTTTTTTCCAAATTAAGAACCGCGCCGCTTGCAGTTTAAGCTCCGCCCAGAACTTTATGCGCTTGCGCGAAATTTTTTTTGAAAATCCTTGTCGAAACTTTATTTTTTCGACAGTAGCTATTCTTTTTTTAGTTCAAAACCATTTAGCACGGAATTGACACCAGATATCTCGACCAACCCAATAAAGACGGAATGCGAGAACAGTTTTGAATACTTTCTGAAACATACGCTAGTAGTTTTGAGGATGGGCATATTTCTTATTTTCAGCCAAAATCATTTTTGCTTCAAATCTCATAATTCATCTTATATCGAAAACAGTGAAATTTTGTTTGTTGGTAAGAAACTGATAAATTGAAAAAACCGAAATATACGGTCGTGGGATCTTCCGGATATGGTGATACCCCACATCAAAAATTCCCAATTTGGAACTACCCGAACCAGAACTTATATGAATAAATACCGACCTAAAGATGGTTAAGCACAACTTCAAACCCATTACACCTCAATTTATTGGTTTTGGTTTGTACCAGTAATGATTCAGATGGTTGCTATTCGGGCAGTTCCAAATCGGACGGTTCTGCTTCGAGTGCAAATCTGATTAAGGTCAGGAGCACCCGGTTATCAAGCATGCGAAAAAATGACTTACAACTTGTTACTAAAAAAATGAGGATAGATTCAGAGGGATGTGGTTGGGTTACTGTATTAGCTCGGCACAGGTCCTACAACTGCGCTCCGCCGAAATTGGGAAATGTCTCTTTTTCTCTGAGTCTCTCAATTTCGCACACAAATTTCTTCGCTTTCGGTAGAGCGCAGTTGTCAGAAATGTGGCATGCTAGTAAACGCGATTACTAAAAACAAGATATTATATTATTGCAATTTACCATTTCAGGAGTTATTAGATTTTTGAAAAAGTAAAGCTTTTGTAAGTTGAGGACAAAATGGACTGGCTCAAATTAAATGAAAAAAAAACTCTCAACAAAAATCAGAACTCTTTGAAACAGGGGGAAATTCCAAGTTCAGCCCGATAATTTCAGAAACCAAACAGAACTTCTTTGTGTTCCCCCCGCAGTGACAATATGTTTGCTGCTTTCATTTTTAATGTCTGCCCCGCGTCGAACGACATTTTCGCATTGTATTCTTCAGGAGCGTTCAAATGTGACATCCTATCAAAAAGGGAAAAAAGAAAACATGAACTTGTGAATGGTTCGTCCGTTTTCTTGACATCACTTTGTTTTTTATTTACGCATCCTTATTTTTCTGTTTCAACTTTTAATTAAAAGTTTTATCTGAAGAAGTACTTATCAATAGGATAGTTGTCAAAATTCTTACCATTCCTTTCCCTGAAAAAAATCATCGTTTTTGGAAATTCATTTCTATACAAATTTAGTTTTCAGGCAATCTCTAGAATACTTCGTTTAAAAGCAAAATCCTGTTAACTTCGAATGCGATGGATTTTTTGAATTATTTCTGAAACAACTCTTTTTTTCGAAAGTCAAATTTTCCATGTCTTTGAAGTAAAATTCTGTGACAGGTACATATGTACATCAATTTTTCATCTTATTCATAAGATTTTCAATGCGATGAAAACTGTGAAAAATGAACAACACACCATTTATAAATTGCTGAAAACGCAAATTCTATGTAGTAAGTTCAAAATGGAAAAGATAAGACATTCTAATTTTTAGAGAATTTGTAAAGAGGTAGCATAATAAAAGGCACATTAACATCGAAAAAATAATAATTTCATCAGATGAATTAATCCGACAGTCCGAGCAATCACTCGTTCTTCATTTTTCTTGGATAACCAGTTTCAGAAACAGAAAAATTGTTTGCAAATCAACAAAATTCAACTTACTTTACTCATCTGATTTACACAGTCACGTACATAAAAAAATTAATTTTTTATCATTTTCAATAAATTTCATAAACAAAACGAAAAACTTTATTGGTAAAATTTCAAATTTGTGCGTGAAAAATATGACAGAGGCGCCCGCGGCAGGGTGGCGGGTCCCGATTTTTAATTTCCCCGGAATGGAAGCCCAAGACCAAAATATTGTTATTCTAATCAAATCACTTTATTATTATTATTACTCAATCAATTCATATTTTTACTAGTCTTTCCGATTTCTTCTCAAACTTTTTCCCTAGAATATTTGCGTTGGACAATACTCGATAGCCTTGACAACTTCAATAATTCCATATTGAGTCCGTACAATAATAGTTCCAAAAGTTCTCAAAAGATGATCGTCTTCAAGAAGGAAATATTTGAAGTAGTCGAATCGAAAACCATGAACATCCAGCTTCTCGACACCGCCGTTTTGGGGATTGTACATTATTGTGTGCTGGAAATCAAATTTCAGAATTTCAGTAGTTTCTCTTCTAACTTAAATTGTATCTTACCTTACTCCTCTTGACCTTTTTCAGCATTTCATCTGAATCCAAATAAGCTTTGAATCCTTCCATACTCTTCCCTTCAGTTTGACAAAAAGTAAATGTGAAATCCGGGTAATGAATATTGATGAGTTCCGTATAATTGTGACTTTCGATTGATTTATCCATTGTTTTCATTATTCTTTCAGCCATATCAATCACTTGATTTTGAGTGAAAGTAATCACTTTCTCCGTTTCAATATTGAATTCATCGCCATCGTCAGGCACAGGTGTTTGGCATCGGACCAAGGCGAAAACGAGGAGTAGAAGTAGGAAGGGATTCATTTTGTCCTTTTTGGAACTGATTGAAATGGGAGATTTTATTAGGGGTAAGGTCTTTTACACGTAACTCAAAAAAGAGGACACGGAGAAATTTTTAAAAATTACAGTAATTTTTTTAGAGAACCAAAAATATCACAGATTTTACCGAGAGTTCTCTAGTAGACACACATGATTTTTTTGTAATTTGACGGATTTTTGTTCGGATCACAATTTTCGATGTTGAAACATTCTTTGTTCTAGATTTTTTTTTAATGGGTAATTTGCGATGACACGGGATTCTAGCAGAAGAACGTCCTTGGACTACTGTCCTACAATGCTGTGCAAAAGTATACGAACTTGGGTCGTTTTCAGTTGAAATTGCTCAACTTTGAGAATGTGTTACGGTATGTCCCACAAGTGGAATTTTTATGAATCATACATATCAAAGGTAGAGCTTAGTTGTTGTAGTTTACAACTTTTTTGTACGGACACTCGCTAAAGAGTTACGGTCCTTTTCGACACCATTCTTAACCTACAATTCGAGAAAATCAATCCTGATGTTGAACGAATCGGCAGACGGTGAGTTGATAGGAATAAAGCACTTTCTATTCTTATTAATTTTCAGTCCCAATAATACAACTATTTCATTGCGAGGAGGTATCGATATCAAAAGAATCGACGGGATGACTGGCACGATTCACTTCGGTTGGAACCTTGATAAAATGTTACTGAAAATGGTGGTTTCTCGGATTGAATAAATTTTTTTTCGGAGAGAATTCTTGATCGGTATCGGTTGATGATGTTGAATATAATATGAAATTTTCTTTATATTTCAATGAAAACCCGATCAAAATAGTTCAAAATAAATAAATCATATGGATCAAAGATTTTTAAGATATGGAGAGTCTGGCGATGCATGCTTGCTGTAACTTTGCATAGACCAACGACAGAGAATCATCTGGTGATAATCTTCAAACTTGTGTGTCTCGTAGCAGTCATCCATGATTGTGAAACAGACATGGCATTTCGATGTAGCTGAAAAAAACAGGCGTTGAACGATTCTTGATAGTTTTTGAGAAAAACAAGTGAAAGTATCGCGATTTTCAGAAAAACAGCACTCTAATGAGCGTTAAAATCAGAAGATGATGATTATCTACTCATTAGAATGAGAAATTACTCGAAAAAGACACTTGTCCTGATTTTCTCTATTGAAAACCATACAACTTACATATTGTAATATTCCCTTTAGCGATCGCCTTACGCGCTTTACTCGAAATGTAAGCTAAGCACGACGACGACCACGATCGGATATTTATCAGTTCAGACACCGCTTTGAATGACCAGGGGAATTCATCATCATGAGCTGAAAGAATTATTAAAAGAAGAAAAACCAACGTATTTTCAGGTGAACAAAATTTTGAGAACAAATCAGTGATTTTTTCACGATTGTTGTATAAAAAAAGCCGCGCACTCACTGGAATTGTATAACGCGACAAACAAAGTAGCGGTGTCCGGTTTGCGCAAGGTCTCCATATTCTTATCAAAGACGCTTTCGACTGGGCATCCCTCCTGTTGATTTTGCAAACGTTTGTTTATTGATTCCCCCGGTTTCTCGTCGTTGGCCATCTGGGCTGAAAGGAAAGAAGATAAAAATTCAGAGTGGAAGTAGCCAAAATCAGATTATGGAGAGAAATCATTGAGAAATCGACAGTTTTCAGGCGTAAAATATTTTGGAAATGAGTTTTTATTAATCGATACATTGAAATTGCCCTTCAAAACTAGAAACGCCGCAAAAACTGAGTGATTCCCAACAATTTCACTACGAAATGATGATGTACTCACCCAAAGAACTTTGAGTCGCGGCCGCAGAAATCAATGATTCAACACGACCGAACTGTGTGGTAATTTGTGGCTCCGGAATAGGTTTATCGCCCGATGATCCGGTTGACATCTTGTCTGAAAGAAAACAAAATTAAAGTTTAGAGTGTAAGTAGCCAAGATCGGATTTTGGAAAGAAATTATTGAGAAATTAACAGTTTTCAGGCGTGAAACATTTTAAAAATAAGTTCTTCTTAAGAAAGAAATCAAATTTGTGCACTTCAAAACTAGAAACGGCCCAAAAACTGAGTGATTCTCATCAATTTCACTACGAAATGGAGAAAAACTGGTCGGAATAATTTACAATCAACTTATGGAGATGCTTGCTCAAAAAAAAAAGAAGTTCAACATTTTTTGACGGTGAAAAATCATCAAAAATGAAAAGGAAGCACTTTCGAAATTATTACAGTTCAAAGGCGCACACAATTGTACGACAGGGTCTTGCAACGAAAAGATTACAGAAAGTAGGCGGGGATTGAAACTTTAAGTTTCGAGAAATAATGGAAAACCCGATTTTTCAGGCTAAAACTTTGATCTGTATCACCGCCTTTATTTTTGCTTCAAAAATAGTTTTCTTTTTTCCGAAATGTTGCTTTTGCCTTTCTCGTTATTTGTTATGGACAATTTTCACTTTTTATTTCCTTTATTGATCGTAATTTAAATAAAATCAAAATTTTCAGTTGAAAAATTAATAAAAAATTATTTTTGACTGCTGTAGCGCGCAGCCTTTGCGCTCCACTGAGAACTTTCGCTTGCAGTTGTTTTTCGGGGTTTGGGAGACTGTGCTCTAAACAATTAATTTATAGTCGCTTGAGTTTCTAGACTCACCTCCTTATGTCACTGTGTTGACCTACGGACACGCACGCATTTCTCGACGCTCTTTTGTCAATTTCGCCTTTGAAATGAAGAAATTCGGCACTCTTGAGTGCTGGCACGTTAGGTGCTACGTTATTTTCGTTAGTGAGTTTTTAGACCATATTAATCGTTTTCTTGGGTTTATTGTGCATTTTTAGTCGGTTGGCTTGAAACAAACTGATTATTTCACCGAATGGCTGCGTTTTGGGTTGTGTTAGCGCGTTCCAGGTTCAGGTTTGAGTGGTTTTGACATAAATTAGCGTATTTTTATCTTAAATGTATCGTTTTTCTTGCGCGTTTGGGTGTTTTCTCGTTTATTTTGCTAATAAGTGCTACTAATTTTTCGTGAATTCGTTTTACTCCTGACCCCTAAATATGATTAATTCAGACGCGCTGCGGTAGAAGAAACAAACAACAGATGTCAATCCAATATTGACATGTCAACCAATTTTCACACTGTCTCACTCTCTTGTGTCGGTCATTCCTGTCCGACAAATACCACCTGCCGTGTTATCTTTTTGGGAAATCGGACCGAACGCAGCAAAGAAGACCCCGCACCTTACAAGATGAAGTTAGATGACTGGAATGCATTCAGTTGTCTCTTTCACTCCAACCGAGCAGTCCTCTCTTTTTGGGCTCTCTGTTTCTCATCGTATTCGACCTATCCGTTCCCATTTATCTCTTTTTCTTTTCCCCCGCATCTTTTGAATTCTTTTCAATCTTTATATTCCTGAATTTCTAATTGGTACGTTTTCAGCCACGTCTAACTGCACACAGCCAACGACACGTATCAATCAATTCCACGTGGACAACTCAGATGAGCAATAATGTTTCTGAACACAGGTTAGTGTTTTGTCCAACAAGATCTCTTAGTCTCCAGATTCAAAAATATTCAAAACTTGGTACCTTCTCAATTTTCTCATTGGGGGAAACTTGGAACCTTGAACGGTCGGAATAGAGGACAGACCTGTCCTTCTCCAGATGACTGTTGTCTCATTTAATCCGTCTTCACTTTTGTTTGAATAGTTTGTATGACCTCATCAAACCCTTTACCCCGATGTCTTTTCCCAAGACATCATAAAATAGACAGACGCTTTCCTATTGTCTCATTACTGTTAACACAAACTACCTGTTCACTTATCTTGATGAGAAATCAGTCTTAATGACCGCCAGATGGCTACTATCTACTAGGTTCCGCCCACTGTCCCTCAGTCTCCTCAACTCATCTTCTTGCCTCAGTCGTCCACCATCTCTCCGTACTGGATGGTGACTCTTCTATTTTCCCATTTTTGGCCATCATTGAGATATCTCCATAACCATGACTTATCTCGTAATTATATCCCCTATTTGCTCATTAAGTTTACAAATTAGTGTTTTCTTTTTCAGTGCTAAAGCAAAGTGGATCGAGAGGAATCCAGGATAAGGAATGGTCGAGTGCGACTAGCCGATCTCAAGAAAGCAACGGATCAAGAAGAATCACATGACGATCAGATTGACACACGTGAGTTATATCCCCAGAAATCAAGATACTTTGTCTCTTTTCCCTTTAGAATCCTCCCGGGTTAGAAAATATCAAAATTTCAAAAAAAAAAAAGTATGAAAATTGGGTAATATCTTTTCAATTAACTTCCCCCACCATTCTTATCTGTGTCGGTTCCGGTTAGACACGGTCAGTTACGCTGCGAGAGGTCTATACTTATCCGGGCTGAGGGATACCTCAGTAGACGCGGGTTTGAATCCTCCCGGGTTAGAAAATATCAAAATTTCAAAAAAAAACATAAAAATTGGGTAATATCTTTTCAATTAACTTTCCCCACCATTCTTATCTGTGTCGGTTCCGGTTAGACACGGTCAGTTACGCTGCGAGAGGTCTATACTTATCCGGGCTGAGGGATACCTCAGTAGACGCGGGTTTGAATCCTCCCGGGTTAGAAAATATCAAAATTTCAAAAAAAAAAACATAAAAATTGGGTAATATCTTTTCAATTAACTTTCCCCACCATTCTTATCTGTGTCGGTTCCGGTTAGACACGGTCAGTTACGCTGCGAGAGGTCTATACTTATCCGGGCTGAGGGATACCTCAGTAGACGCGGGTTTGAATCCTCCCGGGTTAGAAAATATCAAAATTTCAAAAAAAAAAACATAAAAATTGGGTAATATCTTTTCAATTAACTTTCCCCACCATTCTTATCTGTGTCGGTTCCGGTTAGACACGGTCAGTTACGCTGCGAGAGGTCTATACTTATCCGGGCTGAGGGATACCTCAGTAGACGCGGGTTTGAATCCTCCCGGGTTAGAAAATATCACAATTTCAAAAAAAACCCAAAAATTGGGTAATATCTTTTCAATTAACTTCCCCCACCATTCTTATCTGTGTCGGTTCCGGTTAGACACGGTCAGTTACGCTGCGAGAGGTCTATACTTATCCGGGCTGAGGGATACCTCAGTAGACGCGGGTTTGAATCCTCCCGGGTTAGAAAATATCACAATTTCAAAAAAAACCCAAAAATTGGGTAATATCTTTTTAATTAACTTCCCCCACCATTCTTATCTGTGTCGGTTCCGGTTAGACACGGTCAGTTACGCTGCGAGAGGTCTATACTTATCCGGGCTGAGGGATACCTCAGTAGACGCGGGTTTGAATCCTCCCGGGTTAGAAAATATCACAATTTCAAAAAAAACCCAAAAATTGGGTAATATCTTTTTAATTAACTTCCCCCACCATTCTTATCTGTGTCGGTTCCGGTTAGACACGGTCAGTTACGCTGCGAGAGGTCTATACTTATCCGGGCTGAGGGATACCTCAGTAGACGCGGGTTTGAATCCTCCCGGGTTAGAAAATATCAAAATTTCAAAAAAAAAAGTATAAAAATTGGGTAATATCTTTTCAATTAACTTTCCCCACCATTCTTATCTGTGTCGGTTCCGGTTAGACACGGTCAGTTACGCTGCGAGAGGTCTATACTTATCCGGGCTGAGGGATACCTCAGTAGACGCGGGTTTGAATCCTCCCGGGTTAGAAAATATCACAATTTCAAAAAAAACCCAAAAATTGGGTAATATCTTTTTAATTAACTTCCCCCACCATTCTTATCTGTGTCGGTTCCGGTTAGACACGGTCAGTTACGCTGCGAGAGGTCTATACTTATCCGGGCTGAGGGATACCTCAGTAGACGCGGGTTTGAATCCTCCCGGGTTAGAAAATATCAAAATTTCAAAAAAAAAAACATAAAAATTGGGTAATATCTTTTCAATTAACTTTCCCCACCATTCTTATCTGTGTCGGTTCCGGTTAGACACGGTCAGTTACGCTGCGAGAGGTCTATACTTATCCGGGCTGAGGGATACCTCAGTAGACGCGGGTTTGAATCCTCCCGGGTTAGAAAATATCACAATTTCAAAAAAAACCCAAAAATTGGGTAATATCTTTTCAATTAACTTCCCCCACCATTCTTATCTGTGTCGGTTCCGGTTAGACACGGTCAGTTACGCTGCGAGAGGTCTATACTTATCCGGGCTGAGGGATACCTCAGTAGACGCGGGTTTGAATCCTCCCGGGTTAGAAAATATCACAATTTCAAAAAAAACCCAAAAATTGGGTAATATCTTTTTAATTAACTTCCCCCACCATTCTTATCTGTGTCGGTTCCGGTTAGACACGGTCAGTTACGCTGCGAGAGGTCTATACTTATCCGGGCTGAGGGATACCTCAGTAGACGCGGGTTTGAATCCTCCCGGGTTAGAAAATATCAAAATTTCAAAAAAAAAAGTATAAAAATTGGGTAATATCTTTTCAATTAACTTCCCCCACCATTCTTATCTGTGTCGGTTCCGGTTAGACACGGTCAGTTACGCTGCGAGAGGTCTATACTTATCCGGGCTGAGGGATACCTCAGTAGACGCGGGTTTGAATCCTCCCGGGTTAGAAAATATCACAATTTCAAAAAAAACCCAAAAATTGGGTAATATCTTTTTAATTAACTTCCCCCACCATTCTTATCTGTGTCGGTTCCGGTTAGACACGGTCAGTTACGCTGCGAGAGGTCTATACTTATCCGGGCTGAGGGATACCTCTGTCGTGGAATTAATAGGTCTTAATTCACGACCTTGAGTATTAAGCCTGGTCCATTGCCAGACTTACACAATTTACTCAAAATACAATAAATAATAAAATGAACACTAACAACTGCGTGAAACGTGAACCGTGATCAACCATACTGAAACCAATACTGTTCTGGACGTGCCCTCCTAAACTCAACCTGATGACCTTACGATAACAATCTGCTCTACATTCTGTGCATATAAGGAAGAGGAAGCCGTCAGAAGTCGTCGTCTCTCGATCATTCACTCACCGATGTTCAACCGTGTCTGCCGAAGGAACCTTGGAAAATGGCTGAGCGGATCTCTACAAGGAGTGCCGGCGGCTGAAGCTCACTAGCTTGGATCAGGGAGGAGTCCAACACCTTCACCGTCAACTACAGCAGCTCTGGAGATGCCTAACTTCAAGGGCAAGAGAACTCTTTCTGGTATTCATGTTGATAAAGTTGTTAGTTTTCTCCTCTTTCTGTTACTCTCATATACTAAGTTTGACACGGGCCCACCGTCCCTCATGCGTGTCATTTCATAATCCATTTACAATTCCATTACCATTCAATCATACATACTACGATAATTCAGCACCTCATACTCTTTAAACAATTCTATTCCATTCCAGTCTCGTACCACTAGTGGAACTGTACGAGACCAACTACCATTCAGGTTGGAAGTTACGTAGACGAATTTATCCCAATCATTCTGCCAAGGGCCCAACGGCAGCCTGAAAAGGATACAATGACATCTAGTAATTCGATATTTCCTACGACCATTGACAACCCCATTCTAAGTTCCGCAAAACATACTAGAATGAAAGGACACCATTGCTTTCATTGAGAGGACACCATTGCTCTCACATACATTCCAAGGCTTGTCAGTAAGCGCTCCGGAACGCTTATCAGGAATATCGGTCTTTTTGCGACAGGGAAACCCGCGAGGTTTCTCAAAGATTCCAACGTCTCCGACTCGTGCAAAGAGGGGAACCTCTAGGAGAAAATCATACTATAAATCATGCACGAAAAAATACTATATATACCAAGATTCACATAAGAATCCACTACCTATACTGAACAAACAAAACACAAACAACACCCTATCATTAACGGTACACCTTTTACAGACCGGTCGAAAGGCTCCTCGGGTTCCAACCGTCGTTCTCGCTCTTCTCGTCGCAGCAACAAGTCGAAGAAACTCGGCGGACAACGGAAACAATCAAACAACTCCAAGTCATCCAAATCGTCAACTGTTCAGTCCAACGCTCAATGGGTGAACATTGGCCCTGCCAAGACAATTTTCACAAAAAGAGCTAAGAAAACTGCTCTTCTGATCGAAGGAATACAACTAATTCTTACTGAACCTCAACAACCAGATATGGTTGCAATCCTACAATCCAGCTACACAAAGCTAGCTAGCCAACTTGCCAAGCTCGACAACTCCGATAGCGAGGCTCTCACTCTCGTACTGAAGCACCCAGCACTGTGCTCCAGCTCCGAAATTCGCATCAAGAATGTTATGAAACTGGTCGATCACATCAAAGATCGTGGATATCCAGCTCTCATTGAAAAATGCAAAGCGCTCCTTCTACATATTGAAGTCCTACTCAAACAGCTGGTTTCCACACAACCACTGGCAGTCAAACGCAAATCAACCAATTGTCTGGTTAAAAAACCAGAAGTTCACTCAGCTCTCAAAGGGCTATCATCTACCAGTAGTTCGGACGGAAATAACTTTCAGTCCAACAGCGACAATGACCTTATTCACCATGACATTCATCATACACAAGATAAAGACGAACAGCACCGTTCATCCACCAACACGGAAAAACTCCAATTTCCCAAATCATTCGAACCAAATGGTCCAATTCTGACCAAAAACACGAAGCAAGAGCCAATTGAACAAGCCAAGCGTAATCGCATTGATTCCGAAACCAGTCAACCCGCGTTGACAGTCGACGCAATGGAGGCAATGCTAAAGAATTTCGGCGAACTCATGACGGCTAAATTCACTCATACAATCAACACAGCTGTTCAGAAGGTTGACATCAAAGTCGACAAAAACGCCAAGGCCATGCAGGCCATGAGAACAAATCTGGAGATCGTTCAGGATCAACTAGAACAACAGCAATATCAAACACATTACGACCACTCCCTAGAGAGTATCAAATCACAATCCGAACACGACACCAAACAGTTAAGTCTCAATAGCCCACAAGTGGTTAAAGAACACACAGAGACTACCAAGATTCCAGTTGGGGTCGAATCTCCGACGGCTCCCAGCCCGTTAATTCAGAGTCCCAGTCCCACTCGCTGGTCGCCAGCCACTCACCACGGTAGTTTTTCAACCGACATCAGCACAATCTTGAGCACCTTGAAACCATTTTCGGGTGAGACTGATCAGTATTCGCTTTTCATCACGCGCTTCAATTCACTCGTACACAATAACCCATCAATTGACATCATCATGAAACAGAACATGTTAATTAGCCTCCTCGAAGGTGGCGCAAAAGATTTAATCACATCTGATGACTTGTCGGAAGGGACATACGAAGAACTCCGTGCAAATCTGGAGAGAGTTTTCAACAGGAAGACCGATCGACGCAAACAGTTGATCGAGACCTACCGTAATCTCCCGTTCCATCAAACAGATTATGACCAGATGGAGAAAGATATGATGAAACACGTTTGCATCACCAATTCACTAAACAAACACCAAGTTTCCATTAACGATCCATTTCTGATCGATTCATTCGTCGACAAATTACCATACAACATAATGAAATCAGTTATTACACAGATCCGTAACAAGACTCCATCATTCTTGGAGGTTTCAACCATAGTCCAAACGCTTATATCCGAGAATAGGGCACTGGACGATGCAGAACAACGCAAGAAAAACCGCACTCAAATCACTGAAGTCTGCACAGTGGACATCAACAAAATTTCGGTCCGCTCCCACACACCGAGACACACCGGAAATCAACGCAAGACGCCGACAACTCAACAGCAATCTCGATGGAGATCAGCTCCCTGTACTTTTTGCAATCAAAACCACCAGACCAACATGTGCACAATCCCGACAAGTGAGAAAAGAGATTCAATCATTAAACAAAAGAAATGTTTGAATTGCTTCAGAAACAATCACACAGCCACGGAATGTCACTCAAGATTTGTCTGCAACAAGTGCGCCCAGAAGCACCACTCGGTCCTTTGTCCAGAAAAGGAAAAAAGTGATACACCGGTTAACCCCAATAGCGCCAATGAGGACCGAAAAACGTTTTTTCGGAACAACGGACTTAGTCCCCAAGCTTGAACCCTACAACATACTGCACGAATCAACACATGAACCACATAATCATACACACATCAACACTATACCTACACCAATCAATCCAGATATCCCATCCTCACCAGGAAAGACGGGACACAACCTCGCTATAATAACATCACACAAAACAATTGAAACTATCACAATTAATCTTTCAGTGGTTTCAGATCCACACTACACATTACCATTCCTCCAAATTCTAACACCATCTGGAGCAAGACTCAATGCATTGATCGACAGCGGAGCAACAACCTCACTCATCTCAAAACCAGCAGTACTCCGTTTACATTGCCCAGTACACTATCAAAAACTAGTAAATTTCAGAGGATTCATTTCATCCTCAGGTCCACAACAGGTGAAGTTCTACAAATTAGATATCCTCGACAAAACGGGAAAAACATGGAGCACCATCCTGCCTGAGTATCCTCAACTCCCAACCACCGTAAAAGCACCAAACTTCTCATCAGAGGATCTAACATACCTCATCCAAAGGAACTTTGACCCGCAACAACTCACGGTTCTCAAAAAATTCAATGGGAAACCAATTGATCTCATAATCGGAAACAATGTCCTACCCAGTTTACTCTCCACAAGCACAAGACACGTCTTACCAAGTGGTCGGATAGTGGAAGATACACAATTAGGAGTCATAACTCACCCAAGTCCGGTGCCAGACGCACTACAACGGAATACCACAACACAAGAGGAAAATTCAGACCAGAACTGTGACTACAACGAGTCATACATTAACACTATCGACATGTCCGAGTATGATCTCCCAGAAGAGTTAACAGTCGGAATCAGTCAGTCACCACAACTGACAAATGCACGCCTGGATTGGCTTCTTGAACAATCCTGGAAACTCGAAGTTCTAGGAATAGAACCACCAACAGCTATTCTACAAAGAGAACAGCTTAATCAAGATCTCATACTCAAGTACAAAAACACAGCTATTCTAGACAAAGACAACAAAATATATGTTCTATTTCCATTCAACGGAAAGGAGGCCTCACTCCACAACAACTACTTAGTCGCTGTCAAGCGTCTCATATCACTATTAGAAGTACAACTAGCTTCTATGACGGATCGGACAGCGTACAACGACATTATTCAGCAGCAATTAAATTCTGGCATAATTGAACTAGTTCCAGAAAATGAGCAACACATCGGCCCACATTATTACATCCCACACCGGGTAATCATCAAACCCGACGCTCAAAACACAAAACTTCGCATCGTACTCGATGCCTCCTCACACATGAAAAATGAGCAGTCACTGAATCAATGTATACACCCAGGCCCATCGATTCTGAAGTCGATTCTAGGTATCTTATTCAGAGCACGGACCAAGCCGTTCCTCATGATTGCCGACTTGGAGAAGGCCTTCCACCAAGTCAGACTTCAACCTCAACACAGAAATTGCACCAAATTTCTTTGGTTGAAAGACCACACCAAACCGGCCACTCCAGACAATCTGGTCACTTACCGGTTCACACGACTGCCATTTGGCATAACCGCGTCACCCTTTCTCCTGGCGATCACAATTCTCAGGTACATGGAACTTAACCCACATCCAATCCATGAAAAGATCACACAAAATCTTTATGTGGACAATGTTATGTTCACACCAGAATCCACAGAGGAACTCCTCAAAAACTACCAGGAATCCAAAGAGACCTTCTCATCAATGCATATGAAACTCAGAGACTTCTTGTGCAATAACAAGACAGTCATGAATACAATACCTGAACAAGACAGATCCAAAAGCACGACCTGTAAGCTCTTAGGTCACCACTGGGATGCCGAAAATGACACCTTTACCCTCAAGATAGCTCAGCCACCAGAGGGCATTCCAACGAAACGTCAACTCGCTTCGTTCATAGCTTCAACATACGATCCCCAAGGACTCCTCTCCCCAATCGGAGTAGCAAGTAAATCCTTGATGGCGAAAGTATGGAAGGAAAAACTGAAATGGAAAGATCCATTACCAGCCCACATGTTACCTGACTGGGAAAAAATCAAGGTAGCAATCACAGAAAACTCCTATACTATCCCAAGGAGAATAACACCAGCACACGGATTCACCCAGGCATCACTCATCATGTTCTCCGATGCCTCGAAAGATCACTATGCGACATGCGCATACCTCCGATTTGAGTGTCCAGATAACAATACACAAGTACAATTACTGTTCTCAAAAACTCGGATCAGACCAATCAACAATGAGAATCTTACCATTCCACGAATGGAACTCCTAGGAGTACTCACAGCTGCCCACGCAGCATCAACCATAAGCAAGGAAGTGAACATTACACTTTCTTCACTCACTTTCTTCTGCGATAACACCGCAGTACTCAATTGGATTATACACAAAAACCCAGCTGACAAATGGGTTAATAACCGTGTCAAAACGATAACATCACTTGAGCAAGAATTCACAGAAAAGAAACTCCCACCAACATTCCGCTATGTCCCAACAGATCAAAACCCGGCAGATATAGCATCAAGAGGAGCTACCTTACAGCAAATAAAAGATAGCAAACTCTGGAATCACGGTCCAGACTTTCTTCTACAAGATCAGGCATTCTGGCCCAAGTCCCTGGAACAGTCTCCAGAGGATCCAAAAGAATTCCATTGTTACACTCTGAAAATCACACCTCAACAATTCCCGCCTCACACAGGCTCACCGTTTGAACATCCACCACACCAATATGAATCAATAATACCATACGATAACACCAACAGTCTGGTAAAGCTAACAACAATTGTTCAAAAGGTCATGAGATGGGCACACATTGTCCTTCGCAAACGTAACGAAAGATATCCACAACACCCATATTTGTGGCAATCCCAAACCATGAAAAACTTTGTTTTAGCACGAGTGAACAAAGACGAAGTTCAGCAACGAATAATCGCCCACCGATATATCATTCAAGACCACTACGCAGACGCAAAGAATCAGCTAAACATCGAGATACCAAAGTCCTCACAAATCCAGAAAACAGAGGAAGGAATATACCTGTATCACAACACATATGTAAACAAAAAACACCCTAACATGCCGAAATCATTGGTATACATCATACACAAACACCGACTTGCAAGACTAATTGCGCTAGACTCACACCGAAGTCTACTACACCAGGGTCCCAAAGACATGGCCACGGATATCCAACAGCGATATTGGATCAAACGAATCACAGCATTAACACGAAATATTCGGAAATCATGCGTAACATGTAAGCGCCGTCACGGGAATCCATACACCTATCCATTCGCCACCAGTCTTCCGTCAGTCCGCACACAATCTTGCAGACCATTCCAACACGTCGGATTGGACTATTTCGGTCCAATAGGGTATAAAACCGAACCAGGACAAACAGGAAAGCTATGGTGCATGCTCACTACATGTCTCGTCACAAGAGCAGTTCATTTAGAAGTCGTCCCAGACAATACGACATCCAGCTTTCTCCTAGCCATGAGAAGATTAGTAGGCCGTAGAGGGTCCCCAAAAACCATCATATCCGATAATGCACCAGCATTCACGCTAGGATACACAATGATCAACGCTGACATCAGTACAATGATCAATTCAAGTCAAACACTTACCTCGTATCTCGCTTCGACAGAAATCGAAGTAAAACAAATTACACCATTCGCTCCCTGGCAAGGAGGGGTGTACGAGAGAATCGTAGGCATAGTGAAAAACATGTTCTACAAAACTATCGGAAGACTCCAACTGTCGTTCCTCGAGGTAGAAACCTTGATAATAGAATGTGAAGGGATCATTAATAGCAGACCAATCACAGCCAATCCAATCAGCATCTCAGATTCAGAAGCAATCCGCCCAGTGGATTTTCTCAGCCCACAAGCTGAACTATCATTTCCGAACCACACAGGATTCACACCAGGTACCCATATAGGGATAACCGAGAAACAGACTCGGGAGTACCTAAAACACCTTGATAATATCCGACTCCAATTATGGGACCAATTCTACAACGCAATGTACATAGGGCAACACGCCCCAACATACAAGACTAAAGCACATTGTACAATCACTCCACAGCCAAACCACGTAGTCCTCATACAAACCCCAAATCTTCCAAGGTACAGATGGCCTATAGCAAGAATTATAGAGCTTATCCCATCCAAAGACGGGAAAGTACGATCAGTACTCGTAAAATGCAAAAACAAGCTAATTGAACGAGCCGTAAATCAACTTATACCACTAGAACTATCGGCCGCCACTACAGATTCAACTCAAGGCGCCCCACATGTGCCTTTGGACACCCCAGACAGCGCTCAGAGCACCTTTTCGCCGCCCCCAGTGTCGCGGAATTAATAGGTCTTAATTCACGACCTAGCAAGATATACCAAAGCCACACTAGCTCACTCACTACACTATAGTCTCCACTAGACACATCGCATTTACAACACTTACAAACTACTCTAACTATCGACGTGACCCTTCCATCTCCCTTCTGGCAAAGGAAACTTCTGGCAATTCTACCGTATGACCGTGCCATTGGCCTTCGACCAACCGACCCGTCCTCTCGATGACCAGCTGCCCTACTTCTCAGTGCTTATAAGGAAGGAGAAGCGACGGAATCACCACTCTGCTCTGCTTTGCTCAGAAGCCATCGACTGCAACCGCCGTCAACGCTCAATGGTGTCTACCGCTCCCACTACCGTCTCGGCTCCCAATCCAACTCCGAAGTCTACATCCGCTGGAAACGTCCCGATGGAGATCGACGAAGTCAAAGAGGTCAAGAAAACGAAAGCTTCCTCTGATGGTTAGTACGATTGTTTGTGTAATAAATGTGTTGACTCTATTCCTCTGTTCTGTTCTCGCACTCTTAGTCTGACGGGGTTCACCGGCCCTTTAACGTCGGAACAACCTCAGTAGACGCGGGTTTGAATCCTCCCGGGTTAGAAAATATCAAAATTTCAAAAAAAAAGTATGAAAATTGGGTAATATCTTTTCAATTAACTTCCCCCACCATTCTTATCTGTGTCGGTTCCGGTTAGACACGGTCAGTTACGCTGCGAGAGGTCTATACTTATCCGGGCTGAGGGATACCTCAGTAGACGCGGGTTTGAATCCTCCCGTTCTAGAAAATATCAAAATTTCAAAAAAAAAAACATAAAAATTGGGTAATATCTTTCCAATTAACTTCCCCCACCATTCTTATCTGTGTCGGTTCCGGTTAGACACGGTCAGTTACGCTGCGAGAGGTCTATACTTATCCGGGCTGAGGGATACCTCAGTAGACGCGGGTTTGAATCCTCCCGGGTTAGAAAATATCAAAATTTCAAAAAAAAGTATAAAAATTGGGTAATATCTTTTCAATTAACTTCCCCCACCATTCTTATCTGTGTCGGTTCCGGTTAGACACGGTCAGTTACGCTGCGAGAGGTCTATACTTATCCGGGCTGAGGGATACCTCAGTAGACGCGGGTTTGAATCCTCCCGGGTTAGAAAATATCAAAATTTCAAAAAAAAAGTATGAAAATTGGGTAATATCTTTTCAATTAACTTCCCCCACCATTCTTATCTGTGTCGGTTCCGGTTAGACACGGTCAGTTACGCTGCGAGAGGTCTATACTTATCCGGGCTGAGGGATACCTCAGTAGACGCGGGTTTGAATCCTCCCGGTTTAGAAAATATCAAAATTTCAAAAAAAAAGTATGAAAATTGGGTAATATCTTTTCAATTAACTTCCCCCACCATTCTTATCTGTGTCGGTTCCGGTTAGACACGGTCAGTTACGCTGCGAGAGGTCTATACTTATCCGGGCTGAGGGATACCTCAGTAGACGCGGGTTTGAATCCTCCCGGGTTAGAAAATATCAAAATTTCAAAAAAAAAAGTATAAAAATTGGGTAATATCTTTTCAATTAACTTCCCCCACCATTCTTATCTGTGTCGGTTTCGGTTAGACACGGTCAGTTACGCTGCGTGAGGTCTATACTTATCCGGGCTGAAGGATACCTCAGTAGACGCGGGTTTGAATCCTCCCGGGTTAGAAAATATCAAATTCGATTTCGGAAAAGAGGTTCAAAACCAGCACATGCTTGAAGAGTGTAGATTGTTGTTAATGTTGAAAAGAATCAGAATTTCTAGTCAGAAACTACTCGCGCAAACTTTTTCAATCTTAAAAAGTTTAAACAAGTTCTGGGAATTTCAAATTTGCTGAAAAATAAAATAACACGCGAAATCGCATTCCCACAGGTTTTTTATAATTTAATTTTATCTCAAAACTTCAATTCCGTCGATTCAAGTCGAATTTCGGGAGTATTTAAAATGGATGACGTCATGGAGGTGAGTTATGATGGTTTGTTTTTTGGAAATTACTAACTGTGTGAATTATGAGAATATCAGCTCTGATGGATTAATTTTTCGCAACTGTGCACATGATTCCGTGTTTTACAGATATTTGCTTTTAAATTGTTCTTTGTTTCTCGAAGTCGCTTAGAAGAAAATTAGTTTTTTTATGCACTGTTTGACGGCTGGGTGAATCAATGATTTATGAAAGAAACTCAAATAATTTAAATTTTTCTTTCCTAAATCATGCTTCCATCGTGCAAAAATCTGGAAAAAAGTGGAAAATTCAATACTGAATAAAAGCAAACGCACTCCACTGTACAAGAGTTCCACGGAATGATCACGGAATTGAACAACGGACACGGTGTGTGGTCTTCTTTCTCAAATTTTCATGTTTAAGGGACCAGGAAGCGCCGAAAAATGTGTGATCTCTTTTCTTCTTAGCAGGGTTATTTTTGTTTCAGAGAATCGAAATGATGACAATCCAAGAGAAGAATTTTTTCCAGTTTCACTTCTAGCTAAGATTGGACTTCGGCATCTTTGAAACAATTGAAAAGAAGACAATCTGATGTTTTAGAAACTAGTAAAGTAAAGGGTATGTACTTTCGATTTGGGATAGTATATTTTTCATCAGTATTTACTGAACTTACAGTGTAAAAATAGTTTTGACTCATTCACATATCTATTTGTGTCATTGCTTCAAATATCTATTAATTCGTATTACTTCTGACATGTATCCTCAAGATTCCAGTTTGAAGTCAAAGTCAGATACATTTTGTTTGTGATTTACGTCAATGGGAAAGGATGGTTGCGAATTTAACAAGACATATTTTTATTTAACAATTTCCCAGAACGATGAATCAGATAATCAGAAGAACATGTTCTGGTGTTGAAACATATTTTAAGAATTGCAAGATTTGAGAGAGTCACAGTCCGAACTCAACAATATGGCCTTGAGCGAACTGATAAGTGTTGTCAAGACTGTTTCCAGCGTAAAAATTCAGCTGATTTTCAAAAAAATTATAACTCGGACCATTGCAAAGAATGGACTGAAAAAATACAAAACCGGGTAAAATGTTTGCCATTTTGCAGAATGTGATTAATTTTTATATTGAAATCAGCTCTCAATTGTGATTCCACGAATCTCATACTGAGATCTCACGAATAAGCTTTTTTTACTTTGTCAAGACGATCGGCGGAACTGCAAAACATGATCATGTGTCTGAAAAAACATATCTCTGTAATAAATGCTGTTTCAATTATTTGTAAAACGAGATTGAGAAATATTGCTCAGATTTCAATGAGTACTATGCCTCTACATTTCAATTTTTCTTGTTTCCGTTACATTCAAAATTACAGGTGTATCAGCATTGTGATAATCTCAACCCTCTGCTATGACAATCTTCGATCTATTTTAAGCACCAAAACTCTTACATCCATTAACAAGAACTCAAATCCAAGAGATTAACGGGAGATTTGTGATTCCATAAGCATGTTTTTCACAAGTGTTTCCCCCCACAGTGATGTTTTGTAATCTCGTTTTCTATTCTGCTAATTTGAATAACAATGGGATAATCTGTGACACAAATGATGATAAGTTCATAACAAGAACAGATTAGCTATGGGAGATCAAAGAATTTCAAGATCTTGCACGTTTTCGGATCGACAGAACACGATGGAAAGATTACAAAAGATCGAAGAACTTCTGAAATTTTTCACATTTCAGAACAGAAATCCATTAAATTTGGTTCTGGAATGCAGTCTACACTTTTGTAAAATATACTCCGTTTTACAGTCTCCCACACAGCCAAAAAAGACTGCAAGCAAAAGTTCTCAGTGGAGCACAAAGGCCGCGCGCTACAGTAGTCAGAAATAATTTTTCAATTGAAAATTTTGATTTTTTCAAAATTACGAACAATAAAGGAAATAAAAAGTGAAAATTGTCCGTAACAAAAAGCAAGAAAGGCAAAAGCAGTATTTCGGAAAAAAGAAAACTATTTTCGGAGCAAAAATAAAGGCGCTGATACATATCGAAGTTTTGGCCTGAAAAATCAGTTTTTTCATTATTCTTCGAAACTTATTCGGCGAAAAAATGACCCATCCATAATAAATGAAGATCTATTTATTGCGGATTTTTTGAGCTATATTTGAGATGGAAACGTCAAAAAATAGAGAGCTGGATAAAGTTTGAAATCGAGAATTCGAAAAAAATTCTTCGCATTAACCTTTATTGAAGTGACCTTTCCGACCTTGAGCTTTAAGCTAAAAATAAAAATAAAACACTTTTAGACCTGCAAATGTTTCAAATTTTTTGTTTCTTGAGGGGAGATCAAAATTTTCTTTGCAGTTCTTTTTCGGACTTTGGCATACCGTTCGTTTCTTAATAAGGTTTACTAGACATTTCGAACGTCGAATAACAGTACCTGGTATAAGGTGTACATATACCGAGAGTGAAACTGTGAATTTGTAAATTAATATTTTTGTTCCGAGATACGTTTTCACTCGGTTTTTTGAAAACATCTTCACCGTTCGATGTGATTATCTGAACATCCGCTTAAACCAAATATTCAATTTTTTGAAGTTGTTTTCATCGCACTTTTTGATCTTCTTGTATGGATTATGGTTTTAGAATCCTGCCAGGATTTTGATTCTGGAATTTAACCGTTCTAAGATTATCCGTTTTTCAAAATAAGAAGACGTCGTTCAGAGCAACCTACATTCAATTGAATTCCTGTACTATGCGAAAAATTCCTGTAAGACGCAATGCATTCTGAAAATGTTCCCATTGAAACAGACAAAGTTAAAGTCCTAAAAACAATGAGAGCTCATAGAAAAACATCGGTACTTTGTGTTAATTTATTCAGTTTCTCATCCATTGAACTTCTGATTCTTCTCATTGGTTTAGATTAATCACAGCTTACCGCATTAGTCATTTCAATGTTTTGCCTTTTCTGAGTAATTCGATGATAAAGGTTTCTTGGAATAACATTTTGAAAGATTACTAAACCAAACATTTTCTTCTTCTTCGATAACCTCGAGCATATAGTCATCGTGAGTTTTGGTCTTTTGGCTATCGAACTAAGCAGCTAGCTTGTGTGATAGAAAAGCCATGCACGAAACAGTCCCCTATAACTCTCCTTCCTCTTAAAAATTCCAGTTATCCCATATTCGAGGAGATGTCAAACGTCAGTATCATTTGACGTAGGTAGAAATCTGGAGCGTGAAAATAAAATCAAATGTTCTGTTTTAAACAGACATTCCCGTTAGAAAAATAAACACAAAACAACATGTTTCACCGAATATGTTTTTAATTGCATTAACCAGCAAGCATATTGTTTTCAAGATTGCTCTTTGTTTCACATGGTACACCTGAAACTGCAATGGTTATTGGTGGAAGAACGAATCATAAAACCAAAACTTCTGTTATTCTTCGATCACCTCAAGCCTATAATTTTTGGTTGAAACTCACTATGTCGCCCATCGAAAAACCGTTTCTGAAATGAGGTTTATACTGACAGTGAAACTGATGAAAAACCCAGGAATAAAAATAATTTTGAAAAATCTTGAACAAGAACCGTAATTTCAGATTACCCATTTTTTGTCAGATTCTTCATACCACAGAAAATCTGTTTAGTGCAGAGCTCATGTTTGCAACAATATTATCTGTTCAGAAATTTCATTATTCATGCTCCGAGTTCCGTTTTCACTCGGTTTTTTTGAAAACTTCTCCGTTCGATGTCATTATCAGTACATCCGCTCAAACCAAATATTCAAAGTTGTTTTCATCGCACTTTTTGATCTTCTTGTATGGATTATGGTTTTAGAATCCTGCCAGGATTTCGAGTTTAGAATAAGAATCTCTAAGATAAATATCCTTTTTCAAAATAGTAGACGTCGTTCAGAACAAACTACATTCACCATCTTGTAATTCATTCCTGTAGTTCACGATGCACTCTGAAAATGTTTCCATTGAAACAGACAAAGTTGAAATCCTAAAAACAATGAGTGCTCATAGAAAACGCTCCAGTAATTTGTGTTAATTTATTCAGTTTCTCATCCATTGAACTTCTGATTCTTCTCATTGGTTTAGATTAATCACAGCTTACCACATTAGTCATTTCAATGTTTTGCCTTTTCTGAGTAATTCGATGATAAAGGTTTCTTGGAATAACATTTTGAAAGATTACTAAACCAAACATTTTCTTCTTCTTCGATAACCTCGAGCATATAGTCATCGTGAGTTTTGGTCTTTTGACTATCGAACTAAGCAGCTAGCTTGTGTGATAGAAAAGCCATGCACGAAACAGTCCCCTATAACTCTCCTTCCTCTTAAAAATTCCAGTTATCTCATTTTCGAGGAGATGTCAAACGTCAGTGGCATTTGACGTAGGTAGAAATCTGGAGCGTGAAAATCAGAATCTCTTTATTGTGGTCAGAAGACATCATCGAGGATACAACATGGGTTGATGTGACGAAATGAACCAGAAGGTTGAATCAAACTAGATATATGAGTTGAGTACACTAAAAGGAAACTAGAGCAGTTTCAAATGTTTTGTTTTAAAAACAGACATTCCCGTTAGAAAAATAAACACAAAACAACATGTTGTATCGAATATGATTTTAACAGCATTCACATATGTACAACAAGTGTAACGTTTTCGAGATCACCCTCTGTTTCACATCGTACACCTGAAACTGCAATGATTTGGTGGAAGAACTTTCGAATCATAGAACCAACACTTCTGTTATTCTTCGATCATATCCAACCTATAATTTTTGGTAGGTTTATGTGAGAAATTGAAAAGTGAAAAAACGAAATTCATAGAATGAAATCAACCAGAACCTGCAAATGACATGAGATCTTTCATTTTTTGAACTGGAAGTTTGATCGAAGAAAACGTGAAGGAAGAATTTTCAGTTTCATGAAATACTTAACAAAATAAAAATAATTAATCACTTATTGGATTTGGCGCAAAGAATACAGTTTTTGAAATATATGCAAAAAGAGAATATTAGGTGGTTCTAATTGGTCTAGTGAATTGGTCTAACAAGAGAACATATTTTACTATAAAACTAAAATAACGAATAACGTCACGTATCCGGGCTCGGGATTTTGTTTTTCAAAATGAAAAATATGCCCTCTTTCTCCCCTTAGAAAGTGCACATGACTCGGTGTGCTCATGACAAAACACGTGCCCTTCTATAGTATAAAAGTCGTGGAGAAATTGACTTTGATCAACACTTTTTGCGCTCTTCTTTTTCAGTTGATTAAACAATAACGTAGCTCTGGATTTATTACCGTGACAAGCTTTTTACTGAAAATGCTATCCAACTTTCACAGCTACTTGAAGAGCGATCGAAACAATCGTTTTTAAATAGATCTTTAAACATTTCAAAACAGTGCATTTTTCTGGAACGTTGTTCGATGTTTGTTGAGTATTCATTGTTTTCTGGAGACAGGACACTATCCAAGATTCTATTTCAATAGTTCATCTGACTAGTGAGTTTCAAATAAAATCCCTGTTTCTTTTAGCGCTGATTATCTGAAATGTTCCACCATCTTCACCGGTCGGCCTTCAATTTCCAATGTATTTATTTTTTCCCATACCTGTTGACTCAAAACCTTTTCCAAAGAGATTTCAAGACCACTGAAAATGTAGCCTAAATGTATCTTGGAGCATATTGAAGAGCCCCAATCATCTTGGTGTTCGAGAGTTCTTTGAAGTATGCAATCAGATAAATAGTTTTATTTCCATTTTGAAAAGGGGGAAACACGGATGGAAAGTAATCACGTAAGATTCAAAAATGCTTACAAAAAAGATTTATTATCAACTATGGCAATTTTAGAGTTTTGATGAAACTTCGAAACAGGAAACTAATATATTTTTAAACTTAAATTCTCGTATGCAAAAAAAAGTTATGACACAGCTTTTTGTATTGAAAAATTTGAAATAGATCTTCATATTTCACTTCAAGAAGGTTTTTAAACCATACCTCAAATTAAATGTCTTCAATGTTCTTCCAACCCTCACCAGTCTAAATAAACCATTCCACATTGTTAATGAAAACGGCAAAATAAAACTGTTTCACTTTATACATAATAGAGGAAATGAGCTGTTACGTAGTTGCTTTGTTTGGGTTTGCTTTTTGTAACCAATGATTTATAAATTTGTCAGGGAACTTGAATTCTCAATTGCTTGAAATCCCCATATCTTCTCAATTCTATTTCATTTTAAAAGATTTCTGTTATTTTTGTTTCCAAGAGGAACTCAAACGTCAGTAACCTTTGACGTAAGCCGGAATATGAAGCGTGAAAGTCAGAAGATTGCATCAGAAATACAATATATTCTGATGTAACGGATTCGTTGAGAAAGAAAAGAACCAAACTCTATCTATATGAACACTCGAATATTGAAAATCTGAAACAGTTGAAAAAGTATGTATTTAAATCCGAAGTACTTGTCATTTTAATGTACATTGGAAGACAAGTTGAAGATTTTCGTTTGATACTGTCTTACAATCGCCTATAGGCAATAAAAATTTCACCAATCTGTTTCTGGTGGTTTCAATACGAACGCTGCCAAAAATGGGAATAATAATTTAAGCGATGCTCCATTTTTCTTTGAATGATCTGTTTTTCGAAACTGTTTCAAATCTTTTGTAAAAATATGCGCGAGTCTGGTGAATCAATGTTGTTAACTGACACTTGTGCTAGTTTCTCTTCGTTTCCCACATGTGCTTTAAAAATCGATTTTCTCGAATATGTCAACTCAAATTCAAAGTTCCACACAAAATAACGAAGTTTCCGACGGTCGATTATCTTTACTACTCATTTACATACACATCGATGTTAATATTAAATCGTTAACATCACCAAGATATTTTCTGTTTCAAAACGTGAATCTGAACCTGGGATGTTTGATTTTCCTGGTGCAAGAACTTTTGAATGATCACTGAACCGAAAATTCTGTTATTCTTCGATCACCTTTTTCTTCGAAACATATAATTTTTTGGAAGGCTTATGTGAGAAATTGAAAAAAATGAAAGAGCAAAATTCACGGATGAAGCGAACCAGAACCTGCAAATGGCATGATGTCTTTCTTTTTTTGGACTGGAAGTTTGATCAAAGAATCTCTAAAAAAGCGAAATCTGATGTGAAACTATTGGGTTTTACGAAAAAATGAAACATCTAAACAATCATCGCATTGTATTATAAAATTTCTAAAACTGTAAATGACTTTTCTAATTAATTATCTCAAAAACATACAGTTTCTGGAATACGTGAAAATAGAGAATACTCGCTGGCTCTAATCTTTCGATTGAGTATTTTTCATACTTGTCAACGGGACGAAACGGGCCGACACGGGCCGACACGGGCCGACACGGGCCGCCGCGTAACTCGCTTCAAACTCAATATTATGAGCTCAAAAATATACCAAATTGTAGATCTCGACGAGTTTTATGTCCGTGACCTACTACGGGCCGGATGGCGATTCGTTAATGTACCGCGGGCCGGGAAAAAGTGCCAAAAAACGCGAAAATGGCCAAAAAAGCCATTCTAGCCCGGCCCGCGGCATATTAACGAATAGACATCCGGCCCGTAGTAGGCCACGGAGATAGAACTCGTCGAGATCTACATTTTGGTATATTTTTCAGCTCATAATATTCATTTTGACGCGAGTTACGAGCCGGCCCGTGTCGGCCCGTTTCGGCCCGTAGACAAGTATGGTATTCTTTAAAAGTAAGAACAAGCTATCCCTTCCCCTTAGAAAGTGCATATGACTCGGTGTGCTCATAACAAAACACGTGTACTTCAGCAGTATAAAAAGAGCGGAGGAGCACTTTTCTATTACATTTTATGAAAATTTTATCAAGTTTCAATTGCTATAAAGAATTTATCAATTAATATATTCGCCATGATGACAAATTTCACGACTGAATTAAAAAAAACAATTTTCGCTGATAAAGATTGACCGATTAATGACAAAATAATTCCATATGATTTATAACGTTTCGAAACAGTAACATATTACAGCAAGATAAATCCACATTCACTTTTCTAGAAAATGTAGTATCTCTATTTGAGTGTGTTTATTGGTTCTTTCCGATGCAAAGCTGTTCACAACCGGGCCGCGGCCGTCCGTTTAAGTAGGTCACTATCAAAATCCGGGCCTTCTTTTGAAATATGAATTCTACGCCCCCAAAAAATTGCAGGGCCTCCAGACCGCCATATAATTTTAGACTTTCAAGTACCCTAAACAAAAACCCGTGGTTGAACATCCTGGTCCAGATGACTTTTTTTTCAAATGTATTTTTCAACATTACCTTTTCCCCTTTCCATTTTTTCTGATATTTGGACCACTCAAAAATTTGACATTACTTCTTTTCACTCCTATCGTATAATTTTCCCCAAAAATTTTTCCGGTCAACCTGCAATTTCAGGTTTGTTTACTACTTTCCCACACCTTCTGATTAAAAAACCTTTACCAAAAGATTTTGAAATCACAAAAAAATGTAGCCGCGAAAATGTAGTTCGGAGCATTTTGCAGAAATGCACCTGACTTTTTTCAAGATATGAACAAAAACAAGGAAGTTCATGATTGTTGAGTGAAAAAAAGAACAGTGATGAAGAAGGAAACTCAGAAGACGGTTCAGAATAAACTATTCTTGAATTGGATGTTCTTTGGTGAGGATACGACCAGGAAATTTAGTGACTGCTAACAAGGGAATTGACTTTCCGTACCCTTTCAGAATTTTCTATAAATTTGCACACTGATAGTTTCGAGTCAGCTCTAAACAATGGTAATAGTCAAAAAGTGCAAAACTCCCGAAAAGTTGGAATTTTTCGCTCCGAAAGTTTGCTCACTGTTCATCATAGAAAACACGAACGCCAATTCGAGAGGACTGTCCGGTTCTTAAAGACAAAAAATTCCAACTTTTCGGGAGTTTTGCACTTTTTGACTATTACCATTGTTTAGAGCAGACTCGAAACTATCAGTGTGCAAGTTTATAGAAAATTCTGAACGGGTACGGAAAGTCAATTCCCTTGTAAGTGCTGAAAGATGATACCTAATTTTTGATACCTAATAAAACAATTGAACCATTGATGATACCAAAATTCGAATCGACTATATAACATTTCTGAAATTGTAACTTTTCATAAAACTCAGAAAACCTCCGTCGTCACTTCGACTTGTTGATCTTACGGTAGCGATGACTCAAATTCAAATTTACTACCTGGAATTTCACAAAGCTGTATTTCATACCAATCCTCATATCTCAAATCTCTAATGACTTTGATACTGCCATCTAATACGGCCAGATCAATTTCTTAGCAGAATTCTGAAATCATCAAAATCCAAACATGGAGATCCGAAAAAAGAAGTGCAGAGTAAACAGTTTAGTAAATTCGAAAAAGCTCTTCTAAGCGGATCGAATGTACTGGGAGATTTCGAATAGTGAAGCGGATTTCGAATTATAAAGAGTCCTAAATAAAACAGTGTCTGACTCATCTTTAAATTGTAAACTGCAAAACCTTATTAAGAAACGGTATATATTTTACAAAAGTGTAGACAGAATTTCAACTTTTCGAACGCGAGATCTCTGATTGTGTCTCAATACCATAAACTTTTCATGGTTCTGAGGTTATCTATGTATAACTTCCAGGACAGGCATGCTCCAAGAAGAATCCCATCTCAGAACCAAAATTGTTTGATTTCTGCTCTGAAAATGACTTTTGTTTCCTACTTTCCATCGTGTTCTGTCGATTCCAAAACGTGCAAAACCTCGAAATTCTTCGATCTCCCATAGCTAATCTGCTCTTATCATGAACTTATCATCGTGTGGGTCATGGATTATCCCATTGTTATTCAAATTAACAGAATAGAAAACGAGATTACAAAATATCACTGAGGCGAGAAACACTTGTGGAAAACATGTTGATGAAGTCACAAATCTCCCGCTAATCTCGAAGATTGGAGATCTTGTTAATGGATGTAAGAGTTTCGATGACTGGTGTAGATTGAATACAGTATGAAAATGGACGACATAGGGGAAGATATGTCCATAATTCTCAATACACTTTCAATTTTCTGAAACAGCGATAAATCGAAAAAAAGGCTGTATAACACTGTTTCAGCACTGTTTGAAACCGAAACAATTTTTTATTCATTATTACCGAACTTTTTTTTTTTCATACTTTTAAGTTGCACTAACTTTTTCTTGTTCATTCTCAGAGACTATATGTCAAGGGCAAAAATTTCTGAGAACTGAGAAATCCAAATATTCAGATCTCCACCGATTCTATAATTTTTTGGTAGAGTCATTAGAGAAATAAACAAAAACAGGCAACAATAATCACTTGATGGTGTAAATGACTTTAGTTCATGACTCTGACATTCCATTTTGAACTACGAAGAGAGTTTCTGATACTTTCTTTCCGAAATCACCACAAACTGAAAACTTAAGCACATGTGGTGTCTCTAAAAATGAGTGATGTCATGCAATCCGTGCTCAGAAACCAATTTTTCTAAAGAAATATTCCATCCTCTCCCTATTGAAAGTGCACATGACTCGGTGTGCTCATGACAAAACACGTGTGCTTCGAAGTATAAAAAGTAGCGGAGACGTTCTTTTTCAAATATTTTTTCATTTTGATTCTGAGAAATCTAGAATGTGAAGTCCTAACTAGGGAAGGATCCCGAGTCAAGATGGAGTTACAGGTCGAGATATATATCACTAGAACCGAAATTTTGCGTTGATTTCAAATCTGTATTCCAATTTTGCTAAACGATCTCGTAAAAAAAAGTTATACGCGTTTTTGTGGCTTCTCAGTGCAAAAATGAGCATTTTCAAGACTTCCAAAATTAACATTTTTCTTATTTTTTCCAAATTTTTGTGTTGTACGTGCAGTTCCAATTATGTAAATTGTATTGTTTGTGTTGGAACTTCAGAAAACTTTCAGACAAATTTTTTGTAGATGGGTCATTTTAAAAAATTTAAGAAACTCCACAAAAATTTTTCTGAAAATAATTTCTGAAATCAAACTATGCCAAATTTTACATCCGTAGTCATACGTACGAAACAAAAAAATTTGAAAAAAAATGAGAAAAATGTTAATTTTGGGAGTCTTGAAAATGCTCATTTTTGCACTGATAGTGAGAAGCCACAAAAACGCGAATAACTTTTTTTACGTGATCGTTTAGCAAAATTGGAATGCAGATTTGAAATCAACCCAAAATTTCGGTTCTAGTGATATCTATCTCGACATGTAACTCCATCTTGACTCGGGATCCTTCCCTAGTAAGTTTTTCTCCAAAAAAATTAACTCAAATTCTCAAATAGAGCTGTTTCAAGTTGACTACGGTAATATCTCTTTTGTCACTTCCACGACCATGGTAATATCTCTCTTGTCACTTCCTATTAAACCGTGTTTTGAGAAACATTAACTTTTGTGTTCATTCTGTAATTCCTGTTTCAGAAAAATTATCAAATTTCAGTTCCTTCCAACCCAATCGGCGTTGATTTCATTTGACCATAATCCAATTTCAGAAAAAAAAAACTCTTTTCACCGGTCACCCTACATTTTTCAGTTTGTTTACTGCTTTCCCACATCATGTGACTCAAAACCTTTTCCCAATAAATTTTAAGACCACAAAAATGTAGCCGGAATTTAGTTCGAAAGGTTTTTGCAAAAATTAAGCGACCAACCACATGACTTTTTGGAAGTTTTGAAGGTAAACAACCTCTATGACATGAGAAAAACAGAAAAACATTCGAGAGCTCTTTGATGAGAATCTGATTTAAAGAAACGTGGGGCTGAAGTTTGAACCTATTGAACGAGACTTATTTGCAATAGAATTTTTGCATAATAAGCCACGAACGCCTCTCCATTCTGAGTTATGACTCAGAACAACTGTTTTTATAACTGGTGTTGTATCCAATCGCTCTTCAAATCAAATACGTTTTTTTAGATCTCAAAATACATTACTCCCGAAACAGTCACCATCTCAAAACGAAATTCAAAATCCTTCTAGGGTTCTGAAACCATCATAATCCTGAAATGGAAATATAGGAAGTGCGATGTAAACAATCTCGCATACTCGAAAATCTCTTTTAAGCGAATTGGTTTCACTGTGAAAGTCGATAGTATTGGACCTTGAGAAGGATTTCGGAATGTTATTCTGAAATTTGCGACCGAAAATTGCCATATCATATAAAGGAACTTGCAATTTACTTTTTAGAAACAGAACACACACAACAACGGTTCTATTTTTGACCTCCAACGCTTTCAGTTTTCTCGAGCTTCCTTACTATTAGAGAGGAATCAGGGAACTAAAAATCCCATCTCAGAACCAAATTTAATTGATTTCTATTCTATCTCTTACTTTGCTGAACTTCCAATCGTGTTCTGTCGATTCCAAAACGTGCAAGATCTCAAAATTCTTCGATCTCCTGCATCTAATCTGCTCTCGTCATGACCTATGAATGTGTGTGGCACAGATTATCCCATTTTCCATAGAAAAACACAATAGAAAATGAGATTATAAAATATCACTGTGGGAGGGAAACACTTGTGAAAAACATGTTGATGAAGTCACAAATCTCCCGTTAATCTCTAAGATTGGAGTTCTTGTTAATGGATGTAAGAGTTTTCGTGACTGGTGTAGATTAAATACGGTATGAAAATTGACGTCATAGGGGCAGAGATGTCCATAATTCTCAATACACTTTCAATTTTCTGTCACTCCGGTGAAATAAAAAAATTAACTCTCTTGGGTTTTCGAGTTTTCGTGGCTGGTACGGGTTCCAGACAGTGAGGATGGGTGGTTGATCTGAAAGGTGGAATAAAAATCGCAGCTACATTGATTGTAATTATGTCTTTTTTTATTTATATTCTTTTCTGCTCTCACTAATGCCCTGACTATCCAACGAGAAATAATCAGGAGGGAAAACAGTAAAAAATGAATTCTATCGGTCTACAGATATTTCCGATCCTCAACTCCCAATAAAAACTGCTACGGAAAGAAACAGGGACCCTTTAAAAATGTCCATCTTCAAAATGTCCACTTCAACTGTCAATTACAAAATTTTCCAGATAACAGTTAGGTTTTCTGAAACCTACCGTACCCACCTGTTTACTTCCTTGTTTTCTGTTTTCGATCTCTAAAACAAAAATCTTAGAAATGTAACATGTTTTGTCATCTTCTGACTGGAAGTCATTCTTCCAGATCAGTTATTCTTCCGATTGAATGCCACAAAAATCTCTAAATACATTTTTTCGACCCATATCATCACAGTTGTTATCAAGACCAAGTCAGAAGAGTGATTCAGATGGAATTTCTATTTTTGGTGGTAACACAGATGGATAGGCAGCGTGAGCAGTAATTGTAATGTCATAACAGTAATAACACCATTATTTTTTAACACCCAAAACTTTTGAAATATTCGATACCGCGTTTCATCGGAAACTTTTCAGTTTCCTGATTTCTACAAATAAGCATTTAATTGGAAAAGTACTGATGTGATGTTAGCTTGATCAGTATTTTTCATATGGACCGAACATAAGTCTGAAAATAGGTCTAAAAGAAAGGGGCTAGAAAAAAGCGTTTCGTTGTGCACATTTCAAGGGGGAAAAATTAACGTCGTGTACGTGAAACTGTAGTGCCATCATCTATCAATTTGACTTCATTACGTGCACTCTTATCTTTTGAAATCTTTGTTTGCGAATAACTTATCCTATACCGATTTTCAGGCTTACCAATCCAAAGTGCTGTTTCAAATTTGTGATATACAGAATCTTTTTTTTTGAAAACTTAATGACCACTTTATATTGTCAATTGAATTCTCTGGGATCAGGATTCGTAAAAAAGTCACAACAAACATGCAGCGACCGTTACAGTATCCGGGATCATAATAATCTGTAAACGATGATAAATCGAAAAAACACATGAAATCTTAAACTTCTTATAGTATTATACGCTTCGAATTCTTTGCACTCCGTAAAATCTCCTGAAATCTGGATTACTGTGTCCTTGATCTCTTGATGTTGATGTTCGAACCAACTCACAATCTCACAATCAGAACTATTTATAAATTCTCAAGAATATCACGAAATATTCCAGAAAGAATTCAATACACTAATCCAATCCATTGTACTCGTCATTATCTCCATTCTCTGTTACAAGAATAGAATTGTTGGAGGGTGAAAAGATATCAAATCTCTTTCTCGGTGCTTCCTGATCCCTGAAACATGAAAATCGAAAAAGAAGCCCACACACCGTGTCCACGTCACAAGATTTTGCATGAAACAAGAGTGTAGGAGACATTTCATGCGAAAAACTTGTTTACTACGAGTCCAGGCTAGAAACAAAGTAACAGAAACGGGAAAATGTGACAGATGTTTCAGGTTTCCAGGTGTTGGTGTACTAATTGTCTATGAATCATACTTAGAGTCAAGCCTTCCAGGGGTTTTCAGATTTCAGGTAGCCAAGTTGTTCACTACTACAGTACAACATGGATTCAGCAATTGGCGGAGGACGATCATCAAGGAAAGATTGACATGACAAGCGGGGTTTATTAAAAACCGATGTTCTTCTGGAGGGATAAAAATGAATAATTTTATTAGAAAATTGTGGTAAGAAACGTTTCAATCAACATTTTTTAAATAAGTGTCTACGGTAGTTTCAATTCCGGTCGTTCGTTTTTCTACCATTAACTGTATGAAAAACGTAGGAAGCAAATTGAAGTCATTTAGCTGCAACCGAATCATTGTCATTATCTTACTTTTTGATCGGTTTCTTAATCAGTTACAATCAAAACAGTGAAATGAACTAAAAAGCAAGTAGTATATTCCGGCCAGTTTTATGGTTCAAACGAATTAGAGAACGGATCATTCTCTCGACAAGAGTCCGTAACGACTTTTTTGTTCGGCCTGGGTACGAGGTGTGGGTCTCGTTGCGGAGTTTCGATTTACGGTGACTCTCTACCGTATCTTACCTATAAAATGTTTTAAAAGTACCGTAGTCGCCACGAGACCTCCTTCCACACCTCCTCTCGAGCCAAAGCGGTCACCCACCGACGAACGGGTAATAGTTTTGATGTGTATGTATATTAATTCATCGTTGGACACATTGAAATGAATTATCTCTCCATAAAAAGTTCTGATTCAGGAACTCCGTAAGAACTTTATCTCAATTTACAAATGATTGTTCTGATGATACGTTCTGTCTTCTACAAAGCTCGCTCATGTAACATCATTCATAATATTTCCAAGAAAACACTTTAGATTTGAAGTCGCTGTTCTTTGTGTTAACAGTCCCAACGAAACATAACCAGTTCGTTCCAAACCTCTCCCAAATCTATCATTAGATTTTTCTGATAATTCTGCTCAAAACCACCCATTCCATCCTCCCATCATCGTGTAATCTTCTGAATCATCTCTGATCTTCCCATTTTTGGACTTGATCTCAAAATGGGCGGGGGTATGATGAGAACAACATTTGTACCGGAAAATGGGAGGAGTCTTACCCTCGACATTTCCCAATCTGAAATTTGGGCGGAGTTCAGAGTCGGAAAGGGGCGGGGCGTACCGGTATAAAAAGGCGAATCTGCCCACTGATAACTCATCAGATCATCCATCTGCTCCTCTTCTTCCCTTGAAGCCCCCTTGGAACCCTCGGAACTTCCTTTGAAACCCTTCGAACCTTCTACGATGAACCCCAAAGTGATCTTCGCCTTCTTCTTGGCCCTCAACATGGCCGTCCCACTCTTCGGACTGTCGTGCAACTTGGTGAATGACTGGACCACCTCGGTCGTGCATGACCGCAAATTCTGCACCGCCTACTTCGAGACCGGAGCCGGACACGCCTCGTTCGGAGGATCCAAGGCTCACCCGAAGGATCTCATTACCTTCCGTTACGACTTCTTGAACGAAGCCGACGATTGCCAACTACAAGTAAGTTGAATTTTAAAAGAAACCAAAACATCTCTATAATTTCCATTTTTCAGACCGGAATTCCAATCATGGACAACTCCGGAGACACAACATCCATATGGGCCTGCGTTTGCTATGAAAGCAACTGTAACTTCCCGTTCAGCTACGAGGAGTTCGTCCGACGTGGCCACACACTCCGCCCATCCTTCCGCCCATCGGTCATGCCTGCTGAGGATGCTACCGGACACCACTAACTTCTCGCTCTCATGGACCCCATCGCCCTCTCTCTCGTCTCTCGTCATGAACTCTCGTCGTAATGTGCAAGCAAGCAACTGATCTCATCATCTAACCTCTCTTATCTAACCTCTCACTCTGTCATTTAACCTCACCGCTTGAATAAAGCCTGTTGACCAAGCCCGTGTTTCGGTGTTATTGAATTTCAGATGGGGGACTTCAGAATTCTTCGGCTCTCTCCTTCGTTTCGGCTTTTCTAGTTTCCTCCTTGGGTGGTCTTCTTCTGGTTAGAGACGCTGTAAGTGATATGGTCTTGCTCTCGTCGTCTCGCTACTCATGTTGCAATGAAGAACCTTGAATTTTTCCTCTCGCTGTCTGATGAGATTTGGGTTATGATGAGGATTGCTCTGTTTTCAGAGAAAGAGCTTCTTCATCAAACCAATTTCTATCAAAGTTGGAAATGGTGTCTGGACGAGCCAACATGAGAGAGCTTGTATGTATCACTTTGAACTCAACTTGATGATCTAAGAAATTTATCAAAATGTACGTGTTGGCGAGTTCTTTGACACTCGGAACTCGGATGTCGGAAGTAAGGACCAACTTCGTATTGACGAAATGTGGTGCCAGTATTCGTTATTCACAAAAAGTATGAACATTCTTCCTTCAAAAAAAACAAATAAAATCTCAAGAGATTTTCACCTTTCTGCTTGACTTTTTCTGATTCAACCCATCAATTTAAAAGATGTCTGATTAAATTATAGGTTAAACCTTCCTTTCTGGTAATTGAAAATGTTGTTAAATGCAGTAAAAACCTTTTTCGACAATTAAGGTTGACTCACAATCAGGATGTCTTCAGTAAAAATGTGACCTTTTGAATCTAAGTATTCTAAAAGTACTTCTTGAAATGCTGTATAGTTCTTCGGTTTTATAGTTTAAAAACCTGTAATACTGGTAATTTCAGATTAGAGACAGCAAGCATTCTCAGACGAGAATTGAAAATGTGTCTTCAACTTTTAAACATTTTTTCTGTTCTCTGTGAGTTATTAAAACAGTAAAAACAATCATTTTAGATTTTTAACCAGTTTCATATTCTGAAACATCAGTAGCAAAAATCTGCTCATCATATTTCCTTCGTTCCTAGGTTCATCTGAAAGCTCAAATATTCGAAATTAAATCTGTTCACTCCACATGAACGATTCGGTTTATCATTGATGTAACTTTATGACTTCACTGAAGATGTATCGAATTTAGAATCAGAAGCTAGCAGGGAAAAGTCAGAATCAGTTCTTGAGATTGAAGATCAGAGAGGAGGACTTCAAGTGAAGTGCGTGATGGATTTAAACCATAAGAGATATCTGAAACAGATATATTTCTTAAAACTGGGTGAAAATGAACCCGAGTGAACAATTAAAGTTTCTTAAACAAGCTGTTTCTTTCAAAAATAGTTGAAACATGATTTCAGCAATAAACAGATGAAACTGTCAAAGAAATTGACACTGAAGATGAGATTTGTAGTTTTTTGCTCATCATTGTCATTGGAAAGTTCAAAGTCAGACTTTGCTCTATCAAAAAAAAACATTGTATCAAACTAATCTGACTTTCTGTTCCGTAGTATTATGATGAAAAAACTGAATCCAATATGAACAATGAATTAATACATCATTCTTTCTTACCATTTCTATGTACTAAATTGTGCAAATTTGATACATCTACCTTTCATAATTAGTTCGTCCATAAGCTCTGCAAATTTACAACAACAGTTTTCTGAATCTCTTAAAATGCAAAAACAGATTTGCGAAGTCACACGTATTACTAATGCCTGAGGTCTTTAATTTGATTAGATTAGTGACTAATTTTTAAAGGGCGCCTCAAAGTCCAGTTTTTGCAAAATGTTGTTGTTCCGATTAGGATGATATGATTGAGATAACATGGAAATCTGTAATTCTGAGATATCAGACCAAAAGAGGAACTAGGTGTTCTAAACAGTCCCTTTTCATTTTGGAATGTTTTCTTACTATTCTTGAGAGGCAAATAGTCTCCGACCGCTTAATTCGTTGCCCTCTCAATAGTTGACGATATTCCGAAACAGTTATAGTTTGTACCCTTTCCACTCCTCTCTTATAATTCGTAGATTTTTTGACCGATTATTGCTCGGACACATGTAAGAAAAAAATTATGCCTATTTTGTTCTAGAGATTTCTGAATGCCCAAAAATGTATCTGAAAGTCCTTCCACCAGAATGATTTGTATTATCATTGACGCAAGTGGATGACTTGGTTCAAGATGTATCGGATTTAGAATCAGAAGCTGGAGTGGAAAAGTCAGAATTCGTTATTGGAGTTCTGAATATTCTTCATTGGAATGAAATAACTCAAACAGCTAGGAAGAAACATGATTTTTTACAACAGTGGGGTCATGTTTATGTTTTCAAGTCTGCTGTTTCTAAAAGCTCATATCAATTGATTTTTTCTATAAAAATGTTTCATCTTGATTGTATGTTAACGATAAATAACCCATATCATTATTTCAGAAATAAATCATTTCATTCCATTCAAAATTGTGATCTATTCATTTTTAAAAATACAACAAAAAGCTTAGAGCTTTCACCCGCCAAAAAGTAAACAATTGTTATCTCGTTTCTACAGAAAAAATTAGAAGTTGTTCATCATCGCATTGATTGCATAAGTGAATCCAACACCAGCAGTAATACCAAGAACCAGGGAGAGAGCTGACACTTGACCAGCTAATTTTGAGTATTCCGGAGGGCAAACACTGAAAAAATACTTTTTTTTGAGTCAAGTCACTGATTATGAATTGATGAATGCTACATAAATAAAAATTTTGAAACAGTGCAATTGTTTGTACAAAACTTTTCAAAGAAAAAACACTCACCGTGGCGCATACATCATTCCCAATGATGAGAAATATCCACTTGTGAATGCCATAATAGTGTTACCGAAGAAGAAAACCCATTCATTTGAGTAGAGGACTGGCATTGATCGAGTGTCCGGAAGACAATTTCCAAACATGAAGAATGGAATGAAGATGAGACGGATAAGGCATGGAATTATGAGAAGACGTGGACCCGGCTGGAAAGTTTTTAAGATTTTAAGAAAGATTGTTAGAAACAGAATGGACTATATTTTTCAAAGCATTGAGAAACACAATAAAATTCCATTTTTTTAAACGCTGTTTCAAGAAGGGAATCTTTCGAATGTTTCGCTAACAAAATATTGCTCATATCTGAAACATCTCCACATATAAATATGTTTTTCTACCAACTCTACATCCCTGAAACTCTTCTGCTGCTCAAATGCCATGTTTCACATTAATTTCAATTAACACAAGTGGTATACATTATAATAATAACTTATTTCGAGTTTAACTTACAATAGTCACAAATGTAGCACAGACATTTCCGATGGCAGCCAGCAGATTGAAATTCAAGAACGTTGTGATTCCATTATACACATTTTCTAAAATAAAATTATTCATATTTTCCAAAATACATCTTTAAAAACTCACTCGGAATCACTGAATTCCAGTCTCCATTCTTCGTTGTTGGTGAGAACTCGACGAGAACTGTTGGAAAGACGGAAAGTGTCACAAAATATACAAGAAATACACAGAGACATTGCAGCCAGCACTGGAAAGGTAAGATTGGAGTGGAGGGGAAACAAGTTGTCAAATTTATGTTCAATGTGAAACAGTGACTTACATATTTGAAAGTTTCCAGATATTGTCGGTAGTCAAATGAAGATTGAGCTTGAGCGGCACGAGCACGGTTTCCTTTTGACACGTGGTAGTTGTAGAATTCCTGTAAGAGGAGAATTGATAGTAGCGAGTACATACATATGATACTGACAATATATAGAAACGAAACTGAATTAATATTTCGTATCAATGCTAACTATTATCAGTTTTATCCAAAACATTAAAAAAATTCGATTCGATGCAGTGTTCTATTTTTGAAAATCCAGTAAAATAACTTTCGTGACACAGTAATCCTATTGTTTTTTTCGATGTCATTTTCTAAGACTATCTTACAATGGGTACCCACCTTCCCCCTGAAACCGTAAACTATTCCCCTGACTAACCTGTTTCTTACAGAACCACCACGAAATCAAACAGATAATCAGAATAGACAGTGAAATAGCAAAATAAATAAGAGCGACAGTCTTCGGCTGATTCGAGAATGCAAGTGTTGCAACGATCGCTAGCACACTAGTGAATGTTCCACAGATGTTAGTTCCAATGACAACTGCATTCGAGTATTGAGCTGGGAAGTCAGCAGCCAATCCGAAGAATGAGTTCTGATAGAGTCCATTTGATCCGTTCATTGCCATAATGATGATGAGAGAGACGATGTAGAACCAGTTACGGGCTGAAAACATGGAATTTTGTTTCTTTTTCAAAGAAATGTTTGATAGACATATATGTTATGTAATAACCGATAAATTCCAGGGTGTATTTTCTCTCAATATTTCAACCGTCCCCTTCATTCTATTCTAGCGCTCGAAATGGGACGAATTGGGACTTCCCGCGTCCCCGTCCCGCGCGTCCCGGATTGTTATAAAACGGTTGAAAATGAACGAATATTTTTGAAACTTTCGTCCCCAGCTATGTCTTCAGATTCTGTGAAAGTTTCACAATCCTCCGTCAAAAACTGACAGTTTAAAAAAATTCCCGAAAAAAAGTGGGACGCCCCATTTCGAGCGCTATTCTATTTTACTCGAAAAATCGAGGCCTAAGTACATGGCTTGTTTGAAAGTAATTGGATGATTAAAAAAATGAGTCAAGTCTCCCAGAAAGCCACTATCCAAAATCCAGGCTGACTGAAACAGAACAAGTTCAGTAATTATTTTATCACGTTTCACATTCTCAATAATTTTTGTTTGAAATCCCCATCAGACGTTCCTCATTAGCAAAAGAAGGCAAATACTCACCATCATCACTGGGTTGCTGGAAAATGACCAATGCCAAAATAACGATAATCAATAAACTATTGAATGCCAACGGAGCAAGAACTCGATAGATCAGAGGCCCCCTGATCAAATTCATCACATTAATCACAGCAATTATACAATTTGGGACTTGAGCGACAATTCCCATAGCAGACATGAAACTGTCGGCGTACGACGTTTTGGTGCCATTCACTGTGAACCAGTAGTCGACGTAGTACTGGAAGATAGAGGGATTGGAGTGAAACTTCTTACGGGAGAATCGGTGATATCAGAACGATTTCGTTCCCACAATACGTAGGCATATAATTTTTTGGAAACGGATTACTAGTATAACCATGGAGTGGAAGCAAAAATCTTTTCCTTAAATCAAATCAAGGATCTCGGTTTCAACATGATCAGATTTTCTATTTTTTTCCTTGAAAGATATTGTTGCGTTCTAAACTTTTGATTTATGTTTCTAGCAAAAATAACATTGAAAATCTGCTCCTTGCAATATATTAGAACTTTGTAACACGATTAATTTTCTAATTCTCTATCCAAAAACCACTTCCTCTAGAACCCTACCATCAAAGACTGATCACGTGTTCTTTATCAGCTCTCTCTAATTTTACAACCTGATTCAAGTTGTACTTTTGATGGAGAATACGAATACTGATAACGGAAATTTTTATTGTTACCGGATGATTGGAAGTGAGAATGAAATAGTTCTCAAAACATTGTCGAAAATCCATGTACTGTTCCATGTTAATTTTTTCTGTTTCAAGAATACGACTTTACTGCTTCGATATTTTTCAAAGCAATTCGCTTAATATTAGTTTAAAAATTCAGTAATTTTTAAAGAAGACACGTACCTCCGGTGCAATAGTGATGAACATATTCCATGGCAGAAGAACACCGATTCCATTGAGAAGAATAATCCAATAGACCATTCGTCCCTTGTCTTTTGGTACCAATTCACTCCGTTCACTCGAACAATCTGCTATATCTGCGAGATCATCCATTTTCCGTTTTTCGTGTTTTTTTGGGTAGGTTTCTGCCTGAAAAATGTGTTCCATGGATTATGGAGTAATATTGACTTTTTATTGACAACCCCTAGAAAATAAAGGATATGAAACCGAAAGATTCTGGAAGATGGTTTTTCAGTTCTATTATATTGTGAACGAAATACCAATAATTTCAGTTGGAGTCGACAAAAACTTTTCCGAAATTTACCGTCGAGATCGATTGATAATTCCTGATGGCTACCATTCAATTACTCCTAGCAGTGGAATACAGAAATAAGAAATAGTGAAATGAAACAATGGAATTTTGAGCAGTGTTGCTTTTTTGTTTCTTATCAGTGCACTTTTTTGTGCATTTGGTGATAGATAACATGTCCTCAATAAAAGAGAAATGCTTAACTAGCTGGAACTTCGTAGGGATGGAATGGGAAGGAAGAAATGTGAAAGTTTGCAGTTTTCGAGTGAGTCAAAGAACTTTTTGTGGCTCAGTCCTCATTTCTTAATATCCGACAATCTAGATATGTAACTGTGGAAGAAGACTAACACATAACAAGAGAACTAGACCAAGATCAGTACATAAAATATTCTTGAAACTGTTAAAAGTTAGAACGGAAATCCTTTTTGGACACACCTGGACAATGATAAAAGCTTTTAATTTTGTAGTAATCAAACGTTTTTCTTTTCAAAATAACTGATTCAGAACGTTTTTGTCGATCAGGCAGACGATTTCAGTTGCTCGAACATATTAATCACACGTTTATCAACAAAAAAGTGAATTCATTATAATTCTTAAGTATAATCCCAAAACCTCGATTCTGGTCAAATACCTAATCTCTGAAACGCTGATATTTCAAAAATTTTGCAAAAGACAATAACAAACATTAGCAACATAGGTGGTACGTCCTGAATATGCAAAAAATTTCCAGCCCGTTGAAAATCACGGTTTCAAAACGTTATCATTCATAAAATTAGATTACATAATTATTTGTGATCTTCATCGTTCTTAAATTGTTTTACTGCTGATTCATATTGATAACTTGGAATATCTAATCACCTGGTAATACCGCATTTCTGAAACAGTGATATCACATTAAATTTGCAAAAAAGGGGTTTACAATGTCGGTAAATAGACGCGTTGGGAAAAATTATTCGAGGCTCATTTGGCTTTAAAATAAATAAAAATCAGTGTGAGAACGACCTACTCGAAGAATCTTAAAATCAGTAGAAGGGAGTATCTGAGCTGTAGGTTATCAAGTTCTTGAAACATGAACATTTTGTATAACGGCACGTTACTTTCTAGTTTCCCAAAACGCAGAAATAGGAAAAGTGACTTGTAAAACCAATATATAAATTTGAGCATAGTTAGGGCGACTGTAAAATAGAGAAAAAACAGTTAGACTATTCAAAATTTCTGTTTCAGTACGTTCATATTGATACCGGTCATTTAGATACTGAGATATTGTGATTGGTTCAGAAAAAAACACAAACCCATTTAGAAAAAAAGCAAATTCTCTTCAACAAATATAATTTAGGGTTAAGAATTAAAAAACGATGCGTACCTAATAATTTTCATGGATTAATGTTTCAACACAATGTTAAATTTAGGAATCTGAAAATATAGATAATTTGATAAAATTTCTCGTTTCTTTCAAAAATATTCGTTTCTTTCAAAAATCACCACAACTCGTTCTCCCAATCGAATTTTCAACTTTCACCTGCTAAACATCCTTCATTGAAGCACTTCGGTAGGTGATAATCTCATTAAAAATAGACGGAACTAATGCGATAAACTAATAACTGGAAAAGAGTACGTATTTGCTTTCTGTGCTGTTCAACTTGGAATGAGATGACCATGACTGTTTCAGTTATGCTACTTGGGTTATACTTTTAAGAAAACGGTAGTTCTACGCTTTCGGATGCTATGAAAAAAAAAGAGAACTTATATTTCAGCTCACTATTAGGCTATTTTTGTCATTTGATATGTTGCTTCTGCGATTCGAATAAATTGAGAATGCAGTTCCGAAACGAATGAACTTTGATACATGGTTTATTACCAAAGATAACAGCAGCATATGTTTTTAATATCAATCTAGGAAAAAACCTAATCCTAGATTCTGCAAAAACCATGACTTTCACAAGATCTACGAATTTTTTCATAAGCTTGCTTACATTGTCTTTAAAGCGCTTTTTGCAAATATTCATTAAGATTGTCCCATCAAAAATTGAGTAAACCTACTTGAAAATTACGCTCTACTGAAACAGATTAAAAAAACTTATTGGGAAATAAAGAAACACTTTGAAAATGAACTGTCTCTTAGAGGATTCCAATATCGTAAGGTTTCTAAAATCCGAACTTATGTATGTTCAACAGCTTGACAAAGTGAACACAAAAAACTGTTTTCGTTTGATCTGTAAAAATCTCGTCAACGATTCAAGATTCAAGAGTCCTTTGAAGCTGTTAAAAAATAATTTTCAAGAACCCATACTGTTTCGATACCTCTACGTACATACAATTAATATTCTCAAAAACAGTATCTCATCGTTTCGCAACTCACTTATCCAAATTTGAACGTGCTGGTTCTTGACGCCGTCGTTTGATTCCCGCAACCACTCCCTGTAAAGAAAACTTTTATTGAGGGTACTATGGCAGATATTCGAGGCAGAAAACAAACGGTACAGTCAAGGTTTTCAAAACCAAAAAGTTTCTAAACTATAGGTTATCTTAGCTCAAAGAAACAGAAAAAAGAGAAGAAAAACGTGGGAGTGTTGTCAATATCAGTTGGACGGTTGTAAACCCGAAATATGAAATAAAAAAAGGTGGAAACTTCTTCTCCGATGCAAACGCACGTTGGCACATTACTTATCATTTTAATGATAGATCAAAAACCTTATCAGTTTCATCTCTCTGCGCTTTCTCTCCGATGTACTGATGAATCCTTCTAGTATGCGGAGAGTATGTGTATCTATGGTTTTAATAACCCCCTCCGTTTGTCTAAATACTTTCCACCCGGTATAGCTTATTCACACTGATTGAGGGCATAGAAACCATGACCACGTGACTCTTTTCGTTGAATGTCATCAATTTGATGCACACATACTCTTTTTTCCACGAATTTTATCGGTATGGCTGCCGATTTTCGAATTATTTGCAGTGGGGCTTGGTGTGTGTCAACGATAGAAATAATCATGACTATCGGTTCGAGAAAGGTTGATGAATTTGCGTGTTTAGTGTAGGTGAATGACAAAATGACAAATACGTTTCCATGATTTATTGGTTGTTTTTTTTAATTGTATTCTATTTTTGTGAATGTTTAGAGTTTGAAATAGTTTTCGGTTTCAGTTTTCTATTAAATTCAACTTATCTATGGAACAATAATACTTGTCGCATATGTTTCTGAATTTTTCTTGATACCTGTTTCACCCTGAAAATAAGTGTTGTCTGGATTTTCGAAGTTAATGCTAGCGTGGTTGTAAGTCGTATCCTGCCCTTTCATTGGTTGCTGGTTATTCTCTTTTTATTAAATTTCTAATATTTAGTGCGTTTCGTAGACAAATTTAAACGAAAAACGGAGTGCTACTCCTTCATCACATCATAAAGTGATGTTTTCGAAACAAGACTGTTCAAAAATACATAAATGACGATAAATGAAATCCTAATATCGCTCTCATTATGTCTTGAATCAATATCTTGCATATTTGAAACATTTTTATGTTCTAGTAAGAAGCAATAATCTGAGCTAGCTATATTCGTTTTAGTTAATCAGATTCTGAAATTTGAATTTCCATGTTTTGAGTTGAAAATATTACTTTTCAAATATCGCAGCTGTCTGATTTGTCATAATTTTATCATCGACACTTTGCCAGATCAGTTGCTAGAAAGTACTGCACATTTAGTTACCGAATTATTATACTATCAATCAGTGAACAAATACAACTCTCAGCTGAAATAGTATTCTTTTAGTTGGTATTTTTTTTCTATTATAACTTTCCGTACCACCATCTGGTTATCACCCCTTTGAAACAGTAGAATTTAGAATTGTTTTTTTTTCAGAACCAGGCTGAATAAAATGAGCATACAATAACTTCTCGAATTTTTGTAATGCTGTTTTTTCCTCACTCCAAAACCCCTCTCAATTCCAACACACAAAACAAAAATTCGCATTGTTTCATAAGTTTTTGAGGTCGCCAGAAGTCTCCAACAGTCGTCAATTTGATTAATTGTTTGAAAGCAGCGACGTGCTGTGTGAAACAAGAAAAAGGTTTCATTCTATCACAGTGTTATATGAATGTGTTTCTATCCAACTGTGAGATAGATGAAGAAGACGTGAAGAAGACGAAGAATGTGAAGGATGAAGAGGTGTAGATGAATGTGGGATACCAAATATTCGAAATGATTCCGGAAGATGAATGAATGATCATTCAACAAGAGTTTTCATGAAACCAAATGCTTCTGTTTTTGAAGAAAACATTGAAATGGCTGTCAGGAAAATAAATCAGTTCCAGACAAACGCTTGTAAATATTTTGAACATAGTAATGGTATTTGACATATCAAGGAAAAATATTTGAGGTCACATTTCAACAATTTGTTGCAATTTGGAATGAGCTCAGTTTAACCAAACATCGAAATTTCAACTGTTTTCCGCATTTCATAAAACTCTTTAACACAAAATAAGAATTTCAATCACGTGCAAGTCTTCGGATATATCATTCTTATTCTTATATATAAAACGCGTGTGGGCTCTGTCTGTGGATTTGTCGGTGTGTTTTTCAGGATGTCCGCAAGATTTTTGAGAAATAAAGGGGAGAGCGCGCCATGGGCAAAAGTCGAACCCTCGCTCTTCACAGGTGAACCGCTGGGAATCCTATATGTGAAGGTGCCAGAATAGCGCCCTATGTGTGTCCATAAATGAAAAGTGGATCGCGCGTGTGCCGCATATGTGCGGTCGTCTTTTCTGTGTACTGGCAGCGCGTGCACCCATATAGCTCCCATATGTATGGTCCATATTTGAGGGTGGCGGCCGGCCGCCGCAACGACACTCCGGAATTACACGTGGGCGTGTTGTTTACCGTAAATCGACGCGACATTTTTTTCTATAAGTCCGGGCCCATTTTCTCCGTTTCTCGAAGTTTTTCACCTATTTTCTTCATTCTTTTTGCACAAAACAGATAATGGCAAACTTCAAAAATAAAAAGAAATCTATTCAAACTTGCGGAAACTTATTTTTTCAATACAAAAATTTTTATTTTCTCAAGAAACTAGAATTTTAAGTTTTTGTTGAGAAGTTCGGGTCTGATGTTCCGCTTCACTTCGGTATGATAAGAAATCATATTTTTATTTTTCCGGACTTCGAATTTCTTCGACGGGTATCATTTTCTTTCAGAGCTCAAAGAAAAGATTTAGAATCAATGATTGTGTTATAACCACCAAGCTAACATAAAATTTTCATAGGAAATCGTGTGTGATTTTCAATTTTTTTAAAGTATTGCCATTATCTGTTTAAAAAAGGAAAGAACTTCGAGAAAAGAGGAGAAAATATACAAGTCCGAGAAATGGGAAGTGAACAAGTTGGAAAAAGAAAAGTGAAACAACATGATAACATTACATACCAATCACAACAATGAATTTGGCCTTTCTAGTGTTTCATACAGAATAATCAACCAAATGCGATTGGTAGAATTAATGCTGATTATGCTATCCATATACGTTCCATATGCGCTCCACGTTCTCGGCCGACCGCGCGGTGATCCACATAGACACATATAGGGCCCAACCCTCATTCTTTTTAGCCGCACATACGCCACCGCGCGGTTACATATGTGTTCCCCAGCGGTTCACCTGTGTTTCAGCGACAGGCGTGAGCGTTAACCACTCGGCCACGTGAACACTTCTATGAGAGGGTGAACAGGAAAATAAGAAGAGGCCAGCCGGATGAAGCGCCGAAGGCGCGGCAGCCAGGCTGGTATATATATATAAGATGAGTAAACTGTTTCCTCATTGAACACTGACACAATTTTCCAAACAATTGTTGGAGAATAAGTACTCGAAAAACATGAACATTTGACAGAGTATGAATCATTTTCTCATTATTTTTTATACATACATCACTAAAAATAATTAAAATGACCTTACTTATGATGTTTCAAAAACTGCACAAATAATTTCAAGGTAGTCTTAAGTGGTCCTGCTCGGAAACAAATACCATCAGGAGAAACTGAGATTTAGGAGCAATTGAAACTCATCTATGCCAGAGCGAAGTACAAATAAGAGTTCTTTCGGAAAAAAAAGTATTTGAAACAACGCTTTTTTTCAGAAAAGTTTTCTTGACTTTTCTGACTAGTTGAAAATGTTTTCTTCATACAAAAAACTAGGTCAGTGCTCATACAAGTCCATTACCGTAAGATTAGAACAATCAAGATGTCGTAGATCTTACAGTTTCTCGAAATTTTTAATTCAATTGCAGCTTTTTAGAGAGTAAAAGACGTTGTACTTGTTTACTGGGGTTTTGATTAACTTTTGATTAACTAAAAAACTATCACTGATTTCCGTATTTCATTTCTCCTGATTCGGAAACCAATAAGCAATTTTTCGTAAATCTCTCAATAAATTCGAAGTGTAATACAAATGGCTTTATTCACATACGATGTGTCAAAAACTGCACAAATAACTTGCATTGCTAGTAGAGCGTAATGCATATTCCAAAAAATCTGAATTTATAAGATACCTAAATGTCGAAGAAGTACAAACAAAAGTTACATCGGAACAAAAAATGTATCTGAAACAGAAATTATTCCAAGAATTTTCTGAAATGCTTTTCCGTTTCTGCCTGGTTTTTTGAATGAAGACAAAAATAACCAGCCACTAACAGATTTAGTTCAAATTCGACCGTCTCATCTATTTCAGAGTGTCATGACCAGTGGAACAGTCTCTATGATACTGATAGTGAGACTTTTTTCAGTTTCTCAGAGTTTATTGAACATCGGGTTCATGAATTTGAATGTTTTCTAACAATGGTAAAGCCACAAAGGATACCGCTCCCTGTAATTTTACCAGACCGTTCATTTCGGTAACATTAGCAAAATATTCCTCTAAATTTTTCCTGTTTTTTGAAATTTTCAATTTGTTGATTATTTTTTGTTCAACAATGACATATTAGTCTTCCCTTCCACAACTACAAATAATGAACCAAATAATGCACACCCCGGGCGTCTTCTTCTCACAATCTGATATTCCATAAAAGTTCAATCGTACTTTGAAAGAAAAAACAGCCATAACATATTATATCTTAAGCCATGCAACCTAATTAGTACTTTTTATGGGAGTTCAGATAATTACTGATTTCCGGATTTTATTTCTAACGATTCGGCAATGTATGAATGATAGACCGTGAACAATGTAATTTTAATTATTATATCATAGACAATGTTGAAAATAAGCTTAGAAATACTGTTTCAATAACTGCACATTTTATTTGTCCCGGTAGTCAAGAGTATTCACACAGCAGCAATTCTTCAAACTGTATACAATGTACGATTTTATCGTTTACTTACTCAATTCAATATTTTGAAAACTTTGGATAATATTTGTGGTGATACTCTAGAGTCAATCATGCCATTACCAATATGTGTCAGATTGTCTGTAAATATTTGAAGATGTAAACTAAAAAATTGGATACGGCATTTTCAAGAGCGTACTGACTCGAAAATGATAAAATGTGATAAACCCCATTAGAAAATTTGAATCTGAAACGGTTATTGTTTTCCCTCCACATGGATTTTTCTTGGAATTTGAAATCTTGATTCATTACTTAACATTTATTTTACTGTTTCTGTGGTACTCTTTTTTATGCAAAAAAGATTCAAATTAATATTCTCTCAAGTTTGTTAAGATGTCCAAATTGGTCAAGTTACGATATTGCTAGATGTATATTTTTCAGTTTTTCGATGTTACCAATGTGGTGTACGCTTCTTTTCAACAATAGGGAATCGAAAAACAGTCGTAACTAATGAAACTGATTTTGTAACTTTTTGTGCTCTTGAACAGTGTCTAACTGTAAGTAACAATTACGGTAGCTAATATTTTTTCAGTTTCTCATAGTTTTCAAAATCATGTTAACTTTCCTTGTATTGGTGTTATCTTCCGCCTCATTCATTCATCTACAAATCCCCTCTGTCATCTTCTCCTCAAAATGTAATATTTCACCGAAACGGAAGTCTTTCCATTTCTTCTCTTACTCAAACATTGAGAGAACACAAGGGGAACTACTCCCCCTTGAGGGGTGCGCAATATTTCTAAATCATGCGACAATGATTAATGGTTGTGAAGAAAAGATACACACAGAGGCACCCTACTCTTCTCCCCGTCGTCGTCTTTTTCGTCAACCCGACACTTCTACAAAAGAAAGATGAAGATAGAATAAGATAAATATCTGTAAACGATTTTGAAATTGGCCCCTACGAAGATAGAAGAGATTGTTTATGTAGGTGGGGTTACCTTTGTTATTGAAGTGGGTGACACGAAGATGTGTGAAGTATGGCGAGATAAGAACAAAAAGAACGATGATGGTGATGTGGTTTACAAATTGGCATGTCTGGGTACTGTTGCAGGAAAATGTCAATAGATGAAAACTAAACTTCAAATTATTATTGGTTACATAAGAAATATGAAAAGTTACATATGAAATAGAATGAATGAATCGTCAAAAATAAAGACTTCTAAAATGATTGCATATCGAAACGAAAAATTTTCACAATAAAGCATATGCTTCATTCCGCTGTTGTAAAATTTTAAAGTGAAATCTGTCTTGTTTTTCTGAAAATTCTGAGTATACAGGTCGGTCCGTTTGACAAATATGAAAATAAGTTGTCCAGCGTTTTCCGAAACATTTGCATTCAATTTAATTGTAGTCTGAAACAATTCTTTAATCGGGCTAATTTCCTTAAAAATTGAAACACGTTAGAAACCTTTTTTAGATTCCAATGAGCAGTTTTGTTTTGTAGCAACTTTCTTCGTATTGGTTGATATTCTTTTCGAAATAAATTAACATAACTTTGAAACTTTGAAACAAACTTTCGGTTTCAATACTAGGACATCATAGTCGTTTTTAATGCTCTTGATTACTTCTTCCGGCAATTACAAAAAACATTTTCTGTAATCTTATTTTTTCAGACAAATCTAGAATTCAAATGTATTTTTGTGAATCCAACACGTGATCAAGAGCAGATCTCTGATCAGTACTATCGGATAAGCTATTCTTGAAACATGGTTTTGATGGCAATAATAACTGTAAGTACAAAATTAGCAATTGTAATTATCACCTGGATAAGAGATCGTTGAGCTTTTCATCAAATGAAAAACACGAAAAAATTATGAAAGTATGTATTCCCGGGTCTATAACTGTATCTAAAAGACAAGTTCTACCGAAACATAGTTTCATAAACTTTCCAAAATATAGGAAGTGAATGAAACACGAAAATTATCATGTTTCAATCTATAAATATGTTCATTGGTTCAAAATTATACGTTGATTATTGTATGTTATGGATTTTACAGCTTGAAATCTGAAAACATAGTTTTCAGCTTGTTCTTCTCTTCATCTCATTGTGGTTCGGATCTTTCCCTCGCCGCGATCATTTGGTAACTAAACGTAATCATCATGGGTTATAAGTACCAGACTTGCAACGGGCCGGGCCGGGCCGGAATGAAAATTTCCAGGGCCCGGCCCGGCCCGGTCGGCCCGGAAGTTCAGTACTGAAAAAAATTCAAATTTTTTTTTCGAAAATTTCCCGATTTTTTTTGAAAAATATTTCTTAAAAACAATTTTTTGTAGGTTTCGAAGGTTTTTGAAAAATATACTTGAGGAAAAATATGAAAAATTTTCAGAAAATAAATTTTTGGACAAAAAATTGTAGTGAAAAAAGTTCAAAAATTCAAATCCGGGCCGACCGGGCCGGGCCGGGCCGGAGCTTTCTCGGCCCGGCCCGGAATCTTGCAAGTCTGATAAGTACGGACGCATTTTTCCAATCGTTAAAATGCATTTCCTGAAACCGAAAAATTCCAGAAAACTGAATCTCTCATATTCTTCTGAAAAAGGAAAAAGGAACTGGTACTCCTACTGAATATCATACAAACACTCTAAAACATAACTGTTCACGAAACAGACTTTTGAAAAATTGAGAAAAACTTTCTTCTTAACCTGGTAACAATAACTCGAAGAAAATACACATCACCTAAATTAATGTTGACTTCTTCTTCTGAAGTTCAAGAAACATATTTTTCCGAAATTTAACTCTGTTCCATAATTGTTTCATTACTTCCTTTAAAATGTTCACTTCACTTGTTCGTCTTCATTCCGATCTCTTCTTCCCATCAGAGGTTGGGAAATTCCGGGCTGGCCCGGGCCGGGCCGGGCTGACAAAAAATTCTTCCGGCCCGGCCCGGCCCGGTCGGCCCGGATTCAAAAAATGTGCACCATTTTTTCACAAATTTCTGCAAAATTTTCATTTAAAAAAAGTCAAAATTCTCAAAATTTCTCGTACGCTAATGTTTTTACCGATATTCTAAAACACAGTCGAAAAATCCACTTTTTTGCAAAAAAAATCAAAAAAATTTCAAATTTCTACAGGAGCCGGGCCGACCGGGCCGACCGGGCCGGGCCGGGCCGAGGAAAATTTCTCAGTCGGCCCGGCCCGGAATTTCCCAACCCTGCTTCCCATCACAAACCAACAGACAGTTGCTCACAGTCCCCCAGATATCATAAAGATTCCGTGGTGTCTCCCCTACCGTATATCATTCTCTTGTAACCCATCAACTTTTTATCTCCTGTCTATCTGACACTGCTGACACCTTATGGATTCTTTGTCTTCTTGCCGCAGTGACACAAAGGTAGGTCACTAAAAAGATCGATGTAGATATATATTCTGCAGCTGTCAATTTTTGATGGAGTACGGGAGGGGACAAAGAGGAAAAAGATAGAAGGAAAAACGCGCGGGAGAAAAGGTGCGAAGAAGAAGAGCGGAATTCGTCAGGAGATACAAACATCCGATAATTTTTTGATGGCCTCTGAAGAGTTTTCGCGCTTGTCAAATGGTTGCGTCCAGATGTGAGGAAAGGTGGTTTTTTAGTGTTCCACATTAAATATGTTGTGTTTTCGGAAGAAAACGGTGAAAGATTGTAATCCGAAAGAAAAAAGGATTAGTAGTCCGGGTGAAGTGATTTATTTGGTTTTTTACTGTTTGAGACATTCCATAGAAGAGATGAGCGATGTTTTTTTTGATAAATAAATGTCGGCCAGGTTAATTGCGATAGCATTCAAAAATGGTTATTTCGTGTTTGACCTTTATCGGAAACAGTGATAGAAAATTTCACACTTTTCAGACCAAAACTGTTCCTACCGGGCTGCCCGTTCCTATCAGATTTTTCTAGGTCGGGCCAAGCAGGTTAAAAATTGCACCTACCGGGCTCTCGGAGCTGCTCGATTTACATAAAACTCATTTGTAAGAAAGTGAATCGTTTTAGAAACAATCTCTCGGAAATGTCGAAGTTTATGTTAAAAACGGTTGAAATAGTTTGAAAATTTGAAGAATTCGGGCAGTCCGTACAGGCAATGTTCTGAAAGCTGTCCTGTCCGGCCCGTCCCGTAGCAAGTCTGGTACAAAGTATGGTTCTTTCTCTCTAGTTTCATGAACGGTTGAGGTGAGACTTATCAATGCCTTCCATAATTTCATGCTTACAGTGACAAAGTTCCGTCTCGGTAAACTGTCTATTCATCCATAAAAGAGCAATGATGAGTGGTTTGAAATTAACAACGCATTTTTGCAGAGCCTCAATTTGGTCTCTGCTAGTAATCAGCTGATTCTGACTGGAGAAACGGATTTCAGAAACTGTCGAAAAATATTTTTTCCATTTTTCCTGGATCACAAAAGAATACGAATAATGTATTTTGTAAACTTGTATCTGACTTGAGCTTCACCTGAAACAGGTATTCTTACTCATATTTCGTTAAAAGTTTTCGTGTTTCAAAATCATGATTTGTTTCTCTTTTCAACACGAGGAAGCTTCGTTAGTCAACTAGCCGACAATCTTTATTACAAGCTTAATTCTTCACTTGTTCGGCTCTGAGCGTGAAGAAAGTTATCAACATGTTTTGTGATATTTCTAATACAGTCTCACGTAGAACTCATATTTATTGTTTCTGTTCAGCAAGGCTTTACGAGATGATCAGATAATACGTATCCTGAATATTGATTCCCTATTCAACACCTGCATGAACTCTGGGGTAGACCCAATTCGAAATTCCGAGCTAATTGTGCCATTTCAAAGAAGATTTTATAAAAAACCGAGGATTTAATATCGACACCCAACACAACCTATGTCTGATATAAACAATTTGGAACCTAGTGATTTAAGAAATCAACATTACTGGTTTCTAGATCAAAAGTTATTATTATATACTGAAACAGGAAGTTTTGAAAAATTATTGTGTTTCTTACGCAGTTTTTGGTTTTCTTGCAGTAACGAGTATTGATAACGTGAAAAGTGTTCCACAGTTTCATCACTTCCGTTCATATTGGATCCTAGAGAAAGTTTTGTTACTCCTCCTTTTCCAGTGATCAGGTCCCTTAAAATCTGTCCAACCCGACACCCTCATTCAAAAATCCCCGCTCTTTCTCTCCAACATTGACAGGGTCATTAACACCCCCGTCATCATATTTACATCCTTTACCCTTTCAATGACCGTCTGCTCACCGTATTACGTATGGTCAAACAGACAAAGAAGGGCAAATAAATTACGTGGGAACTGGAGATTAAGATCTGAAGGTGTCCGATGACAGGTACTTTATGGATTACCACTTATGTAGTAGTTGCGTCAGTAAGTCCGTCTGTCAACGTAACGTATCGTTTAGTGTCGTTGAGTGATAATTAGAGAGTAAGTCAAGTGTGGATTGAGTCATGAGTGGAATGACGAAAAGACAAAGAATCCGATAAGCAGGAAGCAAAGTTTAGTGTAGCTTATAACAAACAGTGAAAACTGGAGAAATTTTAAAATTGATTGCAAGAAGATTGAAGCTATGGAATGCTACATACCGTATTAATCTTTTCTGAAAAATTGTCAAGTTCATGTTCCCTACCTTCGCCATTCCCCGAATCCCTCTTCGATTCCATCACAAACTATCAATTTCATTTCAAAAAGTTGAGAACAAATAGGCGAAATGGTCGGTTACGATAACCATCTATCGGTTTCATATTACTGCAACTTTTTTCATGTTACCGCTCACTAGGGGGGAACATTGCGTAACGCCGTCTTTGCCATGTCAACATCTGTCCACTATTATTTGTCCTTCTATCAATCATTCGCGTGTTCTTTTACCTGTCAAGAAATATGTTTGTTGCGTGGCATGTTGGATAAGATTTGGAGAGGCCAACGACAAAGGACTGTTTCAGAAAAGTGATAAAATGGGAAGTGGGATTTGTGGAACAGTAGATGATCAGATGTTATCGTATCTGAAATATACAATTTTTAGATTTAGATTTTTAGATTTTGTGAGTAGATCACTATTTTTTCTGTGATGAGCTCTAATTCAAAAGGTGCAGAAAATTTTCAAAATTTAGCTTGAAGTCATAAATTTGTGAATATTAATAAGGTTAAATATCTATTCAAGTAACTGTTTCAAAGAAGTGATAAGAAGTGAAATAGAAAGTGTGGAACGGTAAATACTATTAAATAAAATTTCTTATTGAAAATCATTTTTGACTATGCTGCAGCCACAGGAATGTCAGGGTAATTAGAATCTTCACAAGAATCGATTCCAATTTCCCTATTCAGACGAAAAAATCAAGACACTCTTCTGTGGGTATTTTGTTAAGCGCCATGAAATTTCCAGACCCAGCTTAATTAATTTTTTTTCAGTTTCTAAAGTTTGGGAAATAATTTGGATCCGAACAATTATTTATTAACTATTATTTATGAACTATTATTATCAACAAAAATTCCAACCCGAACAGAAAAGAATTGAAACCGGAATTAATTTTCTGCGTAACAACATTTTTCCCGTCATGAAAGCTTTAAAGGCGTATTGTGGTCTGTTGTGATGTTTTCATATCATAATGTATGAGTTTCGGCGAGTTCATTTTCAATGGTTCAAGAATTTTTTAATTCGGTCCACAACCTGCTGAGAGCGAGCGCCGGAAAGTTTGGTCATTGAAAGGGTCGCAGAAAATTGGGGGCCGTGGCCTAGAAATTCGACTTCGAAAAAGTTGATTTTTTGAATTTTGACGGTATTTTCGATTATTTTTGTTGTATTTCTTTAATAATTTCGATAGAAAACGGCAAATATTGATAGAAAAACACTAAAAACTATAGAAAATAACGCCAGAAATAGCAGAATACTGAAAAAACCATCGGAAAGTTTGGCCAGCGAGAATTTTCTAGAAATTTTACTTTTGTAAAGTTGTTTTTTCAGTATTCTGCTATTTCTGGCGTTATTTTCTATAGTTTTTAGTGTTTTTCTATCAATATTTGCCGTTTTCTATCGAAATTATTAAAGAAATACAACAAAAATAATCGAAAATACCGTCAAAATTCAAAAAATCAACTTTTTCGAAGTCGAATTTCTAGGCCACGGCCCCCAATTTTCTGCGACCCTTTCAATGACCAAACTTTCCAGCGCTCGCTCTCAGCGGGCTGTGGACCGAATTAAAAAATTCTTGAACTATGAAAATGAACTCGCCGAAACTCATACATTATGATATGAAAACATCACAACAGACCACAATACGCCTTTAACATTCATAGCAAGCTTGATTTTGTTATATCTGAAAAGTAGACTAGTCTGAAAGTGAGAAACTCTCTCCATAAACATTTTATAGTTGTTACTAGCCAAGGTCCTAAAAAATTTAATTGGTATGAGCGACATCAGTGGTATAGGAACTAATGATACTTGAACAAATTATACTTCATCAGTGCTTGAAACGGAAACAAATAATTTTTATGATGTTTTTGTCATGACGCTGTGCGCTTATTGAAATTATGAAATACATAAAGTTTCGACAGTGGCATGTAAGAAAGTTGAGTAGTCTTTTTTAATAGGACTGCGCCATCAATACGTTCACTTTGGAAAACTCCATTGTAGGGGCTCGTCCAGAGTACTGAAATTTGGCAACCAAACTGATCGTAATTATTTTCGAATTAACTTGATCCAGCAAAGGCACGTTTTGCAACATTGGAAGTCTCACACAGGAACTTGTGAAGAAAATAAAAATCGGACAATGAAAAAGAGATCTCGATCACTAACTTTCACTGTCAGATATGACAGATATGGAGATTTTGAAACCGGTAGAAAAGTGTAGTTTTTGAATTTTTTTTTTGATTATTACCGTTTGTTGTTTTAATTGCGCCATATCATATACAAGGTATCATGATGACGTGACTGCCAGATTTTTAAAGTTTGGTGTGCGATGTTAGCCAGAAACCCAAATCTTTCAAAAGTCTGACGTGATCACAACTAAAATGCTCTATTTGCAATACAACTCCCTGTTTCATATCATACTCAATTAGTTGCCGTTCTGAAACTGATATTTCGTCTCTAGTTAACCCTGATTATCTCAATCCCCCCTCTCATTTCCCTCACTTTAATTCTTCAAATCCCATTCCTCCACTTCCTCGAGACGATGTCCTCCCACAAATTCAGAGTTAATCGTAGAACCCAATAAACCAGGCGTTTACGGTCTACGATAAAGTGTCGTAAACCGTATTTAGGTGCGCTACAACCCCTCTCTGGCGGTTACCCCACACACACACAACTCTTAATTACATATTCATGTGATTCTGCCGACGACGACGCCGAAGACGTAAACGTTTGTCTTATCTCTTCAAACATGCCCCTTTTTATTATCCATCTGTCTTTCCGATAACAATAGGCGACGATGGAAAAGAAGAAGAAAACGACGACGACGACTGCGAAACCAATCAATTTATTATTCCAGATTTAGAGGACAGATCAAAATTTTTGACATGTTTGATTTGAGATCTGACACTATTTACGATTAGGCAAAATGTTGTGTGTCGGACGGCGATATTTGAATTTATGGTTATTTGTAGGAAACTGACAAGATCTACATACTGGGGAAGGGGAGAACCAGAAATTTTTATTTCTTCACATTAACTAGGTCGTTAATTTTAGAGATATGTAGCTGGAATAGTTTGGTTCCAGCTGGGAAATTCTTATCTCTAGAATGCAACGTTTGGTTTCAGAAGTCATTTGCCAAATAAATTTATCAGTGATAAAGAAAAGCGGTCAATATAACAATAGTGTGCAACATGAAAATTTTTTGAGGCGCTATGTGTGTTCGTGGATTCTTCATTTATTTTGATAATTTTTAATTTTACTTGAATTCATGTTTCAACAATTCAAGAAATCCTTAAGTCAAGCACAAGAAACTAGTTGGTCAGGGCATCGTACTCCAATATCATGACTTAGAAACAGAACCATCCATTTTTGTTAACAATATGTGGTTGATGATTTATCAAAACTTCATAACTAACACATCTTTAAGTTCTCAGTTTTTTAAACCGAATATTTTTTAAATGTCACATTGCTTCTGCTGATCAGATTCGAATAACTTACTAATGTCTAAGTAATCACTGAACGAAAAGCTCCCATTCTAATAGAAGTACTGTTTCACAACGCTCATTCACCTTGTCAAAAAAGTTTATCCTCAATCACTGGAGGTCTTATCTTGGGCGAAATGACGAAACTTTAATGTCACTGTCCTAAATTCTTTTCATGTTTCGGATTACTTTTAAACTTGAATTGCCTAGTCTAACATGTTACGACGTCAAATCTAAAAATTTTATGTTCTCAGTTTTTTTAACCGAATATTTTTAACATGTCATTGCTTCTGCTGATCAGATTCGAATAACGTATTTTCAGAACTCCTTTCTAAATAAACATTGCGCACAAAGCTTCGATTCTGAATTACTGATATTTGAAATTGGGAATTTTTCCAGAGTTTGAATTTGTCAAAAATGTTTATCCTCAATCTTAGGAGGTCTATCTTGGGCAAAATGACGAAACTTTAATCTCACTATCCTAATTTCTTTTTGTGTTTCGGATTTCTCTTAAACTTGAGTTGCCTGGTCTCTCATGTTAACAATTGTGTAAAATAACTTATGCGTCTATTCTGGAAACATTGTATCAAATTTAAGTGGTGTTTACCATAATACCATGAAACAGTAATATCGTATTAGGTTAAGTGTTTCAAATTTTGCATTTTTGAAAATAATGAAAGTTGAAGATAATTTAGGAGTCATTGATGGAGCACTAACTTCAAAACATGAAACAGAAACTAATCTGCTGAGCGAAACTCTCAGAGTACTGCTCAAGGCGATGGGCATTAGATCAATTTCAATGTCATCAGAAAAGTGGTCTAGGCGTACAGCCGGCACAAATTTTGAAACCCCGTTGCAAAGGGTTTCGGAAAAAACTGTTTCGTGAACTCTTTTTGAAAAAGGCTTCTCTTGGTTTTTAATGGTTCCATGCACATTCGTCTCGAAATAGTTTTCTTGTAGGGAGGTTTTCGAAAACCTATGTCAAAAAATTATGTTTCTTACTACCGATATTAGTAAAAGTTAATTTCGTGAATTGCTCTCCATACACTCTGTTCAAAAATAACCAGTATCATCAAGTTCCCAGAGTAATAAAACTGTATTGCGCCCCTCCATATCCATTTCTCTCCTCCATAATCCCTTATTCTTCACCCCTTCTCCGACCACCTAGTGAGCTCATCAATCTCCGGAACAAAGAGAGGAAGAGAAGACACACCACACGCCACACATACTCACTCACACAGACATTGACAATTTTATTGCGTGTCTTGTCACCGATAAATTCATCAATTAACACCATTTGGTGGAATGCCAACATGACATCAAAGGCTTTTGTGCCGCGCGAAAATGAGTCGACGGGTGGAAAAAGGAACAGAGGAAGTGAGGAAAATGTGTAATGTTTGAGAAGACTGTTTGAAAAAAGATTGGAGAAAGAGTTGCCAATTGGAATATCGAAGACGAATCATGAAAGGAACATTTCCAGAAAAAAAAAACAGTATTTTGAAGCAGTAGATTTCTGTTAAAGAGATCTAATAGAATTTACAAAATAATCACTCGGGAAGCAAAACTGGGACCTTTAAGAGGGTTGAGAAACTGTAATTAGATGTTGACCCTTTTCTATTAAAATGAGCCCGAAAACGATCATAATTGTTTTGCTCAAAGTTATCTACTGACTTCTTTGCAATTTGCTGACCTCGATTTTTCAGATGATGACTCGTTCTTAATAAATTTAATGTGCTTAAGAAACGTTTTCTAAACTCTGTGAAACATTAATTCGTTGTAAACTTCTACATGTATGTTTATTTCAAAATCTTATTTTCGAATTCCTATTTTCTGTTCATTTTGCAACTCAACATATCCGTTTTATCAGTTTTAAATTGTATGTTTCGTCACTTCCATATATCTGATATGTTATTAAAAAGTTATTCGTTTGCGGTTATGCCACCTTGTGAAGCAGTATAGTACCAAAAGAGTCTATTCGAGATTATTCAGCTTATTCCATCTGGAAGCCATCCTTTTTTGTTCCGTTTCTTCGCATCCCCAAAGCTCTTGCTGGTCGTTCTCTACGTTATGACACGACCTCCGAACAACAAAATATATCAAACAATTTTTACAGTGAAAGTATGTTAATATTATGACACTAACCCGCTCATGTAGTGATAATGCTATCAAATCATTATCATAATCTGGCATACTAGAACGTCAATGGTTTTCACTGATTTTTGTAGCAAGAATTATGTCAACATGTTCCCACAAGAAGGAGTCCAATGGATCAAAAACTAATCACATAAACAATCATTGCCAAATTTGATTGTTACATGTCGGTAAAATAAGCCTAAGAGTTTCAGGTGTAGCGGATTAGGACTTGTAGTAGCGCAAATATCTAGGCAACCTGAAACTGCAAGGAACATTTTTAAAATTTTAAAATTAGAAGAGGGATAGCTCTGCAAACAGTGAAGTCTGTCCCCCTTGAAGTGTACTTCTGGGTTCACACCTCCTAGAAGATGAGAACGAAAATTTCCAAACTTTCAGTTTATTTGCCACTGACTCGATTTTCTCTGCTTCTAACTTTAAGTTTTAAAATTTTTTTCGAGGTTTCAACCAGTGATTAAACACATGTATGAATAATTCATGACGTTAACGCGGATTTGTGAAACATATTGGCTAAAAATTATCATAATCTGGGAAACCGGAACGTTTGGATTTTATTTTTCAGCATTTTTGCATAATCCCACTCTGTCAGTTCTACATTTTTGGAAGAAAGCACCAGTACGGTTTATGAGATTTATTTAATAATCATCATGAAGCAGGAATATGCTAATATCCAATTGTGTTGTTAAGACGTTTATTAGAGACATGAAGTAAATGGGATTTGAAGAGCCATAGGATACTCTTCTTGGCAAAACTCATGCGGGAACGAATTTGTACGTTTCAACAATTCAAATCTAAATACAGTTTTTTTAAAGTTCAAGTTCTCTTTTAAAGTTCTTTTAAAGTTCTCAGTTTTGCTCCCAAAGTGATTATTTTCCCGATAAGTGCACTATTTTTCAATTTCAAAAAGTTATCAAGGAAAATGAATAGTTTATGAATTTATTGGTACTTCTGCATTTCTCTGTTTCCAAAAATTAGAATAATCTGGAAAAGTAGAACGTTTAGATTTCATTTTTTTCATCGGTTTTGCATAATCGCACCTTGTCGCTTGGCGGTAGGAGAGAAATGATGCAGAAAAAAATTGAAAGCCAACGATTATTACGCTCCTGGAGGCATTCATAAAATTATCATAATCTGGCAGACTGGGCTTTTAGTCTAGAAAAATCACCTGTTTTGTTGTTCTCACATTATCAGGTCTACGTGAGCATTTCTTCTGCAGGTTTGGAATCAGGAGGGTCGAAAGTATCTAGGCTAGAAAATTCAGTCTCTGCTCTACCTGTAGCAAGTACTCCAACAGGGGAATACTGTACAAAAAAATGGAGAGCAGAATGATTTTGGTGGCACAGTTGAAAAAACCATTATTACTAGTACACTAACAAACGAAAGTTGACATTATGATAATACCAAACCGAAACTGGACAATTACAGTGGTCAAAAGGAGTAGATGAGCAGCAATCTTATTCACGTATGATAGCTCATACAACTGATCTGAAACTTTAAAAACCGGATTTTTTTGGAAGAGCACAATTGAGAAAGTCAAAGAAAGATTCCGTTTCACCAGATCAAGAAATAGTTGTATTTTTTCCAAACGGGAATCAAAGCCTGATTCCCCCTTCTCCCCACTTCATCATAATGTTTGTGCGAAACCCCTTCTGTGTCGAATCGAATCGACACAACTCAAAAATGTTTAATTTAGGTAATAAACCCATTTAGGATCCATAAAAGTGGTGTATGTGTGCGTGTATATGTGGCGTATCAGTTGCACATACACACATACTGCCCCAACGTCTCTCTTTTTATCACCCGATTTTATGGGCAGAGACGAAACTCAAAGAGCCCCGACGACTGGTCGTAAATCGTGCATCAAATACCCCCATCTGATGATATGTGTTGTGTTGGAAAACTGACAGAAGACGGAAAATCAGTGTACCGTGTCTCTCGGTCTCTCTCGCTCGCCCAATTTTTTATGACTCTTGTCATAAGATAAAAAGGTTTTTGAATATATTTATTTGTTGCTATCAGAGAAGAAAAAGAGAAAAGGCGGCGGAATATTTGTGAGATGACAGGACATAAAATCGTTATATTACTCTATCTAAACATGTGTTTTTTTCTTGTTTTTCTAGAAGAAGCAGATGGTGAAATGAAATTTTATGAGTATGAGAATGGGCTACCTCAAAACGTTTATGACTTGCATTTTGACTTGATATTTGAAACGAGCATTCGGGTTTTAGTATGCTATAAAATTGGGAAGAGAGATAGAGGAGATTATTGTACAGGTGTCAAAATATTGGAATGGGGACAGGGGAAGGGAAGATTGAGAAGGGGTAATGTAATCAGGTAGATGGAATAAAGCACCAATTCAGTATTTTTGATAGAAAATTTCACGAGAAATCGAAACAGTATTCATAAAATACATACATGCAACGGCCCGGCTAAAACACTTTGAGCTAAATTTTGAACGAAAATTTGATTTTTTTAAACATTTATTGACTATAATTTAGAATTCAATCAAAAGCTAGTAATTCATCAAAAAATTGAATTTTTAATGTAAAATTTCTTAAAAATGTTCCTTTTTTGAAACCGGAAGTTTGTTTTTGAGTAATTTCCCAATGATGGAGCAGGATTGTTCTGCAAGATTCCCGAAACCAGATGAAAATAATCTGAAACAAAATTTTTTTGAAAACCTACAGTACTCCCTCTCCCCGAGCGGTCAGTGATAAATTCTAAGAGCACTTCAAATGCATTTTTTCCGGTTTCTTATCGTTTTCTTAGTTTCTCGATTTGATTTGGCTACACTTAAATGAGAAGGTAGTTACTCAAAAACAGTACAGTGGGGAAAAAAATGAGAAAAATATCACCAATAATCAATCCTAAAATAGTCTTGACACGAACTGCTGAATTACCGAAAAATTTAAACCAATCTCATGGAAAGGATTGACATTGAGTTTCACCGAAATTGTTTTCATGGGAGTTTGAAACATTTTATTTTTTCATGTGAAAAAATGAGAGAAAACTCAAAACGGCTTGGAACAGTGTCGGATAACAGAACAATAGTAACAGAAAACTAGAACTTTCTTGGCATTAGGAAAATTAACACTCCCCCGAAAAATGGTTTTTATGAAACTTTAATTTTTCACATAACTACATAGATGATTCATCAACTTGACGAAATTCTGGAAACCGCGTTCTATTGATAGTGGATGGGGGCGTGAAGAACCCTACATAGGTAGATCACGGGTGATGGAACTCAGGGAGCATGCTAACCCGAATAAGTGATTGAACACTGTAGCCACATTATGAGAGATCTGAAACACTAATTCAAAGTGGCGATTTTTATAGCTGTAAGAGTAGAACTGTAACTGTTGGGCTAAACACGTCAGAAGTTTTATAAACTCAACGGAACAGTATATTTTTTTGAAATCTAATGTTCCAAGAATTCGATTTTAGAATTTGCATTTCCACTCAATTTGATGCAGCCTCCTAATTGATACTGCTTTAAAATGTTATGTTCCTTATCACTGCTAATCACTCACCAATTGCAAATTCAATTGTCTACAGTACCCTTACGAAACCCATCCTGAATCGTTTCATCTCCTTTGCACGTCAAATCACATTGTCTTCTCGTTTGACAAACGTCTTCTCCTTTTTATTCTTCTGATCCTTTACATCAACACGACGACGACTACTGTCTTATATGTTTATGATGATTTTTGCAAGACGTGAATGATTCGAAAAGTGTCAGTTTGTCTTTACCCATCACTCCATCTTGACCTGTCAAAACCATCCATCTAATGTTACCTCCCCCTTACCCCCTTATGTCGCGATGGCCCGCCGCGAAAGGCAACGGAGGAAGAAGAAGGAGAAGATTTGTTTGAGAAGAGATTCTCTCTATATATTTATATAATAAGTTGATGTGTAACGTTCTTCTTCACACCTACGTCTCCAAAGTCCTCACCTCATCTATCAAGTGACACATCATAAATTGCCTGTCATACGTTGGTTTCTCTCTTCTCTTCCCCCATATCTCTCAGATTGCCGCCTGTCAAACCTCCCACCCCGGGGGCCCCGCCCTCGTCATCATCCAACCGATTCACTTCGCCCCGCCTCCCCCCGTCAGTCTCTTTTCTTTTTGAACGTGCCGATAGGAGTGCCCCATTCCAACTCCGCCCTTCCCCACTCTCTCTTCTCTATTCACATTTAGTTTTGTTGCGCATCACTACTTCGTGTTGCTCATTTATTATTATTGTTACTATATAAAAAACATGGTCTCCACACATTCTTCACAATATATTACGGATTTCACACCAACAACGGTAAGTTCATTTTTAATATTGTTCTGTTTTGATTTTATTTTAGTCTTGCTATTAGCTTTTTTGGTCAGTGAAGTCTTGCTATTAGCTTTTTTGGTCAGTGACCAGTGTTTTCTGAAATTTTCAAAAATTTTTGTCTGGAAATGTAAAACTTTGATTTTTAAAGTTTAATGTTCAAGTGAAGTTGTAGTTGAAAATGAGAAGTATTTATCTCAATTTTTTCCGGTTTTCTGAAATTTTCATCAGTTTCAAATTATAGTTGAGCTTCACTAGACACTGCCAGTAATTTCTGAACTTAAAAAATTGAAATTTTGTTAAGATTCTGAATTTTTCACATTTGGTTGGTCTTAAAACTTCCGGTTTCGAAATGACCCCATTTTGAAATGCCCTGAACCTTTAAATTTTGAAATTGAGACGTTTTGAACCCCAGATATTTCGAATTTGAGTAATCGAAAAAGTTAGATTTTTGAAATTTTGAAAGGTTCCCGGGTTCGAAACGTCCCGGAACACACTATTTAAATTTCGTAGCTTTGAAACTTTTTATGTTTCATTAGTCTTTCATAACCAATGCTGAAACTTCGAAGAACAATGACCTCTTAATACTAGGTACTTAACACCAAAAAACATGTTTTCATCAAAGTCGCCCATATAAATTTTATATCTTTCCAAGTTTCCAGGCTGAACCCGGCAAATCTCCACTGGCGCTGCTCGCCAAAACATGCGAAACGATCGGTCTTCCCGAGAATTCTTCATCAAAAAAGAGTGGATCGCCGCAAGAGAAAAAAGATGAGAAGCCATCATCATCATCACATCGATTCGGTTCGCTGGATCATCACCAACAACAACAATCAAAAAAATCCGCATCGCCTCGATCGACTCCCCAATCAAAAGAGCCGACACTCACGTTCCCGGGTCTGCCGAAACCGCAATTTCCAATGGGAATGCCTGGAATGGGCTTCCCATTCTTCAATCCAATGATGTCTCCATATCAAATGCCCGGATGTTTTCCAGGAGCATTCCCAATGGCTCACGGATTCATGGGTGCTCAACGGATGCCGTGTCCATTTGCAATGATGAGACAACCGTGTGCAAATCCAGGGTGTATGCAGTGTCCAAGCTCCTCGAATGCAGTGAAATCGGGACAAATGAACGCAGAGATGATGGCGCAGTTCGCAGCTCATCCATTGTTTTCAATGTATGCTCAAATGATGCCAAATATGACTGGGTGAGTGGTTTTTACCGTTTCGAAAGATTAATATAAAATCAAGAAGTAAATGTAAATCAGTCATCCCCAGATCTCGAGACTATGTCAAAACCGAATTTTGTAACTTTTCAACTAACTCCCATTTCTTTCCAGAGTCCCACCTGCCTCCTATCAAGCTCTTCTGGCTGCATCCGCCGCCGCGTCCTCTTCCGCTTCCAACATGCCAACTGATTATTCTAAACCATCAACCTCCACAGCCACCTCGGAGCCCAAGACAGTATCCCCCAAGTCACCAGCTACCTCGAAACCAAAATCATCAACGGCAAAGTATCAATGCAATTGGGTGGATTCAGATGTGCCATGCGGAAAGTCGTTCGAGGATGAGAGCGAGTTGACCAATCATGTTAAGGTGAGATTTTTTAAGATACTGTTTCTCATAGTTTTCAAAAATTGAGCCTTTGGTCTCATCAACATTCTTGTTCATTTTCAATTTCCAAAATTTTCCAGAAAAGCCACGCCCCATCCCCATCATCATCCGCCTCATCGGAGCAGTCAACTTCCGGTGGAAAAGCCGCTCGCTCCGCCACCTCCACACCCCAACGATTCAACCCATACGGAAAAGCAATGGCCCCTCAAATGATGCTTCCACCCGGTATGAGCATGAATCCAATGGTTCTCCCATTTTCTCTTCAAGCAATGTACTCTAATCGGCTAATGCCTACTGTAGCTCATCAGTGAATACCATAACCTCTTCTTTTGTATTTTATTTGTTGTTGTAGTCCCCTTAGTGTCCCCCTCTTTTGAATTCGTGGTAACTATATAAATAAGCACGGGTTCTCTCTCCAGTGTCCTCTTGTCTAGTGATTCGATTCCACACCATCACCTCCTGTTTTATTTTCGGTCCATCTATTTCCCTCTCTCAATTTTATTGTTCTCAATTTAATTGTACGAGTTCTTTCTCCTGTCTCTAATTTTCTAATTCCCCCCATTTCCATCTTTCCCATTTTTATACGCCTTTCGGTCATCTCGGTTGCTTTACGACACCCATAACAAAATATCGTTTTTTCCCCCCTTCGTTTTCACTGTGACAATCCGATTCTCTGTAATAAAACACGTTGAATGGTTTTCTCTTTGTTTGCGTATGTTTTCTTGAGTGAAAAAGATGAATTTCGAAATTTAAGAAAAATGACAGAAAGATTGATGAACGGAGTGGAAGGGGGAGATGAAGAGACGCAGATGGATGAGGTCTAGTGGGACCAGAGGGGGGAGACAAAAAACATGAAGGAGCAATAATCAGACAATTTTCAGCATAGATCTGTAACTTTGGTTTGAAAGTGAATCGGTTACCTACAAAAAAATCTACTTTTGATGTTTCGTACGTTGCAAATGGAATCGAAGCGATTTCTTCTTATGGTAACTAACGAAAATTCTATGATCTCTCACAATTTATTCAAGTTTTTACAAGAATTACTGTTTCAGATTGTGAGTTTAACTTTTCCAAGTTTTTACCTTCAATACTGTTCCGAATAATTTACTATTTCTCGATCATTACAAGACAATGATGAATTTACTACCGTGTTCAACAATATTTCAGAAAAAACTAGGACATCGGACTGATTTCTTACAGTAACCCGCCCAGTGGAAACCCTCAGAATTAGTACGTCTTTCAGAGAATGTTATGTTTCACATTAACCAGATAAATTTATTTTTCGAGGAGTACTCCGATGTAATCACAAAACATTCTCACTTCTATGATCATAGCGCCTCTGTTTCAAGATGGAGATATTTGGAATTTGAAAATAAAACATACGTTAAAAGAACATTTACTATACACCAGTTTGATATCATGAAATGGTCCCAGGCAGTGTGTGTTTTTCGAAATTTCTTATTCGAAAATATGTATTTTCGAAAAAAAATTCGAATGATATTCGAATAATTTTTCGAATATTCGTTCGAACAGTTGTTCGAAATTTTAATCGAACAATTATTCGAACGAATTTTCGAACGAATATTCGAATGACTTTTCGAATATTCGTTCGAATATTCGTTTGAACATTTTTTTCGTTGAAGAGCTGGAAGATTTTGGATCCGAAGAACTTTAAAGATAAATATGAAATTTGAAATGATTTTCGTCCGTTTTTTTTTTTCAATTTATACTTATATTTTTGATTTAAAACTTTGCTCAACTTTAAAAAATGAAGATATGTGTCAGAACTATTTCGAATGTTTTGAACAGTTCAGATGGAAATTTATCCACAAAACTAGCAATTCTTACGAAAATTTTCCGTCTCCCGACGGAACAATACTTTTTGAAAAACAGTAAAAATTTTTAAATTTTATTAGAAACGATATTCGAAAATTGTTCGAATAAAATTGCCTTCGAATACTGTTCGAACAATTATTCGAATAGTTCGAATAATTATTCGAACATATTCGAATAAGTATTCGAACAAAATATTCGAACAGTATTCGAAAAATGTTAGAATAATTATTCGAATAAATTTTCGAACAATTATTCGAACGTTATCGAAAAACACACACTGGTCCCAGGTATGGAAATAAAGCCTTACTACAAATTTTTGTTTCAGACTGTTTATAAGTTAAGGAACACGATTTTTTTATAGTTCAGCCTCTTCTATAATTTCTAGCAATTTCCGTTTCATCACGTTTTTAAAGGCATAAGTTGAAACGTGTCACTAATGCCAATCGGACTATTTTTTTGGCCAAATTTCAATCAAATTTGCCTATGAAGAAATATCATTGAATTTCTCGAAACAACCATGCATTAAAACCAAAATCTGAAACTGAAATAATCACGATAACTTAGACTTGACCATGTTTTCCCACTGTTTCACCAAAACCATATTTAAACCGATTTTTTCCTAATAGTACTGCCTCTTCATTCAATATGTTTTGTTTTATGTTTCCGGTCCAGTATCTGACAATATTTTGCATATATAAGATGTGTATCAGAACTAGCTCCTCATAACTCCCATTTATCTTCCTCACAAAACCGTAATGTTTGAACTTGACCCCCACTCAACTCCATTTCTCCCGGATAAAAAATGTTCTCACCCACTCTCTCTCCAGAGGAATCATGAGAGAAGCAACAATATATTTTTCCAGCTACTCGTTTTCCAAAATGCAACTGTCATTCCGAAACTCTCATAAATCACAGCTCAATGTTGCCCACTTCAGTGAGAAGACTTCTTCTTCATCTCCGGCTCCCATTCCTTCCGTCTTCTTCCCATCTCCTCCCCCCACCCCGAGAACATAATTAATCAAACAAATCCGCCAAATAGCTGCTCTTTTCCAGTGCAGTAAACACATAGAAGACTCGGAGATTGATGAGTGTGTCGGCGGTAAGTGTTTGATGTGAAGGCCCGTCGCCGTCGTCTCTGACACTTACACGCAAAACCACTAGGCACCTCTTTCGCTCTCTATCGAAAATGCATCTGTTTTGAAACGAAGGTGTCGACGACTGCTTAGAGACGATAAGGCGTCTAATCGGTTTAATTAATCTCTAACAAGCGATGCGCTCCTCTTCGTCTTCTTCTCATTCGTCTTTTTGCTTTGGGGGCTGTCGGGACGAAGATATATGTGGGTACCTAGTCGAACTGACGAAGGAGGAGATGAACGAAAAAAGAAAGACAGCTGGCGAATAGGGCTCGTAAAACCATCTCGATGAGTTATTTTATAGTCGACCCCCCCTCCGGCGGCAACTGAGTAGAAGGGGGGAGGGATGATGTGAGTGTTTTATGGCTTACAGAGAAATGAGAAATGGTCCCGCTGTTTTGAGAAGAGAAATTTGAAACTCTCTCCGTTATTACTGTTTTAGGGTCTGATTTTTTCAAGGGACCAAGCGCCTTTCTCGATTGATATATGTGAGATTTTCTGAGAATTGTAAAAGTGAGGCAATGGAAAAAGCAAGACTACCAATCATATCCTTTTAAAGCCTAAATTAATAGAAATACTGAAATCGTCGATCGCATTCGTAGGTTTATGTCAAGAACTGGAAAAAATAACGAACTATGTATGGAATAAGTGACTCCAAACAGTTAGTTTCAGAAAACAGTAATTCACCAAATGTTCAAAATACATTACATTGGCATCAAAATTTTAAGATTTTCAAAAGATTTATGAAGATTTTGAAACAGGGACTACGGTTTTCCAAAATGTTGACATAGATAATTCAGATAATGTTAGAGAACAAATATCGGTTTCATCACAAGACCTAACGAGAATATGCACCATCTGAAACAGAAAAGTCATCCGATGAGGTTTACTAGAATTTCAGAGGATGATGATGCTGAAGTGTGTCCCGATTGTTAGTTCATGCGAAATAGGCAACAAGAATTAGAAAAAAAGATAATGCTTGAAGTCAGTAACCTAACAAATTTTCAAAAGTGCATAACTATATTCACTCACAGATTGGTTTCATTAATAACCGTCACTTGGAAACAGACAATCTGCAACAGTGAAGTCTTTCTATCTAGCTCAAGCACTTACTAACCAGGTCTCGAGACTTAATGACAAGAACATGAAACTGAAATATATTCAAAAATTACTCAAAATCTTGAGTAGCTACTCAAATATGTTTTGTACCAAACTTTGCCGATTAATTGATATCAAGTCTGCACGCTTCTCCGAAAAAAAAACCCTATACAGTGAAAATTTACTAAAGTTTCTACTGAATTACCACAATTTTGTTTTTCGTGAAAAAATTGTCGGTCCTAATATTTATGTATTCCATGTGGTACACCGCAAAATATGATACTACAGATGTAACTGAAATTAATGTGAAACGGGTACAGTAACCCAAGAAATTGACGAAGGCTTTGAAAACATTTTCGCTCACAAATTAACTTCGGGCATATCTGTACGACTAATTCTGAGACACGAAATTGTAAAAATGGCAACAGTGAAACGGTAACTTTCTGTGGTGAGACTATTGTCTCTAGTGGTTTTGGTAATTTAGGTCCCGCTGCAGAGAACTTAGCACTTAGCCCAACAAGCCTCAAGAAATACAAAAATACTGAAACAGTAGTATTTATTCCGAAATACTGTGTCGTGAGGTTTTGGTATAATTACAAAATTGTATCACGGAACGGTAGAAGACACAAACCAATATCTTTTAAAAAAGTTGTTTGAATTCATAATTTGTTGGAAGCATATCTAGAATACATTTTTAGGTTTCTATTACCGACCATGACGTCATTTTAGATTCCTTGCTTTCTAAAACCACTGTAACACCTAATTAGAACCTAAAAAAATCGAGTTGCTGAAACTGTATTTACCGTTTCTCATATGTTTTTTGGAGCACCAGTGAGAAACAATCATAATTTTGTCCGTTCTGCATTTCTTAGTAAATACTATTTCATAATCAACACAGTGGAACAAAACCAATGTTGTGATCTATCTCTCTTAAAACAACTGTCTTCTCCAACAAATCTCTGATAAATCAGATCGAAAGGTCAGATTGATGGGGGATATCTTCTTATCAGAGAGAAAGAGACATTCTGATTGGAAAATATTTGCTGGACAACCGATGTGGGCTTTAGGAAGAATTCATGGGAATCATTAGAACATTTCGAACCTAAAATCTACAGTAATCCTATGGAGCTGAAACTGTATCCCACCAACCAAACATCTAGCTCCCTCTAATTGAAAACCCCGGTGGCGTCTCGTCGATCATCATATCATCATCATCTTCCCCCTCTACTCAAAAATCTCTTCTGACAACTCAAGTCAATTTTTGAACGATGACAGATAAGCATCGGGTTGGTAGTGCTGACAAGTGGGGCTCTATGATGTTTTGTTTTGTGTCTGTGTGTGTTTGAGAAGCGTCAGGAAGGCCTTCTCCATGTCATCTCATCTTGAGTTATCGACACGGGTCTTGCAACGAAGATTGATTACTCATGTTAGGACGACAATCAATCAATCGACACACTGCCTTCTCGCCGCCGCCACCACCGTCGACGTCGTTTGTCGTTTCTCATTCTCCATCTCCCGACAAATTCGTTTTGTTTGGAGAAGAGGAAGAAAAATACTCAAAAGTTAAAATGGCACCGTTTCGGATACACTTGTTCCCCCTGAAAAAGGCACAAAAAATAGATATGGGGGGAGAAAACGACGATGGATGGCACACCAGTTGGGAAGGGGGGATGATTTATGAGTGCGGAACATTTTCGGCCGGGGGCCCCCGTCCAAATCCTGACGGCCAGGGGTGAGAGGCAATCACTCTTGTACTCTTTTGAAAAATTGGTATGTGCCACTGATCCGTCAGACACACCACATACACACAAAACGGGCGGTGTCGTTTTGTGTTTTTCGGGTTTCAAAACGTGTTGAAAACGGGATCGCAGTTTTAGGGATCCGAAAATATCCGTTGCGATCTATTATGAACCGGACTCATGACAGGTAATCATCATCGATCATCTTCATAGTGTGTGTGCTGCTTTTAAGGTGTAATAAGGTGATGACTGACAGTTTTGTTGAACTACTGTAGAGGCAGAGGGGGGAACGTTTTGAAAAAGACGAAGAAGACATCAAAGAAGAGAGGAACGAGTTTGGTTTTACAGTTTCAGAACTATGTTAAGTGTAGGGCAAAGTGGGGATTGGGATGATCAAGATTTAGTGCAACATTCTAACAAGGGAACCCCAAGCACTTGCAAGTTTGGAATTTGATGAGAATGCTACCATATGTTTATCTAGGTCTGAATAGACTCCCCTGAAATTTTTGGAATCCGCTCGGCACTTTGAACCGAGATATGAGCCCCCAAAGTTCCCAGCTCCTTAACCATAGGAAACCTACTTTCAATTGTGGAGTGAACCTCCGAGCTATCATTGCAAGCCGATTCCACGTGCACAGGTAGTTGGCGTGCGGACCGCATGCGGATTCAGTCCTATTTTCCGTCCGTATAGAGTCCGCGGCGGAATTATGGCCCGCTACGGATTGTAGATGGACGCAGTGTGGACTTCGGGAAAAGAGGAGGAAGTGGGCGGCAGGCGTCCGCGCGCGGACTCAGCGCGGACCGTATATGGATTGGCGAAATAGTCCGTATGGACTGGCCGCGGCGGCCGCTTGCAGTAGCTCTTCCGAAGCTCTCGGACTCCTCTCGGATAATGATAATTTTTGCAATCATTTACGGAGATTTTACTTTTCTTTCCCTATTTTTCGAAAGTTTCGCCTTTCTTTATGTTTTTTATATTGAAATTTCTTTAAATTAATTTTTTCGTGAAAAATTCGTGCATTTTACTGTGAATGATCAAACAATTATTGTGTTTTCAGTCTGTCCGATGATCCCAAAAAGAGAGACATCGGCGATAGCTGAAATGGAATCTATTCTTCGATTTCCTCAAAGGTTTGTGATAGTATTCAACATTCTCTATTCAAAATAATTTTTTTCAGTGAGGAAAATCGATAAAATTGGTAGGAACTCCTTCTCAAACACGACATCTGTATTTGTCCGAGGGAGGAACTCATTTTCAAAAGTAAGTTAACTGAATAAATATTTCTTATTCCGCATTTAATTGATTTTTTTCAGAAATACAAAGGGAAAAGCGGAAATCAACGACTGGAAATTGCTTCTACGACAATTGGGTTTCGATGGATTTCAAGGACACGACTGCCCGACAAACTAGTGATTTCTATGTCTAATTTGCTATGTTTTCTTATTTTCATTATTTTAATGTTCCTTTTTTCTTTCTTTAAATAAAATAGTAATTTTATCACTGATCTTCCTTGTTAAATGACGATCTCAACCGGGGAACAAAGTAGGGAAGGGGCTGGCGGTGGGAGGGAGAGAAGCAACTTTTTCGGCGCGCGGGCTCGAAACGGACCGTATATGACGCACACATATCGTCCTTAGCTACTTCTTTTTGAGTCCGGCGCGGACGCGTATATGGTCCGTATTTCGTCGCTGGCCAACTACCTGTGTGTTTCGACTGATGTGGCGGCGCAGCAGGTTGAGCGCTTGTCTACTATGCGGAGGCTGTTCGGTTCGGTTCCACATTACCTATTTTTCTTTTTTTTTCTTTTTTTTCGTCTGGAATTTGCTATTTTAAAAAACGTTCATAAAAGTTTAAATAAATCTTTGATCTTGTTCTACATGCGGCTCAGCCAAAAGATCTTTCTGGAACAGTCGGATTTCCAGTATAAAAGGGTCCCCGAAATAGAGGTTAGTTCACTTTATTCATTTTAATTTCGCTATGTCGGCTCTGCTCATCTGGGATGTCGTTAACGAAGTTCTGCTCAACAACAATAGCCCCAAGAAGCGACAATTGGACAGGAGAGCGTCAAAGTTGGTTCAACATTTGGTCAGCATTCTTCACGAATACGAACAGGGAGAACTGGAAATGGAAGAGTCGTCAGAGGTGGATCGCGTTGAAGATGTTGAAATGGATCACAACTATGATCCTTCCATCGATTCGGGTGTCAGAGTTTTGCTTCCTACCGATCCCGTTAATCCGAAGATGTGCCTTATTGGAGATCAGCTGGTTGACATCAACGATGCCGAGAAAGCAGTTGCATATTACGGTAGTTTTGGGGACGCCAAACGGAATGGAAAAACACGGCCATCCTTGAATACTGTCAACAAGAAATTTCCCTTCATCAAGACTGAAATGCACTTGCGGAGACTTGCGGATCTGGAAAAATACGGTAAATTACATGACTTCGTTGTAATCACTGATTTCTATTATATTTCTAGGCGTCGAGATCAACGCTAACAATGCGATCGAGTTCGTGTCCGAAGAGATGTACAAGAAAGTGTCCCAGCATATGGATGATGGTCATATAATCCACAACCGGGATCTTGGCCAGATTGCAATGGACATTGTGGCCCAGAACAATCTTCAAATCCGATTCAGCGCCTCCAGTTCTTGGATTGATGCATGGAAACGGGCACACAGATTATCATCCAGAAGAATAACGAAGTTTGTTTCGCGAAAACGTTTTGTGGATGCCGCCGAGATTCAAAAGAAGTCCGAGGAATGTGTCAAGCAAGTGAAAACATTGATGACAGGATACAGCAATCATCAAGTCTACAACGCAGATCAGTCAGGATTCGTGTTCGAAATGCATACAATGAGAACATTGGCTAGAACTGGTGCCAAAGATGTCCCCGTTGTAGTCCGCTCTGAATCGAACATGAAACGTTCCTACACTGTTATGCCGATGATCAATGCTGACGGTGGATTTGCTCCAAAGATGTTTGTCGTGCTCAAGGAACCGGGAGGCAAACTTCCTGCAAAAGGACACTTTCCAGTACCAAACTTGGTCGTCAAGGCATACACGACACATATGATGACAAAAGGACTCATGTTGGAGTTCTTCCAGGAGTGTGTGTTTGACAAGGACATGCCTGACGATCTGTTATTGCTCTTGGATAGTTGGACATCGTGGAAGGACATTGCTGCAATCGACTCGGTGAAACCTGCTTCAACGTCGCTGAAAACAGTCACTATTCCTCCCGGTTGCACAGGAAAGATTCAACCTCTCGATGTTGGAGTTTTTGGACAATTCAAAAAGATCATCAAGGCGATCAATGCTTATGCTCAACGAAACTATCCCAACTTCCATGTAGCTGTACGCGATAATATCCTCAAGGTATCTCCCAAAGATAAATGAATAGTTTTTATAGTGTGGTTTGCAGGTTATATCGTTGGTATTCTGGCAAATGTCACATCCAAGTCTCAAGGAATGGGTCAAAGAAGCTTGGTTCCTCCCTGGATACCTCAACTCCCATCCACTTCCGTACGACACTCCATTCGATCTTCTGTTTCCACTGGATGTCGCCGGGCATTGTGAGATTCCATCGTGCAAAAATTCATCGTTCATTCGCTGCCTCTATTGTCAGAAAAATATTTGTTTCTCTCATTTCATAGAAGATTATCATTATACCAAATGTTAATAAACTTTTATGAACGTTTTTTAAAATAGCAAATTCCAGACGAAAAAAAAGAAAAAAAAAGAAAAATAGGTTATGTGGAACCGAACCGAACAGCCTCCCTCCGCATAGTAGACAAGCGCTCAACCTGCTGCGCCGCCACATCAGTCGAAACACGTGGAATCGGCTTGCAATGATAGCTCGGAGGTTCACTCCACAATTGAAAGTAGGTTTCCTATGGTTAAGGAGCTGGGAACTTTGGGGGCTCATATCTCGGTTCAAAGTGCCGAGCGGATTCCAAAAATTTCAGGGGAGTCTATTCAGACCTAGATAAACATATGGTAGCATTCTCATCAAATTCCAAACTTGCAAGTGCTTGGGGTTCCCTTGTAAATGAAAATAAACATTTGAAATCATTTCCTGGAAAAGATAGGCTTGAATTACACTGGGATCCAAGAAGGTGATCGAAAGAATACTGAAACGGTAACTAACTCTGGTTAGAAGGAAGTGACAAAACTTATGGAATGGTTCTAGCAATATGATCCAATCCCCTACTTTTTTCAGAACGTTGAGTTTTTGATTGTTTCGATTCGAAAGTTTCGAACAGTTGTCAGAATTTCAGCTTGAGCTAATTTCACAACTTTTTAGTTTGATAGAAATACTGAAATTAAGAAATGAAACAATTGTCGATTCTTCACAAATTACCAATGATGATTAAACTTCTCACAAGTGAGTCGACAATCTGAAACCGAAACTCATTTCTCCTAAAAACTTACGGATAATACGCAGCGTTACCTTTTTTCGGATTACTTGAAGCGGTAGTTTTCTGTCCAACGTAGACGTCTGATCAACAAAACTTACATCGAACCATCGAAACTGTTAAATTTTCAGAAATCCGGATGAGGCATTGAGTGAAAAAGATGCTCGGGTTCTTACTTCTTTGTTGAATCAGAAAATATACATAATTGTTTCGAGCGCTGTTTCATTAATACAATTTTCAAGTGAGCTGGTAGCACAGCGAACAGAACAGAAATCAGGAGTGGTTGGTTTACTTACTTTATCCTTGAAACTGTATCAATATTGTGATTTTACCTAGCATTCCTCGTAGAAAAAACTCATGTTAATATACGCTTCTCTATTTTTTTCCAAGATAACCAAAACTAAACCAAAACAATTCACATCCAGGGGAGTTGATCCATACCAGAAACGGCAACTATTTAAAAAAAAGTACTTTTTCAGGGAGATGTTAACATTTATGGGTTTCAATATAAGACGGTCGAAATTACGCAGTTTTTTGCTTACGCATTTATTTTCTAAAAAAAAACTGAGAAATTCTGTTCTGAAGCAAATTCTTTTTCTTGTTTCAGATTTCAATCAAAAACGTGTGAAAAATAATCATCTAGACACAAATTTACTACGTATCGGTTGAGCCACGTCATTCTCTGTTCCTGTTTTCCAGAGTCGATATCGATACGGACATTGTATCAAGCCAAAACATTGTAAATTCTGTTCCTTTCAATTCAATCTTCAAATTCAATCAAATCAATCGAGGAAATTATGGATACTCAAAGTTATCGCAATGAAACAGTTATTTCAGTTTTGCAATCGAAACGAGAAATGAGAAATGTATCAATAATCGTACTATTTCAATAGGCTTTCAAAACTGCTGATTGATTTTTTTTTCATTAGTTGAATGAAATTAACAACTGGTCCTCAAAGAAAAATTGAAAACCCATTTGACAAAATTGGACCCATAGGACGACCCAATAAAAAAAACTAGCAATAAACCATAGAAATTAACTTCCTGAAACATTGTTTTTTTATTTCAAATTTTGACAGAAAACATGGATTTCAAAAAATAATCTTACTGTGTCTAGAAGACTTAAAATAGTTTCAATAGTTTTATTTTTTGATGTTGATGTATTTTTTGCCGAAATCAAACTATAGCTTATTGTTAGGGCGTCTCCAAAATCCTTATTTTCAAAACCAAAATAAGTGACTCCTGCTCACGGTTTCAATTTCTCAATAAACTGGCTAAAACAGTAACATTTCCGTTTTTGGCAGCGTGAACGTTTTCTTCTCTCTTCAGACGAAGAAAAATTCAAAATTCAGCCCATCTGTCTTCTTCTCCTTAAATTTGATTCCATCTCCTCCTCCCGCCAGCCACCACACGGTATATGTACATACAATTCATCCCATTCCCCTTTGTGTCACTCACAGAATGACATAAAAGAAAACGTATGCGGATTTTATGACTTTTTTCTCTTCTGGTGGCAAAGAAAAACGATACGAGTTAGTAGTCCGTCACGCATCGATGATAAAATCTGCCTTTTTTGAACTTGAACTTGTGTGTCGACGGAACAAATTATTCATTGGGGACTGCTTGGATTGTGATGAAAACAGACATGTCGAGTGACAAATGAGACGAGAGTCTGTTGCTCGTCTTCATTCTTCATCTCAACACAGCCCCATCACGAAAAACAAAAACTCCTTCTCTGTATATATCTACAACAATCGCACCCATTCATCAGTTTTTCTGCAACTGGGACCTATCGATCATTTCTTTTCGCCTTCTCCTCCCCTCTCCTCGTCGTTGTTGCCTTCAAAATTCGGTGTGTCGATGGAAAATGCGCGAAGCAGCAACAATAAGACAAACGATCTTCTCTTCTTCAAATCGACGACAACGATTTCTTCATCTTTTGGGTGACAAGCACCAACTTTCCGGGTGCCCCAACAATCATATTCTTGGGCTGTGCGATGATTGATTGGAAATATAGCGTTGATGACATATGATAATGATGGAATACCCCTTGATGTATCTATATCATCATAGCCTCTCCTCCCCCCACTCCCCCTTTCCTCCTGTCGTTGATCTTCAAGTCTTAATGGTCAAATAAAAACATAAACAAAGTGGAGAGAGGGGATGGATTTTTATTTTTCAAAAGTTGAGGGACGAACTTTTGGAGTCTCATGATCATGGTGCCTGGATGAAAATGGGTGGAAAAACCTAACGATCTAGGAATTTAATGAGCTGTATATCATTTTCTGAGAACAGTAAAAACTGGAATCACAGGTTTTAAAAGTATTTAGAAATGTTTAATTTCAATTGTTTTTTTCAGCGCGAACGAAAGCCAAAGCACGACTTCAATGAATGCAGGTCATGAAACCGAAACAATTTTGCAAGTATTTTCAAAAAATGAAAATTTCGAACTACTCATATTGCGTTCTTTAAAGGCATTCTTTAATTTGGTATTTAACTGAAATCATTGAGCTGAAATGTGAAAACCTATCAGAAGTCTATAATTACTTCAGTGAGCCATTCATAACTTAACCTTATAATGAGGCGGAATTCTATAATTTTCTGAAATTATACCCTCTTAATCTCAACTGACAAGTTACTGTCACAGTGAAATTTCATCTTATTTTCAACTCTTGCCAGGGGCCAACAGATGAGCGAGTGTTGTGAAAACTAAAAATCTGTATCCAATCCGAGTTTTTTAAAATTTGATACTTCTCCAAAATGCAATGGAATGCCAATTTCGTATGAACAGATATAAAAACTCAGAAACACAAAACTTCTTTCAATCAGTCAACTTGGATTTGTTCTCTAATTGTAACAGCCTTAAACCTATACCACTGACTACACAACTAAACCAAATAAATTATCCATCTGAAACAGGGGAAAAAAGTTTCAGAGAAATAACTTAGAGCAAAATATGGTTTCCTGTTTCAACAGTAGAACTTTGGTGTTTCTGTAAAATATGTATCAATGCGAACAGTTTTCTATATTCAAAAACGAAAATTCAGAAATCAAATTTCCTGAAATCTCGGTATTTCAGATTGCCCGTTTCTCAACATTCATGATTAGTTTTTGTATTCCAACTGGTTCGTTCAATGCATACTTGCAAAATATCGGCCCGTCCCGGCTCGGCCCGTCGGCCCGGCCCGGGCCGGGCCGGGCCGGTAGAGAAAGTTGCCGGCCCGGAGTCAAAAAATGAGCACAATTTTTTCACAAAATTTTTCGAAATTTTTTGAAATTTTTATCAAAAATAGTCAAAAATCCTATGTAAACTTGAGTTTTATCGATATGTAAAAACATTTTTTGCGAAAAAATCAAAAAAATTTTCAAAAAATTCAAATTTTCAAATTTTTGTACTGTGACCCGGGCCGACCGGGCCGGTGAAAATTCTCAAATCGGCCCGGCCCGGCCCGGCCCGTTGCAAGTATGGTTCAATGGATAGAGGTCAGACATGGGAGAGTTCAACCAAACAAAACATAAATATAACGCCCAAACCCGATTTTTTTGTTGGAGACTCATCTTTAGAGATTCTGTGCTTACCATTATCACGGTTTCACCCAACTTATTTCAGAAGTTGATGAAACCGTATTTTTTGTAAGATTGACTAATGTTTAAAATATTTCAATATATAACATCAAGTTTCGGAAGCATCAAAACAATTATTTGAACCAAAACTGACGAATTTTCGAAACAGCAAACAAACTGTTGAATAAATTGCGGGATATTCAAAATGGATCACTGAAAGAGAGGATTCCTGGGGTCCTGGTTCACATATTTACGATTGTTCCAGCAAACTTTGAAGTGATATTTCCAAAATTTAGTGTTTCAGAAACATTGTTTATTTCTATTTCTGCATTGTTTAACGATGAATTTAAGGTATCATAATCGAGTAGACATGAACTTGAATATTGACAACACAATGTTTACAGGAACACGATGTTAGTCTACTGGCCTTCATAATTACTATTTCATTGATAAGACTAATAGCTTGGTGAGAAATCAGAGATAATTACAATGAGAATACATGGCTTGTTCAAACTTCAATTGTTTTTTTTTCAATCTAGAACGGTCTGACTCAGAACTGTAGCAATAAACTGCTGAAAGCAGAAAAATTATAAAAATGGTACAGTAGGGTGCTAGATATACGCCCAGTTCTTATCAGGAATGATTTGAATCTGGTAGTTTATATGATGCCAAATTCTTACGAGGGAACCGGGGCGGTCGTAGGGCCGACCGAGCCCGCGGTTAAACCAAAAGGGCTCAATTTTCAAAATCCAACAAATCTTCTGGTTCTCTACATGGCCGTCTGAAGAAGCGAAAACTTTCTATGGCTGGAAACTCGAATTTAAAATGGGCGCGCGGCCTAGGAAGGAACTATTCAAATCGGACAAAAAAAAACAAAAACTAACCTTTGTAATCGTACCGGTAACTTTTTGTTCCTGTTGTTCACCTTTTTCAGTTTCATTGAACTGATTTCTATTTTTGCTAAATGTCATAGACAGTAATTCTCTCACTTCGTAGGTATTCAAACAAGAACTATGACGTGTCAGACCAACGTTGAAATGGAACAACAAAATTGTAAAAGATACAGTATGACTACAGCTGGAGTACATTATGTTATCAGATCACATGCTTATATAATTTTCCTACATTCTTCAACAACATAATGACCTCTGATCATCTGGAATGACCGTAACCTGCCACCTACGTCACCATCAAGTTTTCCAGACCAACATACATAATTAATGACCTACAGCGAATCGATAATCATAAATTTTATCTCTAGTCAAAACAAACAAATCAAGTTCTGTCTCTTTTTATATTCCATTTTCTTGAAAACGATTTCCGCAAAAACTTCTTGGCCACATAAATAAATCATTTTGTGATACTGTCATCACCATCATCATCACTCCTACGCATTCTCTCTATCAACTGGCTTTCTATCTTCTTCTCGGTGGGAGAGAGAGAAGACGCAAGTCTCTTTTGTATTTGTACAAAAATGATTAATTATTTGATGTCAGTTTGCGCCTTTAGGGTTATCAATCAAGCTAAGAATAACATTTATATTATTCGATCTGTGTGTGTGAGAAAAGAAAGAAAGAAAGAAGAGAAATGAATGATAAGGAAAGAAGGTGTACGGTAGGATGGGAATGTGTTGAGAAGAAGGGAGAGAAAGAATTGGACCAATGAACTTGTCACAAGAAAGGTGTGATGATGACCTGAATGGTCAAATGATGTCGAGAAGGAAGTACTGTAGAAGACAAAGAAGAAAAAGAGAAGGTTACCGGTTATTAATAACTTATCAAGCGCATTTGATCAAAATCAATTCTTGAAAGGTATTTGGTTTGGGGAACAATTTCAATGCAATATCATAAATATTTTATTTATTTATTACAGACAGCGTATCATCTACGTTAGAGAAGCTGAAATTTTCAAACCGAATTTTTAAAAAAACAACTCTCATGAATTCCGTGATCAGATTTCAAAAAACACTGTTACAGAAAATCTTGAATGGAAGTTAAAAATTTTTGTAGGATTCCACTATTCGCAAAAATCTTTAAACAGCTTATCGAAATATTCAGATAGAATAAAAACACATATTCAGAAATTTTTTCAAAGAATCCCGCGAAATAACATTTGATTTTGATAATAGGCTTCAAAATAACATTCTGAAACTGGAATCTACAAAACTTCCAGAGGGTATCATTGAACACAAGGAACATTCACAGGTTGTTTCATTAAATTCAATTAATTTGGAATATCAAAAAACAATCAATTACGAAACAAAATATGATTTTTTTAATGTAATTAACTCTGAATTCTCACTTAATAACCTAGCACCGCAGATTCGCATCTTCCGTATCATCATTCCAGATGAGCTAATTATGTACCAATTAGTCGATAATCACAGTGGCAAAAAACGTGGCAAACATTTTTGTTTAGAGATAGAAGCTTAGATGATGTGAACGCTGTAGACTGATAGAACAACATTTTTGTATTTTTTTTTGTATGGACACTACCACGAAAGGTACAGATAAAGAAACCCATTACTCTCTGAAATCGACTAATTTCAATGCAAATTAGCGAAATTTTGAAGATTTTCACTTTGACAATCAATAACTTTCAAGATAGTGTTCCTATAAAAAATGGTCAACTACAAAAATGATGTACTCTGTTCAACCCATACAAAATTGAATTTATTGGACAATCAGATGACACCGAAATATACTGTCAAAGTTGATACCTTTTTGTCCGGTACTGTAACTTATGATTCTTCAATGAAACAGAGAAAAATCGAATCATTTATCACAAGTATCACATCACGCACGACAGACTTACGGACCCTTAGAAAAAATACTTTTGTTTCTATTCAGTTCATAGTAGGAAAATGCTGCATATATGACGATTTATTGAAAAAACCAAATTTTGAACATTAACAACTTCTAAATCCAGAAAGGATGTGTAGGAAAACAGTCAGAGGGCATTCGTCTAGAAGAATCAAAGAAAAACAACTAAACAGCGTATGACTTCTCAATGAAACAGTTTGGATTATTTTCATCATAAGTCGATAGCCTACTGAAACAATATTCTGTTACAGAGTGATTTCAATTCGGTTACGCTGAATATTATTGGTGATCCGATTCCACAAAACTCGAAAAACATTGCTGACGAACTATTATTGTCTGTATGAAACAGAATGAAATGATAAAATCGTTCAGATTATTTTTTACTCAAGTAAGGATCCCAAAAAAACTTGATGAAACATGCTTTTTTTTGGAAATACGAGTATAACTTTCCGTTTCAGAAATGATGTTTATAGAATTTGTTTTTATGGCACAATCTGAAAATACTTTTCTTCTTCAAATTGAAAGTATATTTTACTTCGCTCAACAAACGACACAGGTTTCTTCCATTGTATTCTTAAAAGCTGTTCTCGAAACAGCGCCAAAATTATTATGTGTGACTGTTTAGAATACACCAAAAACCTACGAATCTACAAAATAGCTGTTTATGCAATTTTGGAAATTTGGAACAGACATGCTCTGTTTAATGATAACTATTTATTTTGACACTTTAAGCAACAATCAATAACAAAATAAATGGTATGGTTTTCCTATCTAATTAACTCATCAAAACACGTAGAATCACGGGTTAGAAACTTCTGAATTCCTCCAGCTGAGCTAATTACATACCAATTAGTCGATAATTACAGTGGCAAAATACGCGACAAATACTTTTGCTATGAGGTAGAAACTTATGTGATGCGAATCTATGTTTTTGTCAAAGCTGAATTTAGAAACTAGACACTGAACACTATTAACTTTCCGTTCAATCCAGAAAACGGATCGGTTTGATTAGTGACTAATACCTCAATTTCCGAAACAAAACTGAAATTATTCTTATATTCGTGGAGTCTGTAGCAATGCCCGCATATTTTGAGAAATGAGAAAAATAGAGGCCAGCTCCTAGACAAAGTTCACTGGGCCAGTCTGATTGAAACAATATATGACTTCTCATTGAAACCGCTCGGATTAAATTTATTTGGTCTCTAGCCTACTGAAAAAATATCCTGTTACAGAGTGTATTCTAGTCGGTAACGATAACGTTGAACATTAGTGATGATTTGACAATTCTATGAAATGACTATTATTTTCTGGTTAAAATTGAATGGTATAGATGTCTACACATTGTTTCTTTAAACAAGGAATGATCCTAAAAACATACTTTTTTTGGTGGAATGACTGTAATTTTCCGCGTCAGAATTTGTTTTTATTGGCACATTTTGCATAATATTTCTTTCTTTTTCAAATGGAAAGTATAATTTACTCCGTTAAGACACATATTTTTTTTTGGTTGTTGGAAAGTACATATTATTTCTCCAATTGATTTATCTCTTAAAATCTGATCATGAAACAGTACAGAAATATGGAGCTAATTACATACTAATTAGTCTCGATAATTACAGTGGCAAAACAGGCGGTAAATATTTATGCAATGAGCCGAAAACTTATGTGATGTGAACGGTTCTGAAACGCTATAGAGCTTGAAAATCACGTTATTTGAACTTCAATAAAACAGAACAAGATAGCACCATGTCCAGTCCCTCAGCACGAATTGCCGATAATAATACGTCACGCTGTAACAGAAAACTTCTTGTTTTTATGCAGTTCATCGTAGCACGATTTCATATCACGACTTGCCAACCGGGCCGAAACGGGCCGATACGGGCGGGCGCGTTACTAGCGTCAAAATGAATATTATGAGCTGAAAAATATACCAAAAAGTAGATCGAGTTCTATGCCCGTGACCTACACCGGGCAGGATGGCTATTCGTTAATCTGCCGCGGGCCGGGAAAAAGTGCCAAAAACGCGAAAATGGCCAAAAAAGCCATTCTAGCACGGCCCGCGGCATATTAACGAATAGACATCCGGCCCGTAGTAGGTCACGGACAGAGAACTCGTCGAGATCTACATTTTGATATATTTTTCAGCTCAGAGTATTGAGCTTTGAGTGAGTTACGAGCCGGCCCGTGTCGGCCCGTTTCGGCCCGGTTTGCAAGTACTGGGCCTGGCTGGTTGGAACAATATATGACTTCTCAATGAAACAGCTCGGATTATATTCTCAAAAGTCGTTCGCCTATTGAAAAATATCATGTTACAGAGCGATCGGGGTTGTTTAATATTATTGGTGATCCGACATTCTTTCTGAAACTGAGCTGTCGTACAATTGTTGTCTGTTTAAAATGTAGTGGAACCCATGGAATCTACACATTGTTTTTGACCAAAGTAAAAATCTCAAAATAACTTAATGAAACATTATTTTTTTTGGTGCAACAATTGCAATTTTCCGTTTCTAAACTACAATTTCCAGAATGTTTTATTAATCAATAATTTGTTTTATTCTATTGTATTTTTAAGTCATGAGTCCAAAATTGAAATCATTTTCTCGATAATACCATTTCTTAAAAGCTCTTCTCGAAACAGCACCAAAATACGTATGTTACAACAAAAATAGACGAATCTATAAAAGAACTGTGTGAAATATTCGTCATCGTTCCCTATTATTATTCGTAACTCTTTTCTTTTCCACCTATTGTTCCCCCGCACTCTCTTTCATCAAACAATAAATTATGAGAAAAATGCAAAAATGGAGAGAACAAATGAAACTTTTGTTGTTGTCGAGTATAAAAGTGTCCGCTCAAAACCAGTTGGACACAAACCAAATCATCTGGTTCATCATGCAATTCCTTCCCTTTGTCGTTCTTGTTCTTTCGATTGCCTTCGTTTTGGTGGCTGCTGCTCCAACTACCCAATCAGAATCCCAGTCCTATTCTTTCCATCATAATAACCACTGTAATAACAATTCGAGAACAGTCAATAATGTCAAATTTGAGAAAATTAACTGCACGGTGAGGTAATTAATCAACTAAATTAGAAGTTCACCAATAAATTACAGGCGGAAGGAACATTGACAGTGAGCAACGGTGAAGTTTGCACTGTTTCCACCTACAAGAGGTCCACTGTCACCGTGATTCCACTTCCTGAAGGAGCAACAGAGGATCCACTGAATGGTGTTGCTCAGTGCACAAAGACACCGTAAGACTTCACCTCGAGCTTCGTCAAATAAATAAGTTATATTTTCAGATGTGACGTCAAGGAGGCAATTACTGTTGACTGCTCTGTTGCGTTCACTGAAAAACAAATTTCTGATATCCTCACTAATACACGTTCTGATTAAAAATTGAATGCACATGTATTGATAAAAAGGCTGACTGTCCAATAAATGAACTATTCTCTAAAGTTATTGACATTTCATGATTAAAACATACATTTTCAAAAAAAGGTTAAAAGACGTGAAAAAAAAGAAATTTGATTTTAGTAATCTTTCCTTAGTAATTGCTTTTAGTGTTCAGACTCACTGTTAACCATTTCTTGTAACAGTGAGGTTTTCTATTTGACAGTAAATTTTAGACACTTTTTCTTTTCAATTTTACATATGCACTTTCCACGAATTTTGTTAAATCCCTTTGTTGCGACTATTAAAACAATGGAAATACATCAAAAATCGTTTTTTAAACCTGATGAAATTGTTACTGTTTCTGTGTTTGCAAATGAGAATCTCATGAAAACTGGTGTAATTCTCCGTCTATGTGTGCTCAGTTTTTTTCAAAATTTAAAATCAATTATCCAAGGTCAACTTCGAAACAATCTTTGTCAATTATCAAGTTTCACAGCAGAAAATGTTCGTTCCTCAATCGATGGATTGACACGTAATTTCCAAAACAGGTATACGTGCACTTGCTGAAACAGTAACAAAACTGCAACAGCAACAAAAAATGTGGTTTCTTGCTCACCATCCGCCATAACCAACCAATCTACGAAATAACTTCCTAAAAATTCGTCATGTTTTGTTGATTAGTCGTCGTTATTCAATTCTAATTTTAGCCTTTTACACATTGTTCCCACAGACAGTTTTATTTTGAAATCTAACTTGTGACACACAATTCTAAAATGAAAATCTTGCTCTGCTCTGTAGTGTTGCCCAAAATTTCCTTACTTATATTTGAAACCATTTCAAATCCTGATTAGACGAGAAAACACAATACAATAGTGTGATAACTACAGTAATTTGACTAAAAGTTCAATAGTGAAGATTGACGATCACTTGACACAAAGAAATGGTTCAGATTGCACTGTCTTTATATACAATAAGTACTGTAATTTTGACTTCCACTATTCAATGATCCACTCAATGGAATTGCTCAATGCACCAAGACACCGTAAGACTTTTGCTGATACTTTAGAAAATGAATGTATGATTTCAAATGTTGTGATGTCACTGAGCCCATTACTGCCGACTGCTAGCATGAAGTTCAAGAAATGTTGTGTTGCACAAAACAGATATAACGTCCAAATTGTTCATAGTTGATTTATTGAAATAGTAGATTCATACTAACTTTTGAACTGTTCAGGTGATTTCAACGATGGATTGCAAAAACTAACATTATTGTTTTTTTCTTTCCATGATGAAACACGAAAAATTAAAAACAGTAATTACGATATTGTAACTAATCCATTTAGATACTAAAACAGTTTTTGTATAAAATTATCTTCTAACTGTAAGATACTGTAAGATACTGTACTGTACTGTAGATACCGTAGAAAATTTCAACGGCGGATTGCAAAAACTAACATAATTGATTTTTTCCTTCCGTGATGAAACACGAAGAATTAAAGACAGTAATTACAATCATGTACATATTTACCGTAAAAACTCTATTTGAGTTGCATGCAACTCTATTGTTCAAAGGGTCCGTCGGAGTGCAACTCTATTAGAGGGGCAATTCAAATAGAGGGTGCAACTCTATTGTTCAAAATGTTTTTTTAAAGATAAAATTTTAATTTTAAGGCGTAATTTTTATAACTTCAATTAACAAAAAAACTAAAAATGAGAAATTTTAAATGCAGGCGCGGTGTTTGCGTACTGACAGGGGCACCTCTATTAGAGGGGCAACTCTATTAGAGGGGCAATTCAATTAGGGGGTGCAACTCTATTATTCAAAGCGTCCGTCGGAGGGCAACACTATTAGAGGGGCAATTCAAATAGAGGGGCAACTCAAATAGAGTTTTTACGGTAATCCATTTCTTCACAGATGCTAAAACTATTTTTATAAAAAAACTACCTCCTAAGACATTCCGTTTCCAAAACAATTCCCTGAAACAGCAAACAAATGACTGTGAATGGTATGCACACCAGAGTTGAGAGAAGTATGGGGGGGTACTAACACACACACAAGGGGAGAAACGATGGGGACCATGAGTCATTGACAACAGAGTGATCGTATTTCCCGCACTGTTTGTTTGTTTGTTTATTGTTTACGTTGAATTAATTATCAATTTTATTGTTTTAACTAATTAGTTCTCATCCACTAATTAGTATTCCATTAATTATTTCAAACAATTAAAACGTAAGTGGTAATTCCAGAAGTTTTACACGTGAACATTATTATCTTGTCACGTGAGCAGTTGATATACTTAATTCATTTTTGTTTTGATTACGCTGATGCATTTTTTTTTTGTTTTCATTCAAACATGAACTTGACCATAATATACAATGTTATTCTCAGAAAAGGGGTGTATTAGGCACAAAATACTACTTTCATGCATTTTCACACTTTTTCAATGTTTTTAAGGTGACTTACCACTAATCACGAGCCTGAAAAGGGGCGGAGCCTAATGGAATGGTATTTAAGACAGCTTATGCGTACCTAAATTATCATTCTGAGAAAAAATTAATGTGAGTTTTTATTTTATTTTCATTTATTTATGGCTATTGTTTTTAATTTCCAATATTTATTCTACAATTATAACATTAATGTTCCAGAAAATGGCTAACTATAAGAGAATACTGTTGACAATTTCACATGATGAAGTTCAAATAGACGATCCAACACTCCCATCAACTGATGAATCATCTCCTGATGAGATAGATGCCAAGGAAAACCTTCCGAGTCAAAAGGTACATAAAAATATTTAAGTTTCAATTTACAAGTATTAATATTTCAGCTCGAGTCAAAAAATATTGTAAAAGTTTTGAGAAAGACATTTGACGAGCCAAGAGGAAAGTTTCGAGGAGCGATTGCAACTGTCCGTCTTCTTCTCGAACTACCACCGGCTTTGATTTTGCTTGACTCAGGATCCGAAAAATTCGGTGAATGTGTTATCAAGCTCATGAAATCTCATAACCCATTCAAATCTGACCGCACCATCGTATCCATTGCCATTGATGGAGGTGACAATAATTGTGATGTGTCTACTCAATTCAAACCAATAGGAGACATCAAATCCTTTGATGTGGTTCGTTGTATTGAAAAGTCGGAGCACGACATCGACCTTGGTCTCCGACAAACATCAGTGATTTTCACATATTTGAATCCACCAAGATCAAATTGAAGTCGACTCTGTGTTTTTTTTACTTTACACTATTTACTTGTTGCAGTATCAATAATCTATGTACGCCTATATTATTTTGTAATTCCGAAATAATTTTTGTATTTTCCAATGAAGCGAAAAAATGGTGCATTACATTAAAAGCCAAGTCTGAAAATGATTCCAATACGTTGTTACGTTGAAAAACAAAGCGGAGTTTGTATTAGACAACAAGGAAATTTATTGCGATCGTGACTATCAGTAGGAATTATACTAATCAGAGAAATTATTATTCATTACATGAAGTGAATATATTTTAATAGTAATAATAGCAATCATTTATTACGATCGTGAAAGTATTGTGAAAGTATAGATTGGTGAATAAAATTCACTACAAATACAATAGGTTCATTACATTATACTAGGAAGAATAAACATGAAACATGAACACATGAGGTCATACCAGAGAAAGTATTGAGAAAGTAAATGAAAGGATAAACGAATTAAATGCAAAACTAACACATAAAAATTATAAAGAAATATTAAAACTTCGAAACAAGGCCTACATTAAAAAAAAAGAAGTTTAAGAAGAGTACTTGTTATTAATAATATGTTGTTGAATATATAAAATACGTACGGATAACAAATGTCACGTATACACTTGTCTTTTTGATTTACTTTTTGGACAGATTGTCTGACACAATACAATAATAATAATAGGTGAATAAAAAGAGGTTTAGTGATTATGAAGGTGTAGGGTGAGGTATTTATCAAAGTTTGTTATATGTAGATTTGACTTTAACGCTGTTGAGGAGATTTTGGCAGGAATAGTGGCGCCAGGCAATGAATTCCTGAAATTTAATAACCGGTTGTGAAAGTATTGAGCACCAGGTTTAGTTGTATAAAGCAAGACAGACTCAATGTAGTAGGGATGTCTTCTTAACAATCCAAAGTTCAGAAGTGTAGTAAATAACTCATCGGGGTTTCTTCCGACACTATAGTTTTGTACATGAGATTTAGCACAGAAGTAAGTCTGAGGCATACATAAAACAAAAAGCAGTTTATTATTAGTTGTATGTGGTATCAAATAGACAAAATAGGTTCAGATGAAGAATGTCACGTATACACTCAGACGGAAAATCTTCAAATTTCAATGAAAATAATAAACTTTTTATTTCAACTTCTGTATAAAGAAAGCTTCGTCGTAAACTAAGGAGTTATTGTGAATCCCGATTGATAGTTAGTGAAATTAATAAGTCAGTATAAACAAAGTAACGAAAAGATAGCGCAATAAATGTAAAGCAAAACGTAAGAAAACATATGTTTAGACTTGACGCAACTATATTCTAGTGTGATATTCTGAATTCGGTACAGTAGAATGAGGACGTGAACATCAAACCTTGTTAGAAATTGCTAGAATAAAGGAAGACGCGGGTCTACTTTAGAATGATTAAGAATATAAATTAGACAGAGATTTTAGAAGTCCGGTTCAAGCTCCTTGTGTGGTGGCGGAGGTCCCTTTTGTACTTCTGCTACTGGAATAACATTCTTAGAGATTGTGGGAGATTAAGAGGGGTTGGGACGGCGACTAATCGATTGGGTCTTGGGAATGTGCTAGAAGGGGAATATTATGTGTTGGGAAAGTTACTTGTCTGGAAATAGACTTCCGCGACTGTATTCGGGATGTGAGTCATATGGGAACGCGGTGTGAGTGGCCAATCTGAGGATGACTAATGGAACCGTGGGAAACTATCCGTTAGGGATTACTGATCCCTTACACTAGGAGAGATCACATATATTTTGCTAGGTCTTTCATTTGGTACTCTTATGAAATGAGTGACGTCATCACTAAAAACAATAGTATGACGTCATAGAATGATATCGTGTTCGAACACTTACTGAAACAAAGTAAGAAAAGCTCTTGAAACAGTAATTTTACCTAAAACCACGTATTCCTTATATTCCCATTAATATCAAATTTTCTATACAGTGATGATAAACTTGCAAAAGTGACAATAATTGGACATATGGCGATGGAATGATCAAGAATGATAGAATTCAGCATAAAGTATGAAATAAGGCAAATTATCAACCACACGGAGGGGTATATAAGACACATATTTTGACAGAAAATCATTCATTACACACTTTCACAAGTGTCGACTCTGCTTTTTTCTATTCTGAAATAATTTATTTTCTTTTAATTCCATATAATGGATTCGAAACTAGATGAAAGTGATGACAAAGTGGTAAGAGAAATTACATTTTTATTTTCATTGAAGGATATATTAGGTACAAGTGGGAGGAGCCAATGTTCGAGTTCTGACAAAACTTGCTGAAGACGCAAAAGGAAGATTTAATGGACTTGTGAAGACAGTAACACTTTCTCTCGAGCTTCCAACATCCATGACGTCAGATCCACGTGGAGCAGAACTATTTGCAGACACGCTGATTGAACTAGTTCAGAGAAATGATCCATTTAAAACTCCACGGACTAGAGCAGGATTCAACTTCGAATCTTCAGAATTTGAAGAATCTGTTGGAATGGCATTCCAAAAAATCAATAATATGTCAGTTTCGGAGATTGTGGAAAATATGGCAAGGATGTCACAATCAAGTAGATCTCCTCTTGAACTAGAGGATCCCAAACTGACTTTGAGAATCACATATCTCAATCCACCGTCAGGAAGTGGAAAACGGAAGTTCAATACAGGAGATATTTTGGAGCTTACCGCATTTGAAAAGAAGAAAAAAACTGATGATACCATCGAAGAACCATGTTGTGAGACCAAAACTATGGTGGAAACAAAACAGACGAGATCAAACATAATGCCAAATGAAGGTAACAAAATCATATGACTTTATAACAATAATTATGTTTATTTCAGTACGCGAAAATTGCCTAGTTCATGCACTTTATCAAACTCTTATGTATCATGAATGGAAACAAAATCGGACTATTGAAAATCAAAACAAGTACCGCAGTTCCGTCAGAAAAACATATAAACGCCCAGGAATTTGTTCAGAAGTATATGACGCAGTGAATGACTTGAAAGAGGTAAAAATATGGCTGTGATATATTATCAAACAAATTTTCATTTCAGAGAGCAGGAATGACAAAATCTAGTGATTTTGACAGACTGGATATAGAACAATTCCAGAAAACTGTATTTGCAAGTACACATCAAATTGTTGTCTTTGTTGAAAATTCAACTACACCATACTATATGGGACCCTATGTCGGGTCAAGTAAGCAGCTGGTTTTGTATCTGTCTAACGGACACTTCAGCGGTGTGAGAAGTATCTGTGCACTTCTCAAAACGGACTATTATTGCTTTTTGTGTAACACAAAATACAAAGATTCATCATCGCACTACAATTGTCCACTAATTCATCGCGTGTGCGGCCAGAAGAACTGTATTATTTCGAAGGAAGATGAAGAAGTTCGTTGTAACAAATGCACAATTAAGTTCCGTTCCCAGTTATGCTTTGAAAATCATTTGAAAAATGGTAACAAAACAGTATTTTAAAGTTGTTGACATATGCTTTCAGGACTTCAAAACGGAAAAAGTCGTTGTCAACACACAAAATTTTGCAAGAAATGCGGTGAAGCATATTATACAAACAAAAACAAGGATGCTCATAAGTGTGGAGAGAAATGGTGTTACCGATGTAGCTGTAAAAGAGCAAGAAATCATCAATGCATTATGCCTATTTCAAAGAAAAATGAGAAGAGATTGACAAGGCGACGAGTATTCTTTGACATTGAGGTATTATCAAGTCCTGAGTGTATTTTTGTTAATGTATTGTTTTTAGAGTAGAGCAGATGAAAAGACGGGTCAACAGTACCCAGTTCTCTTTGTGGCACTTCGTTGTTGTCCAGAGTGTTCTTCATCAATACCAAAACCTCTTAAAGATGCTCGGAAGGAAACTTGTAAAAAGTGTGCACCGGATGGAAGACTGAAAATTATTGAATGTGTCACCATTAAAAACAGAAACGTTGATGTTGCTTCTGAACTAACCGAATGGCTCTTTGCGGATCATCATAAAGGAAGTGTTTTACTTGCACACAATGCATCTGGGTAACTTGTGATTACTTAGAAGACATTATTAAACCCCCTTTTCAGGTATGATGCACAATTCATACTGGAAAAGATGATAGCAAGTAACAAAGCGTCACCTAATCTTATACTGGATGGTACAAAACTGATATTCATGGAACATAATGGTGTACGATTGTTGGATTCTATGAAGTTTTTGACGATGAGTCTTTCTGCATTAGGGAAAGCATTTGAAATTGACTCAGTCAAAGGGTGAGTGATAATTCTTCTAACTAAAATAAAATATAATTTTCCAGAGATTTTCCGGTTTTGTTCATTAAACCTGAGCACTATGACTACAACGACAGTATGCCTGAAGACAAATGGTACAATTTGGAAAACAAACCTTCTTCTGTTAAGAAGCAAATCTTGAGTTTTCTTGAAAATGAGAGAAATGCAAACAAAAAATTTAATTTTGTTGATGAAATCATGAGGTACTGCTACAATGATGTTTATATTCTTGCCAAAGCAATGAATATTTTTGAAACTGAATTTGAAGCTATGACCAATGTGTGTCTTTTGGAAGTGAGTTATTTCCCATTTAATACAAAACGAAATGTACAAGTTCAGGAGTCAACAACTGCGGCGTCTGCTGCTGCACTAGTTTTTCGAAGAAATCACATGGATCCTGAAAAACCAATTGTTTTGGATGTTAAGCCTTCTGCTTCTGTCAACAGTTCGGTAATCAGCCAAAAATACTTGGCATGGTTTGGAAGAAAAGAAGGAGTTCAAGTTAACATGTCTACCACAAATGGCGAGCAAAAAGTAATTTGAAAGCGGTAGTATCAAATTGAAAAGAAAATGTTACAGATTGGTGAATATCATGTAGATGGTTTTGTCTCTCCCTGTGAAAAATTTCCGGAAGGATTGATTATTGAATTCTTTGTAAGTTTACGCATTTCTTTGATAAAATATTTTTTTTTGATGTTCAGGGGTGTTACTGGCATGCACATAGTTGCACCTACACAAAATCTTCTATGATTGGTAACGAAAATGGCGAAGAAATTTGGGATAGAGATGCAAAAAGATTGAAAAGTCTTAAAGAACACCATCCAGTGAAAGTAGTATGGGAGTGTGAAGTTAAGCGAGAACTGTTGTTTGACACTGAAATGGCAGAATTCTTTGACAACTATGAACCAATTGTAAGTTATCTAACTCTCAATCCATAAAATAATATTATATATCAGGGAATATTACACTGTGAGAAGTCTCTTGCTGGTGGAAGAACCGAAGTTTTCAAGTTGTACGCGAATAACACTAGAAAAGTTCTGCGATATTTAGATGTAGTCAGGTAATTTAAAACACCAGTAATAAATAAACAACTAGTTTACAGTTTGTATCCCACTGTCATGAAGCATGAGGCTTTTCCGATCGGTTCTCCTGAAAATGTCCCGCAGTCTACAATGAAAGTACCTATGAAAAAACCGGAAGATATAAAATTTCGAGGATTTATGAGCTGTCGAGTACTTCCACCTCGCCAGTTGAATCTACCTGTCCTACCTATTAAGTATGGAGGCAAATTGCTATTTGGGCTATGTAGGTGTAAGTTTGGTTAATTTAAAATTATGATAATGTTTTTCCCGTGTTCAGGTTGTGCAAAGAAGATGAGTAACACGGCTTGCACCCACTCAAATGAAGAAAGGTCATTCAATGGCACCTTCACAACAGCAGAACTGCAAAAAGCTCTAAGCATCGGTTACACTATAATTGAAATTTACCACGTTAGTTCCAAATGAAGCGTTTGTTTTAAAATGGGGAATGTTATAGGGATTAAAATACAAACATTGGGCTCAAAATGATGCAAACGGAGAAGGTGGACTGTTCACTACCTATATAAATCAAATGATGGAGGAGAAAATAGTATGTTGTTGCACATAGTGACATAAAATAAAGATATTATATTTCAGTATAGTTCCGGATGGCCGTCAAATGTTAAAACGGAAGAAGAAAAACATGCATTTTGTCAAGAATACTTTGAAAAAGAGCATATTCGACTGACGGATCATTCCCGTTTCAAGAAAAACCCAGGAAAACGTGCCGTAGCTAAACTGATGCTTAACTCATTGGTAATACTCTGTTTCATTACCTTTTATAATTGTATAATTTTGCAGTGGGGTAAATTTGCTCAGAACGTGGATCGAGAAACAACCAGCATCATAATAGACCCTTCAAAGTTCTGGGATATGGTGTATGACACAAAAACTGTTATAACGGTCGCAAGGAGTGTAAATGATGTTTTGATTGTTAAACACCGTAAACAGGCTGAAACTCTGGAAAGTATGAGAACGAGTGCTATGCAGCTTGCCACTTATACTACATCTTATGCAAGACTTCGACTCTACCGCTTCATGGAAATGGTAGGAGGAGAAAACATAATCTATACAGGTGCGTTATTGCAAAATACCTCAAAATTATATTTTTTATTTTTATAGACACCGATTCTATTATCTACTCTGTACCGGAAGGTACGGAGGATCCGCTAAAAGATGAAGTCGGTTCTTATTTGGGACAACTTACGGACGAGCTGAATGGTAAAATGACAGAATTTGTAAGCCTTGGACCAAAAACTTACTGCTATAAGGATCTACTTGACAACAATGAAGAAAAAATTGTGAGGAAAGCTAAAGGAATCATCATGAACTCGCAAGTGGAGAAAGAAGTTAATTATGACAAAATGAAAGTCATGGTGGACGAAGCAATCGAAAATGCAGAAGATCGTACAAGTCTCTACCTACCGCAACACACCATTTATAAGGACAAGAATCATAGGATGTACAGTAGGAACATCAAGAAAATTTTTAAGTACACTTTCAACAAACGTAGACTGTTATGTGATGGATCAACACTACCGTTTGGTTATTGTGACTAACTTGTTTTTACACGTGTCATACTGTTAGAAAAATGTTATTAAATAAATATATTTTATAAAAGTTAAGTGAAAAGTCGATTACTGAATAAAAAATGTGGTTACGTGTTTCACACAGAAGGGAAATTTGTATGTGGCAAGCGGAAACCATACAAGTTGAGCATTTTATTGTAATACGTTAATAATTTTATTTATAAAATAACAAAATAAAGAAACAAAAAGTTTGAAATGAGTGCAACAACAACAAAAAACTATATTTTCAAATTGTCTGTTACAAAATGAAAGAACTGAGTTGTTATTTTTCCTGAGAATCTTTGTTTTCTAAACCTTAAATTTTGCCATAGTTTCGAAATTGTTAATACTTTCATTTATGAGTCAGGTTGTGAGGCTCGGCAAACGTCGTTTTTGCTTCTTTCCCTATGAGTCATCCTAACAGTGTTTGTTTCCAAGGTTTGGGTCCCGTCGTGAATGACTAATTTTGATTTGTCATCAAAAAAAAAAAGAATTTGGGATGAGGGAATACGAATCGAAACCAATATAGTAGGGAATTAATAAAATACAAACTAGGAAAATTATTTCAAGATCACAAAATACACGGATTGTTATACCTGATTTTATTTATTTAAAAACTTTATTGTTAAGCCATTATTTTGAAAAAGAAGTTTGAAAATAGTTTGGTGTTACTATGTCATTTCCCCCTTCCTAGTCAGGAAGAATACAAGGAAAACAAAGAAAGTACCGCCTTTGTCTGGTATTAAAAAAAAAAGAGAACTTGTGAGATTTAATGACTTAGTTTTTAATTAAAAGTCAGATTATGTTTATATATTCGATATAAACACTTTAGAAATTAAAATTTATTAGTATTTTTATGGGGAAACAAGTCATGAAAGGAAACAAGGTGTGTAGTTATTGTTAAATAACTATTTAAAATAATTAATTATATTTTTGCAAATTATAAAAAAACAAAAATATCTCTAATAGAAATACCTTTACCACGCTTTATCTATGTTTAACATAATAAAATTGAGTGAAATGTATTTTTATTCCAGAACTGTATTCCATTTGCTGTTCACTTTTTCATATTTTTCCTTTAAATTGACGAAAACTTGTAATTATGACTGTCAAAACAGTGTTTTCTGATAAGTTTCGAGGAAACGATTCTCGCATCGAATGTGCCAGAGAAGTATGGGGGTCCCCCTACGACATGTCCCCATCCTTTCTCTCTGGACCTTTTTTTTTAATTGTTTTTTGCTTTACATTGCTTCTTATTGTTGACTATGACGTCATCAGTAAGATAGAGACCGGCCAGAGGCGCGAGAGAGTACACACCGCGTGGAGGGTACGAGAGAGTACACAAAGAGAGGAGGGTGTTAGACAAACAGAGAGAGGCGGTCGGCAGCGAGAGTTCGGAGAAATGACATGGAGGAGGGGAGGGGGGATGTGCGCGCGCGCGCCGGAGAGGAGGACCATCATGGATATGGTCGGGAGCCAGGTCGGCCACGGTAGAGAGCCATACTACCAGACTACACTTTGGCAAAGATCAAAGATCAACTTATGTCGTAGGAACCACCCATAGTTCTCTGGCACATTCGATGCGAGAATCGTTTCCTCGAAACTTATCAGAAAACACTGTTTTGACAGTCATAATTACAAGTTTTCGTCAATTTAAAGGAAAAATATGAAAAAGTGAACAGCAAATGGAATACAGTTCTGGAATAAAAATACATTTCACTCAATTTTATTATGTTAAACATAGATAAAGCGTGGTAAAGGTATTTCTATTAGAGATATTTTTGTTTTTTTATAGTTTGCAAAAATATAATTAATTATTTTAAATAGTTATTTAACAATAACTACACACCTTGTTTCCTTTCATGACTTGTTTCCCCATAAAAATACTAATAAATTTTAATTTCTAAAGTGTTTATATCGAATATATAAACATAATCTGACTTTTAATTAAAAACTAAGTCATTAAATCTCACAAGTTCTCTTTTTTTTTTAATACCAGACAAAGGCGGTACTTTCTTTGTTTTCCTTGTATTCTTCCTGACTAGGAAGGGGGAAATGACATAGTAACACCAAACTATTTTCAAACTTCTTTTTCAAAATAATGGCTTAACAATAAAGTTTTTAAATAAATAAAATCAGGTATAACAATCCGTGTATTTTGTGATCTTGAAATAATTTTCCTAGTTTGTATTTTATTAATTCCCTACTATATTGGTTTCGATTCGTATTCCCTCATCCCAAATTCTTTTTTTTTTTGATGACAAATCAAAATTAGTCATTCACGACGGGACCCAAACCTTGGAAACAAACACTGTTAGGATGACTCATAGGGAAAGAAGCAAAAACGACGTTTGCCGAGCCTCACAACCTGACTCATAAATGAAAGTATTAACAATTTCGAAACTATGGCAAAATTTAAGGTTTAGAAAACAAAGATTCTCAGGAAAAATAACAACTCAGTTCTTTCATTTTGTAACAGACAATTTGAAAATATAGTTTTTTGTTGTTGTTGCACTCATTTCAAACTTTTTGTTTCTTTATTTTGTTATTTTATAAATAAAATTATTAACGTATTACAATAAAATGCTCAACTTGTATGGTTTCCGCTTGCCACATACAAATTTCCCTTCTGTGTGAAACACGTAACCACATTTTTTATTCAGTAATCGACTTTTCACTTAACTTTTATAAAATATATTTATTTAATAACATTTTTATGCTAACAGTATGACACGTGTAAAAACAAGTTAGTCACAATAACCAAACGGTAGTGTTGATCCATCACATAACAGTCTACGTTTGTTGAAAGTGTACTTAAAAATTTTCTTGATGTTCCTACTGTACATCCTATGATTCTTGTCCTTATAAATGGTGTGTTGCGGTAGGTAGAGACTTGTACGATCTTCTGCATTTTCGATTGCTTCGTCCACCATGACTTTCATTTTGTCATAATTAACTTCTTTCTCCACTTGCGAGTTCATGATGATTCCTTTAGCTTTCCTCACAATTTTTTCTTCATTGTTGTCAAGTAGATCCTTATAGCAGTAAGTTTTTGGTCCAAGGCTTACAAATTCTGTCATTTTACCATTCAGCTCGTCCGTAAGTTGTCCCAAATAAGAACCGACTTCATCTTTTAGCGGATCCTCCGTACCTTCCGGTACAGAGTAGATAATAGAATCGGTGTCTATAAAAATTAAAAATATAATTTTGAGGTATTTTGCAATAACGCACCTGTATAGATTATGTTTTCTCCTCCTACCATTTCCATGAAGCGGTAGAGTCGAAGTCTTGCATAAGATGTAGTATAAGTGGCAAGCTGCATAGCACTCGTTCTCATACTTTCCAGAGTTTCAGCCTGTTTACGGTGTTTAACAATCAAAACATCATTTACACTCCTTGCGACCGTTATAACAGTTTTTGTGTCATACACCATATCCCAGAACTTTGAAGGGTCTATTATGATGCTGGTTGTTTCTCGATCCACGTTCTGAGCAAATTTACCCCACTGCAAAATTATACAATTATAAAAGGTAATGAAACAGAGTATTACCAATGAGTTAAGCATCAGTTTAGCTACGGCACGTTTTCCTGGGTTTTTCTTGAAACGGGAATGATCCGTCAGTCGAATATGCTCTTTTTCAAAGTATTCTTGACAAAATGCATGTTTTTCTTCTTCCGTTTTAACATTTGACGGCCATCCGGAACTATACTGAAATATAATATCTTTATTTTATGTCACTATGTGCAACAACATACTATTTTCTCCTCCATCATTTGATTTATATAGGTAGTGAACAGTCCACCTTCTCCGTTTGCATCATTTTGAGCCCAATGTTTGTATTTTAATCCCTATAACATTCCCCATTTTAAAACAAACGCTTCATTTGGAACTAACGTGGTAAATTTCAATTATAGTGTAACCGATGCTTAGAGCTTTTTGCAGTTCTGCTGTTGTGAAGGTGCCATTGAATGACCTTTCTTCATTTGAGTGGGTGCAAGCCGTGTTACTCATCTTCTTTGCACAACCTGAACACGGGAAAAACATTATCATAATTTTAAATTAACCAAACTTACACCTACATAGCCCAAATAGCAATTTGCCTCCATACTTAATAGGTAGGACAGGTAGATTCAACTGGCGAGGTGGAAGTACTCGACAGCTCATAAATCCTCGAAATTTTATATCTTCCGGTTTTTTCATAGGTACTTTCATTGTAGACTGCGGGACATTTTCAGGAGAACCGATCGGAAAAGCCTCATGCTTCATGACAGTGGGATACAAACTGTAAACTAGTTGTTTATTTATTACTGGTGTTTTAAATTACCTGACTACATCTAAATATCGCAGAACTTTTCTAGTGTTATTCGCGTACAACTTGAAAACTTCGGTTCTTCCACCAGCAAGAGACTTCTCACAGTGTAATATTCCCTGATATATAATATTATTTTATGGATTGAGAGTTAGATAACTTACAATTGGTTCATAGTTGTCAAAGAATTCTGCCATTTCAGTGTCAAACAACAGTTCTCGCTTAACTTCACACTCCCATACTACTTTCACTGGATGGTGTTCTTTAAGACTTTTCAATCTTTTTGCATCTCTATCCCAAATTTCTTCGCCATTTTCGTTACCAATCATAGAAGATTTTGTGTAGGTGCAACTATGTGCATGCCAGTAACACCCCTGAACATCAAAAAAAAATATTTTATCAAAGAAATGCGTAAACTTACAAAGAATTCAATAATCAATCCTTCCGGAAATTTTTCACAGGGAGAGACAAAACCATCTACATGATATTCACCAATCTGTAACATTTTCTTTTCAATTTGATACTACCGCTTTCAAATTACTTTTTGCTCGCCATTTGTGGTAGACATGTTAACTTGAACTCCTTCTTTTCTTCCAAACCATGCCAAGTATTTTTGGCTGATTACCGAACTGTTGACAGAAGCAGAAGGCTTAACATCCAAAACAATTGGTTTTTCAGGATCCATGTGATTTCTTCGAAAAACTAGTGCAGCAGCAGACGCCGCAGTTGTTGACTCCTGAACTTGTACATTTCGTTTTGTATTAAATGGGAAATAACTCACTTCCAAAAGACACACATTGGTCATAGCTTCAAATTCAGTTTCAAAAATATTCATTGCTTTGGCAAGAATATAAACATCATTGTAGCAGTACCTCATGATTTCATCAACAAAATTAAATTTTTTGTTTGCATTTCTCTCATTTTCAAGAAAACTCAAGATTTGCTTCTTAACAGAAGAAGGTTTGTTTTCCAAATTGTACCATTTGTCTTCAGGCATACTGTCGTTGTAGTCATAGTGCTCAGGTTTAATGAACAAAACCGGAAAATCTCTGGAAAATTATATTTTATTTTAGTTAGAAGAATTATCACTCACCCTTTGACTGAGTCAATTTCAAATGCTTTCCCTAATGCAGAAAGACTCATCGTCAAAAACTTCATAGAATCCAACAATCGTACACCATTATGTTCCATGAATATCAGTTTTGTACCATCCAGTATAAGATTAGGTGACGCTTTGTTACTTGCTATCATCTTTTCCAGTATGAATTGTGCATCATACCTGAAAAGGGGGTTTAATAATGTCTTCTAAGTAATCACAAGTTACCCAGATGCATTGTGTGCAAGTAAAACACTTCCTTTATGATGATCCGCAAAGAGCCATTCGGTTAGTTCAGAAGCAACATCAACGTTTCTGTTTTTAATGGTGACACATTCAATAATTTTCAGTCTTCCATCCGGTGCACACTTTTTACAAGTTTCCTTCCGAGCATCTTTAAGAGGTTTTGGTATTGATGAAGAACACTCTGGACAACAACGAAGTGCCACAAAGAGAACTGGGTACTGTTGACCCGTCTTTTCATCTGCTCTACTCTAAAAACAATACATTAACAAAAATACACTCAGGACTTGATAATACCTCAATGTCAAAGAATACTCGTCGCCTTGTCAATCTCTTCTCATTTTTCTTTGAAATAGGCATAATGCATTGATGATTTCTTGCTCTTTTACAGCTACATCGGTAACACCATTTCTCTCCACACTTATGAGCATCCTTGTTTTTGTTTGTATAATATGCTTCACCGCATTTCTTGCAAAATTTTGTGTGTTGACAACGACTTTTTCCGTTTTGAAGTCCTGAAAGCATATGTCAACAACTTTAAAATACTGTTTTGTTACCATTTTTCAAATGATTTTCAAAGCATAACTGGGAACGGAACTTAATTGTGCATTTGTTACAACGAACTTCTTCATCTTCCTTCGAAATAATACAGTTCTTCTGGCCGCACACGCGATGAATTAGTGGACAATTGTAGTGCGATGATGAATCTTTGTATTTTGTGTTACACAAAAAGCAATAATAGTCCGTTTTGAGAAGTGCACAGATACTTCTCACACCGCTGAAGTGTCCGTTAGACAGATACAAAACCAGCTGCTTACTTGACCCGACATAGGGTCCCATATAGTATGGTGTAGTTGAATTTTCAACAAAGACAACAATTTGATGTGTACTTGCAAATACAGTTTTCTGGAATTGTTCTATATCCAGTCTGTCAAAATCACTAGATTTTGTCATTCCTGCTCTCTGAAATGAAAATTTGTTTGATAATATATCACAGCCATATTTTTACCTCTTTCAAGTCATTCACTGCGTCATATACTTCTGAACAAATTCCTGGGCGTTTATATGTTTTTCTGACGGAACTGCGGTACTTGTTTTGATTTTCAATAGTCCGATTTTGTTTCCATTCATGATACATAAGAGTTTGATAAAGTGCATGAACTAGGCAATTTTCGCGTACTGAAATAAACATAATTATTGTTATAAAGTCATATGATTTTGTTACCTTCATTTGGCATTATGTTTGATCTCGTCTGTTTTGTTTCCACCATAGTTTTGGTCTCACAACATGGTTCTTCGATGGTATCATCAGTTTTTTTCTTCTTTTCAAATGCGGTAAGCTCCAAAATATCTCCTGTATTGAACTTCCGTTTTCCACTTCCTGACGGTGGATTGAGATATGTGATTCTCAAAGTCAGTTTGGGATCCTCTAGTTCAAGAGGAGATCTACTTGATTGTGACATCCTTGCCATATTTTCCACAATCTCCGAAACTGACATATTATTGATTTTTTGGAATGCCATTCCAACAGATTCTTCAAATTCTGAAGATTCGAAGTTGAATCCTGCTCTAGTCCGTGGAGTTTTAAATGGATCATTTCTCTGAACTAGTTCAATCAGCGTGTCTGCAAATAGTTCTGCTCCACGTGGATCTGACGTCATGGATGTTGGAAGCTCGAGAGAAAGTGTTACTGTCTTCACAAGTCCATTAAATCTTCCTTTTGCGTCTTCAGCAAGTTTTGTCAGAACTCGAACATTGGCTCCTCCCACTTGTACCTAATATATCCTTCAATGAAAATAAAAATGTAATTTCTCTTACCACTTTGTCATCACTTTCATCTAGTTTCGAATCCATTATATGGAATTAAAAGAAAATAAATTATTTCAGAATAGAAAAAAGCAGAGTCGACACTTGTGAAAGTGTGTAATGAATGATTTTCTGTCAAAATATGTGTCTTATATACCCCTCCGTGTGGTTGATAATTTGCCTTATTTCATACTTTATGCTGAATTCTATCATTCTTGATCATTCCATCGCCATATGTCCAATTATTGTCACTTTTGCAAGTTTATCATCACTGTATAGAAAATTTGATATTAATGGGAATATAAGGAATACGTGGTTTTAGGTAAAATTACTGTTTCAAGAGCTTTTCTTACTTTGTTTCAGTAAGTGTTCGAACACGATATCATTCTATGACGTCATACTATTGTTTTTAGTGATGACGTCACTCATTTCATAAGAGTACCAAATGAAAGACCTAGCAAAATATATGTGATCTCTCCTAGTGTAAGGGATCAGTAATCCCTAACGGATAGTTTCCCACGGTTCCATTAGTCATCCTCAGATTGGCCACTCACACCGCGTTCCCATATGACTCACATCCCGAATACAGTCGCGGAAGTCTATTTCCAGACAAGTAACTTTCCCAACACATAATATTCCCCTTCTAGCACATTCCCAAGACCCAATCGATTAGTCGCCGTCCCAACCCCTCTTAATCTCCCACAATCTCTAAGAATGTTATTCCAGTAGCAGAAGTACAAAAGGGACCTCCGCCACCACACAAGGAGCTTGAACCGGACTTCTAAAATCTCTGTCTAATTTATATTCTTAATCATTCTAAAGTAGACCCGCGTCTTCCTTTATTCTAGCAATTTCTAACAAGGTTTGATGTTCACGTCCTCATTCTACTGTACCGAATTCAGAATATCACACTAGAATATAGTTGCGTCAAGTCTAAACATATGTTTTCTTACGTTTTGCTTTACATTTATTGCGCTATCTTTTCGTTACTTTGTTTATACTGACTTATTAATTTCACTAACTATCAATCGGGATTCACAATAACTCCTTAGTTTACGACGAAGCTTTCTTTATACAGAAGTTGAAATAAAAAGTTTATTATTTTCATTGAAATTTGAAGATTTTCCGTCTGAGTGTATACGTGACATTCTTCATCTGAACCTATTTTGTCTATTTGATACCACATACAACTAATAATAAACTGCTTTTTGTTTTATGTATGCCTCAGACTTACTTCTGTGCTAAATCTCATGTACAAAACTATAGTGTCGGAAGAAACCCCGATGAGTTATTTACTACACTTCTGAACTTTGGATTGTTAAGAAGACATCCCTACTACATTGAGTCTGTCTTGCTTTATACAACTAAACCTGGTGCTCAATACTTTCACAACCGGTTATTAAATTTCAGGAATTCATTGCCTGGCGCCACTATTCCTGCCAAAATCTCCTCAACAGCGTTAAAGTCAAATCTACATATAACAAACTTTGATAAATACCTCACCCTACACCTTCATAATCACTAAACCTCTTTTTATTCACCTATTATTATTATTGTATTGTGTCAGACAATCTGTCCAAAAAGTAAATCAAAAAGACAAGTGTATACGTGACATTTGTTATCCGTACGTATTTTATATATTCAACAACATATTATTAATAACAAGTACTCTTCTTAAACTTCTTTTTTTTTAATGTAGGCCTTGTTTCGAAGTTTTAATATTTCTTTATAATTTTTATGTGTTAGTTTTGCATTTAATTCGTTTATCCTTTCATTTACTTTCTCAATACTTTCTCTGGTATGACCTCATGTGTTCATGTTTCATGTTTATTCTTCCTAGTATAATGTAATGAACCTATTGTATTTGTAGTGAATTTTATTCACCAATCTATACTTTCACAATACTTTCACGATCGTAATAAATGATTGCTATTATTACTATTAAAATATATTCACTTCATGTAATGAATAATAATTTCTCTGATTAGTATAATTCCTACTGATAGTCACGATCGCAATAAATTTCCTTGTTGTCTAATACAAACTCCGCTTTGTTTTTCAACGTAACAACGTATTGGAATCATTTTCAGACTTGGCTTTTAATGTAATGCACCATTTTTTCGCTTCATTGGAAAATACAAAAATTATTTCGGAATTACAAAATAATATAGGCGTACATAGATTATTGATACTGCAACAAGTAAATAGTGTAAAGTAAAAAAAACACAGAGTCGACTTCAATTTGATCTTGGTGGATTCAAATATGTGAAAATCACTGATGTTTGTCGGAGACCAAGGTCGATGTCGTGCTCCGACTTTTCAATACAACGAACCACATCAAAGGATTTGATGTCTCCTATTGGTTTGAATTGAGTAGACACATCACAATTATTGTCACCTCCATCAATGGCAATGGATACGATGGTGCGGTCAGATTTGAATGGGTTATGAGATTTCATGAGCTTGATAACACATTCACCGAATTTTTCGGATCCTGAGTCAAGCAAAATCAAAGCCGGTGGTAGTTCGAGAAGAAGACGGACAGTTGCAATCGCTCCTCGAAACTTTCCTCTTGGCTCGTCAAATGTCTTTCTCAAAACTTTTACAATATTTTTTGACTCGAGCTGAAATATTAATACTTGTAAATTGAAACTTAAATATTTTTATGTACCTTTTGACTCGGAAGGTTTTCCTTGGCATCTATCTCATCAGGAGATGATTCATCAGTTGATGGGAGTGTTGGATCGTCTATTTGAACTTCATCATGTGAAATTGTCAACAGTATTCTCTTATAGTTAGCCATTTTCTGGAACATTAATGTTATAATTGTAGAATAAATATTGGAAATTAAAAACAATAGCCATAAATAAATGAAAATAAAATAAAAACTCACATTAATTTTTTCTCAGAATGATAATTTAGGTACGCATAAGCTGTCTTAAATACCATTCCATTAGGCTCCGCCCCTTTTCAGGCTCGTGATTAGTGGTAAGTCACCTTAAAAACATTGAAAAAGTGTGAAAATGCATGAAAGTAGTATTTTGTGCCTAATACACCCCTTTTCTGAGAATAACATTGTATATTATGGTCAAGTTCATGTTTGAATGAAAACAAAAAAAAAAATGCATCAGCGTAATCAAAACAAAAATGAATTAAGTATATCAACTGCTCACGTGACAAGATAATAATGTTCACGTGTAAAACTTCTGGAATTACCACTTACGTTTTAATTGTTTGAAATAATTAATGGAATACTAATTAGTGGATGAGAACTAATTAGTTAAAACAATAAAATTGATAATTAATTCAACGTAAACAATAAACAAACAAACAAACAGTGCGGGAAATACGATCACTCTGTTGTCAATGACTCATGGTCCCCATCGTTTCTCCCCTTGTGTGTGTGTTAGTACCCCCCCATACTTCTCTGAGTTGCATGGAAGTGAAAATTTCTTATCCGGAAGTCGGAAGTCGGAAGTGAATTTTCTTATCCGGAAGTCGGAAGTCGGAAGTAGGAAGTAAAATTTCTAATCCGGAAGTCGGAAGGGAAAAAACACCCGGAAGTCGGAAGTTGGAAGTCGAAAGTCGGAAGTCGGAATTAGATTTTTTCGCAAATATTCAAAAACTCCAAGAGAAAAGATCATAAAATTGGCGGAAATTAGTGGAAAATTAGGTTTTGGATGAAGAAAAGTCAATTTTCTCTCCTTTTAGACCATTTTTTCAAGTATTTCTGCGAAATATATTTTCGGAAATTCCACAGTTATTGGATGTCGGAAGTCGGAAGTCGGAAGTCGGAATTCCATGCAACTCTGATGCACACCGAACATCAGTCAGTCAAAAAGATAATTGTGCAAAAAATTTGTCACTTTTCGTTATTATTCGTAACCTATTCTTCTTCCATTATTGTTCCACATAAAATGTAACCAACATAATTCGAAAACAACTTTTGTTGTTTCTTGTATAAAAGTGACTGCTCAAAACTAGTTCAATACAAACAAAAAATGAATTTCCTTCTTCCTTCCGTTCTCGTTCTCTCTGTGACCTTGCTACTTGCTGCTCCGAATCCAATTCGCTCGGAACTCATCGACATATTCCAGCAAAGCAGAATGTGCAACGACATAAATAGTAATGAAAATGGTGTTTTCACCACATATCACCATTGCCTGGTAATGTAATAAAGACTTATTGAAATTATTCATACCATACTTTTAAAGCACTTCGCTACCTGGAAATTGAGCGTCGATGGAGTTTGTACCATCTCCATGTACAGCAATAAGACGTTGACCTTGACTCCACAAGGAAATGTGCCGGTTGACCCAACTAATGGCGTGCCTCAATGCAGCAAGACACCGTGAGACTTCAGGAAATTCTTTTATTATGAAAATTCTATGAAATTCCAGATGTGGTGTTTTCACTCAAAATGTTGTGGATTGTTCAGTTGCTTTCGATGAGGAACATCTCGCTCAACTTGAGTAATGGATATTGTTCATTTGAATGTATTTTTCTGGAAGATTAATAAACTTTTTCATCATTAGAAATGCTGACTTCTTATTGATCTTTATACCGAAACACCAACTTCTCGCTTACAATATTAGGTTTCCACTAAATTAAGAAACAGTAACATTAGTAACAAATTAATGTTGCTACCAGAATTTGACTAGCAGAATTTGGCATTCGTAAATTTTTGTTTTTCAGAAATATGTAAGATAGATATTCCATCTCCTCAATCATCCTTTGGGCTGCTCCTTGCCTGATATAATTTTCTTAAAACAGCAAAGAAAGACACAACAAAAACCAATCAATTTATGAAATAACAATCAAAGTCACAAAAATTTGTCACATTCCGTTATTGCTCATAACCTATTCTTTTTCCTTTATTGTTCCACCAACATTGTGACCGAAATAATCAAGAATTTAAACTTTTTTATGTCCGTATATAAAAGAGCCCTCTGGAAACTTGTTTTTTACCAATCACTTCTTCCGGTTCAACATGAATACCTTTCTTTTCACTATTCTCGTTTTCTCTGTCACTCTGACGACTGCTGCTCCGAATCCAATTCACTCGGAATCAATTGACCACTTTGAATTAAACAGAATGGGGAACTACGTAAATAAAACGGAAAACGAAGTTGTCATCACATGTTATTATTCCTTTGTAGGGTTTGAAAGACTCGAAAGATTCACTATAATTCTAAACTTTCAAGCAAACTGCAATTTGGAAAGTGATCCTACTACCAGCGGTTTTGGAAAACTATTCTACTCCGGCCAGATGAATCATCTAATTCAGTGACTGAGTGCACCAAGACACCGTGAGACATATCATGCTATTTTTGGGTTCAGAATTTTGATAAATACGTTTTCAGATGTGATGTGAACACACCCATAACAGTGGACTGAACCGTCGCCTTCGATGAGAAGAATCTCGCCAAAATGGAATAACAAAATAATTGAATTGACTATACAATTTTAACTGTATGTTCTCTTGTTATTCCATCATTTTCATTCAACAACTAAAAAGGAATAACAATTCTATAAACTCGCACATATCTTCTTATAAATAGGCCGAACGTGTTCCAGTCCGTGAGCAGAAAGATGACCCCCAGAAGTGAAATACGAGAATCCTTGATTATCGAAATACTGGAATGCATGCATTGTTTTGTTCCAGAATGCATCCACATAATCGATTAATTCACATTTTGATCCACACTCTTTCTTCACTAATTCTGCATGACGACGGCGTCCACGTTCGAATGATGTCGGGTTGTAGAGATATTTCTGGAAGGAAAAAATGTCAAAGCTGAAACTTTTAGCGCAATGTGACATGTTGAAATAATAACTTTTTTCTAACTGTATGGAATTACTCTCTTTTAGGCCGGATATCGAAACTAGACTTTTTCAAACAGTGGAAAATGACTTTTTGAAACCGTGGAAATTCCTCGTGAACTCGAGTGAAGTAGCCGCGCATTAGATGGTTACTGATAATTAAGAAACTCACGTTAATTTCCTCCATCGTCTTCTTTCCCTCCTTCATTTCTCTTGCGATATTCTTGATATTATCTACATTTGTTCTAGGAAACGAGTCTAAAATAAACAATTTCCTCTTGATATTCGGCAAAATTTTTCTCAATTGGCTCTTCATTTCTAGGTAAACCGTATCATGTTCCAAGTCGTTCTCATTAGTGTCATATGGCTCACCGACGGCGAACCATCTGAAAAATCAGACTGAAATCAGACGCACTTATTTTTCATACCTCGTTAAAAAGAACACATAATCCGGCTGGGTTTCTTTCACAGAATCAACGAACTTTGCTAGTATTCCAGGACAATAATTAGCCCAAGCCGTAAAGCCACCGTTCTCCACTGATTTATGTGGAGAAGCAAGAGGTTCACATCCTGTAATTATCTCACTGAAGGCGTCAACGGCACGCCAGACATACCAATCTCTGAATGCTTTGAAATACTAATGGCACGGTCTCTGCATTCCTGGATAATTAGTTTGTGATGGTTTATGACATAACTGCTTCCCGTTAGAAGAATTTTGAATTCGGTTCCATTACCCTGATAGAAAAAAAATTATCTAGATTTCTGTAGAGTAAAAAATTAGTTACTTCGAATTCACACCAGTCATACGCTGCATTTCGTTTCACACAATTTGGTTCCTGAAGTTCCGGAGCCATGTGATCGCGTTGATTCCAGTTAGCATTCATTCTTTCAGCATCGTCTAGAAAAATTAGATTATGGCAAGAGCACGAACCTGACACCGGTTTCATAACAAACATTTTGAAAATCTCACCTAGTGTCATGTTATCTCTCATTTCATCCAATCTGGGATACTTTCTTTCTGGTGTTCTGAAATCAACTAGTTTTTCAGATTATTCAGTACTTAACTCACAATGGAATTTCTTCTTTCTTCTCCATACTCTTCTGAATTGTGTCCTTGTTTATATAGAAAGCATTTGATAGAAATAACACCAGAATAAGAACAGTAAGTACAGCATTCGACTGTTTCAAGTACCACCTAAAAGTTTTCAACTTAGAAAGTTTGATAGTCCAATACTACTTACTTCTCGAAAAACTCATAAACTATCACAGCCAATAAAATAGAGACTAGAAGTGCTCCGGTCAGAATCCAGAAATTCGATTTGTAGATCAGTCTGACATACGCATAAACCGGCCAGTGAATCAGATAGAGTGAATACGAAATATCTCCAAGGTAGATCATAACTCGAGAATTCAGAATCACATCTTCCACTGATAGCACTATTAAAACTCCTGTGAAAAATGTGAAAAATGCTCTGAAAAAATAATTATATGCAAAATTTGACGTGGTGAATTCAAACCTTGCTGAAACAGGATCAAGTTCTTTCGGCAGCAATACTACTGAAATCATCAGAGCTAATATAATACACTTCGTGACTAAATTAGCAGTTTTATCCACTTTTTCAGCTGTAATTTCTGGATTTTCTTCCATCAGCCGAACATTGTCTTCTTGATTTTCTTCCGATTCTTCAGGTCTTCTGATACTTTTTTCATGCTGGACAAATCGACTTCTTGAGATGAAATACGTCATCATTCCTATCAAAAACTGCCAGACTCTTGCGAATACACTGTTGAAAGAGACGGTGGGAGATGAGAATAAGTAGAACATGAAGGAAAGAGTAACTAAAAATGATAAAGGTATTAAAGCGTCAAAGGCACGCCAGATTACCGATCATTGCGTAGTATCCGTATCTGGAAGACCCTTTGAATTGTACTCCGATTAAGAAAATAAGTGGAACGAAGATATAAAATTGAATTTCGACTGATAGAGACCATGTATGAGTGAAAAGATCCATAGCAATTGAGAGCTGGAAAAAGATGATAAGCAATAAATAACCAGACAAAGTATTCGTTATAGGAGGTCAGAACTCAAAAACACTTTGGCTCAAAGTTTGGTGAGCAATTGCTCTGTGGGTCAATTTTAATTTTTGACACATAACTTCTCGAAATAATCCTCATCTCCAGTATGGGGACGATTTGATACAAACATCAATGCTTTCCCTGCTGATGCCTGATTTTGAAATATTGCAGTATCCGGAAAAACGGTGTACAAAGCGAACATTGTGCATAGAATGAATAGGAAATAGAGAGGAAGTATCCGTTTGAATCGACGAATGTAGAATTCAGAGAAGATTTGAAATATTGGAAGTTTTTGAGATTTAGTGAGCAGCATACACATCAGAAAACCCGATAGAACGAAAAATCTACAATTTAGTTGGAAGACATGATGTGAGAAGTTAAGAAACTCACTGATCAACGCCTAGATATCCATTTGGAAATAAATTCGGATAAAAATGAAAACCAAGAACTGAAAGAATAGCAAAACCACGAATTCCTTGTAAGTCATTTCGTTTCGTTTTAGTCGGTTTCGAAGCGGCAGTCATAGTTTAGCTGAAAAAAATGAATAAACTATCTGTGAAAATACCTCAGCAGACCTGATGAAAGACCGCCTGAAGAAGCCGAAAACTCCGAAACTAACTTTTGATCAAATCTGTGGTCATTTTTTACAACTGACACGTGGGTTACGTTGTTCGAGAAAAACCTGAGAGGAGAGGTCACGGAAAAAGTTATTTTTTATAGTTTTCAAGAATAATTTTATGAATTCGATATTTTTCACGTGTTTTTTTCATCAACGTTAATTTTTGAAAACGGCCGTCAAGTTCTACACAGACAAAATAGCTCATTTCAAGAAAGCATAGTGTTTCGTGTTCCTAAATAACATACAGTCAACTTTTGTCTAACATAACAACCTTATTTTGTAGTAATCAATTCAGTAATTCATTCAACAAACGAAAAACAAACAATGAATTGAAACAACAATTCTATAAACTCGCACATATCTTCTTATAAATAGGCCGAACGTGTTCCAGTCCGTGAGCAGAAAGATGAGAACCAGAAGTGAAATAAGAGAATCCTTGATTATCGAAATACTGGAATGCATTCATTGTTTTGTTCCAGAATGCATCCACGTAATCGATTAATTCACATTTTGATCCACACTCTTTCTTCACTAATTCTGCATGACGACGGCGTCCACGTTCGAATGATGTCGGGTTGTAGAGAGATTTCTGGAAGGAAAAATGTCAAAGCTGAAACTTTAAGCGAAATGTTACATGCTGAAATATTAGCTTTTGTTCCACAACAAAAATGACTTATTGACTGGAAATTCTTCTCTAAAGTGTTATTACTAGACATTTTGAAACCGAACAATATTCACTTTCACAAAATGAATATTTTTCCTAGTTCTTCAAAATTGTTGTTTTTTCTAATTGGCCGCTTTGAAATGTCCCAAAAGGCAAACCTGAACGGCATCTTCTGTTTCTTAAGTATTTTTTTCAAAGCTTCGAACCATTTAATATTGATAACTTTTTTTAACTGACGTTAATTTCCTCCATCGTCTTCTTTCCCTCCTTCATCTCTCTCGCGATATTCTTGATATTATCTACATTTGTTCTAGGAAACGAGTCTAAAATAAACAATTTCCTCTTGATATTCGGAAGAATTTTTTTCAATTGGCTCTTCATCTCTATATAGATCGAATCATGCTCCAAGTCGTTCTCATTAGTGTCATATGGCTCACCGACTGCGAACCATCTGAAAAAAAAAAACATTTTAAAGTTGAATGTGATGTTTCTACTCACCTTGTCAATAAGAAAGCGTAATCTGGCTGCGTTGTTTTCACGAATTCCACAAACTCTATCAGTTGCGCAGGACATCCAGCAGCCCAACTGGCATCAAACTTCCCATTATCGATTTTCCTGTGTGGAGCGGCAAGAGGTTCGCAACCTGAAATTATTTCTGAGAACGCGTCAAAGGCACGCCAGTATACCAGTCACTTCATCGATTGAAATAATAGTGGCACGGTGTTTACACTCTTGGATGATCAGTTTGTGATGATTTTTGACATAACTGCTTCCCGTTAGAAGAATTTTGAACTCAGTCCCGTTTTCCTGAAAAAATTGAAACTGGCCGAATTGCGGCAGATTTTTGGGATTTGATCACCTGGAAATCAAACCACTTATGATCTGGATGTCGTCGGACACTATGCGGTTCCTGTAGTTCCGGACCCATATGATCGTGTTGATTCCAGTAAGCATTCATTTTCTCAGCATCATCTGTGAATAATCTCGTAGAAAGTTACCATTTCAGGTCGTCTTTTTATTTGTCTTGCTATGCCCATTTGGATAATTTTCGCGGGAAATATGTATAGTACCCTAGAAAACTTTTATAAGAGAAGCTGCTTAAAATTTGTAAAAAAAAAGTTCACAAGATAACTATTCGTTTGCTGGGATTTTACACTTGTCATAAAATCGTACCAAGTGTCATATTATCTCTCATTTCATCCAATCTGGGATACTTCCTTTCTGGTGTTCTGAAATTGCCTAGATTTTCAAAATTAATTATCTAGAACTGAACTCACAATGACACTTCCTCTTTCTTCTCCATACTCTTCTGAATTGTATCCTTATTTATATAGAAAACATTTGATAGAAATAACACCAAAACAAGAACAGTAATTACAGCATTCGACTGTTTCAAGTACCACCTAAAAGTTTACAAATTAACAATTTTTGATTGTTTAGTCATAGAACTAACTTCTCGAAAAACTCATAAACTATCATTGCCAGTAATATGGAGACTAGAAGGGCTCCTGTCAGAATCCAGAAGTTTGACTTGTAGATCAGCTTGACATACGCATAAACCGGCCAGTGAATCAGATAGAGTGAATACGAAATATCTCCGAGATAAATCATAACTCGAGAATTTAGAATCACATCTTCCACTGATAGCACTATCAAAACTCCGGTGAAAAAAGTGAAGAATGCTCTGAAAACTTTTATTGCACTTGGTGTGCCTATGACATAGTGAAGACAAACCTTGCTGAAACAGAATCAAGTTCTTTCGGCAGCAATACTACTGAAATCATCAGAGCCAATATGATACACTTCGTGACTAAATTAGCTGTTTTATTTACTGCTTCAGTTGTCAAATCTTGATTTTCTTCCATCAGTCGAACCTTTTCATCTGTAGTTTTCTCCGATTCTTCAGGTCTTCTGATATTTTTCTCATGTTGGACAAATCGACTTCTTGAAATGAAATACGTCATCATTCCTATCAAAAACTGCCAGACTCTAGCGAATACACTGTTGAAAAAGACGATGGGAGATGAGAATAGGTGTAACATAAAGGAAAGAGTAACTAAAAATGATAAAGGTATTAAAGCGTCAAAGGCACGTCAGTCTACCGAGCGTTGTATAGTATCCGTATCTCATGGACCCTTTTAATTGTACTCCGATTAAGAAAATAAGTGGAACAAAGATATAAAATTGGATTTCGACAGATAGAGACCAGGTATGAGTGAAAAGATCCATAGCAATTGAGAGCTGGAAAGAAAAATATAATTGAAATACGGCGAAGGAGCGCCCCGCAGAGTATTCTTATGTGCATACCTTCTCGAAATAATCCTCATCTCCAGTATGTGGTCGATTCGATACAAATAACAGTGCTTTTCCAGCTGATGCCTGATTTTGAAATATTGCAGTATCCGGAAAAACAGTGTACAAAGCGAACATTGTGCATAGAATGAATAGGAAATAGAGAGGAAGTATCCGTTTGAATCGACGAATGTAGAATTCAGAGAAGATTTGAAATATTGGAAGTTTTTGAGATTTAGTGAGCAGCATACACATCAGAAAACCCGATAGAACGAAAAATCTGGAATTTAAGTTGGAAGTTTTGATGGAAATGAAGGGAACTCACTGATCAACGCCTAGATATCCATTTGGAAATAAATTCGGATAAAAATGAAAACCAAGAACTGAAAGAATAGCAAAACCACGAATTCCTTGTAAGTCATTTCGTTTCGTTTTAGTCGGTTTCGAAGCGGCAGTCATAGTTTAGCTGAAAGACCCAATAAAAAAATTTGCGAGTAGTTCTTCGAACCTGCTAATAGGCCCTGAAACATGATTTTGCAAGAAATCTCGGTTTTTAAATGAAATAGAAATAAGAGAAATATCAGAATCCACGGAACTTAAACGAAGCGAATATCATTTTTTGACTTTTTTCTTCCACTGTGAACAAACAGAAATTAAGCGGTCTGTCCGAATACAGTATACAATTTTTGTAGTATCATGTAAACATATGTGGGATGTGATTTGTTTACAGAGCTGTTTTGAAAATGGACTTTTGAGCTTCCAAGATTGAATCTTAAAGCCGGTATCAAACCATAAACCTAGAACTTGCCTTTTAATTTCGGCGCGAGGGACCTGTGATAAATATTATTTGTATGGAAAGTAATTGTCCTCACTGGCGTCAATTAAGTGAGTGGCGAAAGGAACACTTGACAAAATTAAAAGTGACCAAAAAGCTTGGAGGAAACGGGAAAAAATTAACAAAAATGAGCATTTGAAAACGGAAATTTGATGGTTACTCATAGGAACAGACCGAAAAAAGCAAACGGAAATTGGTTTCCCATTTTACAAAATAAATCAAAAGTGTTGAATGAGTTTCTAAACGCTCAAAGAGCTGGTATTAATGTGGAACCAGTTGCAATCAAAAACTGGAAAAAACTGGATATATTTTCATGAACATAAACCGAAAATTTTCACCACTAATTCGAAACAAAAACATTTAAAAAGGCAACACACCTGTCCCAATATCGTATCGAAAATTTATAGTTTCGTTTAAAAAATGTGGGCTTTGACTTGTTTATACAACTGTTTTCAGATGGACTTTCGAGTTCTGAAGATGGGATCGTATCGACGAAAATTCTAGTGAAGGTACAAAAAAATTTCAGAGCGTGTTTCAGAAAAATGTAATTTTTCGTGATTGAGAGAAGTTCACAGTGATGTTTACTAGCGTTGAGCATATTTCTCAAATTCTCGAGGCTTTGAAAATTACTATGTTTTCGATAAATGTAAAACTCTCTCCAACAAATCGAAGCAAAAAAATAAAATGTGGAAAAATGAATTTGATGAAACGGGAGGAAAAAGTGACGAGAATGAACTATTGAACGCGGTTGCTTATAGAAACAGACGGAGGAAAATCAACGGAAGTCCGCAATTTTTTGTTTTTAAAATGAATTTAAAGTGCGGAAGATCAAATGGAAAACGTGATAAAATAGGGGAAATATTTCAGGGTAATTCAATAGAACATAGTAAACTGATGTGTAAAAAATAATTGCAAACAACTTAGGCAAACTGAATCTCCACATATAACTCAACTATATTTGGCTCCCCAACAAAACAGTAACCGTATCTAAAACACTATCAAAAACTCTTTATAAGAAAATTTTCTTGCATCGAAAGAAATGTTTGGTGGAAGGTTTTATTGGTAAAAAAATTATCATGAATGAATCATTCAAAAATTTATTTCATGGTCTTTTCTTCACCGAAAAATTGCATACAAAACGATCTGAACACTCTTTGACCGTCACTAACACGGACATAATGTATGCAGAATATAACATTTTCTCGATCAAATAGTGTTGAAGGACAAAACGAAATTTTTGAGAACCTGTCGGTTGAAAATGAAAACATGGAACCCCTTTTATTATGAAGTTATTAAATGAAAGTTAAACGGGAAAATTTTGAAAATAAGCACAGTTCTAATTGAGAAAACTGTATAAATGCCTTGTGAAGTTCAACAAACAAAGACAATGTCACAATAATTGTGTTCGTCTTCAGGCAAGTTTCTTAATTATTTGAAACTGAACATCAAACAATGTTTCCATAAGAAAAAATTGATTGAATGCTGTTAATAAAAAGTTTAAAAAAGTAAACTTCGTTCAGTTGATTATTTGTTAAGCATGGGAAAAAGTAAGTCAAAATAAAAACGTTCTTTACCAATGTTTTTCAGAAGACTATCAAACAAACACTAATAACCACCAACGTTAGTAAATAATGTGGGCGACTTATTTTTTTGAATGTATGAACAAAGACATACTGCAAGACATGTATTAAAAGGGTATGCCCCCTCTATTTTTCCAACACGTCGTATGTAAATTTAAAATTTTCTGAGGTATCTCATTCCTCGTTATATCATGCTCTCACAATCACAAAAAAGTTTATAGGAACTGGGACAATTCAAGTTCTGAGCACCAAGGGCACTCTTTTATGTATTAAAGACGATCTTTCAAAAAAGAAAAGTTTTGATTCAGCTCTTCCGGTCCATATTAATCTAAACAACTGCACGACCCATCCCAAATACAGAAAAATTTACTGTGTGTATCAGCAATAAAAAAACTGTTGCGTGAACCACATTTGTCACAAATTTGATTTTCTCCATATTAGATACCTCGAGTATTGTAGAGTTTCCATCATTCTTATATATAAAACACAAGTGGTGTTTGTCTGTTTGTCTGACAAGGGAACCTTTTTCATACGATGGTTGAGAATTTGCTGAAACTTGGCACACATACACTTTCAAATGTGCCTAATTGAATGGCGTTGTCAGAATTTGCAGAGTTATGCTCATTGGCTAGAAATATCGATCTGAAAATTCTGGAAATCCAAGCCTCATTCAAATCAAGAGAGGGATGCCACGCGGACAAAATGAGGCTTGGATTTCCAGAATTTTCAGATCGAGATTTCTAGCCAATGAGCATAACTGTCTTCACAGTATATTCTTGAATTGATACACAATTTCAGCACGCCCCCGCCATGTCCGCCATCTTCGCTTCTCAATGCAGACGAGTTCTTGAGGATAAAGAGCTGTTGGAAAGACTGAAAGCGGAAAAATTCGACTTGTAAATCACAGAACCTTTTGATACATGCGCCTACGGTAATAAAATGATAATTAGGATCTTCAAAATTATTATTATTATTATTTTCAGAACTCTTCGACGCTAGTGCCAAGTTTCAGCAAATTCTCAACCATCGTATGAAGAAGGTTCCCTTGTCAGACAAATAGACAAACACCACTTGTCTTTTATATATAAGAATGATGGAAACTCTACAATACTCGAGGTATATAATAGGGAGAAAATCAAATTTGTGACAAATGTGGTTCACGCAACAGTTTTTTTATTGCTGATACACACAGTAAATTTTTCTGTATTTGGGATGGGTCGTGCAGTTGTTTAGATCATGCTTCTTCAGATTTTCGGATGGCGACCTGCTCAGATCTGAAGAAACCATCGAGGGTCCAGATGGTCTTTCACATAGAACAAAGTGTTGTATTCAACGCAACGATGGAACAATTGGAGAGTTCCTCGTGGAAAACAATAAATATTTATATATCAGATCTAGAGATAACACTGATATCTCACTCTCCACTTTCATCTCGAAAACCAAAACAATGATGTGATCAATATTCAACACTCTGTTCTATTGCATTCATTTATCCTAACTTTTATCTCATAAAAATCAACAAACCGCTTTAAAATTGAAACAAAATTCGGGATAATTCAAGGAAAGCCCCCCACCTCAGTAGAGCCCCCACGTTGATAACAACCTTGGAAGAGCCCCCCACCAGTACTAATTTGGTGGGGGGCTTTATCTGGATTTGGGGGGTGATTGTTGAATGATCTGGTTCAATAAAAGACCCCCACCAACGCAAAGTGGGGGGCTGTTCTTTAAGAACCTGGGATTCTTAAAGAATAGCCCCCACCCCCCTTCTGAACAACCTAGTCTTGGTGAAAGATAAGCCCCCCACTATTCAACAATGGGCCCCACCTAAAATAGCCCCCCACCTAGACATGATCATGGTTCAATTTCCTCCCCCCATCATTCAATATCCACCCCCCACCATTCAATAGTAACAAACGTACACAATATTCAGCTAAAAATAATTTTTTCATCTAAAAAATGATATTATTTTGATAAAAGTAATACAATTTTCTAGAAAACCAATAAAAAATGCATTAAAGCGTGATTTTTTTGATAAAAAATGACTGGAAAATCCCAAAAAATAAGCTAGCGGACTTTCGTAGTCTGTAATCTTCCGATGCATCGGATTTTACAGAGAAATGGGGGGCTCTCTTTCAATGCTGTAGCATCATATCCTACGTTAGAATGGGAGGACTTACTTAAATGCCCCAGTGATAGCCTGAACTAGGTGGGGGGGGGGGTTAATATTGAATGGTGGGGGCTCATTTTTCAATTGTGGGGGCACATTGTTGAACATAAAGTTTTGGCCTTCAAGAATACTCCCCCATCCCAGTTTAACAAGTGGGGGGCTCTTCTAAGGTTGGTTTTGGGGGGCGATACTTCAATTAGGGTGGGGGCCATACTTGAATAATCCCCAAAAATCAACCCAAAACCACCGAAAAATGTATTTATTCAAAAAATACAAATCTACTCATGCTTCACTTTCTTGCTTCTGAAACAAAGTCCAAAAACACAACGAAGGATTCTGAAAGAGATGTAAGACACAGTGAGAATGATAAGAAGTGCAATTGAGATAATATCAAGCAGGTAGTACTCAAAGTACGATTGATGACGACCGTATGGATCCATTGACGGGAGTTGACCGAACCTGGAATTTTTGATTGCTTGCTGGAACCAGTTTCAGATCATAACCAAGAAAAATTTTCATTAAAGTGGGATTTTAGAAACAGGGATAGAGATTTTTTGAAAGTCTTTTTGAAGTCAACATTTTCGACATTTTCAACGTTGAAAGCGGATTTCTAGTATTTTCTTTAAATGTCATGACAAGTAAACACTGTTTCCTTTTTAAAAGAGTTATCAAATTGTATTGTATATGAATCGACTCAGAATTTTCAAGAAATGAGAAAATTCTCTTGAATGTAGGACTGAAAATCAGTCAGAAACATGTTATAGACTCTCAAAGTTCCCAAAAACACTCACTCGCGCGCCTCTTTTTTCATTAATTTTCAACGTGAAAACTATTTTCCTATTTTTATAACTGATTTTTCAATCACGAAGCTCGCGAAATTTTTCACGTTAAAAACTGAAAATTTTGACTTAAAAAAACTCTAAAAATAGCTGTTTTTCTCTGTTTCAAAAACCCCTCTTTAGTGACTCTTTCTTCTTAAATATGATCAGCTTTCATTTTCCTGTTTCTCAAAAAACCTCACCTCGCTGCAAATTCCACATGCTTCACCAATGTCTCCTTCGGATCTGTTGGTTGATTGTTGAGCATCTCCGCTAGTCGTTCAGCGCTCTTTTGGTATCTGAAAAATCCTCCGATTCCAGATAATATTCTAGCTAAACTCACTCATCATTGAACAAAACTTCTTCAATCGCCTTTTTGATAACTTTAGAATCTCCCAAATCAGTCTTGTGAAGCACTTGAGCACCTCCGTGTCTTTTGAGCATCATGGCGTTTCTAGCTTGGTCAGCGAAGAGGGGGACCTGTAAATGAAAATTATCGTGTTTCAACAAGACTCTATATTAGTTTCGACACGACTATATATAATTTTGCCACAGTTCGAAAACTGTTCAATTATGTACTTTAAATTTTTTCCCAAAAACAACTACCGAAACTATGAACTTTTCAAACTACGAAACTATGAACTTCGTTGCAACGAAAAATTATCAACATTGTGAAACAGAAAGAATTTTACGAAAAATAATAAACTCACCATAACCGCCGGCTTTCCCATCAGAGCCAGTTCAGTGACACTGGCAAGTCCTCCATGAGTGACAAACAGAGAAAGACGTGGGTCGCCTGGAATGTGCTAGGTATTACTGATGATAGTAAGTAGTGGTCCGACGCACGTTAAACCGATTAACTGAATTTTTGTTGAACCTCAAAAAATATTGATCTGAAACAGTGACTCTGAAAATCCTAATGAATGCTTGAAAAATTGTTTCTGTTCCCAGTGGGCTGTATTGATAGTGACTTTTTATTTTTTAGGATATTTCTATAATTTCGGTAATACAGAATGCTTTTCAGTTTTCAGACTATTCATTTTATGTGAATGAATTTGAATTTTTCATGCTCTTATTGTTAGAGGTTCAAAATTCCAAAAATAAACTTGTTCAGTTTCGTCATGTGTTCAAACCAACTTTCATAAGTCTCTTCTGTTTTCTCATCGGATTCTAACTCACCCAATAACTCATTCTGTGGCAACCAATCCCCCAAGTACACATTCTTCAAATGATCTGCCAACGTGTCCTTCTCATTCTCATACTTCCAAATGAATGTCACTTCTGGCATTGATTCAGCTACTCGTAAGATATTCTTCCTGCAAATATTTGAACGTTTTTCTATTCAAATGCTCTTAAAATCTTACTTGAACTCCTCTGGCATGTCCGCTGATCTCGCGTTCGACCCAAATGAGATCAACACATTCTTCTTGCGAATTCCAAGAATCTTGTCCCATTTTTCTGGGAGTTGAAGTGATTTCCGTTGAGTTTTTACAGAGATTCCACCGATTGGAATGATTTTGTCGAATGTTGGAGCGGGGAAGTCCATGAGAGGGATGTGGTTGGTGAAGATGTATGAGGCTTCTGGAAGAACTTCCTGGAAATAAAAACTTTGATTGAATTTTTAGAAGTCTTCAAATGTTCACATAGTAACTTTGTTGGAATTTATTCAGCACTGTTTCGTTGTTGTGTTAAGTTAGTCAGCTATTCCTATGTATTAGTTTATTGTGGTTTTCGTAGTTTTGATAATTTGTTTTACAACAATTCTCAGCGCCTCTGTCTTACCCCAACTTACTCTCCATGACCGAACTCCTGGCACGACTTCCTTCGCCACCTTGTAATCCTCATCTCCAATATACCCGAACAAGAAATCTCCCATCACAAAGTGCAGAATATTCATGAACTTTTGTCCAACTGTCATCTTCTCCCCATAAGTTGATTGGGTTCCCGGTACATAACTCGGTGCAATTGGTTGTCCGATTGCAGAGGAAACATGATCAAGACGACTGCAAGCGAGAACAGCCACATGAGCACGGATTTTGATAGCGTCGAAGAGTTCTGGAAAGTAAAAATAATAATTTTGAAGATCGTAATTATCATTTTATTACCGTAGGCACATGTATCAAAAGGTTCTGTAATCGCCAAGTCGAATTTTTCCGCTTTCAGTCTTTCCAACAGTTCTTTATCCTCAAGAACTCGTCTGCATTGAGAAGCGAAGATGGCGGACATGGCGGGGGCGTGCTGAAATTGTGTATCAATTCAAGAATATACTGTGAAAGGTCTTTAGAAGGGATTATCACGTCATCAAAACTTTGAAAAAACACACTTTACAAAAACTCCATGAAACCGTATAAGTGTTGCAGAAGCCCCTTCTCATCCGGTCCTCGGAGTACAGAATTTTTTAACCTTCGACCTGAATTTTTTCTGTTTCCGATTGTTTTCAAACAGTTCAAGTTCAGCTTTCAAACATTTCATCGCTGAGATATCCACTTTTTCCCAACTCACGAATAGCATAAAAAGTGGATTTGAGTTGTCGGATGTCCACAACTGCGTCATGAACTTCTCCATAGTTGCAATTGTTTCAGCAGTATCCTGTCCTGGTGGCACTTTAATGATGTTCTTCGTTGATTTCATTGCTGTTTTGTTCTCTTGTTTGAAGTCGATTACAGGCATTAGAACGGTCTGAAAATGGGTTTTCTGTAGTGATGGAATTAGTGTTCATAGGTAGAGACCGCAACATTTTTTTCAAACTCAATTTTTCATTAAAATTTCCATCCTGACCTTTTCTTCAGGTAAATGGAAGTACATTCCCAAATTTTTTTCTGAAAATATTCACTCTCTCCGAAGTTACAGGACCTTTTGGTCAGCCATGGTTTCTACTGAATTCTCTTGGAGAATTCTTTTGTTTTCCTGACCACGCAAAAAATATTTTCTGTTTTCACGTTAAATCCGTCGAATTTTTGTAAAATTTGGGAAAGTTCGAACCAGAAACCGTTTGATTAAAAACCCAGCGTCTTATCCACTGAACTAAATGAGTACAAATGTGACGCTGATAATAAGAAAATATATTTTTGACGTGATTTTTAAAAATTGAAGAGAATTATTTGAAGGATTTTCAGCTTATTTCGAGATAAAACATCAAATATCTAAAGTTCTACAATACGGATTTTTTAATTTCTAAGTGGATCTAGATCGAAATTTTGCGTAGATTCTGATTCCGTCGAAAAACGAAGCGAGTCTGACTTGCATTAACCTGAACTGTCGATAAAACTACTTTTCTTTTTGAGCCTGTTGTCTTCCGACACCGAAAAAACCACATTTTACGAATCAACGGCTTTCAAAATTTTGGCCCCAGGTACCTGAAGAGATGTCTAAGAAGAATATGTCAGAAAATAGATCGGTTTTCACTGTAAATTTTTGAAGTGATGCCTCGAAGTTCAGCTGGCTCCCAAAAAAATTCGACAACACGAAAATTTAATTTTCTTTCAAAACCTATTAGAGTATGTCAAGAACTACTAGAAACAGTAAAAAACAATGCGAGTCTGACCTAGAACAACCTAAACGTGACATTTTACTGAAAAAAGCAAAATGTTTTTTCAGTTTTCTGAGAAAACTAAACATTTGGGTGAAACGAAAGTGTGTTCATCGGATTCTACGTACTCGATTACATAGGGGTCAAAAGTTTTCATTCTGTTTTAGCGTACTGGGCTCTCAGGGCAGACCGCCAAACATTTCAATACCCTCCTCATGACGCCCCAAGAGAAGAAAATGAAAAACTCCGCCCACGTTCATTGCGGTCCCTATTCATAGGAACTGAAAACTTTTGAGGTTTTTGAAACATTAATTTGTGATAATACAAGGAGATTGAAATCAGGGCTTTGCGTAAAAAACTTTTCCGAAATACTTTCGAAAAACGTTTTTTTTTTCGAAATTTTCGAACCGAAAAAACAGAAAAAAAAATTCAAAAAATTTGACCGAAAAACTAAAAATTCGAAAAATATTCAAGAAACTGTAAGAAAAAATGATTTTTTCAGAGGTAATAGTTTTGAATTTGTATGAAAACTGGAAGAATTTTAAGGACAGACCCCCAGAGACCTGTTTTTGAGTACAAAGTTAGAAAAAATTTCAGGAAAATCGAAAATCACTATTTTTGTATCTTAATTTTTGAAAATTTCAGTAAAAATTACCTAAATTTATCGAACGGTTTTTTCGGAAACTATCGGAAAACTTTTCGAAAAACCACAGAAAAAATCGAAAATATTCTTCGTCCGAATATTTTTTGCCCTGATTGGAACCCAAACAATTCACCAGATCAGCGATTTTTGAGGTTGATAGATATATTTCTAGCTTCCTGGAAACAGTAATTCTAGTTGTTTCCTAATAAACTGAATCTCTCGAAACTTGTTTGATTCTTTTAATTTTTGATAAATTTGCTTGACACAACTCATCAAACTGCCTCTTTCAATAAAGTCAACTTAATATCTTACCACATCATGTCCTGCATCTGTCAATGTATCCGAAACAGCACCCAACATTTTGATGTGACTGTGACCGAATAGATTAGTGTACATCAGGATTTTGTAGGGCTCACCGAGCCCTATAAAGGCTACGAGCAATAGTAGAGCTAACGTTTTCATTCTCTCCGAATACAAGAAGGAAATGAATAGACGAATGAAGAACGAATTGAGTTGTACACAAGAGTATGGTTAATGAAGACGAGAATTATGGTTTGATTTCTCGTTCATTATCTATCTATTGACATTGTTCTTCCAATTGATAAGATAAGAGTCAAAAATGCACATTGTGCGTTTTGTTGTTCTGTTGGTTTGACTGCTTTGGGAATTTCCAAAAGTGCTCTATTCATTAGGAAAGTCGTTGGTATATGTAGGTATGACAATCAGTTGGGAACAGTAACTCTAACTTTTTCGATCAGATAAGAGAAAAAAATCGTTGACCAGAACCACTTCCAGCAAAAACCAGTTCCGGAAACAGTAAAAATGCATGTTGACCTCACATTGAGATACAGGGATCTGTTTGATACTATTTTCAAACAAAGAATTTTCTCAAAGCATGATATTTCTTTTTAATCCGACAAACTGAATAACATTTGCTGGTTCAAATTATTGTAATTTAGAAATTTCGAAGTTTTCAAATCAGTTCAAAGCTAGAGTTAAGCTAGAGTACTGAAAATTTTATCTGATGAATTCAGTGGTACCAGGGAATTGTATTGTCGGTGGAAGAAGTGAGAACAATGAAACATAATTTATTCTCATTGTTACGAACGTCTGAATTGAAAAGATATAATTGTTGATATGAGCACATAATATGAAGAATACGATATTTATTATTCTTTGAATCGGCATCTGACATGTGGCATTGTCTTGTCTGGAATGTGTCTTCAAATTGACCATGGTTCTTCAAGCTTCATCAAGACGTCGGACATACGACGACAAGGCTTCAAAGTATTTTACCTATGTCTTAGGTTCTTAAATATCAAATTTAGATCCACATTTATCTCTCGTTTATTAAATTTCGTGTCAATTTTTTATTGGAAAGAAATTATATTAGAATCATTATCAAATAAATTGTGAAATCAACAAATCAATACTGATGTCGTTTCCGAATTGAGCTACTTTCTAAACTAAATTCTTTGAAAATATCTAGACGCTTATTTGAATTTTTTTCGTTTTCTCGAGTGTGGTTTATTGAAGCTTTCTGTTTTAGGTTAGTGAGCCGACTGTTATGCGCGAGAGCTGTAAGATTATTGCGTTTTTAGCGGAGTAAACTCATTAAATGCTTGATAACTCTCTGATTTTCAAATCTTTCATGCCATTTATTTACTTCTGAAATATGACAGTGTCAGAAAGCTTGTTGTGGAATCTACGTTCCACAAGTTGAACTCTGGAGAAGAATAGAAAACTCTCCGCAACAACCTCAGACATTTCTCTATAATAAACTGAATCACAGTCAATTAATATAATTATTATAATAACTAATCTCCCCTACTTTCAGAATAATTTCCCTTTCAGATTCCCCAGTCATCGTTCGTCTTTCGTCTCGTTGCCCTTCCGACTCCTCACTCTCCGTAAATCTACATCTGGCTGTCTGCGTCTCCCCAATGGAGCGCCTCTCTCGTGCGTGATCGTGGCGAGACCAACGGGGAGTGCGAGGGAAGGAGCTTGCCGGTCTCAAAAGGATCTCGCTCTCGTTATATATAGATATTGATTGCTATGTTTACTAATTAAATTCCGTATGATCACTGCCTTAACAAATTATTCCAATTAATTGACCTCTTGAGAACAAAGTCAATCCCCTCTTATTCTTCTCCGTTATTCTTAAATTCGCGGCCAGCAGCGTCTCGGCTAACTTTAGGCCCTCGTTTGTATCTCGGTTCCGGAGTTAATCTTCTCCTGTATCCTTTGCGATAATAAACCGTTATCGTATAATTGTTCTATCTTTCTCATTTCAGATATTTATCACTACAATTTCTACAGTTCAGGTTCTCTCTCTCCCTTTGTAACTTTAAGAGATTATTATTAGGAATCTTGAGTACATGTCCACACTTTCCGTCTGAGTTGTCGTCAATCGCGTGGCATTGTGATCTCACTCGACGGATCTGCTGAAGCTTCTCGTTCACTCCTCTATCCCCTTGATAGTTCTTCGGGGATATTCTGATCAATTCTATCCACTTGCCAGTTCTTCGTGGATATTCCACTCAAATCCAGCATGTCTCCAAATAATCTGTCTTCTTTCTTGTCTATTCCATTGGAGGAACGACGAAATGGTGCATCGACTTAATTAATACCACTGAACCCATATCGATGTATCCGAGATAAACGAGATTCAGCAGAATTCTCGTTTTACGCGGAGAATTAGCGTGAAAAATCGATAATTCAAAGTGACCAGCAGGTCAATGAAGAGTAAGAATGCTAAAAAGCGAGCCCGCTTCAATATAAATCAAACTAATTATAAGGAAACTCTAAGTAAAATTAATAAATAATTGACCAGCAGGTCATAACGAAAAAGGTATATAGTGATAAGTAAGAATCGCTCTCGCATAGACTCAAATGCGCGTGTTTTAAGAATATAGCCGAAATCTAAAGAAAATGTAGTTAAAATTAATAAATAATAGACTAGTAAATCAGAATAAAAGAAAAAATATATAAATAATGATTAGAGAGAATCGCTACCGTGTATACTTAAATTCAGTGCGCTACAAATGATAACTATTACAATAGTTAAAAATCAGCACTTTCAGGTCTAATAAACCTCATTCTTCAGCTCATAAATCTCTCAAACTTAAACAAACTCAGAGTTTTGATAATGATAATAAAAGTTCGATGTTTCCAAGACTATAGAGAATCAGCGGATATCTCGAAAGTCGCGAAGCAAGTCCCGCGGAAGACGCGAATTGTTGAGAGTCCAGCAAAATTCTGACATCACCCATATTCAGTTTGAGTTTTTTTCCGGTTTCACATAGTGAAAATCAGGTTTCCAGTCATTGAGAGTTTCAATAAATAGATCAAACTATAGCTTCTGCTGAATTAGAAGCCCGTTAGTTCTCGTATTTCATTGTTTTTTTCTAATGTTTATCAGATGTCTAGAATGTGGACACCGTAATACCAGGTAACCTTTGAGTTGATTCAAAGCATCCTGTCAATCAGTGTACACCAAAAACACATCAATTCCGAGAAATAGCTGATCTAATAACATTCCTACGTAAGTGAGACATTCACTTCGTTGATTGAATGAAAAGCACGGAATTTTTGCTCACCGCTTTAGAAAATAAGTGAGAACTGAAAATTTTAAAGTTACCAATTTCTGTTTTAGCTTTCTGTTTTATCAATTCTGATGACATCATATTGTTTTTGTTATTCCACATTGAAATTACTGTACTTTTATAACTTTTTCTGGATAAAGTACGGTAGAGAGCCGCCGTGAATCGAAATACCGCAACGAGACCCACACCTTGTCCCCGGACCAAAGTTTGAGCGAGCCGCCTGCAAATATCTCTAATCTTCCCTCCTAATTGAGCTCTGTAATCTCTAAAATACCAGTTAATGCGGTTTCTATAAAGTTTCTAATCAAATTGTTGGTTTCTCTTGCAACTAACTGTTTATCCTAAAAAATCCTATCACATTCTTCATCAGTGAAAAAAAAAACGTCAAGAAACTGTAACTTCTTTCAAAGAATAAAGCAATAACTTCACAGCCGTTTTTGGAAATTTCCTTCATAACTATTCATAACTTCATAACATAACTATTGCCTTCATAACTTCATAACTATTGAAATAAAACACGGTCTGAAAATTGAAACGACTTTTTTGATTGGTCAATACTAAAAAAAATTAAAAAAACATTAATTAGATATTGCAGCCTTAGTCAAATGTAAGACAAAAATTTTTCAGATATTGCAAAACATGAATATTTTTCCTAATTTTTTTTCCTATGGCTCTGTATTTTTTTCTGTCACGATATTGTTTGTCACTTCTCTACCTCAGTTTGATAGGCATTTCATGAAAAATGGTGACCAATTGTTGAAAACTTTTAATTCGATACACACCGGTTGATACTTTTGTGTTTAAATTATAACAATTTCTTGGGACAGAAAAAAATCAAAAGACTATTACGTCTATACCGAACAATCCAAAATACACATTCGATAAGAAAATTTGAATTTGATGACAACACCAAAAAGCAGCAAATACTTTCGTCCATTTCCCCTCATGACCCGATTTATTTACCGTCCGTTTTCTCCACTCTTTCCTCCACTATTTTCATATCTTTCTCCGTCTCTCTTTCCAAAAGAACAAAATTTGAACACGTCAGTGCTCGTCATTTATTTAGGCTATAAAAGCTTACTTTTTTAGAGATTGGGCATTGCTCCAATATTTGGTTCAAGTTCATGACAAAAGTATGCGATTCCAAGTCTTCTGAGGCTTTGGAACCTTTAGCGACAGTGGAAAATGGAAAAACCGATGGACCTCAAAAAATTGGATGTCACAGTGAGTTTTTCCTCCTTCTTAATCATGTTTCAGCCAAGTAAAACATGCAATTTTCAGAACTCCAATGCTTGTTGACATGTTTATCCACCTGGCCGATCTACGCTCTTATTTTCTGGGTGTCGTCAATTGAAAAATGTTTTGCAAGTCATGATCCAATCACAACCTCAATCTTGGTTGGAATGTTCGCTACTCTCGAGGCGCTCCATCTCATGATATTCGCCCCACCCAAAACATATGGACAGAGTTATATCCAATTGGAGATGGTTGATTTTGATGAGCTGGAGAAGGAGAAAATGAGAATCGGAGTGATGAGAATAAACCAGAGAATTCACGGTTTCTCTACTTTATGGTAAGTTTAGGAAATGACAGATAGAATCGGTGAATGAGTGTGTCCAAAAATAAATATCCTGAGCAGGGTTGAGCAGAATTCCGCATTCCACTTTCCGTCTTCCGTCATTTTTGTTCAGCACAGCTCATATTTTGAAAATTTCCGATTCAAAAAATGTCATTATCTTAAAAAAATAATTTTTCATAATACCGCAAATTCATGTAAAACGTTCATTATCTGAAATTGAAATTAGTTTCCCAGCTTCCGCTGTAAATATTGACACTTTTATTATAAAATTCAGACAAACTCTTATATAACGAAACCATTTTCAGCACAATTTGGAGTGTAGCAATAGCCGGAATCTATACTGCCCGTAATCAACTTTCATACGTTCACTATCATATCGTCGCTTCCATTTTTATTTTGTTGGGATTCCTGGCTACATGCGGGGTCTACAAGGCGTTTAGTGTCGGAAGATGGATGAGCAGATACTGTGAGTCATTAATTAATCCCCACACAACCAATTCATCCTTTTTATTTCAGCCACCTCCACCATCAACTGCTCCATTTTCTTCCAAACAATCGGTTACATTCTTCTTGTTCAAGGATGTCTCCAGCGCATCAGCTTCTCTTTGATTCTCCTTGGAGCTTCTATTGTTTTGGGAACAGTTGTGCATCTTCGTTTCGCTTTTTACTTCAAAAACCCACCCCAGTACTTGAGTGTGGTTTCTATCAAGTCTACAAGACCCTTTTTGAAAAACTGGTATGGATGGATGCTTCTGGGAAACTGGTCAGTTATAACTCTCGAGCTTAAGATTTTGAATTGACACATTTTCAGCGTTATCTGGGTTGGACTCTTCCTCATCGGACCACTGACTGGAAGTGCTGTATCATGCTCGACTACTACCGTAATCCTCCTACTGGCATTTTGTATTGCAACACCACTGCTCATGATTTGGAAGATCTTCTTCGCTTGCTTGAAATCGAGAGCTATGAAAGATAAACTAGTCAATGTGTAATCATGAATTCATTAAATGAGAAATAAACATTGTGACTATTATTTTCTGTTTCCATAACTTTATTACTCTTATTGAAATAAACATGTTTTATAGTCAACGTAACATACACACTGATTAATTTATTGTTTTCAAAGAGAAAGGGTCGCTTTACGATTTAAAATCTAATGGGAGCTTATCAAATTGGCTTCAAAAATACTGAATTCGCATGTTTTTCTGAAGTTTTTTTAAACCAAAATGTAAAACAAGTCCATTTTTATCAACAATGAAACAGGAAACTAAAAAGATTACGATCTTTGTCGAGGTTAAAATAAGAAATAGAAAATTGTCGTTTCTAAAAAATTTAATTTGGCTTCAATTCTAATCATACTCAAAGTGTCTTGTTGTTTTTGACAAAAATAAATTTGTTTTACATTTTGGTCAAGAGGAATTTCAGAAAAAAACATGCTGATATTTTTAAATTCCAATTTAAGTTCCCTTCCGTTGTATACGTGGCTATCTCCCGCTAATCTCAAACCAAAATAAATAATTAAGGATTTGGTATTTTTTGAGCTAATTGGATAGGGTCGAACTGGAATTTCCCACATGTATTGCGCCAACGATCGCGTTTGGGACCAACACCCTCGGTAACGTTTTATTTGTGTTTCAGAGCGCTGATATAACTTCCTGAGTTTTTTCATTGAGTAATTCAATAGATGTGTTCAATCTGAGAACAAGTAAATATGTATGTTCAGAAGCTTTTATTATGTAATAAGATATTTAAGTGGAGCGTTTTTCAATCTTTCTCAACTGATCCTCAGTAAAAGCGACATTGCAGCTGACAGTCGTTTTCTCAGTGGTGCCACATCTGAAAATCGGAGTTTTTGTTTGAATTTTCTTACAAATAATAGGATAATACTCACGGTGTTTTTGTGCATTGAGCAATGCCATTGAGTGGGTCAACAGGGCCTTTGTACGATGATAAGTAAACTTTTTTGATGTAGTTTGAGATGAAACATTCTTTACCGTTTTCGAAATCCCAAGATCCAGTTATCTGAAAACTTCTAGCATTCACCAGAAAAATTAATGTATCACTTACTTCACAAAATGATTGTTTATTGCCATTACTAGAATTCAAATCACATGTTGAACTACTACCGAAGTTGTTAGACAAACGAGAAGTGGTAGAGACCGTTTTGTTGCTTTTGAATTTCGAAAAATCGAACCAATCATTGCCAGGTTTAGAAAATGGGGATTGAGTATACACAAAAGGTTTCATAGATGTAAGTTGATTGTTGAATTTCGCCTTCATATCATCAATCAAATTCGCACCGATTTTCGGCGGTAGAATCGACCCAGATGCCAATACAACAACAACAGAAAGTACCAGAACAGCGGAAAGAAGAGAATTCATGATTTGAAAACCAGTTGATTTGGTTGGTGCTGTTTCTGTTGTGAGCTGACACTTTTATACCACTTCCTAACAAAAGGAAATAATTGCATTTTTCGTTTCAATACTACTTTTAATTGAATTTTGCAATTTTATTTTGAACAAAAGTGCCGTGTGGCGTTGAGTACATTGAAAAGGAGTTTGTATATAGTTTTGTTGCCTGAATGTCTATTGAATCCTCAATAAGGCCATGTACTTTTTGGGTGTTTTACACGCTTTATGTCGCAAGTCTCACTCCTCCAATTCTTCGAATCATTTTTTTTTCAAAGTTCCTTTTTTCAAATCGGTACTGTTTCTATTCGTTGCTATTCTTTTATGCTCGCTTAAGATTCAGATTTCTGAAAAATTATTCAGTTTCACCAAAGTCTTATTTTTAATCGTAAGTTTCGGAAGCAATTACAAAACCCTAATGGATAGACTGTATATTTCTATTAAATTCGTGTTCTGTTGTTTTGCTTACTTTTTGACATTCTGTATTGCAGCACCAATACTAGTGATTTAAAATACATATGTTTTTTTCAATTTCATGTAAAAAGGGTTCGTTAGATAACCGAAACTTTTTGAATGCTCAATTTAATTTGAATTCAATAGAATAAAGATTCACAATATTCACATTTATTTTTCTGTTTCATTGCTTTGATATGTTTTCACGTATTTTTATATTTTCAATGGTTTTATTCAATTTCTTTGCGTTTAAAATCACCCCCATTAGCAGTTGCGACATGTGGGGATTTTTACCATAGAAAGCTGAGATCTGACATGAAAATCTCTACTTTCTCGAGAGCTTCGCGTAACAATAACAATAGTATAAGACAGCAACTGTCAGACTTACGAAACAGTATATTTTTCAAATTTGAAAAACACTTCGAGAATCTTAATTTAAGACAAAAGCTTTCAAAAATAACATTTGAAACCTTTTTGAATAAGAAATCTTCTTGTGAGGAATTTTTTCGAGTTTTCATTGTTCCTGTGCTCATTTGTTTTGGAATTGACATACTCGAAGGAAATTATTCCATTTTCAACTTGGTGAGATTTTTCTCTGTTTCAAAACTGTGACTTGTATTGATGAAATTATTTTCGATACTATATAACTAGATGAATAGTCGAAATCTCATCAATTACTCGTGATGATTTGTATTACCTTTTTTAGAACTGTCAAAATTACTGATTCTTGTTTTTCTTTGTGTAATGAAAAAAGGAAATGCTCATAAACTTTATTTCAGAGAATATAACAGTTAAAAAAATTCAATTTAAAGCACTTTGACCTCATTCCATTTCTCTCCAAAAGCAGCTGGACAATCGGATTTGACTTTCTCAGTGGCACCGCATCTAAAATAAAATATGAAATTTCATTGTTCTGTTGGAATGCTTACGGTGTCTTTGTACAGTCAGCCACACCGACCAGTGGATCGACTGTTCCATTGTAATCAGGCATGTATGCCTTCTTGTGGTACGTGGATTCGAAGCAATCTCCGTTTTGTTCAGATTTCCATGTGGCATTCACCTCAAAACTTTGTGTTTTTATTGCTGGATCAGGCACACCTACTTCACATAAAAAATCATCGCACAGTTTGCTGGAGCCAACATTAGAAGAAATCGATGAACCAGATGCCATCATAACGGCAACAGAAAATATTAAAACGACGGAGAGAAGAGAATTCATGATTGCAGAATCAGTTGATTTGGTTGATACCTTTCCAGTTAGGAGCCGAAGCTTTATACTATTCCCCAACAATTGAAAATAATTGAATTTTCACCGTTTCAACAGTTTTTTGTTGTTTGGTGAAGAAACACTATTTCTGATAGAATTTGAATAAATCATGTTTTTTGAACAAATATTTAGTAGTGTATTTTGAGTAGATTGGAAAGGAAAGTGTATATACAATTGTTGTGTGTTTTTTTCAAATGGTATGTATGAAAATGTCATTATTTTATTACTTCACAAAATTTAAGAAAAAAACAATATCAAGCGTCTATCAATTTGAAATCTTATATCGTTTTATGTGGTTTGCATTCCGCTCGAGACATCCAGTGGATTTTTCACTTTGTTTCCATTTTCTTTCTACCTATCATTTCTCTCAATTTTTTTTGATTTTTTGAGGTTAATTCCAGCTTATGTTCAATTTGTTCAAAAATCTGAAAATCAATCATGTCGTTTCAAGTTTCTTGTTATTCTTTTACCTTAGGATCTGTTTTCAGTAATATTTCTCGGAAATAATTGGCGCACATTACAAAGTTAGGTCGAAAGTTTGGATCAAGATTGCAGCACATTAACATGAACTTGTAACTCAAATTATTATTGATAATACATGTCAATGTTAATTGCACTCACATTTCATCTGAACAATATTCCGGTCGATTAAGTTGTACACCATTTCTCAATAATGGCCAGATCATTTCATTTCCAAAGTTTTCAAATGGAACACCTCCCAATGAGAAGATTTCATATAAACAAACACCAAAAGACCATACATCTGACATTCCAGTGAACTTCATTGTAACAAAAGTTTCTGGAGCCATCCAACGTACGGCCATTGGAGTGTCAGGTGCTGATCTGTAATGAACTGTTTTCTTTGATTTTATAGAAGTTTTAACTTGTAATAGATGCGTTTGTCTATTTTTCGAGCTAGTTGCGTGTCTGCGATTCGTATAATTTTGTCCTTTCCTATTAACACGTTACGAAGAGCCAAGTCTCGATGAACGACCTGAAAATGTCAAATAGATCATTCTTATATATAAAACTCGCGTGTGGGCGCTGTCTATGGATTTGCCTGCGTGTTTTTCAGGATGTCCGCAAGACTTACATGTGTCTTTTCAAAGTGACTCATTCCGTTAGCAATCTGATAAGCAAATGAAAGTAAATCCACAGAACAAATGGATTCAAAATCATCTTCAGTAGCATTCTGTTGTTTCAAAAGCAATATATTGTCCTTCGCATATTTCAAATGACCTCGATTTCTCAAATAATGATTGAGATCTCCTCCGTCGATAAACTCAGAGACTGTGATCACTTAACTGAAAAAAGTGAAAAATTGAACAATAAAAAAAACCTTACTTTTTTCAGGAATGAAACCAATGAAAGCAAGAATGTTGGGATGCTGTGCAAGTGTTGAAACCACTGCCATCTCTTTAATTAAAGTATCCAATGCAATTGGGTAATGACGTTTCAAAACACGGGGAGCTGGAAGTCAGTTGCGCGGTAAAAATTAAATGAATTGCTTTACCTTTGATAGCTACGGGCAGTTCTATGCCCACAGCTCCCTTCATTCTCAGTGTACCTTTGTGCACTTTACCAAACCAACCGTTTCCAATGCATTCATTTATCATGAGATCTTTCTCATCTATAACATATTCTTCCATGAAATCATAATTCACGGCAAGTGTTTTTTGGCAGTGTTTTTGTGTTTCTTCTGAGTCGGATTCCGAATCACTTTCTGCCACCGTGGTCGTTACATGTTGCCGTGAAGATATGCGATATTTCTTCTTCCTTGATTGTCGCCAAAACAGGAATAAAAACGTTAATACGCAAAAGTTGGCAGTTATTGATACAATTGTCGCTAGCTTCCAAAACGAAGCTGTATTAATCAGTTCATTCCGATTGTCTGATCCGGTTGTGATGACTAGCTCTTCGGTTTCATTGGTTTTTGAGGTATTATTTATAGAGCAAAACCCAAAGTTCAAGATTCTGAAAAGTATTAGAACGTGTTAAAGACTGGAAACAACACAGAAACTTACCCAATGAAAAGAAATAAGTGAATGTCCAACATGTTGGCAATCGAAAAAATATATTGACTGTGTGAGACCTGTTTTTATAAGAAACGGTGACCGATAAAAAGAATTAAACATTAGCAATATCATGTTGTTGTATTTGATTTCTTGCCTTTTGCCTGACTGATTGTCCGACTAATTGTCTTTGATTGCTTAATTGTATTGTCACGATAAGCAACATGTGTCTCATTTATAATGAGAAATTTCTTCCCCACTTTTTGCTGTGTTGCGAAAACTTCTTACAAAACTGGAGTATGATGTTTATAATGAATTTATCATAAAATATCAAAACAACAAAGGCGACTCATAATTTTATGGCACATTTTGTTACACTAAAATCGGTTTCCAGACTGGTCGATATGAATCAAAGTATGATGGAGACAGACTGACCAGTCGACAATATTTGTAAGCAGTGTGAATCACTTTTTCCTTTGTGACCGAATCAGAATTTTACTGTTTCGATAAAAAGTTAAGCAAAAAAATCCATTCGAAGTTACTTGTCAACGTCGCTTACTATATATATCTGGGCACGTTCATGCAAGACCTATCATAAATAAAAACGTTCATAAATCTTAATCCTAATTTCTGTCATTAGCGTGCACGCGGACTCCGCAGCCAAATTCCACGGCCCCGGTGCGGCGGCGCGCGAAATTCAGACGCCACTTTTTCTCACACGGCATCGACAGGCTTTTCCACTTTTTCTGACAAGTATTGGATAAATTTAATACTATTATTATTGCTGATATTTAGGGCTGTTAAAACAGGCGTTTTCGGGCGGAAAACCGGAGATGGAAAGCAAGTTTTGGAAATGAACTTGCTTTTCATGCAATTAACTTGAAAATAGGCGGCGCCGGCTTGCCGGCGTTTGCCGCAAGTAACAGCCCTACTGATATTAACTGAAACGAACCATTTTTCATCGTTGGAAATTGTGAAATAACTAATAATCTCAATTACTATTACGTTTTTATCAAAGAAAACGACTATTTTGAAAAAAAAGACAATTTCTAAAAAACTGGACTGGAAGCTGAATTGATCTGAAAATTTCAACAAAAACAAAGCTTTGTTGAAACATTTTGATTGTCGTTATTTTTGAAAATGTCGAAAAATTAGTGAAAAATTTTTTTTCTCAAAAATGGAGTTTGTGCTGCAACAGTTCCTTAGAGTAAAATCGGGCAACAAAATTCAATAAAAACATTAATTTCAGTCTATTGAAACATTTTGAAGGTCTTTTCAGTTTTTTTCTCGCGTCAGCACAAATTTCCAAGCTGTCACGCTTAATGTTTCATATCTTTTTTCTAAATGTGTTCTTTTGTTTTTTTTCAATTCAATTTCTTGCTAATAAAGTTTTTCCCCCACAAAAAAAATCACCTTTTCTCTTTTTTATGTGGTTTTCTACACAACATTCAAAAACACATGACATCTTAATGCTCGTTTTTTCTAGGTCACACTTCGCCGCAGCCCCGCCGTGGTGTGGATGAACGAATGATGAACATTTTATTTTGGTTTTGTTAAAAGTTGGGAAAGGCTTTTTTAAGCATTTAATACAATAACCAGAAAGATCTCAACTTTTCTTGATGTTCGGAGACCAATTCCAACTTGTGTTTAATTTGCTCAACTGCCTGAAAGTTAACAATGTCGTTAAAAGTTTCCAACTGATTGGTTACCTGGGGATCTATTTCATCTAGCTTTTCTCGAAAAAATGTAACACACTCTTCAAAGGTGGGTCGATTGCGTGCTTCGAAACTACAGCACCTCCTAATGAATTTGTATCTTCAAAAAAATTTTTAAAATTCGTTTTCCGATAACCTTACTCACATCTCATCTGTGCTAAACTCCGGTTTGTCTATTTCAAATCCATTTTTCAAAAACGTTATGATGGCGTCGAGGCTAACATCCGGGAACGGATATTTTCCCAATGAAAAAATTTCATATAGACAAATACCAAATGCCCATACATCTGACTTTACAGTGAACTTCAGTGAAACCAAAGTTTCTGGGGCCATCCAACGTATTTCATGTGGAATTTGGTTAGCGGCTATTCCGATTCTGAAAAACATTAAGCGGTTTCAGTTTAAAACAATAAGGTCCAATACTTGTAGTATTCACTTTTGTCGATTTTGCGAGCGAGTTGCAGATTGTTAATTCGAATTGTTTCGTCTTTTGATACTAAAACGTTATGAAGAGTTAATTCCCGATGAACGAACTGAAAAGAAAAAAGAATATAAACCGTCCCAAACACTATAAAATGTCGCCTGATATTAAAGTTTGTACATACATATAATACTCACATGATTGCTTGCCAATTTTTTCATTCCATCGGCAATTTGATATGCGAATGATAACAAAGGGGTCCTCTGCTTCTCAAATTTGGATTTGTTTTTCCTCAAGTATTTTCCAAGATCTCCTTCATCAACAAACTCAGTAACGATTTTCAGCTTACTGAAAAAATATATAACACAAGCTATGCCATGAGGGGCTATCTCACGTTTTTGTGTTAACGAAACCAACAAGACCTAAAATATTGGGATGTTTTCCAATTTTATTCATATTCTTCAACTCATCAATTGCATATTTCTGTGATCTACTATCTCTTTCATTTCGAGGTTCTGCAATTAAATGGATAGCCATTGGGCTCAATCGATCATATTACCTTTAACAGCTACAGGTAATCCTTCTTCACGTGTTCCAGGTATTTTCATTTTTCCTTGATATATTGTATCGAATGGACAATCAACTATTTTAGAAATGTTTGTGAGATGTTCTTCATTTATCACAAACTTCCTCAAAAGCCTGAGTTCATTGTTTTCTGGATCATTGAAAGGATCTTCTTCGAATTCCGAACCGCAGTCGGTCATTGAGTTCATTAAAGGCCGTGTTACCATTTCAAGATCTGCTTTTTCCTTCTCTCTGAAATCCTTCCATTATAATTTTTTGAGAGCTGTGTATAGACAAACTTTGATTTCTTTTTTTTTCGGACTGACGATCGTATCCAAATCAATGAAACAATAACTAATATGCAAAAGTTGGCAGCTATAGATATACTTGTTATCAATTTCCAATAGAAGTTTGTTGAATCGAGACTATTCACATTGTTGTTTAGTCCAGATTCCGAAGCGGACAAGCTCACTGTTTTTTCTTGTTTTTTTGTGTCATTATGAGAACAGGAATTTATATTGAAGTGCCTTCAAACAGATTAATACTGGAAACTTAGTACAAAGTGACGACTTACCCAATGAAAAGAAATAAGAGAATGTATAGCATGCTGACTAGCGACTTCAATTAATCGATTGCGTGCGACCTGCCTTTATATGTAAATAATTAAGAAGTAGCAATATCATCTCTAATTGCCTTTGATTTTCTGAGGAAAAACACGAAGAATGTGCTATCCACCTTGTTTAATGTTATGAAAGCATTTTTTCACGCACGGAGAAATCCATGACCTATGTAGTGAAGGTGAATACAGGCTTTTCAGTAAAAATAATTGAATTGCGGAAGACTGAAAAATAAACAAGATACGGTCATCTATTGATGGCAAATTAGCAAAAATGGAGGACAAGGCAGCAGTATTCCTCAGATGGTTCTTCTGAACTTCTAATGGTAACACAAACGGAATTTCTCAAACAGACAACGCTAATTTTGCGAAAAAATTTGCAGTTAATTCGATTAATATCGGCGGTATCATCGCCGGAAGTTCCGGATATGACGTCATATGTATTGGGAAGAATCGACGTCATATGGTTTTGGTTCAATAGCGTATATATATATATATCTCTCTGCTTTTCACCAAATAAGACCATATCTAACTAAGTTTTCTATTATTTTAAACTATCGAGATGAAGGAAGAGTAAGCGGATCCCTGCCCCTTCTTTCTCTCGAAATATCTACAACTTCTGTCAGTGATATGTCACATCAAATGAATCAAACGTTTTTCAAACAATATCATCGTGTTAGAAAGAAATTATTTCTAAATGAAAATTGGCATGCTTTGTTAGATGTAGATGATGTCAATTTTACCGGGGATGCTCTGAAAAAAAGTCTTAAAGACCAAAAACATTCAACTTTTGTACAGGACGTTCGAGAAGCTGGCTGTCGAAATTAATTATAAACTTTTATTTTCAGAAAATCAACGGTAGAAATGATCAACGTGTAACATGCGAACTGTTCGCTTTGTCTCGCAATATTTTGCGAGTAATTTGCGAGAAATGAACTTTCGAATAATTTGCGAATCGAGACGAACCGAATGCGAGACAAACCGAACCGAACCGAGACAAAGTGCGAGACGAACCGGGTCCAACCGAATCGAGCCAAAACCGGGAAATTTGGAATTTTGCGAGTTTCGTCTCGCGAGGCGACACTCTACGCATGACCCGGCCCATGAAAAATCTCAAATCGACCCTGCCCGGCCCGTTGAAGTCTGGTTTTTAGTATTGTCATTCGTTAACCTCTTGACCTTAAGTTACTGCTTTTACATTTCCAAATTACCTGTAAGATTTAAAGAATGATCAATTATCGTTTCACGTAGTTTTTTTTTGATAAACAGGCTTCAACTGTGTCTTTCATGTTCTCCCAATCTATATTACTCAGTCAACGTAAAACCAGAAAACCTTATTTGTAAAAAACTCAATGAGACCTAACACTTCATTGTAAATCATCCGAGACTTTATTTTCGATGCTAAAGGTTCCGTGGCCCCAATTCCTAGGGAAACACGAAATCGGAGACGTAGACAGTGTAACAGGCACAAACTTTTCTGGCGTCTCTTCTCGCTTGCACACTCTCTAAACTTTCCTTTTTCCGATTAACACAAAATGAGACACAGCACAATTTCGACCACAACTTCAATGGAGCTTTCTGAGGGACTTTCCCGCCCCAACTCACAATTTTTCAGAAAGTATAAAAGAGGGAAAGATGTTCCATTGGCAGAAAGTTCATATTCGTTTTGTCTTTTTGATACTTCTTCCATCTTGAAATGACTAGATTCTCTGGAAAGTCCGTAATCATCACCGGCTCTTCAAATGGAATCGGAAAAGCCACCGCTGTACTCTTCGCCAGATATGGAGCTCAAGTCACTATTACTGGAAGAGATTCGGAAAGACTTGAGGTCACTAGACAAAAGATGTTAAAGGCTGGAGGACTACCGGAGAACGTGAATGTCGTTGTGGTCAATTTGACTGATTCTGATGGACAGGACCAGATTATTCAATCGACATTAAATAGATTCGGGAAGATCGATGTCTTGGTGAGTTTTCTTCAAATATTATTCATTGATAGAAAAATGTCAACATAGGTAAGATAAAATTTGTTTTTAACTTAAAACCCAACAGGAAAAAATGCTTTTCTCGTTTCAGATCAACAACGCCGGTGCCAACTTCATGGATGGTACCATGAACACGGACCAATCCATTGACTTGTACCACAAAACATTCCGTATCAACTTCCAAGCTGTAGTTGAGATGATCAAGAAGACAAAGGAGCATTTGATCAAGACAAAGGGAGAGATTGTCAACATTTCCGCTATTGCAGCGGGACCACAAGCGGTAAGTGGGATTGAAAATGAGTGGAATGGTAGAAATATAAAATTAAAGTATCACTATTTTAACGTCGTAAAAAATTATGACTAGAAACCAAATTGAAAATCTAAAACTTTTTCAGATGCCAATGGCTCCATACTACGCAGCATCGAAAGCTGCTCTGGACCAGTACACCCGTTGTGTTGCTGTTGATCTTATTCAATATGGTGTTCGTGTGAACTCGGTTAGCCCAGGAGTAGTCACGACTGGATTCATGAACGCTATGGGACTTCCGGATCAAATTCAGGAAAAGGTAAGAATTCTCTGTTTTTACCAATCCATGAGGTTGACATATTTATTCCGTTTTGTTTATAAAATGTTCATTTCTATAATTTAGGCTGAAGCATTTTTGGCTTCCCGAAAAGAGTGCATCCCTGCTGGAGTCTGCGGAAAACCTGAAGACATTGCGGAGTTGATTGTGTTCCTGGCTGATCGTAAACGTGCTTCTTACATCATTGGACAATCGATTGTAGCTGATGGTGGGTCTTCGTTGGTCGGAGGAATGCACGCTCATGATCTAAAGGATATGCTTGGACTTTGAGAATAATATTGAAGTTTTGACTGAGTTAATTGATTGAGAAATAAAGTTAAACACCCGTTTTTCTATTACAAACATCGCAAATAAGATATGAATATTCTGTTATTAAAATCACTCTAACGCAGGATGCATTTACTGTACTGTGGCAAATAGACTGGATGAAACATATTTCATTGGGAAAAACCAAACAAAACCATTTGTCTGTTTTAAGCCAAACAGAAAATAATCGATTCTGGAAAATGTCTTTTGTTAACCAGATACATATAAAAACTGAATTCACTACTTTTCGCTCGATGCTCCCCCAATATTTTCAAAAAACTCTGTCGATATGATCGGTGTACCAAAATAATACACACACTCTCCATTATTCCATGAATTCCAAAAATTATCATTACGGAGTTCGTCAGTCCTTGGGATAATCTGTCTAGCAGTAATGCAGTCGCCATAATTATATAGGGTGCCGCCAGAATAACAATTGGAATGCCAGTTTGAATGAGAATTCCGATGAAAAAGCTCTTCTGAATTTTCCGAGTTCTCGATGACGTCAGATTTGATGGAGAGATATAAAGATAATAAATACACGATGCTACGTGGAAAAATATATGGAAGAAGATGAATGTGCCGAGTACAGGGATTCCAATAATTAAGATCACTTTGATAAGAAACGGGTCTGACAGAGCAACAACAACTTTCTCTGTGAAAAACTCTCTTGTAGGACAGGGTATAATTTTCAGAGACTCCAATAAAGCATCTTCTTGATTTTCAGGAATTTGGATGACTAGAAAACAGGATGGTGTAGCGAAAAGATAAATAAGGAAATAATAAGCAATTCTTGTAGAAGTCCTTACGATTTTGAATCGATTTTCCGGAATAGAACTACTACGGCTTTCGAATAAATATACCAGGGAGATGCAGGTTGCTGAAAGAGAAGGGTAATATTTACAGTTTCAAAAAGTTATCGTATATTGAAGGAGAAGAATTGGAAGCTTTCCATTCTTTTCAAGAATTCTCAAACTTACAAATCAAAGTGAAAACCAGCAAACCCATCTGAACAATCATCGACATCCCTGTCCAGTTGAGAGTACCAATCGTGAAAAATGCAAATGATGGGAAAAATATGTAAGGTGTTGAAATGGAGCAGAATTGAGCATCTAGTAGTGAGCACCTGAAAAAAATGCGCATCGGAATACGTCTAACAAAGATGTAAAGATATAATGGAGTATCTATGAAAACTATGAAACCGTAATAAAAGAATACTAAGCAGATTTTAAATACATGATCGAAATGTGATATTTTTTCCTAAAAGTTTGGTTGAACAGCTATTGGCACTTGCCGCCTGTTTTAGACTGATGAAGTGCCCGACATTTTTTACGCTGACTACTGTTTCAGAATCATAGTGAATGAGGTAATCGCTATGATCTGGATTAAAAACCTGGCGATGTTATACTCAGAAGAAAATGAAATATATCTTGACTCTGATAAAGAGTTGATGAAACTCCATCAAGTAAGACTACACGGATCGCCTCCCCACTTACCAAAAATGAGAAATCAACAGAGGACCTTTGATCGATTTCATATTCTCCGGAGTCTTCTTTAAAATAAACCAAAAAGTAATCAGCTGAAGTGGCAGACCAATAACTTGAAACGCGTGACTTGGATAGACTAAACCTTCCCAAGAAGCCAGAAAACTATCATCGATTGAACATTTCGAATAATTAAAGGCATAATATTCAGCTAACCTCGTTGACATCTTGTTTTATGATGTGAGATATCTATTTACATAAGAATGAACATAAAATAACAAGAATAGCAGCTGTCAGAACTTTCTCAAGAAATGCTTTAATTATTTTTGAAGCCGTTCTCTAGTCGAAATTAAAGAGCAGAAAAGAATAACAAAAGGAGTGGAATTTTCCTTCCAACCGGTGATTAGATTACTCAAAACTCTCTCTAATTCCCTTATGATGTCTCTTCCGGCTTCCGCGTGACGAGTAGCATTTGAGCTTCTGGTTTTCAGATTTGAAGTGTTTTGAATAAGCTGGAACATTTAGGCAGTACATCGGCTATAGCATTAGTTTCCGGAAAATCGAGGATTCTAACACATCCATAACATTTTTCCTCAACATTTCAGAAACTGAAATCATGCAGATGAAACGGATATTTTCTGTTCCACTCAAGTGAGTTTTCTATTAATAGATCATAGTTTTTATTTTTTATGTAAATTCTAATTCTGACTATGTTGTGTTTTGCTAAAAAAATCGCAGTTAGATCAAGAACTAGAACAACATTGGTCACCGTTTCATGTTTGTAATAAGTTTCCTGTCTGCTGTCAAACGTTTCGTTAAAGGTGCAAAACTTCGAAGTACGGTGAAGTATCCCAACTATATTGTCGCCTAGTGAGGCGATTCTCGCAAAAATCCAGATTTCCCGGTTTTGGCTCAACTCGGTTCATCTCGCACGTTGTCTCGGTTTGTCTCGATTCGCAATTTACCCGCAAAACATTGCGAGACAAAACGAACAGTACGCTTGTCAGGCATTAGTAATTTCTATCGTTGATTTTCTGACCTTATAATTAAAATCGTGAACTTGTCTAAAAATAAAATAAACGTTTTTCAAAAATAAATTGGAAATGAGCATGGAAAAAGTTCCCGATTTTAATAATGAACTCTTATTTTCAAAAAATCTACAGTGCGCGGTCTCCCACACTGCAAAAAAGCACTGCAAGAAACGTGATGCCGATCTTTTCACGTTTTATTTCAATTCTTCTATTTTTACGTTGAAAATCCATTTTTTCAGGTTTTCAAACGTCGCAAATGATAAAAAATCCCTACCATTAGAATTGTCAAAAATCAAATTCTATATCTTAAGAGCTTGAAAACGTGAATTTTGGTCAGAAAATGGATTTTTTGATACACATAAACAGATTTTCAGAAAAGTGAGTATAACTTTTTTGTCAACAAACGCTTTTCAAGATATATGGTAGCGAATGTGCTTCAGGATGCTCTAAAACTGATACATTTTGGCTGATATAGTTTAAATTATAATATTCTGAAAATCAATCTTCTATATCAAAAATTCTATTTTCTGACCAAATTCACGTTTTCTGGCTCTTTCGATAGAGAATTTTATTTTTCACAATATGGATGAAACCTTTTTTCTTCCTTTGTGGCGATCGAGAATCATAAAATACTGGATTTTCAGTGCAAAAAATAAAATAATTGTATAAAAAGTGAAAAAAAAATCTCGGCTTCATGTTTGTTGCAGTTCTTTCACGCAGAGTGCAATGATTTTAGCTCATGAGTGGTATACATATCACATTCTTAATTTCTGTTTCTCGGTGTTGAGATTTCACGGTTTCCAAATTTCAGTCAATATGTGTCGCAAGGTTCCTTCATATAGAAGTCCATGTATTAATAAAAACGTAACCATCTCAAGAAGCAGAATGCTAAATAAATTCTACATGAGCTTTACTCCTGAAACTGTGCTCCTTACGATGGGTCTAACTTTATACGAGAGAGGTCTGATCTGACTCAAACTGTATTTACATGGAATGATCGCGAATTGATATGCCTGGTTTTGGCTCATTATATTATCAAACGAACACCCATGCAAAAGTAAAATATTCCTGAAAATATTGTGTTTTGTGCTATCATAGTTTTTGAGAAAATTGAATTTTTGAAAAAATGATGAAAAACGTTTTTCGCAAACTTCAAACCTTCATAACTTGCTTCAATCTAACTCAAAATGGAAGATTTAAAAAATGAAAGAAAGTAAAACTCTTCTAGTTTTAGAAAACAATAACATAAAAATGCTAAAAACTTTTATAATGAGAAATTGGAAACGAAATAACATTTGTTCTCCAGTACGTAAAAACCATATAAAAAATTCTAACCGTAGAAATCGATTGAAAATAGTGTCATAAAGTAGCGAATGCATAAATATGTTGAAAACACTCATAAAACCCCGGGGCACTCCAAAAGCAGAAAAAATATAGAAAAAAATTTGAAGAGAAAAATTTGAAAAAAATTGAAATTTGAATTTTTCCTGCAAAATATCTATGGACGTAATGTAGTTTTGTCTCAAAATTGAAATTTTTGTATCTTCACCTTTAAATTGGAACATAAACCAACTTAATGTGGATTGTTTTGGCTGAGTTACAATAGCTTGATTTGTGAATAGCTTTTAAAAATTAACACTGGTATCATCCGGCTTCCGGCCACGACTTTCTAAAAATTTTTATAATTTTATTTAATTATTCGAGTATATCTGGTTTCTAGCTTTTAGAAAATATTTGCATTTTTGCTGTACGTCACGATTGAAGACAGTTACCATTATTTCAGTGAGGTCAGGTGTGAACAGGTAATTACAATGTGGCTATTCAGTATTGTGACTTGTGTTTCACTCCATATCCAAAAATTATTTCCATACATTGAAACTAATTTTGTTATTTAACACAATACAACACTGTGAATAGGTTTTTCTACAAAAAAATCTGTGTTTGATTCCGTGGTCTGATGTCATGTCATCAAAAGTAGAGGACGCTCCACGCAACCAAGCATCGAATATTTTTCTCAAAAGCCTCTTCACAAAGTTGTATTCGTTAGATAACAGAATGAACTCTAGTTGTAAGCATCTAATTTTTGGATATGGAGAGAAACACAAGTCACAATACTGAATAGCCACATTGTAATTACCTGCTCACACCTGACCTCACTGAAATAATGGTAACTGTCTTCAATCGTGACGTACAGCAAAAATGCAAATATTTTCTAAAAGCTAGAAACCAGATATACTCGAATAATTAAATAAAATTATAAAAATTTTTAGAAAGTCGTGGCCGGAAGCCGGATGATACCAGTGTTAATTTTTAAAAGCTATTCACAAATCAAGCTATTGTAACTCAGCCAAAACAATCCACATTAAGTTGGTTTATGTTCCAATTTAAAGGTGAAGATACAAAAATTTCAATTTTGAGACAAAACTACATTACGTCCATAGATATTTTGCAGGAAAAATTCAAATTTCAATTTTTTTCAAATTTTTCTCTTCAAATTTTTTTCTATATTTTTTCTGCTTTTGGAGTGCCCCGGGGTTTTATGAGTGTTTTCAACATATTTATGCATTCGCTACTTTATGACACTATTTTCAATCGATTTCTACGGTTAGAATTTTTTATATGGTTTTTACGTACTGGAGAACAAATGTTATTTCGTTTCCAATTTCTCATTATAAAAGTTTTTAGCATTTTTATGTTATTGTTTTCTAAAGCTAGAAGAGTTTTACTTTCTTTCATTTTTTAAATCTTCCATTTTGAGTTAGATTGAAGCAAGTTATGAAGGTTTGAAGTTTGCGAAAAACGTTTTTCATCATTTTTTCAAAAATTCAATTTTCTCAAAAACTATGATAGCACAAAACACAATATTTTCAGGAATATTTTACTTTTGCATGGGTGTTTGTTTGATAATATAATGAGCCAAAACCAGGCATATCAATTCGCGATCATTCCATGTTAGATTAAATTGATTTATTCCTATTGCGATATCATGCGCCAACTGAAACAGTAGGAAGTGAAGTAGAGCACTCTGAAAAATATCTTATTCTAGTTTCAGCTCCTTGACTGAATGATCTCTCAAAAACAAAAAACAGATCGCCTGCACCCAATGAGTGACGCACCTCAACTTTCAATTTTTTCAGTTTCTCGGTGTTGAAATTATGCAGTTTTAGAATTATATCTAGTTTGCAGTTGAAACAACTTTTTCCTATAACGAAATGTAATATCAATTTGGCATGAATATTACCCCTAAAACTGTAGTCCTCATGAACTATGACACTTTCGGTGAACTACTAGACAAGAAAGTTCAAAATCTCAACGCCAGATACCCAGAACATGTGCCCTTCGAAGCGGAAGATTTGGTATCAAACCTTCAAAATGCTTTCGCATCACATAGTTTCTCACTTTTTGTTTCCTCTTTGCTTTCATTTCACCATCTTTTGATTCTGAATGGTTTCAGCTCAAAGTTTATCTGAATATTATTCAAATAACTATTCCAAATGCTCAGTTGATAACAGTTTCCTGGCGTCATGGCAGGGATTGGCATACCCTAGTCATGTATTCCAAGCAATTGGATTTCCATTTCAAATGTTGACTTTTTGGTTGATACTAAAGAAGACTCCGGATAATATGAAGTCGATTAAGAAGCCATTACTAATTGCTCATATTTTGTGTACTCTACTTGATATTCATTTCTCCACACTGGTCACTCCCTATATGTTTTTGCCATCATTCACTTATCTGCCCCTTGGAGTATTAAGCTTATTTAAGGTTCCTGTGTTGGTACAGTCGTTTTTGATGGTTGAGACATTGATAGGTAAAATCAAAAAGAAAAATCAGAAACAATTTTTTAAACCGAATTCCATACTTGAGATTTAGTTGGAACAGAAAATGTTTAGTGCTAAAAACTACCGTTATGCATACTTGCAACGGGCCGATTTGAGAATTTTCATCGGCCCGGGTCACAGTACAAAAATTTGAAAATTTATTTTGATTTTTTCGCAAAAAAGTCGAATTTTCGACTGTGTTATTACATATCGATAAAACTCAAGTGTACATAGGATTTTTGATGAAAATTTCAAAAAATTTCGAAAAATTTTGTGAAAAAATTGTGCTCATTTTTTGACTCCGCGCCGACCGGGCCGGGCCGGGCCGAGCCGAGCCGGGCTGATATTTTGCAAGTATGCCGTTATGGAATGCATTGTTAAGAAAATGTTTTAAAATGTTTCTTCTGGTCCTGAAACTGCAAACCTTCCAAAAAATAATTTTGCCACCGTTTTTAAAAGTAATGAAAGATCAAAAATGAAATTTTGGTGTCTGAAATTTTGTTTTTCGCATGTAGCTTGCTGTTTCATGACGAGCGTTGATGCTTTATAAAAGATCCGAAGTTCAGTTAGATCTTTGCTCATTTTTTCTAGTTTTCGAAACAATAAGCACGTTTTCGAACGAAAAGAATCAAACATAAGAGTAACGAATTTTTCCTGTGTTTTACAGTTCAAGAAAGATTTGAAAGTTATTTCTAAGTTTATTGAAAACGTTAAGCTAGTTGTCTTAAGGGAGGATCTGAAGTCATATTTTTATTTCAGATTATGATACTCCAGAAAGTTCCGAGAAACTCTCTTCATTGAAGCATATGCTAAAAATCGCTCTAAACGCTGCGATTCCCGTTTTCCAAGCTCAAAAAGAGCCATCGTGGAAGAGTTTTCCCACGCGAATTTCTTCCACCGTGTAGTCCTCTCGGACAAAAATGTTTCTCAATTTCTCGTTTCCTCGCTTTTTTCAAAAAACTTCGTAGTTGTTCTACATTTTGCGATATAAATTGACATCAGCCCTCCTTTAAATTTTTACCGTTTCACGTTCTACTTTGGTATTGTTCTAAAATCACCCAATAATTTTGTACTCCAAGGGTTTATTTTTAAATGAAAGTTTGTTTTGAAGAGAGCGTGCGATAACATTGCAGATGTGGGCGGAGCGTACATAATAGAAACCGGCAACCAAAACTACCGTTATGGAATGCACTGTTAAGAAATTTTTTAAAATGTTTCTTCTGGTCCTGAAACTGCAAACCTTCCAAAAAATAATTTTGCCACAGTTTTTAAAAGTAATGAAAGATCAAAAATGAAATTTTGGTGTCTGAAATTTTGTTTTTCATATGTAGCTTGCTGTTTCATGACGAGCATTGATGCTTTATAAAAGATCCGAAGTTCAGTTAGATCTTTTCTCATCCTTTCTAGTTTTAGAAACAATGAGCACGTTTTCGAACGAAAAGAATCAAACATAAGAGTGACGAATTAACTCTTATTGGAGTTTTTAGAGTTTCAGAAAGATTTGAGAGTAATTTATAAGTTAATTGAAACCATTGCGCATATAACTAAAAAATATTTTTTGAAGGGGTGAAACCCGAGCTCCGACAAAGAATTTTACCGTTTCACGTGCTTCTTTGATATTGTTCTGAAATCCCCCAATAACTTCGTACTCCTAATCATTTTTTTTGTGAAGTTTGTTTTGAAGAGAGCGTGCGATAACATTGCAGAAGTGGGCGGAGCGTACATACCGTAAATACTGAATTATAACGGCATTGTAATAGAACGGAACCTGTATTATAACGGCACCCTATCTATGCTCAGAATTTATGAAGATGATTATCCCGGTGTTTTTTTTTATTCTCATCAGAAGCATCGTGATTTGTAGCTTTTTGATCAGCGAATAGAACGTCCAAAAAGTTTTTCGTATAATTTTAACGAGTTTCTGACACCACAAAGTTTCTCTGGGAGGTAGTTGAAAAATATAACGGCATGCCGTTATAATACAGTATTCACGGTAATTGAAACCGGCAACCAAGATCAATTCGAAACCAGCTGTACCAATCAGTAACTCATTAACCAATTTTGAAAAACTGCGAATAATAATGACGAATTGACATTTTAAATACTGATTTTTTTGAATAGAAGTATTGAAACAGTGCAAACAATGTACCTATATACATATAAAATGTTTTGGACGTTTGACATAATAATATTTTATTACCAATTATTCTTAATTACCCTAAACTTCCAGCCGTTCTTACCTCCCTCGTCTACGTCTTCAAATGTAGGAGCAGATCAATTCAAGAGAACCGAACAAAATTCGAATTAAAAAAAAGCTCTTCTGATCTTTCTTAGTTTTCGGAACAATGAGCACGTTTTCGCACAAAAAGAATAAATTATAAGTGAGAAGGATTTCTGCGGCCTTAACAGTTTCAGAAAAATTTGAAATTTATTTATAAGTTTATGGAAACCGTATAGCTAGTTGTCGTAAATATTGGCCGTCTCACGTGCTACTTTGATATTCTTCTGAAATCCCCCAATAATTTCACACTCCTTCTCATTTTTTATCTGAAAGTTTGTTTTGAAGAGAGCGTGCGATAATATTGCAGAAGTGGGCGGAGCGTACATAATAGAAACCGGCAACCGAAATGAATTTTTCGAAAACCAACTGTACCAATGAGTAACTCATTAATCAATTTTGGAAAGATTTATAATAGATACATTGACTGTTCTTATACTGATTCTTATAAGTAGAAATAGGGAAACAGTACAAACAATGTATATAAGCAGTTTCAATTCTTCGACATATAAATATAATTACCAAAGATCCTTAATTACTCCAAACTTCCAGCCGTTCTCATCTCTCTCGTCTACGTCTTCGAATGCCGGAGTAGATCAATTCAAGAGAACCGGATAAAATTCGAATCAAAAATTGCAAGAACTACATATTACGTTATTCTATATCTCCTGCCTTCTCTATCCCTTCTACTCTATTTCAACGTTCCCCACAATCAAGAGACCGCTAAACTTGAAGCTCTCCAACTATTTCCTTATCCGACTAAAGAATTCTTTCTCGTTGAGACATTTGTAGTTCTCTCAGATCCGTTCTGGCTGAGTTTCACGCTTGCCTTTGCTATTCCCGCGATTGCAATTCTGATCTTTGGCAATATAATATTCCATGTGTCATGTTGTATATTCCATCTCTACATGACACCTGGAGCAATGACTTCTATCAGAACTCGACTTATCCAACGGAGATTTTTCATTGGAATGTTCGCACAGACTGGAGTTCCTTTTGTGGTCCTAGCTATTCCTTATACATTACTGGGGGTGTCAATGGCTATAAGTAGAATATCTCAAGTGATTACTAACCTATCATTTATCAGTTTCGGACTTCATGGAATTGTGGAAAGTGCGTGTGTTCTCACATTTCATCACAGCTATCGTTTGTATATTCAGAAAATTTTTATGAAGACGAAGACTATTAAAAGTGAGTTTTTGAGAAGGTTTTTTTTCCATTTGAAAGTGGTTTTTTTGCAGTTGTATCAGGTCACCGGAGTGTCACGTGATTCACACAGAATCCATTGATAATTCCTTTTGAATATCTCATTTTTTATTAATAAAAATTTATTCGGTTTCAACCCAAAGATATTTTTTAGAAATGACCTTTCTATGTGTAAAATAAGTTGTATCAGCGAACAAAGCAAAAAATTCTGAAGACACTTGTAACATTATGATCAATTTCTGGAAATCAAATTCTGAATCCCTTTTTGTAAGTAGTGTGCGGAAATATTGAATAAATGAAAGGAGATGAATATGTGAGAATGTATGAACGTATGTTACATAGCAGTGTAATACATTTTTCGAATAGAACATAAGATGGTGAAACTGAATATTTTCGTGAAAATCTTTGTGAACCATATACGATTTAACGACAGTCTTCTACCAATAATTCAATTTCATAAGAAACAAAGAGACGTAGAGAAAGGCAATAGTTTCGAAATTTATTTGGATACTATACATATCAACTCGAAAATTTTTTGAAAGTTTTCATGACCTTGTGTAACAGAAAAAACAATTGATATTATCAAAAAGTTTGTTGCATCGTGAAAGGCTTGATCCGGTCTTTAAAAAAACTTTTGCTGTTTTCCCTGTCATTTAATAAGTAAATAAATAACAAAAAAAATAACTGATGTCATCAAAAATGATGTGGGTCAAACCAAACTTCATTCATCTCTTCCCCATACAATTTTCAAAAAACGGTTTCTCTGCAGAGTATGCGTTGAATAGATGTCCAAGTTCCATATCACTTTGCATTTTTTGAGACGCTTTCTAAAAATAATTGTTCTTTTTCAAGTGATAAGATTGGCATCACTAACCTGTACACTTGGAATAATTGAAAGTATGTTAGCCATCCTTAGCGGATATTCCTCAACTCGTTTTGTGGAATAATAATGAATCATTTCTCTTTGTACTGTCGTTCTCACTTTCCGACAAATTTCTAAACAACTGTCCGTTTGCCCTTCCAATCCTGAAATAAAAATGTTTCAAAAATGTGTTATCCCTAGACCTTATAAAAATATGTTCGTTTTTGTTTGTTTCCAACCTGTATCAAAAAGTATCAATGCGACCAACGCCAAAAACTCAAACTGTGTTACATTCTCTCTTAACATTGGCTCCAGAACATTCCGTTTGCATTGGGTCCGCGTTCCTTCGAATAAGCTACAAATCACGGTTTGAACATTTAGAAAATAATATGAAACTACCGTGCCGCGTCAGCTGAAGTCATTGGTTGAAGATTGTTGGGGTCGTGATAGAAGCTCTCCAAATTCTGACAATTGATAAAATTGCCATTTGGTAGAAACCAAACGTCATTTCTGTTCCGTTGGCAAGCAAAGAACCCAGCTTCCAGGTTATAGAAAGTGAGATAGAAGTTGCGAAGGAGGATGCCCTGAAATATTATTCTTTAAAACAACTTTACCTTACTTTTTTATACTTTCTGACTAGTTGGAAACGCTGTGAAAATAGGGAATGAACTGGAAATCCAGTCAGCCACCAAATAAAACTCTCGTAGCAACAACCGATATGTCTCTTTGTATGTCTGACCACGCGGTGATGGTTTCTGAAATATCTTTTTTTGTGTGATTTTTGATTGATTATAAACAAACCATGAACATATTTACTCCCTCCATTCTATGCACAACTTCTCTTATATTTTCCAGATGTGAATAATCTTTTTCAATAGTTGATAATATTCCGACATTGTTTTGAAAATTTGAAATTGAAAGGACAGGATTATTTGCTAAACTCTGACGATCATAAAAGTCACGCTGACTTTGAATATCTGAAAACGGGACAGGATTTTGTTTTCAATAATAATGAAACAAACTCACAATCTCTTCTCATTCCCATTTTCAGGCACCTCTCGAATCGACATTTTTTACATTGCAGTCCTTTTGCTAGAAAAATTTAGTATCAGCTGTGTGAGGTATAAAAAGTTATTCACTTACATTTATCAATATCACAAGTGTCGTTTTCACTACATTTATACTGATTTTTGCTAACCACTGACCGTCGAAAAAACGCTGTGCAGCCTCTGAAACTTTGATTATCAAAGCAAACTTTAATCAATTTCAAAACTACATACCTGCACGCATCGATTCCAAAATGTCTTCCACTTCTACGTACTAGACATACAACACATGGATTCATGTTTAGGAAATACAACTAAAAAAGAGGTTACATATCTTTTCCTTTCCGAAAATGATGACAATTCACACTCACGGGGGAGAAGAGAGTAGCAAATATTAGTATAGGGAAACAGGTTTCCTTTATCTGTTCGGGTGATGCAATCTCAGATTTTCCGGTCGAAAAGATTCTTGTTAGGGTCATTTCTCACCAACTCTTTAGGTGAGAGGAATATCACAAATTTGTACTCCCATGGTCTTGTAAAAAAGGTACTTTTGCTAGTGATAAAGTTTCGAGCTTTTTTTTGAGCTCCGGAGCAAGAAAGGGCAAACGATTTTGTGACCATCGTATTCAGAATGGCCGAACTATCAATGAGACAATTTTCAGCAAATTCTCAATTTTCTAAAAATAATTCCTTTGTTAGTCGATCCGTTTTTCGCTTAATTGGTCTGGGCCTATCCATTTTTTCCGAACTTTTGTGCTCCAAATCGAAATATATGAATACCGTTTTACACCTATGTATTATTTCCTAAACACACGAAGAAAACACTGCGTCGGCAACTTGAAATAAAAATTTCAAAAATTTTTCAGCAGTCAAAATATTCAACGGTCAGTCTACTATTACTTCTGGCAGCCTTTGAGGTATTCGGTGCTCACTGGCGGAGCTATACGAGGGTCTTGTAAAAATTCGGCCAGTATCAATTCCAACTTGATTTTTTCTCTTTCGATTATTTACAGTCATTTTTCTTTGTTGTTGTTATAGTGAGTTGTTTTTAAATCATTGAACTTTAACATTTATGTTAACTGTTTCAGTGACTGCATTACAGCGAAATAGAATTGACTAGTGAATATCAGGAAGAGTTTTTAATATTCATAAAAACAATTTATTTCATTCATCTCTTTCCCATACAATTTTCAAAAAACGTCTTCTCTGCGGAATATGCGTTGAATAGATGTCCGAGTTCAAGATCACTTTGCATTTTTTGAGACGCTTTCTAAAAATAATGTTTCTTTTTCAAGTGATAAGATTGGCATCACTAACCTGTACACTTGGAATAATTGAAAGTATGTTAGCCATCCTTAGCGGATATTCCTCAACTCGTTTTGTGGAATAATAATGGATCATTTCTCTCAGTACTGCAGTTCTGACTTTCTGACAAATGTCTACACAACTGTCCGTTTGTCCTTCTAATCCTGAAATTAAAATGTTTTAAAAATGTGTTATCCCTAGTTTTACTTGAAATATGAGTTTCGTTCCGCTTACCTGTATCAAAAAGTATCAGCGCTGCCAATGCCAAAAACTCAAACTGTGACACGTTCTCTCTCAACATGGGCTCCAGAACATTCCGTTTACACCCAGTGCACGTTCCTTTGAACAGTCTGAAAATTTATACTTCTTTAGTAAGTCAAGATCTGGAAAATTACTTTGCGGCATCTGCTGAAGTCATGGATTGAAGATTATTAGGGTCGTGGTAGAAGCTCTCCAAATTCTGACAATTGATAAAATTTCCGTTTGGAAGGAACCAAACGTCATTTCTGTTCCGTTGGCAAGCAAAGAATCCAGCTTCCAGGTTATAGAAAGTGAGATAGAAGTTGCGAAGTAGGATGTCCTGAAGATTCAGTTTTCATTTAATATAACACAACTCAATGAAGATAAAACTTTTACTGTTTCGGGTTCAACTTAACTTCGTTTAGTATTTTTTATTATCAGTGTGGTTCTTTTATTGTCGTCGGAACTTTTTTATTTTGATAATAGCCAACGACGTTAAACTATTTCGAAGTTACACAGCGCATTTCAATGTTTTATTTCATACCTTTTGATTTGTTGGGAGCTCTGTAAAATGAGGAAATGAATTCGAAATCCAATCAGCCACCAGATAAAACTCTCTCAACAGCAACCGATACGTTTCTTTGTATGTCTGTCCACGTGGTGCAGGTTTCTAAACAAAACGAATTTTCAGTGATCAAATCGCTTTCATTTAAAAAAAAACCTACCAGAAACATGCTGCCTCCTTCCATACTATGCACAACTACCCTCACGTTTTCCAGTTGAGAGTAGTTTCTTTTTATTGTTGATAATATTGAAGTGGATACGGTAATTTGAGGATTAGAGGTGGATGGAGAGGGGAGAATAGCTTTTGGGTTCCGACGGCCATAAATGTCCCGATGGTTTTGAATAGCTGGAAATAAGAAAAAATATGTTCCGTTTGATATTTTACAAAAAAAAATGGTAACGAAAGATATTATTGATCATTCGTTCAATCAAAACGCACCTTCTTTTTTCATTCCCATCTTCAGGCATTTCTCGAATCGGCATTTTTTACATAGGACTCCTTCTGCTGAAAATATTCATATATTTCACCAAAAACGTTTTTCTGAAACTCAAACAAAAAATGTAACCAAAATGAAACGGCACATTTTCGTAGTGGTTGAAAACCTGTTTCTAAAAGTGCATATCTTCATGTTTTTATGCTGTAGTTTCTAAACGTCAAAGTTTCAAAACGAATAGCTGCGAAGTTTCAACGATAAATCCACCATTTCATCATACTATGATTCTATTCACCAGATTGGAATAACAGTTTCAAAACACACGGGATCTGGGAGTGAGTACTGAAATCAACCGCGCACCGCGGAAACCATCGAAAATTTTAAAGCGAAACTCAAATTTTTAGTAGAATTGATCTCAAAAGACACGCGAAAGTCGAAAAACTACCAAAATGCCGGGAAACTGGCATAAATCAGTTCAAAAACTGGCCGATTCAGCTGTGTATCAAAATGCAACAACGAAACAGCGAATTGAAAAAATCCTATTTTGAATTTGCCTCCAAGTCAAGTGGAGTTAAACCTCAGACCCCGTGAAAACGAGAAATATCATGTCGTGAGGAAAATATTATAAATTTTACTGGGTTAGTACTCTTTTCAAACTAATCGTTCTGCGATTGAAACAATATGTAACTTGTAAATTTTCCGCTGTTTCAAGTTTATGTCAAGAAAATTAAATTTGCATCACATCCAATACTCGGTTTGAGTACAAATCGTATCACAGTCTTCACCAGTTCTCCCAGATCTCTACCCCCCCCCCCCCCCCCCCCCCTGATCGATCGTGATCTACCCCTGATCGTGAACTCACATCTCTCAATATCACAAGTTTCGTCTTCACTACATTTATACTTCCTCTTATTGACCACTGTCCGTCGAAAGAATGCAGTGCAACCTCTAAAATATTATTTGTCATTGGAACTTCATTCTTTTCAATTCATAATTACCTGCACGCATCGACTCCGAAATGCTTCCCATTTCCACGTGCCAAACAGACAACACATGGATTCATCATCATTGTATTTCAGTAAAAGTCAATACACAAAGTGTTATCTTTTTTCGTTTTATCAGACAAATGATGACAATTCCCACGGAAAAAGAAATGGAGTTTATGAGAGAATTAGAGAGGAAAAGTAGCAAAGATTAGTGGAGAGGAAACTGGTTTCCGTCGTCTGTTCAAATGATGCAATCTATGGGTTTCGGTCAAAAAGAGATAGGGTCAAGCAAGGAGAAATTAGGACTTTCATGGTCATTTAGGTGGAAAGGATGATTTTGAGAATAGAAAAAATCGCGAGGTCTCATTAAGAATTTACCATTAAATATTGGCTTTTTAAAGCTGCAATTTTTCAGGCAGATAAAATGGAAAACAAAAAAAAACATCATCGTAGTAATTTTAACAACCCGGATACAGGAATTGTTTTTCTACAGTTTCCGGAAATTGTGATATTTTACATTACATCACCATTACTAGTATCTACATAGATATTTTTTGGATTTGAACTTAAGAACTTCAAAGTATTCACTAATTTATTTTCGTATTGCTTGTGAAAGCTACTGAATAACATTTTCTATTTTTTTTTCCTTCTGTTTCTTAAATATAACTTTTTGTTTCGCATCCATCGGCAAGTTGTGTATCAAATAAGCTTCACAAAGAATAAATCCAAATCATGGAGTAATTCCATTGTTATTATTGCTTTGATGCACATCTCCAACACTTCCAAGAGCAATTCTTATTGGAATCATATCTTTCAGTGCTGAATGAACATTCTTGTCGAAGAATAAAACTATATACGTTGTGGAAAATGCAACCTGGAAATGATAAAGTTTAAAGATTTAGGCAAATAGTTACAAAATGAGAAAACACTATTCATGCAATAACTCTCCGTTACATGTCAATCCTCTGAAACCGCAACTCACCAAATCTGAGACAGACGACAACACCTCCACAGCCAACGCAACAGGCATGAGTGTGGAAGACATGAACCAAAACAAGAAAAGAGAAAATACGAGAGTGTGGGCTACTGCTATTTTGGATAGCCTTCGTAGTAGTTGCTTGTGTTGATCTGCATGGTCTGCTAGCCTTTCTCGGACTTGTTGGAGAGTGAGAGCTCCTGTTATCATGATAGAAACAGCATAGAGAGTGAAGAAGAAGAATAGATAAATACCATTGAACATTTCTTGTTCCTGAAGTACCAGTAGATTTATCGTTTTTTATTTCTACGTTCAATATATCACTTACATATGAAACATCATCCAATACAAACATTCTCTCCTGATAATCAAAATGTATTTTTTGAAAATAAATAAAGTTAGTTATAAAAACAGAGAAAACTATCACTCCAGCATAAACAAATAGATAATATCTGTTCCATTTCTTATTAGCATTTTCATATTTTGCACTTATCAATCTATGAGCACAGATGACGATTGTGCTCAAACTTTGAGCATGGAAAAAGAATGTTGTGAGGAATTGAGAGACTGACGTTAGCCAAGGAAAACTTTCATGAATTTGAAGGAAACTATCCGGGACACCGGGACGGAATAGAATTTTAGCGGGCCAGGTATTCAACCAACAAGTGAAATTTATGAGAATGTCCATTACGATGACTCGATAAAAAGAGTAAACAAATCGCTTGTTGAATGTTAACAGAAGAATTACGAACAGCATGAAAAATACAGAAATAATTCCGTAGACCATAGAGATTTTCAAAAGTATATCCATGCTATCACAAAGACTACACAAATGAGGAATGAAAACTAGAAAACGAAAAAATATTCGGTTTCTCGAAGCCTAGAATTATATAACCTATAAGATATAGATGAAGACGATTAGAAATAGCAATTTTTGAAGATTTGTGATTTTTGATGCTATTCAAAACATTATTGAAACAAAATCGGTTCTAAAATAGTGAATGTTACAAAATATGAATGTGAAACATAAATTTTCAATGCCTAACTTAGAACGCTTTGGCTGAAATTGTACCTAGTGAAAACGTCATGTGGTGGATAGGGAGACAAAAATTTAGTTTCTGATGAAGAATAGACCGATATAGTTTATTTTTATGTCATTAACCTGATCAGAAAGAATTCATCAAGCATAAAAACACAATGAAACTGCTTAATTTATTAATTTGTTCCGACACTATAGGGCGGTGACCCGTGTCATAGTTAGCATGCGAGAATAATACAAAGAAAGAGTTACAACAGTTGATTTACTCATACGGACTTTTGAAGTTAACAAGCAAAGTGGCAGTGTCCTTCGATTTATTGAAACCGTAGCATCCGTACCAGTGGCTTCAGTTGCTCTTCTCAGGGTCTCCTTCGTCGCCGATGGGGACAGAGACGTTGTTGTAGACAGGACACAGGATATATAGAGGTGGCTCTAACTAAGTAGAGGACAAGTGGGATTTAACTGACGAATCTCCTTCCTTTATGCACATGGAACTGTTGCAGATTGTTATCGGCATACTTGTCACGGGCCGATTATCGGAAGGTCACGGTTATCTTGAATACAGTAGTATGGACTTTATTTCTTAAGTCGGTAGCGCGAAACCGAGAATTGAAAACTCGAAGTTCTGTTCTAAACACATAATTTTCCACAGTAGTCCATAGTAAATCAAACTGAACAGTATTTATTAAGTAAATTCATTTCTTTATGTGTAATTTAGGTCGATGGAGACCACGGAGACCACTTGATTCTTCGACATGGCACGACGGAAGAAATCTGAAATTTCGATACTTCTCTACAATGTTTATGTTTTTCACTGCACATTTTAAGCCTATGATGAAACATGTTCACTTAAAACTTGTTAGTGAACTCACTGAAAAAAGCGTTCCGATACTCATCAATCAGCATAATTATTGGAATCGGGTCGACTGCTGGGTAGAATGAATAGAAGAATGTGATAATGAAACTCGCCCACTCAATATTCACACCGAGAAGAGGGGAGGTAAAGAATATTCCAACTGGGATAAATAGGAAGACCATTGGGATTAGTGTCTGAATTTATTCCTGAATTTTGTTTCTCTGAATATTTGGGTACCTGAGCAACCAACGCTTTGTACAACTGCATTTGAAGCTTTCTGGAGTAATCACTTTCCCCTTGAGACATAAGTTTTGTAATTTTCGAATAACTTTTCGAGCCGAAATAAAGAATAGTGAAGAATGGAATCATCTGGAAAAATATTTTTCATGTTGCAGACGCTAGATATAAAAGTGCTTCTAGTACAAAACAATGGACTCACCATAATAATAATCAAATTGAATGCTCCAATCAAATCTTTTTTGCTCAAATAAATATTCCCATTAACGTCAGTTCTCCAATACAAACATCCAGTATAGGTCATTTTATCAGCATCGAGATCGTATAGCTCTTTTACTTCCGCTCTAGAAATTAGTTAGGTGAGGATAGGACCTCCAAAATCAGTTTCTCACCTCAAATATTCTGTCATTTCTGGGTTTGGTGAAAAGAGAAACCAGTTGTTCGTGACCCAAGCGAGTCCAGAGAGAAATGGAATTGAGATCCATAAGTAGAGACGTTTCCCAGAAAAATAGCGGAGGCGGCCTTCTCTGGAAAAAATTGAAAAGGAGATTGTGGCGTGGGGAAATGAATATTTTTCCGTTTCAGAAATACCAGAAAAAATAATTTTGCGTTTATATTTATTGGGAGGTAAAAACCTTACAGTACTTCAACTATTTTTTGTTCCGTAAAACTTTATGCCCCTTACCTCTGCAACGCGAAATATCGGAACACAAAATTTATCGATATAGCATAAATTGTTGAAGCAAAACATCCAGTTAATGATGCTGAAAACCTCTAGATTGTAAAATTAATTATCCTTTAATCATACCAGTCAGAAAAAACGCTACCGTCGGATTGTTCTCGAAAGCACTACCTTTCAAATCCATGAGCATTGAAAAACTGGCTCTGTAGCTGTGAATGTACTAAACATGTTTTTGTAAGGCGGCTTCATTTCTCCACTTGAAAACTTACCGGTTGTACAATGTAATCCAAAATCGCGTACACCATTGAAATAAAAGAAAAGTAGCACATGAGATGTTTATAATTTCCCAGTTTTTTCGGGGACTTTGTGACTACAAGGAATATGAAAATGGAATTGACAAATAAAGAAAATACAACAGTGACTAATTGGATGTAAGATTTAATTAAAGAAATCCATCCCATTTTTAATCAATGATTAACTGAACAGAACTTCGTATAGTCCGATGTCAAATGAGTGAAACTGAAGCTTCATTAGTTATGTCTGTTATTATGTCTGTTACCATCAGAAACGGGTCCTCTGGGATTGTGGGGGAACTAATTTCGAGAAAAGTAAAGTGGTTGACGCTTTGTCTGATAACAGAACGCGTGAAGTCTGGTGATGTAAACAGAAAGTACAACTATAATCACCGGGCAAGAATTTGTTGGGATCTGAAAATTTAGGCTTTGTTTTTGAGCCATGGTATATTGAAGTTTGACATGCTGCAATAATAAATTAATTTAAAATCTAGAATTGTAGATATCAATATGTATTTTGGGTGTGAATGTCATTAGCTTCCGTGAAACTTGCTCTGTCTTATCCTCGTTTTCTTTAAATTCGATTAGTGTGAGCCAAACTGAACGATACTAGGCCTGGGCTGCCTGAACCTGAATTTTGAATGTCTAGTGTGAACAGGAAACATTCCAGACAACAATTACATACTTTCACATCTCTGTTTTATGCTATTTACAAAATTTCAGTTGATGGAGCATTGACTGGTTGGCTTGATTTTGGGTATTTTACTCTAGAAATTAACCAGGTCAGGATAGGACCTCCAAAATCAGATTCTCACCTCAAATACTCTGTCATCTCTGGGTTTGGTGAAAAGAGAATCCAGTTGTTTGTGACCCAAGCAATTCCAATTAAATCAATTAATACAGGACTACCTTCGCTGAACAAGATTGAGTCATTTAGAATATGAGAAACAGTAGAAAAGGTTTAACTCAAAAAGAGTATCACATCATAAAACTGCACCATTTTTTGATTAAAAAACATTTGGAAACAGATAATTCTCAATTGCTTTTCATTTTCTTTCTTTTACAAAGTATCATCACGAGAAAATATGTAAATCCAAAAATCATTATGAATTTGGTAAACATCTTCTGAAAAAATGAACGGATTTCAGATTCTGGAATTTGGTTTGCCTGTGGTATTCTCGTCTTCCTGTATCTGTAAACAATGTTTTTCTTGACCAGCACTGTTTCACATTATGTTTATCTGCTACTTGGTCATGGAATATGTTATTCATTTATTTCCAGTCAAATTAATGTACAGCAACAGAAAAACATGAGACTGACAATCAGTATTAGTGATCTCTGACATTGGAGTATAATTTCTAAATACTGAATAAGTTTGAAAAACTTTACTCAAAATTGCTAAGAGATGACCACCCAAGACCAAAGCTGACGATCAGTCTAAAAATTTCCGCTAAAAGTGTTAAAAGTGATAATACAAACGTTTTGCTCCCTGACATTTTTGTTGGTTTTGACTTGTTGTCCTACCGATGTAAGATTAAATTTTTAAAAAAAATTATTTCAGTTTTCTGAAAGATAGTTTTTGTGAGAAGTTGAAATACTAGTGCAAGCGAAATTATAAAAGTGTAAACAAAGCTCAACAGCATATCAGAACCGTGACATTTTGACCATCTGGAGCGCAATTTTCAATTGAGCTTTTTCAGGAAGGTTTTTGAATGCATCGCTTTCAATGATCGTAGTGAAAGTATAGTGGCGTATATTTGTGTATTCTTTCAGTCCGTACATCATCAACTCATCTAATCCGTACTTTCCGCCCAGTATAGCTTTATCACTACAGAACAAGTTGCTTGTCACCATGAACAATTCTAAACGATTCTTTGCGCCGGGCAGCATGAACCTGTCGGATAGCTCGATTAGTTTCTCGAATTGATCTTCTGAAAACATGTAGTTGTTTCCTGTTTAATTGTTAAGAATACCTGTTGGTTTGATTGGTGTCGGATGGACAAGACTGAGAAGTGTGGCAAAATCTTCGAATTCGACTTCTCGAATTGGAATCTCAGCCATCGATTTCTCCCCAAACTCGGAATTGAATAGAGAGTTGAAATAGTCAGAATTGCAGGAGAGGAACTGAAAATTACTTTTTTGTTATCTTTCTTCGATGTAAGACGGTCGAAATTTCAAAATTTTTTGCTTACCCTAAAAAAATTGAGAAATTCTGTACTGGAACATATTTATTTCCCAGTTTCAGATTTCTATTGAAAAGTGGGAAAAATTGTGTTTTTAATAATAAAAAATAAAAAGATGAAAATCGAATTACAGAATCTAGGTTGATATTCATCGAATATTGTCAATTTTGTCAGATTATCCACTCGATGAACATCCAATTTGAATTTATGTACGTAGAATAAAATGATCATAAATGAGACTTGGTACTTTAAAACTGTGGATTTTCAATTTTCAGTGATCCTTTTATACAGAATTCACAATGTTTTGGCTTGGTACAAAATAGATATCGATACCGAATCTGTACTCTTGAATGAATTTTGGAAAAAAAACAGAAAAAAAATTACCGAACCGGATGAAAACATTCACCGAAATCCTTTGTTTTATTTCCCAACAAAAAATTTTAAAATTTCAGCCGTCTTACATTTATTTAAACCAACCGCTTTATTCACGTGTAATTTCTTGCCGTCAACGACCAGAATTGCATCGGTTTTTGCCGATGATGGAAAAGCTTTTTCATATATACTCATGCTGCAAAAAAAAACAATTAAAACCAAAAAAGAAAAAAATTCAAAAAAAAAGCAATTTGATAGGAGAAAAAAAGAAGCAAACATGGATTAAGAGGCAAGGAACCCGTTCTATCTTCATTTTGTTTTCTTCAACATCTTTTTCTCGAAAGAGAAGATTAATTACTATGGTCCCTCCTGAGCGTAAACAATCAATTGGTTGATGGATACCTAAATCTTTATCACTCTAGCACTGACTCTAGCGTGAAGGATTCGCCATGAACTTGAAACTACTCTTTTAGAAAAAAAATTAAAACAACAAAGTTTCAATGTGCGCAATAAAACTCGGAACGGAGATTGTATTCATAGCAAATAATATCTTCCTTCTTTCTTTATCGGTAATAGATGAGTACTTCCTCACGCTCCACTCTATTGAGCGCATAAACACCAAACATCCACTACACACATTCTGAAAAATAGGCTCTCTATTAATTTCCTGTTTGAATCAATGTCTAGAAGGAAGATAAAAACTATCTGATACTCACAAGCAGTGTAATATTATAGTTCTCAGAAAACTAAAACAAATATCCTACAACATAACTGAATTAAAATCAATAAAATCATGAGATCCGCAGTTTTTGAAACAGTGAAAGTATGTATTCAACTGATATCAAGTATCCTTGCAATCCTTCTCAACTCATTTTTAATCTATCTAATTATCACGAAGTCCCCAAAGAAAATGGGTAATTATCGGAGTCTTATGTGTTTGTTCTGCGGTATTTCTATACTTTTTGCTGCTTTGGATTTGATAGTAAGACCTGTAAGTTTTCAACTTAAAATTGATATCTCTGTATATTGGTTGCCTTGATTCCAGAACATATATAGCCGCGGGAGTGCATTTTTCATGATGACCGATTTACGAGGAAGTTATTTTTCTAAGGATGTCGCTCAGCTTTTGATATGTGAGTAGGTTTATGTTATGAAGGAACAACAAAAGAAACAACTGATTGATCATTTATGACCGGTTTGAAACCGATGTTCTCAGTTTCAGATAGGATATTTCAGGGGCACTCTGTGGATGTTGTGGTTCAACAATTTATGGGATAGCTGTTCATTTTGTCTATCGATTTTTCGCTTTGGAGAGGTTTTGTCTAATGAAATAGTCTTCTTAATCCCCTAACTTTACAGACAAGGAAGACTCCGTTATTTCCAAGGTGCATACCAGATAATATGGTTCTCTATCCCCATTATTGGTGGGCTTAACTGGTCATTCATATGTTGGTATTTTTTTGCAATGAGTCCACAGTCTTCAGAATATTTGGAGTAACTTGAAATAAAATCTCAATTTATTACTCAATTCTCGATTTTCAGACCAATAATCAAAGATAATTTTAATATTTCGGTCTCTCAAGTGTCTTATTCTGGAGCGGTTTTCTGGCCAACTGGAGAGATCAGCCTGCCAAATTTCAATTGGAAACATGGACTTGGTTTTTTGAATTGCATTGTTCTGATGCAAATCTCATTTTTTATCATAATTATTATGGGAGCAAAGAGTCGAATCAAAATCAAGGAATTGTTGAAACAAGGAGAGTCAAAGTACTCAAGAGAGCTTCAGATTCAATTGTACAAAGCGCTTATTGTTCAGGTAAGCTTGTAAATGATATTCGAGGTTGACTAATAAGATGTGTATCATTATTTTTTCATTCAGTTATGAAACAGCGATATGTGACGAATTGGCGCAAAAAACAAGCACTCCGAAAGCATTTTGTATTCGGTCCAAAGTCCGCTGAGAACGAGCGCTGGTAAACTCGGACATTTCGCTGGCCTAAGAATTTTACGTCGGCTATCTTTTTCTCAAAATGAAGTCCAAGCTCATTTCTTGCGGCAGCGCTAAAATTTGAGTGAGCGTGGTCTCCGCGAGAAAGGTCCCCCAGATCACGCTTGATAGTTTGGATGAAACTCTGAGACAAACACCGGCAGACTTGAAACGAGAAAAGTGCACTAATTTGCCATGAAACAATTACTAGTAACATATCAAATGAAACATCAAATTTTTGCAAACATTTACAGTTTCAAAATGTTTTTATTTTAGCGTGGTCCAAGAAGCTATATTGGGTGATTCAAAAATCGATTGATATCTGTAACAATATACCGTAAAAACTGTATTAGAGCGACATGTCGCTCTATTTTTCGAACAGGTTTTTGTTGTCGTTCTATTAGAGGCTGTCGTTCTACTAGAGGCTGTCGCTCTATTTTTCGAACGAAGTTCTAAACGTCAGTCAGGTTCGATTTATGCGAATAAAAGTGAAATCGGAAGAAAAAACATGAAAAATTAATGAAAAAACAACGAAAATACCCAAAAACAGGGTGTCGGTCTATTAGAGGGTGTCGGTCTGTTAGAGGGTGTCGGTCTATTAGAGGCTGTCGCTCTATTTTTCGAGCTTAGTTTTGCTGTCGTTCTATTAGAGGTGTCGTTCTATTAAAGGTGTCGCTCTAATACAGTTTTTACGGTAATCATAGGTGATTAGCGACAAAATATCAAATGTTAATTTCCAGACTCTCATCCCAGTTCTCTTCATTTTTATCCCATTTGGAATTCTCTTCACTTGCCCTCTGTTCATGATCAACTGCGAATTTCTCTCGGCCCCTCTTACTATAATCTATGCAATTTATCCAGCTCTGGACCCATTGCCCATCTTGTTTTATATCGACATTTATAGAAATGCTGCTCAAGGTAATAGAAGTCATGAAAATAAATAACTCTACTCAGTTCCAGAAATCTTCTGCTCAAAGTGTAAATCAAATCGAGTGGATGTATTTACTGTGGGAAATGAGAGCAGAAACTCTACTGATAATTCGATTTGATGAATTATTTCGAATGAAAATTAATGTTTCAAAAACTGCATTTTCGATACATTTTTTAACGGCAATGTTCCGTGATCTGTTGAAATATTTTTTCGAAACATTTTTCGTTAATTTTTGGGAATATCTGGAATTTTCTAGAAGATTCTGGAAATTTCGGGAAAAATCTGGAAACAATGAATTTGCTTAAGAATAAACAGTTTAGGAATGCGGAGCACAACTGTGTTTTGTCCTCTAAGTTGGTTTTGCCAGTTGATCTGTCTATTCACAAAAAAATGACGTATAATCAAAACTTTATTAGAAAACAAATTTTCCGAGAACACAAATGTGCTCCGGAACCCTAAACTGTCAATCTTTAAACGAAGTTATTGCTTCCAGATTTTCCCGAAACGCCCAGAATCTTCTAGAAGCTTCGAGTAAATTCCAAAAATCCGGATTTTTTCCTAGAAATGAACTCTGAAAGAGCACTACTAAACGGCTATTCTATCCTTTTTTGCAAATAACCTGTTTTAGACTAATTATCGGACAAACCTCCAAGAGGGTTTTTAATTTTATCATAAATTCTACGTCAATGAGAAAAAATGAAACATTTCTAAATTATGTCCCACTTTAAAAAACAAAGTTCAGTTTCAATGAACTGTCTTAAACTTTGTTATCTATAATCTTTTAATGCGTTGAGTTCTTGGAAAAACTATCAAAATGAAAAAATAACGGAGAACATGTTTCCTTATTTTTTTTACAAGTCTGCAAAAAAGTTTGCTGTTTCATAACTATCATTTGTCAAAATGAAAAGTTTCAAGGAATTACTGCTGTTTTCGAAGTTGTGGTCCCATTTTTACCTTCCGCGGCGCTTCTGATAAACAATTAATTTGAAAATTGTTAAAATATGAAGCTTGGAAATATGAAGCTTGGATTGATCAATCAATAATGATTTTCGTTTTGTTTTGTGAATAAAATATTTAACTTTTTATTTGAAGTGAATTGATGAACATTGACGATCCCGTTCACTAATCTAAATAGTTTGGCTCTCCCGATACATATTTGAGTTGTCTTCAATTTTGGATGGATGGCTGCAACGGAAGCAGTCGAATATTTCTGAAATAGTAGAAAACATTAAAATGAGAATAATGCACAGGGTCTAGGTGTGAGTAGTGAAATCGTATGCGCTCCACTAGACATTGGCGGTAAATTCAAATTTTAATTTTTTCAATTCGCTGTTTCACTGTGGCACTTTGATACGCAGCTTAAGCGACCACTTTTTGAGCCGATTTATGTCTGTTTTCCCGCATTTTCGGTCAGTTTTTCGACCGTCACGCGTCTTTTCGAGATCAATTCTATTGAAAAAAGAGATAAAATTTTTTAATATAAAATTCATTTTGAATTCCGCGCTAAAATTTCAGCTGATTTCAGCGGAGCGCGTTTATTTTCACTACTCATCCTGAGACCCTGTGATAATGCATGATTGATTTAAGTGAAATAGCTTTTGACAACGAAAAATTCTAGAGACCATATTTTTATCAGAAACTCATTTCCGGAAATACTCAATACTTCTGACAATAGATTTATCATTCTGGAAACTAAATACATCTCACCATAGAACGCATTTCGATACTCCTCGACAATAAACATGATCGGGAGGGGATCCACTGCTGGATACAATGCATACAAGTACGTGGTGATGTATGACCAACTTTCAATATCCACGTGGAATAATGGAGCAGTGAACAGTACTCCCAACGGCATGAAGAAGAGGAAGACTGGGAGAAAGGTCTATAAGCATTTTCGAAGTAGAATTAGACTGAAAAACTGATAAGGAACATACGGGTTTATTGAAACTGTAAGTTCCTTTTTTTTAGTTTTCCAGTAATAAATTTTTCTTGACGGATTACAGTTTCAATAAACAATTGTTTCTAGTTTGAATTAGTGATCATGTTTCGTGCCTCACCTGAACCACCAACGCTCTGTACAACTGTAGTTGAAGTCTCTTTGTGTATTCACACTCTCCATGTTCTATTAATTTCTTGATTTTTGAATGACTCAAAGCTCCGGCGACTATCAGTATTGTGAATGGTACTGCCTGAAAACCATTATTAGTTTTATATGAGCCTATGAAATATTTCTAACCCACCATACTGATCGACAGGATAACATAGCTGAGAAGAATATAAAGATCCAATCGAGGTACTCCGTTCTCGTCTGGTGGATAAAAGAGTGCAGCCGAGTAGACGGTCTCGTTCATGTGGAGACCGAAGTTTTCAAGTACAGAAGCTCTGAAATTTAGGATCGTCAACACAATAATTTCTCAAAACGTTTGATTTTGACAAATGATAGTAACGAAACAGTAAACGTTTTTGCAGACTTGTTACAAACCGGGTCGATTTCAGAGATGTCGGGAAGTGAAAATTATCTTATCCGGAAGTCGGAAGTCGGAAGTAAAATTTCTGATCCAGAAATCGGAAGTCGGAAGTCGGAAGTGGATTTTTTTAATCATAAAATTCGGAAAAATTGGTGAAAAAATTGTTTTTGGCAGAAGAAAATCCTATTTTCTGTCCTTTTAGACTATTTTTCCAAGAATTTCTATCATATGTACTCTTCGTAAATTCCACAGTTATGAAATGACGTAAGTCAGAAGTAACTTTCCTTATCAGGAAGTCGGAAGTCGGGATTCCCGACAATACTGGTCGATTTTGTTTCACCGGTCCGGGTCTCAGTACAAACATTTGAAATGTTGAAATGTTGATTTTTATTTTTCAAAAAAGTCGAGTTTTTCGACTATGTTTTTAAATATCGATAAAACTGACTATTATTTTCAAAATGTTCAAAAAATTGGCCGGGCTGAGATTTTGCAAGTCTGTTTTTTGTGATGGTAGGCTTTATAACAACTCAGAACATTTTAATTGAGTATCACTTGAAAATAGGTTTCCTGTTTTATTGAAACCATTGAAAACTTATCATTGTATCGTAATCAAAAATGTATGTTCTTTTGCAGAAAGAAACTGTGACATTTTGTTTGTACAAGCATTTTTGTTAGTTCGCCAAATGCAGTGTAATGGCTTTGGTGCTTGATTCCAGTCATACTCTATATTTTTCCAGGTTATTTATATAGAGTGGTTCACCGTTTCAAAAAGTTTTAAAGTGGTATCAAAAGAAAGTTCCATTAATACTCTTGTTGGGTAAGTTGCAAACTTTACTGTTTTTGGAAAAACATAATTTCTTTCATATTGTTCAAAAAAAAATTGATCAGTGGGCTGTTACAAACTTATAAACTACTTTTTCCTGCACGTTACCTACAGCCCAGTGAAAGTTATTGGGGCTTATTGTTTCAACAAGTTTATGAAGTCTAAACTCGAAGAAATGTTCTTATCCCATGAATTCAAAACCATCCTCACCTAATATACTCTGTAGTCTTGTCATTCCTTCGGTAGTAAAACCATGACAAGTGAAACCAATTGACACCACCAAGGATTGGAATCATGAACCAGATGATTAGATATTTCCCGGAGAAATATTTGAGGTTTCCTTTTCTGGAAATTGAACAAGTTTTTCATTCAATTTCACCACCTCAATCTACCTCTCCAGGGCGAAATACCGATAAATAAAATGAATTGCAATCAGGAATGGAGTGACACCACCAAAGCCACAGAGGATGCCTAAATTTTAATTTTTAGTTTCTGGAACTTCCGCAGAACATTTTTACTCAAAACAATCTGCGCAATGTTGTCAGAAAACGGCCAATTCTTTGTACTCATTATCATAAAGAAGCAGCCACCGTGACTATGGATGAACTGAAAACAACACCCACGGAAATTAATGTTCTCTTGTTACATATTCTGGCGACTTACCGGTCTGACAATCATATCAATCACAGCGAACAACATGGAGAATGTCGAGAAGTATATCATCAACACTTTGTAGTTTCCCATCTTTTTTGGGGATTTTGTGATGATAAGGTAGATCAAAATGGAGTTGAAAAGGATGGCACAGAAGAGAGAAGAGCATTGAATGAGCAGGTTCCATTCGTTTGAGATTTTCATTATTCAGAGGCTAAAACAGATAGAAGTAAAAGAAAAACGTGTTTCAAGAATATGAGGAGTATGAGTAACCGGAAAGAAATTGTTGGGATTATCAAAGAAAATCTAGCACAGAAAAACTTTTTGCACTTAATTCAGAATCAAAACACTCGTCATGCCGTCTGCTTCATTAAGAGATCTCACATAAGTTTCTTGTGTTTCTGGTGTGATGTCAGCTTGCAAAGTTGTTTGCTAGACACTAACATTATTCGCAAAATTGTGGCTAGAACAAAGAAAAAGACCTAATTCAATTCGTGTCGTTAACCGAAAATGATCTAAACAACATAAACGAAATTGGAGCAAATAGGATATCTGTATATTGTTCGTTTTCTGAAAAGTGGGTCGGAGTAATATTATCGAGAATATTTACGTATCTCTGACTTTTTTTTTTGAAAACGCAATATGGCATAGTGTTTAATCTCACATTCGTTTTGTTAGTAGCCTTAAATTATACTTTGAGCTCATCGATCATAAATTTCTACCGCTTCTAATATTGTAAATGATTCAATCTTGTTCAGCAAAGGCAGTCCTGTGTCAATTAGCATTCAAAAACTTATTGGTCTTCGAGATATCACGAATTCCTTATGGCTCATTGAAGCTACTCAAAACTGATAGAACACGATAAACAGAGAATGCACCAGAAATTAATTAGCAAGCCGATTCAGATTCTCATCCACTTGATTTGAAAGGTACTACCAACTGTAACTTGGCAACGATTGGTCGAGAAACATACCTTCGAAATATGGAAACCAATGATGCAATCACTGAAAAAAGTCCACTGCAGTAATCTAAGCTCTTGATGAAACATTGAAAAATGGCTCGAATTATTCGAAAATATGAACTTTACTGAATATTTTCAGAAAGTGAAAAGATCTCATACCTTAATAAAAACGTGTTTTGAATCGTCCAAATATACATTTTTCAAAAAATACTGTTTTTAGGCATCCACTAATTTCAGATAACAGTTTTAGAATGATCCTTTGAGCTTATTATGTAAAGCTTGTTTTCGCTTTTTCCATTTCAAAATTTTTTTTCAATTTCTATGCTCCGAATTATACTGTGTATTGCTAATATAATAAATTGTTTAAAAAAAGATTCAATGAGTTATTTCCGTGTTTTGAACAAGATCTGCATTAAATTAAAAGAAAAAAAACAACCGAACTACAAAATGAGAAACGGTAATACTTACACAAAAACGAAACACTCGTGGTGTATCAAGTGTTCACAAGAAACTAATTTCCGCACTCGACTATACGAAGTGAACCGAGAAAAGGGAAGAGAACGGAAGGAAGCTCAGTATAATTACAATGTCTGATAGAAACGAAGAAATAGGAAAACAACTCGATGTGATTCACAGATACAAATCGTCTAGATATTTGAGAAGAATAATTTGTAGTGAGATCTCTGTTCTAGGAGAGGAGGAGGTTATGGATACAAAATGGAAAAGAAAGGGAAGCAAAACCCCATTCGTCATAACTCATCGAGACCACATTTGATGGATTACCTCGGGTTTTTAAATGAATGTCCTCAATTTATATCTCTATTCATTTGAATTTGTGGTCATTCATCCAGAAGTTAGACGCATCCCCCATTTTTTTTTCAAACTTTTAATCTTTTTTGCAATCGTTGATCTCTCGGTTGTTGATTAGCATACACATCAGAAGTTTGGCAACAATAAGGATGTAACATCAGTTATGATGATCTCGAATGAAATGTATTTTTTGGATTCATCTGAAAAAGTTTCGAAAATTTTCTCAGATTATGGAAAAACATTTGCTTGAAAAAATATCTGCTTACTTTCTATATCTGTCAAACTTGTACTTACCAGTAACTATCGTGTGTTTACCAGAAGACAATTTTTTACTGCTTCTCACCTTTTTGGTCTTACAGTACTTAAAAATTTTGAGTGCGTCAAGAACTCACAAACCGTTTCATAGAACTGAAAGAAGAAATTCAAAGCACTAATAATTTTGTTGGAAGTACTTATGTACAGTAACTTATTACACGCGTTATAGAGTTATAGCCCATTGTAATAACTTATGTCTGAAACTGATCTGATTCATTGAAAAGAGTAAGACATTCCTTTTTAATATGTATCTGTCCAGAGAGGTCTCCGCACAAAGACTACGTCACCTACAAAAATAGAGCTCTACGGTTGTCCTACACACTATGCAACTTTTACTATCAGAGAAATCGATTTAGAATATTCCCATCTTTCAATGTATCTTACAATATACTATACATAGAAACGTACACTGCATATGAAGATGTTATGAAAATGTGGAAATATTTCCTTGAAATTTTAGAAAAAAGTGTTTTTGCAAAGAAGTTTCATCTACATTCGTCAGTAGCAGTTATCATCACAGCAATTACACAGAAAATAATTATTCGAGGGCGTTGCTTCTGAAATTAGTGCAGTTCCTGTGAAATTATTCTATCAAATTGAGTCTCTTCCGTGAACAACGCTCCGTTTCGATTTGTTTCAACTTTTTATAAAATGTCAGTACAACAGTAACCAACTACAAAAATGAAAAGCTCAGTTTGGTCTGTACATACCGCAAAATTTTGAGAAAAATACATCCATCGTGATACCATCTCAAAATGCGTGAATTTTTTTAAAGCTTTTATTTTTCAAAGAATGTGGTTCTCCTATGAAATTCTGAACTCGACGAGTACTCGAATATATTATGTTATTCCAAATATTCCCCCTCCTTTTCCGCTGCCATCTACCCCTTTCCTCCCACTTCCCCCTTCTCCCCCTCCTTCCCGCGAAACCCCGCCCACCGCACACAAAACATGGCGGGCGGCGGAACCCGGGAGATGTCGGCCGCTGGCTTTCCACTAGTCAACCACTAGACCCAATTTTCTTAGTCTTCAGTATGGGTCAAATATTGATCTGCAACTGAAAATGATGAGTTCGGGCGATGATCTTCTGTGATTATATCGCACGGCGAGGAGGGAACGCAATACCCACCTGTCAGCCCGATTCTGAAACCAGTTTTTGAATTCTGAAGACTTTTAGGAAAAGTTTTTGTAAATTTTCTTTGGCGTGGATTGCCAGCATTCACGTTCATTCACTGCAAAATATTAGCAGCCCACTTTTCTTACAACTGCGCTCCACCGCAAACGAGAGAGTATCGCCGAGAGACGCAGAGTTTTTTTCTGGCGCCGACACAGATTTTCAGTTTTTGACCAATTTTTTGCTATTTTTCATAGTTTTTTTGTGAATTACCGTAAATACTGTATTATAACGGCACCTGTAATAGAACGGCACCTGTATTATAACGGCACCCCATCTACACACAGAATTCATGAATATGATAAGCCCGGTGTTTTTTCTTGGTTCTGATTAGAAGCAGCGTGGTTAGTAACTTCTAGATCACCCAAAGAACGTCCAAAAAAGTTTTTTCGTTTAATTTCAATGAGTTTTTGAAACTACAAAATTTCTCTCGGATGCAGTTGAAAAATATAACGGCATGCCGTTATAATACAGTATATACGGTATCATGAAAAACAGCGAAAATAAATCAAAAACTGTGAAAATCTGTTTCGGCGCAAGAAAAAACTCTGCGTCTCTCGCCGATACTCTCTCGTTTGCGGTGGGGCGCAGTTGTAAGAAAAGTGGACTGCTAATAGAGATAGAAGCCACCGAAAAGACAAGTTTCTGGAACGGAAGTGAAAAGAGTGCAGGATCGAATTGGGTGAAGATTATCGGCCATTTGATAATTATTAACAACAGAAATATATTTTGCTCCGTTTCGCAAATACATGAAAAACAACAAGCGCTTTATGCTGTATTCATACGATTTTTCCTCCAGCGCGGTAAGTTTCAGAAATTGTTGTAGTTGGTGCCGAACGAATATTACAGTCCTTGACAAGAGCAAGCGAAAAAGTTTGAGGTTACAAGAAAATGCATCAGATTGATAAAGGGTACTAGAAGTAGAAGTAAGACTAATCTTAATAAAAAGAAATATAAAAAAAAACAACTTCATCACAAAAAGTCTATTTCTTTTGCAGCCAAATTTTTGCGGGTCACAGATCTTCATATCCAGAAATCGAGACACCAGAACTAGATTCGGTTTGTGGTTTATTGAATTTTCCAGAAAGAATTCAGTTTCAAATGTTTCATGAAAAGGCAGCACATTTACCAGAAGCATTATGAATCGGGGAATTACAATTCTAAGCGTTGTATATCTTCTTTGAAACGATGCATGTTTTATAAATCAATTTCAAAATGGGATAAAATTGAAAACTGTTTTAATTGCTTTATATCAACCATATAGTACTTGTAAAAGAGTTTAAAGGCTTTTTTTTCAATAACAATTGTGTTCGACCCAATAAATCAGGTGGGTTTTTTTACCATCTGATAACTACCCCCGTGCGATAATTCTTCTAGACGAGCTTCTCGAAAATCGCTTTATTATTCTGCTTTATAAACAGTGAAAATGAAACATCAAGGGTTTCCGAGCGACAAGATGTACCAAGTGATTTAAAACGGAAGATATCATTATTAGGATACAGAGAAACAGTTTTAAAATCTTCATTCGAATCTTTACTAAACACCTTTATCCGAACAAAAAGAATACACAAAATCTGCATCGTTCTAGCCAAAACAAGCGCCTTATTTTAAAATGTACATGTAATTTACATATCGAAGGAATATCAAATCGAATAAATATTCCTGGTCACTTGATCATCTGTCATAACAGAAACTTTTGCTTTGTTTCGCTTTGCGAAGAAATCTGAAATCTTCTAATGATTACAGAGAGACCATTTTCTCAACTCACCTCGTATTACATTTCTATAATTATCCACAAAAAACAGACATGGAAGAGGATCAAGAGCAGGATAGACCGCATATATTATAGTGATTGGGGCGGAGAGAAATTCACAATCAATGAGGAGAAGAGGGCCAGTGAAGAGAATTCCGAAGGGGATGAAGATGAAGAGAACTGGGATTAGGGTCTGAAATTCGATATAGTTATATAGTGATATAGATGAAAAACACCTGAAAACTGTTTCAGTTGTGTCATAACGACAAGAATTTTTTTGAAGAAGTTTCAGTGAGGTTTCGTAAACGATAATTTATTCTTCCTGTTTCAATCAGCCGGTTAAAGTTTGGTAATATTCAAAATTACGATATCACCCTATTTGAATGTTCACAGAAGAAGTTTGCGTGCGGGGTAGCAGTGGCCAAAAAGCACTTGACCTACATCATTCGAGAGCTTAGTCACAAGTCCGAAAAATGACCAAAAAATGGCAGAATCTGGGGCATCTGTAAATGAGTCAACACAGAATTTTATGACCGAAAATGAATTATCTTGAAGGTAGATGGAAGAATCAGTTCATAGAGAGTTATAGAGACTTTCAAAAGTGCTCGAAAGCCCTATTTATTCACAGTGAGGTAAATTTTAATTTGAGTTTCCGAAACCGGGAAAACAAGCAAAAATAGGAGTTTCGCGAGAGATACCCCTTTGGATAATGATTTTTCCTCTTGAAATTCTGCGTCGACTCATATACAAATTTTACCAGTTTCAGCCACTTTTGAAGAAATTGGGTAAACTTGTGACCCACATTTCTCAGCTCCTATTCTTTGGACTTTTGATTCAATTCCAATTTGTTCCCCATACCTGTGCCAACAATGCTTTATACAACTGCATTTGCAAATTCTTCGAGAATTTCGACTCCAGTCTTCCCAACAACTGCTTGATCTTTGTCCAGCTCTTAACCATCATGACTACCACAACGGAAAGGGATAAAGTCATTGATGAGACCAAATTAATTAATCCATAACCAGATTTCCAATGGAATTCTTTCTCTTCTTTCTCATTTAGTGGCCAGAAAACGGCAGCTGAATAGGCGGCGTCTTCGATCGGGAGGTTGTACTTTTCTTGAAGCATTGGACTGAAAAAATGGGAGTTTAGGGATCTACAGTGTCCGTAATAAAGAAAGGCCCTCTCCGATTATGCCGATTCTGTTTCAACCGTATGATGTCATGAAAAACGGTGAACGGTATTCGATATATCGAACGAACTAACCAGGCACACAGTTTCATGATTCCTCTTCAAAATCTACGGGTACACCATCAAAAAATATGGTGGGACATAGATAGCCCTTTTATTTAAAATTTAATTTTTTGATACAATTATTCCGTTTTTTTTTTGTGTAAAAACAGTTTTGATCAGTCTTAAAGGGGTCTTACGCAATGTATTCGGAAGAAATTGGGTTCATTGCGAAAAAGTAACCAGCGATGAAAGTCCAATTGACACATCCAAAGATTGGGACGAAAAACCAAAAGATCTGATAGGCTCCTTTGAAGAATCGTAGGCGGCCTTGTCTGAAAATATACGAAAATTGTTTTATATAACGAGTTTTCATAGCTAGTTCAAGTTAATCACAGTTGTGAAACATAACTGTTTTTTGTCGAAATGTCCAATGCCCACTTTTGTAACCGTTTCTCATAATCTACTTGTCAATATCAATTTTAATCACAAATCAATAGGAACAAAATTGTGATAAAAACTTGTAAAGTGCCAGTATACTGTGAACTGAAATTTTTGTGAACTTTTAGCAAAAAACCAAACTTTCAATTTTGATTTAGAATTATATGTACATGATCTTGAAACTAATCAAAATATTGGACACATTTGGCTTTTTTCGAGGAATGGATAATAACAATGAAACACCTTTGATGTAAAAAAATCAGAAGCAACGCTTTCTCCGTGACATTAAATGACTGAGACATCAATAATGTTAGAATAGGTGAAAACTAATTGAAACGGAAAGTTTTGAACCTAAAAAGATGTTGCGATCAACAAACACCCCGTAAAAAACAGAACATTCTATTTTGATTGATGTGTATTAAAGTTCTCTATCACTCACTTGAAATCATGTTAATTTCTAGAATAATGTAAGCGAACTTAAAGATACATTATTTCCATGGTCAAGTGCTCTCATCAATCACATCTGTGCTCTAATACTAATTCGCCTAAACTTACTGTTTGAAACATATTTAAAGAACTTTATGTATCTTACCTTTCCAAAGCAAAATACCGGTAGACGAAATGAATTGCGATTCCGTAAATTGTCATTCCACAACAGCCACATAGAACGCCTGAAAATGAATAGATAGACGCGAGGAAATATCGAAGGATCATTGTTTTTCAAAAGGAAGTGTCAAATTATAATCTTGAAACATTAAAAAAAATGAGAAAGTTTCCGCTGAACTTCAACCCAAGCTTTTGAAATAAAAACTTTAGTTAGAGCAGCAGGATCACTGTGTACGGAATATGAATTTGAGTGTCCCTTCTCACGAAACTTCCTTAACACTTACTCATGAGGAACTCTTCAATGCGTCGAGGCAACATTCTGTTCCGAAGATCCATCACCATGAAAAATGCACTTCCTCGGCTGTAGATGTTCTGAAAAAAACCGTTCTGAGTGCACTAAAAACTTTCACTGTTTTAAACTATTCTGATGAAACCGAACAATTTCTTTCAAGCAGTAATTTGACTTCAAAAACTAATTCTTACCGGTTTGATTATCACATCCAAAGTGGTGAACATTAACGAGATCCCACAAAAATAGCACATAAGATTCCGATAAGTTCCCATTTTCTTTGGTGATTTTGTGATGATTAAGAAGATCAAAAGGGAATTTGAAAGGACTGCGATGGCACAGGAAATGAGTTGAATTAAGGTTTTCAACGATTCGAAGGTGTCGATTTCCATGATGGAATGGATCGGGGGATAGACTGAAAAATAATACGACAATTTTCAGATGAATACGTAGAACTTGAGATTATCGGAATAAAACGTATAGTGGAACGGAAATTAAAAAGTTGTAATAAAGAATAACAATAAAAGGAAGTGGGTGTACATTTTCGTGTAGTCTTGGTTCTATGAAATCTGAAGGGTTCAGAGAAATCATCCATTGAAAACAGCTTGGAAATGGGTTAATAAAATGGTTTATCTGAAACGTTGTTTTTTTTTTTGAAAATTAGGAATCGGGTTCACAGTGGATCAGACATAACGATAAGTGATGTTGTGGACCAAAAAATAAGAAAACAAACTTTGGTAAATACCCTAACTGTCGCGACGGTTTATGGGGTGGTGAGCCCGAACCGGCCGCGAGGAGTGAGAGGAATTGAACTTAGAAAGAAGAGCCAACACACGTTTTAAATGACAACGGTTTATTCGAAAATATACGCGAGTTAAATACGATACCTTCATCAGATCCAGTGATCTTGATAGTTGGTGGAGATCCAGATGCGGCGTTAGGAGAAGGTGTAGTTGTTGATGTAGTAGACGGCATTGGCGATGCTGCTTGGCTCTGCTGCTGCTGTTGTTGTTCGTACTCTTTCGAAGATACTGATTCATAACGTTTCTTCCTCCTACATCGACAGTGCCACGTAGTAGGGTCGTCAAGATAAGGAGTTGTGGAGCACGTCGGTCAAGGGAATAATTAAGGTATCATATCTTCCTCACGTCTATATGAAGTTCACCGTTGTCTAATTAAGAATAGGAGAATAATCTACGATTTAGATTGTACCAGTTGTGATAATATAGCTAGGGCTATTATTGTCACGACACTAACCTTACACCATTAAATTTTCGGATTCATCCGGGAGACAATGCTTCGAAACTGTTTTGAAAAGTCACTTAATCTTGAATATGGACAGTTTCAAAATTAAAAATATTCTGCATCCAGAGGTCAGAACACTGAATACAAACAAATGTTTAGGGCTTTCTACTTGCCCCCCCCCCCCCCTCTCTCTCTCTCTTTTGACCTATTCACGAGGTAGCAAAAAAGGCCAAAAACTATTTTTCTTTTTACTACTTCCAAAGGGAAAAATGTTTTCCTTCCTAATTTTGCGTCCTCCAGAATCAACCCATCAAATTGTTTCTATATATTTTTGTAATTCACTTCGGTTGTATCAGTGGCTCTTTGCCCTTCATCTCGAATCAAAATAAATCTAGGGCGGCAGATAAACATTTCAAAAATCTATGGAAGCAACTTTAGAAGGTGTTGAAACGGGAACATTTTTCAAAATTCCAGATTCTAACAATTCACAATGAATGCTGATACTCTGCTAAATTGAAGTCATTCATATCAGAGTTGTCCGGAATCCGGATTCCGGATTCCGAATTCCGGTTTTTTGAGTTTCCTTTTTCCGGAATCCAGAAGTTGAAATTTATAATTTTTTTTGAGTTCAAATCCTAAAAAAAAGTTTTAAACTTTATTTATCATTAAAAACATCCGAAAAAGAAGACTTGTCTTGGCAAATTAATCGAATCATTCCGAATTCCGGATTCCGAAATTCGAAAATTTGATTCCGGTTCCGGATTCCGGATTTCGAAAATTTGATTCCGGTTCCGGATTCCGTATTCCGGAAACTGAAAAATGGCATTCCGGGTGATTGAACACTGTCTGACTTTCTAAAATTGATATTTTCTTGAGCAAATTTGTTGCTTACCATTCCAGTAATATGGTTGAATAAGCGAACGAGAAAATCTGATGACACTAAAAAATCGATTAAAAATGCGATAGTTTGTGTCATAACTGTAATCACTGAAATCTCAGACATCACACTTGGTTTTTTTACAAAGATAATTCTGGTGAACTCCTAAAGTACGTCTACTGATCATTGTCATAAGGTACAACAGATCAATGTAGGAAACTGGGGATTGACTGTATACTGTAAGTGATAAAAAGATTTTGTTCAGCCAGTCGGATAATTTATAGAGGGCTGAACTTTAACATGTGGGAGATTTTTATCCTAAGTAAAAAGGATCCAGAAGTTGTTGTTCATCATGTTTATGCACAGAGAAATTCTACATTTCAGAGTAGCGGAAGAGAAGAAGGGCTAGAAAAACACAGAATCAAGTAGAATACATATGAAAATAGTCAAATTACAAAGATAGAGATGATTGGATTGTGAAGACAACCTTAAAATCTACCCCAAAATAAATGTTCGCAATAATTCAAGTAGAGAAACAGTTGAAATTCTAAAACAAATATGATATCACCCAGCATGGTTTTCCTGTTGCAATCCATCTGGGTCAGAGTCTCAAAATGATGGTCTTTTGCTTTTGAGTTCATTATTTTTGTCTGATCATTTTTGTGATTTGGTTCAAAAAAGTTAGTCTGTGACGACGCACTAGACAGAAGTTTCCTGTTCTACACAGTACGGAAATTCAGATCTGATGAGCATGAAATATTAAAAGGAACATACATATGACTCAACAACAGCGCGAACTGAAATAAATTAAGATAATAGTCATAAAACTTCCGTGAAACGTGAATTTTTAAGAGTTGATTTTATTACTCTACCAAACTTTGAAAGTTTTATAAAATGCGATTACGACCTGATGACGACAGAACTCGATAAACAAATCCAGACGTCTCTAACAAGTTGAAAATAGAAAAAACTTCTGGAATAAATCAGAAAATATTGGAATGCCAACCAAGCAGCTGACGTGCCATTAGTATTATTATTTTATAGAATTTCTTAACTTCACCTGTGTCTCGGTAATCGAGTTCATAAAATTGTCGATCAGAAAACATTAATTCTTTGGAATTGTGAGCATTATTAATTTGAATCTCAGTGATTCTTATTTCCAACCTTTTTGAAACTGAAAATAAATTTTGCTCATTCGAAATTTATTAAATCAGAAGAACTTTTTGGTCTGAAGGTGGGAGTCATCGAGAACGCAATGATGTGTATTTTTGAGTCATTATCGAATTACGTGTTTTTTTTTTGAACCGGTTCATATTCGAACTAGACTGAAGTATAAAGAGTAAATGGGAAAGACAGTTTCAAAATATTTGTAAGTTTTCAAACCGTCAAAATAGAAAATACCGTCAAAATTAAAAAATATCAACGTTCCCAAAGTCGAATTTCTAGGCCACGGCCACCAACTTTCTTCGGCCATTTCAATGATTCTCTTGTGTTTCTGTATGTCCGGATGTCCACACCTTCAAAATTTCATTGAAAATTAGTCTGAATTCCGCTTTTGGTTTCAAAATATAAAAATTTCGAGCTGCAAATGCGCTAATTCGGTGGAAAAACTGTATGTATGTTTATGAATTAGACCGGATATCCACGATTAGTTAAAAATTGAGTTATTTGATGCTGAAAAGTATTTCTCACTGAAAATTAATTTTTGTGGTAAATTAAGCAAAAAATAGATTTTAAAACCAGAAATCGGGTCTATTTTTATGCTTGATTGAAACACCGTGAGCTAGGATAGTGACTGGAATCGGTCAAGATCTGTTGAGGGATAGTGATGATAGTGATAGAAGATAGAGATAGTGATAGTAAGTGAGAAGTGATATCCCCGTTCATGTCTGATGAGGTATCCTTATGGCTAGGCGTGACCAAGCAGGATATTCTTGACTAGGAAAGATAGAACCTAGTCCTGTATGTGATTGTCAAGTATCAAGCTAAAGGTTCAGAACAATTTAGGTCGTCAGACTAAAAATGACAATGAGGCTGAAAAAGCCGATCTTAAGCTATCTACGATGCCTAAGTTAAAATCGACAACGCCAAACCCCCAATCCTTCCTTTACTTCCAGAACAAATCCCAAAAGCCACTGACCGCCGATGTTCCATGCCTCAACGACACCGAGATGCTCTCCTAAATGAACGATTCAAAGGTCCGCAAAGCAATCCACATTCCGTTCAACCTTGGAAAATGAGATATTTGCAGGTAAGAGTAGGTTGATAACAACACCTAAACATGGTTTTGCCAATGGAATACTTTAACCAAATGTGAACTTCAGCCAATTTGCAGCAGGCTTAGATAAGTTTTTCCCAATTTAACCGGTATCAGGATACCTTAGGAAAGCTTTGTAAGTCATAGACTATATTAGCCAAGCATTTTTGTCTATCTGAGACATTTTCTGCTAACTGCCGAGAAGTGTCAAACAGACATGGCTTACACATTCTCAGCCAATTCTAATCAAGTTTAGTCTGTCTTAACAAACACTCTTACCTTCTAGCGACAAGGTGACAACCACCTACCAAAAGCAATACACCGACATGACTCCATTCATCAAGAAGATCGTCGAGAACCACGTTCGCGAGCTCCTCTACTACGGTGACACCGACATGGCATGCAACTTCATGATGGGACAACAGTTCGCCGATCAGTTGGGACTCCGTAGAAAATTGAAGAAGACTCCATGGAAGTTCAACAGACAAATCGCTGGATTCAAGACACTCTTTGATGGGCTCAGCTTCATTACTATCCGCGGAAATTTCTACACTGGGAGATTTCAAATTCGCGCTTGCATCAGCCCGGATCATCATAGCCAGCATATCTTCAGTCTGAAAGTTTTTTTAAAGCAGAACTTACCAATTTTGGAATCCAATGCCCGACAAACCCGTTTTCATTGTATCCGAGTTGTCCATCATCGTTCCATCTATTGCATTGTCCTTGTCACTGAGTCCGGTCCATGATTCCGTCATCCGTCGTTGCATCGGTTGATTTTTTGAAAAAAGTGTTAAGGAAATAAATAGAAAAGGAAGAAAGTATCGCGTTTCTTAATATTGAAATTTCAACACACTCTAGATCGGGAGGATTCAAATCTGCGTCTACCGTGAGAAAACCCACAGCCCGGATAAGTATAGACCTCTCGCAGCGTAACTGACCGTGTCTAACCGGAACCGACACAGATAAAAATGGTGGGGGAAGTCAGTAACATAGACAATATCCTCATAGGGCACTTACGGATTTTCGACTCTTCGTTTGCGTTCATCTCTCATCGTTTTGATGTCAATCGATTAATCTTAATCACTGAAGTTTTCCATTTGCTGATGTTCTGGCCGTCTTTATTTCAGCTTGAGACGCGGTGCTGTAAGAAATATTTGAATTAAATATACACGATATAAAATGGTGCAGAATAATGTAAGCAATTGAAAAAACAAGGAGAAGGACCTTCTTTTTTTTTCCTAATAACATTTTTTGATGATTTCCTAATAACATTTTTTGGTTATCTAATAAAAGGTGGATAAGCTCAGATCGAGTTACGCATGGTGAATGAGGAGAGTTGGAAACATCCCTACAAATCTATGTTTTTTAATTACAAAAGAACACTTTTGAGAGAACTTGCGCCTGCTGAAATAAACTCTCACTAGGGAAGGTCACCGAGTCAGTGTGGAGATATGGGTCGTGACCTATATCATTGGAAAGCTGGGAAAACGCTGATTCCAAATATATATTCAGTTTTGTCCTCGAGGCCTGGTATTCGAGAAACACTGACTCGGTGACCTTCCTTAGTCAGCCCGGATAAGTATATCCCGCATAACTTCAGTCCGAGTTTGAAAAGAACTTACCAATTCTGGAATCCATTGACTGATGAACTCGTTTTCCTTGTATCCTAGTCGTCTCTCATTGTTGACTCGAGTGTATTGTCCTTATTCCATCATCCGTCGTTGCAATGGTTGATTTTTTGGAAAAAAAAGCGTTAGGGAATTAAATTGAAAAGATGAAAGTATCTTATTTCATAAAGTTGAAATTTCAACATACTCTAGATCGGGAGGATTCAAACCCGCGTCTACCGTGAGAAAACCCACAGCCCGGATAAGTATAGACCTCACGCAGCGTAACTAACCGTGTCTAACCGGAACCGACACAGATAAGAATGGTGGGGGAAGTCAATAGAAATGAAATTATCTTATTTTTGGATATTTTTATGAATTTCTGATAGCCCGCTCGTAGCATAACTTTCGCCCGAAAACTTTTTAGAATTACTTACCAATTCTGGAATCCATTGCCAGGTACCACATCGTTCCATCTATTGCATTGTCCTTGTCACTGAGTCCGGTCTTTGATTCCGTCATCCGTCGTTGCATTGGTTGATTTTTGGAAAAAAGTGTTAGGGAATTAAATAGAAAAGGAAGAAAGTATCACGTTTCTTAATATTGAAATTTCAACATACTCTAGATCGGGAGGATTCAAACCTGCGTCTACCGTGAGTAAACCCACAGCCCGGATGAGTATAGACCTCACGCAGCGTAACTGACCGTGTCTAACCGGAACCGACACAGATAAGAATGGTGGGGGAAGTCAATATAACATAAAGAATATCCTAATAGGGCACTTACGGATTTTCGAATCTCAGCTTGCGTTCATCTCTCCTCGTTGCGTCGTCAATCGACTAGTCCCTTAATCACTGAGTTAATCACTGAAGTTTTCCATTTGCTGATGTTCAGGCCGTCTTTATCTCAGCTTGAGACGCGGTGCTGTAAGAAATATTTGAATTAAATATACATGATATAACATTTTTCAGAAAAATGAAAGCAATTGAAAAAAAACACTGAGAAAAACCTTCTTGTAGGCCGGAATGAAGGGAGAATGACTGAAGACTGGTCAACAGGCAGATGAGAGCAGGGGGCGGGACTTAACACAAATAGATTTCCCATGGTGATATGAGGACAGATGACATGTATGTGAAGAAGACGAATGGACCAGACAATAGACGGAAATTCAAATTACAAAATTTTCTCAAACCCCTTTTCTCTCATGACCCCCCCCCCCTGTTATTGATTCCCACTGCGGTAGATAAAACAAGCAGCAGGTGTCTTAATCCAATGTGACCGTGTCAACTAATTGTCTCTCCTTCCGTCTATTGTCTGGTCCATTCGTCTTCTTCACATACACGTCATCTCTCCTCATATCACCATGGGAAATCTATTTGTGTTAAGTCCCGCCCCCTGCTCTCATCTGCCTGTTGGCCAGTCTTGAGTCATTCTCCCTTCATTCCGGCCTACAAGAAGGCCTTTCTCCCTGTTTTTTCAATTGCTTTCATTTTTCTGAAAAATGTTATATCATGTATATTTAATTCAAATATTTCTTACAGCACTGCGTCTCAAGCTGAGATAAAGACGGCCTGAACATCAGCAAATGGAAAACTTCAGTGATTAAGACTAGTCGATTGATGTCCCAACGAGGAGGGATGAACGCAAACTGAGATTCGAAAATCCGTAAGTGCCCTATTAGGATATTCTTTATGTTATATTGACTTCCCCCACCATTCTTATCTGTGTCGGTTCCGGTTAGACACGGTCAGTTACGCTGCGTGAGGTCTATACTTATCCGGGCTGTGGGTTTTCTCACGGTAGACGCGGGTTTGAATCCTCCCGATCTAGAAAATTACAAAAATTCAATAAAAAACAAAAAAATTGTGTAATTTCTTTTCTATTGACTTCTCCCACCATTCTTATCTGTGTCGGTTCCGGTTAGACACGGTCAGTTACGCTGCGTGAGGTCTATACTCATCCGGGCTGTGGGTTTACTCACGGTAGACGCAGGTTTGAATCCTCCCGATCTAGAGTATGTTGAAATTTCAATATTAAGAAACGTGATACTTTCTTCCTTTTCTATTTAATTCCCTAACACTTTTTTCCAAAAATCAACCAATGCAACGACGGATGACGGAATCAAAGACCGGACTCAGTGACAAGGACAATGCAATAGATGGAACGATGTGGTACCTGGCAATGGATTCCAGAATTGGTAAGTAATTCTAAAAAGTTTTCGGGCGAAAGTTATGCTACGAGCGGGCTATCAGAAATTCATAAAAATATCCAAAAATAAGATAATTTCATTTCTATTGACTTCCCCCACCATTCTTATCTGTGTCGGTTCCGGTTAGACACGGTTAGTTACGCTGCGTGAGGTCTATACTCATCCGGGCTGTGGGTTTTCTCACGGTAGACGCGGGTTTGAATCCTCCCGATCTAGAGTATGTTGAAATTTCAACTTTATGAAATAAGATACTTTCATCTTTTCAATTTAATTCCCTAACGCTTTTTTTTCCAAAAAATCAACCATTGCAACGACGGATGATGGAATAAGGACAATACACTCGAGTCAACAATGAGAGACGACTAGGATACAAGGAAAACGAGTTCATCAGTCAATGGATTCCAGAATTGGTAAGTTCTTTTCAAACTCGGACTGAAGTTATGCGGGATATACTTATCCGGGCTGACTAAGGAAGGTCACCGAGTCAGTGTTTCTCGAATACCAGGCCTCGAGGACAAAACTGAATATATATTTGGAATCAGCGTTTTCCCAGCTTTCCAATGATATAGGTCACGACCCATATCTCCACACTGACTCGGTGACCTTCCCTAGTGAGAGTTTATTTCAGCAGGCGCAAGTTCTCTCAAAAGTGTTCTTTTGTAATTAAAAAACATAGATTTGTAGGGATGTTTCCAACTCTCCTCATTCACCATGCGTAACTCGATCTGAGCTTATCCACCTTTTATTAGATAACCAAAAAATGTTATTAGGAAATCATCAAAAAATATTATTAGGAAAAAAAAAGAAGGTCCTTCTCCTTGTTTTTTCAATTGCTTACATTATTCTGCACCATTTTATATCGTGTATATTTAATTCAAATATTTCTTACAGCACCGCGTCTCAAGCTGAAATAAAGACGGCCTGAACATCAGCAAATGGAAAACTTCAGTGATTAAGATTAATCGATTGACATCAAAACGATGAGAGATGAACGCAAACGAAGAGTCGAAAATCCGTAAGTGCCCTATGAGGATATTGTCTATGTTACTGACTTCCCCCACCATTCTTATCTGTGTCGGTTCCGGTTAGACACGGTCAGTTACGCTGCGAGAGGTCTATACTTATCCGGGCTGTGGGTTTTCTCACGGTAGACGCAGATTTGAATCCTCCCGATCTAGAGTGTGTTGAAATTTCAATATTAAGAAACGCGATACTTTCTTCCTTTTCTATTTATTTCCTTAACACTTTTTTCAAAAAATCAACCGATGCAACGACGGATGACGGAATCATGGACCGGACTCAGTGACAAGGACAATGCAATAGATGGAACGATGATAGACAACTCAGATACAAGGAAAACGGGTTTGTCGGGCATTGGATTCCAAAATTGGTAAGTTCTGCTAAAAAAAACTTTCAGACTGAAGATATGCTGGCTATGATGATCCGGGCTGATGCAAGCGCGAATTTGAAATCTCCCAGTGTAGGAATTAGTTTGAAGGGGTTTGAGGTGTCATAACTCGTCATAGGCTAATTTTCGGGCCTGGCTCCGAGAGTCATTTTTCTTTTGCCGAAAATTCAGAGTCCAGCCATATTCAAAAGCATATTCTTTATTAGATAACCAAAGAGGATAGTGGGAGTGTAGTCTTTAGGTTGATGTACATTGTGAATTGATTAGGATGAATAGAGTACTACTCTTTAGGTTGACCTTTATTTTCATGTATGGCACAATTTAGAAATGGTTTAATCCGACGTTTGGGTCCTTAGACCCATCATCAGGGAAGGTTAGATTTAACTAAAAATACAAGTTAAGAAAGAAGAAAGATGGAAAAAATTAGAGATGAGAGAACCGAGGAAAAAACAAACAACCGGATAAAGTATGTTTTTGGGATGAGGAACCAAAAGACGAAAATCAATATTGAATGCGTAAACCGGAGGAGACGGTGTGAGAATGCGACGAGCCGTAGTGAAAAAGAGAGGAAAGACGGACAGAAAATGTGGGAAGATATAAATAGTAGGAAAAGGAGAATAATGTAGGGCAAGGTAGAGGGAGTTTTTATTGTGTTAGGAGGGGTCGGAGGTTTTTCAAGTGACTCCCAAGTTTTCTACCATATCTGTAAGCTCCTCTTTTGTGAAAAAAATCAGATTGACTGTGAAATTCCTTGGTTTTTAAGATTAATCAGTCGAAGTTTAACATTTCAGATTTTTTTCCTTCCTCTAAAATACTGTTTCAGACAGTAGATATCAACGTGGGAGAATTTCGGAGAATCTGTTCAACGAATAACTAAAGGAGATATTTTTCATCACAGCATAGTTGTGCTTTATTTAATTAGAAAAGTTTCATTATGAAGATGGAGAGGAAAACAGATAATGCTTGGAGAGATTTACTGTTGGGCTGAATTTATCAATACAGAATTTTAACTTTTTCGATTCTGTTTCATAAATGCTATGTATGTATACAATTGTGTCAAATTGTGCTTCTTCAATTATGGGTCCATGATGTTGAAAATTTAGTTTATCTAAAAATTTAGTTTATCTTGAACAAGTCAACTCACTCGATTTCAGCGAAGAATTATGTTTTAGTTTGAATGTTGAAAATAAAATGAAATCTAGCATTGTTATTATTAATGCATAAATATAATAGCTCTGTCAAAAAATTTTCGAGAAACAGCAAGAATGTGAAACAAATAATCAAGTTTGTAAATTTTCATATTTTGATCAGTCTGATCAATCCATTGATCGATTATGCGCTTCAAAATCTGAATGCTACTCAAATACAATTTGGGCTTACAAGACTTCATTTCTTATTCTCGCTCTACGTGAAACTGACAGAAGATACATCTCAGAAGCAGTTAGTTTCCCCTTTTTCAACACGGCAATGTAGTAGTCTAGTTGTCAATTCAAGTTACAGTTCTTTTTGTGTCAGTTCATCAAAAACGAAAGAAAAATGATTGAGTTTACTGGGCTGAATTCATCAATACAGAATTTAACTTTTTCTGTTCTGTTTCATAAAAACCATGTATATAATTGTGGTAGAGCTTCGTCTGCTCGTGACGATGAAAGTTTTGTTTATTTATCAATTCCTGTCCGAAGAAAAAGTAGAGAGGTACATTTGAGATTTGAACAAGAATTATTAGTTTAAATTATGAAAACAAAATGAACTCGGACATTGCAATCATCAATGCTATATACTAGCTCTATCAAACACATTTTCGAGAAATCGCAGGAAAATAAAACAAATAGTTTTATATTGTTCTTCACTAGATACGATCATTGCTTCTCGAAGGATCCTCCTCGTATATTCCAACTCTTGGACTTTTACACCGGATTTTGTTGAATATATCTGAAAAAAGGAAAGTCAACATTTCTGTTTCGAAAACTAGAAAAATGATGAACGAAAATCATCAATTTCAATTAATTTTCCTTCTGTGAACAATTTACCTGTAATTGCCATCCGATAATAATCCACAAAAAATAGAATAGGCAATGGGTCGACTGCCGGGTACAGGGCATAGACAAATGTAATTGGAGCTGATAGAAATTGACAGTTTATTTCGAAGATGGGAAGGATGAAAATGGTTCCGAAGGGGATGAAGAGGAGGAATATTGGGATGACGGTCTGGAATTAGAGAAACAAAGTTTCAGTAGAGATTTTTTTATGTTTTGAAACTTTTATGTTACTGTCGAAAAAATAAAGTTTCGACAAGGATTTTCAAAAAAAAATTCGCGCGCTGAAACGCGCAAGCGCATAAAGTTCTGGGCGGAGCTTAAACTGCAAGCGGCGCGGTTCTTAATTTGGAAAAAACAACTGGAATTAGAACCGCGCCGCTTATTTAAGCTTGCAGTTTAAGCTCCGCCCAGAACTTTATGCGCTTGCGCGTTTCAGCGCGCGAAATTTTTTTTGAAAATCCTTGTCGAAACTTTATTTTTTCGACAGTAGTAAAAGATGAATTGCAGAAGCAGGGTATTATATGTTATGGGATTTTTTGAAAATGTTTGCAAAAATCAAAAATTGTTATTGTCTAAACTTATCCATATATAATTATATTTATATTTATTCATATATTTATTCATCGATGAACTGAAATTCTAGTTATAACTTGGATTGATTTCAATTACGTGAAACCTAAAAATAATAGGGGGGAAATTCGATTCAAAACAAAAAGAAAATTGGATAGCCATTTTTCTCAAAAATGAACCCGGAAAAAATGACCCGAAATCCATCCCATCATTCTAGTTTCTCAAAAATATCTCACCTGTGCCACCAGTGCCTTATACAATTGCATCTGTAAATTCTTTGCGTATCTCGTCTCTCCTTGCTTCAACAGTGCACTAATAATCATGTAACTCTTCCCACCGGCATACAACACAACCATAAATGGGACTGACATGACAGTTAGAAACAGTCCGAACCCATAGAAACTTCTCATGTTGATAATCTGAGTCCCATTTCTGTCATATGGATAAAATGCTGCTCCCGCATAGGCAGCGTCGTCGATATTCAAATCAAAGAATTCTTTCGTAGTTTGTCTGTAAATCGAGCAAACATGAAAATACATTTTTAGCGGAATACAAAACTAGAAAAAATGTTCAACGCTAACCTGATATATTCCGATTTCAGTGGATCCATAGAGAACAGTGTGAAGCAAACGGAAAACCATGCAGCACCTCCCGCAATAGGGAGAAGGAACCAGAGTATCAGGTACTTTTCCTGGAAGAATCGGAGACGGCCTTGTCTGAAATTTCGAGGTATTGTTTAGGTACAATGTTTGAAATCGGAGGGAATGTGTAGAAAAAAAAAGTTTCAAAAACAAGTTTAAAGGTCATCGATATTAAAAAAAACTATTCCACAAGTTACACTAAACCGAAAGACCCGTTAGACGTTATTCATATCCAGTAGAAATTCAGAACCTAACCTCTCCAATGCAAATAGTCTGTAGATGAAATGAACCGCGATTCCATAGATTGTTGTGCCGAAACAACCACACATAGTACCTGAAAGATAGTTGTGACTTCAAGCAAAACAGATAAATTTCTGAAAAATTGTAATCTATCTAGCGTACCTGGGATCAAACATACAACTCTTGTTAATAAAATGAAGCAGAGTTTTTCAGAAATTCATGAAGTTTTTCAACAGAATAGATTTAAATATTCTATATCAAATGTGTATATTGCTATAGTACAATTTCCTTCCGCTTTCTGCCTTGAGGATATCACGTTGAAAAAATTATTCGTCTATTCGATTTTGCTGATATTTTTTGAGGTTTTTTTTTCACAGCAGAGCTATAAGTTTTTAACAACAAAAATAAACAACATTTAGCACAAACGTAACAAATTTTAGGGGCTTTTTGCAACAAAATAAGGCCAAAATTGTCTTCTAAAAATGGCATTTTATTCTTCTTTCCGCTTTTTCGACACTTTTTTTGTTTTTTTTAACCGCATTCCGCTCAACTCTTTTCTCAATGTTCCCACATTTTTTTCAGTTTCAATAAAGTTACTTTCTCTATACTCCAGGCATTCATACTATTTTGAATAGAAACTTTGTCCATGCATATCATTATTTGAGTCGCTACGCAGTAAACCAGCAAAGAAACACTATGTCGAATCTCATTTATCCATATTATTAAAGTGTAAAAATCACTAAAAATCTATCATCTTTGCAGTTTCAGATAGTCATGAATTAGGTAGCGAGAAATCGACCTCTTCTATTGGTACTCATTCACATACAATTTCAAAAACTCTCAATGATAACTTACATATCAAAATCTTAGCCATCCCTGACGGAATCCCACGATTCTTATAATCCATGACCATGAAAAATGCACTTTTGTACGTATGGATGTTCTGAAAATATAAATTTCCTTAAAAAGTAAGAATTGCAATAGGAATACCGGCTGAACAATGATATCCATTGATGAAAAGAATATCGAGAAACAGCAGAAATAAATCATCAAATATCGATAATTTCCCATCTTTTTCGGTGATCTTGTCAAGATCAAATAGATCAAAAAGAAGTTGATGAACCATGAGAAAACGACTGAAATTGATTGAAAAACGAACTTGACGCGTTCGAATGTTTTCGCGTGCATTTTTTCAGTTTCGATTACTTTTTTCGAAGGAAAAAGAAGACAAAAAAGTAATATCTGGTTGAATGAGTTAATACGACATGTCTTCTGATTATAACAACGGAAATTGGGGAAAGAGAAAGAGAGAAAGGATATTGAGGGAAGGGCATTGTAGTCTAGACTCAAAGATCTAATGAAAATACAATATGTTTGTTGTTCAGTGATCAGAGGAGAAGGTTTGATGACGATGGAATAGGAATCGATGTCAGTTTTCCAAAAAATCTTATTTATCACCTGGAAAAATCTCGGGAATGGAAGAATATTGAAACGTCTGAAAATATTGAAAATGCTCTGATGTTTCTGTTTCTAAGTTAGATCTTGACCATTGAGAATAGTTCATTGTCACACTGACACCAAAAGTTACATTTTTGAGATATCAAACTTTGGTGACAGCTATTAGAGCCGGCCAACTTCCCAGGCTCAAAAAAAAGTTTGCTCTAGATATCCATTTGGTTGAATGTTCGGCCCTGTCCAGTACATGACGAGTCTTTCAGAACATATTGCAAATGCATTCAATCATGCAGAAAGCAACCTACTCGTGCATTTCTGAGCACAGTGACCCATCAAATCAGCAGTATGGACCGCCGTACGCGAGTATAACACATTCATTATTTTATTGAAACATTATTATATTATTGTCTTTAATACTCTCTAATGACTCGGTTTATTACAGAAGCAAAACATTTCGAAAAAAAATCAAACAGTATTCGGATAACCCCTTGACATCGATTCAACTGATGCTCCTTCTATCCTTGCTGTCTTACACCTGCATACATGGAAGACTTCTGAAAATCTGATTGTTACTCGTCTTTTATCATTTTCTCCCTTACCAAATATAGCATTCCGATAGTAATCGACGAAGAACAGGGTTGGTAATGGGTCAACCACCGGATACATCGCAATTACCAACGTGATTGGAGCACCCAAGAATTGACAATCAATTTCAAATATCGGTAGGGTAAATATGAATCCAAAGGAGATGAAAACGAAAAATATGGGGATCACCGTCTGTAAATTTGATGATTTATTGAAAAATATAAATATAAGAAATAAACAAACCTGTGCGATGAGCGCCTTGTACAATTGCATCTGGAGATTCCTAGCGAATTCTGATTCTCCATGGTCCAAGAGGCTTCTGACTTTCTTGAAACTCTTCACTCCACAAACCAGAATTGTGACAAATGGAATCGTGAGAAGAGTCATATAGCAGGCCAATCCGAAGAATGCTTTCCAGCTGACAAACTGGTGTCCATTCTCATCTATTGGATAGAAAACAGCGGCCCCATAGACACAGTCTTCCATTTTCAGATTGAAGAACTCTTCGACAGTATTTCTAAAATGAGTCAGATTTTTACAGTTTCGGTTAGCTTATTTGAGTATGCTGGTTTTATTGATCTGTTAGTTTAATGAGTAACATATGATTTCAGCCCGGCCTAGGAAAAATATGTATGGGCGCTGATATCAAAAACTTTTTCCACACTTTTGTTAGTTCCCCATTTTCAGACAGCACCTTATATAGTTTGTAGTCAACGGATTCATTCCAAACACGAATATTGTGACAGCAAACCAAATCGCCCCGGCAAGAAGTGGAATGCTGAACCAGATTAAGAGAAACTGATCATTGAAATATTTCAGACGTCCTTGCCTAGAAATGTTTTTTGTAAAACCTTTAACCACCAGACAAACCTTTCTAAAGCCAGCAATCTATAAATGAAATGAATAGCAATACTACAAACTGTGACACCATAACATCCACAAAGTAGTCCTGAATAATTTTCAGTATATCGCATTTTCTGACTTCAAGTATCCTACCTATAAACAACTCGGCTATCCAGGGGGTTATTAAATGACGATTTTTGACGTCTACAACCATAAAAAAAGCGCTTTTGTAAGTTTGAATATTCTGGAAATATTACTTTTTTAATTTTCTCTAGTTTTATATATACCGGCTGTACGACGGCATCGCACAATGAAAAAATGATAGCGCAACAGCAGAAATAAATCATCAAATGACGATATGTTCCCATTATTTTTGGAGACTTTGTGATGATAAGACATATGGATACGGAGTTCACAAATATTGAAAGTAAAACGGAACAAATTTGAATCGTAGTTTTAACGTTGGAGAATGTTACAGTATGCATTACGGGTGCACTGAAATGTGGCGTTGTTATGCTCTTATAGATCTTTGTCTAGAAACTTTAGTTAGTTTTGATTGAATATACGTATGAGAACGGAAATTGAACAAGTGTGTGAGATGAAAAAAATGAGTAGGCGCTAACAAATAGAAACAGCGGCGCGGGTAGAATGGAGAATGAAATATGGTTGGGGATTTTTTGAAATTAAGAGTTGGGATCGGAAAGTTTTTGTTGGTCAGTTTTACCTAGAAAATACAGCATTGTTGAGAGCTAAAAACATTAATGAACCTGATGGATACAGTATGAAAAAGTAAAACAAATAAGCACCTAATTATTTTGAATCTTCCTATTATTGTTATTAATACAGTTTCTGACAACACGTTTTATTACACAAACAAAACATTTCGAAAAAATGATAAAACAGTATTCGGATAGCCCCTTGACACTGATTCATCTGATGCACCTTCGATTCTTGCTTTCTTACACTTGCATACATTGAAGACTTCTGAAAATCTGATTTCCACGTTTTGTTTAAATTAAATTCTGTCAAACCAAAAATAGCATTCCGATAATAGTCGACAAAGAACAGAGTTGGTAATGGGTCAATCGCCGGATACATTGCGAATACCAACGTGATGGGAGCACCTAAGAAATGACAATCAACTTCAAATATCGGGAGAATAAATATGAATCCAAAGGGAATGAAAAAGAAAAATACAGGGATGACCGTCTGTAAATTTGAAGATTTATTTGAAAATGTAATAAAACAAAAAAAAAGCGAACCTGGGCAATCAAAGCTTTGTACAATTGCATCTGAAGATTCCTAGCGAATTCTGATTCTCCATGATCCAAGAGACTTCTGACTTTCTTGAAACTCTTCACTCCACAAACCAGAATTGTCACAAATGGAATAGTGAGAAGAGTCATATAGCAGGCCAATCCGAAGAATGCTTTCCAGCTGACAAACTGGTGTCCATTCTCATCTATTGGATAGAAAACAGCGGCCCCATAGACACAGTCTTCCATTTTCAGATTGAAGAACTCTTCGACAGTATTTCTAAAATTGAGTTATTTTAGAGTGCAGTACGTTTATTTGAGTATAGTGGTTTAATGAATTGTTCCTTTGGTGACTAACGAATCATTTTAGCCGGGCCTAGGATAATTATGGGACCATAAATGGTGATATCGAAAACTTTTTGTTCCGACATTTTTGTCATTTTTCCATTTTTAAGGCAATACCTTATATAGTTCGTAGTCAACGGATTCATTCCAAACACGAATCTTGTGACAGCAAACCAAATCGCCCCGGCAAGAAGTGGAATGCTGAACCAGACCAAGAGGAACTGATCATTGAAATATTTAAGACGTCCTTGCCTAGAAATGTTTATTTGTAAAGCCTTTAACCACCAGACAAACCGTTCCAAAGCCAGTAATCTATAAATGAAATGAATACCAATGCTATAAACTGTGACAGCGATACAGCTAGTGAGTAGATCTGAATAATTTTCAGTAGAGCGCATTTTCTAAGTTCAAGTATCCTACCTATAAACAGCTCGGCTATCCAGGGTGTTAAGTGACGATTTTTTACGTCGGCAAGCATGAAAAAAGAGCTTTTGTAAGTTTGACAGTTCTGAAAATTATAAGTTGTTTATCTACTATATTTTGTGTTTACCGGCTGAACGACAGCATCGCACAGTGAAAAAATGATGGAACAAGAGCAGAAATAAATCATCAAATGGCGATATGTTCCCATTATTTTTGGAGACTTTGTGATGATAAGACATATGGATACGGAGTTCACAAATATTGAAAGTACGACGGAACAAATTTGAATTGTAGTTTTGATGTTGTAGAATTTATACATTACGTGTGGACTGAAGTGAGGCGTTGTTGTGGTCTTATCGAATATTACCTAAAAACTATAGTTAATTCTGATTGAATACACATACGTATGAGAACGGAAATTGAACAAGTCTGTGTGGGATAAGGAGAATAGATAAGATCTGACAAAAACAAAAACAGCGGCGGTGGTAGATTGGAGAACGAAACATGGTTAGGGATTCTTTTCAAATTAAGAGATGGGAGCGGAAAATTTTATTGGACAGTATTACATAGAAAATATAGAATTGTTGAAGGGAGTGAGCCTCATTTCTAATACCGTTTCACTTTTTTTCAGTTTCGCTTGATTGTGATTAAAAGATAGTGATTTATCTTTTTCAATACAGTTCTCGAAATAACAACTATTAATTATCAATAACAAATATTGTTATACGAAAATTCTAACATAGATAAAATCTTTCATTTCGAAACTTCTTATAACTCGAGAAAAAACAAAAAAATGATGAATGAGTAGACATCTAAATTTTTGGTCTTTTTTTGAAAATCACTGATGCATGACTCGATACAAGGAAACTTTTTTCATATTTCTGACTTCTTCTGACGCATGGGAAAATAGAAATCAGTCAGGCTTCAAAGTGTAAAGATTTCCTCAAATCTGAAACATTTGTCTTACTCAAAAGCATTGTTTAAGGGTGACCGTCAAATAATTTATTGAAAATACGAAACTGTGTACATAATTTACAAAAAAAGATGATCCTGAGATAATGATAACAATTTTTTTAATGTTTCAGTAGGAACTTTTCTAGCAATTCAAACCATTCGACCAGTCATTCCTTTTTGAGGTATTATTCCATCTAGTAGCCATATTGACGCTATTCAAATGTCACCGACCCATCAGGATTCATCGAAACACGATTCTTTTTACATTTTGTTCTTTTGAACGCTTCTGGAAAAATATAGTTATGATAGTGAAAGTTGTGAAAAAAAGTCACAAACCAATCACAGGAATCCGATAGTAATCCACAAAATACAAAATCGGAAGAGGATCAACTGCTGGATAAATAGCGAATATCAAAGTGATGATAGCCGCCAAAAACTGACAATCAATTTCAAAAATAGGAAGGGAGAATAGTAGTCCAAACGGTATGAATAGTAAAACTAAAGGGACTAGGGTCTGAAAATTTAATCACATTTTTTCAGAACTATGTTTCTAGATAGCTCACTTGTGCCACCAAAGCTTTATACAACTGCATTTGCAGATTCTTCGAATATTCTGATTCCCCGTGATCCAAAAGTTCTCTTACAATCTTCCAACTTTTAAATCCAAAAATCAGAATTATAGTGAATGGAATTATCATGATACTCAGATAGCACGTGAATCCAGCGAAACTTCCCCATCCTATAACTCGCTTTCCATTTTCATCCAATGGGAAAAATACACCCGCATTATAGACACAGTCGTCTATATCTATATCAAATGTCTCTCTTACGGCTATTCTGAAAACGCATTGGATTGCCGTAAAATAATTATTGAATTCTGTCATGAAGTAACTGAAACAGTAAACTACTCACCTGATGTACTCAGTTTCCAGTTTGGTCTTCGGGAAAACCATTGCAGTCACCAGGAACCAGGCAACACCACCGAGGATTGGGATAACGAACCAGAAAGCGAGATAGAATCCTTGGAAATATCGGATTCGACCTCTTCTGAAATTTTTTTTGTGAAACCGAGTGATGAGAATTTCAGATGCAGTTATGACATATTCATATCAGTAAGGATACGACGCTACTCATTATGAGAAAATATTCTAGAAAATCCGCTCTCACAAAAAACTACTTCAGTTATGTTGGATTAATGAACGAAGTAAAAAACTCTGTTCCAATAAAGTATAATATGAAGTCATTACTTTCTCATGTCGATGATTGGACAACTAGAGATCGAAAAATCACATTTATTATGAATTTGTGAATATCATTTTCTCTGTAATTTTGCTGCTGATTAACTGGTCCGTTTTAAAAGCAATTCGAATATTTTTCAAGGATTTTCGAAAAAATCCGGGTTTTTGGAAATTAATGGAAGTTTTTAGAAGATTCTGAAAATTTCGGGAAAAATCTGGATTTCGCTTAAAGATACACAGTTTAGGGCTCTGGAGCACATTGGTGTTCTCGGACACGTTTTGCATTTACTTTCAAATAAAATCTGGATTATGAAACGTTTTTCGCGAATAAACAAGTCAACTGACAAAACCAACTATTCCTAGGACAAGCACAATTGTGCTCCGGAACCCTAAACTTTGTATCCGCAAGCGTAATCATTGTTTCCAGATGTTTTCCAAAACTTACCGGAAATTTTTCTGAAAACCTCAGAGAGTTTTCGAAAAAATCTGAAAAAAATTTCGATGTTTTTCGAAATCACAGACTGCTCTTTTTCTCTCTTTCTCTTTCTCTGCTTACTAAATTTTTTACTGTTCTATATACTGCACTTTTATCTAGACAGAAGTTTATCTAGACTGGAAGTCTAGAGGCTAGGTATCATTGAAAACGAATTTTGGTGTTGTTTTCATAGAGAACTTCATCAAAAACCACCAAAATTGAGTCAAAATTTCCGACGAAAATTCATAAATTTCCTGAAAATTTTTTGGAATTCCGCATAACTCTGTGAACCTATCAAATGTTCGTTGTGAAACCTATCAACGTTCGTATTGTACACGCTAATAACTTCTGTTCCCGAAACCGAACACTTTTTCATGACTCACCTCTCTAGTGCAAAAAATCTGTAAACAAAATGAATAGCAATCCCGTATATCGCCACACCAAAACAACCACATAATCCGTCTGAAACCACCAGTTTCTATCTTTGAATCTATTTTCAAAGCACTCACAAACACAAAACTTTCCCAACGAAACATACATATTCCTTTGTTTCACGTCGACTACCATGAAGAATGCACTTTTATACGTTTGAACGTTCTGAAACTGTTTTATAGTTGACTTGTTAACTCCCGATTACCTTACCGGTTGCACAATAACATCGAACACCCCGAAAATGATAGAGCAACAGCAAAAGTAGACCATCAAATGGCGATAAGTGCCCATATTAATCGGAGATTTTTTGATGATCAAGTAGATCAGAATAGAGTTGACAAGGATGGAAAATATCACAGAGATAACTTGAATATTCAGTTTTATGAGGCGGTAAGTTTCAGAATTCATTGATGACGAAGTAGACTTTCAGAAGTATAGAATAATAATATAGAAGTAGTTTTTCAGAAGAGTGAACAGAAAATCAGAAGAATATAGTTTTTCTCATTATAGTTTTATGTTATCATAACGCATCGAAGCATATTTAATTAACAAGAGACGAGACTTTTCCTATTTTATCTTCTTTTTTATATTAGGAGTCAGGGGAGGTTTCTCAACAATAGAAGTTCGTTCTCTAAAAGCAAAATATAAACGGGCGGTTCGAGTGAACTTTCAATTCAAAAGAATTGATTCGAAATTCGAATTAATCTCTATTCACTCGAGTATCAACCTCCATTCAGACTGGGTATTTAATCCGTATGAGAGCAAGAAACTTGTGGATTTTTGACGTGTTACTATGGGAAAATGAGAGTGGGAAATGTGCTATGAAGTTTGGTTTTTTATGGGAAATATTATTCAAATTTGTTTTGGGTACAAAGGAAAACACGTGGAAACTAGACTATGTAGTTCTGATAAAGTATTCTGAAAGTTTACTTCCTCGGAGAATTGAAATGATCTACCGTTTCTGCAGACTGTCTAGATTAACACACGTGTAATGGCTCGATAACTAGTTTCAGAAGTCTAGACATGGTGCAGGATACCAGATGCTTGATATAAGGAAATACAACTTATTCATCTCGAATCGCTGATAGCATAGGTGTTGACAGTCTCCTGGTCCCCGAATCAGGTTCCTGTCCCACTCCAAACTAAAAAGTAATTTGTATTACTAAATTATTCTAATTTAGTTTATACTTATTACGTATTTTACTTTCTGTTAATTAACTCCCTTCTTCCCTGTCCCTTTAACCCCATTTCAGGCGGAAGTAATATTCCACAATTCAAGTTGCCGCCTTTCTGTCGTGTCTGCGTCTCTCCAGTCAAAGGCGCACGCTGTTTCCAACGTCCACAGGTCTCGCCACGCGCACACCTACTCAACGACTGTGACCGTACTCGACCGACTCCCCTCGCTTGGCCTAAAGCCATTAATAATTCAGTGTTGTTCCTTTGTTCTCTCTTTAAGAGTTGTTATTATTGTGTTTTGTAAGAGAAGTTGTTAGAGAGCGACTTGTAGTCCCTCGAGAGCCCCCGATACGTGTATCGGGCGCTTGCAGAGTCACTACTATGTTCCCTCGATAACCCTTTTCCCCTTAATTCGTATTGTATTGTAAAAGGCAGAACCGAATAGGTTTTTAATGCAGTTCCTCGCGGGACATGCTTTTTCCCTATAATAAATGGTTCTTGTAAATACTTGAGTTGTCAGCACATCGGGCGCTTCCTTTAAAACCACTGAACCACCTTATTGGAAGTATAAATTGGGCTCATGTTCCCACCCTACTCGGCACATTACCGGCGGCCTTCTGGAGACAGAAGGGGTGGCCACATTTGGTGCATCTTGACCAGGTTTTCTCCGCTAGACCGGAAAATTTCGAGTTATCGATTTTTCCCCTCGACACGGACGAATCAGTCGGTTTGCCCATATTTTGTCCGAAAAAATCGATTTTTTCGATTTTTATGTGCTGCTATTCTCGTGTTTTTCCTTGAAAATACAATTAGAACGGCGAAAACTTCTTTGCATTTCGCAATTTCGGTCTTTTTGTTGCTTTTTCTCGCGAAATTCCGCTCCCCTTATTTGAATTTGGCGCCATTTAAGGCCCCACCTTTAAATTTCGGTAGCAACTGCGCTCTAGTGCGAAGCGCTGCGCCGCGATGCGGCTTTAGGCCTTCCCACTTTTGCGCGAATTTCGTCCGATTTTTGCATCATTTTCCTCGCTTTTCGGCGGCGTTTTCGCGATTTTTCGCAAAAACCAGCTAGAAAATCGACGAAAAAGGCCCGAATACACTCGGACACTCGAGAAATTCGGATTTTTCCCCTCGAAACTCGCAGTTTGTCTGAAAAATCGAATTTTCCTCGGAAAATTCTAATTTTTTCGGCATTCCGCACAATTTCCCGGCGAAATTTCCCGATTCCACTCGATTTCTTCGCACATCGACCTCGGATTCATTCACCTCAAGGATTTTCGCAACGGATTTCTCTGAAATTTGGCTGGGAATCGATCGGATTGCCCTCGCATCGACTTCAATGGTTGGCTCGTGCCTCGATTACGTCAGTTGTCATCGCCCGGTCCCGCTTCCCTCGATTTTTCTCCCCAATTACCCGTTTTTTCGGATTTCGAAATGTTGCGAAACATTTCGAAAATCCCGATTAAATCGGAAGCGGGCAAGAAATCGATCAGAAGTTCTACGGATCGGGTACTCTGACTGCCTCGTGCTTCGATCGCTTCGTTTGCTGCTGTTTTGGTCCACTTCCCTCGTTTTTTCTCGGGATTACGTGTGGTTTTCGCGATTCCGTCACCCCTCGAAGCAATTCCAGGTGTTTCGCTCGCCTCGAACTACTCGGAAACTGAGAAAAATCGATCAGAAGTATCGCGGTTGGCTTTGGATAACTCCCTCGTGCTTCGTTCGTTTCGGATGTCGTCGTTTATGTCAGCTTCCCTCGTTTTTTGCGCCGGAACCGTGTTTTTTCGCGATAAGCGTCACCGCTCGAAGCAATTCGATGCGTTTTTCGCGCGTCCCGAATTAATCGGAACCCGCAAAAAATCGATGAGAAGCCTCGCTGATGGATGGTTCGTACTTCGTGGCCTCGGATGTCGTCTTCTGGTCAACTTCCGTCGTTTTTTCTCGGGACTACGAACGGTTTTCGCGATTCCGACACCCCTCGAAGCAATTCGAGGCGTTTCGCTCGCCCCGAACCATTCGGAAACTGAGAAAAATCGATCAGAAGTCTCGTGTTGGTCTCCGATGTCGCCCTCGTGCTGGATTTCGTGCGGGATTTTTCTCGCTTTGGGTGCTTCTCCCTCGGGATGAAGCCACTTGGCTCTAGTTTCTCGTTCTTATCTTTTGTGCTAAGTTGGTGAGCAGTACTGCCGCTTCTTGCTGTGTTTTAACACAGATTCGTCTGTTTGCGGGAGGGTGTGGTACTGCTAGCCGATCGATCACATTAGAGACGATCGATTAATAAGTCAAGGTCTCTTCATGCCACCTAGCTGGATCGGAGCCACTTGGCTAGAATTTCTCGTGTTGCTTTAGTGCAACGTTAGTGAAAAATACTCTCGCTTCTTGCTGTGTTTTAACACGGACTCGTCCGTTTGCAGAGGCGTGTTGTATTTCTAGCTGATCGATCACTTTAGATTCGCACGATTAATAAGTCAGGGTTCCTTCATGTCAGCTTGCTGGATCGGAGGGAGTCTCTTTGCGGATCGGAGTGTCTATTGTAGACACGTCTTTCCTTATAGCTATCGATATCGCCCTCTCCCCTCGCCGGATATTCGCTGAATTCTTCTGAATTCTGTATTTCCGAAGGGGATCGGTGGTCAATTACAGCATTTGGATTGATACCCTACAATCGATTCCTCGGATCTAAGACGTTGTCTGAATGTCTGAGAACCCGGAACCCCTGCTAAGCAGCCGCAAGGCAGCGAAGCGGTCGGGAAGCCGAGTTTTTAGACTGAAGGATGATATGAAAAACTGGGGGTCCTCGACCTCGTGTATGATTTTGATGTTTCGGATGCTCCTTTTGAAGGATTATCGGCATTTGTCTCCAGCTCCTCGGAGCGCGAGCAGTTCCGATAACCGATTCCCTGCCGAGCGGTCAGCAGTTTTTACTGCGTACGACCCCTCTCGTGGGACAAGGATCCCTCGAAATGTTGATGTTTACATGGGATCTTGGGTCGGTTTGGTTTTGTTCAGCTCACTAGGCTTCATCGGTTTGATTCCGACCCGCCGAACGTGTTGAATTAAGTACCGAGCAGGCTGGCCCCCTCGTGTGAAGCCCGACTGGCTTACCAGATACGGTTTTGAGCTTATCGGCGCGTGTTATTGACTAGCGAAAGAGATGCCAGGCAAGAGACGATCAGACTCCTCCCTCTGGAGGGCAGTCCCTGTCCCGCCTCAGGTGCTCCATTTTCTGCGTTAGTTAGGGACTGTAAGCTCTGTGCCCACCCGTTTCCCCCTAGCGGCTCCCATCCACTAACCGTGGTCGTCTTGCCGGCAAGGGTCTCCGGTCGGCATATGAATACAGAAGCCTCGGGTAAGGTAGGCCACGGATCAGTGCGTATGCCATTTCCGTAACCGGCCCCTCGAGTTAACACGCCCCAATGAGAATTCATTAGACGTTCCGTTAGTCTTTCCTCGCCCCATCATCATCCGATGTGCTTCAGCCAATTTCTGCGCTAGTAGAATTCTTCTGAAGTGATTCGGGATGATTCGGCAGTTTTTTTTGAAAACATTTAGCGGAAAAACGTACTGTATCTGGCCCATCATCGGGACTCAGAATTTTCGTAAGCCGTCAGTAGATAGCAAGCGAGCCTTCGGATAATCTTCTATTGCTCCGGTTAAGAGCTTGACAGGAAATATTATTTCCTCGACCGCACGACCCACGCAATTCTGGAAGTTCGACCAATGGCGTTAATGCGAGCCTCGGCGATTCGATCTCCCTCGATGTATTTCGAGTCTTTCGAATCCCCCTCACCTCGATAATACACCTAGTCAATTCTTCTAGTGTTTCATCCGATTCGCTCCCTCGCTTTCAGCTTTCTAGGTAGAGAGTCGATTTAGTCCATCGGTTGTTCGAACACCCACTGGTTTAGTAGCAGGATTCTGAAGGGTTAAGGCTGATGCCTAATTTCGAAAACATCAACGCAAGCGTTGCATTGTGAGTAGATCCGAAGCGATCGAGCAGTCGGTACCCTCTGTTTACCTGATATGAAAACTAGCGGCCTATTAGGTAATATCGACTCACTAATATCCACTCTCTATCCCAAGAAAACGCTACTATCGCATAAAAATTTGAGTAATTTCGCACTTGTCTTCTGTGTTAGAACCTCCAATGGAAAGGAACTACGCCTAAGCTCGCCGGTTCGACAGACGCTTTTCAAGCATCTGAACTCGCCGATCCTCAGACGACCATTCCCTACTGCGGAGCATTTGGTGCTAGCTAGTCATCCGTTCAATTTGATTCGGAGAGCTACGCATTGAATGGGTTCCAGATCGTTCGGTCTCACCGAGGCATGTTGAATTTCGTATCGAGATCGGAGCCCCATATGGGCCTACTCCCCTCGGATACATGCAATTAGGAATTCAGCCGACTCCGTACACATCGATTCGAAAACTGACCTAACTGCCAGAAGACTTAGTTGGAGAATTATATGCTCTTCGGCGACCGACATATTCAGTAGCGTGTTAACGTGAGCTGAAACAGTCACCCCGGTTATTCTGGCTTTTTGGATCATTCCCCCTCGTAGCTAGCCGCAAGGTTGGTTATTCGGTGATCGTCCCCAATGAGCTATAGGATAGTCGGCCGTGTTAGTGCGAGAGAGTGTCTTTCGGATGCTCTTCCGGTTACAGGATTTGAGGAGGATACTCCCTATGGAGCATCCTCTGGCCCCCCGGAGCGTGGATTACGCTCTGGGGAGAGTTTCTAGTACTGGATCACGTTCAGAGATGACTTCAGTCAGCGATTCGGTGTAACCTTCGCCGAAGCATATCCCTCGATTTCGAGTGAGACCCTTCAGAGCGGAGATATACTCGAATCCTATGGCCCCCCGGAGCATGGGTTCTAGGACCCACTGCTCCAGGGCGCCATTGACTATGAGATCCTCGGGACCAGATTTGGTGCTATCAGATCCGCCTATTGGAAGATGTGTACGAAGTACGGAATCAGAGTTTCGATTCTGAATCCTAGATATTCGATCATACTTAACACGGAACTCTGAGTATCTCGTGAAAGATGTTCATTATCGAGAGTAGTTTGACCGAAATAGACTTATATTCTCCCCCAGTGGGCGAGTGTGAGCACGTTTCCCTCGAACTGCAAAGGAATTCTTGAAGCACAGATTCTTCTTTAGAATCTCGCTGTCTCGCATGGGATTTGGTGTATTCTAAAACGGATTTTCGGCAGTTTCACGTCAGGTCGCGTGGCTTTTGTACTTTTTTTGTACATTACTGACTGTGAATACACCCTCGAAATCTGAAGGTTGTCTAACAACCATTGTCGACAATACTACCAATCTGGAAACCCACTCGATAACCACATCTGGATGAGAGAAAGAGCATAAACTAGTGGTGCTTTAGTCTTCGGTGTAGGCAGATGTGAGCGATAAGCCGCAGTTCTATAACTCCGGTTTCTCCCTCGAATCTCTCAGTAGCTGTGAGCAGTCGTTTATGATTGCGGACCCTTTCTGTCATTCGATAGAAAACCCGAAATTTAGCTTACGATTACACTAGACCCTCAGATTAAGCGCATCACGGAATCCGTTATGATTCCGAAGCCTCTTGTCAGATATCCTTTGGTATTCTGAGCCTTTTGTAGCATCATATTTGTGATGTTTCTCCCGCTGAAACGGGATGAATCTTTCCGATGAAATCGAGCATCTCGGATGAATTCTGGTGTTGAATCATACTTTATGAGATCAAAGTGAAGCGGGCTCGATACAATTGCTGACCTCGAAAGAGATAGATTGTACTGCTTCCTCGTATACTGTCGTATACGATTATGATTCATGCCACGTCTCTAGTACATTCTGAGTAACGACTTCGATTTCGTTGCAAAAGAGTGTTTGTATTGCTGAAAAGGGCGATTTCTTGTGTTGAAGAGATCGTCTGGTTGAGGCGAATGACTTGCCAGCTGTGACCGATAAATGGGTGAGTCGACGCTCGAGGGATCCTGTTTCCGCGTATTTTGAATACATCAGTGAAACCCCGTTGCGTCGATCGGAGAACCCGTAGAACAGTCAGCAGTCTCTTCCGGCGAAAAATAAAGTAACCGGAACCAGCATAATACTACTGGTGTAGACTGTTAAACGAGTGAGTCCGTGCTTGAGAATCCCTGTCTTGACGTATTTTTTAATACATCAGGTGATCTCATTTGCATTTGATTGAAAAACTCGTAAAACCTCACGTCAGTAGATTCCTGGTAAAAGAGATGGTAATTATCATTCGAAGCCTGTTGCGCCCTCGATCGATTATGAGCATTAGTGAGCGCGATCCTCAATGATCGTGTAGTGTTCATAGTCCATTCAAGTGACAGTACCCGACCGGTGGGTGCTGGAAATTCCGATGAACAGACAATCAGCATGTCTGAAGGAAAAGTACAGTATTCCGTAGCGCTCTACTCCCACGAGCCCAAATGGTAGCCAATCCAACGGGTATTCGTTGAGTGCGAACTCTTGTTATACAACTTTCTGAGAAAAGTCGGAGCCAAATGGTAACCAATCCAACGGTCACCGTGGAAGTTGGGGTTTAGTGAAGCTGCATGGTCTCGGATAACCGTATCGCGGGGTTTTCCGTAGATTGCATGTAGTGGACTTAAAGTCAATAATGAGAAAAAACCCTCGGGATTTTCGGTTGGTAGCTGAAAGTTTCGAAAACAATTCGGTACTCACAACTGAATTGCTCAGAGTGCGAGGCTCTGGTGTCCGAAATTTCGGAGAATTAGGACATTTTCAGACAATTTCTGGTTCGTTATCCCTCGTCTCGACTCCTATCGATTCTCTGATCAAGAATCGAGAAGGAAGTGTTTGGTACTTCGTGTAAGGATTTCGGAAGCGTTTTCTCGATAAACAATGCCGACATCGGAGCTGGAGCGATCATTCCGTTGAGAAGCAGAGGAATCAAGATCAATCAGTCATTGCGCTTGCATTTGGCCCTCGATTGTGCACAAATCGTGGAATGGATTCAAGACAAAACTCGTTCCGGGAGAAGTTTTCAGTTTCAAAGAGCTTCGGCTCAAACCTCATAGCTTCGCTTAAATTTCCCCGGGTCACCAGGCTAAGTTCGCCATAAAAAAGACATTTTTTCAGATCTCGATCTTGCGCTCATGTCTACCGGTATCAATCGATCCCGGAACTCGTCGGTTTCCACGGAGTTGAGCTTCCGTGGGAATAAGAAGTCATCACCTCGCCTCCCGTCGATCAATTTTAAGTCGACTAAGGATGCTCTTCGTGGTGCAATTGCTCAATCCCTCGATGCTGCCTCGAAGGCTCTGGGGGAGTTGCGGAATCTTCGTGACGATCATCAAGCTGGTGAAGTGGATTGCTCCCTCGTTGATTATCTTCGAAAGAAGATGTTAGCCCTTCTGATGATGTTGGACGGCGATGAATATTTCCTCGGTCTCTTGGATAATGTTCAGCTGCTGCTATCCGAGAAGGAACGGTCTGCTCTTCGCAAAGGAGTGCTTGATTTATCATCTCGCTGTCCTCGTGAAGATATGGTGTCCGGTCTGAGACTCGGCGTCACGGAATTGGAGACTATGTTGACTACTCGTAGCTTTCCGTATTCGGCTGAGGTTCCAGTCATTCATTTGGCTGATATATGCAAGAATATATCTACGTCACCTCGTGAAAATGGCGAGCATGCAGACGACTATAAGTCCGAGCACCTCCCCATTTTCTTGTCAAGCTCTGAGTCTTCGGATTCAGATCATGATATAGCCGATGCGTCGAAAGAAACGGTGGAAGACACTGTCACTAAACAGGTTGGCATCAAAGCGGTTCCGTCCGCTTTAGGTGAAGAGAGTCGTTCGGCCCTTGGTCCGATTCAACCCTCGATCCCTCAAACAAACGGAAACAAACGTGGATGTGCCTTGTCTTTCCCACAAGAATTCGATTCTACTGGATTCAGCAGATCGGTCGTTCCCCGCGGAGCACGCCCCGGCCTCAGTTCATTTCTGAAACCGGAGATTACGGTTTGCCCGGTATGCTCCAACGGGCATGACATCCTCGACTGCAACAGTCCAAAACGTTCGTTGTATTGTGCGAAGTACGACCTGTGCATTATTTGCACGTCTGATTCCCATAATACATTCGGATGTCCATTGCGAATTCCGGAGATATCAGAGATTGCAGCGAATGTCTCTCAGCAGGCAGGAGCTGACGTCAATGACCGTTTTGAATCTCCAAAAACTCGAATTAGTGGTATCACTCATAATCATCATGATCCTCCTCGGAAAGAAAGCATACACTCCGTATTTGAGAATCGTGTAGAAGTCCCTCGCTTTCATCATAGTAATCTCAATGGTTACGACGACGAAGGCGGGCGACCCTACGATCCTCGTGACGACCGCATTGGAAAGGGCGATCATCGCCGTCACCTGTCGTTTTACGATTTGGAGACCGTACTCCCCCAATTCAACGCAGATCCGATCAAGTACAGCAGGTTTGCGTATTCTTTCCACAAGATGGTCTTGATGAATCCCTCGCTTGACGACACTTTGAAGTTTACACTCCTGGAGAAAAAGCTCGTAGGAAAAGCAAAGCGCTTTCTGATCGATCTGAATGACCCTCGTGCCGCCTTAGAAGCTACCTTGGTAGCTCTCTCAGCCGAGTTCGAGAATAATTATTCAGCGATTAACGCAGCCCTTTCGCAGTTCCGCCAGCTAACTTTCCACGAGTCGGACTTCCAACGCGCCTCTCTTGAGCTTCATGATTGCAAAGCGCTAATTATGAAGCTTCGAGAACAAGGCGAAGATGTTTCTTCACAAGCGTTCGTCCGACAACTTGTCGAAAAGCTACCGGGAAAAGTGATTAGACGTTTGAAACCGCTATATTCAAACAATCATACATTGACGGTCGAACAGGTCTTCGAGACTTACTCTGAATATCTCAGAGTCAAGAGTTTCGCGGATCGCTTCCGCCCGTCAGTGAGTAGGAATAGCTCGGAGTACCCTGACGAATCAGTAATGATTATGATGGAAGTTCCGCCTAATCCTCCACCTCGTAAATCTGGTAAAAAGAACCAGAAGCCTCTAGTTTCTTCGGTTGTTGGACCGGCATCAGCTCGCCCGGAAATTTCAAATGATGGCCGAGCTATCGCCGCACCGACTATTCCGTCGAAAGGATTGGGCCGTCGACCAGCTCATCATCGCTCGAAGGCATCGATGAAAAAGTCTGGCGTAAATCCTAATCCAGCCACGTTTTTTCGTGGCCCCCTCGGGGGCTCGCAATAAACTTGGAAACATTGGTCCCTCGGGACCGCACAAGGTGTTGGATAGCCTCCCGTCGCTCGGTATATCGTTGTACCCTGTCCCCCACACTCTTGTCGATAAGAGCTCGGGCGATATCTCTTCCTTGCCGTTTTTTGTCCTTCGTACTTCGGAAGGGAAATTCGTTCTTGCCCTAGCGGACACCGGCGCTTCAATCTCAGTTTTATCTCAAAACTGTGCGAAACGTCTAGGTCTCTCCCCTACGGCATACAGAACAACGGCAATCAAGGGTGTAGGGAAGACGATCACCGAAAGACTGAGCATCTATCAAATATCTTTTGCAACAACTGGTATACCTGTTGAAGTTTCCGTGTCTGGAATCTCTCGTTTTCCCGAGTTTAAGTTCTTCTGTCCTCGACTTGGAGCGATAGATAATAACTTTCTTCGTGATCTGCAAATCGACCCCCGAACCATGTTGAGAGACCGGTCTTTCAATGGCCGTCCCCTCGATATGATCGTCGGGAACGATATGCTAGCCCACGTTTTGGGAAATTCGAATAGAGTCCTCCTTCCTTCGGGAAGGTACGTGGAAATTTCTCCATTTGGTCCGATTATTTTTCCAGCTCCTCGAGTGCTCCAGTTCCCATCTCGGATTGTTACCCAAGCAAGCTCTCCCCATCTCACCGCGGACAATCTCTCTCGTATTGCCCCCTCGAAAGTTCCAACCGATATCTTCACCACCGACCTCGCACAATCTCGTCTCAATGTGAAACCCGGCCCCCTTCATGTCGTCTCAAGTAATCTCAATGATGTCCGAAGCTCACTTCAAGTCGCCTTCAACTCATGGATTCACCCTCATCTTGGCCCGGATATGAATCTTCAACTCGGAATTAGTGGCAGGAATTCCGCTCATGTCGTCAATCCACAAGGAACGTGCAACCTCGTGCAAAATGGTCTAGGAATCTCTCATCGCGGAACATCGGATGGACAGTATGGTAGAGAAACTCCCCGGTTTCTGACGGAGGCTTGCGAAGGTACCTCAATCCCTCGACTGGAACCTCGGAAAACTCAGGATAATGGTAAGCTGATGGTCCCTCGATGCCTCGGAATTCATTGTTTCAATGATACCGAGCTCATCCCGGAGCCAAAAGGACGGATGGTGAAATCTTCTCACGTCTCGACGGCACTTCAATGGGTTAACCATTCGTTGAAGAACGGCGATGAAGGAAAGAGATTATCGAAAGTCAAAGTACAGGGTCTTAGCGAAACGTTGAATAAAGCAGATTCGAACTTTCCGGACTTGGATGTTGGTCGTTCTGGCACATCCATAGGAGGGATGAAAATTCCGTCCGCCCCGGATTCAGATGCTTGTCGTTCAGGCACATCTGGAGATGGCGCAGATCGGAAAGTCCCGACTTTGGACGCTGGTCGATCAGGCGCATCCAATATAAGGATTGGACTAAAGTCATCTGGTCCCGGGAAAATCTCCGATAGTGGTTCCCCTCGAAATGCTAATTCTTTGGCCTTCGACGGTACACCTCGCCCGGATACCCCTCGGCCAGTCGAATCAGCCACGGACTTGGATGTTGGTCGTTCTGGCACATCCAAAGAAGGGATAAAGATTCCGTCCGCCCCGGATTCAGATGCTTGTCGTTCAGGCACATCTGGAGATGGCGCAGATCGGAAAGTCCCGACTTTGGACGCTGGTCGATCAGGCGCATCCAATGTAATGGATGACTTAACGAAGCCATCAGGTCCCGCGATCTCTCATGGTGATGATGGACCCCCAGACACTGTTAATCAGAGTCCAGGTGTCAGTTATCCAATGATGTCTGCTCGTCCTGACGGCGTTGATCTGGCGAAAGCTCGACTATCCAGTCACCGTGTCCGGCCTTCCAACCCTCGCATACCGAAAGCCAAGCTTGCATGTTATGCCTGCATAACGCAAACAGCCGGGCCTCAGACCCCCCGGAGTGTTGACAGTCTCCTGGTCCCCGAATCAGGTTCCTGTCCCACTCCAAACTAAAAAGTAATTTGTATTACTAAATTATTCTAATTTAGTTTATACTTATTACGTATTTTACTTTCTGTTAATTAACTCCCTTCTTCCCTGTCCCTTTAACCCCATTTCAGGCGGAAGTAATATTCCACAATTCAAGTTGCCGCCTTTCTGTCGTGTCTGCGTCTCTCCAGTCAAAGGCGCACGCTGTTTCCAACGTCCACAGGTCTCGCCACGCGCACACCTACTCAACGACTGTGACCGTACTCGACCGACTCCCCTCGCTTGGCCTAAAGCCATTAATAATTCAGTGTTGTTCCTTTGTTCTCTCTTTAAGAGTTGTTATTATTGTGTTTTGTAAGAGAAGTTGTTAGAGAGCGACTTGTAGTCCCTCGAGAACCCCCGATACGTGTATCGGGCGCTTGCAGAGTCACTACTATGTTCCCTCGATAACCCTTTTCCCCTTAATTCGTATTGTATTGTAAAAGGCAGAACCGAATAGGTTTTTAATGCAGTTCCTCGCGGGACATGCTTTTTCCCTATAATAAATGGTTCTTGTAAATACTTGAGTTGTCAGCACATCGGGCGCTTCCTTTAAAACCACTGAACCACCTTATTGGAAGTATAAATTGGGCTCATGTTCCCACCCTACTCGGCACATTACCGGCGGCCTTCTGGAGACAGAAGGGGTGGCCACAATAGGTGTAAGAGAAACCATTAACAGCAATAAAAAATGTTTCAGTTTGTTTTGATCAACATCAATAATGTTTTTCAATTAGTGTGAATGTTTTACTGAAACTCATCCAATTGTTATCGATTCGTCATTTGAAATTCGACTCCTCTTGCAACATTTTAGTTTGAACGCATCTGTTAAAGTTTCACACATCGTATAATCAGTTTTCCTTAAAAGTTCCAAACCTATTATGGGATTTCTGTAATAGTCGATAAAATAGAGAATCGGAAGTGGATCAACTGCTGGATACATTGCAAATGTCAAAGTGATAAATGACGATAAAAGTTGACAATCAATTTCAAACATCGGGAGAGAGAACAGCAGTCCGAATGGGATGAATAGAAATATCATGGGAAGGACTGTCTGAAAGCATTAGTTAATTGATAATGGTTTTCAAGTTGAGAACATCAGGAAACATTAAAAAACTATTATGTTCCAAGCGGAACCAACCTGTGCCACCAGAGCTTTATACAACTGCATTTGCAGATTTTTTGAATATTCCGACTCCCCATGATCCAATAATCCTCTCACAATTTTCCAGCTTCTGAATCCGAACACTATGATAACAGTGAAAGGAATTGTCATGAGAATAGAAAAGAGACCGAATCCAAGGAACGTTCTCCAATTAAAAATTCGTAGGCCTGTTTTGTCGATTGGGTAGAAAATTCCCGAAATGAACACAATATCTTCCATGTCAGAATTGAATGTTTGTTTCACAGAGTTTCTGAAAGACTAAAAAAATGTATAGTTTTCGAGAGATTATATTGGAATTGGTACGTTAATGACTACATTATTAGCAAAGAAAAATCATATCACAGAAAGTTTCTGTCAGAAACAGAAAATTTATCGCACACCTGATGTAGTCTGCCTCAATCTTGGTCTGTGTATACACTTCCGAGGTGATTAGGAGCCAGGCTGCACCACAGACAATTGGAATGAGGAACCAGATGATCAAATTGTTTCCTTGGAAGTACCGTACCCTTCCCTTCCTACAAATGTTTCTTCTTTTGACTCAATTATCAAGTTTACAAACCTTTCCAAAGCAAAAAGTCTATAAATGAAATGGATAGCAATACAATAAATTACTACTCCAAAGCATCCACAAATACAATCTAAATTTTCACATTTTCAGTTTGTACGTTACTGAAGTATTTCTCACAAATTGACCCCTTTGCAATCCATGGATCCATATTCCGTCGCTTCACTTCAACAACCAAAATGTAAGCGCTTTTGTAAGTTTGAAAATTCTGGAATTTTAATTTTGATTTGATTATTACTAATTTTGCTACCGGCTGAACAATAATATCCAGAATACTAAAAACAATTGAGACACAACAAAAATAAATCATCAAATGACGATAAGTGCCCATATTAATCGGTGACTTTTTGATGATAAGGTAGATCAAAATGGAGTTTACGAATAGGGAGAAAACTACGCAAGTTAGTTGGATAGATCGCTTTAAAAGACGGAAAGTTTCAAGCTCCATATTGATTTCTTTAAAGAAGGAAGCGGTTTTCCAGTTGCAGACTGAAAAAATAATGTTGTCGGTTTTTCAAATATGATCAGAAGCAAAGAAGCGTGTATAATCAGAAAATGACTAAAATTTTGATTTTTTGGTTCTTCGGTATTTTTTCACACGCGTTTTTCTCTTACAAATATGTGCGTTATGACTACGCAATAACAATCTGGAAGAAAAGACCAATGAAATACTGAACTCGTTTACCACATTAAAAATGTTAAAATTTTTCAGAATTAATATAAAATTATTGTCAATATGACATCATTGTCTCCAACTCATCCAATTGTTATCGATTCGTCATTTGAAATTCGGTTCCCCTTGCAACATTTTAGTTGGAAGGCATCTGTTAAAGTTTCACGCATTGTCATCAGTTTTCCTTGAATGTTCCAAACCTATTAAGGGAATTCTGTAATAGTCGATAAAATATAGAAGCGGTAGTGGATCAACTGCAGGATACATAGCAAATATTAAAGTGATAAATGACGATAAAAGTTGACAATCAATTTCAAACATCGGGAGGGAGAACAGCAGTCCGAATGGGATGAATAGAAATATCATGGGAAGTATTGTCTGCAATATAATGGATAAAGTGCATTAGTTAATTGATTATGGTTTTCAAGTTGAGAACATCAGGAAACATTAAAAAACTATTATGTTCCAAGCGGAACCAACCTGTGCCACCAAAGCTTTATACAACTGCATTTGCAGATTTTTCGAATACTCTGACTCTCCATGATCCAATAATCCTCTCACAATTTTCCAACTTCTGAATCCGAACACTATGATAACAGTGAAAGGAATTGTCATAAGAACTGAATAGAGACCAAATCCTATAAAAGATCTCCAATTTATTAGTCGTTGACCTGTTTGGTCGATTGGGTAAAAGATTCCAGAAACGAATACAATTTCGTGCATGTCGGCACTGAATGTTTGTTTCACGATGTTTCTGGAAACAGTGGTGGTTTTGAAAGACAGTGTGTTTGAAATTGTTCGTGAGTATTAAAAAACTGAAAGACACAGGATAACTAAGCGTGTATACTTATCACAAAAAATACTAAATAATGATTTCAAATTGGGTAGAATACTGTTGGAATTTCATACGCACGAATCAAGTTAAAAAATAATTTCACTGTAACACTAAAAAAGATGGCTCACCTAATATAATCTATCTCAATACTGGTCTGTGTAAACACCTCCGCAGTGATCAGAAACCACATCGCCCCACTGAATATGGGAATCAGAAACCAGATGATCAAGTTGAACCCTTGGAAGTATCGAACTCTTCCTTTTCTGTAAAAATATACATTCAGGAGGAACGTTTTGTTTCTACGAATACCTTTCCAAGGCAAAAAATCTGTAAATAAAATGAATAGCAATACAGTAATGAGCCACACCAAAGCAACCACAAAGGCAGTCTGCAAGCATTTTTTGGTAAAAGTAGTGCACAATCATAACAACTAAACACGGTAACTTACAGACAGAAACCTTCGCAATCCATGGATCCATATTTCTTCGTTGTACTTCAACGACCATGAAGAATGCACTTTTGTAGGTTTGAACATTCTGGAATTTTCGGATTTAATTTAAATTTATGCTTGTAAATTTATACCGGCTGAACAATAATATCCAGAATACTGAAAACAATTGAGACACAGCAAAAATAAATCATCAAATGGCGATAAGTGCCCATATTGGTCGGTGACTTTTTGATGATTAGGTAAATCAAAATGGAATTTACGAATAGGGAGAAAACAACGCAAGTCAGTTGGATAGATCGCTTTAATAGACGGAATGTTTCAAGCTCCATATTGATTTCTTCAGAAAAGAAAGCTGTTTTTAGTTGTAGACTGAAAGAAGCATTTAGAAGAAGAAGCTAGAAGAAGAATGTTGTCTTTTTTCATGTCTGATTAGAAGCAAGAAAGCGTATATAATCAGGAAAAAAGCCTTCTGACTTTAGGTTATTCGTGATTTTTTCTCACGCTTTTTTTCTACCGGAAGTACATCTTAATTACTCTATGGGAATGTCTGGTTGAAAACAATCGGTCCGATTAATCCAAAGTTGAGAACATAGTCTCACATGCGAAGCAATTAGTTGTCTCCGTGGTTGGGAAAAATTATTATAGAGAAACAGTGAATACGATCAGTGTTGGGATACTGGGACGGTATTTGATTTGAATATGTATGAAACCAAATGAACTCAAAAACATTTTTATGACGGATTTTGCAAACTCGGCAAAAAAATTCATTGTCGAATGTTTTAAAACAAGAAAACAATGTTTAAAAAAATTTATTTCCCGTTGGTCGTTCTGGCCCCAGAATAGCCATTTGGTCCCTCATCATCTCCTCCTGGTCCACAATTTGAACAACAATGTTTTCTCCGTTTCTTCCAGTATCCGCATTGTTCTCATCGTTTTCGAAGGCTACTCTGGGTTGCTTCTTTAGTTGTTGTCTTTTGAAAACATTTGTAGTCTTCCTTACTCTTCCAATTGCTCCAGTCTTCTTAATACACACCCTAACAGCGATTTCGACCACCATATTCTCTTTCTTTGGGCCTTTTTCCATGAAGCCGTTACCGGCGCTGCACAGACAAATTTGGCTGTTTATCCTGAAAAACATCAAATAAAAAATTATAAACACAAAAAACATTCTTACGGATTATAATCAAAATTGTATCCAACGGTGAGTTCCTCGCCAATTCCAATGTTTCGGGCAACAAAATAGCCAATCACGTTTTTATGCGGACAATAAGAAGGAAAAAAATCAATAATTCTCAAATAATCAAAATACAAGGAGGACTACCATTCCGTTAGGCAGTCTCAGGGAAAATTAGTAAAACGTGACTGTCCTGGTCTTACGTTGAACACAAACGCAGGCAACGACGCGCGTTCGTTGCGAGACCTTTCTTTACATAGCTGTCCTGGAGGCGGTCATCTCTTATAGAGGTAGATACCGCAACGCAGCAGCAGCGATGCGGTGCGGTTGGGCATTCGTTACGTCTTGTTGTTGTTATAAAAAGTCACAATTATAAACATCTGAATTCATAAAAAGGTGCGCCTTGATGTGACGAGTTCAAACGTGTATGCATTTCTGAAATTGGGCCACGTAGAAATTAGTTACGATGTGTTATATAAAAAGTCTCTATGTATTATGAATATCTGAATCCATAGGTAAGATGAAACATTCAAATCGGGGAATACCTAAAATTTCGCAAGTATGATCTGCATATTCCCCAGAAGGCCGACGGTTCGACCCCGCTCGAGATAATTTGTGTTTCTGGAAAACTGTTATAGAAACGCAAAAGAATTCAGAAAGTTCACTTTTTATCTTCCAACAACTTCATTGCAATATCATCTTTTTTCTTTTCAGCCGGCGACTTTTCTGTTTGACCATCACTTTCATAACTGACGCCTTCTTTCGTTTTCACTGATGGAATGTTCTCAATTGTGTCATCACTTTTATCATTGATTTCTACCGTTTTCGGTTCTGTTTTCTGACTTTTCAAGGGTTCCAGCTCATGACAAGTGGCAACGGTGTCTGTAGACTTTGAGGGGACTGTCATGACAGATGGATGTTTTGGAGTGGGAGCTTTTGGATGGGATTTATCGTGGACACCGGCGTATGAAGATTTCGGATGCTCTTGGTTTGGTGGATGGAGGTTTTTCGCTAGAATTTAATGATAAGACTTCAAGAGATCTCACGTTATGGTTACCAGTATTCAAAACTATAGAGTGATTCTTTGCAGTATGTATTTCTGACTTCTTCACATCTGATTTGACAGGAGTTTTATTTTCTTTTGAAGAAATTTTCAATGGAACAGGAGACTGTTGGGTGGTGGACACTGGTGTTTTTGAAGTCGGAGGGGTCTCACTGTGAAATATTTCTGTTTCGGATAAGACATGAATTTTTGAAGTTTTTGATAAGTTATTATTGAACAGTTTATCGAATGCTAACTAATGCAAATCATACTTACTCGGCACTCTGTTTACGACTTTTCACCGGTTTGGTAACGTCTTCTCCCGAAGTTTCAATTGAATTGATCTAAAATTTTTATTACCAAAATGCAGCAAAATCAAGCTTACCGAAGGTTTTGTTGAAGCTTTAGAAGAGCACATGCTGAGGAGAATTGTGATTGTTTGAAGAATAAATAATGCTAGAAGTAACATTTTGCTGGAAACAAACATCATGCAGTCTCAAAATTCTAATAGCTGACTTACACACGGAACAGACTTATGGAATCAGTGAAACCGTTCTAAATTAACTTTGGGAAGATTACATGAGAAAAATGATAAGAATCATAAAGTGTTAGTGGAACAGAAAAAACCACGTCGCCAGAAAATCTAGTGCACGGGAAAACATAACTCTATACATACACGCCAAATAGAAATTGAACCAAAAAAGCATTTCTCAAAATGAAAGAAACAGGTAGATGTGATTTCCGATAGTCTCGCCTATATTCGCCTGTTCCAGAATCAAAATCAACATATGATCTGTCAAAAACTGATCCGAAATGTGCCGAGTGGATGGATGATTGTATCAAAAGACTTTATAGTGAGTTCCCGTTCCAGAGTGGAGATTATGAAGATTTGAGTTTTTGAGAAATTGCTGAGATGCTTCGTGAAATCATCGCAAGTTATTCATATGATATAAACTCTCATAGTAGTTATAGGTTGGGTTTACCTGTGTCTGGAAACAGAGAAAACTCATATTCTTTAAAGGGAACTGCGCTATTCTAGAAATGTCAATTTTTACATGAATCCACGTATAAAAGTGCGGCACGAAAATCGCAGTCCCCCTTTAAAGGAGGACTGAAGTCATATTTTTTTATTTCAGATTCTCATACTTCAGAAAATTCTGAGCAACTTTCATCATTGGAGCATAGGCTAAAAATCGCTCTAAACACCCAAAATTCACGTTTTCCCGGCTCGAATTGAGCTTTCGTGGAAGAGTTTTCCCACGCGAATTTTTGCTCCCGTGTAGTCCTCTCGGACAAAATTACCGTAAATACTGTATTATAACGGCATGCCGTTATATTTTTCAACTGCCTCCCAGAGAAATTTTGAGGTTTTAAAAATTTATTAAAATTTACCAGAAAAACTTTTTTTGGGAGTTCTATCGGCTGATCAAGACGTTATCAATCACGCTCCTTCTAGCCAGAAACAAGAAAAAACACCGGTATATTGATATTCATGAATTCTGAGTATTGATGGGGTGCCGTTATAATACAGGTGCCGTTATATTACAGGTGCCGTTATAATACAGTATTTACGGTATTTCTTTTAATTTCTCGATTTCTCGTTTTCTTGCTTTTTCAACGAAATTTCGTGTTATTTCTTCTTTTTTACGATATAAATTGAAAAAAACACGAAATTTCGTTGAAAAAAGCAAGAAAACGAGAAATCGAGAAATTAAAAGAAATAATTTTGTCCGAGAGGGCTACACGGGAGCAAAAATTCGCGTGGGAAAACTCTTCCACGAAAGCTCAATTTGAGCCGGGAAAACGTGAATTTTGGGTGTTTAGAGCGATTTTTAGCCTATGCTCCAATGATGAAAGTTGCTCAGAATTTTCTGAAGTATCAGAATCTGAAATAAAAAAATATGACTTCAGTCCTCCTTTAATACGGAAAATTTAACAAGATTTTGGAACAGTGAGATTTGTGGAAAGTAGGTCATGGTTAGTGCCGTTATGAACCACTCACAACTTCGGTAGGGACCTTTTAAGAAAACTGGGCCCAGGCAGATATTTTGACCGTAGTCACCATTTTTAGCCAACTCTGGTATAAGCTGATAAGGATTCATAAAGTACCTATACGCTATCCAAAGTAGACCGCTGTAATTCCAATAAATAATCTGAAGTTCTTGAAACATGAATTTTTGACATATTCTAAACTTCTTTTGTTTTCAGACCTCAAAGTGTCCCCCGAGAATTCCATTGCCTCAATCATGTCAATCGACGAAATCACGGCAATTCTCCGATTAATTGAACCAATTCTCATGGAAGAAAATAGTCTTCTGGAAGTGCAAGCACCGATTAAAATTATCGGAGATCTACACGCAGATTTTGATAACTTGATGAGACTTTTCGGTTTGATCGGAAAAGTTCCAAAGGAGAAATTGTTGTTTTTGGGAAATTATGTGGATATGGGAATGGATGGAATTGAAGTGACACTGATGTTGTTTTGTCTCAAAATTCGATATAGAGATCGCATTTTTCTGTTGAGAGGGAACCATGAGACACCGGGTGTTAATAAGGTGAGGTTTTGTAATAATTCACGGTTCCAGAATTTCCTCAACCTTTTGAACTCAATTTTCTCAAATTCCTCTCTTAAATCTACGGCTTCTATGCTGAATGTGACTACAAGTACGGTGTCGGTGTCTGGTGGGATTTCCAGTGTTGCTTCAATAGACTCCCGATGGCTTGTCTCATTTCACAAAAAGTACTTTGCATGCATGGAGGATTGTCACCTGAACTCACGACTCTCAACAAGATTCGATCGATTGAAAGGCCGAATGAACCGATTTCGAGTGGGTTGGAGATGGATTTGTTATGGGCGGATCCGACGAATCGAGGAGATGGATGGTTTCAATCTTATCGAGGTAGCTCTATGAAACGAACGAACGATCACAACAAGAATTTAAAAACTTATGACGCAGTAGAAACAGCAAAAATTATTAACTAGCTGTGGCAGCAGCGTTGAGCTGAATATGTTTATGGACACTCAGATTATTCTGTTTAACATTCCGCTGGCAGATCACTGAGGTTGATTGGCTCCGGGGACATTTTGACACTGATGAGTTGGCGATACGCAATCGTCTGGTTTGATGAATATTCTGACACAGTTTCATCTAAATGATGAAACTTGCACGCCGGTGACTAGATCACTTCACATTGCGTGTTTACCGATATGTGCTGAGCTGTATTTTCAAGCTGGCTGAAATTAGTGTGAGTAGCAAACTGCTTTAAAACTAAAAACTTTGAATACACACCTATCAAAATTTCATCAGATTTTTGAAGCTGGCTAAAGAACTGGTATAAGCTCATTTTGTCCCATTAGAATTGCTTCACGCTCCCACCTCCCTTGAATTAAGACACTAACTTCCCAACAGAATAACGTAGAATCTCCTTTATTCACAAAATCTCACATTTCCAGGAATCAGCTATCTATTTGGAAAACAAGTGGTCGAACAAGCGTGCAAAAGACTGAAAATCACTCTCATCATCCGTTCTCACATGGTAATTTCTGATGGGTTTGAAGTGATGACTGGACGACGTCTGATTACCGTATTCTCGGCGTCGAACTATGCTGGAACTGTCCATAACTCGGCAGCTGTTCTTTGTGTCAATGAGAAATTGGGGGTGAGCTTTTATTGACCTATTCACAAGGTAGCAAAATAAGCAAAAAACTATTTGTTTTTCGCTACCTTGTGAATAGGTCAGTTACAATGAATGCATAAAAAATTGTTTGCAATAATTTTCCCAAACGACTAGTCCTAAAATATTCTCGCTGAAACAGATTTGTATTTTCAGGTAACCCATCAGAAGCTGACACCGATCTCTTCCCTTTCACACCCTTCACAAGTTACTCTGCCAACTACTCCTCTCACTGCTGACCTGGACTCTGCCATCGCTAATTATGATATGAAAATTGTGAAGAGATTCGTGAAATTTTAATTTTGATCTGAATCTGTATAAATGAATGTCTCTGAAAATGCCAAAAGGAGTTGCCTGCTGCTGGAATCGAACCAGCGTCGCCACGGCCACAACGTGGAGTACTAACCACTATACTAAGCAGGCCGAGAGAGATGGGAAAGAAATGCGTTGACATTGTTGAGGGTAGACGAGGGAGGGAGGAGAGATAGGGGAGAGAGGGGAAAGGGCAACACGGGAAGACACAGAGAGTCGGGGGGCAAGATGCATCTTTTTTTTAGCTGAAAAATAAGAACCGGTTGAAAATTCAACAGGCTCTTGTATTTTTGGAAAAATTAATTTGTTGATACGTCCACCATGCTATTTAGTAAATAGTATTACATTTACTGCTTTTACAGTAAATCTACACAGAAAATGATTCAGTGAAACAGTAAACAATTTTCAAAGTTGTTTTTCACGACAAGTGCACATTCCACTGAAATTTAGGTATTCCTGCAGCGATATTATATTTTTGTAAAGAGACCAACTCGATTTCCAGGAACCCTTTATTAAAGCCTAATAGAAATATTAATTATTTGAAACCAGCCACCAAAATGAACTGCTTCCTAGTCGCCTCTTTTGTGCCATTTCTGAAAACTGGCATAGTCTCCCAATACCCTGGTCCCCGCGCTCTTCCGTAACTATTCGCAGATCTCACGGAAACATTGTGTTCTTTTCCAAATATACCGAGGAATCGAATGTCGTCAATGAGCTTGAAAGAGTTTTTCGGGAAAGTGGAATAGTCGGAGTTTCTGAAATTAAAGGAGGACTGAAGTCATATTTTTTTATTTCAGATTCTGATACTTCAGAAAATTCTGAACAACTTTCATCATTGGAGCATGTGCTAAAAATCGCTCTAAACACCCTAAATTCACGTTTTCCCGGCTCAAAAGGAGCCTAGATGGAAGAGTTTTCCCATGCGAATTTTTGCCCCCGTGTAGTCCTCTCGGGCAAAATTATTTCTTTTTATTTCTCGATTTTTCGTTTTCTTGCTTTTTTCAACAAGTTTTCGTGTTTTTTTCAATTTATATCGTAAAAAAGAAGAAAAAACACGAAAATTTGTTGAAAAAAGCAAGAAAACGAAAAATCGAGAAATAAAAAGAAATAATTTTGTCCGAGAGGACTACACGGGGGCAAAAATTCGTGTGGGAAAACTCTTCCATCTAGGCTCCTTTTGAGCTGGGAAAACGTGAATTTAGGGCATTTAGAGCGATTTTTAGCATATGCTCCAATGATGAAAGTTGTTCAGAATTTTCTGAAGTATCAGAATCTGAAATAAAAAAATATGACTTCAGTCCTCCTTTAAGATTCTTCGTTGATATTTTAAACCAAAAACTCACTCGTTAACTCCCGCTCTGCAAACGTCTTCAACTTGCGCAGCTATTGTAGACAACGCACTACTTGGTGAGCTTCTCCAAAAGTGACTACGGTACACAACAACGTTACATTTTCCAGGCTTGAACACAGCTATATATTCATTTTTGACACCGGCAAAGGCATGATTGGCAGGTCCAGTGGTACCATCATAAACAATGATGTAGAACACGTCGCTGAAATCTTTAGACCATTAAAATAATTCATAAAGAAAATATGCTTACCCCGTATCGAATCTCATTAGTTCAGTTTTCAGCAAGACCGCTCTATCATCATTGGTTACGTGCATGTTATTGTCCACTACGTCATTTATTATTTTCTTTACATTTTGCGGCCAGATGTATGCCAATTTATGTGGTTTCAGTGGGTTGCAGTAGTAGGATGAGGTCAAACTCTCTGAAATTTGTAGAATAATTTATTTTGATTCAACGTGAGCAAAGTTCAAGGAAGAAAATTAATGCAACTTTATGTTGAGCAGAAATGTACTGAACGTTTATTTCGAAAAAGCTAAATACGATATTGAAGCGTGAAACATATGGGTTATTTTTATATTACCGTTTAGCCGATTCTTAGTATAATTTTTTCTCCATTTAGGAACTATTTTAAACTTTCCCATATTCCAAAAGTTTCGTTATAGAGAAAATAAGACAAATATCGTGAGGTTCTCAAAAACCTCTGATTCGTCCTTTTTTCCAACTTATCTTTCCAAAAATACATGAAAAAATGGTGTATATGTTAGCAAGATACCAATCAAACTAGAAAAAGTATTTCAAATTTGAAAAATAAAATGATGGTAAAGACATGAGAAGAAGTTGACTGCGTCCTTGTGAGAGAGAGAGAAGAGAAACGTACATTTTTTTATGAATCCTATCAAGTTTTGCTGACAACAATCGAGAAACAATCGAACCATGATCAATGTTTTATGAGAGTCGCCGACTAATTTACGAATACATATATTGCATTTTTTACTCGTAGAAGGCCGTTAAAACGAAAATTTTTTGTGTACAAAGTTCAACTATTCATTAATAAATATTTTTAGGAATTTATTGATAATCTTAATTAGGAACTGTTTTCGTATAATACAATATTATTTATAACCAGCAATCAAAATGAATTCCTTTCCAGTTGAAACCTGAGTACCATTTCGAAAGACTGGAATAGCATCCCACCATCCAGGTCCCCATATTCTTCCAAAACTATTTGCAGAGGTTACAGCCACATTATGTTCTCTTCCAATTATTCCAAGGAAACTGATATTGTCAACGTGCTTGAAAGCAATTTTTGGGAAATCGGAATAGTCGGAACTTCTGGAAAAGAAAAATTCATAAAGTGGATATACAGGGTGGCTAATAAGTATACAACGCCACTAATTCTTGGATATTCGGCGGGAAAACGCGTGAATCAACAAAAAAACTTTATGAATAGTTGGAATGTTCAAAATAGATTTAGTATACAAAAATAATTCGAAGTTGGATACTTTGCCTTTGATACAGGCCATCAGACGTAAGATGCCAAAATCGCCTGTGCGCCGCGTATCGGGCGTGATCTGGACTTATGATAAACATTTTATTATTGCACGGTCTCCTACGCGTAAAAAATTCTAAATAAATTTCCACATCATCTGACCTTTCACGCTGAGTATTTTCCTTGGCTATTTTTTGAGAAAAAAGTAGGGCAATTGTTTAGAACGCTCTAGCTTCAAGGAAAAGTATCAACTTGACAGGAAGTTTTCAAAACGAATAGAGGAAAAAAATCCCTACATTTTGATATGCAATAGTAATATGAACTTAGGCTTTGGAAGCCAGTGAACGAGAAACAGAAAAACTGGGAAACTTGACCGAATTTGAGAAATGTAATCGACTAATTGTTGTTCATGCCCTATAATTTTGTTGAACAAGTTGTTAGTGATCGTTTAGTTCTGAAAAACCGTCCGGAAATCTTTTTATGTTCCTATACACTCCGTTCTCAACCAATATTCAGTCACCTGAGATACCGTATACCTAATTACGACATTTGATGAAAAACTGTTTTCATGGGGTTGTAGAAATTCTTGATCTGATCATTATTCAAGTGGAATAAATTTTCCTGGAGCAAAACCAAAAAAGCAGATCCCAATTTTCGATGTCAGTTCAAAATGGCAAATTTTCTGCACATTTTCCGATTTTTCTCAAGAATTAGGTCAAACTTCAAAAATGTGGCATCTTGCAAAGTTTCTAAATTTTATTCTGATTCGAATAACCCATAAATCGAGAAATTTCATTGGAAAATAAAAAAGTTGATCTATTTTAATATGTTCCTTCGACTGAGTAGTAATTCTTATATATGCATCTACTTTTTTATTTTCCAACGAAAATTCTCGATTTATGGCTCATTCGAATCAGAACAAAATTTAGAAACTTCGCATGGGGCCAGTTTTTTGATTTTTCATTTTGTTTTCAAGATGTTTGCCAAAAAGTACGAAAAAATCGTATTTTTGTACTGAAATTGAATTTTTGAATCAACTTTTTCAGTTTTTGCCTAAAATCAAAATTTCAATGTGCAAACTGATTAATTTCAAATTCTCTAAAAACTCATGGCAAGCGATTTTTGAAATACATCGTAATTAGGTCATCGGCAGTAGAAAATCATCATATTATCTACTGAATTCCCAATTTTTTCATCCATCTGATGATTTTCTGAACGGTTTCGGTGTACAAAATGCTTATGGAAGCTTTTATTAACAGTCTTCCATCCAATTTTGAACGAAGCGTAGACCACTTCCTCGAAAACGGGTCAGAACACTCCATTCGATTACACAAGAGATAATGAGCTCCATAGACGGCAGAATAATATGTTTAATATATGAAAATGCTGGGAATGTCTTTCTCCATCTACTTTTCATAAAAATCAATCGAAATCCAGCTTCTTCCAAGTCACCAGATAGCTTAAAGTTACGTCTATAAAGAGAAAACGAGAGATAAAAATCACAATGAGAGACGCAGACGACGTGCAAATTAATAAAATTTTTCACGTGTAGGAGACCGTGTTATTGAACCTTTTTCCAACCGTCAAAAGCATAAACTTTTGTTATCAAAAGATGATAGTAGGTCCCCTTAACGTCACCAGGCCTATGACCACCTTTTTTCTCAAACTGTGTTGGCATGGGCCGCGGTGAAATCTTACGGTAGAACTTCGTTAGTTTTCATTGTAAAAAATGCGAAAATCAACTCGGGGTCTTCCAAAACTTGGTTTTGAAGGATGTTTTGTTCCTCTGTACAGCTCAAAAATCTACTGGACGCTTTTTCATTTTTCAACAAGATTGGGCTACCTCCCACAGTTCCAAATCAACAAAATTCATCATCTCTCTCATTTTCCTGGCTACTGGAACAACGACTTTAGGCCTTCCTCGTCGGCGGATCTGAGTCCGATGGATTTCATCGTATGGGAATATTTGGAGAGCAAGTTATCAGGAATCTCCTACAACATAGCCGTTGTTCTCAAGACCGTCCTTCAGAAGATATGGAACAAAGTCGACGTCGACTACCTGCGGCGCACAGGCGATTTTGGCGTCTCACGTCTGATGGCCTGTATCAAAGCCAAAGTACCCAACTTCGAATTCTTTTTGTATACTAAATCTATTTTGAACATTCCAACTATTCATAACGTTTTTTTGTTGATTCAAGCGTTTTCCCGCCGAATATCCAAGAATTAGTGGCGTTGTATACTTATTAGCCACCCTGTAATTAAAGCTCTTACTCGGCAATTCCCGATTTGCAGACTTCTTCAACTTGCGCAGCTATTGTAGACAACGCACTACTTGGTGAGCTTCTCCAAAAGCGACTACGGTAGACAACAACATTACATTTTCCAGGCTTGAACACGGCTATATATTCATTGTTGACACCGGCGAAGGCATGATTGGTAGGTCCACTGGTACCATCATAAAAAATGATATAGAACACGTCGCTAAAATCTTTTGACTTTTATAATAATCCATAAAGATCAGTATCAGAGTTGCACGGAATTGCGACTTCCGACTTCCGGGCGTTTTTTCAATTCCGGCTTCCGACTTCCGATTTCCGACTTCCGTTTTAGAAAAAAATCACTTCCGCACAACTCTGATCTGTAAGCTTACCCCGTGTCGAACCTCATCAGTTCAGTTTTCAGCAAGACCGCTCTATCATCATTGGTTACGTGCATGTTATTGTCCACAATGCCATTTATTATTTTTATTACATTTTGCGGCCAGATGTACGCCAATTGATGAGGTTGTAGTGGATTGTAGTGGTAGGGTGAGGTCAAACTGTCTGAAATTTTTCGGTTAGACTATTTTCTCTCACTGTCTGAAGAGCATTAGAATTTCAGTAGCTCTCAACTCCTTCATGACACTTAGAAACCGGGAATTCCGTTCCTTCATGTTTTAGTTTTTACTATAAGAATGGAGTTACAACTCACCCTGTCCTCTTTTCAGCCTATGATAGTAGTGGTACACGGCTGCCGGGACCCCAATAGCCAAAACACCGCAAAAGAATAATATCAGTAAAATCCAGGAGGTGGCGCTTGTGCCGTTCGATGACGTTTCTAAGTAAAAAGTTATTCCAAAAAGAAAGAATAAAATATTCAAAGTGGTCTCACCCGTATTCTCATCATCGAAATAAGTGATAACTGCCGAAATGCCTAATGCCAGAACTCCGCAAACGAATAAAATGACGAGAATATCTGTTGTAGCCTTGCAACAACCACTCCGATAAAATGGTTCCTTTTCCGGCGAAGTAGTTGATGTGAGCGGTTTACTCTCCTGTTTTGGCGGCATTGTTCATCTGAAAAAAAATCAGATAAAAATGAGTCGCCAAACCACTGAGAATAAGGAAAAGAAGAAATTTTTCTGCGCTCGACAAGAGTAAATATAGTTCGATAGTAGAGTGTTTGTTCGATAAACACACTTTGGTTTAATTTGTTGAACATCAATGGACTGAACATTTATTTCGAAAAAGCTAAATAAAAGTTGATTTATTGATAATCTTAATTAGGAATTGTTATAGTAGAATATTATTTATAACCAGCAATCAAAATGAATTCTTTTCCAGTTGGAACCTCTGTACCATTTCGAAACACTGGAATAGTGTCCCACCATCCTGGTCCCCATGCTCTTCCAAAACTATTTGCAGATCTCACAGCTACATTGTGTTCTTTTCCAATTATTCCAAGGAATCTGATATTGTCAATGTGTTTGAATCCAATTTTTGGGAAATCGGAATAGTCGGAACTTCTGAAAAGACAGAATTTATGAAGTGAATATAGGTAGTGCTCTTACTCAGCAATTCCCGATTTGCATACTTCCTCAACTTGATCCCTAATTGTAGACAACGCACTACTCGGTGAGCTACTCCAAGCGCGACTACGGTAGATAACAACATTACATTTTCCAGGTTTGAACACAGTAATATAACTATTTTCAACACCACTGAAGACTTGATTAGTGGGTCCGTCAGTGTCATCATATACGATAATGTAGAACACGTCGCTGAGAATTTCAGATTGACTAACTAGAAGGAAATCACTCAGTGATATCTTCATGATACGAAGACACTCACCTCGTAGGAAATCTCATCAGCTCAGTTTTCAGCAAGACCGCTCTATCATCATTGGTGATGTGCATGTTGTTATCCACTATGTGATTTATCATCTTTACCACATTTTCCGGCCAGATGTATTCCAGTTTTTCTGGGTTCATCGCGTTGAAGTGGTAGGACGAGGTAGAGTTGCCTGGATTTGTCTATTGTAATCATTCCAATATAACTTACAGTTTTTAACTAAATTTACAGTAACGTAACATGTTTTTAGTCACCTGATTTGTTTAAAGCGCAGTGACGTAAATACATCTTTTTTTCGCAACTAACCTCTACACTCATTACTTTTCCCTATGCAACCCAAAAATATTCCTACTACTAGAGCACTGCAGACTAGAAAAAGGAATAGCAAGAAGACGATGGGGATGTAAAGTTTTCCGAACTCAACAGGATTCTTGTGTTCATATCTGAAAGAAAAACTAATCAGCGATCTAAAACGGGTAATGCAAAATTGAACTTACTGTGATGGAAGAGGGGAATAATCTTTCGATTCGTCCATTTTTAGTGACGGAAGAATTACAACAGTGTGATTCATGTAACTTTAAAATCTATTCTTTTTATACGTCTCATTGCTCATCCTTGTTAATTTACCAGCCAATATCTTCTTTGGCCGGAACGAAAATTCCTTATTATTAACTTACATCTTGCTAATCACTACATGGTTGACAGATGATTTTTCGGTGACTCATACCATTTACCTGGTTTTTCAACAATTGCTAATGAGATGTATGCCGATAATAAGTAGATTTTAAAACATAATGAACAAAATAGGAAGAGGGATGAAAAACAATAATTGAATATATTAATTCTGTGTGCATGACATGAAAATAGAGCAGAATCTCCTGCAGTGATGACATCACCATTAATAAAAATTGTAATAATTTATTTTTGATGTCAATTTTCAAATTATTAGAGGAAAACTGCCGAAAAAATCGAAGAAAGTTTGTGATTCAAAAGTAAAAAAAAATCAGAAGTATCCATTAGTAAAGAACAATTTGCTTGTGTCGAATTGTTGTTCAATAAGAATACACTTTTTACTAACTGCATTGAATCGGTAGGTAGGAAGATGGAATTTGATTTGATAATGGAACGGATTTATTTTTTTCAAAAAGAACTTGAAGATTGCAGTACAAGATCGATGATTAATTTTGTGATTCCATCAACTTAAACTGTTATTGCCCATACTAATACGGTGGCTTACCAGGCTCATTACAGATAAACGGTCTTGAAACAAACGATGTTGAGAATTTTCACCTTGGCGAATTTGAACGAGTCATAGACAGAAGATGATCAGATTTGCAAAGGGCCGGGCCCCGCCGATTTGAGAATTTTCACCCGGCCCGGGTATCAGTACAGAAATTTGAAATGTTGAATTTTTTTGAAATTGTCTTGATTTTTTTTGCAAAAAGTCTAATTTTCGTCATGTTTTTTTTAAATATCGGTAAAAACCCAATCGTATAGGATTTTTGAATATTTTTGATCGAAATTTTAAAAATTTGAAAAAATGTTGAGAAAAGATTTCGCAATGGAACACAAAACAATCAAAATGGGACAGAATTATGGTTTTATATTGCTATGAAACAGAGAAAAATGTTAGCGAAGAAAAATGTCAGGCCTGTTCACATGAAATTCCAAATCAGCGGTACATACGCCACCGCACGGTTCCATTTGTGTTCCCCAGCGGTTTACCTGTGCTCGTACGTCCCGAAAATGAGAATATCTTCAGTATACTACTTGTCGATTTGGAATTTCACGTGAAAAAGCTCAACCACGTGAAAAGTTTGAGAGCTCATAACTCGGCTCACAGAGGCATTTAGCAGGTTTTGACTGCAGAAATGGACTCCTCGTGGTCGAACATACCTATAACCAAATTTATAGATCGTTTGAAAGTGGCGTCTCCAAAGACTTCCCTTGTTAGTAACCTCTTTCAAGAAAGTTCATTGAAAAGTAATATGAGTATTTGTTAGTGCACATATTATTTCTTTGAACCGGTAGAAAATTGTTCACAGTGTGAGAGTGCATTATTGCTCTTTCTTTCTTCTTTTACGGTTCTCCTCTTAAACTTATCCAGGGATTCCAAAAAATGTTCAATAGTACCCAGCACCAAATTAACCAAAGTTATACTTCCTGTTTCACAGCTTGTGTTTTATCTTATCTTATCACTTCATAAAACACTGATTGTGTCAATTCAGAAAAAAAACTCAAAACAACACCATCTTTAAAATTTCAGTCAAGATGCCTCATTAGCCATCTGTCCCTTTATGATGTCATACAAAACACTTCCATTGTCCCCCCTCCAGTTTCTGTTCATTTCCCGAAGTAACCCATCACACTATTTGCTCTCTGATCCCTCTCCCGTTGGTTCTCCACCAACTATTATTAGTATATCGTGTGTCTCGAGTACACTTCCTTACCACTTGACACACACAAAAAAGAGTTGCCGACAGGGTTGATTTTGTAACGTGTTAGACATTGGCACAAAACACGAAAAACTTTTGAAACCCCTCTGGGAGAGAGATTGTCACACGTAGTTTTGTAGTTGGTCTTACTCGTTTTTTTTTCACACGTTTCGTTGAGTCATTTTTGCTTGTTTTTCCCTTTTGTCGTTTTGAGTTACCTGGAATTAGGAAAGTTGAGTTTCTTGTGATGATTGGTTACGATAACAAGGACGTAGGAAAATCAGATCTTTTGTGAAAAAAATAATTTTTATGTTGGATCAGAAACCGATTTATTTTTAGAAAATATTCGTTTGATTGGATCTGGTGCAACCCGACTATTTAGGTCGTTTTTCCTGACTGGAATAACTCTTTTAGGATTAAAGCTAGAAGCCTTGTCGTTAGGTTTGTAATTTTTATTTTGACACCAAGAGTTGTAATCAAAGCTGGTTTTCCTCGATCGCGAAGGCAAGGAATGATTAGTGAAGCCAATAACTTTGGAGTCGCCTGTCTAGCGATTCATGTTTACCTGTTATGACAACTCAATTATCTTGGAAACGATGTCATTTATTCAACACCATGATCAGTAATATTTTGTAAATTAAATCTCTTCTTCCTAATTGGAAAGAGAAAATTACTTAACAACTGTTGATCGCGCATATTCTTTTCGTTTCAGAAAAACCTTATTATGATTCGAAAGACTGGTGTTTCGTTTCCACAACTCTAGACCCTCCTGATCCGGCAGTATATCAAAATCTTTTCCCGCACATTAGCGTAATTTCTTATTTCCATCAGAACGCTAAGGGATAGTCGTTACAGTGTCTGCAGCCGAACGAATAAATTACAGTTTTTCAAACGTCTTATTATTCATTCGTAACGGGAAGATAGTATTACATGATTGCTGTCTAAATTTTTAATTTATCACGTTTTGCTCCTGGTTAAATTGAGTCTAAACTGAAATTATAATGTTACTGACTAAAAACATGCTCAGATTTGGATGGTCACAATCAAAAAAGTGCAAACAAACGCTAGGATTATCCACTGTTTCAGTAACCTGGTAATTACAGCTATCAGAAACAGAAATGTTATAAAAAGAACTTTCTTGCTAAGAACTGAGAATGCGTTATTTCTGACACAAATGTTCAGTTTCAAATCAATATTAAAAATTCTTCCAATATCGGTATCAATGTTCAAATGTTCATACTAATTCTTATCTTCTTGAATTCCTAACTATCCTTCGATTATTCCTCTCTCTCTCCCCTCTCTCCTACCTTCCAAATCGCCTCCAACCATTTTCCAATTGAAATTTCGACAGAAAAACTGTCTGTATCTCTCTCACGTCAACACTATTTTTCTCACGATTTCAAACAGAGCACATGCTTTCTCTCACTCCCGCGAGCAAACTTTTTGCGGGTTTATTTATCCAAACTTACCGCCTCCTCTCTCTCCGATCCTCTCTGTACCTCTTTTTCCGCACGAAAAGATGCACCGTTTCGTATAATTCCTGAAGAAAACGAACACACGCATCGCGCGGGATTGCCCCCACTATTGCTCCCACTCTTTTCACGCTTTACTTCTGGTTTTCGTCTTTTTGTACTTTCTACTCTTGCAGGAAGTTCTAATATTAGATGTAACCCAAGGACACGAATGAGTTTCTGATTCTGCTTTCCTCGCGCTATTGGTTTAAAATCAAAACATCATGTAACATTGTGAATTTATCAAGAAAATCTAGTTACTGTTTGATTCTGTTTCATCTATTGCATATCTTTTATGAGTCACGGCTCTGTCATTATCGAACTTATACGCTGTGACGGTGATCTCGATTTTTTTTTAGTCATTTATCATTCTTATTTGCGAGGTAATGAAAATTAAGGAAAAAGAAAAACCTGGATGATTGCAGAAAACAAACTTTCAAAAATGAATCCAGCGAAGCGCCTAAATTTTTGAAGAACTATCGGGCTCCTGAAACCGAAATTAAGTGAACATCAAAGAATTGACTCAAGTTATAAAAATTTTTCCGCATGAGATTTTTCCTTTTCAGCACTTTGATATAAATTAGCAGGGAAATAACGAGTATTGTATCGACAATGTATTTTGTTCCAATTCTACTCGAAGATCAAAGTCCTGACTCACTAATGTATTATTCGAAATATTATAGTTCTTGTATGATCGTAATAAACTTTCCCATACTTGTCAACCGGGCCGAAACGGGCCGACACGGGCCGGCTCGTAACTTGCGTCAAAATGAATATTATGAGCTGAAAAATATACCAAAATGTAGATCTCGACGAGTTCTATGTCCGTGACCTACTACGGGCTGGATGTCTATTCGTTAATGTGCCGCGGACGGGCTAGAATGGCTTTTTTGGCCATTTTCGCGTTTTTTGGGTATTTTTCCCGGCCCGCGACATATTAACGAATAGTCATCCGGCCCGTAGTAGGTCACGGACATAGAACTCGTCGAAATCTACATTTTGGTATATTTTTCAGCTCATAATATTCATTTTGACGCGAGTTACGATCCGGCCCGTGTCGACCCGTTTCGGCCCGGTATACAAGTATGATAATTATAAGCCGGGAAAGTAGCCAAAACATTCTATTCCGAAAATATTTTTCAACCAGACGATCAATGACACTTTGGTCCATCTCGCTGTTTCCATCGTATTTACAACTGTCCACATGTTATTTTTGACAAAACATTTTAGTTTCTTGAAGTTCACATAACATAAGAAACAATTTTCTAATAATGTCTAAGGGTCGTGATGATGCAACCAAGTAAAAGAATATTGAATTCACGTCTTGAAAAACGTGCTTGTTTGTGTCTGCTGTCTTCACTTACAAATTTCACTCTAGGTTGGTTCAAAAATTTGGCTAATTACATGTTTTGATAAACAGAGATACATAATGTACTTTTACTCATTAGCTAGCTTTGTGCTGCCCAAAACTGGTCTACACACTTTTGGAAAACATATCATTAAAAGACTGTGTTTATTAGATTTTAGATTTTCAAATTTCAAAGCGATTTTTCTGTTTCAGAGATCTATTTTTATTTGAATGTTGTTAGACCGTACGTTTAATTGTTGAGATAAGATGCGTACGCTGAAAAAAACGAAAATCATTGAAACTCACAGGCTCAAAATGTTTCAGAAACTAATAGACAATTCAGTTTCAGTCATGTTTCATACATAACGCAACAATAATTTTTCAATATGTCAAATTCCCTACCTTGATAAATTCCTACTTTTCACAGATTTTCACAGGCAACCAGTATTTTTTCCACCCAATTATTCACATCGTCCCGTGAACACAACTTGTTTAGTTTACGTGGCATATGAGTTGATAACAGTTATTCGAAAAGCTCTGATGACATTTTTAACTATATGGAAATAAATTTCTGTTTCACTACATCGACAAATGGTCTCACAGAAGAATGATGATTAATCGGAATTTTAGCCCACCGGAAAAAACATAGTTGAGCGAAATTCCGCCTTCTGCTTTTCGCTTTCCGCCCAAAAAGTTTCTATACCGCTTTCGGTCTAGCGCCATTTCAAAACTTGATTTTCACTCTTTCCGAATGACAGTATAGTTGTTATGCATTCTGGCTTAAAACTATAATCCAATCCTGTAAAAAAAACAACAAAAAAGCATGTGTGCTAACTTACAAATTTCACCATACGTTGGTTCAAAAATTTCGATAATTACATGTTTTGATGTGCACTTTTACTCATTAGCATGCTTTGTGCTGCCCAAAACTGGTCTACACACTTTTGGAAAACATATCATTAGAAGAATGTGTTGAGATATTTGATTTTCAAATTTCAATGCGAACTTGCTGTTTCAGAGATCTATTTTTGTTTGAAGGCTGTAAGGCCATTCGTTTAACCGTATAGATAAGAGATATACGGTGAAAAAAAAACAGAGATCCTTAAACCGGCCGGCCCAAAATGTTTCCGAAACTGATCGACAATTCTGTTTCAGCGATGTTTCATACTTAGAACGACAATGATTTTTCAGTACGGCAAACTGATTTCCTTGGTAAAACTCACACTTTTCACTGATTGTGAAACTTTTTACAGCCAATGTCTTTTTCCACCCAAAAATTTACATCGTCTCGTTAGCTAGACTTGCGTTTCGGCTGACGTGGCATAGGAGTTGATAACAGTGATTTGAGGTTCTGAAGGCATTTCTAACTATATGGGCGTAGATTCCCCGTTTCACTACTTCAAGAAATATTCTCAAATAAAAATGTTTATTAATCCTCCGACTGTCTTCGATCTTACAAGAAAAACTCCAAAAAAAATTTCGAATTAATCCATCAAAATATTATCCCATCCTGTATATCAAACCTTCTTTCCACCTAACTGAAACGATGTCTTATTATTCTTGTCCCACTTAAAATTGGTCGATGAACTTGTTTGGAGCATTTGGAGCAGCCGAGAAATGTGACTTGTTGACATAAGATTTTTGGTTTTGTTACCTATTTCTCATGTTTTCACTCGTTTTTCCCGCAACAACCTGTGTCAGTCTCTCCGAATTCTTATCCTGAATTTCGCAACATTCCCAGGAAGTCCAAAAAATTGTGGAAAAAAACAGAGTCTCTCTCTCTCTCTTTCTCTCGATATTTCGAGATAATTATAATCAGCCGAAAGGCTAGACGGGGGCCCGCCGTCACGTTGTCTCCACACCCGCCTACTTCGTTATTTTGTTCACCCATTGTACATACACCACCTTTTTTCCTTTTTCCCCCCCGTTTTCCCTCATTTTTCATTTTTCATTTTTGTTTTTCCTCCTCCTTATTCTTCTCCTTCTTCTCCTTCTTCAACGTGTGTGGATATGTCACAAAGACAAAGTTTTTTCGGGAAAAAAAGAGAGAGAGAAAGACACACGAGAAGCCCCTATTCCCGTACTCCATAGCAACACAGAGAAGGGAGAAGACTCTGGATTTGTCAGTGACCACTTGGATTTTTTTAGTCGGGGCTCCAAATATTTTTTTGACTTTAGTGTTTTTTATTACGGATAAATGTAGTTCTTGGGTAGGAAACGAGTTTCAGTTTCACCAAGTTATGATATTCGCGAACTGCGAACAGTATATAGTTTACTTGAAGTTGGCCTACATAATTGTAAAATTAAGATATTTATTCGGCTGTAAATATGTTTTCAATATTTTGAAATTTTCAGATTTAAAATTAGTTGAATTTGGCTGACGCTGGTAAAGAATTGAATATTCTACTCTTTTTTTCTAGCTTGCCTGTTAGCATTATCAAGTTCGAATACTGACTACCTACTTTTTTTGAACATCTGGAACGGTACTTTTTTGGAACGAAAAGTCCATCGTGGCGAAATTTGGGAAACCGCCTATACATAGCCGATCACTCAAAATCATCTCTCGTTGGATGTTTGAATTAATTGAATATGAAGTTTGAAATAATTTTACTATTTCGATTCTTCCTAATAGTCCTAAAGTGTGTACCTAATTTAATCAGGTAGACATATCAATTTCGAACCCGAGAAACATCTGTGTACATATCATTTCTAAATGATTTACCAATGGGTCCAATTACGATAACATATTTGCTATCAAAATACCTAAAGATGAATTTCCGGAAACTATCTGAAAGTTCTTTTTTTTCTTTGAATTCATGGTAAAAGAACTGTTCCTATTATAACATTTGAGAAACTGGGAGTTATTGAAATGATCGGATATTCAGATCCTAGATCAAAAACGATTTTCTTTTTTCAGTTTCAACGCTGTTTGAAATTTCGATACAATAAGGGATGAAACTATTGTGAAGTTTCTAGAGCTTGTATTCATTTTTAAGTTTGACGTTAAACAAGCTTCCTCTGATAGAAATTGGTTCAATTTCTCATACCGACTCATTGTTTTTCAAAATCTACAGTACCACAATTTTTCAGAACTTATAAACTTGCAAGCTCCGTTTCATCACTTTTATTTATGAGCCTGTTCCATTATTCATCTGATGTATTTGAGTTAACAACCTCCACAGCTAAAATCCATTTTGGCAATTGTCTGCTACAGAAACATTTTACAAAACAAGAGTATTGCAAACTTTTTGTTTCAAACTAGTTGTAAGTTTCGTTACTGATTGGAACGTTATTAGAACTGCATGTTTTATAAAATTGGGGAAAAACATATTTCTTAAGAAGTTGGTAGAACAAATTTCAGTTTCGGTAATTCTGTAAATCTGTTTGCGTTTTTATTTTTTATTAGAAATTTCAAATTTGAAAACTCAATCTCACATCTTCTGCTATTTCATACTCAATCCGTCATCATTTTGCACTCGAAACTCTACTCAAACACGCAAAAAAGACAGAAACAAAAAGCTATCAGGTTACTCGAAATTCCCATAAAAAGAATAAAAAGAAGAGGACAAAAAGTAGAGATGTAGGTAATAGTGGATGGAGGGGGGATTATATGACGAAATGGCTCCAGAATTTATGAAGAGATTTGGAGAAAAGGATTATTTTTATCAACTCTTTTTTCCTTTTTTGATTTGTAGGTTTTGTGAACTGAAGTTCAGCTTGATCCGGGAAGAGTGGTGGATTAAGATTTGGATGATTTTTTTCGCTTTTTTATTCGGCAAACAAAATTTAATGTTGAAGTTCACTCATAGTGAGATTGAATTACGAACTCTTAAATTTGACCGACTTTTTAAATGACTTGAAACAGTTGACGCTGTATTTTTTAGTATGTCACCTGTGCTCAACCAAAATCCCTAACCACCCTTACCGTTTCTATATCATGTATTAACAGGTTCTCTGTCGAAGTTTCGATGATTTTATCGGTCCCCTTTCAAAGCGTTTCCCCTCACATGATGGGCTGAAAAAATTAGGCCATTTACATGTTATTGAGGAGGAAGGTAGAAGAAAAGATAACTGTTTCAGACAACGAGGAATTGGAAAGCTGTTAGACTGCATAAAGTTGTTTCACATTAAACGTATCGCTCGTTGTGATTAGTCTCTTCTTTATAATCTTTTGTTTTGAATTGTTTTGTAAAATGGAATCAAATTTCTACTGCTTCACCATGTCAGTATTCGGTTTTTCAAAATTACACATTCAATTTGATTACTCTGATGCCATTACTCAAATTATTGATGTTGAATTCAGAATGCTTTCCCATTTTTACAAAATTATTTGGAACTAGTCATCAATATTTAATTAAATGAAAACATCCACGTTGAAACGGTTCTTTTTTTTTAAATAAAAATACACAGTTTTGATATTTCTCACTCAAACTTCATAAATTTATAAGGGCAGTGCTGGAATACCCAATCACATAAACTTACTTGATTATATTGACAAAAAATTACAGCCCGGTAAACAAAGGAGTTAATGTCTCAAAAATTGATGAAGTGTTCCAAAAATTTACGTTTATTCGATTGTCGCGTCTGAAAGTGTGCCTTGTTTTTCAAATTCTGAGGTTTGATTTTCTCTATGATCTTTCTCACAAAAACACTTGTAACCAGTGTTTCTTGTCTGTTTCTGTTTCAAATAGTTTTGAAAAAGACCTTTACGGTTTTAGTAGTATTAGGAACAAACTTGACGAACAAAAATTACAATCTCGGAGAGAGATCAGTTGTGTTGATGTTAGGTTGCATTAGTGAAATTCATTAACGATTCATATTATTCTACCGTTTCAATACGTCTACTATTCAATACTCGGAGATTTCATTATCAGTCCTTAAACCCTAATAGTAAGTCCGTTAAACAACATCTTCAAAAATTGCATTTCAAATCAAAAACCGTTTCACTATTGTTTCAAGTCAGTCTTATTCCTCAAAAAAACTGCTTGTAAATCCTTAAGCTGGCTATCTCTTTTGCATAATGTTCCATATCTAGCTCTGATATTAAAACCATCCAAATACTCGTTGCCCATCGTAAGTGCACTTCCCTTCAATTCTAGACACCAGTTCAGGTTCAGCTTCTCCCCATTTTTCATATTTTTGTTCATCCAAAAAGTCATCTCCACTCTATTCGATTACTGAAACCTCTCCCCACCTCATCCAACAAAAAATCCCTTCCGGAAATTGAAATTCCCATCATCAACATCCACTCTTTCACCTGCTCTGTCTCATACCCCCTCTGATATGATCTCCCACTTTTCCCATTATTCCATTCCCAAGTAACTTCTGTTTTTTTTCTTCTTAACCTGCTGCTGTGTTCCACTTGAGATAATTGCTTTCGCCTTTGCTCACGAAGGAAGGAAACCACCTAAAATGGAAAAAAAAGTAAATAAAAGTTGACATTTTCTCTTTTTCGACTTCTTTTCCCAGCCTGGTGTGTCGTTGGCGCGTATTCGATCATGACTCTAGATCTTAACTTCGTACATAAATTACAGAAACTTATGTAATAGTTGAAACAACTTTTTTCGAAAAAAATTAATTTTTCTCAGTGACAAAAAAAAAGAACAAAGAGGTTTATTCTAGTCATTTCTAAAAGTATTTTAAAAAGTTAACAAGGGGAATGTCACCTCTCTTTCAAACACACAAATATTGTGTTGACTCACTCCTCTCCTCTCATTTTTGTGCCAAACCAAACCTCCTCTGGTTTCTTTCGTGTATTCAATTTTTGTGACTCGTTTCTGTCTTTTCATTTTTTATTTTCTCTTCCTCTGTTTTTTTTTGAGGAATGGTTTGGTATGTATGACTCTTCTAAAGGAATTCAAAGAAAGAGACTGTTTCTGGAGTTTGGTTTCTTTTGGGGACTTTTTATCTATCAGTTTGAGTTCTGTTTTCCAGTAAAAGTTACATATTTCACTGTATCGGCTATTAATTATGTGTTGTTTGATCTTCTTTTTATAACCGTTCTCTGATCTTAAAATTTTCCTGTATCAATGTTAGCTTAAAACTCATTTCTTCTTTCATCAATAGTATCAATAGTATCCCTTAGTCTTTACCTACCGTAAATCTCGTCCAAATGTTGATATGTAAGCAAATCCGAGTCGTCCTAGATGACTTGACTGACAACTATAAGTTAGCATTATTTTTTACACTATCAAATTTAGTATTTGAGTTTAGTCGATTATTGTCTTTTCAATAATTTCAATCGTTCAGTTTTTATTAAAGTCTTTGTTTCTGAAATATCATTCAAACAGTAATGCACGGTTCCTTACATTAGTTGAATGTTACTGAATAAAGTTGTTCTCCGTTCAAAAGTTTTCCCAAAGAACCTAAAAGATTTTGCATCTCGGACTCGGTTCATAGTTAGCCCAATACTTTTTTCCAAAAAATAGTTGAATTCATTCGTAAGTTTCAGTTTTTGTATTTTTTCTGTTTCAGTATGAACTTATTTTGAACACGGTAACATAAATTAGGATATTCGTTGCTCTCTCTCAAACAGTATCTACCTTTTTTCCGTTTCTCAGAAGTTGGGAATCCTACTGAAAAGTACAGAAATCAAACTGTTCAGTTTCAATGTTACTTGAACATGATCCGTTTATTTTTTAATGATTGCATGCTTGTTGGCAAAAGTTCTGTAAATTGAAATCAGACCGAACGCACTGAATCAATAACTTATCACTTAAGGATTATATAGTAAATTTAGTCTGTCCAAACCGCTCTCAACATTGTTTTTAAAATTTTTCTGTTTTTCTCATAGCACAAAAACCGAAAATGCCAAAATGCCAGAGTTTCAATACTACGTGGTCGAAATCACATTTAAAAAAGTGTTTTATTTAATCATGTCATGAAAAAGCTTGTTTTGATTCACCTAGCACAGTTTTCAAAGGCGTATGGCAGAGTTGCATGGAAGTGAAAATTTCTTATCCGGAAGTTGGAAGTCGGAAGTCGGATGTGAATTTCCTTATCCGGAAGTCGGAAGTTGGAAGTCGGAATCGAGTTTCCTTATCCGGAAGTCGGGAGTGAAAAAACGCTCGGAAGTCGGAATTTGGAAGTCGGAAGTCGGAAGTCGGAATTAGATTTTTTCTCAAACTTTCAAAAACTCCAAGAGAAAAATCATGAAATTCGCGAAAATCAGTGGAAAATTAGTTTTTGGCTGAAGAAAAGCCTATTTTCTGTCCTTTTAGAACATTTTTCCATGCATTTCTGCAAAATGCACTTTTCGAAAATTCCACAGTTATGGAATGACGGAAGTCGGAAGTAAAATTCCTTATCCGGAAGTCGGAAGTCGGAAGTCGGAAGGGCAAAAATGCCCGGAAGTCGGAAGTCGGAATTCCATGCAACTCTGGCGTATGCTCCTGAGCAAGCTTCGAAACTGCGTCGTCAAATTATTCTAACATAAGTTTAACATTTCCAAATAACAGGGCTGTTTTTGTGTTTTTTTAAAGATAAAACCGTCGGCAATAGAGGTGTTTTCTAACAAATATTTTACTTAAAACCAGAAACAGTAACTTGATATTTTCTATACTTCAATAATCCGTTGTTGACAGTTCTAACTTGAATAGATATATCCATTATCTCACATCACATAATTCAGACCAATTAGAATAGAACGAAATACAGTTTTTACAGGATTCGCAATACTAAATTTCCTAAAGTTGTGTTTTAAAAAAAATCATATTTCAGAATATAATTCTCAAATTGAGTTTTTATCCTGATTATTCACCATATTTGAGCAATTTTATCTGTTCCTTCCACATTTTTCAACCTAGAGAAAATAAAATACTTCTGTTTCGGTAACTGCGTAGATCAGGAATATTTCTTTCATGTGATTGTGATTGGTAATTGGTTGAAATCAGAAACACATAAAAGTCAGTGACGCGAATTCCAGAAACAATTTCCTCCTCAGTACCTTTGTATTTCTGTAGTAGCCATGTTCCTGTTAGAAATATTTTTCCCGTTTCAAATGCAGCATTCAACGTAACACTTCTTCCCTCTGCTAATGCTAACGGCATCCAGAATCCAAAAAGATAGATGCGTCAACGAAATTTTAAGTTTCCATTTGTCTAAATTCCCACCTGTTATCTAAGCCACCTATTTTCAGAAATTTTCATTTTTCATTACTCTGATTCTCTTCTCGTTTCTGGCGTTCCGTTAGCGCGTCTCCTATTCACACTAATCATCCCCTCATTCATTTCAGATCGATTCCCACGGGATTCGAATCCAAACTCTTCGAAATCCCCGACGATCCACACATCGTTTTTTGTTCCCTTTTTCCATATCGAAACGATGGCATTGTGGTGAGAGAGAACGAAAAGTGAAGAGAGACAAACGAATTGGCTGAGCAAATATTGGGAAGAGAAAGGAGAGCAGTCCGATATGGGTATGTTTAATATTATGTCTCGGTGTGCCAATGTTTTGTATACTTTAGTATTTTTATTTTGATGTTTCCTCCTTCTTCTTTTTGATCTTCATACTGTTTTGTGATAGCTTTTTTGAAAGGAAGAATGATAACGGTTTGAGGTTTAGGGTGTTAGGGGGGAACCTGATATTGGAGAACTTTTTCTAAACATGGATTCTGAATCTCTGATATACAAATTGAGTCAAGATTATGTTTGGCATATGTTTTCGGTTTCACCCACATCACTGTTATCATCATTTGCAGTAATTTAACGCTCACGCTAAAGTAAATGTAAGCAGTGTGTAAGTATCGATATGGCTTTCTCGATACTAGCCCATTTCGAGAAATTATCGAGAAATTTCCCGGGAAGTTGCATTTTGTCAAACAGTCTTGAAAGTATCGGGAAAGTATCGATAAAATTTAGCGGGAAATATCTCGAGAAATTTTTCGAGAAATGCATCGGGAAATTTCTCGAAGCGGTCTCGAAACCACACACTGGGTGTAAGATGGAACAAAAGTGTATTTCGAACTATCAAATTATTTTCAAAATCCACTGTTTCTTGCAGTTCTAATTTGATGGTTCTGTGTATTCTGATTGCTCTATCGTTGGTCAATCTTTCCCCATGCAGTTATTTCTAGATTCGGTAGAGCGAGATTGTAAAAACCTTTTATAATAGAAAATTCGAAGCAAATGAAAAATCCTACTGTTTCGAGTTGTAATAAAGATTAAAACATTTACAATACACGCATTTCGTTAAGACAAATGAGAGATGCCAATTGCAATTGGAATAAAGGGCGGAGCTTACTAGAACAAAAGTGAATTTCGAATAGACAATTCATTTTCAAAATCCTCTGTTTCTTCCAGTTCTAATTTTACGATTCTGTGTTTTCCGACTGCTCCAACGCTGCTCTGTTTTGGGCGATTTTTTTCTCATTTCTTGAAGATTAGAGCGTGATTGTAGAAAGTTTGCTCTTATAGTTGAAAATTAGAAGAAAGTAAAAAAATGCGTCTGTTTCAAATTGTATTTTTTTTAAAGTTTGTACAATCCATGTTAATCGGCGGATCTCTCTAAGTATCTTCTTTTTTGTTGTTTCGGAAAATTCTCATAAGTTACATGAATTACAATCTTTGGTTTGTTTTTTGCATTCATCATTTTTGAAAAGCCTCCTTGAAGTTTCAAGCGCCAGACAGCTGCTCCTAGGACCCCCTTATTAGAGTACACGTGCCCCCAGAGACGCAGACAGTGCAACACAGTCCAAATAGACATCGATAAGACGGTTTAGACTGTGAAAACAGAGGTAACACGGCGGAGGGAAAAAGGGGAGAAGCGAGTTTTACCACTTGGCAAACATTTAAGGGAAAAGGGCACTATCCATCACACATCGCTGAGGTCGACACCGGCCGATCGACCTCTATGACTCACTTTTTATGTATTTCGTTTCGTGGGAATATGGGGAAAATAGCTGAGAATAGTTTTTATTTCAGTAAATCTAACTTTTAGAAGAATCATGAAATATGGATTCCGAGATAAAGCAGACTGTTTCAGAGTTGTCATAAGTTGAGTCTGATTTAGCAGTTCACCAGTTATGCGATTTCCTTTTGGCTTTGGTACGAAACGAAAAGTCATGGATCGAATATTCCTTGTACTCAAAGTACTTATTTCTCGAAAATCTGAACCTGCTCATTTTAGTAAATTTCAGCTATTTCACAAAGTTTTCTTAAGTACGGACGAATTGTAGAATGACTTCTATCTTCCACTTTATTCTTCTCTATTGAATTTGAGTGTGCTATTAGTGAGATAACTGTGCTATCTTACCATTTTCTTCAGGACTGTAACAAACAATTCTCATTAAGCCGTATTTGTGGCGTTATTCCATCGAAACCATAAATTCTACTTTCCTAACTGAAAATCTCAATTACTTGTCTGTAATCTGAAACAGTAAAAGAATGGTTTTCCACTGTTTCACAGACTTTATATATAGTTTAGCTCCGTTGTATTGTATTTTGCATGGTTTTCGACATGATTTATTATAAATTCACAGTCTGTCGCGGGGGGATATTTAAGGCGCATGTAACTTGTTCGGATGGGTCTCGTAGTTGAAAGCATGAAAGCCCGTAGCAGAGTACGGTTTTTCACTCGGTTCAACTACGAGACCCATCCGAACAAATTACATGCGCTTTCCCCCCGGCGACAGACTCTTTATAATATCAAAAATTTATTTTCTGCAAACTTTCGAGATACATCACAGGCTGTCTTTGTCGTAGTGATTTAACAAAATCTAGAAACCTCGGATTCTCAATATTCTCCACTGTTTTACATTAGAGTTTAGTATGTGTTCCTGTATTTTTAGAATTGCTTCCAAATCTATGATGGAGAAATAATAGATACTGCATTTCGCTGCCAATAAAGTGCACAACTTTCACTGAATGCTGCAATAAATCACGTTTTATTTCGTTTCGTAGGAATGCGGACAAAATATCTGAGAATAGTAATTAATTCAGTAAATCTAATTTTTAGAAAAATCATGAAATATGGATTCCGAGATAGAGCAGACGGTTTCAAAGCTATCATAAATTGAGTTTGATTGCAATCCACTTTATTGATTTCGGTACGAGGTGAAAAAAATTTGAGTCAATATTCCTTGTACTCAATGTACTTATTTCTCGAAAATCTGAAACTGCTAATTTTAGCAATTTTCCAGTTTCCCACAGTTATTTTCAGTACTGCATTAACTCCAGATCTTGTTACTTCTCCTTCTAATTCTTCTCTACTGATCTTTAGTACGCTATCAGTGAGATAACTGTGCTCCCTAACGATTTCCTTCAGAACTGCGTCTATTCAGGAACCTTTATTTGTGGCGTTATTCCATCGAATGCATTATAATTTGTCTGAACAAACCACTTTCCCCTGTGAAAATCTCAATTACTTGTCTGTAATCTGTAGCATTCAAAAAATTTTTTCACTGTTCCCCTGACTTCCTATTTAGTTTAGCTCTTATGTATTTTGCTTTTTCTTCCACATTATAACCAAAAAATTTATTTCCTGTGAATTGTTCGATGCACATCACAAACTGAATCAAGTCCTTGTCGTGGTGACTTAGCAAAATCTTGAAACTAAGGGTTTTCAATATTTTCCACTGTTTTACATAAGAGTTTAGTAGTTGTAAATATATTTTACAATTGGTTCAAAAACAAATTCCATATCTCACGTCGGGAAATTTCTTATTTTCATACAAGCACGTCGTCTTCCATTTCTGACGATGAAATTGTTACTGCATTTAGCTCTCACAACTTTCACTGAATTCAGTAAAAAAATCTCCAACATTTCATATACACCTGAAACATGAAGACCATAATTTTTTAACGGTTCCACAATCTCCTTATGTTCACACAGCGTAATTTTTTTGTTGGTTATTTAAAATTATCAAATATCCACAAAAATCGTTTATTTACCATGCGATGACTCTTTATCCACACACAAACATCCATGATCAGATGGGGAAAAAATAACGAGAAGTTCAATTCATTTTGAAAAATTTTGTGGAAAAAGTTTGTACAGATGTCAGGAGATGAGCTCGTTTTTGATGACAGTTATTAGTTTTTCAATAATTGTGTGTCGTGTAGAAGGACTTGCACTGTATTTTATTTTAAACGGTTTCTGAAAACTGTCAAGTTATTGCTGGTCAAAAATAGTATTACTGTTATTCTAATTGTCTCATGAGTTCTCTGATGCTAAAGGACAGTAGGGCAATTAATTGATTGATTTTTCAATTTTTTAAACCCAATTACATTCATAAACATAACTCTAGAAATATATGTAACTTATTTGAAGCATTCATATTTTTACTGTTTTAAAAATACTGTAAGCCTAACTCGGTGTGTTTTTCAATAGTTTAGCAATCATGTTTATAAATAGGGTAATAATATTCTTATTTTTAACTATTTGAATTGCATCAAAGCAATTTTTCCGTCCTTGGAAGCACCGGTTTATTTATGCCTTATGTAGAATTAAATATCTGAAAACAATTTTGCTTTTATTAGCGCAGGCTGGCTTTTCCAAATGCGCTCTACCGAAATCCTCTTGTGAAATGAGCAATTTTTCTCTGTGTCTCTCGATTTTCCACGCTGTTTTTTTTAGTTGCGGTAGAGCGCGGCTGTAAAATCTATTTCGTTCTTACACTTGTTTTTCGATTATTGCCACCTGAGAGAAGCAAGAAATATGACAGTACTACTCTATGAGTTTAAGACAGAAGTTTCAAAGCTTTGTGAAACATGATTTTTTTCTGTTTTGAAATTCTTGTATCACTTTTCCCTATACTATCTATTTCTGATAGTGTGTCGGTCGTATCTAGAGCGTTCTAGAATATATAGTTTTAAAAACTGCGCACTATTAATATGAAATCTAAAACCCAATTTTATAATTTTCACACTCGTTGGCTTACCGTTGCTTTCCCTTACTAATTATTATTGATGAGATTCCGAAACATCTTTTTTATTTGGAACTCAAAACTAGAATCACTGTAAAACGGGGTATATAACTTACTGTTTCGGAATACTCTATTATTTTTTATCAATGTTGTACCAATTAGTCTATAGAATCCTATTGATGGTACTTATCTGTATCAAATCAAATTTAGCGATTAAGCTCATTTGTCAAGTTCTGGGACAAATACGTAGACTTGCGTTCCTCATAAATGTTTAATATCTCAAAGCTAGACACATCCTTGTCAAAACTTTGTGTCCATGTTTTCTTGAACACAAAATACGATTTCAACACAAACATAACTTAAAGTCACGTCACAAAAGAGAATTCGTGCTCTCCCGGAGCAACATCACTTGTCGCATCTTCCACGAATCAAATTGGTTTTTCCCGTCGTCCGTATCCTAGCAAAATGTCAGCCAACCAGCCGCCCCAAGCCTTTTCGGACGCATACTTTCACTTTTCACACCCGTGAATTCCCCGGAATTACTAAGTCTGTTATTTGTATTCTGTGATAATGAGCACCACTGAAGGCGGCTTTTCGAAAATAAAAGTTCGGAAATCGAAGAACAAGAAAAATAAGAAGATGAAGAAAACTTCGAAGATTCGGCCGGTAGGGACCATACCTGAAAAAAAGAAATCAGTGAAGTCGAAAGGCAAAAAATCCAAATCCAACACGCCGGACTCAACAACTTCCAAAAAGTCAAATACCTCCAAGAAATCCAAAATCTCAAAAGTTTCCAACAAATCGAAGATTTCCAAAAAGTCTCTGAAGGCCAAGATCCCACCGGAGAAAACGGAAGACGTGAGGAAGATGGATGACTTGAATCTGATTTTGGGACCGAATGGGCCAAGGGTTCGGAGAGGTAAGTACATAACATAGGGTAACACACTTTGAGGAATGAGTTTGGTATTTCTGGAAAGCGGAATATACGGACATTCTGAAGCTGTATCTCAATTCAAACTTTTTGGAAAATTGTAAAACTTGTGTTAATCGGTTCATTTTAATCACGGAATTCCTGTTTCTAACTTTTGACTTCCGCGAAAAAAGTTCAAAATAGTCAATGTGCATTGAAGACTGGAAAAAATAAAATATATTTGAAATACCGAAACTTTGAGAATCCAGAAACTGTTTCCATAATTTAAAGGACGTGAAGATACAGCAAGACAGCCTATATTCATTCTGTTTAGTTCAAAAGTCGTAGAGTTCTGGTAATTACTGTTTTATAAACTGTACATAATTTATCAATTCCTTTGATATCACTGCTGCTTGATTAGACGTGTCTACCTGTGACCAATATTCTGACTTCTCCATCATCCTACATATTTACGACTTTGATCCAAGCAGGTCTGAAAACAGTATGACTCGGTTTATTTTGATCTTATTACTACGGTATATTCTGCCCTAGAATGAAGTCCTGTTTCTAACTTCTGACTTCCGTGTAGAAACATTTTAAAGTCGATTATTAATAACGTTAGTAATTTCTCACACCAAAAATACAACTAAATTCGAAAAGCTGAAACCGTGAATGTCCGGAATCTGTATTCATGATTTGAAAGGCGTGACAATGAACTAAGAAAGACAAGAGTCCTGATAGTTACTGTTATATATTCTGCACATAATTTCTTCATTCCTTTACTATCACTGCTGGTTGATTATCCCTATTTACTTGTGACCTATACTCTGACTTCTCAACCATCCTACATATTTCCTTATAAATATTTCTTGCTCATTTTCTTTTCTATTTGCATTAATACTCGTCATACATATAAGCACTGACTATCATTTCATCGCTGACTCATCCGACTCTCTATATTATGTTGCCGAAATTTCGAGAGGTTGACTCACTTCTTGTGCTCTTTTCTCTGTGAGGTGTTTTTTGAACTGGGTAGTTGTAACCGCTATATGGATATTCTAAAGTTAAGAGTCCTATCGAAAAATTTTATTCAGTTTTAGCAAGACGTGATTACATGAAGTTTACCGCACAAAAATATTATACATCAGTTTCTCGTGAGGTGACTACTACAGGAAGCATTGTCAGTTCTCAAACTTGTTGTCAATGAACAATATTTGCCAAAAAACTTTTCCTTTCAAACAGTGTTTTTACTGTTTCCCATATTTTTTATGAACGAATTGACTTTGTGTTTGTAGTCACGCATCGACTTTTAAAACGATCTATTTAAAAAAAAGTTTAACACCATCTATTTTTTAATTGACTGACCACTTTTCCGAACAAAACAAAACACAAAATCGGAACTTTCCATGTCAACGGCATACTTATAAGTTTTCACTTATAATCCCTATGGTTTATGTAAATTGGCACCACCAGCCCCCTCCGACCCTCTCTCTCTCTCTTACTTTTCCTTTTCGTTTCACTTTATCCGATCGGAGGACTGTCATTGAGAGGGCAAATAGAATGAGATAGATACTCGTTAACTCACAACCCCCCAGCGAATCGATTATTTGTTTTGATATCACTGGTTTGGAACTTTTTATTTTTAAATATTGGGGGAACATTTTTGAAATTTTTTCGGCTTGGGGGTGGGGGTATTGACTTTTTTGTGTGGTTACTGTTTGCGTTAACTGTGTATCCCTGTTTTAGTGAAACACTTTCAAGACAACAACTAAACTTTCATATTCAAATCATTTAGCAAATTTAAATCAAGACATTTCAAAATATTTTGAAACCGTGTCAATTCGAAACCAAAATTTAAAAAAAAGAAACATTTTACAGATGTATACCTAGTTTTGAAACGTCTGGTTTTCAAATTTTTTTAACTGAAGTTCTGAAACGGTTTTTGTACATATGCTTCCGTACTTTGAAAAAAAACTGTTTTTGAGGCATACTCCCAACAATTCAGTGTTATGGACATTTGAAAACTGTCCGTTTTGAAACCGAGAAAATTTAATCCCGCTGCATTCAAAAGCTACAGTTTCGAAATTACCTAGTTCTGAATTGTCTGGTTGCCAGATGTCCCAAACTTTGCTATGAGCATAAATTTTTCAAATTTTCAAAAAAAATTATATTTCAAGTACTAATTTTGAATCTCGGCGTTCGATCCAATCCAATTTCGAAGAATCTTATCATTCCGTATTTTATTCTGCCTAAATACCTGTTTTCGAAACGTCCGGTTTCAAAATGTCCAGTAACAATTTCGAAGCCTTCTCTTAAACGTCTGTTTTAAGAATTTCAAAAAATAAAAACGATTGTTACTGATATCATGCCAACAGAAGAATCCCGTTTCATCATCATCATCATCATCTTATGTGTGACATTCGAAAAGTTTCCGCTTTGAAACAGTGAAAATTCAAACCTCTTACATTAAAAACCCGGGAACACCGTGGTTTTGAAACCTTTTAGTTTGAAATGTCTCGGTTCTGTAATGTCTGGTTGCGAGATGTCTTAAAAAATGATTTCTGTTTCAAATACTAATTTAGAATCTTGACGTTCGAACCAATCCAATCAAGAATCTCATTATCGCCGTATTTCATTCTGCCATTCACCCCATAACCTATGATTCAGTATTTGACCTACTTGATATCACTTTGTTTCCCAATTGACGCTTATTCGGTCAGTACTTATCAAACTCACAATTTGCGTCAAACAATGCACACCGTTTTTGAAAACGGAACATTTTAGTGATAGTGATAAGAGAGAGCGGTAACGGTGATGTCAAAATTTGTCAGCGGTTTTAAGAAATACTCATAAAGAAGGGCAATTTGGGTTTGGTTTAGTGAGCACCCTGTTATTTTCAAAATTCAGTATGAAAAAATCTTGTGTTTCAAGTTGTTATTGAGTAGCATTCATTGAAAATCGCTTTACTAGATGGCTTCGTTTTTTTTTTAGCTTTTCCTGAATGCTTCCACTTTCCTACCCAAAAACTATCCCATTCCTCTCGAAACATTTCATTTTTCCAAAATATTATATTCCCAAAAAATGGTGTTATCAATGAATCACCCTCCTCTTCTTTCACCACTCCACCTCCATCTCAATCTTTCTCTCCCTATCACTACATACACGTTGTTTCAGACAATGTACACGGGAGGGGTTAGTCACTTTTTTTTCCGTGCCATCGTTTTTGTGCATTGTCTTTTTTCGTACATTTGTACACTGCGTTTTTTTTCGTGTTTCACGTTGCACGTTTCTTGAAGGGGGAATCTTCGCTCTTAGTCGATCGATTAGAATAAGAAGAAGATAATATTAGGATAGGAATTATGTCAGCCAGATGTTGATCCGATACTTGAGACCAAAAATTGAAAATCTTGCCACATCCCAATTTATTCCCGTTTTTCGTAATACAGAACCGTTGGAATTTTCAAAGATCATATTCTAGATCCATAACTAAACAAGATATAGGACATTGACTTATTCGAGCTCGAACGATTTTTATTCGTTCCCTCTAGATGAGGGTCAATTTTTTAAAACTCTTAAACATTTATCTAATTTTTCTAATGTGAATAAACCATTTATCAAGCGATATGAACAACTGCTTTTTTGCATAAGTTACTGCTTAGAAACCGTGATGATTTTTTCTGAAATGTTTCTTACTGGTTTTAGTAGTCTTGAAGTTCCTAAAAATTGCATTTTCGATAATGTAACTGAGTTCCCTCTTACATTCTATGCTTTTAAAATATTGCATTCGGTTCCCAGAACTTCTCGAGTTGATATGACTATGAATCCCGAACATTCCTCATTTTTCAGCTCCCGTCGCACCGGTGTACTCACCGCCACAACAAGGATACAACGATAAACCGAGCGGTGAGTTTTCGAAATTTATTTTTTTTATATTATCGGTTGTAACGCCAAAGTCACCGAATTCAAACTTTCATGAAACAGAAAAAATATAATGTTTCTACTTTTTCGTAAAGAAGATAAGCCGGCTGGTCTGAACTTCATTATAATTAAAAACTAAGAAAATATATGACATCTAACTTTTCCAGAAGAAAAACCCACAAAATCCTCAAAAAGTGGTGGCGGAGGAGGAATGTTCAGTTGGTTACCATGTTGTGCAAGCACGTCAAAAGAGAAGAATGCACCAACAGAAAGGAGGTTACGAGCTAACGATAGGGAATACAATGCACAGTTTAAATATGCCGTGAGTTATTCCAAACCAAAGACTATGTACTGTTTCAAAAATACGACATAGCTGAAACATTAGAATGTTCATATTATTATGCTGGATCACTAATATTTTTTGCAGGACAACCTAATCAAGACGTCAAAATACAACATAATCACTTTCATTCCACAAAATTTATTTGAACAATTTCAACGGATAGCCAACTTTTATTTTTTAGTTTTGATGATATTACAGGTCAGTTCTCTCTCATCTTTTTGCCCTTATCAAAATTGTAATCTATTTCAGTTTATCCCACAAATCTCATCAATTTCATGGTATTCAACGGCGGTGCCTCTGGTGATAGTACTTGCATTTTCAGCGATTAAAGATGGATATGATGATGTGGTAAGTGACTGAACATTAAGGGGACGGCACACATTAGTAAGACTTTCAATTTCCTCTTTTTACCTGTTGCATAAACAGTATAAAAACTTTAACTAATTTTCCTTGTATTCTATTTTTAATATGAGTATTCCAGCAACGCCACGTGTCAGATCGAAATGTAAATGGACGAAAATCGTATGTGGTGAGAAATGGAAGTCTGTGCGAAGAGGATTGGAGTAATGTGAAAGTTGGAGATGTGATACGAATGATGAGTAATCAGTTTGTTGCTGTAAGTGCACCTTGTCAATTGTCGGAAAATAATATTAAGAAAATTTAATAGAGTGTCAGAAACACGAAACTTTAGTCATTCCGAAATCATTGGTAGACATTAGTTCTTCCGATGTTCTAGTTTTTTAAACATATATGAATCGAGTGTAACTTCCAAAAAACATCATTTATAATAGTTTTTGAAAAGCAATGCCCTCCCTTTAAAACATGTTATGTTTTTACAGTCATAGTCTTAATTTCGACAACAGAATTAAGGAAAATTTCTTTAAACACTATTTGAAAGACTCGAAACAGAAATTGTATTTAATTTTTTGTTTCTGTTTCTAAAGTTGACATTTTTTGAAAACGACTGCTTTCTAATCAAGGAAATATTTCAATATTACTATGTTTCAAATATTTTTTCTTATTTCATCAAGTTTCTGAAACATTTGTTTTTTCCGGTTTCAACACTACAACATTCAAAAATAACTTTTTCCAAACTTGTTTCGCTTTCGATTTTACCTAATTAAGGCCGATCTCCTATTACTATCCACATCCGAGCCCTATGGAGTGTGTTTCATTGAAACAATGGAATTGGATGGAGAGACAAATCTGAAGAATAGAGGAGCAATGTCATGTACTCAAGTGATGGGTGATGATTTGGATGGGATTACCAGGTTTGATGGTGAGTTGAGCATAAAAAACTAAAAATTGAATGAGAACTTTTACTGACCTCCAAAATCAAAAAGATCTGAAACGCGATAATTTTTTTGCAGGCGAAGTCGTATGTGAACCACCAAACAACAAATTGGATAAATTTCAAGGAAAGCTGATATGGAACAACCAGGAATACGGCATCACTAATGACAATATTCTGTTGAGAGGATGTATTTTGAAGAACACGAGATGGTTAGTTTTGCCAAAATCAAAGTAACACGGCTCAAATGCTTTATTTTTTCTAAACTTCCTGAAACCGACAAAAGTTTATTTCCAGGTGTTACGGAGTCGTCGTGTTCGCTGGAAAAGATACAAAACTAATGATGAACAGTGGAAAGACAAAGTTCAAGAGGACATCTCTCGATCGATTTCTCAATATTCTTATCGTCGGAATCGTGTTATTTCTGATTGCAATGTGCCTCATCTGCACTATTTTGTGTGCTGTTTGGGAGTATCAGACAGGAAGATATTTCACTGTTTACTTGCCATGGGACGATGTTGTGCCGAATCCAGAGCAGAGAGGTAAGAATTGTTTTGGAATAGATTGGTAGCCTAGCTGGTTACACTTTTGAACTTAAAATTACTGCATGTTTCAATAAAAAATAGAGTTTTTAACAGTCTCGATACTAATACCACTTCTTCTTCAGGTGGCCGTCAAATCGCCCTGATCGCCTTCCTCCAATTCTTCTCCTATGTCATTTTACTCAATACAGTCGTGCCTATTTCTCTTTACGTCTCCGTAGAAATCATCCGATTCATCCATTCCCTTTGGATCAATTATGACACCAAAATGTATTACGAAAATGGAGAAAAAAGTGTTCCAGCCAAGGCACATACCACGACGTTGAATGAGGAGTTGGGACAGGTTGGTTTGAAAATGAGATGGGATATATTTTCGATTGATTGATTTTTCTTTGCAGGTACAATATGTGTTCAGTGACAAGACGGGAACGTTGACACAGAATATTATGACTTTTAATAAGGTGAGAATTATTGCGCAATGTGATCATGAATACAGAAGTCTAGTCTAAATTTAAAACTTTTTGAAACAGAAAATTGTTGTATTCTTAATAATTTGTATTTTCAGTGTACCATCAATGGAATATCGTATGGAGATGTTTATGATAACAAAGGAGAAATTGTGGAGCCAAGTGATGTAAGTGATTTTTCATTAACCTTAACTTTTAATCACGTAAATGACTTGAGCCTGACTTCAATGAATCAGATTCTTTTCAAAAAATTCATACCCTTTATAGCGCACCCCGTCGCTCGACTTTTCCTGGAATTCCTCTTCTGAATCCACTTTTAAATTTTACGACAAAAACCTGATGGACGCCACGAAACGCCAAGTGCAAGAGATCGATTTATTCTGGAGACTTCTCGCCTTGTGTCATACTGTAATGCCAGAAAGAGACAAAGGACAACTCGTGTATCAAGCACAGTCTCCAGATGAACACGCTCTGACGTCGGCTGCCAGAAATTTCGGATATGTATTCAGAGCGAGAACACCGCAGAGCATAACGATTGAGGTGATGGGCAAGGAGGAGACGCATGATTTGTTGTCGATTCTGGATTTCAATAATGATAGAAAAAGGATGTCGGTTATTGTGAGAGGATCGGATGGGAAGATTCGATTGTATTGTAAAGGAGCAGACATGATGATTATGCAGAGGATACATGTGAGTATTGATTGAAGTTTTGATTATGCTATAATGCTTGTAAAAAAATACGAATATTGAAGAAGCAAAACAATTTTAAATCTAACAGAGATGAAACAGGAGTATGAGGTACCGTTTCTATTAGTGCAAATAGTATTTTTCAAGCCCAAACTCTCTGAAATTGATAAGAATCGCCAAAAAGCATACTTGTCAAAGCCCGGCCCGGTCCGGGAAGGTCCGAAGGCCCGAAGGCCCGGCTTCAAAAAATGAACCAATTTTTTAAAACATTTTTTTTTCGATTTTTCATCGAAAATGTCAACATTTGTGATGATTTTTCAGAGTTTCTTCTAGTTTTGAATGATTGTCAAAAACTTGGCTTTTTCGCGAAAAAAATCAAAAATTTTGAAAATTTTGAGTAACAAATGGAGTGCCCGTGTTCGATTCATTAGACTAAACTCCATATATGAATCAGTAAATTTTCACGAGCCTCAACTCTCCACCTATTCCAGCCCTCAACATCTCAAATCATGCGAACTTCTACCAACACTCATCTCGCCGACTTTGCAAACATCGGCCTGAGAACTCTCTGTCTTGCTTATAAAGACATCGACCCCGGATACTTTTCTGATTGGGAAGAGAGAGTGAAGAAGGCAGGGACAGCCATGCAGAACAGAGAGGCTGGAATCGATGCGTTGTATGAAGAGATGGAGAGAGATTTGATATTGATTGGAGCGACTGCGATTGAAGATAAACTACAGGATGGGGTACCCGAGGCGATTGCGAGACTTTCAGAAGCCAATATCAAGATTTGGGTGCTGACTGGTGATAAGACGGTAAGAATGTTTTAGAAAAAACGTCTTACATAATGATGTCTGTACATAATTTCATATTGATGTGAGCTTCTTGAAACCGTATTATTTCAGGAAACAGCCATCAACATTGCCTATTCCTGCCGTCTTCTTACCGATGAAACCAAAGAAATTGTTGTTGTTGATGGGCAAACAGAATCAGAAGTTGAAGTTCAGTTGAAGGATACAAGGAACACTTTCGAGCAGATTTTGGCATTGGTATGTTTTTGATTCATATCTATGGATTGGGAGAACGGCATCTGATAGTTAGGGAATTTTCCTCCAAGTAGAGTCAGTGAAACAGAAAATAGTTATGATACACTGAGAGTCATACGTTTCGAAATTTCTGCTTTTGGAGCGACTCAGAATTTTTCAAAAAACAACATTTGAGAAACGCGGTCCAAAAGAGTTTCGACGTTCCGAAGAAGTCGACACATATATAAATGAGATAATCCATCTGTTAGATTCAATGGAGAAATCAACAACGGTTTGCAACTGAAATCGCATGCCTAAAAAATACTAAAATTTATATCATGTTTGGCTGAATTTTGAATTTCGCATGCTGTTTCAGTTGCCTATCAAAAAATTAATGTGAAAATGAACTCTGATTATTTAGCTCTTTTTTTTCAGCCATCACCTGGAGGAGTAGGATCAAAACCACGAATTGAGATAGAAACGATTCATGAAGACTCGGATATTGTATCGTCTGCAAGGAGTATGGATAGTGAGTTTTCAGTCTTGGGAGCCAAAAAACCAAAATTTTAATTTTCCAGGAAACATAGTGACACCTGATCTGAAATCCGCAGAAATGGCTGAACAAGATAGTGGTGGCGTTGCGTTGGTTATCAACGGAGATTCTCTGGCATTCGCTTTGGGACCGAGATTGGAACGCACGTTTTTGGAGGTGGCTTGTATGTGTAATGTAAGTTTGATTTCTCTGAATTCATTCAATTGGAAATTATCAAATCAACCAAAATTTCAAAACCCTATGCAACAGTAAAATTTTTTTTAATTCTGAAACATTTGCAGGCCGTGATCTGTTGCCGTGTGACTCCACTCCAAAAAGCGCAAGTGGTTGATCTGGTGAAAAGAAACAAGAAAGCAGTGACTTTATCGATTGGAGATGGGGCGAATGATGTCAGTATGATCAAGACAGCTCATATTGGAGTTGGTATTTCAGGTGAGCAAGCTAGAAGATTTCTGGAACATCATAGAGAAATGTCAGGCAGAAAACACAACTTCTGAAACTGAAAAAAAACTGTTTTGTTTTCTAACTAAATTATGTATAAACCATACAGAACAAAAATAGAGCTTCATTTTTGTAGTTGACAATATTTTTTTACTTACACTCCCTAGAGCGTTATGGTCATTTTAAGACGTCAGCTCAAAATTGCATTATTTTGCACGGAAATGGGTCGATTTGACGAGAAAATCACTTCGTCAATTCGTAACTTGTAAGGACGTGAAAAAAAACTACAAACAAGTGTTCAACTACAAAAATGGACCTCTACCTTTGTTCAATATGAACCATTGAAAGTTTTGTTTTGATCTGTGATACCGTAACACCATCTCAAAGTTGAACATTTTCAACGGAAACTTCATACAACCCTATTAGAGTAATTTTATGACGTAAACGAAACTTCTGAAACTGAAAAACAATTTTCTTGATATATTTGTTACTCAATCTCAAACCTTTCAGGCCAGGAAGGAATGCAAGCAGTCCTTGCCTCCGACTACTCGATTGGACAATTCAAATACCTCGAACGTCTTCTTCTCGTCCACGGAAGATGGTCTTACATCCGAATGGCCAAATTCCTTCGCTACTTTTTCTACAAGAATTTTGCCTTTACCCTCACCATGTTCTGGTATTCATTCTTCTGTGGATACTCTGCTCAAACTGTGTTCGACGCCATCTTGATCGCTTGCTACAATCTTTTCTTCACTGCTCTTCCTGTATTAGCAATGGGATCATTGGATCAAGATGTGGATGATCATTACTCATTGAGATATCCAAAGTTGTATCTTCCGGGACAGTTCAATCTTTTCTTCAACATGCGGATTTTCATCTACTCGGTACTTCATGGAATGTTCAGTTCTCTTGTGATATTCTTTATTCCATATGGAGCGTTTTATAACGCAGCTGCGTCGTCTGGAAAGGATTTGGATGATTATTCATCACTTGCGTTCACTACGTTCACAGCGTTGGTGGTGGTGGTTACTGGACAAGTGAGTATGGGGTTGATTTTTTTCTGAAAAGATGAGTCATACAGTGAGCATCTTCTGAGTGTTTCCCTAACATCACCCATCTGAAACTGCAAATTATCCCTAATTGTATATCTATTTCCAGATAGCCTTCGACACAGCCTACTGGACCGCCATCTCCCATTTTGTCATCTGGGGATCCCTGGTCCTCTATTTCTTCGTCTGCTTCCTCCTCTACGAATGGCTCCCTGTGTCCTGGATTGTCAAAACATCGTCTTCCATTTCATTCGGTGTCGTTTATCGGACAATGGTCACTCCGCACTTCTGGTTCTCTCTTCTCATGGTTTCTGTTGTTTTGCTCCTTCCAGTGATGCTCAACAGATTCTTCTGGTTGGATACTCATCCATCATTCGCCGATAGGCTGAGAATTCGCAGGAAAATGGGCAAGAAGCCGTCGACTAAGGATGATAAGAAGTTAGTTTTCAGTTTCAAATACATTAGTTCTTCAGAAACCTTTACATGAAAATCAATTGGTATCTAATATTTATTTCAGAACCGCCTTCAAACGTACCGCTGCCACACGTCGGAGTGTCCGTGGATCCCTACGAAGTGGATATGCATTCTCTCATTCTCAAGGATTCGGAGAACTCATTCTCAAAGGAAAACTGTTCAAAAATGTGGAGAATTTGCGTGGAAAGAACAATTCTGGTTCGAAGATCCACCCGACTTCTGATGATTATCAACCGATTCTTGTTTCGAGTGTACCAGAGGTTAGATCATGACGAAATCCGAGTAATAAGATTGATAGTTGAGAATTTGTGGTATACGAAGCATCTCTAATGCAAATAATTTTATTAACTTATCAACTTTTGGAAACAGAAAAAATTTGAAAAAGTACTCAACTTTTTCACGACTTCGGATCATATAGGCTTAAAAATCAACGATTCAACACCCGGTTAGAATTGTTTAAAACTTCACAATTATAAGATCAATTAAAAACGGATTAGAAACAATTTACAGAGTTTTCGGGAAGTGAAACATTCTTATCTAGAAGTCGGAATCCGGCAGTGGGAAGTAAAAACCCCGAAGTCGGAAGTACAAAATGGATTTTAAATCACTGGTCAAATTCAAAATTTTCGAAAACTAGGATCTCAAATTTTAAAGAAACCAGTGAAACATAGATTTTTTAAATTACTAGTTAGGAAGAGCTCGACAGCTGCCCTCCAATATCATTTTTGTCACAAACGTTTAATAATGGAGAGTTATTATACCCGCATCAACAAGTTTATTCTATTAACAACTTTTTATAACAGACAAAATTCTAAGGCTTAATAAGATTTAAAACCCCAATATTCTCTGTTTCCAAATCAACTTATTCCCTGCTTAAAATACAAATTCTGCTAATGAGCAGTTGTTTTCAAAAATCAAAACTCAACTCCCTCAATATTTCAGAGTAGCGAAGGCTCCTCATCAGGCGCCCCTTCAATGCATCTTCCAATTGGAAAACACCCTGAAAACGTACCTCATACATTGAATGTAAATACTGAAGACTGGTAAGTTCTATCTTTTTTGAAATCTCGAGCACTGCTTCACTTCTTCTATTCTTCTCAACCTAGATCTAGTCAGAGTGTGAACACTTCTTCTCACTTCTACAAACCTACAGTAATCCAACTACCGTATCTCTATCGTGTCGTAACCCGTATCGTGTGTCATTTTTCACAGGTCTCACTCCGATTTCCGACCGTCTTACGCCAAGGAGCCATCACCTCTACAGGGTACAGTAATACGTGGAGATGGGCGGAGACAAAGAGCCATTTCACGGGAAACTCAGGTATAATATGGAGCCAAAAACAGTGTGCATTTCTATCCCGATGATCGCCGCTTTGTGATAAATTCTTTCGTTTTATTTGTTGTGTGTGATCTTTTTTTTAAATCAAAATTGACATTTTTTCTCGGTTTGTGTGATTCCTATGAGAGATGGCCTAACTTCAGAAAACTAGTCCATCTCTTTTTATATTTATTCACTTCTCTTTTTTTGACCTACCGTAGTCTTTCGATCTCAACGTTGTGCAGTGTGCTTTCCGCTTTTTTCTTCTCAACCCTTTGTGCTTTCAACCAATTTTCTGTTTGTTATTTATTTTAATTTATTAATTTTCATAATAAAATCAATTAATATCATCCAAATTATAAAAATAATTTTAATACAGGCCGAAGAACAACCAGACGTGATCATTGAGCATCTCTAGCTCCAAGCTAATTAACTCATAATTCTCTTTATTTTTCCCTGCATTTAAATAATAATACCAATGTCTTTTTCTCCCCGTTTGTAGGCACCGGTTTAGGCTGAAATTGTTGAAATTTCATTGGGTTTTCTCTTTTGCTGTAATTATCTTTTCCTTTCTTCCTTTTTTCAATTTGTTTCTGTGGTAATCGCTGAAAAATTGTGATTGATATCAAATGGGTATGCTATGATGTATTCGTGTAAATTCATTGAATAAATATTTTATTCTATATAAAATGTCCTTCTTTTTTCAAATTAGTTTTTTGTGTTTCTCGCTTCGCATAATTTTTTGAACCATTGGAATAAAAATAATGAACGGTTCTTTTTGTGTTCGTGAAGCTTTAACATGACTAACTTCTCTCTGAACATTCTAAATGTCAACAATCTTTGATTTGGTCGAATTTTTAAACCAAAAAATTTCCGCCTGATACTCCCACAGTTAGTGAGCGAATTAACATTTTCGTTGTCTTGCGCATATCTTACAGTCATAAAACCGTAGATTTCTCTGAAGTGTCTATTCAGTTTTTGAAATTACCACAACAAAAATACAGCCATAAACCGAGCGGTGAGTTTTCAAAGTATTGCAGGTATAAATAAAAAATTTTCTTTAAATGGTTGTAACCTCAAAGTCATTTAATTCACAATTGCATGAAACAGAAAAAAATTTGCTGTTTCTACTTTTGTCATGTTCTGTAAAAAATATACATAAATAGGTTTGGACTTCATTATGACAAAAACTGGGAAAATGCATCTGACTTTTCCAGAAGAAAAACCCACAAAATCCTCAAAAAGTGGTGGCGGAGGAGGAATGTTCAGTTGGTTACCATGTTGTGCAAGCACGTCAAAAGAGAAGAATGCACCAACAGAAAGGATGTTACGAGCTAACGATAGGGAAATACTTGTAACGGATAAACCAGTCGGTTTTGCAATTAAAATACTTACTAATATTTTGAGATATCTTCAGACAGTTATTTTTTTCCATTTTCGAATGTTTATTTAGGACTTTGTATGAATAAAACATTTTTTCTATCTAATACACCGTATGAATAACTGGCTTCTCGCATATCGAACCGTTTCGAAACCGAAATTTTCTCTAAAATGTTTCTTACTGTTTTTAGTAGTGTTGAAGTTCCTAAATATTTCATTTTCGATAATGTAACAGAGTTCCCCCTTCATTCTATGCTTTTAAAATACTCCATCCGGTTCCCAGAACTTCTCGAGTTCATAAGGCTATGAAACCCTAACATTCCTCATTTTTCAGCTCCCGTCGCACCGGTGTACTCACCGCCACAACAAGGATACAACGATAAACCGAGCGGTGAGTTTTATTTTAATTTATTTTATCAATAGTATCGGTTGTAACCCAAAAGTCAACGAATTCAAAACTTCTTAAAACAGAAAGAATAAGATTTTTTCACTTTTTCGTAAAAACGATTAATCGACAAATCTGAACTTCATTATAATAAAAACTAAGAAAATATATGGCATCTAAATAACTTTTCCAGAAGAAAAACCCACAAAATCCTCAAAAAGTGGTGGCGGAGGAGGAATGTTCAGTTGGTTACCATGTTGTGCAAGCACGTCAAAAGAGAAGAATGCGCCAACAGAAAGGAGGTTACGAGCTAACGATAGGGAATACAATGCACAGTTTAAATATGCCGTGAGTTACTTTGAACCCAATCCTGTTTCTAGAATATGACATAGCTGAAACATTAGAATGTTTATTACTATATAATAACCACCTTTGTTTCAGGACAACCTAATCAAGACGTCAAAATACAACATAATCACTTTCATTCCACAAAATTTATTAGAACAATTTCAACGGATAGCCAACTTTTATTTTTTAGTTTTGATGATATTACAGGTCAGTTTCTCTCTTTTTCTTTGTCCCTATCAAAATTGTAATCTATTTCAGTTTATCCCACAAATCTCATCAATTTCATGGTATTCAACGGCGGTGCCTCTGGTGATAGTACTCGCATTTTCAGCGATTAAAGATGGATATGATGATGTGGTAAGTTAAGGAGACGGCACACATTAATAAGACTTTCAATTTCCTATTTTTACCTGTTGCATAAACAGTATAAAAGTTGCAATTCTTTTCACTCCTATTATGTCTTGAAATTAATTCTGAATAATTCCAGCAACGCCACGTGTCAGATCGAAATGTAAATGGACGAAAATCGTATGTGGTGAGGAATGGAAGTCTGTGTGAAGAGGATTGGAGTAATGTGAAAGTTGGAGATGTGATACGAATGATGAGTAATCAGTTTGTTGCTGTAAGTCCTAAAGTGTACACCTTGCGAATTGTCGAAAAAGAATAGTTAGAAAATTTTTTTTTTTTTTTTTTTTTGAAAATTCCAACGACACTTTTTGTAACGAATTTTAGAAAAGCAATGTCCCCCCTTTAGGACATCTGAGCCATTGTTTCAATTGCTATTCCAGAATCAGAAGACAATTTTTTCAAGCACTATTTAAAAAATTCGAAACAGAAATTGTGGTAAATTGTTTTTCGCCTCTGTTTCTAAGACATTTTTTGAAAATGAATGCTTTCTAATCATAGAAATAATTCAAATTTACTATGTTTCAAATATTTTTCTGATTTCATCAAGTTTCTGAAGCATTTTTTTCCGGTTTCAACACTACAAAATTAAAAATAACTTTTTCCAAACTTGTTTCTCTGTTTCTCTATTCATTTTATCTATTTCAGGCCGATCTCCTATTACTCTCCACATCCGAGCCCTATGGAGTATGTTTCATTGAAACAATGGAATTGGATGGAGAGACAAATCTGAAGAATAGAGGAGCAATGTCATGTACTCAAGTGATGGGTGATGATTTGGATGGGATTACCAGGTTTGATGGTGAGTTGAGAATAGTACAAATGGTAACACCTGCAAATGGAATGAGAACTTTTACTGACCTCCAAAATCAAAAAGATCTGAAACGCAATAATTTTTTGCAGGCGAAGTTGTATGTGAACCACCAAACAACAAATTGGATAAATTTCAAGGAAAATTGATATGGAACAACCAGGAATACGGTATCACGAATGACAATATTCTGTTGAGAGGATGTATTCTGAAGAACACTAGATGGTTAGTTCTGATAGTAACACGGCTCAATGATTTATTTTTTTCTAAACTTCCTGAAACCGACAAAAGTTTATTTCCAGGTGCTACGGAGTCGTCGTGTTCGCTGGAAAAGACACAAAATTGATGATGAACAGTGGAAAGACAAAGTTCAAGAGGACATCTCTCGATCGATTTCTCAATATTCTTATCGTCGGAATCGTGTTGTTTCTGATTGCAATGTGCCTCATCTGCACTATTTTGTGTGCTGTTTGGGAGTATCAGACTGGAAGATATTTCACCGTTTACTTGCCTTGGGACGATGTTGTGCCGAATCCCGAGCAGAGAGGTTAGTCATGTTTTGTGAAAGATTTGTGGCCTAGAGAATTTACTGATCATTATTGAGCTCTGCCTCTCCGGTGACATGGTTTTAGATTTGAAAGTTAAGATCACTATTTACATGTTTCAATAAAAACGTAAAAATGACATAATTTTTAAAAAACAGTCTCCACACGAATACCACTTTTTAGGTGGTCGTCAAATCGCCCTGATCGCCTTCCTCCAATTCTTCTCCTATGTCATTTTACTCAATACAGTCGTGCCTATTTCTCTATACGTGTCTGTAGAAATCATCCGATTCATTCATTCCCTTTGGATCAATTATGACACCAAAATGTATTATGAAAATGGAGAGAAAAGTGTTCCAGCCAAGGTACATACAACGACGTTGAATGAGGAGTTGGGACAGGTTGGTTTGAAAATGAGATGGGATATATTTTCGATCGATCGATTATTTTTCAGGTGCAATATGTGTTCAGTGACAAGACGGGAACGTTGACACAGAATATTATGACTTTTAATAAGGTGAGACTCCCTTTGACAGATCATGAATGCAGAGTTCTAGTCTAAATTTAAAACTTTTTGAAACAAAATTGTTGTATTCTTAATAATTTGTATTTTCAGTGTACCATCAATGGAATATCGTATGGAGATGTTTATGATAACAAAGGAGAAATTGTGGAGCCAAGTGATGTAAGTGATTTTTCATTGAATTTAACTTCTAATCACATAAATGTGTTGGGCCTGCCTATCTAATTTCAATGAATCCGACTATTTTATTTTCAAAACTTTATTCTCTTTATAGCGCACCCCGTCTCTCGACTTCTCCTGGAACTCCTCCTCTGAATCCACCTTCAAATTTTACGACAAAAACCTGATGGACGCCACGAAACGTCAAGTGCAAGAGATCGATTTATTCTGGAGACTTCTCGCCCTGTGTCATACTGTAATGCCAGAAAGAGACAAAGGACAACTCGTGTATCAAGCACAGTCTCCAGATGAACATGCTCTGACGTCGGCTGCCAGAAATTTCGGATATGTATTCAGAGCGAGAACACCGCAGAGTATAACGATTGAGGTGATGGGCAAGGAGGAGACGCATGATTTGTTGTCGATTCTGGATTTCAATAATGATAGAAAAATGATGTCGGTTATAGTGAGAGGATCGGATGGAAAGATTCGGTTGTATTGTAAAGGAGCCGATATGATGATTATGCAGAGGATACATGTGAGTATTGATTGAAGTGTTGATTATGCTATAATGCTTGTAAAAAAAATACGAATATTGAAGAAGCAAAACAATTTTAAATCTAACAGAGATGAAACAGGAGTATGAGGTACCGTTTCTATTAGTGCAAATAGTATTTTTCAAGCCCAAGCCCCCGAGTATAATGTTCTTTTGAAACTATATGACCATTGAAGAAGTAAAAAAAAATTAAATGTAAAAGAGATAAAACAGTAGTATAAGGTTTATATTACTTCAACTAGAATTTGTTATGACCTAATTCTCTGAAATTTATAAGAATTGCCAAAAAGCATACATGTCAAAGTCCGGCCCGGGAAGGCCCGAAGTCTTCAAAAAATGAACCAATTTTTTTCGAAAATTTGGCTTTTTCGCGTAAAAAATTCCAGCCTTGACAAGCATGCCAAAAAAGAATTGTTAGTGACTTATAATACGAGCGCACTAATCAAGTGTAGATATTTCCGGAAAACAAAATGATATAAGAACCCTCCAATTTGAAAATTTTCAATTCTCGAGGCAAATATCAAAAAAGTCGCTGAATTCTGTACTTTTTCAGATTTTTGGGAAATGTGAGAAAGACGCTATTTTTTGTCTCAAAATGCTCAGATACACAGAACATTTGGTTTAAAATAGTTTCTGTCCATTAAGGGCTTTTTTTCAAAATATTTTAAAGTTACAGCTTTTATTGAATGCTTTATTTATCTCACAGTTTAGATATGCAAAAATTTATTTAGGTTAATTGATGAAATAATCAACAAAAAAGTAGACAAGACCAAATCCAAGGGACAGATTTCAACTCAGTTGAACTCTGCCCATCCATGGGGACACGCGAAAATTGAGATTTTACATTTGAAAGATTTCAACTTCGTTGAATTCTGTCTTTCCAACATAATAGGAAAGGTCACGCGAGTAAAATGATTTTGTAACTAGGATGATTCTCTCGGTTGAACTTCGTCTAGCACATCCAGAATTGCAGCAATCATGTCTGGAAAATTCATAGTTCTTCTCGAGACCAGGCTCTTTTCTTACCTGTCTGAGTATACATAAGCATAACATCTCACGCTTCTCTCAAAAATGCCCATTTGTTCATCACATCAACATGTACTTGTGATAATCTGTAAAAACTAGTTTTTCAGGGAATAAGGAAACTTACCGGGTTTGTAGAATGCAATGTATCTGTATCCTCTTTGAAAAAAATCTGATAGCAACCAAAAACTACAATTTTTTTTCTTTTCCTTGAAAATGAATTTTACGTTACGTTGGCAAAATATTTTCCAGATTCGTACTGTACTTTAAAAAAGCCATGTGAGAAACCCGTGGAAAATGTTTAAATATTGCCAACGTAACGTAAAATTCATTTTCAAGGAAAAGAAAAAAAATTGTAGTTTTTGGTTGCTATCAGATTTTTTTCAAAGAGGATACAGATACATTGCATTCTACAAACCCGGTAAGTTTCCTTATTCCCTGAAAAACTAGTTTTTACAGATTATCACAAGTACATGTTGATGTGATGAACAAATGGGCATTTTTGAGAGAAGCGTGAGATGTTATGCTTATGTATACTCAGACAGGTAAGAAAAGAGCCTGGTCTCGAGAAGAACTATGAATTTTCCAGACATGATTGCTGCAATTCTGGATGTGCTAGACGAAGTTCAACCGAGAGAATCATCCTAGTTACAAAATCATTTTACTCGCGTGACCTTTCCTATTATGTTGGAAAGACAGAATTCAACGAAGTTGAAATCTTTCAAATGTAAAATCTCAATTTTCGCGTGTCCCCATGGATGGGCAGAGTTCAACTGAGTTGAAATCTGTCCCTTGGATTTGGTCTTGTCTACTTTTTTGTTGATTATTTCATTAATTAACCTAAATAAATTTTTGCATATCTAAACTGTGTAATAAAAGCTATAGCAGAAAAAAATTTCAAAAATTATGTTCTTCAAGCTGATATCAGACATTAAATCTTGGTTTTATCTTAATAGCCAAAGTTTTGTACGACTTGTCAGAAATCAGTTAAAAATTTTGGGATTGAGGCAAAACTGTTGAAAAAGAACAGAATTTATCGACTTTTTTGATATTTGCCTCGAGAATTGAAAATTTTCAAATTGGAGGGTTTTTATATCACAAACAATCAACTGCCCGTGTTATATAAATTGGACTAAACTCCATATGTGAATCTGTAAATTTTCACAACCCTCAACTCTCCCCTATTCCAGCCCTCAACATCTCAAATCATGCGAACTTCTACCAACACTCATCTCGCCGACTTTGCAAACATCGGCCTGAGAACTCTTTGTCTTGCTTATAAAGACATCGACCCCGGATACTTTTCTGATTGGGAAGAACGAGTGAAGAAGGCAGGAACAGCAATGCAGAACAGAGAGGCTGGAATCGATGCGTTGTATGAAGAGATGGAGAGAGATTTGATATTGATTGGAGCGACTGCGATTGAAGATAAACTACAGGATGGGGTACCCGAGGCGATTGCGAGACTTTCAGAAGCCAATATCAAGATTTGGGTGCTGACTGGTGATAAGACGGTAAGAATGTTTTAGAAAAAACGTCTTACATAATGATGTCTGTACATAATTTCATATTGATGTGAGCTTCTTGAAACCGTATTATTTCAGGAAACAGCCATCAACATTGCCTATTCCTGCCGTCTTCTTACCGATGAAACCAAAGAAATTGTTGTTGTTGATGGGCAAACAGAATCAGAAGTTGAAGTTCAGTTGAAGGATACAAGGAACACTTTCGAGCAGATTTTGGCATTGGTATGTTTTTGATTCATATCTATGGATAGCTAAAAAGGCATCTGATAGCTAGGGAGATTTCCTTCGAGTAGAGTCAGTGAAACAGAAATTATATTGATGAGCAGTCAGAGAACAAAATCTGTTCGAGTGGCTCAGATTTTTTTCAAAAAATTAATTTTGAGAAACGCGATCCGAAAGAGTTTCGACGTTCCGATGAAGTCGACACGTATATAAATGAGATAATCCAACTGTTAGATTCAATGGAGAAATCAACAACGGTTTGCAACTGAAATCGCATGCCTAAAAAATACTAAAAATTATATCATGTTTGGCTGAATTTTGAATTTCGCATGCTGTTTCAGTTGCCTATTAAAAAAAGTTACTTTTTTTTTAATTTGAATGTTACAAAAATCCTTTTTTAGCCATCACCTGGAGGAGTAGGATCAAAACCACGAATTGAGATAGAAACGATTCATGAGGACTCGGATATTGTTTCATCTGCAAGGAGTATGGATAGTGAGTTTCAATCTTGAAAACCTTAAAACCTACATTTTCATTTTCCAGGAAATATAGTGACACCTGACCTGAAATCCGCAGAAATGGCTGAACAAGATAGTGGTGGAGTAGCGTTGGTTATCAACGGAGATTCACTGGCATTCGCTTTGGGACCGAGATTGGAACGCACGTTTTTGGAGGTGGCTTGTATGTGTAATGTAAGTTTGATTTCTCTGAATTCATTCAATTGGAAATTATCAAATCAACCAAAATTTCAAAACCCTATGCAACAGTAAACATTTTTTAATTTGAAACCTTTGCAGGCCGTGATCTGTTGCCGTGTGACTCCACTCCAAAAAGCGCAAGTGGTTGATCTGGTGAAAAGAAACAAGAAAGCAGTGACTTTATCGATTGGAGATGGGGCGAATGATGTCAGTATGATCAAGACAGCTCATATTGGAGTTGATATTTCAGGTGAGAAGACAACGGCATACATTTAATATCATAGAGAAATTTTATGTGGTAAACACAACTTCTGAAACTGAAAAAAACAACTATTTTTCATGATCCAGTACCGTGCAGTAAAATATACGATTCGGGTTTTTTCAGTTGAAAACGACCACCTTTGAGAGGATGTTACGGTTTCACCGCTTGTCCCATGAAGTAATTTATGTATAAACCATTCAGAACAAAGATGGAGCTTCATTTTTGTAGTTGTCAACTTTCTGGTACGAGCACTTCCTAACAAGTTACATATCGACAAAGTAATTTTTCCTTAAATCGCCCCACTTCAGGGCAAAATTGAGTGATTTTTGAGCTGTCCCCTTAAAATGACCATAACTCTCTAGAGAGTCTCCGTTCAAAAAAGTTGTCAACTACAAAAATGGACCTCTACCTTTGTTCGATATGAACCATTGAAAGTTTTTTTAACCATCTCAAAGTTGCACATTTTCAACTGAAAACTGCAAAGTTCTGTATCTTATTATTACGCTACTTCGCATTCTACTCTTAATCCAACCTTATTAGAGAAATTTTATGATGTAAACGAAACTTCTGAAACTGAAAAACAATTTTCTTGATATATTTGTTACTCAATCTCAAACCTTTCAGGCCAGGAAGGAATGCAAGCAGTCCTTGCCTCCGACTACTCGATTGGACAATTCAAATACCTCGAACGTCTTCTTCTCGTCCACGGAAGATGGTCTTACATCCGAATGGCCAAATTCCTTCGCTACTTTTTCTACAAGAATTTTGCCTTTACCCTCACCATGTTCTGGTATTCATTCTTCTGTGGATACTCTGCTCAAACTGTTTTCGACGCCATCTTGATCGCTTGCTACAATCTTTTCTTCACTGCTCTTCCTGTATTAGCAATGGGATCATTGGATCAAGATGTGGATGATCATTACTCATTGAGATATCCAAAGTTGTATCTTCCGGGACAGTTCAATCTTTTCTTCAATATGCGGATTTTCATCTACTCGGTACTTCATGGAATGTTCAGTTCTCTTGTGATATTCTTTATTCCATATGGAGCGTTTTATAACGCAGCTGCGTCGTCTGGAAAGGATTTGGATGATTATTCATCACTTGCGTTCACTACGTTCACAGCGTTGGTGGTGGTGGTTACTGGACAAGTGAGTATGGTGTTGATAATTTTTGGTACAAATAGGCTACCGTTAACAGAACATCTTCTGAGTGTTTCCCTAACATTACTTATCTGAAACTGCAAATTATCCCTAATTGTATATCTATTTCCAGATAGCCTTCGACACAGCCTACTGGACCGCCATCTCCCATTTTGTCATCTGGGGATCCCTGGTCCTCTATTTCTTCGTCTGCTTCCTCCTCTACGAATGGCTCCCCGTGTCCTGGATTGTCAAAACATCGTCTTCCATTTCATTCGGTGTCGTGTATCGAACAATGGTCACTCCGCACTTCTGGTTCTCTCTTCTCATGGTTTCTGTTGTTTTGCTCCTTCCAGTGATGCTCAACAGATTCTTCTGGTTGGATACTCATCCATCATTCGCCGATAGGTTGAGAATACGGAGGAAAATGGGCAAGAAGCCGTCGACTAAGGATGATAAAAAGTTAGTTTTGTCTTTCAGTTTCAACCCCATCATGTTATAGCGGTCTAAGAATAAACATTGCTAAACAACGTCTTTGTTTACAGAACCGCCTTCAAACGTACCGCTGCCACGCGTCGGAGTGTCCGTGGATCACTTCGAAGTGGATATGCATTCTCTCATTCTCAAGGATTCGGAGAGCTTATTCTCAAGGGAAAACTGTTCAAAAATGTGGAGAATTTGCGTGGAAAGAACAATTCTGGTTCGAAGATCCACCCGACTTCTGATGACTATCAACCGATTCTTGTTTCAAGTGTACCGGAGGTGAGATCAGTCCAAAATCCGAGTAATAAAATTGATAGTTGACAATGTGTCTATAGCTATGTTGACATAAGTTGAACAAATGTAATATAAACGTAATATAAACTCATATCACCGCAGATCAGCTGAGGAGACACATGCATGTGACGATTGGGGGTTCTGGCTCGCACTGACTGGAGGGACACTTTGTAGTGAAACCGAATATGACTCGATACCTCAAACTTGGGTAATTAAACCTTTATTAAAAGATAAAAGATAAGCTCTCGCCTCTGCTTTTATACTGGGCAGAGGCGGAGCCAGACAGAAAATGTGTGGGTGAAAGAATTCAATTAAAACAGATAGGAAGAATGATTCAAGACTAAAAGCCTATGAATCATATTGGATGGGAGCGGGGGGAAAGAAAGTGGGAGATGTACAAAGTATATCGAGTACACTCCCGGCTTTCAGAAAGAGAGAGATAGAGAGATAGTTGCAATGATAAATTATTTTCTTGGAGTTGAGCCATTCCTTCGACAAAGTTGATGTAGTTGACTTTTGTCCAATTGTTTTCTTCTGTCCTGGCGGCATCATTGAACTGAATATCTCTCTGTGAAGAGAGAGGCTCCCGGCCGCGAAAGTGATTGGGTTGCGGATCCTTGATATCTCTGACCTTGCTGGTAACAGAGCGTTGTCCGGAACGTTGTCCTGTCTCTTCTCGTTTGCAAATGAGGAAGTGGTGGTGATGCGACGATATTGTTGTCCGCAATTGTTGTTTCCATCAATGGACGGCGTTGTCCTGTTGATGAGGTGATGGTGTTCTTCTGGAAGAAGGGAACCTTGTGTTCCGACTTCTTGGTTGATCTTGATTGTCGTCCTATTGGTGGAGCGACAGGTCTTCTGAATGAGTGAAGAAACAGCTGAGTTTGGACCCAACTCCACTCTGTCCTTCGGATAACGAAAGGTTGCTTTCGTTTTTCGGATGACGTCCTTTCTTTGTCTAATTGTCCTTGATTGAACGGATCGTCGATGAGTGTCCAAAATGCTCGAGGATCTGTCGGTGTCCCAGCAGCATGATGGCGAGAGGTGAAGTTTGAAGATGAGTTTGTGGGCTGCATCTTCCTTCTGACTGTTTTGTTCCTTGTGAACACAGCCTCAGGTGATCTTCCTTCGACAAGTCCTTCTTCCGACATCTTTGGAATACAGACTTGACGATCCCACAGCCAGATTGATGCACTATCCTTCACTGACCGTAGGAATAAAACTTCAACAAAAACTTTATTGAAAGATTTGTTAAAGATTTATTAAAAGATAAAAGATAAGCTCTCGCCTCTGCTTTTATACTGGGCAGAGGCGGAGCCAGACAGAAAATGTGTGGGTGAAAGAATTCAATTAAAACAGATAGGAAGAATGATTCAAGACTAAAAGCCTATGAATCATATTGGATGGGAGCGGGGGGAAAGAAAGTGGGAGATGTACAAAGTATATCGAGTACAATTACCCAAGTTTGAGGTATCGAGTCATATTCGGTTTCACTACAAAGTGTCCCTCCAGTCAGTGCGAGCCAGAACCCCCAATCGTCACATGGTGCATCGACACCGATCGAACTAAGGCCAGAAGTAAAACCGCGTGGCAACTGGAAGCACAAAGCTGAAACCGACAAGACAATTCAAAACCGAGAAGAAGTTACAGTGTGCCAAACAATCACTGTAGCCCAACCAAAACCGAGAAGAAGCAAAAAAGGGTGACTCAAAGCTCCTTTTTGCCCAACCAACACCCCAGAGAAGAAGCCACAGTGTAACAAATCAAACACTGTAGCCCAACCAAAACCCCGAAGAAGCAAACGGTGACTCAAAGCACCTTTTGCCCAATCAAATCAAGCAAAAAGTGTTACACAAAACACTTTCTGCCCAACCAAGACAAGCACTCTCGATCAAATCAAAAAAGAGATTGCATTCCTCCCACATTGCTCACAATGTCCTTGAGAGCACCAAGAGGGAATGTCACGAAAGCAGAACAAGCTCTCAAAGATGCTTGTGATAACGCCTTCGTCAGCATCAACGAGCTGAAGGAGCTCGGAGATGAAGAGCTCAAAGGAAAGTCCCGAGAAATGGACTCCCACTTGATCCGACTCGAAGTCAAATCAAAGAAGCTCATCGAGTATATGGAGGCGCTGACAGCAGCTAGCGGAGACATGGAAGATCAAGAAGATCAAGATGCTCACGACGCCTACGCCACCAAAGTCAACGACATGCTCGAGCAAGCCGACCACATGACAACCGAGTTGAAAGTACTCCAGGGTCTCAGCCAGAAGATGTCGATCGAAAAGAAGATTGAAGAGAAAGCTGGTGATGAGAAGAAAACCCATGGTACAACACCATCATCAAGTCATCCAGACTCTACCGAACTCATCAGAGCTCTGGTTCAACAAATGAACCAACCAAAGCAGCTCGAATTGCCACCCGTCCCAACTTTCGACGGAAAAATCTGGGAATTCGACAACTTCATGACTATCTTCAAGATAGTCGTTGACACTTCAGCTCAAGATCCAATGCTGAAATGGACCCATCTAATCAACCACTTGAAGGGACCAGCCAAGGATCTAGTAATGAAGATCAAACCCAGCTCAGAGAGCTACAAACAAGCTCTCGACGTACTCCAGAAGACCTATGGAAATCCGAAGAGAATCCACAAGGAACTCACTCAGCGGCTCAAGAGAGAAGAAGCCCACTCAAGTCGCACAAGCGACCAACGAAAGTTGATCGATCGAATCACTGTGTTGATCCATCAAATTGAAGAAATCGATGAAAACATTGAATCATCGACCAAGGAGATGATTCTCACCAAATTCGATCAAAGAATCCAAGAGAAGGTCATCAACAAACAGATCAAGAGTGAAGAAGAAGGAGATTCAGAGTGGGACACAAAAACCATTCTGAAAACGATTGAGAAGTATATCGCCCGAGAGGAATCACTCATTGAAAGATGCCCACAATCCGCACTCAACAAAATTCCAGTCCAGAAGAAAGAAGACCAGCAGAAGAAGGAGAAGAAAATCTTCCACAAGGATGATACCAAAAAGCCTGAAAGGAAGAGAATATGCCAATTCTGCAAGGATTCCGGACATTGGGGATTCGAGTGCAACAAGATCACGTCAATCAAAGACCGAACTGACATCCTCAACACTGAAGGCAGATGCTTGAAGTGCACCAGAAAAGGACACAAACTATCCGAGTGTCCTGGAAAACCATGCTTCCTTTGCCAAAAAGATCACCACTCGTCTATTTGTTTTAAGAACAAAGATGAGAACGCAAACAAGAAGAAGGAGGCAACTCAGTCAGAAGCCGCCGTCAAGGACAAATCGAAGTCAAAGACGACCGCTGTGACACACACGTGTCCCGCCGAAAACAAAGGTCACCCAAATTTTGAAAGAAGCAAAGAAGAAGAAGAAGTCACCACGGGGACTACAAAGTCCTCCGAGGAAACCAAGGGACAGGCTTATATAGCCACGTTCCAAATTCAAGCCTTCAATCAAAAATCTTGGGAATGGGAGCCAATCTCCGCAATGTATGACTCTGGTGCCGACCAGACATACATCTCAAGAAGCCTGATGGAACAATTCGGCCTCACAATTGAAGGCGAGGACACCTTCAACAACTTCACCTTCGGGAATGAGCAATCCTTCGAAGCCACATACGCCAGAACCAGAATCAGTGTCAAAACGGATCACGAACAACACGAGTTGGAAGTGTATGCAATCAATAAACTGATTGGCAAGATCAGGAAACCAACTCTGACCGAAGAAGATCTCAAGTTCATAAAGAAGAATGATCTGAAGATCAATGTGGACTCGTTCGAAAAAGAGGTCCAACCACAAATGATCCTGGGAAGTGACTACCTGGACGAACTCATAGAAGGTAGTCTACAAAGATTACCTTCGGGACTCAACCTTGTCAAAAGCAAGATGGGACTGGCCACACTGGGAAGATACCGAAATCAGAAAGGTCCTCAAGACAAACCAAAGGACATGTATCAATTCGCAGTGGTGGAAGAAATCATCGACAAGGATCGAGAAACCGAAGACGAGCAAATCAAGGACACCCAGATGAAGGAACCGCATGAATTCACGGGACCGACGGAGCAAGAAAGATCGGAGAAGGACAAAGAAACAGCCGATCGTTTCGAAAAGACGATCGAAAAGAGAGCTGATAGATACTACGTCCGACTTCCACTCAAGATCGACCACTTGCCCCTACCAGACAACTGGAAAATTGCCTTGAAAAGGCTCGTGTCTCTCAAGAGACAATACACCGAGGACATCCTCGAGCTCATCCAAGAAGTCTTCAATGACTACCTGAGTCAAGGATTCATTGAGGAAGTCGACCGGTCGAAAGACAAGGACAACCTCAAACACTACAATCCCATCCAGGCTGTCATCACTCCACAAAAGACGACAACCAAATGTCGCCTCGTAGTAGATGGCTCAAGCCACTACAAAAACGAGCCATCACTCAACGACATCATCGAGCAAGGACCAGTGATCTTGCCAGACATCGTGGACATGCTCTTGAGATTCAGAAGCGGAAAAACTGCAATCACCTCGGATGTCGCCAAAGCTTTCCTCCAAGTTTTCCTCCACGAGGAGGACAGAGATCTCACAAGAATTTTGTGGGTGAAAGACTTCAGGAAAGCAGTGACAGAAGAAAACATTCAAGTGTTCCGATTCACAAGAGTATTGTTTGGATTGAACGTTTCTCCATATTTGTTGGCAGCAACAATCAATCACCACCTCAGACAGATACCGGACAAGAAACTCTCAAAAGAAGTGATCAACAACATCTACGTGGACAACGTTATCATCACGACAGATGGATCAACCGAAGAAGCAGTTCAGATCTACAAGAAACTCAAAACGACGTTCACAGATATGAATATGAATTTGAGAGAATTCTGGTCAAACTCACAAGAGTTCAATTCGCAGTTGGAAGAAGCTGACAAAGCAAAGGATGAGAACTTCAAAGTTCTTGGAATCAAATGGACTACTCAGACAGATCTACTGACAATGTCAGCAGAAATTGAGAAGATTGACAACAATTCCAGAAGAACCGTATCCAGTGCAATTGCCGGAATCTACGATCCAAACGGATTCCTGGCACCACTCATCCTGCCAGCCAAACTCTTCCAAAGAGAACTCTGGATCGACACTTATGGTTGGGACACGAAGATCTCCAAGATCCACAACGAATCGTGGCTCAATATCGCCGAACAAATTGATGGATTCACCAGAGACATGCCAAGACATGTCATCCAGAAGAACAAGCCAAACACACTGATCACGTTCGCCGACGCCAGCAAAGATGCAACAGCCACCTGCATCTACGTCAAGAATGAAATCGGAGTGCACTTGATCTTCGCAAAATCGAAGGTGAAACCCATCAAGGAGAAGTGGACAATTCCCAAACTTGAGACACAAGCTCTCAAAATGGCCACTGAAAAGACCGTACAAGTCTGGAAAGCACTCACTCAAGGAGACATGACAATAGACAAGGTCTACATCATGACGGACAGTACAATAACTCTGGATTGGCTGAAAGCAAACCCAGGAAAAAAGGAAACCGGAATTTTCGTCACGAACCGGATGAATGCTGTGAGGCAACTCACAAGCCAAATCGAGGACGGAGGAACAGAAGTGAAATTTGGACACGTCACGACAGATCAAAATCCCGCAGATCTAGGGACAAGAGGCTTGGAAAAGAACAATTTTGCCACCTCAATCTGGTGGAACGGTCCAAAAGTCCTGGAAGAAAAAGAATGGACGAACAAGTTCAAGTTCTTCTCTCTCAAATCCAGAGACGATTTCAACACCTTCGCAGTCGTCAAACGCGAAGAAGAAGCAACACAAGTTTTTAACTGTGCTGCCACGAAATCGTTTGAAGTGATGAAAAGGATAGCTGCACAAGCCATGAAATTCATCAAAATCACATCAGAAAGACTGCCAGAAGAAAGAAAAAAGAAGATGAGTGAGAAGATCCCGTTCCTACAACTAGAGAACAGTCCAGGAAGAATCAATTCAGCACAAATCAAAGAAGCTGAAGTTGTTCTCATCAAAGACCATCAGAGAAGTTTCACACAGAAATTTCTCAACAGATGCAAAGATTTGGGACTCGTAGAAGATCCGAGAGGAGTCATTGTCTGCAAAGGACGAATGGAACTCGCCGAACTCAATAAGGATTCAAGAGAACCAATTCTGATCCACGAAGAATCAGATCTGGCAGCCCAAATCATCAGAAATGCCCATGGAAAATTCCACGTCGCTCTAGACCACACCATGGACAAAGTCAGAAGAAGATTCTGGATGTTGAAACTCAGACAGAAAGCCAAAACAATTCTGAGCAGATGTCCAGAGTGTCAGAGATTCAACAAGCAACCATGTCGATATCCAGACATGGCCAGAATGCCAAAGTCAAGACTCAAAGCAACAAAACCATTCGACTGCACAGGTCTAGACAACTTTGGACCTATCACCATCAAGAAAGAAGATGGAACAGAAGATTCAGTCTATGGAACAATCTTCACTTGTGCAGTCACAAGACTGGTTCACGTTGAAGTGGTATCAAACATGTCAACTCAACAATTCATTCAAGCTTTCCGAAGATTCGTTGCAATTCGAGGAATGCCGAAAAAGATTGTGTCCGACAACGGAACAAACTTCGTTTTGGGAAAGAAAATTATCGAAGAAGCCATGACCAATGATCCTCTCTGCCAATCAATCGAATGGAAGATGATCACTCCCTACTCACCTTGGAAGGGAGGTTTCTACGAACGAATGGTGAAATCGGTCAAACACGCTTTCATGAAGAACCAACGAAGAAACAAGTTGTCGCTAGAAGAGACACAAACCGTCTTCTATGAGGTGACTGCCACGATCAACTCACGTCCGTTGACGTATCTGGAAGAAGATGTCAACAACCAATCACCAATCAGGCCAATTGACTTCGTGTATTCAGCAATGGATACAACTCTTCCATTACAACAAGTAATGGAATCAACGGAAGACTACCTTCCACCAGCTGAAATGAGATCCAAGGAAACAAAACTTGGAACGATTGAGGCACTGAAATCTTCCATCAAACGAACAGAGGCCGTCTGGAATACGTTCAACACAACGTACCTATCAGAACTTCGAGAACATCACCGATCCAGGATGAACAACAAAAGAGGGTCACCGAAACTACCAAAAGAAGGCCAAGTTGTTCTTCTATGCGATGAAAATCAACCACGAAACGAATGGAAACGTGGAAGAGTGGTGAAGATCAACAAATCGGATGACGGAATTGTTCGAGACATTGAAGTTCGGAACCATCAAGGAAACCAACTCAACAGATCAATCAACCAGATCATCCCTCTCGAATTGGACAGCAGTAGCGAAGAAGAGGAAGAACCAGTGAAACAACTTCAACAAGAGGAATCACCAGCTCAGAAGACTGAAGACAACTCGAAGAAGTACAATCTTCGTGAAAGAAAACCAGTCAACTACAACGAAGAGAGGACCACATTCAGCATAACTTCGATCCCATATGCGCTCATGATGATCACAATCATGAGCCTCTGGACAGGAGCAGCTGCTGACCCAATCATGGTCGAATGCAACTCTCAAGGACTACAAATCCAAGGACAGTATGAAAAATTTGAAGCTTGCTCTCAAGACTACTGTACAACGTCAACAAGAATCGGATGGTCATCATCACAAAACATATGGTTGCCACCGAAAATCAAAATCCACCCGCACAAGGTAACCATGAAGATTCACGACGGAACACAGCTCAAGATCAAAGAATTGGAATGCCCAAGCATCCCATTATGTTCCACCATTGATTGCACAATATGCTGGACGAACATTCTGAATCCAGAATGCCACATCACGTGGGCAATCCTGGGATTCGCCGCAATGCTGTTCGTAGCACTCATGTGCATACATGCCATGTGCTGCGTCCCAATCAAGATGTCCGACGTGCTCAAACTCGGTTGCCGGATCGTGACTGCAATGTCAATGATCCTAGCAATCGTATTCAATTGGTGCAAGAAAGCCTGGAGGACAAGAAAACCAAGGAAGGCCAAATGGAGAGAATTACTCATCACCATAATTCTCCTCATCCTTCTTCAACAAGTCTCCAAAGTCTCCAGTTGCCAAGAAATCGACGTCGTCAACCAACAAGAAACCATTTGCGACACAGAAGGCAAATGCATAATGGTGACAGAAGAAATCATGAGACTCAACACCTTCCACAAAGAAGGATGTCTCAGACTCGAAAAGAACGGAACCACCATCCGGGACATCAGAGTCGAGATGCTCGAAGTGGAACTTCATTGCATCAAGAAGTCCATCGCCTTCACTCAAAATGTGGAGACAAAAGTATGGTCTACGAAAAGGTGCCCCAGAATGGGATCATGCATTGAAGACAAATGCATGAATGTCACCAAAGACACCGTTCTCCCAGAACTCAAAGAAGTCAACCACTACGTCGGAAACGTAGGATGCGCCGAATCCTGCGGAGGCCCAGGCTGTGGATGCTTCTTCGTCAGCTCAGGATGCATATTTTTCAAAACATATGCCATCCCCAAGTCACCAGAAGCAATCGAAATCTTCACGTGCACAGACTTCGAACCAGCTGCAAAAGTAAAGGTGACAATCACCGGAATGAACTCGTGGAAGAATCGAGCAGAAGTTATCGAAATGGTAGCTCCACTCGGAAAAACGATTCCAATGAAGGAGATATCAGTGACAGTGGACTCTATCGAAGTGCCACCACTGCCATCACTGAACTCCTGGTTCATCCGAAACCACACCACAATGGCCACATGGGAAGAACATCAACTACCATTCTACCATTGTGACGAAAAACTGAAGAACTGCAAACTCGAAGAACAATGCCAATGCAATGCAGCAGAAGACCAGATGAGATGCACATGTCAAGACATGGACATCTTCAACCACTTCCAACAACCTGAAAGAAGACTTCCAGTACAAATTGGACACCTGAAATTCAAAGAGTACAAAGAAAAAGTCAAAGGAAGCATCACCAATGGCTGCACAACCACACTCACAGTGAAGATCAATGACTTATGGAAAACAACCATAGTCAAATCCAAAGAAAACTGTTCAATCGAGAACAGCATCGCCAATGGATGCTACAGCTGTGAAAGAGGAGCAGTTGCAGAAGTCAAATGTTTCTCATCAACTGAAGAAACAATCGGAAACGTTGACTGCGGAAACGAACAGTTCGCTGTTCAATGTTCCCCTCAAGGAAGTGATAACAACATCACATTCTTCGCAGACAAAGCGAGAATCCACCGACAATGTACAGTCGACTGCGGCGGAAAGAAGAAAGAAAACTTCGAAGTCAGCGGAGTACTCAAGTACTCCGGATCAATATGGACCTCGATCCACCACCTGCTAAATGGTAACACTACCATTTACAACGAGATAAATCTCCCAGACCTACACCACATCTGGGAGAGTTACATGACTTATATGAAAACAATATTCATAGTCATAATCATCGTCGGAGTCATCTTCCTGATGACATACTCCATCATCACCAGATCAGGACTGGCCATCGTCAAAGGAATACTTCGGATCACCATCACCATCGTGATAATGCCAATCAAGATGATAAGGATGATAAGAAGAAAAAAGAGACATGCTCACTTGCATACCCTCATCTGCATGTTGTTAACTATTCCAACCGTTTTCAACTTTCCAATTTTATCAAATTCATCATTTTCATCTGCCCACTTCTCAAACTTTCGAACAATTCCAAATCACACCAAATTCCCAAACACCAAATTCCCAAACACCTCCCAACTCAATCCTCAATTCTCAATTCCATTCAATCCTCAATTCTCAACTCAACTCTTTCCTCAATCATCCTCTCAAACCTCCAATTTCGTTCTTTCGTCTAACGCTCCAAAGCTCACCGACATAAAAGTTCAAATTGCAGAGATGGAAGAAACACTGAGACAAGTGCAAACAATGGTCGCCCACATCCAGAGCCTGATCATGCACACAGACACCACAATGATGGCACTGGAACGGAAAATCGGCGAAGATTTCAAAAAATTGAACGAACGTCTGGACAAAATGGAAGAATATCTCAAAACGACGGATCAGGACGTGGCGGTCATGGCAAGAGAGATGGCCAAACAAGCTCAAGACCAAGCCGCCGTGCTCGTCGTAGGGCCCCCAGCCCTCTCTGACGAGATGATAAGAAGAGAACCAGAGAGAGAAGTCATCGTCCAAATGGAGGAAGAAGAAATGGAGGAACAATTCCTCCTCGACAAAGAGGAAGAAGAGATGGAGGAACAATTCCTCCTCGACAAAGAGGAAGAAGAAATCCAACTCGAGGACGATGAGGAGCTGGTCCAAAGCGGACCGCTCCACCGCCACCAGGAGAACAAGAAGGACTCCCACGGATCCTTGAAGGGATACAAGATCCCCAAGAAGAAGATGGAACCTCAAGAAGAAGAAGACGAGGAAGAAGAAGAACCGAAGAAGCTCAAGTCCCAAGTGGCTAGGGCACTCAAGACACGAATCCTAAAGAAGAACCCACCCAAGTTCAATCAGGGTTGCGCGTTCTGCGAGGAGAAGCACATGTCGGACAGATGCTTCAACTTTCCGGAGTACCCGGAGAGAAAGAAGAAACTGATGAAGAAACAACTTTGTCTCAAGTGCCTCCGCCGTCACCAAGACGGGGAAAAGTGCAAGTCCCAAAAAGAGTGCCACTACTGCCAACAGCTCACCCATCATTCGTCAATGTGCCCAGAGAAGCTCGAAATCAAATGGGACGAAAACGACGGACCATCGAAAGGAGCGAAGAAACGAAAGTGTGAAGACGAGCCACACAAATCGAAGAAATCAAAGGAATAAATTAATTCTTCCAACTTGTTTTCTCACCCCCATCCACTGTTGTAGAATCTCCACCCTCATCATTCCATTGTCTCTAATCCCACTTCCCCACAAATCTTCCTCCCACTTCCAATCACCCTAAAGGGGGGGAATGTACTCAGAACATCTGAGTACCTTCCTCCTCTAATCATTCACGTCATTCAGTGGGGTAAAGAGAGACGGTCCTAACACATAAGGGACCCTCTCTCCCCCTCTCTCTGAATGACCTTTGTCTCATGACTCTCAAAGAGTCTACACTATTTCCCCCCTTTTCCCCCCAACACATTCAACTGTTGAAGAAGAGAGAACTCTCTTAGCTCCTGGCTAACACTCTCTCTTCTTCTGTCTTTCTCTCCCCCTCTCAATCTATCATGAGACAGTCTGGCCACGCCCCTTGGGGGCGAGTGCGAGATTGTTTCATTCTTTCCTAAACACAACTGGCTGTGGTTTTAATATATTTATTAAAGAAGATAGAATAGACGCTCTCCCCTGGGCTTTTATACCAAGAACAGAGGCGGAGCTTATAACAATATATAAAGTAGGATAGAATAGTATAGATGATGATTCACACAGACGGTGAATCATAAAAGTGCAATAAGGTGAAAGGGGGGCACGAAAGTGGGAGAGTGTACAGTGTACAATCGAGTACACTCCCGGCCTTTAGAAAGGAAAGAAAGAAAAATACAATTAACAAAATATGAATTATCTTGTTGCTGTATCCTTCCCTTTTGACGACGTCGACGTGGTTGACTATAATGTCCGGTTGTTTTCGTCTGTCATGGTGGTATTCTTGAACTGGAGGTCTCTCTTTGCAGAGAGAGGCTCCCGGCGAGCAGAAGGGGTTGCGTTGCGGCTCCTTGATATATCTGACCTTGTGGTAACAGAGAATTGTCCAAAGCGTAGTCTTAAAGCAATGTCTCTGTCGCGTTGTCGATGTTGTTCTGAATGAAGAGAAACTTGTGTTTCATCTTCTTGGTTGGCTGTTTTCGTTGTTCGATTAGGCGAACGACAGGATCTTCTGAATGAGTGAAGAAACAGCTGAGTTTGGACCCAACTCCACTCTGTCCTTCGGGGTACGAAATGTGATTTCCGTTTCTTGGGTGACGTCCTTTCGATATCCAATTGTCCATGTTGAACGGTCCGTCTTCTGGTTGAGCTTTTTGTGAAGCTCGATGAGTGCTGGATTCGCTATCGTTTAGCTTGTCCAAGCGAATGTCCCGTTGTCGATTTTGAGACTGGTGCCAAAATACTCGAGGATCTGCGGATGTCCAAGCAGCGTAATGGCGATAGGTGAAGTTTGAGCGAGCCAGGTGCTGCACCTTCCTTCTGACTGTTAGTTCTTCGGGAACTACAGTTCGGGTGATCTTCCTCGACAAGTCCATCGTTCGTCAGCTTCAGAATAATAGAACTAGTCAAGCCCACAGCCAGCGCCTGCCACGCGGGACTTGAGAAACACCGGGGGCCGAGACCCACGATGCACCATAAACACAACTGGCTGTGGTTTTAATATATTTATTAAAGAAGATAGAATAGTCGCTCTCCCCTGGGCTTTTATACCAAGAACAGAGGCGGAGCTTATAACAATATATAAAGTAGGATAGAATAGTATAGATGATGATTCACCTAGACGGTGAATCATAAAAGTGCAATAAGGTGAAAGGGGGGCACGAAAGTGGGAGAGTGTACAGTGTACAATCGAGTACACTACCGTTAACAGAACATCTTCTGAGTGTTTCCCTAACATTACTTATCTGAAACTGCAAATTATCCCTAATTGTATATCTATTTCCAGATAGCCTTCGACACAGCCTACTGGACCGCCATCTCCCATTTTGTCATCTGGGGATCCCTGGTCCTCTATTTCTTCGTCTGCTTCCTCCTCTACGAATGGCTCCCCGTGTCCTGGATTGTCAAAACATCGTCTTCCATTTCATTCGGTGTCGTGTATCGAACAATGGTCACTCCGCACTTCTGGTTCTCTCTTCTCATGGTTTCTGTTGTTTTGCTCCTTCCAGTGATGCTCAACAGATTCTTCTGGTTGGATACTCATCCATCATTCGCCGATAGGTTGAGAATACGGAGGAAAATGGGCAAGAAGCCGTCGACTAAGGATGATAAAAAGTTAGTTTTGTCTTTCAGTTTCAACCCCATCATGTTATAGCGGTCTAAGAATAAACATTGCTAAACAACGTCTTTGTTTACAGAACCGCCTTCAAACGTACCGCTGCCACGCGTCGGAGTGTCCGTGGATCACTTCGAAGTGGATATGCATTCTCTCATTCTCAAGGATTCGGAGAGCTTATTCTCAAGGGAAAACTGTTCAAAAATGTGGAGAATTTGCGTGGAAAGAACAATTCTGGTTCGAAGATCCACCCGACTTCTGATGACTATCAACCGATTCTTGTTTCAAGTGTACCGGAGGTGAGATCAGTCCAAAATCCGAGTAATAAAATTGATAGTTGACAATGTGTCTATAGCTATGTTGACATAAGTTGAACAAATGTAATATAAACGTAATATAAACTCATATCACCGCAGATCAGCTGAGGAGATATTTATTTAGTTGGCGAGAACCAAAAAGAAGACCTGATCATCTTTGATGCCAATAACATTATTAACTTACAAACTTTTGGAAACAGAGAACATTTGAAAATTTGTTCATCTTTTATTTTCATTACTTTAGTTCGGAACATACGTAGACTTAAAAATCAAGGATTCACAAACCCGGTTAGACTTATTCAAATCTAGAGTGTCCGTATCGAAGATCATTTCCGGAAAATGCGTTCTCCGGTAAACTAACGGTAAATTTACCGATAAATTTTTGGTAAAATGTAATAGAACGCTTCGGAAATTCACACTGTAGAAACTTTAAAATGGTAAGACGGGTTAATTAGAAACGGATTAGAAACAACTAGCAGTGCTGCTGGTAATATGAAAGATTCTTATCCGGACGTCGGAAGTAGGAAATGGATTTCTCAATTTATATTCAAAACATTTGAAAATTAGGATCTTAAATTTAAAAGAAAGCAATGAAACATAATTTTTTAGTTAGGACGAGCTCGACAGCTGTCCTCTCATTCCATTTTTTCCACATAAGTTTGCGATTTCCAAATCAATTTATTTTCTGTTTAAAATATAAATTCTGCACCGCTCCTCGTTTCAAAAGATGAACTCCCCCAATATTTCAGAGTAGCGAAGGCTCCTCATCAGGCACCCCTTCAATGCATCTTCCAATTGGAAAACACCCTGAAAACGTACCTCATACATTGAATGTAAATACAGAAGACTGGTAAGTTCCTTTTTTATTTTTTGAAATTCTTAGCACTGCTTCACTTCTTCTTTTTCTAAACCTAGATCTAGTCAGAGTTTCATTTATATAAACTTCTCACTTCTACAAACCTACAGTAATCCAACTACCGTATCTCTATCGTGTCGTAACCCGTATCGTGTGTCATTTTTCACAGGTCTCACTCCGATTTCCGACCGTCTTACGCCAAGGAGCCATCCCCTTTGCAGGATACAGTAATACGTGGAGATGGGCGGAGACAAAGAGCCATTTCACGGGAAACTCAGGTATAATATGGAGCCAAAAACAGTGTGCATTTCTATCCCGATGATCGCCGCTTTGTGATAAATTCTTTCGTTTTATTTGTTGTGTGTGATCTTTTTTATTAAATCAAAATTGACATTTTTTCTCGGTTTGTGTGATTCCTATGAGAACTGGCCTAACTTCAAAAAGCTAGTCCATCTCTTTTTATATTTATTCACTTCTCATTTTTGACCTACCGTAGTCTTTCGATCTCAACGTTGTGCAGTGTGCTTTCCGCTTTTTTCTTCTCAACCCTTTGTGCTTTCAACCAATTTTCTGTTAGTTATTTATTTTAATTTATTAATTTTTCATAATAAAATCAATTAATATTATCCAAATTATAAAAATAATTTTAATACAGGCCGAAGAACAACCAGACGTGATCATTGAGCATCTCTAGCTCCAAGCTAATTAACTCATAATTCTCTTTATTTTTCCCTGCATTTAAATAATAATACCAATGTCTTTTTCTCCCCGTTTGTAGGCACCGGTTTAGGCTGAAATTGTTGAAATTTCATTGGGTTTTCTCTTTTGCTGTAATTATCTTTTCCTTTCTTCCTTTTTTCAATTTGTTTCTGTGGTAATCGCTGAAAAATTGTGATTGATATCAAATGGGTATGCTATGATGTATTCGTGTAAATTCCATGAATAAATGTTTATTTCATATCAAATAATCTACTTTTTTTATTCAAAGTTTTTTGTGTTTCTCGTTTCGCATAATTTTTTGAACATTCGGTGAAAAAATAATGGAAGGTTCAATCGTGTAAAACTAGCTTTAACAAAATTTCCACATTTCTTTAAATTCTGTCTGAACTTTTCTTAATGTCAACAATCTTTGATTTGATCGAATTTTTAAACCAAAAAATTCCCGATTGATACTCCCACAGTTAGTGAGCGAATTAACATATCTTGCTTATCTTTTAGTCATAAAACTGTGGATTTCTTTGGAATATCTATTCAGTTTTTGAAATTTCCACACTAATAAAAAATACAACAAGAAGTGAGTTTTTAAAGTTCTTGCAGGTATAAATAAAAATGTTTTTCTTTAAATGGTTGTAACCTCAAAGTCATTTGATTCACAACTGCATGGAACAGAAAAAAGATACTGTTTTCACTTTTATCATGTTTCGTGAAGAAGGTAAATCGGGGAATTTAAATTTCTTTATAGTGACTCCATGTATTGTTGAGCTTTTCTATGCCATAAAAATTCATTTAAGTGCTTTCGTGAATAGACAAATTTTCTTCGTGAGTAGGTCCATTTCAAAGTTGTTCAAGTACGTCAAAGAGAAGAATGCACCAACAGAAAGGAGGTTACGTGCAGGGAATACAATGCACGGTTTAAATATGTCGTGAATGAAATGAGACACGAACATAACAAGTATGTATAGTACGGCTTCGAATATTTAGAATAGCTGAAACAGTCAAATATTGGGATCAGGAGCTACATAACATTAGGCAAATCAATGTATAAATTTATGGATGCATAGCCAAATAGAATCCCAACTGATTGATATTGTTTTGAATTACGGCGGTGCTAAAACAGCTATAATGTTCCATATCAGACTAACCCACATTTCAAACCTATGGGAGACTGCAAATAACTAAATAAGATAGCACTGTTTCGATATTACGATATATTTGAAACAGAGAATCTTATCTGATGCAACCGACGGATTTAATCCTAGAAAAATACCAATCAATATTTTTGGGACAACCGTTTGCTTGATTAAGGAATTTTTTTGCAAAAATTAATTATGAAAAGGTTGTATACGGAATCACGGAATATACACTTGCATCAAACTGAAAAATAATATCGTTTCCACTTTTTCCCATGTTTCGTGGAGAGAGTAAATCGGCGAATTAAAATTTCATTACACTTCCAAACGAAAAACCCACAAAGCCCTAAAAAAAACTTGTGGTGGCTTACCATGTTGTTCAAGTGCGCCAAAAAAGAAGAATGCACCAACAGAAAGGAGGTTACGAGCTAGGGAATACAATGCACAGTTTGAATATGTCGTGAATAAAATATGACGTGAATAACAAGTATTTATTGTAACGCTTCGAATATCTGGAATAGCTCAAACAGTCAAACATTGGTTCAACCAACGTGTCAACTGGCAACTAACTCCTTTTTTTTTAATTATTCGTTTGCTTGCCAAGAAGAGGGATCAAGAGCTACATAACAATAGGGAAAACAATGTATCGTTCGTGCATGCGTAACCAAATAGAATGACATTACGTCAAACCGATTGATATTTTTTTGAATTACGGTGGTGCTATAACAGGCAAGTATATTATTCCATGACAGTATAATCAACATTTCAAACCAGTAGGGGACTGCAAATTACCAAATGGGAAAGGGCTGTTTCGAAATTATGATATACTTGAAACAGAGAAACTTTTTTGATTTAACCGCGGGTTTAGGCGGATCAACCAATATTTTTGGGACAAACTAAACAAGACATCAAAATATAATATAATGTGAATCAATCAAATTTATTTAGTCAATTTTGTTTTTCTATTCTTATAGGTTTCGCAGTGTTTGCCTAAAGAATGTTTTGCAAAAATGAATATTGAGAAACAGGAAGATGTTCCCCAGAGGGTCCTTCTTCGTCAAATCGTTTTTTTCCAATTACCATGTTTCAATTAGTTATTGGGACTTGGCATATAACAACGAACTTTAAAAATAGTTCAACTAAAAGTTAGTACTGAAACAGTATACTTGCCTGTTCCATCTTGATTATGACTCTTGAATTGAAAAAATTGCCTGTTACAATAGCACTCCAAGTTACAGCCCTCTACATATATGTTTTGCAGTTGATCTCGGAAAATTTTTTTAGCCCATCCGGTACTAAGCTGATTACAGAAAAAAGCGATCTACTCAGTCATGCTGAGAATGACAACGGAGATTTTCAACGGGTGATAAGAAAATTCCGATACTTTACAGTTACGAGAAACGGATGTTTTGTATTTGCATTTTTTTCCGGATCTGGTTTTAATTTATTCAATGTGTCTTTATCTTGTTATTAAATAAGTTTTCGAATGAGATGTGCTCTTGTTTGAGATATCAGTTGAAAACTATGGAATCCATTTTTCCGACTGGAGTGTTCAAGTAGACTCACTATCGCATTCTAATGTCAAAACCCTTGACATCATCAAACGGAAAAAAGAAAAATGTAGTTTACTGTTCTCTAGCACCACACTATTGACATTGATTCACGCCACATTTCCATAATCACGGAATAATCGTGTCAGTGTTTTTGTTGACTTTTGGTTTAATTTTTGTCTATAGATACTTATTTTCAACGAGTTTCTGTTTCAATTGAAATTCAATAAAGTCTGGTTATTCAAATGTTTCGTTAGTCATGAAAAAAATTCAAACATTTTTCTCGGTCCGATTTGAAACGAAAATATGTTTCGAACCAAGGACATTTTTGAATTTTTTGGGAAACTATCGCTCAATGATTTGTTGTTCAAAATGCTCTCGAAGAGGAAAACGTTGTCTGCAATATTTTCAGACCTACAGAGCTCAAAAAATACGGCATTTGATCTTTTTCGACTTCTAGACTATTCCGCGAAATTCCGAATGAATTAGATGAGTCTTTTCAGGAATTCCGGTCTGACCCGACCCGTTTTTTAACAAGTCTTTTTGCAAGTTTCCTAACTTTATCTGTTTGAAGAGGTGGAATCAACATATCTAGGAAGTTATTTTTCACGTCTTTATCAACTAGACGACAATTTTTGTGGTTTGACATTTGAGGCTTATCATATTAGTATTGAACAGTGAGTGTGATGCAACCAGTTCAGTTTAGAACAAAAAATGAAATCGAGATGGTGGATTGTTAGAAAAGCTATAAGGAAATTGATCGAGCTTATGTAACATAATCATCTGAATGCCAATGTTTATGGACTTTAATTTTGAATAGGAAACAGTAATTTTGGCAAATGATTCCGAGGTAGTTTATTGACTTTGAGATTGATTCCCAGATTTTATAAGAAACTTCTGAAACAGCAGGATTTGGTTACAGTGGCACAGGCCAGAATTTATCACTTTCAAGAGCTATTTGAGCCGATTTTAATAGCGGAAACATTTTATTCACAAGAATTATGATTGGTACAACATTTTGAGCAAAAATTTTTGATTTTCTTTCCACAAGTTTTGTTTTGACTTCTTATTTTTGAGGAACTGTTTCAAATTTGTGATAATAACAATGGTTTTTCAAAATTTTGTTGGTTTTTTGGGATTATATCTCATCTCGATCATAAGGAATTTAGTCGGAGAACGTATCACACTTAAAAAATGTTATCTTCTCTTATCAAATTGTTAGTTCAAACATTACTCAGAATGGTTTCTATCTTTCCCTCTCCTCACGTAAAGCTTTCTGAAATTCCAAAAAATACGGGCGGAGCTTCGGAAGTTCAGACATATTGATAAAGTAGACAAAAACTACTATCTCCTATTGTGGTTTTTATCCTTTTTGACGGTATCGTTTTTTGTGTTGTGAATTAGGTTCTTATCAAATTAGTGAATAGGAATTCGACGACGGAGTATCAGAAATGAAAACTAGGAAGTAGGTAGGTAGAAGATCGAGAACTCTCTATTGAGATCCTATTAACCATTTTTTGTTTTTTATGCATAGGATCAGAAACTGTTTTAATACCATTTGTTACTGTTTCGGCTCCAACATAAATAGCATTTCTTGTTTGTGTTCTCACTAACGATTTTTTTTAAGGAATGGATCCATTACAAGTAACTTATTTTAACAGTGTGCCATGGTGTTACTCCTTTACTGATAATCTCAACGTCGGTAGGATAATCATCAAATATGCATCTTCATGCTTTTAGTTGACGAATTTTTGAAACAGGCTCTAATGCTGAAATTTTCCCAATTGTTAACAGAATTCGGATTGTGGAGCTCTAACCCACCGGGTATTTCCCCCCAAAAAAGATGTCAACTTCAAAGGTGTAGCTCTAGATATGGATCTCCAAATTATACGGATGTTTGTTTTTCGAAACATAGAGTGATGACGCAATATCTTCAAAATTGGAATAAATATATTTAAAAGTTTTATAGAAACAGGTTTTTTTTTTCATTCCGAAATCTGAATTCCATGTTCTGTTCTTCTTATTTTTATTCCGGTTCTGAAATCAATCTGGCGAAAACTCTCTTTTGAGATCTGACGTTCTCCCATCATTTTTTGTTTTTATACGTAGGATCTGAAACTGTTTTAATACCATTTGTTACTGTTTCGGCTCCAACATAAATAGCATTTCTTGTTTGTGTTCTCACTAACTATATTTGAAAGGATTGGATCATTTACAAGTAACTTATTTTAACAGTGTATCATGGTGTTACTGCTAATCAGATATCCACAGATCGAACATAAAACTTTATGTATGTATTCGATATCTCTTTGAAACGGGCTCTTGCTAGTGAGTTGTAGTGAAAACGTAACTTTAGAAACTTTACCAATCGTACACAGAATTCGCTTTGTGGGGCTCTAACCTACTACTAGATATTACGCCAAGAAAAGTTGACCACTTCAAAAGTGTAGCTCTAGAATTATGTATACGGAATTGTTGTCACAATACCACTAAAATTGGAATGTTCAATACAAAAGTTTATAGAAACAGGTTCTTTCCTTCCGAACGCTGAATTCCATGTTCTGTTCCTCTTATTTTTATTCCGGCTGCATTCTGTAGTATGTATCCAAGTGCACACTATGAAAATGAGACCTGAACAATGAAACGAAAACACCAAAAAATTATCATTCAGAACCAAATCACTTTATCATGAAACGGCACAATTTAGAAACTTTTCAAATGTTGTGTCTTCTTAACGTAACGATTTTAAAAACTGCTTCGTGTAGTTCATAAATATTGAGAGAATTAGAAAACTTGTGATCTCCAATCAATTCAGTCGAATTTTATGAATTGAAAACTGAGAGTCTCACCTCGTAGAGTAACAGTGTTGCATAGAATTCCGACTGCCAGATAAGAAATATCACTTCCATGCAACTCTATACCGTAACCCATTGTGCTCCTTCCGCTTGTTCTCATTTCTGGGCTATCATCCGTGGGAATGAAAGCGGTCCGATAAAAGAACATTTCTGTTCATTTTCATACCATTTACATACTTTTTCAGGGCCCCGCGCTCATGTTTACTTCGCTCCTTTGTCTACTACTTCAAGACAAACAATACATATCTTTTGACCATTCTGCGCCTTCCATGACCCTTCATTAAAACTTCTTATCAGTTAAAAATCAAAAGCTTCTTCTCCACCTTCAACCTCAACACTTTTCATATTACAAACAATTGTACCTTTTTCAAAACTTTTTCTTTTTCTCTCCCTCTTTAACCGTTTTGAACTATTTAAATTCAGATTGATTTTCTTCAAAATGATGGAAAACAAACTGAAACAACTTCGTCGTCTCGTGGAGAACTCATTTCCAAATGTCGCCAATTTTCACGAGATGGTCTCCGTTGAATTCGAAAAGTTAGAAAATGCAAAGAGTTTCTGGTCGGAAATCTACGTGGCACGTCTGAAAGTCAACGAGGGAGTGAAGGGGGTTCCAGGAGATGTTTTTATCAAGGTAGGTCACATCGATCGCTCCGAGACCACAACATAAAAATTCAGGTTCCCCGAATCAGTGAAAACGTGTTGAGATGTGAAGACGAGGAGGCTGTTGATGAGCTTCAGAATGTTCTCGTGTACTACTCAAAGGTAATAAGTCATTAGAATCCCTCCCGTACCCAACACCTCTTCCATTCCAGAAAGAGAACCTATTCTACAAGCACTTTGCCTACGGGACCATCCCCAATTTCCCGTTCCCAAAAGTGTATTTCACTGAAGACGTGGCTGGAGAAGCGACTGGCGGGATTGTTGCCGAGAATCTCAGTGAGAAAGTGTTTGCAGTGGAACATATTCCCGGTCTCAACCATGAACAGATTCTCCGTTTGATGGAGGCGTTGGCTGGATTCCATAGTCATTTAATGAAAAGAGAAGACAAAAGTTATGTGGAGAGTTTTGAGGAAGGAGCACACGGAAGAGAGACGTACGCGCCGGGAATGCAAAATATGATGGTGAGGAAAATGCAAAAAAAAATTAACTACTGGAGGGATTGAACTCTCGACCCCACTCGTGGGGCAAAAGCGTAACCACCTGAGCTACGCGGACACTCTCGCGCGAATAAGTGAACCCCCCATAAAGTAAAACTTTGTAGTTCGAAGAAGCGCTCACATTGGAATCCGTCAACCCGGAAGTTTTCGGAAACGGACGAATTCAGAATATCAAATGGGCATTCGACTATTCGAATAAGACGAAAGCGACGAAAGAAGCGATTTCAGCTATTCCTGGAATCATCTGCCACGCGGATATGAATGTAACGAATATGTTGTGGAAGAAGGATAGTCCGAATAATGAGATCGGAGCCATTATTGATTATCAGATGCTCTTTATCGGATCCATTGCATTTGATATTATCCGGATTTTGACATTAGGAATGACAAGAGAACTCAGAAGAGAGAAAACTGAAAGCTATCTCGAGTATTACCATAAAACTCTCGCAGAGTTCTTCGATGGGCAAGCTCCGTTCTCGATGGAAGAGGTATCTGAATTTTATCTTTCAATTAATCCCGAAATAATTCTAGCTTCACCGCCAATACAACTTGATATACCCGTTTGCTTCCAACTTCACACTCTTCGGAATCGCGTTGTATATCAAGATGTATTCCGATGGAACACTTGGAAACATTGAGAAAAAGGAGGAGAATTGTGAGGAATTGGTGGATAGAGCGAGAGGGATTGTGGAGGATATTGAGGCGTTGAAGGCGAATTTTTGAGTTCGAAATTGCAATAAATTTTTATCTTTCATTCTCCCAAAATCTGGAATACTTATCTTCAACGGGAAAAGAGGTCATTCAACACGGAAATTGGAAAGGGATGAATACGAAACCAAAAAGTTTTCAGTAATAAATAATTGACGTGATCTTTAGGAGATTTAGATAGCGAAAAAGAAAAGAAATTAATCGGAAAACAATGGAAAATATGGAAACATGAACATCGGTAACGAAAAACTGTGGGAATTTCGAAAATAAATTATTCAGCGTCTCTTCCCGTACTTGTTCTTTCCACCGCGGTTTCCTGTACGACGGGTGTCTTCTTTGAATCCTCGTCCCGCTGCCAAATCTTCTTCTCTCACGTTATCGTTATCCGAATCCGACGAGTCATCATCTGATTCTTCTTCAGAAGAGGACTCCTCTTCCTTATCAGATCCTTCCTCTTCGTCCTCCGACTTGTCCGAATCGCTTTCCGACGAGCTCTTGTCAGATTTGGCTTCATCTCCAGACGCCGCATCTTCTCCGACGTGGTCCACTGAAAAAAAAAGACATTGAGATCGATCAAAACGGATTCAGAAACTTACAGAACTCAACTTCTCCCTCATCTTGTTCGTCATTCTCGTTAAGCTTCGCGTTTTCTGGAATGAGTCCTTCGTTCTTCAGACGACGAGCCTCATCAGGTGTGTACTTCAGTATGACATCTCCCTAAACAGTAAATATTTATAAGACGCTGTTTTTCTTCTCAGCTTCATACCTTATCATCCTGATAATCTCTGAGACCGACCAAAATGATATCTCCGACGTTGATCCACACCTTCTTTCTCAGCTTACCACGAATGTGGCACACACGTTGCTTTCCGTCGAAGCAGAAGACTTGTACACGACCGTTTCCGAGCATTTTCGAGACTTGTCCATATTCTGAAACGAAGAAATTAGTTTTTACTGGAAATATTGATAAATTTCACTCACCTTGTCCCTCCTCCTTGAGATCGAGCTCTCGCTTCATGAAGTCATTCTCATTCTTTCCTCTTCTACGATTCTTTCCTCCCTTTCCCTTATTCTTCGGCATTTCTGAAATTATTGCGAAATAGGTAAAAGTTTTGTGATTTTCGAAAGAAAATGAAGAGAAAGTAACGAAAATATGAGATTGAAATATGAACCTTGTGATTGAAAATCGATTGCCAACACTCACGAGTCATTGGAAAAGCTGAAAAACCCAAAAACAAAGTTTTGACAAGAATTTCTCAGCACTTTTAGGAAAATTTAGCAGGAAAATAAAACTCATTTGAGAAAAGCATTTATTTGTTTGTTAAAATGTCGGAAAACAAATGCAAAACCGCCATTTGGCACCCGAAAAACAAAAAAATACCTCAAAAATCGACAAAAATGCAGTTTGGCGCGGAAAAGTGGGAGTGGCTTATTTCGCAACATCGCCGCATGGTATTGCGAAATAAGCGTAATTGCGGACAATGCGCCATATTTCACGACAAGTCGCTCTGGGAACTTTTTTTTTTTTTTTTTTCAATTTCTCAGTTCCGGCTTTTTCAAACTTGGTTTTTCAATTTTTTCCAATTTTCCTCGATAAAATTGATGCGAGGAACAAGTTAAAACTTTCTAGGGCAATTTTCTAATCTAAAAATCTCTGAAATCGCTGCAGTTCGCACCCTAACCTCTTCCCAAAACATTTTGCTATTCTAACCGCTTAAACCCATCGATTTCCAGCCTCATATTGCATGGGAGAGCCGCTAGTCGCCGAGCCGACAACTGATCAAACTCCACTGAGTACGAATTCAGTGGAATATCAGAGTGCCGATTCTCACCGAGCTTCAGAGTCTTTCGGCGTCGAGAATATCTATCGCGCTCTGATTTTATTCTGCGATAAGTATTCGTTGGATAAGAAACAAGTTCGTCTATTCTATCGTTTATTTATCCGATCAGAAATATACTTCTCAGGCAAACTATAATTTTTCAGGTCGCTCTCGGTCTCTTCCTGTCATTCCTTCTGATAATCTTCTCAATCGGGACTGTTGTCGCCTGGAATCGGTATTCACCAATTATCCAGGAATTCATTATCAAGGAGAAGATAGAGAAAGCTAGAAGCAAAAACAGCGAGAAAACCAGTAAGTTTTTCAATGGAAGGCTATTTAAAATCGTTTTGTTTCTAGAGAAAGAAGAATGAACCGATTCAAGAAGTTCCTCAACAAACAGCGCATCAAGAACCACTTCAACAACAGTGGTGAGGGAGTTCGTCTCTCTTCTGGACAACCTTCTTCTTCTCAACCGACCGCTGTATCTGGCGCAGCTCAGGGCGGTCAAATCGACAGAGTTGCTGCTGCTGATATCGCTGCTCAAGCTGCACTCAAACGTATGCAGAAGAATGAGCCTCAACAAGATGCCAGCAAGCGGAGAATTCAAATGATCGCGAAGAGAGAGTTGGAAGAGGAGAGACGTCAACTGGAGGGGTTGCAGATTTCCGATCAAGCGAATTCTTCGACTTCTTCTCAACCAGCCGAAGTAGAAGAAAAAGAATTCGAGCACTCTTCGTTGATATCTGGAGTATATTATACTTCGGAACTTCTCGGGGAGGATCATGTGCGATCCAAGGCTGATCTCCTTGAGGACATCAAGAATTTCCTTACCGAACAAATCAGTGACTCTGAAGATGACAATGACAAAGTTATCGCTGCAGTCTTGATGATTTACTCGTTGAATACGACTGCTGTCAAAGAGCTCGCCATCGACACAATCTACACCGTTGTTAACAACATTCTCAGCCAGCCAACTATTCCGAAATTCCGAACGATTCGTCTCTCCAACAAAACATACAATGAAAAAATCGCTGCAGCAGTTGGAGGACGCAAATTTATGGAAGCGATTGGATTCGTCGAGAAGAGCAACGGAGAGGAGCAATGTCTCATTTTCTCGAAACCGAATGACGATCATCTTCCAGAAGCACTTGATGCATTGAGAAATGGACAAGGTGTTCCGATAAAAGTGGCACGAAACTTGGAACTGTTCATGTTGAAGGAGGGACAAAAGCCAAAGGCGCCGGCATTGAGTGCTGACTTCTACAATTTGTCTGCTGCTGAGATCAAGGCAGAACAAAAGAATAAGACGTTGCAAGTGGATAGAGTTAGTTTTTTTTTAATTGTGTTCAAATCAAATTCCTAATTTTCAGATGCTGACTCTTCGTACCAAGGACATGAAGAAGAAGGATGAGACAGTGAGCAACTATCGCTACAAATACACGCTGATTCGTATCAGATTGCCCGGAAATCTCTTGATGCAGGGAGTATTCGGCTGCTATGAGCCGTTCTCCGCTGTCCGCCAATTCGTTGCTTCCGTTCTCTCCGACTCGCTCGCTGTCTCCGAATTTACTCTTCGTGACGCCACCGGCCAATCTGTGGAGGATGAAACCACCAATTTGGCTCAACTCAGTCTCGCACCGGCCGCTCTTCTACATCTTACCTTCTCTGATAACATTACTGGACCCGAAGGAATCGTTGCTGATGAATATGTGGAGCTGATTCGTGAACTCGACTAATTTTAATTTCTTTCTTTTCTTTTTTGTATCATAACTTCCATTCTCTTTTCCTGGTGATATGGTTCATCCGCCTATTTATTTCTCTCTTTCCCGCTGGTCCTCTCTAACATTTTATGGCTAAAAATAGTGATGTCGCATACTAAAACTCGTTTCTAGTGGCTGTAACCCCTAGTTCAAAATGAAGAACTTGTACATATTTCTGTGATGAAAACCATGATTTTTACTCGCTCGTGATCGAATTTTTATTACTTTTCTTTAACTTTTAGGAAAGAAAAGTCTATTTCTGTTCTTCCAGATGTCATCACAAGAGCCCACAATATCCAATTTTCTAAACGGAAAACCGTCGATTGCACCTGTCGAACAGTCGGCTCTTCTTTCAAGGTTCGCATTGAAAAACGAAAGAAAATTTTTTTCTTTTCTTCTTAATTTTTTTTAAAGATTACGAACATTCCTTCCACAACTGGCACAAGCCAACGAAAACATGCCCGCAGAATCTACAGCAGACGCGTTTCAAATCGAAAACGTCGAAGAGGAATCGTCAGATGACAGCTCCGACGACGACTCGGACGCAGAAGACGTGGCAGAAGAATCTACAGAGAAAGCAGAAGTTTCGCAACGAATTGAAATCGATTTAGACGTTTTCAAAGAGAAAAACAGTACGGTTGATGGTCGTGACGTCAGTGTTCAGAATGTCGAATCTCTTCCTGTCGCTTTTCAGTCAAAACCCGAAGAATCGCCGAAAAAACCGCTGATCGAAGAATTATGATTCATTTTTAAATATTTTGTTGAAATTTGTTGTTTTGATCTACCTCTTTTGTTCTACACTTTTCTATTTTGCTTTCACTTTTTGCGCTGATGAAATATTCCAGTGGCCACATTGCATTGATTTTTCTCATTTCTCATTGGGTTTTTTGCCGATATCTCTCTTTTTTTAATAGTATTTCATATTTTTTCAAACATTTTCAATTGATATTTCCGCTATGCAGCATCTCCTCCGAAGAATGTCAACTGCAACCACAAGTGCCGCGGAGTACGATGTGAAAGCATTGTTGACGCTGAAAGACCTCTACGGAGACCTGGCGCAGATTCCACTTCCGAGTCAAGGTCGTATCGATAAGAAGACGGGAGATGACTTGATTAAGGTGACAACGACATGGGATAATCGGGCGATGCAGCTGAACATGCCGACTCGTCAGCAGAGAGTCAGTCTGATTGGAAGCAAGGGACCAGAAGTCACCGATCGATATCTGATGGCGTCGGTCTCGTTGCCGCTTTGCAATTATGAGTAAGAACTCGCTTTCTAGACGAAAAACTTGTTGATTTTCAGAAATCAACGGAGCACATATTCTCATTCAAACTCTCGTGTTGCTCAACTTCTCACCACTGGCAAAGGCGACGATAGGAAGCAATACTTGAAGATTTACAATCTCGATGAGCACGTCGAGGAGCTTTGCACCGACCTGACAACCCAGAAGAAGCATGGAATTATCCATGGCGGAGGTTGTCTTCCATTCGGTTGCCTCCATTTCTCACATGGCGAGGGTCATGTGATGTATGTTGCTGAACGGCTCGCCAAGGCTTCCCAATACTTTGATGCGGATATCGAGTGGGATAATGAGACGAAGGTGTTCGAGAGCAAAGTGGGAAAGAAGTTCGAGCTTCTGGAGTCGTGGGGAGAGCAGAATCAGGAGGTGAAGCGTCCGGTGATCTGCACAGTAGACCGGTCGAGTGGACAAGTCACTGTCTATGATCAAATCCCGTCTCATATCTCACCGTGCTACGCTAAATGGGCGCCGGAAGATTCTGGAATTGTGTTCTTCGGACTGGAAGAGGGCGACACGCCAAGACTCGGTAGAATCTACTGCAACAATCGCAAGGGATCCGTCTATTACTACGATATCAAGTCGGGAGAATTGACAAAGATCAGCGAGGGAGACATCTCGGCGGAAGACTTGCAATTCTCTCCCGATGGAAATACTCTTGTTTGGTTCCAGCGGGCTGCTGACGGTCCACATCAAGCAGTTCTGGAGATGGTTGCCATTGATTGGCCGATGAAGGGAACTGTTGAGAAGAGAGTTGTCGTCCCGATTGTTACCGAGAAAAGATCGGCGAATGAGTTCCAAGGGTTCAGTTTTCCACAAACAGTCGCCCGCTCGTGGTCCGCTGACTCCAAACGCCTCATTCTATCGACTGCTTGGTGCAGCAAGCTCGAGTTGATTTCAGCCAACGTCGCTAGCGGAGAGATTGAGAAGCTCAGCAATAATGGGATTTGTCTCGGATCTTGGTCACTTCTTGATGTTGTCGATGATGAGATTCTTGCTACTGTTTCAGCACCAAATCGCCCACCAAACGTGCTTCTCGGCCGACTTCCAGAGGTTGGAAAGGCTGAAGAGATGGTATGGGTAAGAATCGATGAGGCGAAAGCTATCGACTCTCGTCGTCACCTCTTCGAATTCTCGTGGGAGTTTGTGAATTTCGAACGAGATGGAGCCACTTACGAGGGTATTCTCATGATTCCAAACGAGGGAAACAACCTTCCGATGGTCGTCAATCCACATGGAGGACCACACGGAGCATCGTGGGCTGTGTGGCCACGTCGTGATTTGACGACACTTCTCAATTCGGGATACGCTGTGCTTCAAGTGAATTTCCGTGGATCCGTCGGGTTCGGAGACGATTTCATTCGTGCTCTTCCGGGAAATTGTGGAGATATGGATGTGAAGGATTGTCATGTAAGGAATTTACTATTAACACGACACACCTCTTACAACCGCGCTCTACCGAAACCAAAGTAAATTGCGTGTGAAATTGAGAGACTCAGAGAAAAAGAGACATTTCTAAAGGGGAGTTCGGTGGAGCGCAGTTGTCAGAACTGTGTTGAGCTAATATATTGTAGCTGATGAATATTTTGAATTTTCAGAACGCCGTCCTCTCTGTCTTGGCAAAACAACCAAGAATCTCCAAAGACAAGATTGTTCTTTTCGGAGGGTCTCATGGAGGATTCCTTGTTTCTCATTTGATTGGACAATATCCTGTAAGCCTTTCCCCCTGTAACTTTTCATCTCTTTACCACCATCTATTCAGGGTTTCTACAAGAGCTGCGTCGCTTTGAATCCAGTCGTCAACGTCGCCACAATGCACGACATCACCGACATTCCCGAGTGGTGTTTCTTCGAGGGAACCGGTGAAATGGCTGACTGGACGAAGACAACGACCACCGAGCAACGAGAGAAAATGTTCTTGTCGTCTCCAATGGCTCACGTTGAGAATGCAGTCACTCCATACCTTCTGCTCATCGGCGAGAAGGATCTTCGTGTCGTTCCTCACTACAGAGCATTCATCCGATCGTTGAAGGCTCGTGGTGTCCCGTGCAAAGTGCTCACCTATCCACCATCCAACCATCCACTCGACGAGGTCAATGTTGAAGCCGACTACTCCATCAACATGGTCCGCTGGTTCGAGAAGTCTCTCTCCAAGTAATTTCATCAGTTTGTGTATTCTTCATTCTAATTATTATTATTCACTTTTCCTTTTTCCGGTACACACATTTTCAGTCCCCCGTGTGGTATTTATTGATATGTAAATTCGCATAAAAGCGCTGTATATATCTCATTATCATTTGTTTACTATTGGTTTTCTCTCCTGGTGCCAGTACTTTCATTGATTTTTTTATTTTTGCTTTTGTTTCCTAGCATTAAAAATCCGTTTTAGAACTCTGAAATGGCTGAAGCAGCCGCGCCGGAGAACCGAGAATCCTGGGATGATACGCAGATTCAGTTTGCGTTCAACACAATTCTCCACCAACACGGACAGTTTCGAGTCAATAGTGCTCGGATCGTGAGCCCGCCTGGTTATCAGCCGAAAGAAGTCTCAGTAGTCTGGGAGTCACTCGATCCGATAGAATGTCGACAATATATCAGAACACGTGGATTAGTATCGAAACGGAGAGCGTGGATGCCAATGTCATATGAGAATGACAAAAACTGGAAGTATATGACATATTTCATGTCGGACGACTGCAAATTCTGCGGTTTTGTGTCGGAATCTATTGAGATGGATCATAAAAGAGATGTGATTCAAATCGAATCGGTGAAATATAACAAAGCAGCGTTCTGCATTTATCTTGATTCTGATTATCTTCATGGACCGGTTATAATTACAGGTAGGGCAGAAATATGAGAGTTTTGCCGGAAAAACGGAGTAAATCAAGCGATAACTGCGATTTTCCACGCTTCAATTCAATTTTTTTAAATTTTGAGCAAAAACTGCACTGTTTTCAGGTTTTTCAGCGTTCCAGTTGGACAGAAACTCGAAAAAGCTCTTTTTTGTTGGTTTTTTTCGAAACTATAATACTATAATTTTTGGAAAAAAAATGGGCTGAAAATCGGTTTTCTGTATCAACAAAGTTATTCTCTGACCAAAAGTCACGTTTTATGGCTCATTCGATAGAGAATTTAATTTCACACAATTCTGATGGATGGAACCCTTTTTTCCAGACTTGCAAGATTCCGGGCCGGCCCGGCCCGGATTTGAATTTTTGAACTTTTTCCTCTACAATTTTTTGTCGAAAAATATATTTTCTGAAAATTTTTCATATTTTTCCTCAAGTATATTTTTCAACAACCTTCGAAGCCTACAAAAAGTTGTTCTTAAGAAATGATTTTCAAAAAAAATCGGGAAATTTTCGAAAAAAAATTTTGATTTTTTTCAGTACTGAACTACCGGGCCGACCGGGCCGGGCCCTAGAAATTTTACTTCCGGCCCGGCCCGTTGCAAGTCTGCTTTTTTCATCCATTGAGATGTCCGAAAACCTGAAAATACTGCATATTCAGTGTAAAAAATAAAAGAATTGAATTAAAACGTGAAAAAAATCGGCTTCAAGTTTCTTGCAGTTCTTTTTCGTTGTGTGGGAGACCGTGTGCCGGAAAAGCGCAATTTCTAATTGAAATGACAAAAACTGAAACTTTTCTTTGTTCCAGGTGAAAACTGTCACTTCAAAATGTCCGGGGAGAACGGCGGTCGAAAATTGATCTATTTTGCATTTCCAAACGAAGAACAATTAAAGACAAAGAATCGACAAGACCGTTTATTCGTTATATGTATTTATGATTTCGAGACGAAAGGTGTCACAGTGATTTCCGATGAGAATATATGTGAGGAGACGATAAATCAAATCGAGTGGACACCCGATGGCAGAGGAGTCATCTTCCATCGGAGAACTGAACTTTTCTGGTATCGATTCGGAGAACAATACGTGAATAAGATCTATTCGAATATTCCACAACCACTTCGTATCTCTTTTTCACCTGATGATAAGCGGCTAGCCGTTTTTCTACCGACCAGCGTATTTTGTGAGAAATCTATTCTTTTGGTGAGGTTTTGTGACCACAGATGCCCTTATAATAGAGGATTTTTCAGTTCCACTGGCCATTCGTCAAGGCGGCCGTTCAATTCCAGCATGACGTCATCACATTAGGAAGCTATAAAGTGTGGAGTGTTCCCGATCGGCCATGGTCTCATGGTGGATCGAATTTGGTGTTCAACGCGAATTGCCAACATCATGTGGTCGGTTTTTGGGTATTTATGACAAAAGTTTCTGTTTTTGACGTTTTCCAAGATGAGAACTTCGAAATTTCAGATAATGAATCATTTTTGTTGTAAATCAGACTTAGGATAAGATTTTGCCGATTCAAAGTATCGAAATAACAGATAACCCATAGTTGTCAAGGCCCGGGATTAGAAGAAATTCTGAAAATTCATCAAAAATTTCAACAAAAAAATGGAAAAAAGGTCATTTTTTGAAGCCGAGCCTTCGGGCCGGGCCGGGCTTTGAAAATTTTCTACCAGGTTTTGACAAGTATGAGATAACCTAGTTGTTTTTTCTCGTACTCCAGAAAAATGCTAAATTCGGAAAATGTTTCGCATTTTTGAAATTTTTAGTAAGTTGATGATGGTCTTCTAAACTTTCCCTATCAAAAACACTGGCTAGCAGGTCCATTTTTTGAAAATGGGCGCTCTAGAAAACCTAGTCATAAAGATGAAAAATAGATTCAAAGGCTGGAGAGAACAATAATTGTTGAAACACTTCTTCTGATCAAGAGTTCTTTTGCTCTAAATCTGTTCGAAAAGTTCTGAAAAATCTATTTTCAACTTCACAGCACCGAAATCACCCTATTCTAGCTCCAAATCCATCATAAAAACCCTCAAATTTCAGATCGCTTACTCCCTCGCCATCGACACTCTTTCCATCCACAAACTCCGTTTCTGCCGTCCCTCGATCGTCGTTGATGTCAATAACGACGAGATGCTCTTCGAGACAGTCGCCGCCAATTCTCATTCCCGTCTCTGGATATCTTCTCTATCGACTGGAATCGATAAAACTGAATTCTCGGCGACACTTCTCGCTGGGAAACGGGCGGCCGATGAGCAAATGTTCAATTTCAACGTGAAACCAGTCGACTTTGATAACGGAGAATACACGGGAATACTGTACTTGCCACCGGACAATTTGGATCCACCTGGATGCAAAATTCGATTAGTCGTCTACCCGTATGCCGGGGAACAGCCGAATCACACCCTTCTGTAAGCGATTTTTACTGAAAATTGAGTCATTATGTCTTAAATTCAACATTTTCAGCAGCGTCCACCCATTGCTATCGGTACTCATAAATTGGGGTCACGCTATTCTTGTAGTCAATCACCGAGAGCCATTCGTCGTACATCCTGATTCAGATCTCCCTGACTTTGCAACCTCACAAGATATCGATGATTTTCATGTAATTTTTCTGGAATTTTTGGGTTCAAATCATCAATTTTCAATATTTTCAGAATGCAGTCGTCAAAGTGTTATCCGATCATAGGAGACTTGACGAGAGCTATGTCTGTTTGTACGGGTACATGTATGGATCGTTTGTGGCGGCGAATGTTATCAAACGGCATCCGGTAAGTGAAGATTTTGATGCAATTCACGGTCTCCCACACTGCAAAAAGGAACTGTCAGAAAGGTGAAGCCTATTTTTTCACGTTTTAATTCAAATCTATTTTGGCACTGAAAATGCATTGTTTTTTAGGTTTTCAGACGTCGCAATGGAGAGAAAAGTGACCCATCCATCAGTATTGTGTAAAATTAAATTATCTATCTAGCCAAAAACTTAAATTTTGGTCAGAAAATAACTTTTTTGACACAGAAAAACCGATTTTCAGAAAAATGAGATTTTTAGCAATTTCAGCCAATATTGATTTTTTTCTGGAAATTTTAACGGTTTCAGAGCCTCTTCAAGTACATTATGTGCAATTTTCGTCTGAAACAGCTTTCTGCCAAAAAAGTTGAACACATTTTTCTGAAAATCAGTTTTTCTGTTTCAAGAAAGTCAATTTCAAACCGAAATTCTCGTTTTTTGGCTCATTCAATAGAGAATTTAATTTTACGCGATTCTGATGGATGGGACACTTTTTTCATAGATAGCGACCTCTGAAAACCTCAAAATAAAGCATTTTCAGTGCAAAAAATGAAATAATTTAATTAAAACGTGAAAAAATAGGGTTCACGTTTTTTGCAGTTCTTCTTCCACGGTGATTTTTTCGGAACCAGCTAGTGGGTAGCGCTCAAAAAAGTTCGGCCGCAGTGGAAAATAAAATGGGCGGAGTCTGGATGCAAGCTTGGCACGCGGTTTTTGCAGCTGCGGCACTTGTTTTTTCTGCGTCTCTTTTCTCTCGTGCATGCAGAAAGAGCGCGTTTGAAACATGGAATAATTTTTTACACTGCACGGCGCGGCGGCACAGACCTGTGGCCTAGAAAACTCCAACTCGGCCATCTCAATTATTTAATACATTACGTGACTAAGTATCTTCGATTTTCAGGCATTTTGCTATAATTTCTTCGTTTTTTTTTGTAAATAATAAAGAATACCTTTATTTAGATGAATTTTTTGCTGTAGAACTTCAAACAATTCATTCCACCGCCGACAAAATCGACATAAGGAAATTAGCTATAGAGGGCTAGTATTTTGATTTGTAGAAGCCCAGATGAAAATCTCGTTAGTTGGAAACATTTCAAAATGATCGATGAATATATAGTGGTGATACCGGAATATAAACCTGCTTTTACTCTTTTCCCTCCTTAAAGAGACGACTAAAACTTTCTTGAAAATGAGTGAAAAAATGACAAATTTTTATGTATCTCAAAAACGAGTAACATCAACTTTCTGAACGTTTAAGGGAAACTGTAACAGGTAATTCTCAATCTTTTAAGAAAAAAAAATTGAAACCCACCGATCGTATTTTTGAGAAACTTTTGAACATAAGTTACCGTTGGCTTAGAAATTGATATTTTTTCATGTATCTCGAAAACGAGTAACATCATCTTTCTGAACGTTTAACAGAAGTTGAAACAAGTCATTCTCATTCTTTTGAGAAAAAAAAATCGGAGGCCACCGATCGTATTTTTGAGAAACTTTTGACAGAAAATCGCAAATTGACTGATAAAATGACATTTTCTTACGTAGCTCAACAACAAGTAACATCATCATTCTGAACGTTTACCAGAAGATGGAACAAGTCATTCTCATTATTGTAAAAAAAAGAAATCAAAAGCCACCGATCGTTTTTTTGAGAAATTTTTAATAGAACATCGAATTTGGCTGAAACAGTGACATTTTCTAATATATCTCAAAAACGCGAAACACCATCTTTCTAAACGTTTACCAGAAGATGTAACAAGTCAATATCAATAACGTAGAAAAAAGAAATCAAAAGCCACTGATCGTATTTTTGAGAAACTTTTGCTAGAAAATCGCATTTGGCTGATAAAAAATGATTTTTGCCCGGGATACGGTACGCAACTCTGCAAACACCAATGACAATACCACGCAAATTTACAGACAATTTCGCTGCGTACACTGAGTACTCAACGTTCAAAAAGTTCGACCGCGAGTCGCGATTGCCAGGCCGTGACTGTATCGAATGTCAAGTAAAGTAAATGGCCGATTAAACTATGAAACTGAGGACAGTATAGCATGAGACTTATTGTTAAAAATTCTCCATTATTTTCTTTAGGGAAACCGAAAGACAATTTGGGGAAATTTTAAGTAAATTTTTAGAAAATTCAAGACAAAGTTGAGGGTCTAGAAATTTCAACGGAGCATTGGAGCGGGTTTGGTCGCGGCCGCCAATGTGATGGTCTAGAAATCTAACCAAGTGGTTCCGGCAAAATCACCGTGTTCTTCGCTGTGTGGGAGACCGTGTCATCTCATTTACTTTTTTTCAACTAATTTCTCGATATTCAGAACTTCTACAAATGCGCGGCGTTCGTCCATCCGATTCTCGATTATCCATACATTCCTGAAAACGAAGATGAAGAAGATGAAGAAGACCCGGAACCACTCGATATCCTCGATTCCCGAGAAATCACAATCCCCACATTCCTAGTATTGCCAAAAGACGACGATCATGAAGACTATCAAAAGTACAGACAATTGGCGGCGAAAGGTGTTCAATGCTTTGGACATTCCGAGTTGGAAGACGAGGAATCTCATGATTACATTGTCAAAATTCTTCATTTCTTCAAATATCCGTACGATGCATTTCCTCGGCGTGTAGATGACGTGCAATCGACGGTTGACGAAGCTGCCACCAAGAACTAATTTTTCCTTGTTTTTTTCTTGTTTTACCGAAAGGTAAACCATGTTCATAACAGCTTTAATTCATTTATTCGATTGTGAAAGTTGCATTCAGTCTTCCCACTTTTTTGTCGTTATGTTAGTTTTTTTTATGTTTTATATAGTATTTTCGAGATCAGTTTTATTAATATCTTCTATTTCTAAATATAATAATATTCGCGAATAAAAGAGAGTATTGTTACCCGGTTACCCTCTGCAGAGGACGGCACAGGAATCAATACGACTCGTTCTCCTGTTGTTCGATGAAGCGCGTTTGCATTACTCGGCGGGTTTATTTGAAAATTCTTTTTTTTACTATTTATTTTGTATCACAAAGACATTTCCAATTGAAAAATGACAAAATATCTCTGAATTTTAATTGGAAAATTAAGAAAAAAAATTTCAACTCGCAAGAATCTTCATTTACGAAAATTTTTTCGCTTTATTTCCTTTTTTCCAAATTTAATAAATTAATTTTTTTCAGAAAATGCTGGTAGCCAGCTCAGAGAACATAGGTCTCTGTCCCATGTCTTTTACAGATTCATCGAATCAGATGAGTGAGTTTCCCAAATATTTTCTTCTAAAATTAAAAAATAATCAATTTTTGCAGTCTTCGAACGTCTCCAATATCAAAGAAGTACCGGCAGATTCTGTGACGTCGAGCTCGTCGTCTCGACCCGCTCATTCGCCGCCCATCGTAATATTCTCGCAGCGCACAGTCCGTATTTCGATGCGATTCTCAAAAGTTGTAAAGTGACGAAAGAGCAGATTACGATAGTTAGTAAATATCCGCAAGTCTTCGAATTATGTCTCAATTATATGTATAGTGGAAGTGTCGTTATCGATCGGGCCAGTGTTTCCGAGCTATTGAGATTCGCCAATGATTTGATGGTGAGGAGAGCAAGATTATTAATTTTTAATTAAACAAAAAATAATAATTTCAGATGGTAAAGCTGAAAAACTACTGTGCAGAGTACCTAGATAGATATCTTGACGCAGCGAATTGCCTATCAATACGAAGTTTAGCGCAGAGATATAATTTGCCGGGATTGATTAAAGTAAGATTTTCTCAGCTCAGTGTGAAAAGGAACTGCAAGAAACGCGAAGACGATTTTTTGCACTGAAAATGCAGTGTTTTCAGGTTTTCAGACGTCCAATCAATTCAGAATTGTAGAAAATAAAATCCTCTATCTAATGAACCAAAAAACCTGAATTTTGGTCCAAAATTGATTTTTCTGATACAGAAAAGCGGATTTTCAGAAAATTGATGATAACTTTTTTGGCAGAAAACATTTTCTTGCATATAATGTACTTGAGGATGCTCTGAAACAGTTACAATTTTTGAAAAAGAAATATTGGTTGAAGTTTTTGGAATTTTTGAGTCGGAAATTGAAAAGTTTGCAATTTTGGAGTCAGTCGAGTTTTTGCAATTTTTGATTAAAAATTGGAGTTTTGGTGATTTTTTTATCATATCAGACCAAAAATCTCAATTTTTTTTACATGATTTGATCCCTCAACATTCTTTTTTGTACCGTCTGGCTGAATATCTCCTTTTCTGAAAATCTGTTTTTCTGTATCAAAAAAGTCAATTTTTTAAATCAGAATTCACTTTTTTAGCTCATTAGATAGAGAATTTTATTTTCTGATGTTTGGAACCGTTTTTCATCCATTGCGATGTCTGAAAACCTGAAATTACTGCATTTTCAGAGCAAAAAAAATAAAGGAAGTGAATTATTTGCATGACACGCTTCTGACAACCGCGCTCTACCGAAACCGAAGAAAATTGTGTGGGAAATTGAGAGACTCGGAGAAAAAGAGCAATTTTCAAGGAGATTTCGGTGGAGCGCGGTTGTAAGAACTGCGCTGAGCTAATATTTTTGAGTTGTGCAACTTTCCACTCAAAATCCCTTTTTTTCCAGTCAGCCACTGACTATTTCGACAGTAATCTCAATCGATGTCTACTGGAATCTCGAGATATCATTGCTTACACTTACACACAGCTCACTCGGCTCATTGGAGATCCGAAATATTCTGATTGCATCACTGCGGATACCTACTTGAAATTAATAGTTCGATGGGTTGGAGAAGAAATTGGAAAACGAGAAGAAATCTTTCGATTACTCCTGGAATCTTGTGAATTTCGAGAAGTTTCTGCGGATACTCTCGAATTTCTGCTGGATTATTCGCCGTTGTTGTCGAAAAGTCAGAAGAGTCGATTCTTGTTGTTGCATACGATGTAAGAGGGATTTTGAACAATTAATTTAGAAAAAAGGGTTTTTCTGAAAAATATGTCAAAAAATCGAGAATTTTGTGTTTTTTTTTTTGGATTTTTCGTGTTTTTAAATTAAAAATCCCTTCGAAATTCGAAATATTAACAGATGATTCAGGGAGAAAGAGTTGAAAAAAGTGTAAAACCGAAAATTCCAAAATTTTTTGAGAAAAAAACTAAAAATTAGAGTATTTCCCTAGATTTTACTTATTTTTCACAAATTTTTTTGCTAAAATTTCTCATTTTTCTCAAATCCTACCCAATTGATAGCAGATTCTGCAAAAAGTCTGACCGATGAATCCTTTGAAAGCGGGGCTACAGTAATTGGAATATTTTAAGCCGAAAAAAATGCTGAAATACTGCTTCAGATAAACTTAAAAAGTAATTTATTTTCCAAATTTTCAGAAAAAAAACGTAATTTTGGTGAAAATGATCTAAATTAGTTCAAATTGGAATTCTGATATGTGAAAATTCCAAATAAATTTGATAAAACTGGGTTTTCCACTTTTTAAAGTCAAAATCTTTGAAATCACCCTCAAAAAAGCCTCCATATCTTACAGGGAGTCCAACGAAATGCTAATGGAGAAATACTCAACTCAACTGACAAATCTCCGCCAGAAACTCGTCGATCTTCCCGTCCTCCACGATCCATCTCAATTCGAAGACGACGTTTTCGATTCTTCCGATTCGGAGCTCGACGAATGCGAGGAGTTTATTGCCGATGGGCATCCGACACCGTCTCAAGTAGTGAGTCATTCAGAAATATTTGATTGCAATTCTTTGAATTTGAGATCGAATACGGCAATGAGTTGACAAATCGAATGAAAATGAAAATTGCGTTTCAGCCGCCGGGTGGCGAGAAGAAGAGATTAAAGAGGCCGAAGGGAATGAAGAAACGATTGCAACCGATTCAGACACCCACCGCCGCAGCTACAGAGAATGAGAGTGAGTGGTTTCAAAACGTCACAGTTCTATTAGCTCGGCACAGTTGTTACAACTGCGCTCCGCCGAAATGTCCTTGAAAAATGTCTCTCTTTCTCTGAGTCTCTCAATTTCGCACACAATTTTCTTCGGTTTCGGTAGAGCGCGGTTGTAAAAAGCGTGCCGACATCCATGAAACATCCATAGAACACATTCATTTCCAGGTATCCCATGGATCGATGAGGATGAAATCGACGGTGTCTATGCTACATGTTCCCTGGAAGGATGTCATACCTATGGACCAGTTGATAATCTGGATCCAGATGATTGTGAAGATGAAGAGGATCAACCGGATGAAGACGGACCGTCCATGTGTCTGTTCTGTGGATTGCGGACTGCTAATGAAGAGGTTGGTGACTGGGACGTTAGAACTAGGACCATATATCGGAAAGTAATGGTTTCGTTCTGGTTCTAAAACGGTCGGTTGCGATTTGTATTGTTCTAGTCTGTACCAGCTCGCAGCATTGAACTCGCAGCGTTCTAAAACAGAATATTGAAACTGGTGCGGTTCTAATTCGGTCGGTTCTATAACGGTTAGGTCTGATTTGAACCCGTTTTGCTTGTACCAAAGTTGTAAAATGGTCAAATTTGATCCCCACTAGTTCCAAACGGGCGGTTCTTATTCGGACTGTTATAATTCGTCCTAGTTCTGCATAGCGTATTCCGAGTAACACCAATCTGACAGTTTTGATTCGGAAAGTTCTTAAACGGAGAATGAACGGTTTTGAAACGAGCAGTTCCGAATAGAGCGATGCAAGTACGGACGGTTCTATAACGGTAGTCCCGATTCGAACGGTTCTGAAACGGGAAGCTCTAATTCGATCAAATTCTGATTCGTGCCAAGTTTGAAACAAGTCGTTTCAATTCGGACATTCATATTAGCACGACAAACTTCTTACAACCGCGCTCTACCGAAACCGAAGAAAATTGTGTTGTGTGCGAAATTGAGAGACTCAGAGAAAAATAGCAATTTTCAAGGGAATTTAGGTGGAGCGCGCTTGTAAGAACTGTGTCGAGGTAATAGTTCCGATTCGACCGGTTCTAAAACGGGAAGCTCAGATTCGTGCCAAATTTGAAACAAGTAGTTTCAAATCGAACGGTTCTAATTCATAGAAGAACTCAAGTTTAAAAAATTTAAATCGGTTATGAACTGTACCAGTTCTATTTCGAACAATTCCGAGTTAAAACAATTCTGAAACCGTGTTGAAATGGAAAACGATTGAATATACAATTTTATAGTCACCCCATAAAAACCGTCCGTAAAACTACTTTTTCTGCCGTTCTGTTTCGTTTCCCCCCATCCCATATCAATCAATTCTTTTCCAGCTCCTCGAAAAACACAAGGCTCGATATCACAACCGTAACACGTACTACATGTGTCATTTGTGTGAATTCGAGACGAATTGGAGTAAACAATTCTATTTGCACTGCGCCGAACACTGGACTGATCTACCGTATCGATGTGACACGTGTCCGTTCTCGACGACAGAGATTCAGGATTATTTGACGCATCGATTGCATCATAGTGAGTGAAAAGGAATTGAAGATTTTGAGAGAAATTCCGAATTTTCAGCCGAAGAGCGTTTCTTCAAATGTGGCGAGTGTGCGTGGAAAGGACGGACACGTTCACAACTGTTCGCTCACGAACGAATGCATTCAATACTCGACGATCGACCGCTTCATTGTGAGGAGTGTGGAAGAGGGTTTCAGCAGCACGCGTCGTTGGATCATCATATTGCGACGCATAATGATGTTAGGTGAGTTGAAGGAAATGGAGACGGAAGCAAACTGATACTGAATTTGAAAATCCACAGATATGATTCCAGAAGTGAAAGGAATACCATATTCTGATTGCGAAAAAATGGTTTCAGAATTCTCAAATAACCCGAATTTCAGATTCTGAATTAACTTCACAAAGTTCGTGGAATAGATTCCTTTTACAGTTATGTTCAATAAGAATTTGCAAAATCAAATCAATGATTTCAAATTAAATTCGCGAATGAAAAATCAGAAATTTCGGAATTCCCCTTTTGTAAATTTGTCCTTTTTCCTAACTTTGACCTTGTTTTCTGTCGAGTATTAGGCTCGTGAACAAAAACTAATTATATATATTAGGAATCAGTGTTTTCTCAGCTTTTCAATTATATAGGTCACGACCCATAACTCCGAAGTGGCTCCATGACGTTCCCTAGTGAGCAGGTTATAGAAATTTCAGGAGTTTTTATTCAAAATTCTTTTGGATTTGTGAGTTTCACATTATCTGTGATGAAACGGTTTTCACTTTCGTATTAAAAAAAATAGTCTTCATGATCTGATGGAGCTTCTTGACCATCTCCTGCAAAACATATATTAGGCGTTGTGGTTCTTCATCTATAATAAAAGTCATTTCCTAACGGAGCTCCGCGGAAGATAATTTTCGGCAAATTTCCGTTCGGCGCGCGACCTAGATTATACTTCTTTTATAGCTTTCTGTTTTCTCCGATCTCCCTCTCATCCACCCCTCTCAATTTCCAGATCATACATCTGCGAGGACTGTGGATTCGCCACCAAATCACTCGACCATCTCTCACTCCATCGACGTCAACACACGGGAGACAACTTTAGTTGTCATATTGGTCAGTTTGTATCGGTTTCGTGTGAAACAAATACTTCCCCGTTATCACACCTAATCCATCATTTTCTATCTCTTTCACACTTTCCTCCAAAAAAATCAAAAATGTCTGCGTCTCCACCGATTCCCACACTATCTCATTTATTTTGTCGGTTTCTCCTTGGCGACAATAACGCCGCTGTCTGACGACGTCTGCGAAAGGGAAAAAATATCAAAAACATTCTAAAAAATAATGTAAAAAATAAGACAGAAAACGGTTATCATTCTGCTGGTTACGGTGGTTTCCGATTTCAGAAAATCATGATTTTATGAAGGCGATCGTAAAATCATTTGCATTTTTCATTAGCTTTTTGCGCCTCTCTCGCTCCTTCCTTCTTTCTTTTTCGCTCATTTCTTTCCGGAGGCGATGATGTGGCATTACGGTAAGCAACTACGGTTTGGATACGGAATTGATTGGCTCCGCCCATTTTTTTAGAAGACGGTGGTAGATGAGATTTGTAAGGAGATCGGGGATTCAGAATATCTCAGGTTTAGAATTCCAGAAAAATATTTTTGCGAATTTCCAAAGTTTTACTGTTTCCAATTCCGAGTTTTAGGATTTCAACAATCCTTTTCTGCTGAGTTGATAACTTTCGTTTTTGCAAATTTTGCAAGGTTTTACCATTCCGAATTCGAAAAACACGGATTAAAGATGCACCTGTGATCGTTCCAAATTTTTGAATTCTAAAATATTTTTCCTTCTGGATTTTCGAAACTCCAAAGGTCTGAAATTTTTCCTGTTGTTTTTTGAAATAATTCAGAATTCATAAATAAATTTCCATCTCCAAAATTTCTGAAAATTTCTAACTACACTTTCCGGATTTCGGTTTTTTGATTCTTGCCGGAATTCTGATGTTTCATTATTGAATTTTCAAACAATATTTCTATTTGGGATTAAAATGTCTTGTTTTTCCGCCAGGTGGCTTTTCGGAAGCTGAACTTTTCCTCTTTCGCATTCTATCGGAATCCCTGAATTTTGGATTCCGGAATTTTGAAAATCCAGGATCTGGTTTTTCTGAAACCATTGCGAAATTCTAAATTTTGAATTTTCAGAATGCAAAATCTGAAAACTCAGAATTTTGAATATTCAAGTTTTTCCGAGTTTCCATGAACTGAAATTTCGGAAAATTATGAATTTGCCGAAATCTGAATAACCTTCTCCAACTCATAACCACCTCCTTAATTCCAGCTGGATGCGACTACTCGTCGACGAAAAAAAGCCAACTGGCCGCCCATCTCCGAACCCACATGGCAGTTCGTGCCCATCTCTGCAAAGTGTGTGGTCGTGGCTTCATCGAGAAGTCTCATTTGGTTCGTCACGAAAGAATTCATTTGGAAGAGAAACCATTCAAATGTGATCAATGTGAATACGCATCGAGTCGAAGGGATAAACTCAAAGAGCACATTATCAAACATCACAATGCCGAAGTGCTTACTGTACAGAAGACGCAACGGAGAAAGTACAAGAGAGCGCGTATGCTCGCAGCGGCTAATAATCTCGTTAGTAATCCAGATGTCCTTTTCCGACCAATTCCTACAGAGGATGCGGTCAGTAATTGGCAAGCGAGTAACGACTTTTCGGTTAGCACTCATTTCAAAAATCCGAAATTTGAATACCTATTTTCCAGGCGTACTCTCCGAATCCCAACGACTACGTCGGCCATTCCGGGTATCCCAACCAATCGCCGCCACGTGCCTACTCAGTCGTCCACCCATCTCAACATCAACAACACGTACCATCTCCTGGGTGTATGTCGATGATGAATGTGCCGTTGAGAGACAATCATCATCAAATGCAAAGGGATTCACCGATTGATTCAATTGGCACTGCGGATAACACTCATGGAGTGTTGATGACGCCGAATTTAGTGATGAGGTATGAGGAAGCTCCGCCCATTTTTCAGCTATTTCTGGAAATTCTACTGAATGAAGTTTACACAGCGAGATAACCCGTGCCTTGAACGTTTTAGAAACAATCTGAAACCGCATTTTTTCGACGGGAGACATTCTGAAACTGTGACGTTTTGAATCCAGAAATTTTCAGAATTGAGATGTTCCGCGCTAGAGAATTAATACGTTTCAAAACGTTTTCTTTCATTTGGACTGTTATTCATAGTCTAAAAATTCATACATTTTCAATTCGAAAATTTTTTTTAACGAATTTCCAGATTTTTGAATCATGTATGCTCTTATTCTCCCGGTTTTAAAACGTCATGGTTTCTGAATGTCCAGGACGTTTCAAAACCGTAATGACATTTTGAAACCTATGTATTTCTGAGAGAACTCGAATTTAGTCTCTCTAAATCGGAAGTAAAACAAAATATCGAAAATTGCGGACCTATGTTTGCCCGGTTTTGAAAGTCCGGTTCTAGAGTGTCCCGGAATCGAAGGAGGCTCTGGAAACAAGACATTTCGAAACCGACCATACTTGTATCAATTTTTGACATTTTTCCCATTTTTCATCGAAAATGTAAACATTTTTGAAAATTTTTCAGAATTTCTTCTTATTCTGAATCATAGTCGAAAATCTGACTTTTTCGCAAAAAAATATAAAAAAAATTCAAAAAGTTCGATGAAAATTGAATTTTTAATTTTGGCCTCAATTATCCGGGCCTTGAAATGCAAAAAGTCAATATTTCTTTTCCAGATCACCCCACAACCGAAGTGCAATGCAATCCCAATACAATATGCAATCGTCATCCGATCCTCAACAACTCCGCCCCTTCTCTCTCCCAACTTACGGTCAAATGGATATGGCTCAATCTCAATTGCAACAACAACAAATGCAACATCAACAACAACAACTCCATCATCAACACCAACAACATCAACAACAGATGCAACAACACATGCAGAATCCTGGAATGCAACCGAATCAAAACCAGGATCAGAATCCGAACAACCAGTGGGATCCATGGAATGTTCAATAATTTATAGCCTTTTTCCGATTACCTCATTCTTTTGAAATTCACTTTTCCTCTTATATCACTTGATTGACTATCATTTTCTTCACTTGTCTAATAAGCTCATCCAACGATTCTTCCTGTAACATATGAGCAATATGTGTGTGTTTTGTGTTTGATCTCCGTTTCCTAGATTCTGTATCATTATTTAATAACGCTATTTTTCGAAGGGATTTCTTCATTTTTTGATATGTTTTAATATGAAATTGTAATGCTCCATCTTGGCAACACGGATAATGATTCGGATTTAATTTTTAAATTCCGATCTCTTAGATCCGCTACATAAACAACCCATATCCCACTTTTCCCCAGTTCATCCGTATTTTCTCATTGAATCAAGTTCTTCAACTTCGTCACGTAAAAGTAAGCGATTTTTTCTCCGGATACCTACACGTGATGAAAGTGAAGAAATTGAGAATTTCAATTACTTTTTGCATTGGTTAGGTTCTGGAGCATGCTTGGCGTTTAAAAAAAATCCAACTCTATAGTTTCTAGGGGAACATCTCAAAAATCTCACTTTTTTGACCTGAAATTGGTCGAAGGGAACCTACAGTACCAGTCAAGAAGATATACCGTTTTCGATCGTTTCAGTTGAAAATGATCATCTTTCAGAGTGTACACGGTATCACTTATTGTCCCACAAATTAAGATTTTTACAAACTATGTATATAGATCAAAAGTATAGCATTATTTTTGTAGTTTACCACTTTTTCATACAGGGTATCCCTAGAGAGTTACAGTGATTTAAAAGCTCCTTTTTTTGCACGGAAACAAATCAACTTGAGGAGGAAGCATAGCTTTGGGGAACCGTAAATTACTAAGAAGTGCCCGTACCAAAAAGCTGTCAATTATAACAATTATATTTTAGTAAAGATTGACAAAATATGATATTTTTATGACCGGTATTGTAGAATTACATTACCTTTTATGAGACAATGAGTACCGCTGTAGTACACTCTCTGAAAATTGGTAACTTTACACTAAAGTGAAAAACAACATAATGAATGGCTCCCTTACGGTATTTCTTTATCAACAATTCCAGAAATGTCCAGCTCCGTCAAATCCGCCATTGTATAGGTCGCAGCCTTCAACAACTCCATTGACTCACGCGTTTTCCCTTAACTAGGGAATCTGTAAGTCTTATTCAGTTTTTCGAATCCCATCAGATATTATCGGCTTGCGAACATCGGCCGGTTCGAGTTAAAGGTCCATGGATTTTTTGGCAATCATTATTGGGTGTGAAAAGTCACAGCACCCGGAACTTTTGGCGTCTCGGGAGGCTGGTTAGTCGTTCAATTCTTAACTGGAAATCAAAATGAAGAAGGTAAAATACATTTGATAAGTTTCAACCGACATATGTTGACAATATTTCACTAATCAGTGATTAGTAGTCACCCTTTCTCTGATTTCTGAACCCGGACAAACATCACTTTGCTCACTCTTAATTTTCCCCCCAATCACCGAAAAAAGGCGTTGACAGAAATACAGTAATCTTATCATCCAAACCACATTTATAGTTGTCAATAAGTGTCTTAATTACTTGATTTTTACTGTCATTACTGTGTTACTGTACAAGATTGACGTATTTCTTTCTGTTATTTAGATCTTTGCTTCTCTCGTTGCGTATGCGTCTCGAAATAGCCCCGCCCCTTTACTAGAAAGTTCCAATGGCGAGAGAGTAGTGAAGAGAATAAGGCTGAGCAATGGGGGGAAATGCATATAAGGGAAGGGAGAGGGAACGAGAGGCATTCACATCAATTTTTCCTTTTCTTTTTTTTTGAGCGATGATATGTTTCTTTTTTCAATCCAAAATTTAGGATCGGGGTACTGTACTTCAATCCAAATTTTAGGATCGGGGTTACTGTACCTAGATCTAAAATTTAGGATCGGGGGAGTCGTGCTTCTCTAATATTGAAATTCTAACCCAATATTTCCAGTTACTCGTCGTCCGTTGAAAGAGTAATGTCTAATAGTAAACACGCTGTCATTAACATCGATGGAGCCTGCATCAATCAGGGACTCCCTAACGCAAAGGCAGGATACGGAGTCCATTGGGGAGAAAGTGAGTTGGAGCTAGGTCCAGAATCTTTGATAACTTTTTGGATCTGGGCAATGACAAAAACTTGAAACCTGAATTCTTCGAGTCCTAAGGAATCCCACTCCAAAAAATAGTCCCTATCCCTATAAACTCCCAAATTTTCAGACCACCAAAACAATCTCAGTGGACGTGTCGACGGCCATCAAGACAACAACCGCGGAGAGCTTTATGCCGCTAATCAGGCACTGAAGCAGGTAAAACACCACTTATTCTCCAATTGGGTTTCATTAGGAATCTGTGAATTTTCAGGCCGCATCGCAAGGCTACAGGTGACTCTCAAGTCGGACTCGACTTACGTTCGCGACGCGATCGCTGGAGCGTCCGGATTCCAAAGGTATGTACATATGGGTTTAGATTGGGTAGGGACCAGGTTTGTAACGGGTCTGGCCGAAAATATTCTCGTCCCGGCCCGTTATGGAACATGCTCTGAAAAAATGTTGAATTCATGGATTTTTTTTTGAAATTTTTTGGAATTGTTTTGAAAAAAAGTATAGTTTTCGACTGAAAATTTAAAATTTAATCAAAAGATGAATATGTATGATAATTTTATCCCTTTACTCTAAATTTTCGAAAAACTTCATACAATTTTGTTAAAAAATGAGTGCCCACTTTTGAAACCGGGCTGAGCGGGCCGGGATTTTTGCTAGTCTGATAGGGACATTACAGAATTAGAGTTGGTTAGGGTTTCTAGATTAAGTAGAAAAGTTGAAACTGTCAAAATTCTGATGATAACTTAAACCGCCCAAGAAACTTAATTACCGTTACTTGAATTCAAGATATAGCACATTTTCTTGGTGACAAAGTCAGGCTTCTCATTTACGATCACTACAGATTCCCGGTATCTAAATAGATAATAACAGCTTCCAATCGTCGTTTTATATACTCCAACAAAATCTAAAAATTTGCAGTGCTTCTCCAGCAAACCGGGATCTCATGCAATCGATCCACGATTTGAGCAAGGGCGGAAGAATGTCCGTCCACTATGAACACGTCTCTGGACACTCCGGAGACGCTGGAAACGATGCGGCTCACCGTCTTGCCAACGAGGGAGCCAAGAAATAAATGGATGACAAGATCTTTATTCACGTCGAGACCTGTCGGCGCTGTTCTCATGCGCCTGTTAACCTGTTTTTTAATAAAAATGTTTTTTTAATGTTTCAGTTCCTTTATTTGTAACAAGACGGGATGAGAACTCATTGATCCTTTTCGATAATGTGTTTATATATGTATTCATAAGAATATTCAGACACTCTAAAACCTGCAGAAATTCAAACAGTCAGTAGTAAACCGCCCATCTCTTTTCTCCCCTTTCAAAATTTGAATTGTGATGATTGATGCTGTGAATCATCACTTGCTCACCCTTAAAAGTCTTTCATAAACAACCTTTGTTTGTCTTTTCTCACAACTTCAGAAGGCTCTAGAATAAAAGTGGGCGTGGTCATGGATACGGTAACTGGTACTGTATGACCAACGTAGAACTTATAGAGATGCCACCAGTGAAATCTATTCAACGCGGAATATCTCTTTTCTCAAAGGAGATATCAAAAAGTTGCCAACGGACAAAATGTAGCTCAATATTTATGCAGTAGAGATATTCTGTTACAAGCTCGTGCGACTGGGTATTACGGTAACCGGTACGATAGATATTATGGAGAATTTTTTTCAATTTTCAAAAATCCAGACCTATTTAATCGAAGTCCAGTCTTACTAGTCCATTCATAAGTAAAAAAGCAAGATTTTGAAAGAAGTTGTTTTATTAACAATTTGAGTAAAGTGCCGGTTTCTTCTCGAACATTTATTTCGTTTATTCGAAAAAAAAAACAATTTTGTGAAAGAAACACATCATTCAACATTTACAATTTCTCCTCATTATTCCTAAAAATCTCTTGACCGTCGCTTTTTCCAGTGGCCACCTCATTATGCTCCGCGTTCACAATGATCTGATTTCTGATGGCATGAATTGAAGCAACCAAGTGACGTATCTCGTCTGGGGCTCTGAAGTTTACTAAATTGATAAATTTGTGATAGAAATGTATCATTTTACCTTGCAAAATTCGCCGAGTTCTTGATCTGCTCATAGGCAAACAATGAGTCCGTACGGATGATAATTCGCACATATTTCTCTCTAGCAGCCTGAAAAACACTGGAATTATTTAAGGAAAGCGTAACTAGGGCGAATCTACTAAAAGTAAAAAATTAAAATTAAAATTCCGCTGCATTCCAAACTTCATGCAGCCCGCCAAACGATCCCAACCATCCACAACACCAAAGAAACAACTCACAGTTTTGATCGCTTGGCGGGCTGCATGAAGTTCGGCATGGGCGGGAAGAAGGAATCCTTCGATGGATGCTTGGTGAGTGTTGGGGTGATCTGAATAAGTAATCAATAAAAATATGGAGAATAGACTCACCGATTCCCCAGTGGGCCGTGTAGCATAGCTGAGCGTTTGGAAGCCCCTCGAGCTTCCAATAACCAGAAATATTGACCACAGCGGTCTCAGCAGTTACTCTTGTATTGGACATCTTTGATAATTCTAGCGAATAAAATGCAATATAACCCGTCTCTGTTCTTTTTATACTTGTGACGTAACCGCTTCGAGAAAAATCTAAAAGCATAGGCGTGGTTTCATCCAGTAAGCGAATCAGGAGAACTGTTAATGAGAGCAAATAAAACATTTTGAAATAGTTTCATAATTTTTTGTTTCTTATCAGGAATTCAAATGGGGCAAATATGAGTCATGTATTTAGAATGTGGTAAACACTGGAACTAGAAATGAGCTGTGTTTCAGATGGGTCGACGTAATGAGTGCATAGCACATACCCATGGGTTTATTTATTTCTTGACCATTTCCAACTAAAAACTGCACGTTTCGCATTCTTTATGGACAGTACTGTACATACCTAGTTAAACTTCCCCAGAAACATAATTACTGTTTCTTTAACTCTAGATTTAGTATGTTTTTTGGTGAGTATCAGTCGTAGCATAACCATAAATCGGCTTTCTCACTTACGAATACTACAATTGGCAGCTATAACAATCTCTTTCAATTAGTGATATTCAAAAAAATCCAAAGATTTCCAGTGCTTCTCCAGAAAACCAAGAAATAAATGGATTTAAATGACACGATCTCTATTCACGTCGAGACCTGTCGGCGCTGTTCTCATGCGCCTGTTAATCTTTTAAAATAAAAACGTTTTTTTCAATGTTTCAGTGTCTTTATTTGTTAAAAGAAAGGATACAAATTCAGTGAAGTTTTGTTTAGAAGTGGAAGTATGTTCATAGTCAAGACACTCTGAAACTTGCAAAAAATCAAACAGACAGTAGTGAACCGCCCTCATATCTTCTCTTCACGCTATATTTGAATGTGGAAGATGGCAGGACTTGGTGGGATTAATGAGATTTCAGTAAGAAATCGTGCTTTATAAATTAAGATGCGTTACTGTAGATCAGCGCAGATATAAATGAAATTATTTTTCAATCGTCTTCTTTTTTTTCATGAAATTCGTATTGATCGAATGAAAATTGTTGAAAAACTAATGGGGAGAAGCCCTCGGTGTCTCACCAAATTGAAAAACATGGAAAATGCTTGAAAAATTCTTATTTTTTGTTTCAGAAGGCTTAAAGAGGTTTCCGTAGTTTTTTCCTCATCCTTTTGTGTCATCTAATAACTGTTTTGCTCTATTTTCAAAAAATATCAGTTTTCATGTCTTCTGTCCTCTCCAACCATCTCTTCTATTTGCATTCATTCTGTTCTGACCATCTGCCGTTTCTCTCCTCGTTGTGTTGCCATTGTCTTCTGCTGCCCCCCTTCGTTGTTCTTCTACTATCATCGATTGTTTATTAGAATGGCTAGTGGAATAGATTCTTCTGTGAATCCTAATGATTCTAGTGCTCCAGAGCCCGTTAACTCAAATAACAATCAAAAAATGGTAAGTACCGTGGCTAGGCCTTGAAAAAGGGAATAGTCAACTTTGAGAGAGTGTTACTCTGTCATGAATCACCAAACCATTTCAAAACTTAGTTAGCCTTGTAGCTCAAATCTAGAGCTATATTTTCGTAGTTGACTACGTTTTGATAGCTCTCCCACTTTTGAGATATGCGGCTTTCAAAGTCATCAACCTTTGAAGGAGCATATCCCAAGAGTGGGCGAAGCTATCAACAAGTTGTCAACTACAGAAATATAGCTCTGCATTTGATCTACACAACCATTGTGCATTTGTAGCACTTTCGCACTATTTACATATGTTTTCTCCTCCATAGGTACCAACGAGGAATGCGAAACCCACGAAACTGGCTTTTATGGATGCAGCCATACAATACATAAGAATTATGGAGAATATCGATGAGACTGAGAAGACGAAATTTTTGAATTTTTTGGAAAGAATAATGCCGATAGAGAGAAAACAAATAGAAAAAAAGAGATGGAGAGACGAGATGCTCTTATAGCCAATATAAGCAAAGATGTGAGTTTTGGTAGGCTTGCCACTGTCTACAGATGTTGTTGTCCTATTATTACAAATTTATATTACTTGAGTAGATCACACCTAGGCTTACATTTTTGTGGTTGACAACTTTTCGATAGCTCTTCACGCTTTTGAGATACGTGGCTAGGAGAGGGGAGAGGGAAAGACACGCAGAGAGAGCAGACATCGCCACGTCTCTGCGTATCTCCCTTTCGCGGCGACGCCCACGGAATTTTGGAGACGCATATCTCCGCGGGGTGTAGAGCAGGGTTGGGAAATTCCGGGCCGGGCCGGACCGGGCCGACCGAAAAATTTTCTTCGGCCCGGCCCGGCCCGGCTACTGTAGAAATTTGAAATTTTTTGAAAACTTTTTGAAAATTTTTGAAAATTTTTTGAATTTTTTCGCAGAAAAGTCGAATTTTCGACAATGTTTTGGAATATCGATAAAAACTGATGTGTACGAGAATTTTGGAGCATTTCGATCATTTTTTAATGAAAATTTCGAAAAAATATGTGAAAAAATTATGCACAATTTTTGAATCCGGGCCGACCGGGCGCCGAGGAAATGTCCGGGCCGGACCGGCCCGGGATTTCCCAACCCTGGTGTAGAGCTATCGAAAGGTTGTCAACTACAAAAATGTATTTCCAGATTTGATCTACAAATTTAATATAAATTCAAATCAATCCGCCTATTTTTAGCAGAGTTATATAGTTTCAAACGTAACTGTTTTTAATAACCCTAACAATTATCAAAACCGTTGCATCTCAAAAGCATGAAGAGCTATCAAAACACTGTCAACTGTAAAAATGAAGCTCATAATTTGATCTACAGTGTCATATAGAATTTATGTCTGTGATCTGGCAATCGCGATTTGCGCGCAATCCCAGATATTGTGACAATTGCTCAAATTTCAAAGTTCTTAAAAGCCGTGAGAGCGATCACATTCCAATTTTCAGCCACAAGACCCCCGTAAAAAGAAGTTCCAAAAATGTGTGTCCCGATACCATAGCTACATGTCTCGATGCAAACGTTTGAAATGGCATGAACCAAATCTTCAATGGGAATCCATCGGAGAAATCGAGAAAGAACTGAAAGGATATCAAAGAGTGGAACAGTTCGACGAGTTCTGGAAAAGACTTCGTGAGATGGAATCGAGAATTTCTCGTATCGAATCCAGAATCCATAACGGGGATTTTGGAGAGTACCTTCAGGAGACATGGGATACTGTCAAGAAACCATTCGTCTTCGCTAAAAGTTGCATCTGTAATCGTCTGAAAAGAGCCTCATCGAAAGAAGCTAGTCAATAAATACGTTTTCTTTGTTTATTCATTTATACTATGTATTATATTAAAGCACTAAGAGTAATAAGAAACTAATAAAGTTCAAGAATATATTAAGATGACGACAATAGAAATAGCTGATCACAATGAATTTATATTGCTGGAAACGCAGAGAGACCTTGCAGCAAATACATACATAGACATCAGGTTCGAATTATTGAGTAACAAATGAATTTTCAACAAATATAATAAAAAAGGAAGCTTGTTCAGAAGACCTATATCAGAGAAAAGTTTTCACAAACTTACATACAACACTTTTTTCAGTTGAAACCCCCGCTTCGAGAAAAATCTAAAAGCATAGGCGTGGTTTCATCCAGTAAGCGAATCAGGAGAACTGTTAATGAGAGCAAATAAAACATTTTGAAATAGTTTCATAATTTTTTGTTTCTTATCAGGAATTCAAATGGGGCAAATATGAGTCATGTATTTAGAATGTGGTAAACACTGGAACTAGAAATGAGCTGTGTTTCAGATGGGTCGACGTAATGAGTGCATAGCACATACCCATGGGTTTATTTTAAGTACCACAAATGGGAAATTTCGAAATGCATAAATTTTTTCGATGAAAGTGCGATTCATCGACTGCACGATAGCAAGAAGTTTGCTCAGTAAGCGAGTTGAGCCCGTTCAAACTGGTCAGATCAGGTAACCTCAAAAAAAAATTGCATAAATCGCGGCGGTTTCAAAACTTTTGTAAATTTGCAGACTATCGAACAGCATTGTTAGTACATCAATTCTGCTTTGCATGTGTATGCTTTTACTCACTCTAATGTAATAATTAGGCTCCTTTCTGCAAAAAATCTGATGTCGATATTCGGAAAACTTGCTCTTAATTTGGAACTCAGAATTTTAACGAAAGGATCACAGCATGTTTTCTGCGTTTTGTGAGAATTTCATTGATGCTGAACAGTCTCTCAAAACGAGGAATTCCTGAAAGATTTTAACGAAACAAAAGTCTGAAAATGGTTTTCAAAACGGAAATAAAGGCTTCTAGTAAGTTCAATTGCAGTCATGCATCGTATTTCAGCTGGAATTTTCGGGTTCCTGATAACAGTGCAGAAATATACTGCTTCAAAATATCATCATCTGCGCCATCAAAAATGAACACTTTGGTAGGTTGATTAACATATTTTTTATGATAAGAAAGAAGTTGACAATACCTCGCATTATAGGAAAGTTCACATTCAGAAAATGTCAATGATAAGAAACAGAAAATTATCAAATGTTTTCTTTATTCATTTCTCCTCCGACAGTTTCGTTTTCCGGGTGGCCATCGACCAGTTCAACTTTGATAAGAATGTGTTTTCTGTTATCATGAATTGCTTGAACTAAATGGAGAACTTCTGGTGGAGCGCTGAAAATTATTCAAAAGAAATAAGTAAAACACGAATGAGGTTACTTCGCAAAATTTGCCGAGTTTTTGATCAGGTCCCATACGAAACGAGATCCGGTTCGAATGATAATTCTGGTAAGCTTCTGCTTTTTGGCCTGAAAAGTTTGAACTGAAAAATGAGTTCATGTAAGTTCAAACAAACCATCTTAACAGCCTGACGTGCTGCGTGCAGTTCAACATGATGAACGTCTTCATATCCGGATATTGCGGTTTTGTAATTATTGATATGGTCTGAAATTCTTACAGCATGATCTGAAATTCTTATAAAAATGTATTACCAATTCCCCAATGCATCGAGTATTGGAACTGCCGGAGCGGGTTAGCAAACCCGATAACACGAACGACAGCAGTCTTCGATTCCGGCATGCTATAAAAAGTTACAAACTGAACGACGGATGTTCAAATGATAAGATGGCAGTGAGAGAGTATGCATCTTTTATAGTGACGTCATGAGTTCTAGAATCTTCCGAAAAGGGGCGTGGCCACTTCTGGAAGCAGAGTGTTCTATAATGAGAGACCAGAGGGAACAATGGGTTACTCTTATCAGTAAAATGTATGCATCGGAGCATTTCGTATTATTTATTTTTAAACGAGCATGCTCCTCCTAATTTCTTATCAAGTAATTTGGAGAATTTTCGAAATAATTCGAACAAATTGATATGGGTTGAATCATGAGGCACATTACGAAGTGATCTACATAACATTTGAAAAACAAAGTGAAGGTTTTGACAATATTTTGTAACAAAAAAACTAATTGGCTATGTCGTAATAGTCATTTTGCATGTGGAGCACATTTTATCCGCACTTGGGAATGGTGTATGCATGTGGGATTCCGGTATTTAGTTCAGCCGCAATAAGGAAATATGATACAAGTTGTTTTTGAGTAAATGGATGATTTATAATTACTATTTTGGAGCGTTCCGTGTTTAGACTAGCCCCAATTATCAGGTGGAGATTATAAGGGATCCGTATTCAAATCAATCGACACAACGGACACAACTTGATTCTTTGAAAGAACTCGACGGAAGAAATCTGAAATTTCAACCTACTAACGTGAATCAGAGTATACTCACTGCAAAATGCGTTTCGATAGTCATCGACAAGAATTATAATGGGAATTGGGTCAACTGCGGGGTAGAAGGAGTAAAGAAACGTGACGAGGAGGCTATTCCATTCCACGTTGATACCAATTAGTGGACAGTAGATTAGGGATCCAACGGGTATGAAGAGGAATACCATAGGGATTAGAGTCTGAACAAAATTCTGGTGAATGTGATAAGAAGTAAGTAGTTTTTCGCTGCTTCAGTAAAGGTAGAGAAAACTGTCAGAGCATTTTTTAGATTTCTTCCAATTCCAATAATCTGTTACTCTTCGGTTCAGCTTTGAAACCCCTCAGAATGTTTACTTGGTTTAACACTTTCCTCAAGTTTAGAAACTTCCAACACCCCCTACGAATATCCCCCTACCTGAGCAACCAGTGCTTTGTAGAGTTGCATTTGAAGTCTCTTCGAATACTCACTCTGCCCTTGAGATATCAATTCCTTAATTTTCCAATAGCTTTTTGTTCCGAAATAAATTATGATGAGAAGTGCAATTGTCTGAAAATTCTTCAATGTTAAAGCTCACACGACGAAGTGTCTCACAATTAATCCATTCAAATCAAGGGAACCTATCAAGTCTCTCACACTTAAATACAGGTTTCCACTTGAGTCAGTTCTCCAGTACACGCAAGAGACATAGGTCATTCTATCCGCATCCAAATCGAAAAGTTTTTTCAAGTTGTTTCTAAAACTTTTCACTTTTTTGAAATTATGAAATCTGGGTCACCAAACCTTGAATACTCGGTGACTTCTTGATTGGGATAAAAAAAGTACCAATTATTCAAAATGAACATGAATGCCACAGTAATCGGGATACAGCCCCAAAATATGAGTCGATAATTTGAGAAGAAGCGGAGACGGCCTTTTCTGAATAAAAAGTTTTTGATAGAGCAGAGATTACTGTTCACAAAAAAATGACAAGAACTCGTTCTTGTTTTACGTTGCTATGTTAGTCGTTACCTTTCTAGTGCAAAAAATCGATAAATAAAATTGATGGAAATTGCATAAATCGTTGCTGCAAAGCATCCACAAAGCAAAGCAGCCAATGTGAACGCCACTCTTGGATAAGACTCGAAGACACTTCCCCTCAAATCCATATACATTCCATAAGCAGCGCCATGACTGTGAATGTACTGTAACACCAAATACAATAAAAACTGACATGATAAAACTTAAAATTACCGGTTGGACCAGAAAATCCACAATTGAATAAATGATTGAAATGATTGAAAAATAGCACAAGAGATACTTGTAATTTCCCAATTTTTTGGGGGATTCAGCGATGACGAGATAGAAGAAAAGAGAGTTGACAAACAGCGAGAATACAAGAACAATGCATTGAATTAGATATTTTATTTCAGAAATCAATCCCATAGTTTCAATGTGGGAGACTAGTATAGTTATGATGTGAAGTGAGCAGACAGAAGTGTTTTTGAGAGGATTGTGAAGATTCTAGACACTTCTCTAGGGATGGTTTTAATGAGATAAGAGTATAGTGTTTTGAGCTTATGTTTTTATCTGTGTACTTTTTTCGGAAACCAACGTATCGAAACAGTGAAAAAAGATCTTACATACTCCTTTTCGAATGGCTGAAAACCCTTGATTGTGTTTGAAGGAGCATAGGATTTATCGAAATTTCATCGCTATTTAAAAAAATACTGAAATTCATTTCAGAAATAAAATGTGTAATTCATGCGATACCGCTTTCACCTATTCATTTTTTCTTCTCACGCTAACACCCGGTCCTACCTCTCGTCATGAAAACTATTACGAATTCAAATTTTCTCCACAAAGAACGCTCGCCCCGCCCCACGCGGCGGCCACGCACACTTCCATTTCAAGACTCTCGCGGTAGTGTTCAAAAATTGAACACATCGTTGAAATGGGAGTGAGCATGGCCGCCGCAAAGGGGCGGGGTGAGCGTTTCTTGAACAGAATGCATGATAACACTAGCTCAAAACCTAACTACACCCGAATTTTATTAAAACCATCCCTAGAGAAGTGTCTAGAATCTTCACAATACTCTCAAAAACACTTCTGTCTGCTCACACTCAAATCACAACTATACGAGTCTCCCACTTTAAAACAATGGGATTTATTTCTGAAATAAAATATTTAATTCAATGCATTGTTTTTGTATTCTCGCTGTTTGTCAACTCTCTTTTCTTCTATCTCGTCATCGCTGAATCCCCTAAAAAATTGGGAAATTACAAGTATCTCATGTGCTATTTTTCAATCATTTCAATGATTTATTCAATTGTGGATTTTCTGGTCCAACCGGTAATTTTAAGTTTTATCATGTCAGTTTTCGTTGTATTTGGTGTTACAGTACATTCACAGTCATGGCGCTGCTTATGGAATGTATATGGATTTGAGGGGAAGTGTCTTCGAATCTTATCCAAGAGTGGCGTTCACATTGACTGCTTTGCTATGTGGATGCTTTGCAGCAACGATTTATGCAATTTCCATCAACTTTATTTATCGATTTTTGGCACTGGAAAGGTAACGACTAGCATAACAAGGTAGTAATTTCTGCTCTATCAAAAACTTGTTATCCAGGAAAGGCCGTCTGCGCTTCTTCTCAAATTATCGACTCATATTTTGGGGCTGTATTCCTATTACGGTGGCATTCTTGATCATTTTGAATATTTGGTTCTTCAATTATCCCAATCAAGAAGTCATCGAATATACTAGGTTTGGTGAAACCAGATTTGTCACTTCAAAAACGAAAAAATTGTTTAGAAACAACTTGAAAGAGCTGTACGATTTGGATGCAGATAGAATGGCATATGTCGGTTGCTTGTATTGGAGAACTGATTCGAATGGAAATGTGTATTTCAGTGTGAAAGATTTGATAGGCTCACTTAATTTGAATGCGTTAATGGTGGGAGATATCGACGTGTGAGCTTCAACTATGAAGAATTTTCAGACACTTGCACTTTTCATCATATTTTATTTCGGAACAAAGAGTTATTGGAAAATTAAGGAATTGATATCTCAAGGGCAGAGTGAGTATTCGAAGAGACTTCAAATGCAACTCTACAAAGCACTGGTTGCTCAGGTAGGGGGATATTCGTAGGGGGTGATTCTCCAGAATTTTGTTCAGACTCTGATCCCTATGGTATTCCTCTTTCTACCCATTAGTTCCAAAGTCTACTGCCCACTTATTGGAATCAACGTGGAATGGAATAGCCTCCTCGTCACGTTTCTTTACTCCTTCTACCCCGCAGTTGACCCGATTCCCATTATCATTCTTGTCGATGACTATCGAAACGCATTTTGCAGTGAGTATACTCTTTGTCTCCCGTTGATAGTAGGTCAACATTTCAGATTTCTTCCGTCGAGTTCTTTCAAAGAATCAAGTTGTGTCCGTTGTGTCGATTGATTTGAATACGGATCCATTATAACCTGTGCTGGAACTACCACTAGCTGTGATAATTGGGGCTAGTCTAGACAAGGAATGTTCCAACATAATAATTATGAATCACCAATTTACTCAAAAGCAAATTTTATCATACTTTGTCATACCTTCCTTACCCGACCCAAAAATGATCAACGGAATAAAATTGTGGCTAAATTTTGTGATGGTGATCTCCCTGATACCCTCCTCGAGTCCTGTTTCTTGCTCATTTCTGTCAATGTGTAAATGCACTGATCTATCACCGGTCTATATATCTGACCGGCAGTATAAACTGGGTCAGTGCAATTACCATTTTCCTTGTATTCCCGAGTCCCCTGTCCGCTATTTACATGGTTAACGACGATCGGAGCGCATTTTAGAGCAAGTAATCCTTATATCGAAAACGCAATATATCTTTAAAACGAAATCATCACCTAGAAACAGTGAAGAACAACAAGTTTTAGATTTCCTCCGCCGAGTTCTATCGAAAACCAAGTGGCTTTTGTTTCATTGAACAACCCCATCCGCGGAGATATCATATTGAAATCTTAGCACCCACGCCTTCGAATTATCCTCATCCAAACCCCGCTAGACACGTCCATCACAAAAACAACAATTAGTATGATTTGAGTGCGTCAATGCCCTATCATTTAACCAAATTCCACTTCTAGTCTGTCACCTTTTTCTTCACCATTTTCTTCTCAAACCATGGGAACGTTAACGCTAATAAAATTTTATATCAATCTTATTTCTCTCGTGTTTTCAATGATAACCAACTCTACGCTAATCCTTCTTGTCATCACGAATTCCCCACCGAAACTTGGAAACTATAGACATCTCATGTGTTATTTCTCAATGATATCAATACTACTCGCCATCTTTGATTTCCTGGTTCAAGCGGTTGGTTTCAGAGGATTTAAATTTTTGTAGAGATAAATACGAAACTTTCAGTACATCGTGAGTGATGCCAGTTTCATTATAGTGATGGATCTAGAAAACAGTGTATTCGAAAATCATCCGACCATTGCTCATGTGGTACTCGGTAGTTAATTAAAAACATTGAAATGAACCGAATGAAAAAATTTCAGGATGCGTGACTGCACTGTTTGAAGCAGCCATCTTTGTGATTTCTATCAGTTTTGTCTTCAGATATTTTGCACTTCAGAGGTAGCAAAGCGCTTTTTCGAATGCACCATACTTATTTCAGGAAAGGACGTCTTCGATACTTTGCTGGAAAACTTTTGTGTCTCTGGATGGCAGCTCCTTTTGTCCTTGGAGGAATAGGAATGACCATTATGATGCAGCTGGGCCCGGATAAACTCACTACGGAACGATTGAGGTACATAGATAGTGATTAGAGCATTTTCAAAAGAATCATTTTTAGAAGGGATATGAAAGAAATCTACGATTTGGATATTGATAAAACTGCATACGTTGGAAGTTTCTACTTTTCTATTGACGAATATGGTAATAAATGTTGGAACATCAAAGCAGTGAGTATCACCATGATAATCTATACGATGATGGGATTTCCACTGTTTGCCATATTCTACTTTGGAATCAAGAGTTATAAAATAATCAGAGGATTGGTATCTCAAGGAGAGAGCGAATATTCTAGAAGACTGCAGACTCAACTTTACAAGGCATTGGTTGCTCAAGTACTTTGGATATATGAAACTGTACCTAAAAATGATTTTCAGACTCTGATCCCACTATTCTTCCTATTCATACCTATTGTCGTGTCTCTCGGAGCGCCATTTTTTGGATTGACCCTCGAATTGACTGGCTTGATAGTGGGAACATTACCTACTTTGTACCCAGTTCTAGACCCAACGCCAATCATTTTTCTTGTCGATGACTATCGGAATGCTTTTTTGAGTAAGGCAATTGTAGTATCTATAAACATAGCACATAACTCGGTGGAAAACACCTAATAAAAGTCGACTTCCAGATTTCTTCCGTCGAATATTCTCGAAAAACGAAGTGACTTCTGTGACCCATTACGAGCCGAATATGGATAGTATCTCTCCTTGATTTTTTCTGTTTCTGTTACATTCTAGGCTCGCATGCATAAATATTTAGGTTTGATCTATCCCAAGTAAGAGCGCGCACGTTGGTCTGTATGCGCGTCTCTCTTTCACATTGTTTGTAGTTTGGTCAGAGTTCCCTATATAAGGGACTGACATACCTCATTCTAGTTCTTCCTTCTTTCCCAACCTATCAGTGACTTCTATTCTGTGATAGTTTATCCCCCCTGAATAAACTCTATCTCTATTCTCTCCACTGTTCTTTGGACCACAACCCGGCTACAGTATGCCGGATTCTAAGGACACAACAACTGGCGATCAGGCAATGGCAATGGCGGATCTCACCAGGCAGATATCTTCACTGCTCGAAGCGTTCAGTAAGATGGCTCAATCTACTGGTACGTCTACAGGATCTTCATCAGTCTCCAACACAAGTAGCCAACTGGTGGAATCACTCTCAACCCGGATTCCGATGTTCGCATATGAACCAGATGAGGACAAGACGTTTGACTCATGGTACAGCCGCTACGAGGACATCATCACTAAGGACGGATCATCTCTCACAGATGACGCCAAAGCACGGTTAGTTCTAGCTAAACTCAACGCTAAAGAGTATTCTCATTTTGCAAATCGTATTCTCCCAACGCTTCCAAATGCACTCGGGTTCACCGATCTCATTCAAAAGCTCAAGGAGACGTTCAAGTCGACAAGCTCCATCTTCCGGAAACGACAAGATTTTCTCCGAACGGAATACAATGGGTCAGCAATTGAAGAATACACAGGTCTCGTGCTCCGTCGTTTCACATCATCAGAGTTCAAAAAAATGTCGGATGACCAGATCTGCTGCATGGTCTGGATAAATGGGCTCCGAGACAACTCATACTCGGACATCCGCACCAAAGCCCTACAAGTGATGGAAGCAAAGCCAAATTGCACACTTCTCGAATTGGAGCAGGACATCAAGCGCCTTCTTGACGTCCGAGCTGACTCCAAAAGTGTGTCAAAAGTGGAAGCAGTGTCAAACGAGATCAATGCCATACACAACGCAATCAAAAGGGACAAGTCACAGAAAGCTCCACCTTCACCATGCTACAAGTGTGGAGGTAGTCATTGGGCTAAGGAATGTAGTAAAAAGGTCACATGCTCTAACTGTAATAAGAACGGGCATATTGCAAAATTTTGCAGATCCAAGCAGCGAGACTCTTCTAAAGTCAACAAGAAGGTCAGATCAGTAGTCATCTCCACCGCGTCAACTTCTGGATCCAGTCGAATCTACCGTATCATCTCCATCAACGGAAAGAAGATTCAAATGCAACTGGATACCGGAGCCGACGTAACGTTGATCAGCGTAAAGGACTGGAATCGTTTGGGTCGTCCTCAACTTCAGGCACCATCGATCAAGGTCAAATCGGCTAACCATCAACCGATTGCAGTCAAAGGATCATTCCAGTGCAATTTCATCATCAACGGAAATTCAGCAACTGGACAGGCACATGTAGCTGAGACGGGTACTCTTTTGGGAACCGATTGGATTGCTAAGGATACAAAGCTCTGGCAACTCCTCAACAACAACCAAGTCAATGCAGTACGTTCTGATGTCGGATCAGCATGCGACTACCTGGACGGCAGTCGTGAGCAACTGAAGATTGATTTGAAGAAGGAATTCGATCACGTTTTCCAGCCAGGACTCGGTCTTTGTACCAAAACCAAAGCATCTCTTCTACCTAAGCCGGATGCACAACCAGTGTTTCGGAAAGCTCGACCTGTGCCATACGCTGCACTAACTACAGTATCCGATGAACTCGAACGTCTACAGCAAGCAGGCGTCATCTCACCAGTCGATCATTCGGAATGGGCAGCTCCGATTGTTCTGGTCAAAAAGAAGAATGGATCACTTCGCATGTGTGCAGATTTCTCCACTGGATTGAATGATGCCATCCAGCAGCATCAGCACCCACTACCAACGGCAGACGATATTTTTTCAACTCTAAACGGTGGGAAATACTTTTCGCAGATTGATCTGGCCGAAGCATATTTACAGATAGAAATTGATGAGCAAGCCAAGCAGATGCTCTGCATCAACACACATCGTGGATTGTATCGCTATAATCGACTCCCATTTGGTGTCAAGTCAGCCCCAGGATCCTTCCAACAAATTATGGATTCTATGACTTCTGGGTTAGATGGAGTTGCGGCCTATCTCGACGACATCATAATCACTGGCTCATCAGTGGCAGAGCACAATCAACGACTCAAAACGGTGATGAGTCGAATTCAAGACTTTGGATTACGCGTAAGAATAGAGAAATGCACTTTTCTAAGTCCGAAAATAACTTTTCTTGGGTTCATCATTGATAAAGATGGACGCCGACCGGATCCGGAAAAGGTTTCTGCAATTCGACACATGCCAGTACCACAAAATGAAAGTCAAGTCCGATCTTTCCTAGGACTCATTCAGTTTTATGGCTCATTCGTAAAGGAACTCTTCAAACTTCGTCCGCCACTGGATGCTCTCACCAAAAAGGATGTCGAGTTCAAATGGACATCTGAATGTCAAAATGCTTTTGACCACATCAAGCAGATTCTCCACTCGGATCTGTTGCTCACACACTACGATCCGAAACTGCCAATCATCGTCGCAGCGGACGCTTCTCAATACGGAATCGGTGCTGTCATATCACATCGATTTCCGGATGGCTCCGAGAAGGCCATCTACCACATCAGCAAGGCTCTCACTGCTCCACAGCGAAACTACAGCCAGATTGAGAAGGAGGCTTTTGGCCTCATCACTGCCGTCACCAAGTTCCATCGATTCATTCATGGTCGACACTTCACACTGCGAACTGATCACAAACCTCTTCTATCCATATTCGGCGAAAAGAAAGGGATTCCTGTGTACAGCGCAAATCGTCTCCAACGTTGGGCCATCATCTTGCTCAACTACGACTTCAATATTGAGTACATCAACACTCACGATTTTGGACAAGCCGACGCTCTCTCAAGGCTAATTTCCGAGCAAATTCAGCAAAAGGAATGTGAGGATCGTGTCATTGCTCAAATCGAATCGGAAGTCGTGACAAATTTGGTCAGCACGTGTGAACAACTACCAGTGACAGCAGATATGGTGCGTTCCTACTCCAGAAAGGACAAACTCTTAGCCGACGTGTTCCAATACACGATCTCAGGTTCGTGGCCAAAAATCATTGAAAAAAATTCACAAATTTCTCTTTTTCACAATCGACGTGACCAACTATCGATCGTCTCGGACTGTCTCATGTTCAACGATCGAATTGTCATCCCCACTTCGCTCCGAACACGTGTGCTCAAGATGCTCCATCGGGCTCACCCAGGAATCGTAAGGATGAAACAGTTGGCTCGCACTCTTGTATACTGGCCATCCATTGACAAGGATATTGAGAAGATTGTGAGAAGTTGTGATCAATGTGCCGCAATGGCAAAGGATCCTGTCAAGAACACGCTCTGCTCCTGGCCGATCTCGACTGCTCCATGGCAACGCGTACACATAGACTACGCTGGTCCCATTGATGGCACATATTTTCTGGTTATAGTTGACGCCTATTCCAAATGGCCGGAAGTGATTCCAACCACATCAATCACTTCCACAGCTACGATCAACATTTTGCGCAAACTCTTTGCACAATTCGGAGATCCAGAAACTTTGGTTTCTGACAACGGAACTCAATTTACATCCACACAGTTTGACGAATTCTGCAAGCAACGAGGAATCCGTCACACTCGATCTCCACCATTCCACCCTCAGTCGAATGGTCAAGCGGAACGATTTGTGGATACCCTGAAAAGGGCCTTAGGCAAGTTAAAAGGGGAGGGAACTACAGATACCGCCTTGTATTTGTTCCTTCAGAGTTATCGTTCTACTCCTTGCACAGCCAGTCTGAATGGCTCAACACCAGCTGAGAACTTCATTGGTCGAAAGATCCGCACCTACTTGGATCAACTACTCCCCAACGACCAACTCACCGTCTCGCACGATACAGAGATGGAAGAGCAGTTCAAAAAGCAACATGGTGCTCGCCCTCGCAACTTCCAGAAGGAGGAAAAGGTTTATGTTAAAGACTATCGAAACATAAATACTGCCTCGTGGATTCCAGGTACTATCCAAAGTCGCATCGGAAAGACACTCTACAAAGTCTTGGTCAACGGCACTACCTGGATCCGCCACTCAAATCAACTGCGCCGACGTGATGATCCAATTAAGGATGTTCCACTGGATACGTTGGACCTCATGGATTTTATGCCAAGTTCAACTACACGCCCGGACGGCTTCAACAATGCACCGCCCAAAGTGAAAACTCCTGTCAAACCGAGGACGCCATCGCCACCACCACAACTTCGTAAATCGACTCGAAATGTCAAATCACCATCAAAATTTATTGTCAAACCATCTTTGAAATCTTACCGTTAGTTATGATCTCTCTTTCCCAGTAGTTAAGCTATTTCTAGGTTCTTCCATTTGTTTTATATTGTATTCATCTTAAAAGGGGAGGTGTTACATTCTAGGCTCGCATGCATAAATATTTAGGTTTGATCTATCCCAAGTAAGAGCGCGCACGTTGGTCTGTATGCGCGTCTCTCTTTCACATTGTTTGTAGTTTGGTCAGAGTTCCCTATATAAGGGACTGACATACCTCATTCTAGTTCTTCCTTCTTTCCCAACCTATCAGTGACTTCTATTCTGTGATAGTTTATCCCCCCTGAATAAACTCTATCTCTATTCTCTCCACTGCACAGTCTCCCAGACTCCGAGTAAGAACTGCAAGGAAATTTTTGATCTACCCTCATGAAACCAAAAACTTGAGAAATTAGCAGGTCTAAAACGTTATTACTTTAATTTTTAGCGTAAAGCTCAAGGTCAGAAGTAAGAAAATTTCAGTTTTAGAATTATTCTGAGAGCATTATCCACGCATTCAATCCAAAAAATCCTGGTTTCAGATACTTTTTCAAGTCGAAAAGGCTATTTTTCATTTTGATTTCGGAAAAATCTACGGGATTTGTTCATTTCTCAACATTACCCAACGAATGATAGCTCAAATCGTGCTCCGGAGATTTTTACACATTTCTGTAGGACGGTTTTTCAATTTGCTCATTAGTTTTCGAGAAATCGATCAAATTCCGAATTTCTTTCAATTTTTTGTTATTTTCTCAAAAACTAATGAACAAATTAAAAAACCGTCCTACAGAAATGTGGACAAATCTTCGGAGCACGTTTTGAGCTATCATTCGTTGGATAATATCGAGAAATGAACAAATCCCGTAGATTTTTCCGAAATCAAAATGAAAAATTGCCTTTTCGACTTGAAAAAGTATCTGAAACCAGGATTCTTTGAATTGAATGAATGGATAATGCTCTCAGAATAATTCTAAAACTGAAACTTTATTATTTCTGACCTTGAGCTTTACGCTAAAAATTAAAGTAATAACGTTTTAGACCTGCTAATTTCTCAAATTTTTGGTTTCATGAGGGTAGATCAAAAATTTCCTTGCAGTTCTTACTCGGAGTCTGGGAGACTGTGCACTGTTCTTTGGACCACAACCCGGCTACAGTATGCCGGATTCTAAGGACACAACAGTTTCCTTACTTGATTTTATTAGTGCATTGCCCTTTTTGTTTTGTGATACTTAATTTGAAAAATAACTTCTGTGCTCCAGTAAACCCCTGCTCTAAAATCCCGCAGACACAACCAACTCGAAAACAACAATTATGATTTGAGCTTGTGACTCCCCTCGTATCAGCCGAATTCCATTTCTTCCTTCCATTCTGTCACTTTAATTTTTCGGCTCTGTTCGACAATAGCGGGACAATGGAGAACAAGCGGGACAATCCCCGAACAAGCGGGACAATCACCGATTGAACGGGATAATCACCGAATGAACGGGACAATCCTCGAATATCCCCGAGCAATCACCGAATGAACGGGACAATCACCGAACGAACGGGACAATCCCCGAATGAACGGGACAATCCCCGAATGAACGGGACAATCACCCAACTGATATACTCATCACATTTTTTAGTACTTGTGCCTATTTCTTTTTCTGGTTTTTGTTATCGAAAGAAGTTATTACAGTCATTTATTTATTTAATTATCATTAATGGGTTATTCTTCTTCAGTGTACTCTTCATCCTCAGCCATTTCCTCTCCTTCAGTGTACTCTTCATCCTCAGGCATTTCCTCTCCCTCAGTGTAGTCCTCGGTGTCAAGGTGTACACGAACGAGGTGGCTGCCACGGATTGTAATGGCTTCTATGCTTGAAAGGGGAAGTCGGTGCTCGAAGAACTTGAACCAACTGTTGTTGATGGAGCACTGAAAGTGTACTTGTGTGTATGTGTGTGTTTCAAGCGATGAAATTACCTGAAATCCTGCTTGAAGCACTTGGATGCGAATCGAGATGAAATTATTGGGGAGGGCCGGATAAATTCGTCTCTCTTCAGTGTCCCAAGTTCTTCGAAAAAAAGAATTGAAAACGATGCTCTGGAAAAAAAAAATGTTGAAGTAACACTTATGTACCACTTACGCCAAACTCTTCACGGATAGACATCAAAAAAATGAATTTCCTCTCGATTCCCTGTTCCATTAGAATGGATGTATGTGTCAAATCTAAATAAGCGTCTATTGTGGTTATAAATGACAATAAGGAACCTCGACTGAATGATTGCGTCGATTGCAATTTCGGCGCCTACGCGAAGCTCAAGAGACTTAACTTGAAATGCCAAAAAGTGCATCAAATCAGTCACTATTGGAGTGTAAATATGATTATTGGTAATTTGAAACAGCTTTGAACTTCTACGCCATTTTCCAGGTACAGGCTGTATACTTATGTCGAGTCGAAAAAAGCTGTTTTTCACAAAAAATCAATTTTTTCGAAAAGTATAGAGAGGGATCTAATTTCTTCTATCGCATAGTTTTATGCCTCCAGAGCAGTATTTTTCTGTATTTGAGATTCCATGGAAGACTTTCTCATTTATGAAAAAAATTTGAAAAATGAAGTGGCTGTATACTTATGTCGAGCAGTGTAGAAACCATCCCTGGAGAACTGTCTAGAATCTTCACACTCCTCTCATAAACACTTCTGTCTGCTCACATTCACATCATAACTATACGAGTCCCTCACATTAAAACTATGGGATTTATTTCTGAAATAAAATATCTAATTCAATGCATTGTTCTTGTATTCTCTCTGTTTGTCAACTCTCTTTTCTTCTATCTCGTCATCGCTGAATCCCCAAAAAAGTTGGGAAACTACAAGTAGTGTGCTATTTTTCAACCGGTAAGTTTCAGAATAGGATTTGTAGAACCTCATGACTCTCTTGAAATTTCAGTACGTCATGAGCAAAGCAAGCTTTTTCATTGTCATGAATTTAAAAGATAGTCCTCTTCAAAATTATCCGACAGCTGCTCTTTTGTTACTTTGTAAGTTAAGAATTAAAGATTTCAGACTATAAATTAAATTTCAGCCAGTGTTACTGGATTGTTCGGGGTTACACTTTATGCGATCTCGATTAATTTCATCTTCAGATATTTCGCACTACAGAGGTAACAGAATTGCTTGAAACGTTAGTGTCATATTGTGAAATCTTTGGTGCTTTCAGAGCCGGCCGTCTACGATATTTTGCCGGAAAATTCCTCATCGTTTGGATGGTTTATCCCTTTGTCATTGCGGTGATTGCAATGGCGGTAGTATATCAGATGGGTCCAAACGAACGTATGACTGCTCTTTTGAGGTGACGAAATGCACAAATTAAGTAGAATAATGTTTTTTTTAGACAAGATCTGAAGAAAATGTACGATTTGGATATTGACAAGGCTACGTATTCTGGATGTTTCTACTATACCATTGATGAATATGGTAACAAACTATTGTCGATGGTTACGTCTTTATTAGAACATAGAACAATCACATCTATAACCAAGCCTCAGTGGCTTTTATACATAGAAAAGGGGGGAGGAGTTTTAATATATGAAAACAATAAGTGATGCGGGGGAAGGAATGTCGGGGGATAAGAATGTGAGGATGAGGAAACAATATCAATCAGGAAGCAAAAGGGAAAGTGCAAAAGAGTTCAAAAGATTATGATTCATCATCAAAAAGGCACCCGGAATCGGGTTGACAAACATTGGAATTGGAAAGAACTCTCTGGAATTTTTTTGAACCATTTTATGAAGGTTATTCCATTATTCATCATATTCTACTTTGGAACCAAGAGTTATAGAATAATCAGAGGATTGATATCTCAAGGAGAGAGTGAATATTCTAGAAGACTGCAGACTCAACTGTACAAAGCATTGGTTGCTCAGGTGACTTTTCTAGTGAAATTATCATCTACTACTTCAGAATTTTCGGACTCTGATCCCCTTAATCTGCTTATTTCTCCCCCTTGGCGTGTACTCCTTAAGCCCATTAGATGACTTTCACATTGAGTGGGCTGGTTTGATATTCGAGTCTATGTATTCATTGTATCCCGCCATGGATCCGATTCCAATCATTTTTCTGGTGGATAACTTTCGGAATGAGTTTTTTAGTATGTCTAGTCAATAGAAACACATTTTGCTAATAAAACCCAAACCGCTCACAACAAAATAAATGAGTTTCAGATTTCTTCCGTCGAATATTCTCGAAAAACGAAGTGGCTTCTGTGACCCTTTACGAACCAAATATGGACAGTATCCCTCCTTGATTTTTGGTGTTTCGAATGTCTTTATTAAAAAACAACCGACTGATGCACACCTTTTTCGAATTGTGATACTTACTTTGAAAAATAATTTTTGTTCCTGGTAATATGGTCATGTCTAACGATTCCAATTATGTCTACTGAAGGACTCCAGTCATCCCCATCATCTAAAATCCCCCAGACACAGGCAACTCGAAAACAACAATTATGATCTGAGCTTGCCACTCCCCTATCATTTGACCGACCTTCCCCTTCAGTGCTAATCTGTCACTTTTATTTTTCTTCTTCTCTTTATTCTAACGATGGGAGCATTTCCCCAAATAAAGTTTTATATCGACTTGATCGCTATGATACTTGCCATCGTAACCAACTCTACACTCATTCTTCTTGTCATCACTAAATCCCCACAAAGACTTGGAAATTATAGACATCTCATCTGCTATTTTTCTGCAATATCGATTGTATTGGCGTTATTGCATTTTCTGGTCCAACCGGTAAGTTTCAGAAGCATTTACAGAACCGTAAGACTCTTTCGAATTTTCAGTACGTTATGAGTGAAGCAAGCTTTTTTATTGTCATGAACTTAAAAAATAGTCATCTTCAAAATCATCCGACTGCTGCTCTTTTGCTACTTTGTAAGTTAAGAATTAAAGATTACAAACTTAAAAAGGAATTTCAGCCAGTGTTCATGGATTGTTCGAGGTTACAATCTATGCGATCTCGATTAATTTCATCTTCAGATATTTCGCACTACAGAGGTAACAGGATTTCTTGAAACTTGTGACATATTGTGAGATCTTTGGTGCTTTCAGAGCCGGCCGTCTCCGATATTTTGCAGGAAAATTCCTCATCGTTTGGATGGTTTATCCCTTTGTCATTGCGGTGATTTCAATGGCGGTAGTATATCAGATGGGTCCAAACGATCGTATGACAGCTCTTTTGAGGTGACGAAATGCACAAATTAAGTAGAATAAAGTTTTTTTAGACAAGATCTGAAGGAAATGTACGATTTGGATATTGACAAGGCTACGTATTCTGGATGTTTCTACTATACCATTGATGAATATGGAAATAAACATTGGAATTGGAAAGAACTCTCAGGAATTTTTTTGAACCATTTTATGAAGGTTATTCCATTATTCATCATATTCTACTTTGGAACCAAGAGTTATAAAATAATCAGAGGATTGATATCTCAAGGAGAGAGTGAATATTCTAGAAGACTGCAGACTCAACTGTACAAAGCATTGGTTGCTCAGGTGACTTTTCTAGTGAAATTAACCTCTACCACTTCAGAATTTTCAGACTCTGATCCCCTTAATCTGCTTATTTCTTCCCATCGGCGTGTACTCCTTAAGCCCGTTAGTTGGTTTTAGCATTGAGTGGGCGGGTTTGATATTTGAGGGTTTGCTTGCATTGTATCCCGCAATGGATCCGATTCCAATTATCTTTCTGGTAAATGACTTCCGGAATGAGTTTTTTAGTAAGTGAAGTCAATAGAAACACCATTTTACCAATAAAACCTTCCTGTGGAAGCAGTGAACCGATCTCAACCAAATAAATGAGCTTTAGATTTCTTCCGTCGACTTCTATCAAAGAACCAAGTGGCTTCTGTGACTGTTTACGAACCGAACCAGGATAGTGTATCTTCTTGACTTTTTCTGTTTTGATTTTGTTTTTTTTTTTGAAAAACAACCGACTGATGTCCTTTTCGAATTGTGATCTTTCCTGTGAAAAATAATTTTTGTTCCTGGTAATATGGTCATGTCTATCGGTTTCAATTATGTCTACTGAAGGGCTCCAGTCATCCCCGTCCTCTAAAATCTCCCAGACACAACCAACTTGAAAACAACAATTATGATCTGAGCTTGTGACTCCCCTCCCATGAGCCAAATTCCATTTCTCACTTCTTTTCTGTCACTTTCATTTTTCTTCTTCTTCTCAAACGATGTCAACTTTCTCTCTAATAAAGTTTTACATTGATTTCATTACTGTGATATGTTCTATCATAACAAATTCAACACTAATCGTATTGGTCATCACAAATTCCCCACCAAAACTCGGAAACTACAGACATCTCATCTGTTATTTCTCTATTATATCGATGTTATTGTCGACTCTCGCTTTCCTTGTGGAACCGGTAAGTTCGAGGTCTAGAACCATTCCTGTACTTGCCATCCAATCCGGGCCGACTGTTTTAATTGAATAACTTTCTTCAAAAAATCGGATCAAGTCGAATAGTGGCTCAAAAAGAGGTGTTTGGAATTGTCATCGGATACAATTAAATCGAACTGAAATCCCACAGAAGCCTCCGTGACGGCTTAAACTGCAGTTAGTCGGCCCTGAACGCAAACTCCTCATTTTTTAGCAGACAACTCCTCATTTAATTTTTCAGTACTTGATTAGCGATGCGAGCTTCTTTTTGGTCATGAATTTGAAAGATGGCCTGTTTGAAAATTATCCAACTGTTGCTCTTCTGCTGCTGGGTTAGTCTGAAAAAGGGAAACTTCTGAAATATGTTATTTCAGACGGTCTTGCTGGATTGTTTGATACTACTATTCATGCAATATCAATCAGCTTTGTCTTCAGATATTTCGCCCTTCAACGGTAAGAATGCTCACCTAATGAGGGCCCTGCCATAGGGAAAATAGGGGAAAAATATAGGGGAAAAATATAGGGGAAAAATAGGGGAAAAAAGTTTCCTTTGAAACAATACTTTCTACTACAGACTGATCACAATAAGATGCCAAATGAACACGGAGATAGTTCCGTTACGTTCTGAACTAGTCATCTGTAGATTTGGAGCAGTATACCAATTACTTGACATATACGGTACCATATGTTTTCAGAGAAGGTCGCCTTCGATATTTTGCGGGAAAATTCCTCTGCATCTGGATGGCTTACCCTTTTGTTTTCGGCTTTATTGCAATGGTTATTCTCTATCAGCTGGGCCCTAACGATCGTATGACATCACTGTTAAGGCATGTTACCAAACACACATTACTTGGAAAACTTCAGAATTTTAGACAAGATCTGAAGAATATGTACGGCTTGGATATTGAAAAGACCACATATTCTGGAGGTTTCTATTGGACAATTGATGAGTACGGAGATAAAATATGGAATATTAAAGAAGCGTCTGGAATCATGGTTCTGAATATTAAGAAGCTTATTCCATTATTCATCATATTCTACTTTGGAACCAAGAGTTATAAAATAATCAGAGGATTGGTATCTCAAGGAGAGAGCGAATATTCTAGAAGACTGCAGACTCAACTGTACAAGGCATTAGTTGCACAGGTGACTTTTTTGGTATGATGAGCTGTAGTACGTTTGGATTTTCAGACCCTGATCCCATTGTTCTTCATATTTTTCCCTCTCGCTGTGTATGGCATGGGCCCATTTATTGGTCTTAGCATCGAGTGGGCTAATTTAATACTCGGATCTTTCTTTACCGTGTACCCTGCTCTGGATCCAATTCCCATCATATTTTTGGTGGATGACTATCGGAATGCCTTTTTGAGTGAGTTAATTCTAAAGAGGACACATATCCAAACTGAAATAATCCTCTAGAAACAGAAAAAAAGGAATTCTGTCAAACTGAACTACATTTCCAGACTTCTTCCGTCGAATATTTTCAAAGCATCAAATTGCTGCGGTGACATTCTACGATTCGAATATGAATACTTTCCAAGCATGATCATGTTATTTTTTGAATTTCTCATTGATTTTATTCGATTTTCGCGAATAAACATTCAGTTATGTTCTAGTTCAATTATAAATTTTGTAATTTTCCGGTTATTGGAAACAGATGGTTTATCAAAATGGAATACTAATTCAAGAATTCATAAGCAATTGACATGACAGTAAACTTTAGTTGGAACCAATTTTTTGCTGTCTCTTTTTCTGATTACCAGGCATTTGTTTTTCGTTGATCTAATTTTTTCTGTTATTCTACTGATGTTCCAAAAATTCAAAGTATCTACTTTGAAATTTACAGTTTCGTCGTTATGACAAATGTATTGCCTTCATATAACCTCATTAGATTTGATTTCTTGTTCGAGTTATTCAAACATCACAGCTCAATTCCCGATGAACACATAGCCAACTCAATACTCTTCCTGGTCATTCTGATGTTACAGAAATCTAGTCAGAAACTCATTCCCGAGAGATCAAAGTAGACATCAAAACAACTCTTAATTCTACTAATGAAATTATCGAGACACGCGAAATCACGAGTTTTTTCCTCTCTTTTCCCCCCGTATTCATACTAAACTGCTTTCAAAACGTAAACTCAAGAACCTATCTCTCTCAAAAAATGAGTTTATTTCATCTCGCGAAATCGTTCATTCAATTTCTGATTGTTCTATTTTCAATGCTCATGAACCTCATTCTAATCATCCTGGTGATCCACCAATCACCCAAGAAAATCGGAAATTACAAGTATCTCATGTGCTATTTCTGTGTGATGTCGATGATCTACGCTGGTATTGATTACATTGTTCAACCGGTTGGTATTGCGGATGTTACAGCTATCATTATTATTTAAAATTTCAGTATATTCACAGTTATGGATCCAGTTTCTCCATGATCATGGATCTTAGAGACAGTATTTTCAGCAAGTTCCGACAGGTTGCATCTGTATTGACAGCCTCTCTAGCTGCATGTTTTGGAGTTAGTATTTATGCGATTGCGATCAATTTTATTTATCGATACTTGGCGATTCAGAGGTGATTAACACAAAAAAAAATGGTATAAATTTTTGTGTTTCAGAGAAGGACGCACCCGATATTTCCATGGTTTTCGTCTATATATCTGGCTTACAATTCCAATATTGACGGGCATCCTTTGGCTCAGTGTTGCATGGTTCTTGTTGGATTATGATGAGGAATTAGCTGAGTATTTGAGGTGAAGAAATGCATTAACCATTGTTGTAAACCCGAGATATGGTTTTTTTTGGAATATTTGAAACCGAAATTTTTTTTATAAATGAAAAATTGAGAGTTAGTAGCGAATTTTTGAAAATGGAACGATGCATGAGTTCTTTAAATAGCGGACGATCAATAGAGAAAGATCATTGCTCCCAGATAATTCACAAACATTTTCTGCTCATTTTGAAGCAGAAAAGATTCTTCTAACTACTAGAGTTTCGCCCCGTTGTAGATTCTTTTTATACTATACTCAAGAACTCGTTTGAGAATTCATTCGCTAAAAGTTTAGTAAGACAATAAAATATTTTTTCCGCTGTTTTTTTGGGAAACTTTTTATCAAGACTAACTGATTGGTAGAGTCCTGGAAATGGGATCACGAGAATGAAAATTGAATATGTTTGGAGATTTATAAAAAATCATATTTTTAGTACCAGAAATACACGGTTTTTATTTATAAATCAACCTCTGTTCTTTATTTCTTTCTAGAACGCAATAGGCATCCCACTGCACCCATGAAACAATCACAGTTATTAACATTTAAAAACAGGAATATTCACCCAATATTATTGTTGTCAGCTTGTCGTTTATCGCTTCCCTAACCAACTAACCAAATTAATTTCCAGAGACAGCATCAACAACAGCTATGGCCTCGATGCAAGTGAGATAACACTAACTGGGTGTATGTACTTTAGACCAGATGAGAAGGGAAACTTACGTTGGTGTATTGAGGATACAGTCGGTGCAGGGATATTGTGTAATGTTATGGTAAGGGAAATATGAGAATGTACTTTTTGATAGGAATTGAAGAGGCTTCAAACAAAGATGAGAGCGCAATAATTCGATTTCTGATTTCCAAATTTCACTAGACTTTGAAACATCATTTTCAAAAATTTGTCTTTAGCATAACCCAATATTCCTAACCGGGCTCCACTGAAATTCTGTCTCATGACAAATTTTCAGTTTCTTGTACTCTATATACAAATTTTGAATAGCTATTTAATAATGGAATTTCCTTGTGTCTCAAAAACATTTCTCCCCAATTTCCAGGCAATTCCATTCTGTGTCATCTGCTATTTTGGCTACAAAAGTCACAAGAAGATCAGCAAAATCACTGCGAATGGAGAGAGTGATTATTCGAAGAGACTTCAGACACAGTTGTATAACGCACTTGTGGTTCAGGTGAGAATTTTATTTTACTGTTTCAAAAAAGTCATGTAGAAGATATGCCTCTTGTGAAGCAATTGACTTTGCACGCACTATTTTTTCAGACAGCCATCCCGGTGATCTTTCTGTTCTTCCCAATTGGTGCCCTTTTCACTGCTCCACTCCTTGGAATCAATCTGGAAAAAGGAAGTTTCCTGGTCACATTCTTCTATTCATTCTACCCAGTTGTTGACCCGATTCCCACTCTTTATTATGTGGATGAGTATAGAGACGCGTTTATGAGTGAGTTTAAAAGTGTTTCTGAAAACTCTCAGAAATTTATTTGTTTTCAGATTTTTGGAGAAGAAAATTGTCAAAAACTCAGATAGCCTCGGTGGTCACATTCGACGCTCACGTGGATCTTCCCTAGAACTTCGTTTTGGAATCAATCCAATAATTATTCATGAAAACGATGCGCTTCTACCCTCCTTAACCACACTAATTCCACCAATTCCTGAAATATTGAACCAAATGAACGAATACATTTGTATCCCACACACTCCGCGAATAATATTTTTCTTTACCTCATCATGTGATGTGGGAAAATGAGGTGTACATGAGAATAACACGTCAGGAGAAGAAAGAGAAACTAAAAACGAGATCACTGTTTTGATTCAAATTAATTTGCGGGCGTTTCTCTTATTTTTTGTAATTTAGATAATAAATATAGTAGATTCACGGGATTCAATCTTAAAGGCGTATTGAGGACAGTTATGATATTTTCACATCATAATGTATGCACTTCGGCGAGAGTTCATTTTCATACTTCAAGATTTTTTAAATTCAGTGCACAACACGCTGAAAGCAAGCGCCGGAAAGTTTGGTTAGTGAAATGGCTGAAGAAAAAAAGGCGGCCTAGAAATTCGACTTCGGCCGCGTTGATTATTTATTTGCCGGTATTTTCAATCACTTTTATTGTATTTCTTCAATAAATTCTATAGAATGTGACCAACATTGATAGAAAAACACTAAAAACTCTCGAAAATAACGCCAGAAATAGCACCATAAAAAACCAACTCTACCGAATTGAAATTTCTTAAACTTTTTCACTGATCAAACGTTCCGGTGCTCGCTTTTAGGGGGTTGTGCACCGAACTAAAAAAATTCTTGAAGAAAGAAAATGAACTCGAAATAAAAATAAACGCATTCACTATGATATGAAAATACGATAGCTGACCACAATTTGTCTTTAAAGTGTGTAGATTTTTTATATTTTGAACTTGTTCTGGCAAAAATAATTGAACAGATTAGTATGAGAGCTTGTAGTCGACTTCATAAATGTATTGAAAAATTATTTCATAGTAGTCCCCAACACATCAATACGCACGGTTGATGAGATTTATCGATGGCTAAACGAAGATTGTTCTGAGCAAATTCAGATTAAAGATAAGAGTATGGTGATACCGTATATTTTTGAATTTCACATTCCAAGTTCAGTTCTTGTTTGCCGTTTGCAATTTTCCCCTGTTTCTCGCCTTTAAATTATTTGGGACTTGATTTATTCCAGCAATGAGTCGCATGTATTTGGTATCGTTTACATCTCAAAAATTATCTGGATCTTTGATTGATGAATTCCAATGAGGCCGGTTGATGTTTCAGTTCGACACTTGGGAAATGTGTAGTCGTGTCTGGCATGTCTAGAATCTTGTAAATCTCGAAAACATGATGACAACGTCAATCAGAAAACCTATAAAAGCGCTGAAGATTCGTGTTATGGTAGTGGAAGTAGGTTTTCGATGGAAAACGTTTTCGTGTAGCTTCTTGCAACCCACTGGACCAAAATTTAGGTCTCAAAGTTTATCAAAGTTTTGATTTGAAACAAGAAAAGAATATGAGTGAAATAATATATTTAGATATAACTTGTCCTATTAATTATTTCAGTGAAACATACAGTCATAAATATGCCCCCCACCCCCAAATCGATGTTTTCGGAAAATATAGTTATTTTTTCTGGAAATACGTTATTAAAGTCGAATTCAGCGTGTCAAAAAACCTGCACTCCCCAGTTTTGAGAAAAAATATCGAAAAACACGTCCGGGATCACCAAAAAGTCGCTAAAACGGCGATGTCCCAAAAAATTAGAAAACTTGGGAGTACAAGTTTTTTGACACGCTGAATTCCATTTTGATAACGGTTTCCCAGAAAAATAACTCTCTTTTCCGGAAACATCAATTTTAGGGGGAGGTGCATATTTCTGACGCGCACTGTAATCTTGGAATCTTTTTGAAATTCTTTTCCAGTCTTACCACCACACAGTCTCCCAAACCCCGAAAAACAACTGCAAGCGAAAGTTCTCAGTGGAGCGCAAAGGCCGCGCGCTACAGTAGTCAAAAATAATTTTTTATTAATTTTTCAACTGAAAATTTTGATTTTATTCAAATTACGAACAATAAAGGAAATAAAAAGTGAAAATTGTCCATAACAAAAAACGAGAAAGGCAAAAGCAACATTTCGGAAAAAAGAAAACTATTTTTGGAGCAAAAATAAAGGCGCTGATACAGATCGAAGTTTTGGCCTGAAAAATCGGTTTTTCCATTATTTCTCGAAACTTATTCGGCAAAAAAGTGACCCATCCATAATAAATGAAGATCTATTTATTGCGGATTTTTTGAGCTATAATAGAGGTGGAAATGTCAAGAAATAGAGAGCTGGATACAGTTTGAAGCCGAGAATTCGCCAAAAAATTTTCAGTGGAAAATGGTGTTTTCTTAGAAAAATTATCAAATGCAACACTCAAAAGACATGATATCATGGTTTTTATAAAAATAATTGTTTTTCCTTGATGTATTCATAACATTAACCTTTATTGGAGTGACTTTTTCATCTTTAGCTTTACGCTAAAAATTAAAAAATGCACTTTTAGACCTGCAAATTTCTCAAATTTTTCGTTTCGTGAGGGGAGATCGAAAATTTCCTTGCAGTTCTTACTCCGACTTTGGGAGACCGTGCACCAAAAAAAAAAATCATTGTGCTCCATCGAGGTTCAACCAAACCACAACTTCCAATCCCCTCCAATCATCAATTCCTTTCACAACTCTCCAATTTTTTTGGACTTTCTTTCCCATAATTCATTCATCTAATGAACCACATTCATTTCCCTCCTCCTGCAACTTTTCCACAAACTCAAAGATCATTTCATGCTGTTCGAATATGGACTAACGTCACTCAATCCGGTTAACAAAAACGAACTTTTGATATCGCTTTCTGGTCACTCTCGAAATATTATAAACTTTTTCACGATTCTAATCCCCCAAATAAATCTCAAATTCAATTGTTCCTCGTAATCCGTTTTACTCTCTGAAAAACAAGCATATTCCTTCTTTTTCCAGCATTTTTTTCTGGAAAATGGCCTCAACATTTTCCGTTATCAAATCCTCCATGCAATTCCTAACCGTCACATTTTCCCTGATTATGAACTGTGTTTTAATCTATCTTGTTATCACAAAATCCTCAAAGAAAATGGGAAATTATCGACATCTGATGTGCTTTTTCTCGGTGTTCTCTATAGTTTACGCGATTTTGGATTGGATTGTACAACCGGTCAGTGTGATGGGAGATCTCGTTTTACATAAGGGTTTTCAGTACATTCACAGTCATGGAGCGAGCTTTTCGATGATTATGGATTTGAGGGAAAGTGCGTTGAGTCCGGATGTCGCGTTCTTTTTTGTTGGTGAGTAGAGACAACGATTCTAATGAGCAAGAGGATACTCAAGGAGTAATGAGCGTTTGAGAAATATTGGTGACAAGTTCTACATGAAACAGACTTATTTTTCTTGCTTCAGATTATTTATGCATTTGAAATTTTGGTCGGTTTCACTGAGCAGTCTTCATGACCAGCAGGAGTTTTCATTTGATATTGTAATTACTTGTTTTAATGAGAAATATCCGAGTTAAAACAGTTACAACTCAAAACTGTTCTAAATTGAAAGTTTCCGAATTAAACCAGAATTAACATAGGGATGCGAAGCCTAAGGTCGCGTAAACGCGCTCAGTCGCGGAGCGTTTGGCATGGTGCCAAATAATGACTTGCCTGAATCCGATTTAAATTTAACGTTTATTTGTCGTATCAAAAATTCAAAAATTTTCGTTGCGGACCTTACGCGTCACACCACTGTGGCTAAATAAGTTTTGAGCTTTTGAAGTTTTGGTCTGTTTCACTAAACATTAGAGTGTCGTCTCGCGAGAATCAGTTACAGCACTTCGCGAGAATTCCAGCTGAATCCAGCATCGTCTCGTTTTGTTCTGTCTCGTTTTGTCAAGCATAAAGTTCAGCATATTCTCGTTCAGCATAATTCAGCAAAGTTCAGTTCAGCAAAAGTTCAGTTACAGCATATTCCAGCACGTTTCATTTATTTTTCATTCCCGCATAATTTCTTGCTGGACATTGCGAGAATCTCGCGAGACGAACGTGGTCCTTCTTTTGTATAAAGAAATTTAATTTTGGCGTTTCTTATCATTTTTTCATGCAAATTTTTACGAAAGGAATGTTGAAAATAAAGCAAAATTGACATTTTTAGAACCGTGACCTTCGAAAAAAGTTCAAAATGAAGGAACACTGTACTTGATTCACAATGAAAGACCACGGAAATAACACTTTAGCATAGATTTTTCTATTTTTCTCACAGAAAAATAATTCACGTTCGTCTCGCGAGATTCTCGCAATGTCCGGGAAGAAATTATGCGGGAATGAAAATAAATGAAACGTGCCGGAATATGCTGTAACTGAACTTTTGCTGAACTGAACTTTGCTGAATTATGCTGAACGAGAATATGCTGAACTTTATGCTTGACAAAACGAGACAGAGCAAATCGAGACGATTGCGAGAATATGCTGGAATCAGCTGGAATCGTCTCGCGATACGACACTCTACTAAACATGCAAGTTACAAATGGAACAATTCGAAGATGTTAAACGTCCAATTTTGAACATCTTGCTGGAGCTTGGACTATTGGAGGTGCCTTATTCAGGGCATCGCACAGTCTTAAACTTTGCTGGGAACGTATATTTCATATTCGCTTATCGTCGACTTCGAGAGTTATCAAGCCCCAAAACTGAACCACTGTGAAAGCTTGATGGTTAAACTTCCAGTGTATGATGATTTTTGAAAAACCAGAGGATTATTCAAAATTTTGTTGCAAATGGATAAAATCTTTTTGTAACAGAAGTTTCTAGAAGTTTCACATCCCTGATAAAAATTTTAGTTCAAATATTCAGTAAGCAGAGAATTTCATACATTGCTGATTCATGCATTTGCCAATTAAGTACTAAACCATGAGTACAAGTACTGTAACCTTCACCACAATGTTTCAGCATCACTCGCCGGGTGTTTCGGTGTCACAATCTATGCAATTGCCATCAACTTCATTTTCAGATACTTTGCACTTCAAAGGTAAATTATTGAACTACAATGATATTGAAAAGTGATATAATAATTTTCATTTATGAACTAATTGGAACATAATTTTTTTGGAAATATGATAGCGAATATCAAACCAACCCATTTCCAGAGAAGGCCGTCTTCGTTATTTCGCTGGCAAACGTCTTCTCTATTGGTTCTCCATTCCAATTCTCGGTGGATTCTCTTGGGTTTATCTCTGTTGGTTGTCAATGTACCCTGAACCAGAATTCACTGATTACTTGAGGTATTTGAAGACCATTCAATAAAAACATTAAATAGAGAATTTGTGATTAGCAGTTTAGGAAACTGCAGATTTTTCTAGAAGTTTTTGAACAATATTGCTCTCCACGTTCCAATTTCAACTTTTCAGAGACTGCATAAAGTCAAGCTACGACTTGGATGCTGAAAATATCACTTACACGGGTTCATATTTCTATCGAATCGACAAGAATGGGAATGTTAACTGGAGCATTGAGAACACACTTGGAGCAGTTGGATTGAATGTTTTGATGGTGAGAATGACATGAATAATCTGTATAGCAAATGCTAGAACTTATTCCGAATATATTTCTTCTGAAACTGAATTTTTCTGTTTCAAGTATTTGATGTTACTCGAGAACCGATATTAATGCAATTTGAAGTTCAAACCTGTTTCTTCCAGTTGATCCCATTCACGACAATTCTGATATTCGGCTACAAAAGTTACCAAAAAATCAATAAATTGATGTTACAAGGGGAGAGTGATTACACGAAACGACTTCAAATGCAGCTGTATAAGGCACTGGTTGCTCAAGTTAGTAATTCAAGATGAAACGTACACATTCCTTAAAGTTTTTCAAAGCTCTATTTATGAAAATCATGAAACAAGTTTTACTAGTAAATACTGTTACACATAATCCACTTGAGCTCAAACTTTATAATTTTTATTGCTGATTTCTTCATTAATTTTCTTTCCAGACAATAATCCCCATGGTCTTCCTATTCTTCCCAATTGGAATCTTATTCTCTGCTCCTCTGTTTCATTTGAATATTGAAAAAGGAAGTGTCATTGTCACATTCTTCTATTCTTTGTACCCAGCAGTGGATCCAATTCCAATAATTATGTTCGTAGATGATTTCCGGATCGCATTTTTTGGTAAGGTTGGAATAGAGAGAGAGCCCGAGCACGCGAGGTTAAATTTTCAGCATTCTGCACTCCAAGACCTCCAAAGAATCAAGTTGCGTCAGTGATTTCTGCGGATGCAACTGTTGATGTTTCATGAATTCGATAAAAGTCGAGATCTCAAAATGATAACGATGCCAACATACTTTATAAACAAATAAAATATTCTCAAATAAATTAAAAATATAAAGCTCTCACAGTTTAAAAATTATACACATCTTATTTCATTTTTGCGAGTACACCTATTACTCAATGAGTGCAAAAAAAAAACTGTTTCTTTGAAGTCTCAAATTTTCCATGTGATACTTTCTCTTGTTTGACAAATTTTTATAACGGAAAAGAAAATGCATACATTCTCATGAAACAAACAATTCCATGTGAGAAACTCCGAAACGTTGTAAACTCAAATCAATTCAATGGTAAAGAAATCTGTCTTCTAGAGCCGCTGCTGATGTCTAATAACGATGCGATAATAAGATTTCCAGAAACTGCACTTTTTCAAATTTTGTCAAAATCAATTTTTATTGTTACGATTTCTTTTTCAGATAATTCATAAAGTCAAGATACTGCTTGAATGTTGTTTATGTAAATTAATTCATGGATATTTCAATCGAATTGATAAAAATAGGAGTGTGAACTGGGGTAGTGAAAACCCACTCGGAGCAAGTGGGCTCAGCTTTTTCATAGTGAGAATCGGATCAGTTGTTGATATTTGAAAATAATTTTAAACGATTATTTTATGTTTCAAACTACTATTATTAGTTGACTACCTTAACTAATGTAATGCATAGTTCATTTCACTTAGCCATCAATTATCTGTTGAAATATTTGGAGCTTGAACGACGTAGATTTTATAGAAATAAAAGATTTTGTTGAAAAGCTGAAGAATAATTTTTCTTATTGAACGAATTAAACAAAAAATATTTCAAAAGTACAAAACAAGTTTCTAAGTGTGTTTTTTTCAGAATTCGAGACAAAGATGATGATGATAAAGCTTTCAACTTGCTCATTTCAGATAAATAATACTATAATGATTCCAAAAACGTTGCTGATTCACAACTAGCACTAAAACTTCTGAGATCATAGTCCAACCAATAAACTCCTAGAACTTATAAGGATATGCACTCTTGAACTCTTCAATCTCTGCACTGACTAATCCCCTCTTCTCTTCTTTTTTCAAATATTTTTTCTTTTTCTCATCTTTCCAAATGAATAAATTTTCAATTACACCATCAAACAGATACATGTCTACAACAAAAAGGATATTACCTGAAAGCTCTTCTGTCTTCTCCCAACTCCCCTCCCCCTCAAAGTTCTCATTAATCTATATCATTTTGGCCACAACCAACAGACACACTTCTCTCTTTTTCTCCCCACGTGAGATATGTTATTCGGAGCGGTCAAGTATACGATTCAACTGATTTCATTCATAGTTTCGTTAGTGTCTAACGTATTACTCATCTACTTGATTCTGATGAAATCACCAAAGAAAATGGGAACATACAAATACTTGCTTGTCTATTTTTGCAGTTTCTCTATATTGTATTCTGTGTTGGATATTATTGTTGAACCGGTGAGTTATGAAAATAGAAATTAGGAGGACCCTCGCTCCAGTGAAATTATTTCTGAGCACCGAAAAGAAAGGATAAGTCTATTAAACTTTAATGGGACTTTAGACAGTTTTACATTTAATACGAAACAGTAGAATATTGCCAACGAAAGTTCAGAATTACACTACCTGTCTGAAAAGATTTCACAATTCTTAGAATAACTCAGTGAATTTGAAAAACTGTTTGTCCGCTTGGGAAAATCTCACTAGTCTGCCTCGTAATATGCGAAAACAATCATGTTTATACATATGTATGTATAGAAACAGGGGGAAATCACAAACAGGGTTAAGAGGAATTCCGTCTTCCGTCATTTCAAGATTTTTTCCGCCTTTCTCCTACAGGATATCAGCTTGAAAAGTTTGTTCGACAACTCGAATTAACTGATATTTTTGAGTTTTTTTTGCAGAAAGTATATCAGTTTTTACAAGAAAAAAAAACTAAGTTCAACACAAATAAAACCCAATTTTAGGCGCTTTTTTCAGCAATACAAGGTCAAGATCGTCTTAAAAAAGAAATTTTATTCCGCCTTCCGCTTTCCTTTCAAAACCCGTATTCCGCTCAACTCTAATTACAAAGTTAGTAGTGCCTACAGTTCCGGTTGTACGTTAAATGCTCATCATCTTTGAGCATAATGAGATCTCTGTCTTTGGCTAAAAGTTATAGCCGCAACCAAACAACATAGTCGTGGTCTAGTGGATAGCTCAAGATTTGATGTCCTCACAGTTGCCATTACTTAAAAAAAACTTGATCGCAATCGAGCGCAAATCGAATTTTCTCGAAAAAAGCGATAATTTGTAAATCGATGCGCTTCGGCCATCTTGGGACCAAGATATCCGGACAGAAAATCTATTAATGCAACAGTACTGCACAGATGATTGACTAATTTTTAACCGGAATCCAATGGCTTATACCAAAGTTGCATGAAAGCAATAATTTCTGATCCGGAAGTCAGAAATCGGATTTTCATGGCTCATACGTTAAAATAGCCCTTAGAATGAAACTATCGATATTAAACTACTATCGATAATAAAAGTGAACAAAATGAAACATTTTTTTAAAAAATTTTTTTCACCTTCATGACCAGTATGTACAAGTCAATGTCGCACCAAAAGCGTCATGTTTTTATCCTCTCATCAAAAGCTGCCAATACAACTATGACTTTCTAAATTGCACTATCTGCAAAAGCTTATAAAACACCATACAGGCCAGGGCCGGGCCGAGGGAAGATTTTGCCGGCCCGGGTGGAAATTTTTTTTGAATTTTAGCACCCCAAAAATAATTTTCAAGTGTTTTTTTATAACTAAATTCACTGTAGAGCTAATCAAATTCCTCAATTCAATCGAATTTTTGAACAAAATGGCGGTGAAAATATGGAAATCGGCCCGGCGCGTGACAAGTATGCAAAACACAATAATGAGGAGCAGAAAAGCGACATTGAAACTTCCCCATCCTCCCACTTGAAAATAACAAAACGAAACACAATTAATTGTTTTTTTACCGAAACAAATATTTACTGTTTCCCCTACCTGATTACTAGAAACCAATGGAAACCAAGATACTTTTTTGGATCATCGCTTTTTCATTATTATGAGAATTCAATATTTCAGTACATTCACAGTCACGGCTCCTCGATGTTCATGATGATGAAACTACACCATTTGAAGCACAACCCACAAGTAGCTTTCATGTTTGTCAGTGAGTATTTTTCTTCATTTTCTGAGAACTACTTATGAATTTTCCATTCATTTCAGCTCTGCTCTGTGGCTGTTACGCGGTTTCCATCACCACCATAAGCATTCAGTTTGTGTTCAGATACTTTGCAATGGAGAGGTTAGTATCATTACTTTTGAATACGAATAAAGAGTAAGTGATTCTGTTCCAGAAAAGGCCGACTATCCTATTTCCGCGGGAAATATCTGGTCATCTGGTTCCTCGTTCCTCTTATTGCAGGAGCCACGTGGATTATTCAAGACTGGGTTTTCTTGACTCCAAATCCAAAAATGAGTGAATATATTAGGTACGAGTGACAACGTAATAATAACACAGTGTGTACCAAAAATTAATATTTAAGTGAAACAGTTTACACCAAGTACGAGGTGAATGTCACTGAAATCACCTACGTCGGTGGTCTTTACTATCTGCCTGACGAGAACGGAGTACCTCAACTGGACTATAAACTACTCTGGGGCTTCTTATCGTTCTCTGTTACTATGGTGAGTATTTCCGATTTCTTGTTGTTTATCTCGTTCTTGAAATCAAAGTGATAAATCTCTAATCTCCTTATTTCCCAGGGAACCACATTCTGGACGCTGATAATATTTGCCGTGAAGAGCTACAAACTGGTCAGGGAGCTGCCGAAACACGGAGAATCTGAATACACTTATAAACTGCAGTCTCAACTTTTCAAGGCATTGGTTGTGCAGGTTAGTTTTTTGAGGGAACAAAAATTTTCTGTTTCACATTTTTTAGTAACACTGAAAAATAAATGTGACGTTAATCCAGTCCTTTCAGGCATTCAATTTAGTATTTTTGAGATTACCGGCTACACGTAATCTAAAAGTTGTAAAAATGTCACAAATAGTCAGTTTCCGCGCCATTTGATCACTCACGAGGGTGTTCAACTGCAAAAACTCGCACTAAAGGGGCTATTCACCTCCAAAAAACAAAAAATTCCGCAAATAAAAGATTTCACAAATAAAAACGCCACATCGCAATTCTTGCTACAACGCACATTGAACTGGAAAAATAATTGGCTATGAAATGTTCATCAAGTAACAGCGAAATTTAATAGTAAATAAAAATAAAAATGAACTTAATATTATTCTCGGTAAAAAACCTAGTTTGCAAATGATAACTGTTATGGAACGTCACTGAGCCGGTTAGAAATATGACACGATGCTTCCAAAAACCGAGTTATGCAACTTCAAAACCAAACTTTTAATGCTACAATGCATTATTTATGCATTTTCAAATTAAACCCCTTCATCACAAGTTATTTTGATAAGTAGCTCCCGGATTTGAAAACTCATTTAGAAATCAGTTTATTCAAAAGCTACAAAAGACGAAAAAGAAAAAAACTGAATATTCCGTAATCTTACGAGATTAGTTTCTCATCTATATAAATTTCACCGGAAATCTCTTTTTTGAGTAAAAAATGTTTTGTTAGAAACTGTACGTTTTGTGAATACTATGCATTCCATTAAACTCCACCCCTGAGTTTTATTAGATTCCAAATTGTGCTGCCAGATACTAAAATTCCAACATTTCTCTCCAAACCTCTCCAACTCTCATGCAATCTCAAAAACAGAAAATACATATTCCATCCATAAATATTCCAGGCGTCCATTCCGATCATCTTCCTATTCATCCCAATTGGAGTTCTATTCACTGCCCCTCTGCTCCACTTTGATATTGAACCCGCTAGCTTCTTAGTCACCATATTTTATTCAATGTATCCGGCCGTCGATCCACTTCCCATTATGCTCATTGTAGCGGATTATCGGGAGGGATTGTCTGGTGAGTTCAATTGGGTGTGGAAAAGATTTGGAAACGGACACATGAAAGATTCTCACGATTTCAGACGTAGGTTACCAAAAGTTCAGACTAGATACGAAAAAGACGTATACTGAAAACATAAAAAAGGCAGTCATGGGAAACGAGCAGAGTTCGAGAAATAAGATCTTGAACTCCGGCGTTGAGAACGAAGGTATTATCGCTGTCTCAAATCAATGTCCACAAAAATATTATAGGAAACAGTATTCAAATATGAATTAATCAACAAATTAAAAAGTTCCAGAACTATGCCGAAACCTTGCTGGAAAACGGAGGAACAATGTGGGATCTTCTTACACTGACCAGCAAGCGACCTCAATTTCATAAATACCTTTTTTCGTTTGAATGAATTTTTTGAGTACCCATTCGTTTTTCTTTGTTTTCCGTTTTCTCCGAACAAATATATCAAATTCTATTGTGAGTCAAAAAAACAACCGAAAAACGTGATTAACCCAACGAAATTTGTAGACCAGAAGACCGCCTCACACTCCTTTTTTGGCAATTCAAGCGAATCTCGTTTTCAGATTTTTTGATTTTTTGAATTCAGAGTAGTATCTGAAAATTTGAGAGATATGTGACAAATTGTTTCTTGTGTTATTTGTCGAATGTGTACACAGTATAAGGTTTTCACAAACTCAAATCCTTGCAATTTTTTTTACTTAATTCACACCTCATATTTTCTCACGCAACTCATTTGCAGTATTAATGAAAGTTACTGTGGTCTGACCTTTTCTCGTTCCAGCTATTAAATCAAGTTTCACATGGATTAGTTTCATTCACATTGACCAAATGACCTTGTATGAAAATAGAACACATTTTGATTCAGGAAAAAAAGTTTTTCCTTTCGAAGTATGGTTGTTATTTTGAAATTTCTTACTCGCCGTTTCTTATCCGCTAGGTTACTTTATATTTTTTATATGTATTTCTCCTGTTTCTAGATGTTTTTGAAACAAACCGGTCGGAATATTTTTGCTGAATCTTTCAAGGAACGGTTTCTGGAAAATCAGCTCTATTGAATTCCTTCAAATATGTAGGTCCAAAAACAGTCACCAAAGTAAGGTATTTAAATAAACTAATTGCATTATGAAACTGTGTTTTCCAATTTATTAGTCCCACTGAAACAAACTTCATGAAAAATTCAGATTAATAATTTTTCAGTTGCCCACAACTAACAACACACGATAATTCAAAGTGAACCTATGCAAACGCGCTCTTTTGAGAAAAATCGCTTACCTAAAATTTTTTTGTTTAAACTGAAAAACTTTGTCAAGAAATAGTTTTAAGGAGAAATATAATCGAGAAAGGCCAATTTTTTGAAAAAACAAAAAATATCAAAAAATTTCAATTTAGGCGTCAAATAATATTACCTAAATGTAGTCTTAATTTTCCCGTTGGCCCCCATATGATCCAATCGGCCTAGACGAGATTTCATTGAGAACGAAAAAGTGATGATACGCTTGTCGATTCACTTCCTTCCCACTTACTCATCAAACCAGAACAATTCCTGATGAGTTCATTATTATTAGTTCAAAAAACTAAAGGTATTGAAATCCGTGAAGCGTATTCTCATTTTCTTTTCATTTTCGATTCTTTTTTTTTACGAGTTCGATTTTTTTCGAAAATCAGTATTTGAATAAAAAGTACAAATTCGGAGGAAGGGATATTGCAAGAATGACTCCATTTTTAACGAATTTTCAGAATTACCTGAATTTTTAACGGTGTACCTTTTGGAAAAATCTAAATTTGTGTACATCCTATTGCAAACTAATTAGTTTTCGTTGAAGTCTCCAAAAGTTCCATAGACCTTTTTTTCGAAAAGAAGTCGACAAAATGTTTCCCTGTTGTTTCTTCTAGTAATAATGAGTTCACTGAAACTTTTGGGTATTCTCATTCTGTCTACCGAGAGCGGCACCTTTAACCTGTTTAGAACTTCCACTCTCAGCATAAGCGCAACTTGAAACAGTAAAACACAGTAATCTCTGATTTGTTATTTCTGATCACCTGACGTATACATATATACAGTCTATAAACATTCCAGACATTTCCCCAATGAGTATTTTATGTTTAGCTTCCCTGTTTAACATGAGGTGACGTTGTTTTTCGCTCAAGCATGTTATGTTTTGCTCACTGTTCTTTTTGGCTCTCAAACAACGTGGGAAATATGGGAGACCTATAAATATCTGATAATGAGAGTGACCCTCGGCTGTTTTTGTGTGTGTGTGTTCCAATCGGAATCTAGATAGAATTTTACGAAAATTTCACTAGTCGGTGTCCTATTGAAATTAACATATTTACAATCAGAAAACAACAAATTGAGATTCACCAAAGATTATTTTGGCTGTTAGATTTTGTGAAGTTTGTTTCTGTTTGATAAAAAAACGCTGCAACTCCCCTATAAGTTGGACTAGAAAAACCTGTCATATGTAGATTTCGGAAAAGTGTTATATTTGGAATTGTTACTGGAATTACCCAGGAAATGCGAAGATTGTTTTAGTACGTTCAAACTAGACTACGGACGATTACGAAGAACTGTCTGTTGCCTACTTACTATATCCCTAAAATAGAATTATTCATGTTTCGTAAATAAAATTTTTCCTGACTAATAGTAACTTGAAATTCTTCTGCACAGTGTGATTTGGTACATTTCATTTTCAAATTATATGTTTCTGACTACATGCTGATTCACCTGAAAGTTGTTATCGTGTGCTCTGAATGTTTTCGCTTGAAATTCATACTAGATTGGCCTACAATTATATTCTGAACAACCCATAAGAATTCTAGTTTGTTTTTGTACTTCCTTGTAAATTTTAAAGCAATGAATTCAAGACATTTTGTTTCGATTACCAGAGAAGTCACCAATAACTGTAGATTTATCTCTGTTTCATATGTAGAACTTGTAGCTTGTTGATAAAGTTCCGAAAATTTTAGTCTTATTTGAGATTAGATCATCAAAACAAGTTGATTTCCTAATGTAGAAAAAGTTATTTTTTCCGGAAATTGGTTTTTTTTAGAGAAGAAGAGGAGGAGCTAAGGTTACGTATACTGTTATTATGTAGGTGGATTGTGCGAAAATATCTTTTTGAGAACTTTGTGTGCTCGCAAGAAGGTTTTCAAGAAAATCAGATTCGTGCTCTACTAATAAACTTAATGATGAATTTTTAATTTATACCACCTCAAAACAGAGTTTTTTTGTTGATAAATGCCTCAATAGCTTATCTAGACTAGACCTCCATATTGTTCGGTTTCAAGAATGTGAAAAATAACAGTTCTCAATAAATGCGCAGTAATTTTGCTCTAAACTAATCTCATAATTTTATAGCAACATTCGAAAACCGATTTCTGAGGAAAGTTCAATATTTACATGTCAAAAATATCTGCACATGATAGTTTTCAGAGTTTGTTTTCGATTCACGTTTTCATTACTTGATTTCAAAATATTCCTGTTTCGGAACTAGTGGTTTAGTGGTGGTTGATTATTCAGCAGTATTTCTTCTTCAATGTTGTTCTGAATTATCACCAAGTGAAAAATGTTAATGAATATTGCTTTTGAACATCACGAAGAGTTTTATTTCACTCCCAAGAGTGCTATAATTAAACTCAAACTGATCAAACAACTTGTGAATTTTGCGAAATTTACTTGTCAGGGAAATCATAAAGATTTAATTGAGATATTGATTCATATTAATCGAATTCCAACCTTCTCACATGCAATTTTCAAAAAAGATTAATATGATTTTATTCTTAAAGTCTCACTGGCATTTTCCCTTTTCCTAATCCTTATCCAGCATACTCCTCATCACTTTTCCCCGAATAATAGTAAATTTCAAAGAACTCATCTTCCATTCATGACCGTTGAACACTTTGCTCTGAATACTCTCAAATTTTTGATCCTTCAATTCTCTTATTGAACTTTCACTAGATCACACCGCCCAAAGTCCAATAATTCCAGAATTCAAATCATAAAAACGAGCCAATGAAACAAGAGACGGCATTCGATGCGATGAAGTCATCTGTCCAAACAATTGCATTCATTTTCTCTTGTTTTTCAAATCTCATTCTCATTTTTCTCATCTGCACGAAATCACCGAAACGACTTGGCTCCTACAAATACTTGATGGTCTATTTCTGTGTGTTCGCAATTTGTTTTTCGGTTTTGGATATTATATTGCAACCGGTGAGTACAAGGATATTGGTAAATCGAGCAGCGGGTTTCAGATGTAGGCGTTAATAATATGGTGTTGAAACATTAGGAAACGATTTTTTAAGTATCATTCAGTTCAACAACATCTATATTTATTCATTATTTAATTATTTTTTTTATTTTATAGAGCCGTTCAGATAGAAAATATGAAACAGAAGATTGGACAAACAAATCTTCTTTAAAATACTCTAAACTGAGAGTTGCAAAACTGGAGCTTATAGTGAAGAGAAGTAGTTTTCAAGATTTCAAACCTTATCTTGAAAACTAATTTTGAGAAAAAAAACACTATTTCAATATTTCCATAAAAACTGTATTTGAGGTGTCTCTGTAATACTTTTTCCACTTCAATGGTTGAAAAATATATATTTCTGCAGTATAGAAAAGAAAAATAGAAAATTATTACTTGTCAAGGCCCGGATAGTGGGCGCCAAATTTCAAAACTTTCAAAATTAAACATTTTTTTTGCAAACAGTCAATTTTTCGACTATGACAGAATTAGAAGAAATTCTTAAAAACCATCAAAAATGTTTTTAAAAATTGTCGAAAAAATTTTCAAGGGCAGGGCCTTGACAAGTATATAAAAATTAATTTTTTGTATAACTGCAAGATCGAAAGTACATTTGTCAGAGATATTTATGTACAGTAGACCTGCTACTCCACCAACTTCAACAAAAATTTCCATTAGCTCTCACAAAAAATGTTCTAAAAATTGCTAGATGCGCGGTGCGGTTTTCTTGATAGAATATGCTTGATTGAAGACAACAAGTGCAAGAAAATATCATCAGAAAACTATAACTATTCATTTAAATTATGTTTCATCCAGATGTTGAAATATAAACTACTAATTCACTGATGTTGATATATTTACTACAAAGAATTCCACATTTTCATTTTTCGTTGTTCAGTACATCCTCTCCGCCGGCCCTGGATTCATCGTCATCACTGAAATCAAGAACACTTTCCTGGGATCATTCGGGGAAACTTGTCTACTCAGTTCCCTATGTGGTTGTTTTGGATGTATCCTTGCCACGATTGCCATTCATTTCATTTTCAGATACTTTGCTCTTGAAAGGTGAGTTCTCTGATTAATAAATTAGTCTAGTTTTTGATTCCAGAAAAGGAAAACTGCGTTATTTTCAAGGACAATATCTCATCGGGTGGCTCTCAATTCCAGGTATTGTAGGTGCTGTCTGGACTATTGTTACCGTCTATTTCTGTGCTCCGAATGATATCACTATGGAGTATTCTAGGTAAGTCAAGGACATAATTACAGTAGCCAAACATATGTAATTGTTTTTTCAGACAATTGATGAAAGACCACTACCAGATAGACCTAAATAATGTCACCTACATTGGATCTATCTACTTCATAAAAGATGGAAAAGGAAACTCGATGCCGAATGAGTTTGCACTTCTTGGAATGGCGATTCTGTTCAGTATTATGGTTAGTTTTTCTGTTTCTGGTGCATTGTTAATACGAATTGATGATCACCCTTTGATCCATACGGGATAGTAAAAACTTCATTTTCAGGGCGTCTCCTTATCCATCCTTGCATTTTTCGCAACCAAATGCTACAATCGAATCAAGACTCTGATCTACGAGGGAGAGTCCTCATTCACCAGAAATCTCCAGAAGCAACTATACAAAGCATTGGTTGCCCAGGCATCCATTCCAATGTTATTCATTTTCATGCCTGTTGGACTCTACTTAACCCTTCCACTCGTTGGAATCCAATTGGAAGTCAGTGGAGAGATTGTGACGTTTGTGTATGCTTTGTATCCGGCGTTGGATCCGCTGCCGATCATTTTTATCATTGACAACTATCGATACGCGATTTTTGGTAAGCATCAAAAGAATCAATTTCAGTTTCACGAGATTGATAAACTCCTTATGTAGTACCTAACTTGTTTATATAAAGACCACACGGATTTTCAGATTTCTTAGGCTGCTGTCACCCAACAAATCGAGTGAATGCAGAAGATGAACCTACAAGTGTTTCCAGACATATTTCTAATTGCAATTGATTTCTAATTGTTTGTTTTCTGATATACATTTTTGAACACTCAAATTTCCCATTGAATTTTGCATCACTGTCGAGCGAACTGAATTAAGATATTTTTAGGATAGGGGATTAAAATTAAATAACCACGTCGATTAGGAAATTAAGAAATTAGTAACCACAATACCTTACAGAGTCACCAAAACAGAAAAAAAATGTAGAACGGGGAAGTGATTCGGGTGAGTCTCTTAACGGAAAACATGTTTTACCGTTGCTCGCAGTGCTTATGTTGTCTTATGTAGAACTGCACCGCTAAGAAATGTATTTCAACTACAGGACCCATCTGAACAAATTATATGCACCTATAACACTACCCGGTCAGTGTTTGCGAATTATTAATAACAGTTTCAAAACATCTGTAAACAAAGGTAAACGTTCTGAAATTAATTTATGTTGAATTTAATTATTACTCTTCATAATTGTCAGTCTTACTCTTCATAATTGTCAGTTTGCTGCTGTTACCACAAAGATTGATAATAGGGTCACCATTGGTGCCTCATGAAGTCAAAATTAGAGAAGTAACAGAAGCTAATCGAATACATGATCAAAAAGTAGCGTTTACTGTAATAAAATAACTTGAATGACAAATCATCGATCACAGTTTTTGTAGATGCAGGTAATTAGCGGGGCAATCTGACATTCGCCATTATAATTTTTGGTTCTAGAAAATTCGGTTTCAGTCAGTAATTTTGAAGCTTGACCGTATTCTTAGTTTGCTGTATTCGCATATTCAGGTGTCTAAAAAAATATGTGTGTCAAGAGAAGTCAAACCAGTCAAGGAACAAGAAACTATTGAAGTCAAATAGACCAGAAAGGAGTGTTTTTTATAAATTCAACAGGTTTTTCAATACATTTTTGTTAATATAGCCATCCGGTTTCAGAAGTTTCGTTTTCAGAAGGTTTCAACTGGGCCTCGTTTTTCCAATATCGATTGTTTCTTACGTGACTTCGAAGTTAATCGCCCGTTGACGGAGCATAAAAAGATTCAACCCCATATTTTATTCCAGTTTCAACATGTTGTGTTAAAATTACTGCCTGTGTGATTGACATTGATGTGTTACCTTTTTATACAGACCAGTTCAAACGATCGTTTTTATTTATGCTTCAAACAATATTGTTTTTACCAAGCACTGAACTTGGTTATTGAAGGTATCATAAGTAAAGTCCGCTCAGAAAATAAACCAGAACAGTTCGCCCAGTAATGTCTGTGATTAAAATTGATTTATTAATTTCAACTCTTAAATTACGAAACCAAACATCATCAGTATATAGTCCATATAAAATTAAAGGAAAATGTGAAGCTTTCTTATTAAGAACTCCACGAACCATTCGACATTTATGGAGTCTTTGAAACAGAAAGATGAAGATTTTGTTTATAAAAGATTGTAAATTAACCATTTCCTCGGTAAAATAATGTTTCACTCACAGGTAAAATCAAATTGTTTTCTGTCGAAAATTAGTCTAAACGGTAATTTTCACAAGGTGTCAAAAATAAATACTTGCTTTTGAACATGCTCTCTGGAACTTTCTTTTCTGAAAATGCTATTACTGCAGTTTTAAAAAAAACTCAAACTCTGTTATAAACGTTGATTTGTTCACATTTTTATTCAAACTTCCCTGGAGCAACAACATGAGAACTGAGACCGCGAGTATGCAAAGATGTGTCTCGAGACGAGTCAAAACAAGAAAAAGGAACAAAAAACAAATGAAGTCAACTGGACCAAAAAGGGAGTGTTTTTCACTGATATTTGAATGTTCAATCACCAGTTTCTGTAGAACCACATAGTTAGCAAAACATTATTCAGATTTTATTTGCAAAAACTTACCACTTTTCCCTTAAAAATTGATCCCGGTTTCAGTAAATTATTTTGAATATTTGCTTTTTTTCAAATCTGCTTGGAGCGTTTTGTTCACCGACAGTATAAAAGTAACTTGATAGTTCACTAATCCAGAAATTATAATACAGTAACGCAGAACAATCGTATACTTATTTCATTACTGTACCAATCAGTTAATTTATGTTAGAGTTTATTTTGAAAAATAGTAATGTCCGTTTAGAAGGCATTCTCGACATGGTTTTTTTTCTCAAAAACCCAACTCCGATTCATAAAAATTTTTCAAACTCCAAGCAACAACGCTACCCTAACGAGGTATATCGTCTTGTGAGGGGCTTGATGAGGTCTCTACTGATTTTTTTCTAGAACACTATAGAAAAACAAAGCCCCCACATTTATAAGAAAAAATATGAGTACTCATTAACTATTGTCTTCTCTTTTTTGCTTTGCGAAGATATTACTTATTTGATTACTGGTCTTGCAACTTAAGAATTTTTTTTACCGATTCAGTTTCAGCATTTGTTCATGCTTCTATTTTCTTTCCGTTTTGTAATCCGTTGGCTTTGAAAAATTCTCTAGTCTTTCTACAAACTACGTCACAATCTCAATCATCTGGTCTTCTTTGCTCCTACAAAATAATTGTTGAACATTCAGAATACAAAATAGATGATTTCCGTCTTGTGATTCATGGGTGTGGAGATGAACGTAAGAGCTCAAAGGGTTCAGAAGAGAGGGGAGTGCATTTGGGTGGGGTGATTCCTTTCTCATTTTCTGATTGGTATTTAGGGCTCAACGAACGAACAAATTGCTTGTCAAACTAAACCATTTTTTTTCTGTAGGTCATATAACTGTACATTTTTTCTTGTTCAATAATCGTAATTTGTGTAATAGATGTTTCAGGGATCTGGTTTATTTAAATGGCTTTGCTTCGAAACGGTCGTTTACGTTTTCCCTCAGAATTGCTTACTTTGTTGTTTTTTTTTGGGTGAAATGAGTGAGAGCTGGTTTTCGGGAAAGCCTTTCGCGTCTTTTTTTCATAAATTGAAAAAATAAAGGAAAAAAATGCAGTTCTAATTTTGTGTAAATGCCAAATTTTCCTATATTTTGATTTTACTGTTTCAATTACCTAACTTTTTGTTAAAATGTAAAAAATAGATTATTGACAGCGCATCGTTCATATACACTTCCTCTTCCATTCAGATCACTTTTGGTCTTATTATTCAAAACAATTATTCACAATTCTGCCTCTCGCTCGATTCTAGGATATTTTTTGTAGTGTTGACGTTGATATCCTAATCAGAAATTTCCGACTAATAGCTTTCGGGTAATTCATTTGAGATGTGTTTTAATGGAGAAAGAAGGTCTTATTTGTTTTTTTTTCACAGTAACTCAATACAATTACTGAAGCAACTTCACTCATGTCTAATTGAGTAGAAGAAACAGAAATTGTTTTCGAAACTTTTCAGTTATTTTCAAAGTTAGAAAGTAAAACAGTTTCAAACACCCGATGAATCACTGAGTTAACTACTTTCAATGATTTAGAAACTTTTTCTTATTCCCAAAAAATTGTATTCACCTCCCTGGAAAATTCCAGATTAATGTCAATCCTTATACGAAAGCATGAACTTTTGTTTATGCTCTTTTGTTCCTGTTTCACCTGTCTGAAAATTAGAAATAATCCTAGAATTAATTATTTTTCATGGGCTAGTTTCACCTGAAATAGTTTTCATTTCTAGTAAGGTGTCATACTGTGACACCAAGAAGGATGGAAAATGCACGTTTTGTTAAGAAAGTTGCTTTTTTCGGTAAATGCTGAATAGCAGAATATCTGTTGAATAGTATTCTCAAATCAGTTTAAAACTTTTAACGTTAAAACTTGTTGCAAGTTATGTCTGAGAAAGCCAATTCCTTATTTATCGTTAAACAAATTTTGTTTATCATTGATCACATCTTAAATGGAACAGGCGGAAAATTCGAGAACCTCGTGAAAACAAAACAGGAATTTATTTTCTTCGTTTAGTATCTGTGGCCCTGATAAAAGATTTTTTTCTCAATTATTAGATCAATCCCAAAACATTTGTTATCTATTCCACTCAAGCTGATAATATCTTTTATTTAAATATATGCAATGCATTAAATGTGACTCTTTTTCATACACTAATGTACCTAAATCTAATCTTTATTCATTAACATTTATCCCCTCTCTCCTCCTAAATACTCTTGAGATCACTGACATTAATCGTCTAGACTTTCTTCTCATTCAAGATTTTCATTTCACTTTTTTCAGCTCTCTCACTCACTCTTTCATATTTCCAGATGCCAACTTATCAAGAGCTAAAAAACATTGTTCAATGGACATCCCTTGTCTTTTCCCTATTTCTGAACTCCCTTCTAGTCTATCTAATTTTTACAAAGTCACCAAAGAAAATGGGAAATTATCGATGGCTCATGATTTACTTCTCCTGTTTCGCCATGTTCTTTTCAATTGTTGACGCTGTGACAGGGCCGGTTAGTTTTTCAGCTGAGGTGCTAAAAATTAGCTTAAGTTTTCCATTTCAGTTCGTTCACAGTTACGAGAAAAGTTTTTGTGTGTTGGCGGACCGAACGAATTGGAAGTTTGGAGAGGAATTGCAATATTTATTGATTTGTAAGTGCACGAAAAACTTATTGAAACAGAATCCAGTTTAAAATCGAAACGGCTTCGAGAAACAGAAAATTCTCATCAAAAATTAAGGGAATTGTATTTGTAAAAATGACGTTTTATGATATCAGAGTACTGAAAATCTCACGGGAAGGTGACAATGAACTTAATGAATTTCGGTGAGAACCCCGTTCCTCAATGGAGCGTAGTTGTGAGACAAGTTTTTAAAATATCGGTATATTCACACTTAAAAAGCTTATCAAAAACCTGTACGTGAATCGGAAATAATCTGTTATGTTCCAGGTGTGCTATGTGGATGTTTTGGCGTCACAATCACATTCTTCGCCATTCATTTTGTCTTTCGATACTTTGCATTGGAGAGGTTGGTCTAGTGCCATATACGTACACACTACTGAAAAATAAAATTGATAAACTTGACTGTTTTAGGAAAAAGTGTTAACTTTAAGTTTTCTACCTCCTCTAGTTCAGATTTAAAATGGTAACAAATTATTTCCAGACAAGGCCGCCTCTCCTATTTCCACGGCTGCTATTTCATTGTCTGGTTAACAATTCCAATTCTCTTTGGTACCCTTTGGGGAATGACAATTGCATTTCTAGTGGGTCCCGATGAAGAGAAAACTGAGTACTTGAGGTAACTTTTTTTGGTTTTCCCAATCTGAAATACTAATCTGTTTTCAGAGAAAGTATAATGAGCAACTACAACTTGAGCATGGAAAATATCACTTATGTCGGATCGGTTTATTTTAGAAAAAATGCGAAAGGAGAGGAGGAACTTGTGGTGAATAGTATGATTGCGATTCTTATTTTTACGACGATGATGGTAAGTTTCCTTATACCATATTATTATAAATCAAAACATGGTTGCAAATAGATTTTAGTTATGAAACCGAATAATATTCCAGGGTACCTCCTTCGCCGTTGTCTGCTATTATGGATACTTGAGTTATAAAAGGATTACTTCATTGATAGAGGAAGGAGAGTCATCATACACAAGGAATTTACAGAGGCAGTTGTATAAAGCATTGGTTGTGCAGGTGAGTAGTTAATAATACAGCAATGATTATCATTCTAACAAGTTTGATCGTTTTCAGTTGAAAATGTCTGATTTTCAGAGGGTGTCATGGTATAAATAATTGTTCCACTAAGAAAATTTTAATGGTTCATACAGATTAATAGTAGAGCTCCATTTTTGTAGTTGCTTTTCTGTACGGGCGCTTCCTAGAAAGATATGATTATTTTAAGAGGACAGCTCAAAAATCGCACTATTATGCACTAAAATTGTTATCTTTGAGAGAGAATTTACTTTTTCGATACGTACATTGCTAGGGTGTGCCAGTACAAAAAAGTTGACAACTACAAAAATGGAGCACTACTTTTGATCTGCGTGAGCCATTAAAAACGTTCTTGGTGGAACAAACTGTGATACCATGACACGTTCTTGAAGTTGGAAATTTTCAACTGAAAAAAACCAAAATAGTTAAATTTTTAGGATAATTATGTCATGGTTTTTTTATAAGACCTGCCAAAATTGAAGAAGGTCTTCTGATATTTTGGGAAAACTGTATCAAAAACATGAAAATTTATAATGTTTCACGGAAGAGCTATCATTTAGAAATTGTTTGGGAATATCGTTGTTGAATACGCAAACTGTGAAAGAAAATAAAAAATATACATATCTGACAGTAAGAGAACCGCGAATTTCGGAACTATAAATATTTTCACTAAATTTTGAATTTTTCAAACTTACCCACTGTTTCGAAACATCATTACAAGTGTGTGTGCTCTGTGGCAATATTAGTACGTTCGAGGGAATAATCAGTCTTCTTTCAGGCAATAATCCCAATTGTCTTGATGTACCTCCCCGTCGGAAACTACCTCATTCTTCCAGTCTTTGGTGTCAATATATCTCCATTCAGCAAACTTGTCACCTTCCTTTATGCAGCCTATCCCGCGGTGGATCCACTACCACTTATGTTCATTATTGATAACTATCGAAATGCGATAGCAGGTGAGACTACGTTCAGCTTGTCGTAGCATCAACTAAGTTGAGTCGTAAGATTTATATAAATTCTCTATACGAAACTGTATTTTTTCTTCATTTTAATAATTTGTACAACCTCTCTTCCCAACGTTATTGTTGTTATTTCCAGACTTCTTCTACTGCTGTTCATCCAACAAAAATCGTGTGACTGCTAGCGAAGACGAGATCTCTCGGGGTCAAACTACTATTTGATCAGATTCAACTTTTACATTACATAATAAATCAAAATATTGTACCTGTTATAAAAATTTTTATTCGGTTACTGAAAACCTGTTTAGCGTTTAGCACACATTAGCACATAATCAAAGGAGAGGATTAATATGCTATCTAGTTTTTCTTCATTTCCTCAACTCCGAGCTATCTGTTGCGCAACTATTTCTTCACTTCGAGAATCCCCGATTCTGCTATTATTGGACGAGCAGTGACAGAATATATCTGAAACACTTGTTTCCGTTTCTTCCTTCTTTCTATTTTACACACCTGTCACACCTCTCCGATAGTCTTCAACGAAAAAGAATATGGGCAATGGATCGATTGCTGGGTAGATGGCATACAAGAATGTGCAAGGAGCAGAGAGAAATTGACAGTTCAGTTCGAAAATTGGGGAGACGAATAGAAAACCGAATGGGAGGAAAAGGAGGAATACTGGGATGGCTGTCTGGAAATGACGATTTAAGATTCTGTATTCTGAGGTTGTTTAGAATATCAAGAAAAGTGAAAACGGAAAGAAAACATTGAAGTTCGGGCTGAGTAGTACGGGATCGACACCAAGGCTGTACGAAAAAACTTGACCGAAAAATGTTTGAAAAACTTTTTTTTCGAAAATGTTTGCAAAAATTTTGGATTTTTATCACTATTTTTTTGTTACTTATTGAAAATTTCCACAGACATTTCCAAAATGTTTTGGTTATTTCAAAAATTATTAGAAAAACTGAAAAATTGTTCGCCGTAAAACTTTCCGAAATCACCGAAAAAAACCGAAAACTTTTCAAGCAGCTTTTACTCGCCCACTGACTTTTAACAAGCACCGTTTCAATTACATGAGAACTACGAAACGGTGAAAAAAGTAGTTCAATAGGTACGTTGTTCTCGATGTACAAAAATTCAGCCCATTTGGTGAATCCGCGGCCTCGGCGGCTCTAAAAGCCGAGGCCCGCGGCCGGTGCGACAACCTTGCTCCCAACCAACCTGTGCAATCAATGCTTTGTACAACTGTATTTGTATACTTCTCGAATATTCTGATTCTCCATAAGCCCTGACATCCTTCACTTGCTTCCAACTCTTATACCCAGCTACCATAATCACATTGAATGGAATCGTCATAACTACAAAATATCCGAAAAATCCATAGAAACTGTTCCAGTTGATTCGATAACCTCCAGTTGAGGAATCGGGAAGATGAAACACTGCACCGGTGTACATTGTATCCTTCATATCAAAGTCGAAAAACTGTTTGACAGTTTCTCTGGAAAAATATTTTTTAAGGAGTGCTAAGAACATCAAAGTTATGTACCTTAAGTATTCATTTTTCTCTTGATCAGCGGGTAGAAGAAGTATGGTTATTGAAAACCAGACAAAACCAGCAGTAAGGGGAACTAGGAACCAGAGAATCAAGTATTTTCCATTGAAATATTTCAGCTTTCCTTGTCTGGAATTTTTCATTTTCAGTGCTTATTTTAGTGCACAAGACAGTGTTATCAACCACGCTCTACCGAAAATAAAAAAACTTGTTGAAAATTGAGAGATGCAGAAGATACGAGAGGATTCTCCTTACAGAGCAAAACATAAGATACAAAAGTTGTGAAACGGCACAATTTCGAAATGTCTCTAATCTAACAGCTTGAATAGAGCGAGTTTGCAATGTGTACATACCTCTCCAACGCAAAATATCTGTAGATGAAATGAATCGCTATTCCATAAATACTGATTCCGAAACATGAGCATAGTATGCCTGAAAACTAAATAAATTACTTCTATACACTTGCCCGGGCCTTACTTATCAAGACCTCAGCAGTCTCCGGGGTAATTTTTTCCTTGATATCGCTTATCATGAAAAATGCAGATTTGTAGGTGTGAATATTCTGAAATGACCGAATACCATAAACTCATGTATAACCTGTGTACCGGCTGCACAACAATATCCATAAAAGAAAAAAAGATAGAGGAACAGCAAAAACAAACCATAAGATACCGATATGTTCCCATTTTCTTTGAGGATTTTGTGATGATGAGATTGATTAATAGAAAGTTGATTAGGAAAGATAAAATCACGGACAGAGTCTGGACAATAAATTTGATGGAATGGAATGTTTTTGGTAGCATGCTGTAATGTGTAAGTAAGTGATGAAGGACTGGTTATCATGTTTTTGGTCAGAAGACGTGGGTGATGAGCTCATTGAGTGTTCCGGAAATTGGATTGCTGATGAGTTTTACTGGAAGTGTCTTCCTCATTCAATAAGAAGTCTACCCTCAACTTGCTGCCCGCTCTTCAGAGTTACTAGGAAAATACCGGGAAAGTTGGATCTTAAAACAGAGTTCACAGTGGATGAAACGGCAAAACAATTATTCATCAGATGATAACAAAGTCCTGATACAGAATTTAAATCAGATGTTTTTGAAATTTTGGGAAAAAAGCTAATTCCGTCTTCCAATTTCCAATTTCTGACTTCCGGGCGTTTTTCTCGATTCCGACTTCCGACTTCCGAATTCCGGATAAGGAAATTCACTTCCGACTTCCGTTTTAGAAAAAATCACTTCCATGCAACTCTGGTATCTACATAGCATTACGATCAGTGGAGAGTGTATAATACATTCATTTATTGTTACAGTAAGTGAAAATACAAAACAAATTCTAAATAAACATGAAAATATCAATAAGTACAAGATAACAAGAATACGTAAAAGAAACCAAAAGATATGGAATGGAAATACGATAATGTTTCTTATTTTTAATCATGCAATTGCTATTGTTATTATTATTTCTCCGCCATTTCAAGCACATGTGCCTTTATCTTCAATAATACATTATCATCAGTCTTATAGTTTTGAACAAATGGAAGTAGAGGAGGAAGAGAAGGTTTATATGAAAGAGAGGGTTTATGTCCTTCAAAGATGAGCATCGCAATCACCTCCATTGCCCAACCAACAACACCGGTTATCTTCGAGTGCTGAAGGATTTCCTGAATAATTGTATTCTCAAGATATGCATACACAATGCAGGATGTAAATTCGAATTTTTCACTCAATCTGAGAGCACGGGCGTTCAAATACTTAATCATGTCTTCTTCCGCGCTTTCAACTCCTTTTAATTCCAGACAGAATGCATAGGTAGAACAAATCGATGCAACATAGAACTCATTATTCACGTCGGTATTTTTATCGTTCATTATATTTCTGAAAATTGTTAAATTTTAATTGTTCCGCTATGGATAACTAACGTTAATAACAGTGTATTGAAGATTTTTCTCTCGAGACCCGTGATATCAGGAAGTATACAGATCTCTCTTATCATTTTAGTCACTTTTCTTAGTACTTTGGGTATGTCCTGTTTTTGAGTTGTCATTTTTCCCAAAACTTCTTCGGTTCTCATCGCTCTCAAATGTCCCAGTAGTCGTTCAATACCTCCCGTAATGCCAAACAGTTTCTTTCGTAATTCTACACTTCGGCGCAGAAATCGTATGAAAACAGTGCATATCATCGAATATGCTTCACAATATCCATACTCTCTGACTATTCCACTGTGTACGTCGAGAAACCAGAATAATTCTTTGAAGAATAAATCCAGATAACGATCTGCCAACGGGGTGCCTTTTCGTGACGGATCGAATTCTTGTTTCGCTATTTTTGTACATATCAGCATCACTTCAATAGCTGGTTCAACGCCTCTCAAACAAACTGAGGTACTTTTTAAGCTAACACTTTTGTTCCACAGAGCGTGTATATAGCAAGCTGACATATAACAGAAAAGGTTGAGATCCACCTTGAAAGCATCTGATTGTGATCCAAATTTCATCGTTTCCCACAAACATGAATGAATAGGGTGCGGAGTGGAGGGCTCGAACATGCTCATCGCCAGGAGCATGTGATTGACGAATCGATTCATGTCAGTCTCGAAGGCAACAACACGGCTGAAAACATTAACGTCTCCACAAGCCACAATCTCTCTTTCCCTTCGTTTTAATTATTTTTGGATGAACTAACCTGCACAACTCATACCAAAAGAAAACGCATTGTTGAATGATGTCATTCTCTCCCGAAAATTCATCAATAATTCTGTGGATCCAATAGAGATAGTCATCCGCTCTATCACTGAGAATTTCATTTGGATAATCTACCAAGTTCCACTCGATAATCTCTCTGAGAACTATTGTGAGATCTGAGCTACGTCTTAACCGTGTACAGTATTTCATCGCTTCCACAGATTGTCTTAGAGTCGCAGTGTTCACAAGAAAGAGGCCATCGATATCAACTGATTTCATCGCTTCAACTTCTAAATGAATTAATAAAGATTACAAATCAAAATGGAGAAAAGACTAACCCAGAACAACAACAGTTTTCAAGGCTTCATGTCTTCTTTTCAGTTGAGTTAAACATTCTTTAGTAACTCTGGTTTTTGAACAATCCAAAGTTTTAAGCCTCCTCAGAACTGCTCTAGAAGACAAGAAATCTTGAGTGACATCTAGACAATTAGATCTGCAAAAGGCGGATAGACAATTCATTATTTTCATTGTGTTCTTACGTTTGTTGTGATATATCTAGATATTCCAATTGAGGAGCACTCTCCAGATTTATCCAAGTTTCACGCGGACACTCTATGATATCTTTCATGATAAGGAACTTCAGACTCGTCATTGAAGCCATTTTGGTGATCTTTGGAATTTTGGTCCCACTGATATCCAGTTGAATAAGGTTCGGGAAGCGCCCACAAATTGCATCGATATCCCTATTTCTCATCGTTATTCCAACCAATTTGAGACATTTGAGGTTTCTGTAATTGTCGGCGATCTGAAATTTACATATAAATCATTCTTATTGTATAAATGCAAAACACTCACAGTTTTAGTACAACTGGTTGGATAATTTCTAGTTCCACTCACAATCAGGCTCATATGAGTCAGACTATACCCACGTGACTTATCTGCAATCATTATTTTCAACTACTTGTTTGTTATTTCCCACATACACAATGTAGCAGCATCGGTTAGACGCACTTTTATTTCCGCATATTGAGTATTGTCGAGCGATAAGTCGAGGTGTGCTACCAACTCAATTCGGCACAGCCTTGTTAATGACTTATCCACGCCCCTGTTGGTCCGCATGTTGTAGATTTTAGTAGCAACTGGGAATCCGAAGTAATCATAAGTGAGCATCTCCTTTTCTGTCAAGTTCTTCGGTCCTGAAAATTGAATTTTATTTTCTCAAAAAAAATTTCGAAATAGTTCCTTACGTTTCTCACTTAGAGCTATCCTAAAAGCCATGTCTCGCAGTGTGGATATCACAATCTCATTGTTATTAGCGGCCATCTCGACTGGGAAGTGTTCGACGAGAAAACTGTAATGAAGAAGTTGGTTGAAAGAAGTTGAAAAGAATTTGAGAAAAATAAATGTTAAAATGTGAAAAAGAGGAGAGAGAAAATGAAAATCGGGAGAAGTGATGATGATAAAAAGGTAGATCAAAATGAAACAAAAACGAAAACTTTGAATATTAGATCAAAAAATAAAATATATCTGAAAAGACGAAAACAGACAAAGTTTATGGTGGCTAGTCTTTCCAGAACTGTTCCATTCTAGAACTGACTTTTTAGAAAAAGTTCTGATACAGTTATGGAAAGAGACGGTTTTGTTAAGGAAGAGTTCTGATAAGACACAGTTCTGAAAAGGGACAGTTCGTGGCAACCCGACGTTTCAGAACCAGGACATTTCGGAACTAAAAGGTTTCAAATAATCACTGAAAATGGAACATTTCTCAACGTGGATAAAGAAAAATGAGTAATTTGTAACTTTTCAACTATCTTGGGAGCTTAAGAATTTTTCGAATCGGAACCGATTAAACAATGAGAAATCGTCATTTTTCATCCATCAGGCTTAAACCCGATTTTGAGTAATTAACATTTCAAAAATGAAGAGTGTATAATTCATTAATTTATTGTTACAGTAAGTGAAAATACAAAATAAATGTTAAATAAACATGAAAATATCAATAAGTACAAGATAGCAAGAATATGTTCAAGAAACCAAAAGATATGCGATTCAAATATGATCATGTCATTATTATTATTATTACTTTTGTTACTTTGTATCAATCAGCCCATTCCAGCACGTTTGCCTTCATCTTCAATAATACTTCATCATCAGTCTCATAATTTTGAACAAATGGAAAAAGAGGAGGAAGAGAACGTTTATATGAAAGAGAGGGATTATGCCCTTGGTTGATTAGTATCGCAATCACCTCCATAGCCCAATAAACCACACCGGTTATCTTCGAGCGCTGAAGGATTTCCTGAACAATTGAATTCTTAAGATATGCATCCACATTCACATTGCAGCATGAAAATTCGGATTCTTTACTTAATCCGAGAGCACGGGCGTTCAAATACTCAATCATGTCTTCTTCCGCACTTTCAACTCCTTTTAATTCCAGACAGAATGCATAAGTAGAACAAATCGATGCGACATAGAACTCATTATTCACGTCGGTATTTTCATCGTTCATTATATTTCTGAAAATTATTAAATTTTAATTGTTTCGATATGGGTAACTAACATTAATAACCGTGTATCGAAGATGGTTGCCCCGAGATCCATGATATCAGGAAGTATACAGATCTCTCTTATCATTTTAGTCACTTTTCTTTGTACCTTGGGTATGTTCTGTTTTTGAGTTGTCATTTTTTCCAAAACTTCTTCGGTTCTCATTACTCTCAAGTGGTTCAATAGTTGTTCAATAGCTCCAATGCCATGTAGTTTCTCTCGTAATTTTTCACTCCGGCGCATCAACTTTATGAAAATAGTGCATATCATTGTATATCCCTCACACTTTCCATCATCTCTAACTATTCCACTGTGCATATCGAAAAACCAGAATAATTCTTTGAAGAATAAATCCAGATAGTCCTCTGCCAACGGGGTGGTTTTGTCACCTTCTTTTGACGGATCGAATTCTTCTTTCGCTTTTTTGGTACATGCCAGCATCACTTCAATAGGTCGTTGAACGTTATTCAAACAAGATAAGCTACTGTATTCTGAGTTCTCGCATCTTTCCCACACAGCTGTTATATAGATAGCAGAAATATAGCAGAAAATATCGGGATCCATAGGCCTAAAAGCATCAGAGTGTGCTCCAAATTTCATCGTATCCCACAACAAGACATGAATGTTCTCCGGAGTCGAGGATTTGAACATGTCCATCGCCAGGAGCATGTGATCTCCGAATCGATTCATGTCAGTCTCGAAGGGAGCACGGTCAAGAACATTCACTTCTCCACAAGCCGCATTACACAACTGATTCCACAAGAGAATGCTTAATTGCATCATGTCATTCTCGTCGGAAAATTCATCCATAATTCTGTGGATCCAATGAAGATACTTATCCACTCTATCACTGAGACTTTGAAGTGAATTATCTTTCATGTGCAACTCGAGAATGTCTCTGATAACATATTTAAGATCTGATTTCCGTCTTAACAGTGTGCAGTATTTCATCGCATACAGAGATTGTTTTAGTGTCGCAGTGTTCACAAGGAAGAGGCCATCGATATCAGCTGATTTCACCGCTTCAACGTCTGAAAGAAATGACAGACTTTACAAATCGAAGTGGAGAAAAGACTAACCCAGAACAATAACAGTTTTCAAGGCGTCATGTCTTCTTTTCAGTTGAGTTAAACATTCTTCAGTAACTTTGGTTTTTGAACAATCCAAAGTTTTCAGTCTCCTCAGAACTGCTCCTGAAGACAAGAAATCTTGAGTGATATCTGGTAATAAGTGACGACGGGATCTGCAAAAGGCGGATAGACAATTCATTATTCTCATTGTGTTCTTACGTTTGTTGCGATATATCTAGATATTCCAATTGAGGAGCACTCCCCAGATTTATCCAAGTTTCACGCGGACAGCTTATGATATCTCTCATGATAAGGAACTTCAGACTCGTCATTGAACCCATATTGGTGATCTTTGGAACTTTCGTCTCGCTGATATTCAATTGAATGAGTCTCGGTAATCTCCCACAAAGTTTATCGATATCCCTAGGACTCGTCGTTATTCCAACGAATTTGAGACATTTGAGGTTTCGGAAAGCGGCGCCGATCTGAATTATAAACATAAATCATTTTTATTGTATAAATACAAAACACTCACCTTTCTAGTACATATGGTTGAACATATTCCCGTTCCACTCAGGTACAGATGAGACAGACTATACCCACGTGCCTGATCTGCAATTATTATTTTCGACTACTTATTTGTTATTTTTCACATACACAAATCAGCAGGATCGGATAGACACAGTTTTATATCCTCAGGTGAAGTTGGGGAGGGCGATAATTCGAGGTGTGCTACCAACTCAATTCGGCATAGCCTTGTCAATGATTTCTTCACACTGTGTTTCCAAATGTTGTAGATTTTAGTAGCTACTTGGAATCCAAAGTAATCATAAGTGAGCATCTCTTTTTCTGTCAATGTCTTCGGCCCTGAAAATTGAATTTTATTTTCTCGTATTTTCGAAATAGTTACTTACTTGGGTTGAGCCTTTTCTCTCTTAGAGCTATCCTACCAGCTATGTCTTGCAGTGTGGGTATGACATTGTTATTAGCGGCCATCTCGACTGGGAATTGTTCGACGAGAAAACTGTAATGAAGCAGTTGGTTGAAAGAAGTTGAAAAGAATTTGAGAAAAATAAATGTTAAAATGTGAAAAAGAGGAGAGAGAAAATGAAAATCGGGAGAAGTGATGATGACAAAAAGGTAGATCAAAATGAAACAAAAACGAAAACTTTGAATTGTAGATCAAAAAATAAAGTATGTCTGAGAAGGCGAAAATAGACAAACATTTCGGTAGATATCTTCTCAAAAGGGAAGTTTATGACGAGCCTTGATTTTTTTTTAATTGGACCATATATACTTTCGACCCTCCTAATTCTAAAACTGCAATTAAAATCAGTTAAATGCTCACGTGGACCGAGTTATGAATCTTCAAAGTTTTAATACTGAAAAGTCATTTCCACGTGTACCGAAAAGTGTACCTCCTCAATCCCAAGATATTTTCGTGAAGGTTTGTCTGAGCAATTGGCTGATTTTTCTTGCAGTTCTGGAATCAGCAGGGTCGAAAGTACCTTTGGATAAATTTATGGAAAAATTTAACTCGACTCGTCATTGGCTGAATTTTCCCGTTCCAGAACTGTTGTGAGTCGACAATAACTGAAGCGCACCTAACGAACTTTTGGCTTTTTGAGGAAAAATTGAAAGTTTCAAAATAACACAAAGATCATAAATCGGGTGGCAGGTGAATCCAGAATCACCTATTCTAACAAAACTGATTAGAAAGCATACTTCTCTCCCCAATTTTATTTCAACTTCCAAATGTGATTGTCTGCGAATTAGTCTAGTCTGCAAAAAAACTATGTTTTATCCAAATTTGAGTTGTTTCGGAGACGGAAACAGATCATGTCACTATGATTATGATACTGAATTTTCTTTTGCACTTTATTCTGTATTTGTTGGTTACTTGGCTAACATTGTGATATTTCCTATTTATGTTTATGTGAATAGAACGAACGAAAAGAGAGATAAAAAAGTGAGATTCAGAGTGAAAATATTAAATTAAATTAAACTTTTAGATATCTTTGTATCCGTTTACCAATCATTTCTATAAAGTGATTAGAAATTTCAATATTCTCTCAATCATTTCATTTATCAGTATTCTAGTAGCATTAGAAATACATCCTCCACGATCTCCTGGGTAAGCTCATCAGAAACTCTTATTCAATTTCGATGGAACAAGTTATTCTTCTCACATAAATCTCTAAATTTACAGAACTACGTTGGAAGCTTTTGTATGGTTTGGCGGAGCTATCGCTTATTTTCTATTTCTTTTCATTGTGACAATCAGTTTCCACTTCCACCATTTCATGCTATTCATTTTGTCATTACAAAGATGTTTATTTCACTTTTATCCCAATTCGAAAACTTTTCTCAAATTGGATAACTTGTATAAGCGACAATTTGTAATATTTCTCTACATACTCACGGGCGTTCTGGTACTTCTGAAATGCGTCGACCCTCATGATGTTAATTTGCCAACAATAACCTTTTTGGTGAGTTTAATAATAAATCGGCTTTTGTAATAACTTGTTTGTAACTTTTCTTATTAATTTTTAGTTGATTACGACTCTTCAAAACACTTTTCTTCTGGTATCAGCACTTCTTCAAATTCTAGTTGCCTACCGTATTAAAAAACAAGGAACTTCAAAGCCTACAAAACTCCAAAAGTTTGTATTCTGGCAAACAATAGCCATAGCTATCTGTGTCAACTTATCTCTGATACCTTTATTTTACAATGTACTCCGTGATGGCTTCAAATTTGATGATGTAAGTTTATAGATTCTTTTCCCAACACCTCTGGAATGCAGTTATAAAAACTTTCATACTGTATTAGCACGACATGCGTCTTACAACCGCGCTCTACCGAAACCAAAGAAAAATGTGTGAATTGAAAGACTCAAAGTAAGAATGTCATTTTTCAAGGGCTTTTCGGTGGAGCGCAGTTGTAAAAATTGTGCCGAGCTAATATCAAATTCAGTCTAAATAAATTTCAGTTAAAAGGATACTCCATTGCCATCGACGGTGTTATAACTCTACTTCTGATTCAATTCACATATTTGGTTTGCAATCGGAAGAGTTTGGCGACAATCTGTAAGAAACTCAAACCTCGACAATGTTGCAAGTCCTCACGAGTTCAGCCTATCAGCAGACTCAATGTTGTTTCCTAGCAATGAATCATCTCAGAATTCAAATCATTTATTGACTGTGAATTCATTAAAAAATTGACAAGAAAGAGAAAAAGGCTTATTACTTATTATTAATTAATTATTAATTACTCTTCAATCATCTCCAGAGTCCGTGTCCTCTCTCTAACTAAATCGGGATCTGATGACCGATATCCTCTCACATCTTGCAAGTACTTCGACACATCCATATCCAGTTGCTTCATCCGTCGAATCGTTCTCAACGACCAAATCACTTGTCCACTATTTCTTGGATGTCGGAGAAAGAATTCGAGATGTTTACTGGACAAGTAGATATTCAGACTCTGGTTTACTCGGTTTATTGGGATTGTACGGACGTATCGGCATAGACGATTGGCTGGGTTGTCATGTTCCCTAAACACTTTATGTGTATATTTCACTTGGACAAGAAGAGTGGATAGTGTGGCTGCCACGTTATACGAGACTTCAGCGTTATAGTATAGTTGGGTCTCCTCGTCAAATTCTTCATTGTTGCATACGAGCAAGGCGCTGAAAAAATATGGTTTGGCTATATTCCTCTAATATGTAGAAAACTCACGCGAATTCAGTGAGATCCCATCGTTCAACACGTCTCACAAAGATACAAACTTCAGAAGCCACCGATAGATATCTCAACAGTTGAGTAATCAACAAATACGGCATTTTGCTAACTCTGTCCTGTCGTTGGAGAGCTACGAAAAGTTCTTCAAATGCTCCCAACTCCACAAGAATATTGCGTGCCGATTCACTTCTCTCCGTGATACCAATCAAAACCTGAAGACACCACTCGACCATGAGGTTACTTCTCAAGTCAATCCAACACAGCAACAGTTGCCACAACTCGTTCATGATATCCCAGTTTCGACCGATTTTATCAAGTTTCTCTAGACTCATTTGACGAACAAGCGTACCGAAGATGACAAAAGTCGGGAGAAGCGTATACTCAAAGGGAGGAATCGCAACGCTCATGATACAGTCCAGAGCCATAGTGCACACTTCATCAGCACGCGCACGACAGATTTCCAGAATATGAGGTTGTTCGAGAAGAATCCACGCGGATTCGTTGAAATGATAGTCAAGGGATACCAAAAGTTGATCAATCATCTCGAATATTTCATGTTGGGGAAGCATTTCGAGGCGGCCCTCTCTGAAAACACGTTGATACAGTTACAGACAAGTATCTGAAAATACTCACGTGGCAAGAACACTCAACGAGAAGTTGGTCGCGTGATCAACCTGACAATCCCACGGGAACATCCTCTTGATATCCAAAATGAGACGAATGAATGCAGACGTCCGTCTCATATCATCATTCTCATACTCCCAAATCTCATTGACATCTTCCAGAATCATCAGAATCGACTCCTTCCGTTTTAACTTGATGTAGTGTCTCAACGCTTCTTCCGTTGATTTCGGAGTCGCCACATTCAGGAGGTCGATATTGTCGACAATCGATCGACTGAGCAACGTTCCAACCGTTGCAACACTCTTCAGATTCTTGTGAGTCTTCATAATCTGTTGAAGTGTTCCCAAGTCGAGATCCGTTCCAGTACAGTCCATGTGTACTAGTTGGGGAAGCACGATTCGAGAATGCAAATATTTCAGCATCATCAATCCTCTCTTAGAATATCTGAAATCAGGGACGGCCTTCAAATTGAATTCAAAAGTTTTCAGTAATATTTACCCAGTTTTTGAAACATCCAATATTTGTAACATAGTTAGTTGAGCAATACTTTTCCATTGGTGATGCGACTTGAATTCGATATCTCTCAATATAAGAATTTTCAGATTTTTCAGTTGAGCTATGGGTCGAATGCTTGGGAAGGCAGTGTTGCTGACGTCGAGGAGCCGAAGATTCGAGAAGAATCGGCATAGATTGTTGAAGTCCTCTCCAGTGATGGATCGTCCAGCGATGGTGAGACTCTCGAGTGATGGAATTAGTGGAAACGTCTGGAAATTTATAATGTGAACAAATTCAAAAGTTGCAGTATTTATTTATTTTTGCATCGAAACAGGATAATTTTGAGTTTTGATTTTTATAGATCTATGTATTAGCACGGTACGCTTCTTACAACCGTGCTCTACCGAAACCGAAGAAAATTGGGTGCGAAATTGAGAGACTCAAAGTAAAAGAGACGCTTTTCAACGACATTCCGGTGGAGCGCAGTTGCAAGAACTGTGCCAAGCTAATAAAACCAAACAAAATTTAGTTCGTACCGTTTTCAAAAATGTAATATTGAATGCATTCGAAAACTTTTATGTATTAGCTTGCGCCAAGATAGCGGACCTATATCTCGTGGATGTGAAATAGCACAAAAATGTTGTCAACTACAAAAATTTAGCCCTAGATGTGATCTACACAGACTTATAAAATTTGAAACAATTGAGCATGTTTTGAGACCGTGATGATATCTCAAAGTTTATAGCTTCTATTGAAAAAATATCGATTTCGTTATTTTCTAACCGCTCTATCAATACTTCCTAGGTAGCTTGAATATCTAACAACCGCACGAAACAGTAAAATATTATTTTGATTTTGACCGAAAAACTAATTTCCAGTTATGTTCTTTCTACTTTCGATCAAAAAGTTACTGTTTCTACATCTCCATAATCAAAAAAAGGTTTGCAGAACTTCAGTAGATCTAGTCTTTTTGTATTCCCAAAATCGCCACTTACCTTCCAAACCCATCCTCTGTACAACTTCTCGTCTCCGCTGATATCCAAACATCTCAACTTCGATGAAGACTTCGGATTCAACGCCATTTTTAAGATTCTAGCCATATCGATATCTGAAATTTCGAGAATAATCAGTCTACAGTGTCCCCCAACCACTTACATATTCCATAATGATAATGATTTCTGAAGTCTTCCAATTGTCCGATAGTCAACGATACCAAACTCAAATTTCGGAGCATCGAGACGACTGAATCATCACATTGACAATCTGACAAATCCACGTTTGTCAGGAAGAAATTCTTCGAGAATCGACGAAGAATCATCTCGATCGACTGTTTTCGAGAGAGTAGTGCTCGGGAGAAGATCTCATTGCTCAGGTCGGGATGGATTATTTTGTTAGTTTGATTGATTTTATTATAGTCATCTGGAAATTTAATCATTTTCAGAGAAACTGGGGTGAAATTACTAGAAAACTTACCATTACAAACATATTCTGCAAGTGCTTGAATAGCTATATCGGTCAATAGAGGAGCCGACATATTCAAAGGGAATTAGTAGAGTAATGGGGGAGAGAAAACACGAAAACTAAAGGAATACAGGGGAAAAACAATGAGAAAAAGAATGATAAATGATGATAAATATGGATTGGTAAAATGGCGGGTGAGCAGATCAAAAATAGTTGGTGGAAAGAGGATGGGTCAAAATTGTTCTAGGTTGAACATTTGAAAAATTTGGTTTCGAAAAATTTGTAGATCAAAAAAACTATTTTAGTGGGAAAGCTGGCAGGCGTGAATTCGAAGATGTATGAAATATATGAACAAAAAGAATTTATAACAAAATAAATAATTTGTTTCTGAAACTGGTCTTCTATGAAAAAAAAAGAATTTGAGAGTTCACTTGTTTTTGTGTGATTTAGAAATTTCAGGTTTCAAAGATTTTTGGTTATAGTGTGACCAGCCTGGCTGCCGCGCCTTCGGCGCTTCATCCGGCTGGCCTTTCGTTCACCTTCACAGAAAAGTGTGCGCGTGGCCGAGTGGTCCAAGGCGGCGGTCTCTGCGCAATAAGCGCAAGTTCGATTTTGGGCCCGGCCGCTTTCCTTTCTCATTTCTTAAAATTTGCGGACATTGGGACAGATGGACAGACTCCCCATGCGTTTTATATATAAGAATGATTTTTCAGTTTCAAAGTATCTTTTCCAGATCTTCCCAATTATGAAATTTATTGTTCGCATTTTATCCGAAGAGATTTTCCGAAAAACAAAAACTCAGAATGAAGCAGAGATCAATGTTTCATGTTGAGTACATTCAAGATGATGGTGTTCATTAAACAGTGAGTCGAACGAAAGGAAACTATAATAAAAACTGAAAATAGATGAATTTCATGGACTACTGGGTTTTAATTTAATGGAAAATTTAAAAAAAATCGGAAAAGACTACATAGGATTGTAGATTCACAGCATCTCCAGGATAAGTCGTCACAGCCAGTTTCGAAATGAGAAGTTTGGAATCGAACGGTTTAAAAATATAAAAGTTACTTTTTTTACAGTTTCAAAGTTGTTTTGTTTTCTGACTTATTTTTAGATTCTGCTTTTTCTTTCTGTAATACTTTTTAAAAAAACTGAAATAAGACCAAAAACTCGAGATGCTTGACCATATTTGGAATTGCGTTGATTACCTAATAAGTAGATTGATCAGCGATTTCTGATCGGAATAAAATAGTACTGTTTCATGATGTATTCATTCGAACAGATTTTTAAAGTGATTTGTTGTGTTTGCGAATAATATATGAATAGAGTGATTTTAGTTCTCTTCTGTTTGGTTCTCTCTGAAATCGTTTCGTAAGAATTTTTGCACACCATTATTTTTTGTATGCCTTTAAATTTAAAACGTTTTCAATTATTGAGAGCTCAAAGAATTCAATTCAGAGATTAATAAGCAGAGGGTCATTAACCAATCAGACAGGTGAAATAAATGATGTTTCCCGCCGAAAAGTTTTCTCTTGAGCGGTCAACCTATTTACTTCTAAAATGAACGTAACTCAGCTTCTCAATATTTCTGACTTTTTTGAAACTGTAGAAAACTTCCAAGCCTTGTGGCTCGACGTGTTCTATTTGTTTCTTCTGATGGTTCTGGTAGTCCTTGTGATTTTATTCCCGTTTTATGTGTATGTTAACCAAGTGAACCGGAGAAGAGATGAGATGGTATGAATCTATACGGACTAGTTTCTGTGTATAGAGAAGAAATTTCAGATGCCAGTATTTCCCATCACCAATCACTTTTATGAAATGATGAAGATTAATTATGTATTGTTTCTTAGCTTGGTGGTTTCGTATTATCTGTTCAACTTTTTTGCAGATATGGATTGGTAAGTACTTGCACTTCACTAAATTCGTAGAAGACAGTTTTCTTGAGGAATGTGAGGTTTTTGCTGAAAAATTGGTGGAATTTTTGCTGTATCAAGTTCCACGAAACTCCTTCTGCGCAAGTTTAGCCAATTCAGTAAGATCTTATAGTTCAATGCGTTTTACCTCAATTTCACTTTACCGGATCTAAAAAATTATCGATAAGGAAAAATTAATTCACCGGAAAAACTAATACCAAAATCTTCATTTTGAAACAGTGCAACTATACTGCTTTTCTCATTCCAGGTCACTAACTTCCTTGCTTTTTCTACTCTTTGAAGTTCTCATTTTCCTCATGCTCCATGTCTACACTCAAGTGTTTCATCTACTCACATCCGTCCTTGTCATTCAGAAGTTTCTCATTTACTTCTTCCCATCAACCGAACCTTATATTTCGAGGGCCTCTCTACGTCTTAATAGTATGTATCCGATCTATTTTATTTTTGGAGGAAAAGAAACAGTAGCTATTATTGTCTTTTTCTTCTATATATCTTCTGGCAGACTATGGTTATTCTAATATTTAAAACTGTAAGTTTCCATACGAAAGTATCTCAACAATGACGGTCTTCAGGTAACAATCCCCAGTGCTTTCATATTACAATTCTATATTCCTTATCAATTTTATATTCTCTCAGTTTTGATTGTCTCCGATATCATCATCACACCGTTAATGATTCAAGTATCGTATTTATGTTGTAACAGACGAAATATCATAGCGATGAGAAATGTTTTTGAGATTTCAAGATTTCTTAAAACTATATTCAATGTCAAGAACAATTCAACTGCCAAAGTGAAACCCAGAACTTACTCGTAAGTTTGAATTTTTTTAAATTAAAGTAAAGTGTTTTGATTTCAGCGTCAGGCAGCATGGTGTCTGAGAAATCTCGAGGTTGAATCTGAAATAGTTTCAATTTCGCACGCAAAATGTCTGATAACTGCTGCAACAATATTTCATTGGAATGAATGTGTTCTCGATACAACTAGAGTGACGTGCTGAAGAATTCCTAAATATAGGAAAATAGTTTCAAATGTTCACGGTTTCTTCACCACTAGATCACACTGCACACTGACCACTAATGATTCAAGTGTCGTAGTTGTTGAAAAAGAAGTCAAGGACAGTTCAACTACTAAAGTGAAACCGATGTAGAGCAGAATTGACGCGTAACTTGCGACTTTAGAAGTTTTCGAAAATTTCTGGTAATTTAGCGCAGGGCAATATTGCGTCTAAGTAAATGTTGAGCTTGAATCAGAAATGATTTCAGCACCACACGAAATAAAATGTCTGAAAACTATAAATGATTAAAATTAAATTTTTCCTGTTACAACACTTTTGGAAATCTTTTCAGGTTATCATACGCTGATCATTCTTTAGAATCAAAACAACTATTTTTTGTTTTTTTGCTATCTTGTGCCTATTATACAGTGCCGATCATTGATAACTTTACCATTTGAAAATCAGTCATTTTAAAACGATTATTTTGAGAGCCTAACATTTAGACCCTGGTTAGAATGAATTTAACAACTCTGCAATATTTTGTAACTTTTGACATTTCACCTGTTAAAATGCAAAAGTCTTGAATTAAATGCACAATTAAATGTTTTCCTTATGGATTAGTAAATAGCAAACCACCTGTTAACAATCCAGCCATTTATTCTTATAAATTAAACCCAAAGGTTACTGTATCCTTTCAAGATTGTGTTGTCTGTTCTGGTTCCACTATCGAGCTAGATCCAATTTTAAACACTTTTCTGATCAACTTCTTAATCCCAAACGATGCAATCAACACATCCATATTCCGTTTGTTGCATCCAAGATATGATATTTGAATAATTAAAGGAGTAATTATAATATCAGTGGTCATTGTAATTATCATGATAGTTGATATAGGAGTTCCACTCAAAAACATTACTATATCAGCGAAAAGACAAATCTGGAATAAATTAGTTATCAAGAATCGCCTCTTTGTTCGCAGCTCACTGATTTAAAAACCAAAACAATCATTGTCTGCCAGAAAATATACTTGTGTGGTTTAGTTTTCAAAGCCATTGGGAGATACGAAAACTTTTTGACACTTATCATAATTGGAATGTATAAAAGAGAAGAGGATATCAGCAAAGCAGTTATTGACCAGAATGAAAAATAAAAATTCCAAAGGTTTCTGGAAGTCACAGTTCTAAAATACTCACTTCATATAAAACCATCGCTATGTCGTCATCAGAGTCATACTCGTAACTCACACTTCCCGTGCTTATATACCACAGAAAACTGATAATTTCTTTGACACCGAATGCCAAATAAATTATCCAAATAGTTTTGTTCAGTAGTTTTTGAATAACAGTTATAGGTCCTTCACTTGACGGGATAAAGTAGAGAAAGAATTTTTGAATAGCTAGTACTGAAATCATCAAATGGAATACTTGAGTGATAACGAGTAGCACGAGGAAGGAGAGGACGACCAGAATGTAGAAGAAAATAAATAGTAGTCTGAAATTTTCAATTTAAAAGTCTGCCGGTAAAAAAACCTACGAATTGTTCACTGTCATAAGATATGAAATACAAATTGATAGAAAAAAGAAAAACAACAAGAAATAAGATTTCTTTACCATTTCACAAAAATGATTTGTGATCGGAAATATTATTGCCTGAATTAATCGTGTATGATTATAAGTCATTATTGTTTTTGCATCAAATCAAACCTTCTCATCCCGCTTCATATTAATATTGAAAACATAAACATAAAACGGAAAAATCATCAATGAAACTACCATGAGGATGAAGAATAAATAAGCAAACGAAAGCAATACTGTAGGACCAATGTTTTCCATGATAATTTCAGTGATTGGTTTAGTTGAATTATTCATTCTGATTGTCTCAAAAGAGTATTGAGAACAGTGTGCTCCACCGGTGAAGAAACCGGCGAAAACCCGGTTTTTTTTTCACCGGTGAAAACTGTTATAATCACCGGTGAAATTTTTCTCGGTTTTATAAAAGTAAAAACCGGAGTTAAGTTTGGCAAAAACCGGTGTTCATCGAAATTCCCCGGTGTTCAAAATTGAAAAACCGGTTTTCCATGGTTTTCATTTTTCACCGGTGCCCGGTTTTCCCCGGGGAGTCCCCGGTGTTCACCGGTTTTCACCGTTTTTTTCTGATGATGAAAACACTTCAACGTGAACGAACAGGACAGCAACCGGGCATTTCGTAATAGGACATTTTATAACAGGACATTTCGAAACCGGACACTTTGAAACCGGACGTTTCGCAACCGAAATTATTTTGTTTCGAAGTGTCATTCGGTTGCGAAACGTCCAGTTGCGAAATGTCCGGTTGCAAAGTGATTGGTTGCGAAACGTCCGCTTTCGAAGCCTTCGGTTGCGAAACAACCGGTTTGTAAATGTTCGATTGCGAAATGTCCGGTTTTGAAATGTCCGGTTACGAAATGTCTAGTTTTGAAATGTCTGGTTGTGCATTCCCAATTTCAAAAAAACTCCGGTGAAAACCGGTGAAAACCGGGGAAAACACCGGTTTTTTCACCGGTGTTTCCCCGGTTTTTCCCCGGTGAAACACCGGTGAATTTCGGTGAAAACCGGTGAATATTTTCACCGGTTTTTCTATGAAAAACCGGTTTTCACTAGTTTTAAAATCCCGGTGGAGTACATTGATTGAGAACATTCGATGTGTTCGGCACAAAATATAGTCTCGAAACAGTGGATAAATTGTTTCAAATTTCACCTGTTCCTCCCACTTTTAATAGTTGCAACTTCCTTCATTCTCGATTCTAGGAGTGGGTGAGAATGCAATGATTTTGGTGACAGGGAAAAGTGTCTTCGGTTTCTAAATGCCGTGTGATTTCACTCACATCGAAGAATGGTGGCTGAACCTAGCTAATGGAAAATGGATCATTGGCGTTTCATATTTAGACACTTTTTTCAAAATCAGATCTCTCACTGAAAAACTCCATTTAATGTTCCCCACCCAATATGAAGTGCCCTTTTGATAGTGGTGCCATACGAACAACTATTTTAACAATTGAGGTGCCCTTCTAATACAGTTGCCCTCCAGCGATTTACACTTTTCTCTAATATCATCATTAACTGACTCCAAACTGTTCTCTCACATTACTATCAAAATTCTCCGTTTTTAGTGGAAATGCTCAATGATGTCGATGTATTGAACAACTCTTGCAAAATTAAATTTAATTCAGCAGCTGAAACACTAATAAATTTTTATCTAATTTGAAAACGGAACAAACGATCCACCTGTTCTCATGTTTCTATTTTTAATACACTTCAAGTTAGGTTACTGTATCTTCTAAATGTGTCTACTACTCTTAATTGTGATTATAATTATGTTCATAAAAAGCTGTTCATAATTTTGATAGTTTTTGTAGCGATGATGAAACACCAGTTTTATTTTCTTCGGCATATAACCATGTTTAGTATAATACCTGGATTAATATCTGTTCTTCGAAAATATTATCTCGAAACGGTGAATAATTGGTTTGAAACTTTACATGTTTCTCCTATTTTTAGTAATACCGAAAAAAAGTGACTCAGTTTTCAAATTTCCAATAAGGTTTTTGCAAGAAAACGATGAGAAAGAAGAAGAAAAATCTTCCGTACGAAACAGACATTGGTGAGTAATTTTGACTACTGAATTCTTGTTTTTTGAAATAAAGACATTTCGAGCGGAGGGATTACTTTCCCAATACCCAAGACCTGGAAGGAGGAGGAAGGAGGATTCTAAGCAATGGACGTTTAATTAAAATTAGTTTTTATTAATAAGTATATTGTATGAAACAGCTTTTGAAAAAACAGAACTACACTAAAAGAGATTGAAGTTTGAACAAACCAAAAAATCTCTTATCATTTAGCGTTTCGTTTCCTCATCTGTATCACCGCGTCCTTCGCGTACGCTGCCACTTTCCATCTTTCCGGCTCCACGTGTGATATCCTACATAACTTCAAGGATCGTGCCCTCGAGAGCGCCGTGTACATGAGGCCTGGCATAAACAGGCCTCTAGAGTATACTACGACGCCGTCGACAGTACGGCCTTGAGAGTTATGTATTGTTAGTACCTGAGCTTCTCTGACAGGGAACTGTCTCCACCAAAAATACTCGTTGCTCTTGTTTCGGATCCGGAAGCTGGTTCTATGAAGTATTTGGTTTTTGACTCCGGGGAAACTGAAATTCGAAAATTTAATATATTTTTATAAAATATTATCAACTCACTCAACCACCAGAGAATCGGGATAAATTTTCTTGATTTTCCCAATCGCTCCGTTGACTAGCTTCCTCCTCTTGTCGATGGTGGTGACAAGAGTCACCTTGCATCCGGGGGCCAGAGTCAATGGTCTGACCCATCGACTCGCTTCGATCCATTCTTCCACTTTTTCAGCATCATTCTTCTCCACCTTCAACCAGCGCATTCTAATCGAGTCGGGCATCCTGGCTATTCTCTGAAGATTAAAATATGAGTATGTTACAATAAGAAAAAAAACTCACTTATTCATTTAAACGATCCACAGTTTCGTTTTGTGGGGCTAACATAATGAATTCCTTCTCGGGCCAGGATGCCCTCAATTCATCCAACTCCTCGAAAAGCCCTCCGTGTGTGGTATCCCTGATTCTACAGAATCGTTTAAAAAACTTTTCTGTTTCTTCCGGGATCCTCACGGAGGGCATTCAAGTGTTTCGCATCCTCTTGCTCCTCGACGCGAACGTTTCTGTGGAGTCTCATCATCTTAAAGAGACCCCACAAATTTTCCGTGATGCAGGGGTAGCTGGCGTCCCGTAGAGCTTTAAACTCGAGAGGGAGAGCTGAAAATTAAAATTTCTTTTTTTTTCAAATTTTAAAGTCAAAAAATTTCGATAGTTTGAAATGTTGTATAACTAACCTTCATAAACTGCTCCGTGGGTTACCGGTTCCAACTGGAGGAGGTTTCCGAACACTACCATCGAAATCCCTCCAAATGGCTTTGCTGATCCTCCCTGACCCAGTTGCATTTGTGCGGACATTTGGTGATAAAGAAGTGCCGAAACGAGACTAATTTCGTCCACAAATGCCACGCGTACTCCTTCAAGATTACTCTTGAGGATTTTTCTCTTGCATTTGATGAAATTGTATTGCCGAAACAAGACTTATTTCATTAACAAATGCTTCAAGAGTGCTCTTAAGCGTCTTCCTCATGCGCGGTGTCGGGTCGGAAAGCGCCTCCTCATCGCTGATCTAGAAGTTTTTTCAATTAATTTCTCTAAATAGAGCCTCTACGTCATAAAGCCTAATTGTTTTCAGAATTGCAAAATCAAAAAGTTAAAAACAAAAAATAATGACTTACTACCTCTCCGACGGAAGGAAACCAGATAAAAAGAAATATTAGAATTTAAATAAAATCAGAAATATACAGTATTTTAGACGACCAGTCAATTGGCCGTCAAAGAAGTAGATATGATGAAAAAGTCAAGAAAGTCTTTCGGTGGAGAGATGACAAGACACAGAATTTTTCGTTAGTCATTTCTCAGTAAACATAAGGAATTTGAAAATTTGAAAAAGAAGAAAGAATACGAGAAAAAGATCAGAAGTTTGAATTTGAAAAAAAGAAGAAAGTAGTGTTGAAATCAGATAATCATCGGCAGCTACCGTAATCTGTTCGGGTCTCGACATTTTATTATGTATAATATAGTTTAGTTTCACACCTCTCCTACTTCTTCGGTATGATTCACTTTGTTAGTTGTCGTCTTAACTTTTGTGACTAGAGAGGAAGTATAAGTTCCCATACTAGTTACAAGTCAAGCGTGTTAGATTACTAGAGTGAGAGAGCGTGAATGACGAGAGGAATAGAGACGAGAGAAAGACGAGGCGAGAACGAACGGAAGGAAAAACAGAGGAAGACGATGAGGACGAACCGAGGAGTCGACGAAGACAGAACGGAGAGAATAAAGAAGAATAATTGTGAATAAATGATGTATTTTTAGTGGACCTAAAATGTAAGAGAAGACTTGTGAAGAATGGAAGGAATCTGAAATGAAAGAACAGAAGAAAACACAAGATTGGGTGAAAGAATGGTTTATTGAAGGATGAGATTCTAGACAACCAGTTGGTCGTCATCAGTATGGTGAAATTCGGGTAATTTTAGGGGAGAGTTAGTTGCCACGGGTTTCAGTGGACTGATGATATTCCTAATGGAGAGGGGAGACGAGAATTACAGATAATGGGAGTGGAATAAAGTGGAATTACATTAAGTGAGAAAAAGGTGAAAATATCATGAAAAAGGGGACAGTAAAACGAAGACCGTACGTCGACGCAATCGATTCGAAAGTCCCTCGTCAACGCGCCGCCCATGGAGAGAGTGAGGAGACGGCAGAGAAAAATGAGATCAGCAGAGCGCGAATGCAGCAGACGGAGACGACACCAGGGAAAAGGACGACGGGGAATCTGAAAAGGGGGGATTAGAAGAATAGAGACTTTGCTCTTTTATGTTTCAGATAGATGACTGTGTATAAGTGATATTACGTTAGATTCCGACTTGTGGAATCAATAGATTTCACAACACTCCCCGCCCCGGGAAAAGTTCCGAGTAACTGTGTTAGTCGGAACTCGAGTCGTGACGGTAACGTTTCACTCCTTCCTTCGCTTTTCTTGAAGGCATGATCCGAGTGGTCTTGGAGTTATTGGTCCTTGTGGACTTGACGGTAGATTCCTTTGGATCTGGGATGCTGGTAGGTTCTGTTTGTGTGTCTGTGTCGTCTTCGATTTCTAGCGGAATCAGTTGGTTGACAGCTCTGTCTTTGCTGGACCCGTTTACAGACACCGTGACTGAGCGAATGTTGGGATGTTCGCCTTTTATGGCTGTAATTCGACCGAGAGGCCATCTGTGTCTCGGGATGAAGTCTTCATTAATGAGCACGATTTGTCCGATTTTTGGGGGAGTGATACTGTATCGGTTCTTTTTTGTTGCACTCTCACGTAGAAGTAATAGATATGATGAAGACCAGATTTTCCATAGTTTATTCAGAGTTTCGTCAAGTTTCAGAAGGTGTTGGCGGGTTTCAGATTCTGTAGTGGTCATGGTTGGGTCGTAGATGGGGTCTCCGTTATTATTATCGGTGTCGTTTGGGACATCTAGGAGAACTGATGGTAGAAGAAAGTCGATCGGGCGAAGCACCGGTACGTCATCTTTTTCGGATGGGTTTCTGATCAAGGGGCGAGAGTTTATGACTCCTTCTACTCGTTTCAAAGTGTAATGAAGTTCTGGGAACGTGTAGGTTAGTTTTCCCAGTACTTTTCTGAATTGGCTTTTTGCGGTTCCGACTACTCGTTCATAGATTCCACCCATCCATGGTGATAGTGGTGTAATATGCTTGAACGAGATGTCGTGTCTAGCTAGAAAGCAGATTATTTCAGGGTCAGCGGAGAAATCCTGCATGTCTTTCTCGAGGATGTTTTGTCCCAGTTTGAACGCTTGAGCGTTATCAGAATATAGATAGTTTGGGACTCCACGTTGTCCGAAAATGGCTTTCAGAGCTCCGATATAACTTCTGGTGGAACTATCCGCACATAGTTCGAGATGTGTACACCTGGTGGTTAGACATGTATAGATGAGCACGTAAGCTTTCTCCTGTGTATCAAATTGGGAGATTTTGTACTTTAATGGACCAAAATAGTCGAGTCCCACTTTTGAGAATGGTGTTGATGGCATCGTTCTGTTCTTGTTGAGAGTGGATGTGTATGGATAGTGGGAAGGGAGTCCTTTGACCTTTTTGCAGGATACGCATTTGGAGATAACTGTTCTGGCTAGTCTTCCGTCCGATCTGATCCAGTATTTGGTTCTGATCGCCATCTGTAGATATTGTGTTGGTAAGTGTGTGTTTTGAAGGTGAATTTCCTGTGCGAGTAGTGTAGCTAGTTTATGTTCGGAATGAACCAGGATCGGTTGGCTGGCTTCCATAGGAATGTTCGGAGAGGAGAAATGTCTCTGTGTTCTCCATAAACCGTCTTGAGACTGGAACGGTTTTAGATTACCTTTGAATCTCCAGTTTCTGCTTTTGGCTTCCTTGTAGTGTTCTTGGAAGATGGCTAGTCTTGCGATTCTTCGTCTTTGCACTTCTCTTTCGGTTCTGTTTACGATGTTGTCGCAATCTTTGTATTCTCTGAGGAGTGGGTTCTCTGGTGTCTTTGTGTTGAGTGATTTCGTAATGAATTTCAGGATAGTATTCGTGATGTTTGTCAGCGAACTGAGCGAGTTTGTATAATCGTAAGGTACGAAGGACCTATAGTCTGTTGTCACATTTGTACTTTTCTGTTCCTGAATTGATACAGAGAATACTTCGGTTTCCGTCATAATTATATTTTGAGCCACTTTATTCATTTTTTCTTTCTTTGTTCTTCGGATGCTGGTATTTTTTGATTTTGGTTTCAGTTCTTTTTCGAACATTTCTTCCGCGTCGGAAGAATACTGTAGTTCTCCTTCTAGTTGAGTTTTCCACGTGTTTCTGTCCTCCTTCAGAAGAGCTGGTCCCGTGAACCATAATGTGGAATTTTGCAGATCTGTGGTGTTCATTCCTCGTGTGGCTAGATCTGCCGGGTTTTGGTCGGAAGCCACGTGATGGAAGGATACTTCGATATTCATTTCTTTGAGTTCGGCTTCGATCATATGCACTGAGTTTACACGATTATGTACCCATTGTTTAATCTGTTCCTTTGTTAGGATCCATGACAACGCGATTGTTGAATCGCTGAAAACGTCTAGTTTTGACGGTTTTTCGTCGTCTGATAGCTCTTTGATAAGGCTCTGGGCGTGTTTCATTCCGATTTCCACTGCTAGTGTTTCTAGTCGTGGGATTGTCCATTCAGATCCGTTACTCGGTCTTACTTTTGACTTTGCACCGATTAGAGTGGATTCGGCACTTCCATTTCCCGATCGGTATAACAGATATACTGCGTTTCCATAAGTGTGTTTCGACGCGTCACAGAATACCGCCATTTCTGGTTTCTGATTCGGGAAGTAGTGACTCTTGAGTTGTCTTGGAATTTCGATGGTTCTGTGTTTGTATAGTTCTTTGACTTTACGCCATTCGATATTGAGTTTGTCGGAAAGAGTTTGTTTCCAATCGAGTCCGTCGTTCCAGATGAGTTGCACAAATCTCTTTATTTGGACTTGTAGTGGGGCAGTGTAACCCATGGGGTCGTAGAGTTTTGCGAGAAATGACGCGACGTCCCGTTTTGTCATAGTCTTTTCTGGTGGCTCTGGGATGAGGATGGTGATTGTGTCCGTTTCTATGTTCCAGATATATCCTAGAAATTTTACTCTGTTTGATTCGGCTCTATCGGCTTCGGGAATTTCTTGCATCGTTGGTTGGTGATTTGTTGCGATTTCTCGTACGTGCATTCCCATCTCCCGGAATTGCTTTTGTACTGCGAGTACTTTTGGGAGTACTTCATCTGGATTATTTGTGGTGATCATCAGATTATCGACATATAGATTTTGTTCGATTTCTTTGCTGAGTATCGTAGCTGCCAGGAGCAGATAGTGACGGATTGTGGCTGCCAGGAGAAAGGGCGAGCATTTCATTCCGAATGGAATTCTAGTGAATCTGAATTCTACTAGATTGTCTCCCGATGGAGGTTTATTGATATCCTTGATCCATAACCATTTTGTAGCGTTACGGTCTTTCTCTTGCAACCTGATCTGGTGGAAAGCACGAGCGATATCTCCGACTGCGGGGTATTTCTTTTCTCGGTGTCGTAGTAAAATACCGGGAGCAGTTTTCAACATATTGGGTCCTTCGTAGAGGCAGTCGTTTAGTGAAAGTGTGTCTCGTTGTTTCGAGCTCGAGTCACCAACGATTCTGACTTTGGTGTTGGTCGAGTTTTCTTTGAACACCGCGTTTTGTGGGGCAAAGTACTCCGGACCCTGACTCTTCATCTCTGGAGTTACTCTTTCGATAATTCCAGCTTCGAGCTGTTCTTCGATGATTCTGTATGCTTTTAATAATTCTGGATTTCGTCTCAACTTCTCGATAAGACAGGTTAGTCTTTTGTAAGCGAGAGATTTGTTGTTTCCCATGCGGTCTTGTTTACCGTTCCATGGTAAGGCGACGTATAGTAATCCATCTTCTCCGATGATGATCTCTTTCTCGAAGAGTTGTAAGAGGTATTCTTGTGTGAGATACTCTGATTCGAGCATCGTGGCTGATTCGATCCCACAGTTCTCTGTTTGCCAGAGCTGAAGAATAAGATTTGTGAGTTCGTCATCGCTGTCCGTTCCGTATTTTTGACTCATTAGAACATTGATTGAAGGTGGATGTGAATCTTCGAGAGTTGACACTCCAGTCGGTATCATATTTTGATCCATTACTGGGCAGTGTTTGGCATTTGGGAATGTCATGGAAGCGAACGGACCAAGTTCGATGTATTTGCCTGATGGTAGGCAGATTCTTTGGGAACCGCGGATAAAGTGTGGTAAAATATCATTTCCGAGGATCATATCCATTCGAGTGTTATCGTAATCTTCGTTTGGAGTTACGTGTTTGTAGTTGATTTTCATATTTCTCAGAGTCTGTTTATCAGCTGTGGAAAAATTCGGTTTGCGATATTTTGTGCTGGGTAGGTTTGGGATTCCTGCTACGTAGGTGTTAAACTCGATGGAATCACCGACAAATGTAATTTGATAAATGTTACAGGGACTGTTTGAAGAGCCTGTTACTCCGGCTAGTGATAGTTGGATGTTTTGGACTGTTTTAAGTCCGAGTCGTTTTGCTGATCTTTCAGAGATTAGAGAAATGGCTGCACCGGTATCGACGAGTGCCAGAATTTTCTCATTTTCAGTTGTAGATAAGAGGGTGAAGGGTAGTCTGATGTCCTGTGACGAGGACGGTAAATTTGTTGGATGGAAGGTTTTGTTTTGTATTGTTTCGACAATATGATTGATGGTTACTGTGTCATCTGTTTCTTCATAGTTGTCATAGAGGCTTAGTAATGAGAACTTTTCTTGGGTGTTTGATTCTGGTGTGCTAGTCTTGTCTTCTTCTTTTTCTGACTCGCCTGTTGTTTCTGAATCATAATCTTCATCTGATTCTGAATCAGAAGAGTTTAGTTGTGATGAGTTTTGGTTCGACGGTGTATTTTCTTTTTCAGATTCTGATGTGGATGTTTCTAGTGTTAATAGTTTATTGACTTTAGCTGATAGGCTTGATATGGTTGAGTTGTGAGTTTGTGGCTCTTCTTTCGGTTTTTTGGGTGATATGGGTGATGTGATTTGTATTATTTGTTGATTTTGATTGATTTGAATTTGGGTGGAGGATGTATAGTTATTGTGAAGCGCATTATTGTTGTTGTTGACTAAGAAAAAACTGGATATCGGCTGGTTTTGGAGCGTTTGTCGGGAAATTACGGTAGTCTCGGAAGAACTCTTTCAGCTTGCACGCTGCTGTGTTGTGTCGTCCGTTACAGTAGTAACAGCTTGTCTCGGATCTACAGTAATTGAGAGAATGTTTCCCTCTGCAGTTGGTGCACAGTCTGTTCTCTTCCAGATATTTTCTGACGTTAGAGCTGCTCTTAGGGCACTGCAGTAGACGGTGACCGGGGCCACAGAGTGGGCACACGTGATCAGTTGCATAAGATTTTGGGAATGTGTATCTGATCTTTTCGATGTTTGGTCCGTTTCCGATGTTAAAAAGGTATGGTTTTTTTGAATTCTCGATGCGTGTGCTCAGCGCTTCATCGATGGTCATTTGACGCCCTTCGGAGTGCCCTGGGCAGTCTGGTGTTCCGTCTGGGATGAAGGTTGGTTTATCGGAGTCTTGTTGACTTCTTGGTCCTTGGCTGGGGGCACCGTTCATGTCAAATTTTTTGAACCGAGTGTTGTTTTCTGTATCCGGCTTCTGGGTGGGACCCGTATGTTGAGCCTGGTTTTGAGTGTAAGGGTTTACGTTTATATCTGTATTTTTGTTATGTGTATACTGAGATTGAGAGTGTTTATATTGATGACTCGCGGATCCATTTTGGCTCCGGTTTTGAGATGAGTTTTTGAATTGATTATTTCCGTATGATTTGTGGTTATTGTTGTGGGTTCTTTCTCTTTTGCCATTGAAGGCGAAGACATCTGATTCTTGTGTGTCTTCTTCGTGTTCTGTGGAACTATCAATAGCGTCGTCGTCTGATTCGGTTACTGTAGATACTGTATTAATGTTTGTTTTTTCTGTATGATGTTTCGATTTTGTTTCTGGACAGAGTCCTGTTAGTTCTTCATCCGCTAGCATTTCACTGAGGAACAGATCTGCTTTTTCGAACACGTATTCAGGTGTGATCGTTCTATTTTCTCTTTTTACTGCGCATCGTTGTCGTACTGGGTACGGCATCTTTGCCAGCAGAGCTAGAGTGTGGTGGTATGTGAAGAACTCTGGGTCGGCTTCGTTGATGCGATCGTAGAGTTGTCTTGCTACACAGAGGTGGTGGGTGAAGTTTGTTGAACTGTCAGATGGTACTCTCACACTTTCGAGTTCTCTTGCGAGACTGGTGACGCTCACCTGGTCCATGTAGAATTTGTCTAAGCTCTGGAACGTAGCTCGGATTGCTTTAGTGGCATCCGCCACAAGTGATCGATGCACTGCGGCTTGTCCAGTTACTTTTTCCAGTAAAATATCTCTGGCTATATCGAGATCAGTGTCTCCTAGCGTTACTATTTTGTTGAATAGTGTGCGGAATTTGGGGTAATATGACTTGTCTCCAGAGAATGGTGTGCAGCGTCGGAAATGGTCGAGCAGTTGTAAACTCTGTGCGCTGCTCATGTATCTTGGTCCTCTGTTTCGTTCTTCTTGAACGGATTCTTCATCGGAATCTCTTCTTTGTCTTTGGTTTTCGTTCGGTTTGTAATGGGATGGTTTCTTCTTCGGTTCTGGTAGGAAGCTCTCGTGCATTGACTGAGCTCTTTCCGGTTTCGGAGTAGACGTCGCGGTTGGAGCGTGATTTTCCGCTGAGTTGGAGTTCTTGAGTAGGCTCAGCTCCATTTCTTTCTCCCGTAGTTGCCTTTCGGCCTCTTCATTTTTTAACTGACGCAGAGGACAGTTGTGATAGGTGTGAAGGAGGGATGTGCACTCCATGCACCTGTTTGTGTTCACACAGTATCTTCTGAGTGTGTCCTTATCCACCGTGCAGGTGGAGAGATGATGTCTTCCTTCGCAGAGTTCGCACGTGGGTGGTCTCTGTTGGCTTATTGCCGCTTCGATGTTTTTGTTCACTTCTGAGTCTAGTTGTTGGTTGGACTCATTAGAGAACCTTTGATAGTTATGTGGAATTTGTTGTTGATTTGAGTAGTATTCAGTGTTGTGAATTTTTGAACGTGTTGGGTTGTTGTCTGGGTTCTGAGTCTTACGAGCGTCTTGAGAGTTTCCTCTGTATGCTGAGTGCTCGGGTAGCTTGGAATATTCGGTGTTGTTTGATTGTCTTTGCGCGTGGTGTGGTAGGTGGGTACTGTAGTTTCTGGTGTTGTCGAAAAGTTGTTGTACGTTTGGATTGCGGAAGTTTGCATTGAAGTAATTGTCCGATATTTTTTCGGATGTTCTGGTATTTTCTTGGTTATGGAAGTTTCCTCCCGTAGTCATAAGAATTGGTGTTTCTGGGATCTGGTGTGGGTGAGGGTTGGTTGGTGGGCTGGTGATAGGGTGAGTAGGTGGGCTGGTGGATGGTGTGGGTGATACAGAGCTAAGAGGTGGTGATAACTCTTTCTCTTCTTCTTGGAGACTGGACTCCTCGAAGGAGCGTTCCATTTCCTCCAAAATTTCTTCTGGAGAAACTGGAACGCTGACATTTAACTCATAAGACACAGTGTAAGCAGTTAGAATTGAAAGCAGATCTGCTATGATTGCTTTCTTTTCGTTCAGGATCGGAGCATAACTAGATACCAGTGCGAGTCCTAATGACTCGACTTCTTCTGGGTCGGATCCTGACTCGAATGCTTTAGACCTAGCGTCAGATACCTTGTTTCCTAAGAGAACAGGAAGCTCACCGACTTGTTGCAGCATCCGTTGCAGGGACTCTGCGATCCGAGGCGCATGGACGCGATCCACATCATGTTGTTGACCGCCTTCCGAAGCTTCTTGGTCGCGGATGACTTTTTGGTCTCGCTGCCACAGTCTTGCTCCATCGATGACCTTGTCGATTTGTTTGTCGAAGGCAGTAACATAGCTCTGGATCGTTCCGATCCTTTGTCTCGCGGTGCGAGGAGGAGGAGCGGGGGGACCTGGAGCCATGTTGGAGAGAGAGCACGAAAACTGTTGAGATTCTGGAAACATATAGATTAGAGGGGAGAGAGGTCTTTACGACCGAACGAGAAGAGGGAGAAATGGAAAGAGAGAAAACGAAACACAGCGGTGTAGAAACATAGAGGTTTTGCATCACAGAGTAGCAGTCGTCAAGTATCAATAGTTCGTATCTCGAGTTACGGTGAATTGTGTCAAGATTTATCCCTTCTGCGCAGAAGGGCTAATGAGAGAGAGTTGCCTAAGGTTTCGTGGCGTCGACTCCACAAACCCTTGTCTCTCTGCATAGTGTATCTTGTTGGTGTTATCCTTTAACTATTGGTAGCTGATCCTACTTTTAACCGGGGGGCGTCCATGGGCGGGAGAGGCCCAAGTATAAAAATTAGACATCCTTTGCAGGAGCGGTCTAGTGTAACATAAGAAAAAAAGACTTGTTGACGAAGTGTTCAACTTTTTGAGTTTATTTCTAAACCTCGACATATGTTTAATAATAATATAACATAAAGCTAGTAGTCCCTCAGGGAGGTTGAGCCTCATACGGTGATCTACTAGCAGTATTAACAGGTTTGAATGGATATGAGTGGGGGATGACACATAGTATGTTACCGGTACTGGTATATGAGATACTAGAATGAGGGAGGGGAAGAGGAAGAATGATTTAGAGAGAGGGAGAAATAAGAATAAGAAGATAGTTAACTAAGGAGAAGGACTGAACATATTAAACTAAAGATAAAAGGGATGAGTTAAAAGATAGATGGGAAGATGTGAAGGGTAACTAGGGAATAGATTTAATATTGGGGGTAACATCCGTACGGCTGCTGGGGAGTTGGATTGAATCCTTGTGGATTCGATTGCTGGAATTGTTGATGATGTGGTTGTTGATACATCATCTGTTGTGGCATCATTTGCTGCTGTGGGACTCGAGGCATGGCGAAGACCGGTTGAGCAGGTTGATGTGGCTGTTGGTAGTATTGTTGGCTTGGAGCTGAAATTGTATCTATGTTTTTTCTGAGGTGTTATTTAACTCGTTTACCTTGGAATTGCGGAAGTTGTTGCTGTTGTGGCATCTGCTGTTGTGGCTGCTGTTGTTGATGCATCTGCTGCGGGATAGTTTGTTGTTGTTGTTGCACCTGCTGAGATGGCTGAGGTTGCTCCGACTTCGCCGGTGTTTCCATCATCTTTGCTCGTCGTTCCCTCTCTCTTTTGTCTTTCTGTCTCTTGACAAACACTTCATCATAGAGACAGACGATCGGTAGATGGTAGCACGATGGTGGGCTCTGCCGGTCCTGACATTTGGTACATGTCTTGACTGAGTTAGGACATTGACTTCTTCCAGAGCATCCCAGCTGTGCACACTTGAGACACCTTCCCGTCTTTTTGAACTCGTTGAGCTTGCTCAGTGCAGTCGGGAAGAGGACGCAGTCGTTCATGAAGTGGGCACCGTCGCATAGTGAACAGATGGTAGAGTCTTCTGGTCTCGACGCTGGTTTGCCTCCAGTTTCAGATGATGACATGCTTTTGGCAATCTTTGACGGTCCAGCTCCTTCTTGAAGAGACGGTTTTCTTTTTAGAGAAGCCATCATAATCTCGATGTGGGAGATCCGTGTCAACACGTGTGCGTGATTGGCTGCGGTGATGGTATCAGTTCGCACTCGAGTTTCCAGAATTTCCAGATCTTCTTTTAAGCTGGCGATCTCTTCCTCTGACTGAGCAAGACGTGCCGTGACCTCATCGACTGTAGACGCCGTGAGGGACAGAGCGCCTTCGATCGACTTGATGTGTGTTCCATGATTATCGAGTTGCTTCGACATCTTGGCGACTTCATCTTGTCGTTTCTTGTCCTTTTTGCTCAGTTTTGGAGTCACTTCTGTTTCTGTCGAAGCGTTCTTTTGCTCGTCCTTGGACTCATCGGATTTGGATGGGCTTCTGTAAATCAAGGTGTTTTGATTATGTATGATTTGGTGAATGCTGCTGTGCTCTTTATCAGCAGTTATGTTCGATTGAGGTTATAAGTAACTAAGACACATAGAGATAAAGAGAAACTAAGAGAGTACAGACATAAAGAGATAATGAGAGGGACTAAGAGAGTATAGGGATAAGGAGAGTTAAGACTGAAACTGATATAACATAGTTTTAAGCTATTCTGAGAGTAAGCACCTGTCTGGTGTGTATGTATGTGAATAATATTTAGAAGGATATGATATATGGTTAATGAATTACTTGGGTTGTTGCGTTGTGATCGTCAGGTTTTAGTATTATACGTCACTAGTAAGTGATGTGATTCAACGATAACTAGATTTACGAGTCTATCTTATCATTATCGAGCCGATTATGTGACTGTTTATTATTTCTATTATACTGGTTATAGTATTTATATTTCTAGAACCGAAATGAAATACTTACTTTTCAGCATTTTCCTTATTGTCTTGGTGCTGTTCGGTTTCCGGTTTCACCGGTGACGATGTCGTTGACATTATTCCGAAGATGTTGATTCGGTTGTAAGAATATTAGCTGGAGAAGCGAATTGGGGAAGAACGACGAGAAAACGAGTCGTATAGATGATGAGAATTCTCTGTAAAGAGAGTAGGAATATGAAATGTTTTTTGATTTTCGAAATTGGTGCGAAATTTTTAGGATTTGAGCGTATCGATTACTGTGCGGGTCTCGCCGCGAAATGTTAATGCCGCATTACTATAGGCCGTGCGCCTTTGAAGAGGAGTTGCGTGTTTTGTACACTTGTGCGTCGATCGTGGTAATGAGGAGCGTGTGGGCCACGCACCGCTATCATCCGGATTATTGATTAAATAAACAAGTCGAAGGAATGTCTTACATTTTAATTTAAGACTTAGGTATATAACTCGCGATACGAGATAAGTAAATAAATATAAATATAACACTGGCTCATAGCCTTTATTATTCTGAATATAAAGTCAAATTACGAACTGTTTAAATGAAATTAAGTCATGAGTGCATAAGGTGATTACTATAAAGGATACGAGATGAATAAGATTCGAATATGATGAATTTTTGGTATAATTTAGTTTGTAGAATGAAAATTACTATAAAATTTAAAGTACTATAGAAGGGAGAAGAGGGGTGGAATGATACTTTGATGACAGTCGGTACAGATTGTATGAGAATCGGTATAGAACGTGATTAGAGTCGGTATAGATCTTGAGGATATAAGAATGGGGAGGGAATGGAACGTAACTAAGGTAAGTTCAAGGTTGAATGAGTTGAGACTCTTAGGGGACTATTCGAAAGGAGGTGAAATTGGTACGATCGGTGACAATAAACGAGTGGGAATTGGAAAGACTTTAGAATTTGGATAAGTTCGCTCGTTGTCATACTGTTGGTTTCTCTGACTTTGTTCTCTCTTTTCCAGATATGGAACTGCCATCGATTCCACGTAATCGATCTGATATGCGCAGCTTGCTCGAAGTGGTCCGGATCGATTTGATCTTCAGTTGATTGAGTGCTTCCTCGAAGAGCACACTTTACGTATTCCACGACCGCCTCTGGTAATGTTTCTTCTCTTTCATGAGTCGATTCCATTGCTGACTGATTCATCTTCTTTTGTGAAGCCACTTTACGGTCCTTCGACGGGAACTGCAAAAAATGTGACGTGAATTTAAGATTTTACTGTTAGCTTTCTTTTATCATCACTTTTTGTGATCGATTTCTGTATGAGTTGATTAAACGCTTCTAATACTTACATGTATCTTCCTTTCTCGAAATTTTCATTCGACTGGTTGCTGTTCTTAGCCTCGTAGACGACGGATGTGTTGAGTCTGGATTGAACCGTCTCTGAAATATTGCTTATGTATGTCTATATACTGGTTGCAACATGGAGGTTGAAATACGTAACCATTTGATTTTGATTCAAGTTGATTATCGCGTATGGACTATCTTTTTGATATATCGATTACGAATTTTGAGTAATACTTACAGATATATTGATTCTTCTGTCGGGCGGCTTTCTCGCTTGTGTGACGACGAATCTGCGTGACGCTCTTTTCTGAAATTTGTCTCATATATATAGGTATATTATCTTCGATTATTTGTTAATAAACGTAGAGGAAGGATATGTAACGGGAGTATAATTGCGAGAAACAGAGAAATTTTAGGTGAAGGTAACGTTTTAACGCGATGATGATGATGAAATATCGATTTTTTTTGCGATGATGCAATTTTTTCGTTTAAAGGTGGTTTTCGTCGGTGAGGACGGTTCAGTGGTTATTTCGGGTTCGTAATAAAGGAGATGCACCATTTTGTGACTAGAGAGGAAGTATAAGTTCCCATACTAGTTACAAGTCAAGCGTGTTAGATTACTAGAGTGAGAGAGCGTGAATGACGAGAGGAATAGAGACGAGAGAAAGACGAGGCGAGAACGAACGGAAGGAAAAACAGAGGAAGACGATGAGGACGAACCGAGGAGTCGACGAAGACAGAACGGAGAGAATAAAGAAGAATAATTGTGAATAAATGATGTATTTTTAGTGGACCTAAAATGTAAGAGAAGACTTGTGAAGAATGGAAGGAATCTGAAATGAAAGAACAGAAGAAAATACAAGATTGGGTGAAAGAATGGTTTATTGAAGGATGAGATTCTAGACAACCAGTTGGTCGTCATCAGTATGGTGAAATTCGGGTAATTTTAGGGGAGAGTTAGTTGCCACGGGTTTCAGTGGACTGATGATATTCCTAATGGAGAGGGGAGACGAGAATTACAGATAATGGGAGTGGAATAAAGTGGAATTACATTAAGTGAGAAAAAGGTGAAAATATCATGAAAAAGGGGACAGTAAAACGAAGACCGTACGTCGACGCAATCGATTCGAAAGTCCCTCGTCAACGCGCCGCCCATAGAGAGAGTGAGGAGACGGCAGAGAAAAATGAGATCAGCAGAGCGCGAATGCAGCAGACGGAGACGACACCAGGGAAAAGGACGACGGGGAATCTGAAAAGGGGGGATTAGAAGAATAGAGACTTTGCTCTTTTATGTTTCAGATAGATGACTGTGTATAAGTGATATTACGTTAGATTCCGACTTGTGGAATCAATAGATTTCACAACATTAACCTTTGTCTTGGCGACCTTAGCTTGCTGATTGTGTTTGCCATCTCGCTACGAGTTAGCAGAAAATGGCGAAGATGATTCAGCGTAATTGCTGCTAACTAAGTAAGAACACTTGAATGTCGACCTTTACAATAAGAGCACGACCTGACACATACCTTCAAACGCAAAAAAAAAGTTTATTATCATACCGAAGTGAAGGTGAATATAAAACTATTAACAATAGTGAAATCGCCAGGAATGTGTAGGAAATTATATGGACAGCAGACCTATGCGGCTGTAAAATTTTTGAAAAAGGAACTCGGAAAACGGGAGTCGAAGGAAGGAATTCCGCACAGCTCTGACAGCTCTGATGGACTGACATTTGAGCAGTACAAAAAGGGAGCGAATCGAGAAAACTTATTTTCACCTGCTTTTTCAATTAACACTGTCTGCTAGCCTCGTATCAAATTTAGACTCGGCTTTTATCAGTAAATTAGTGTCCCGTTTGAAATCTCGCGCAAGATTTTCACTCTATGTCAGTGGAACGTGATTGCAATGATTATTTATAGCTAACAGAGAGAATTTATTGACGTCAATACAAACACCACTAGTTCATTTACACACGCGTTGTTTCGACTTCCGGTTTCGGAATTTCAGGCTCCACCGTAGACTTCACTTCAATATTCATCAGAATCCGCATGAAATTTGCATATTTAAACTCCGTGAATATTCGTTTTACACTGTTCTTGTTCATACACAAATACGAGATTTGTACTATGAATGGTGTACTAACAATGTCAATTGCAATCGAGAAGAATCCGAAAGTTCCAAGATAGTAGGAAAACGATATAATCAGTGTTGAGAGCTGAAAAACTCAAAAATAAAATGAAACACTGTGAGATTTCGTCTTACAGTTTTGAAAAAAAGAACCGCTACCGTTTGCAAGACAATGTATCTTTGTGACTTGCTTTTTTTTGAATATTTCAAACTTTTTGTTTTTTTCATACTTATAACAACTGGGATGTAGAGTGAGCTGGATATCAAGTAGAACAAATTGAACATGATGTTAGAGACCTTCAGAAATTTATGAAAATTGTAGAAGTGATTGACTTACCGAGTAAAGCGTGATTGTCTCTTCTTCATCACAAACGGTTACTGTAGATATTATTGACCGATACAGGCAGATTAACTCCTTCATCATGATAGAAACATACAATGTCCAGATGTATTTTGTTAAAGTTTTCTGGATATCCACTACACGTGGAATTGAAGACGGATAGAAGTAGATAATGAATTTACGAATTGCAACTAATGAAATCAATAATTGAAATACTTGTGTGATTATATGAAGTGCGAAGGCGAGGAAACCCAATGAGTGAAAAAGTAAAATCAATGAAATCCTTTCCAATCTGAAATTAAATGCTTGATGGAATTCATGAAAGTTGAAACGCACTTTGAAGTATCCGAGTTATCGTCCTCTCTTCTTGAAGCGATTAACAGTAAACCAGAGATACTGATAAAAAGAAAAAATATTATCAAATAAGTTGCTTGAACCATTTTATAAAAATGGTTGGTTACTGGAAACAAGATCATCTGAAAATGAGAAATACAGTGGAGACTACTTGACTCTTACTGTCATATTAGCACGACACGTTTCTTACAACCGCGCTCTACCGAAACCGAAAAAATTGTGTGCGAAATTGAGAGAAGCAGAGAAAAAGAGACATTTTCAAGGAAATTTCAGTGGAGCGCAGTTGTAAGAACTGTGCCAAGCAAGTATCTCACCTGGCTATCTCGCTCTCTATTAATTTTATTTACGTAAACATAAAAGGGAAATACTATTATTAATAACAAAAATATGAAGCAGATGATGTAAAGGAGAACTAAGGTATGTATTGACTTCAATTCATCTGAAATCAAGGATAAGCGGGTAGCATTACAAGTTGAATTCTCAAAAAGTGCGGAGTAGTTTTTCATTTTATTTCAGTCGTAAAGAAGCAAGTGCTAACAAGTTTCATACGAATGAAACTCGATTCGAGAAGAGGGAGAGAACCGTGAAAAATTATTCTTATTTTCACCTGTTTTTAATTAGAATTTTCCATTAAATGGCAATCGCATAGAAACTTGATTTTGTAGGTTTTTTTGTCTCTGTTTCACCTTCATATTCTGAATCAATTTCAGAAAAACAAAAAAGGAATTTATTCTCAATATCACGTAGCAAGACCAATACAAGCATAAACAGTAGCACAAGTTGTTTTCGCCGCATTGCACTCCCATTCGCATCTGGAAAAAACCAATTTTCCGACAAAAAATCACACGTCTTTAAGCTACAGTAAGAATATGCACTGCTAAATCGACAGTAATCCCTTGGGTTATTTGGGTGTGTAGGGGCCATGCACCACGTAAAACTCACACTGTATTCGTAATCATTCCATCCCAGTCTTCCGATTTCTGCGCTATCATCATTTGTAAACATTTCTGATATTGGTTTGAAGATGATTTAACAAAAGTCGGATATCCTGGAGCAAACTTGTACGAGTCAAAGTTATTTTGCCATGCGAATGCTTGGAATGCCTATAATGTTCATTTTTTCAGCTCCATTCAAATGGAAACTTCCTACTTTTATGTCAGTACAGTTAGACGGTGTTGGCTGCTGATAACAAGCAATTTTCATAGTTCCAGTCAACCACACGGACGTGTATTCCAGAGTCGGATAAGCTCCTCCGACTGACTTTGCAGTTTCTGAAAATTACCAGTTATAACCTAACTGCTAAATTTCTCACCGAGGATAAAATGTCTTTCATGTTCTGACTGCAACCCAGCGGGCGCTATTAGATTTCCTTGTGCTTTGCAGAAGTTCATAGCACCTGTATAATTGATAAACTTGGGAGCCTTCTCCACTTTGATGCAAGTTGGTCCGGCAGGTCTCAAGAATATTTTCCATGAGTCAGTGACACATTTCTTGCCATAAGATAGTTTCCAAATAGAGTTGGAGAATGACAGCGTATAGTTGTCAGGGGTGTCCTGAAATGTTATTAAAACGTGTTAGTAATCAGATGTATTCTCACCGATCTTGTATATAAATCGTTCTGCATACTCGGACACTGTTGTTGTTGATCAATTTTAATAGCAGTCTTGATCCCATTCGAAGCGTTAGTTTGAGTTATAACAGATATTGAGTAGGTATCACATAGGGTACAGCTGTTGTCGGTACCAAAGGCAAGCTAAAATTCAATATACTTTATTTGTAGCAATGAAACATTCAAAGTCAAATGATATCAACCTGCTGAAACGTAGTATTTTATAAATCACTCACCATACACGTGTTACTTTTCAAACACAAATCCATACAACTTTCAAAGTTTCCACTTTCCGATTGAACATCACAATACTTTGTTTCAGAAGTATCAGAAGGATAACCCCAAAACAACAATAAGTTGACCGATTCATTCTGCAATCAATTGAGAAGAGTTCCCCAAAACGTTTGATTTTTTTTTTGAACTCACGAGACTGGAAAGCAAAATAAAAGCGAATAAAACCAAAAAACGAAGAGTGTAACAAGACATTATTGAAACATGGAATAATGAGGATACACATATGAGAGAGTGCATTTGTCTTTTGATCTCTTGGCGGAGCTGTCAAGGTGATGATTTTTTAAACACATGAACATATGAAATAAGAGGAAGAAACAAAGTGCGATGAAGCAACAAATCGAAAAAAATAATAGTTTATTCATTTCGGCGAGTATTCAAACTAGGTGTCTGAAACAGTGGAAACAGAGTTTAAAGAAGGACTGAAGTCTTTTTTTTTCAGATTCTGATATTTCAGAAAATTCTGTACAACTTTCATCATTGGAGCATATGCTAAAAATCGCTCTAAACGCTCTGAATTCCCGTTTTCCCGGCTCAAAAGGAGCCTTTGTGGAAGAGTTTTCCCACGCAAATTTTTCCCTTCGTGTAGTCCTCTCGGACAAAATAATTTTTTAATCCCTCCTTTTCTCACTTTTTTAAACAAAATTTCGTGTTTTTTCTTCTTTTTAACGATATAAATCAACAAAACACAATCATCTGACAATCATCAATAATAACAAAGTTTTATTTTTCTATTTACCGATAACAGGATATTTCTCGGTTAATAATATAATTTCATCACATTATCTATAATTTTCAGTTTCACATAAAGCCTAACATTTGAGCGCTTTTGTAAGAACTGTGTCGAACTAATATTCAAATTGCAGATTTCCAAATAACATTCTCCAAACCTCATTTTACTGTTCCTTTTTTCGAGTTTTGTGTTCTGATTTATGCTATTCTCATGTTCTTATTATCTCATGAGTCTTCCCTTCGAAACAAAACTTCCTGTTAAAAAACATAACATCATCTTGCCCTTATTACTTACCACCCCGATTTCTGATTCCCCAGTCACATTACTCATATCTCATTATCCCTAACAGACAGATCCCCTCCTTCTGACCATTCTCATGTTTTTTCTTCTCGAAAAACTTCCGATCGAATAAGCACGAACCCATAATTTCCTGTGATATTGCACGTTTTCTTTTCATCCAACTCCCTTTTCATTCATTCTGATTTTTTATTCTCAAAAAATGAATCTCGCAGTGAAAAATATCATTCAAAATATCTGCTTTTCATTTGCTCTAATCACAAACTGTACATTAATATTCTTGATAATTAAAAGATCTCCTCCGAAATTGGGCACCTATAAGTATCTGATGATATTCTTCTCAACGGTTTCCACTGGATATTCATTTATGGAATACTTCTTGAATCCACTCATATTTTCATATAAAGACTGTTTTCAAGTGATAGCGAAGGTTCAGTTCGCAAACAATCCGCTGATCGATCGATATCTTCTTTGTGAGTCTTGAGGGAGGGGAGATAGAAAGTGTGGAACGAAAAAGATGGGTGTTACTAACTATGATTTGTGTAAACCAGTTTTAAAACCTTTGGTAACAGTGAATTTTTTCAAATAGTGTTCATAAAATATCCAGTTGCTCTGTGATCTTGCTATTGTTATTCATTGCAATTTCAATTATCGAAAAATATATTGAGTGGCCAAATTCCTAGAAGGTCAACGCAGTACAAATCAATAAATTACTTTGAAAGAATTACCGTTTCAGTTGCTGACTAAAATAACGTAGTACTTTTTCAGCTAATCTGTGCGGGTTAGAAGTTTAAAATTTATAAATTTATTCTCACTAAAACATTTACCTTTCGGAAATTAGTCTCGCAAGCAGGGATGTGCGGAACGGAAATCGGAAATTTCCAAAAACACTTTGCGGAACTGTTTTCCGTCAGAAAATTTCCCAATTTTTTTCGGAAATTACTGAAAAGAATATTGCGGAATATTTCCGAATTCCGAAATTTCCGAAGTTTTTAGTTCCGTACAGCTCTGATCGCAAGAGCTAGGAAAAGCAGCGAAATATACACACTTTTCCTCGGAATATCTCCAACTCATTCGCGATTAATAGAACACTCTGTTTCAACTCATGCACATCTTTTCTGTTACCGTCAATTGGCACTTGTTTCTTACTACCTCCTTCTGAATTCGGCACGTAGAAATTACAAAAGCTCTGTGCGGCTTGACCTACCCGCAATTGAGCTCTAATCAGTTTTCTGTGTAGCGCAATTTCAACACTAATTTTGTGATCTGTAATGAGGTGTGATAGACCACCAGTATATGATGACGTACGCATAAGCTCAATGCAATTGGCACGTGCAGAGGAATCAAATTTTCTGTTTCAATTTCTAGAAATATCTATCGTACTCTTTCATTTCTAGTCTCCTGCTCGTTCTTAGTGCTGCCATAGCTGTTACAAATGCAGACCGGACGCCAAAATTGCGATATCTCTGTTATCTTGAGGAGAATTATCACTGCCAGACCCAGGCTAGCTCCGCAGTCGCGCTCTATTGATAACGTTGTTATCAATTTGTCGGAGGTTGGACGAGACTCATCGTGAATTATGTATTTATCGTCGGGGAAACCTTCAGTAAAGGTTCTAAGGCTTCAAAATGCCACATGACGCAAATACTCTTCTCAAAACTTTCTGTTTCATCCTCCTCAAAAACATGAGTATTTCAATCTGGAACATTGACGTTCTTTCCATAGAAACTCTACAAGCCATGAAGCGTAGCAGACTTCTAGTCTCGCATCAATGAAGATGGATCTTTAGTAGATCTAGAAAGCAAACTTGATGATCACTGAAATCAACATTATAGATTACGGATGCGGATTCTGTGGAGTCATCATGTCGATGTTCGTTGTTCATTTCGTTTTTCGATTCTTCGCATTGGAAAGGAAAGGAAATTTGAAGTATTTTGAGGGATGGTTCTTCATATGCTGGCTTGCCGTTCCCATATTCATGGGCTTTATTTGGGCTCAAACTGTTCTGGCATTTCTACATGAAGACCCCGAAAGTTCAGAGTATATGAGGTAATGTGCATTTTCAGTTTCAAATATTTGTCATATGCAATGTTAGAAGTTTTCTTAACTACTTTTTTGTTGTTTCCAAACCTATTCCAACCAACTTTCAGAGAAATCCTCCTCCAAAACTATAACTTAACTATACCGGAAATTATGTACGTCGGTGTTTTGTATCACAAAAAGACAGCAGACGGAAAGGATATTCTGAATTACAAAGGGATTCAGGGAGTGTGTATTCTGGGAACTATTATGGTGGGTGTCTGTTAGCACGTGCAATTTTTCAACAACATTTTACTTGGATTGACTAAAACGGAGAACATTTAAGCACTGTTTAAAAAAATAGTGGATCATTATAAAGTGATGATTATAAACTTTTCAGACTGTCTGCTTCGTTTTCATAATCTATTACGGAAATTTGACCTACAAACGAATAAAACATTTGATACTGGAAGGGAGGTCAGAGTATACGAGGAAACTTCAGAAACAACTTTATCAGGCATTGGTGCTTCAGGTAATTTATTTTTTTTTAATTTTTACATCCATAACCGATCATAACATATGTATGCTATTCCTGAAACATAATTTTTTCCATAAACCTATAATAATTTATTAACAAAGTTTTGCGGTTTCTTCAAATCAAAAAAATTACTCTTCCCATAACTGAAAATTCCAGACAATCATTCCGGTATTCTTCATGATTGTCCCTCTATCCATCTATTTCTTCTCTCCTCTCTTCCATCTTGGATTCCAAATTATTGGAGATGTCACCACTTTCACCACAGCGCTCTACCCAATAATCGACCCGTTGCCTGTCATTTTTGTCATCGACAATTATCGGAATGCTGTTTTTGGTAAGGGGAAAGAAAATGGGGAATTAAGAATAATTTGAGGTTTTCAGAGTTCTTCGGATGTCTCAAAGCTGCAAGAGAAGTGAATATTAATGTGACGAGTAGCAGTGTTGTTAATTAATGTTTCAACGATGTTTAATAAAATATTTCAAGTTTTTATGGTCAGTGGTTAGAATTTTCGAAAGTTCCTAAAAACTAGAGTGAGCATAAATTTTGGAAATGGATAAAGTTCGAAATCAGAATATTTCGACACTGAAGAGTTGGGAAAGCTAAAATTCATTTCAAACTGAAATTTCCTGAAATTGCGACATTCTGTAACTGAAACATTTTAAAACTGTGTCATTAAATCCAAGATCATTATAAACAAAAAAGTTTCAAAACTAAAATGAGTTGAAACCGTAAAATGTTCAGATCGTGGTTTTTCAAAATCAATACCTTGAAAGTGGAGTGTTTTCGAAATTCACCGTGACATTCCGAAATTGAGGAATCTAGACCAGCGAAACTGCATCGAAAATACAAAATTTTGGAACTTACATCGTGAACCGAAAAGTTAACCGAAAAGTTTCAAAAACGACCGATTTTAAAACCAAGATTTAAAGAATAGAGACATTTCAAAACCAAATCGATTCGAAACCAAAAACTTTAGAAACTAGAGTTCTCGAACTAGCATGGCTTCCTTTGCTTCATGACAGTGACTGAAGATGTTCTTTCCGTTTTTTTCCCAAATACTTTTCTTTGAAATCAAAATTTTCGGTTTCAAGGCTTCTTGAATTCTGAAGAATTCCTCCTTGTGCTCATTAATGTTCGTATCCTCAGACTGTTATTTATGCTAATCTTGAAACATAATTCAAAAAGTTCACGAAAATATCTTATCTCTTTCTTCTAAACACTAATCCTCATATCTTCCCGCTAGTTGTAAGTAATAAATAATTTGAGATTTTCAGAGTTCTTCGGATGTGTCAAAGCTGCAAGAGAAGGGAATTTCAATGTGACGAGTAGCAGTGTTGGTAAATAATGTTTCAACGATGTTAAATAAACTAATACGATTTTTTATGGTCAGTATGATTCGTGAAACAAGTTCATTGAGAAAAGCATTTCAAAATAGATGAAATTCGAAATCAGAATATTTCGGCACTGAAACGCTGCGAAAGTTAAGATTCATTAGTAACTTAAATTTTCTGAAACTGCGACGATCTGCAATTAAAACATTTCAAAACTTTATTGTTTAAAAAATAAAAGAATTCAAAACTAAACGGCTTCAAAACTAAAATGAGGTGAAACCGTAACATAGTGGCATTAAAAAAATCAAAAACTTGAAAGTGGAGTTTCTAAAGAAAATTCACTGTTTCGAAACCAAGACGTTTGACGTTTCGAAACCAGATAACTCGAAATAGAAACATATGACACCGTAACATTCCAAAAGTGAAAAATCGTCAAACGAAGCCGATCGAAAATACAACATTTTGAAACTTACATCTTGACGCTTCGAAACAGAAAAGTTTGGAAAACCAGAACAATTGGTAAATTTCAAAACCGTGTCAATTCGAAACCAAAACGTTCAGATATACCGGGGTAGAGTTCTCGAACTAGCATGGTTTCCTTCGCTTCATGACAGTGTCAGAAGATTGGCTTATTCAAAATCATTTCCCTATCCTCACAACTGTTATTTATCCAAACCTAGAAACATAATCCACCAACAACTGTACCTACTTATCTCACCTCCTCCTGTCCAAACACGGATCCTCATATCTTCCCGCTAAGTAGCCATAATTACAAGTCGATTCCTTTCCCACTTCACACCTTATTACCGTAACCGATTCCCTAGAATAGGTGCGACTATCTGCACAAATATGAGGGGACAACTCTTTTTGGCGGTGGATCTTGGTTTGTTACTGTGCGATGTAATATTTCCCTCAAAGAGTTACCTCTTGTATAATATTTTTCGCAGCAGAAAAATTCTACAAGTGAAGATTAGACTTAATCACCACCAATTCATTTTCGATCTACTCGAAACAGTAACAATCGTTACCATCTGTCTATTCCTCTTACTAGAACACTCTGACACCTCCAAATACTATTGCTACTGTTTAGATAACCCAAACACCTTCCTGTTGTCCTTCAATCATCTTAATTACTGGATTAGTGCAGATGTTTATACCAGGTGCCTTTTCATCACTACTCATCAAAATAATGTCTTCCGGGAGGTATTTGCCAGCGTACTGTAGCGTTAGTCACATTGTTTTTTTTTTCAGTTTCATCCCCATAATTTTGAGTCCACAAGTATGTTTTCTATCGCTATATCCTTTGCTCGAGAAGATTTTGTGATGTTCATATAGAACACAACCGAAACAAGTTATTTTAGTAGTCTCTCTTTCTTTTTCTCGGAAAAGTGCATTTCATCAAATTATGACGGATCGATGCACTTTGAGCAAACTGATCATCCGTTTGTTTTCCAACAAAACATTTTTTCATGAACTTTTACATGTTTTGTTTCAGTTTTGGTGTGTATGATGGCATCATGTATTTTGTGTGCACTTTTTACTGTTTCTTAGATGTTTTAAGTCTCGGTTTTTGACTCATTAATGATTATTCTTCATATACACTATCAGCTCAAAAATCTGAGTTATGGTTTCTTGATACTCCGTGTACCACTCCTTACAGTGCTCAAACTTCAAGCGGTGATGAGTCATCAGTAGGCGGAGTTTGGGAGAAATCGTGATGTGCAGATGATTCTTCCCTTAGCTTCGTGTACCGTTTAGATTGGTATGAAAACTTTGATACCAGGTATTTTGTGTTTCAAATGCAACATTAGTGTCAACTTAGTATTTCATGAACACTGTTTTGAATTTAAAATTTTTTATGAAGTCCACCGAAAACGTTCGCAGTAGAGTCAAGGTACAGAAACTTTGTCCAGCTTCATCCGGTTTAGACCCCATTAGTTATTTGTTAGATGATTAACGACTTCTCTCGTTTAATTTTTTTTCACTTGCCGAAAATGTTTCGATGGTTCGAATTATTACTTTTTTCAATTCTCAAAAACTTAATCTTTTGTTGAAAATAACACTATTTCAGTATCAAAAAACATCAATTGGAACTTAATAAGTATTCATTTCAAACCGGAATCCATTTTTATTTTGATCTTAAATAGCCGAAAATAATTTACTCCTGTTGAGATACTACATAGCTTTCTAATATTATCCTCAAAAACGGTCTGCAAATGAAACGCTTTCTCTGTTTCCAAAAGTTATCGCTCAAATTGAGACGAATTGGGACGCCCCGATCAAGGAAGAGGACACATATTTTTATACTTTAATATGGATGTCAAGAAAATAATTTAAAATCAGTGTTTCATCATAGGTGCATTTGGGACGGGACGCGTTGTGAATTAATCAGTTTTTGTAACGAACTTCTTATTCTGTTTCACGACGCTTATAATGAAGATGTCATAAAAAAGCTTTAGTTTTCCATTTCTTCCGCAAATTTTTCTCAAGACAATTGTTTGATTAAAAGTTCAAAACTTTGCCCTTTTTTAATTTTCTCATTATGACATGACGCACCTTGCAAATCCCCATTCTCGCAAATTCTAATTATACTCAAAACATGATAAATGCACAACTCAATGACCTCATCACTCTCTCTCTCTTTATCATCTTCTTTCCGTCTACACAATGATGGTCACTAATCACTCATTTTCATGGAATGAAGCCTAATGAGCAACGCGTTGATCACTGCGGTTTGAACTTTTTTTCAAAACCAGAATGTGACTCTTGACGTAATAGTCTTTCGGATCCCTTGACAAATCGGGTCACATCCAAAGGCCTCCGTCTGCTCACCGCCTGTCGATATTCACAACTCTATCCTAATGTTTATACTGTCATTTACAACTCTTTCTGAGTCATTATACGCCCATAAAACTAATTTTATTAGCGACTGACTGTTGATCTGTTGTGACCGCAAAGAGGGAAAAAGCAGATGTTTTATGACTCTACTCGTTCTCATTGGTCCGTTTCGTAATATAGGAGGGTGAGGAGATGTCTTCCTCGGTGTTTACAATCCACACCTCGTTTGTTCTCATTTTTTACTGTCTCATTATGTGTTCTTGGGTAGGTCGCCGAAGAGTTGCTTGGTGGAACGTAGTTTCAATTGAATTTTTCAATTTTACAGTTTCAGTACGTAAATTTTATTGCTAGTTTGTTTATCCGTCAATTCGCTTCCAATCGTTGAACTTTCGTCTTCTTTTCTGTACCGTCATTCCAGTTTGGCCAGGATTATCAGTACCGTTTTCCAAGTTTTTTCTATCTAAAAATATCTGTAGATTAAAATTTTTCTAACAACTGATCTACAGTGTTTTCCACCGGTATTTACTGTGAAAGTTCCTGACATGGAAAAACGGACTTTTGGAAAACCAAGTGACTTTTTTGTTGTTTGTGGAACAGTGTCTGAAACAAAAAATTCCGGTGTCACCAAGTTTTCAAAATATCGCATTTGTTATGGTTAGATCGTTTGATATTCTTTAAGAGATTGAACTTCAAATGGGAAAACGGAAAACTTGAAGACCAGATATTTTCAAAATTCCTGCTCTATGTTTTAATTATTCTTTTAATTATAAATTATTCAGTAATTGACAATGATGGCTCCATAATCATTTTCTCATTGATCTGAAACAGAAAACTTTTGAAATATGGAAAAATTGGAAATTTTCAACGAGTTTTATCCGACAGTTCTTATAGAAGAAATTCTTATAATTTCCATTGAGCAACTAGCCTTAACATGTTCTTCAGTTTCAACTCGAAACTGCAATTTTTTCCAGTTTCGCGCAGTCTTTGAAGTTTTTTCCAAGAATTTTCAAAATGTTGTTCGCAGTTTAATATGTATATTCTCAAATCGATAACTTTTTGTTCACCTCCTTTTTCAGATGCTCTCCAATATACCGGCACCCTCACCACCTCCAGCGGACATTCTTCCAAGCATGGCTTCATCGCCGTCATCATCATCAAGTGGTCAGAGTCCAGGTATGTTTCTTCGGGTTAAAAATAAATGCTGATTGTTTGGGAATCCGTATTTTTTGAAAGTTTAGAACCGGCATTGAAGTCTCTAACTAGCTTCAATAATCCAAAAACAACTACATGTCTTTCTTGAAACATGCCAAATGTTTGAAAGTTAGTCACGGAACAAAACTCCGGAAAAGTCTGGCGCCTTGTCAAATCCTGCAACATACAGTACCTTTATCTTCTCCATTTCTTTTATTTTTCAAACAATTTGTCGACCCCACCGTCCCCCTCAAACATTTCCTTCTTTTCTCTTCCCCCGCTATCCTAATATGTTTCCCATCGCCACCCTCCCCCGCATTCCCCTTTTTTCATTCCCATATTTATTGCGTATACATGGGATGCCGGCAGGCAGGTGTGCATTACAAAATAATTGCGTTCGCACTTTTTGTTCTGAACTTTTTCTAATGCAAATGCGTTAAAACGGCGTCTCCCATCATTGTGTGTTTCAATTGAGAGCATAGGTGAGAAGTGGGAGTGTGAATTGGGTTCGACTATTGAGATAGGCGGTCTATGGAGGGGTGTCGGGATATGAGAGGGTGGTATGTAGTTTGTATATATCGGTTTTTGTGAGAGAATCTTTTGGTGGGCTCCCGCCCCTTAAAATTATTTCGTATCGGCAGTTTTGAATAAGGGAGATACACTTGCATCGAAGTCTTAAATTTATTCACTCTTTCAAATGTCTCAGAAACAGCAAGTTTATGAAATTAAACTAGTAAGTGTGGTTTATATATATTAGGTTGATGCATAAGTTTCTTTCTTTTTTTGGGTAATTTTTGGTATGAAATTTCTAGAAGACTAATAGTTCACATAATAAGAAACATTGTTGGTTAGTACCTATAACTCATTGTGATTATACCTGCGACTTGACGTCCACCATCCGCCTAATCTCAGCCGGAGCCACGTCAAAACACTTGAGGAACCCTTTTTTGGTACCATTTTTCGTCTCTATTTTTTTCCTAGAAAATGTTGAAAAGAATGTGTGAGCTATTCAGAATTAAAACAAGCAAGAAAAGCTATTTATAAAAAGCAAAAAAAAGCATTCCAACTAAGCAACGATAGTTCAGTGCGGGTCCCTGATGAAAGGGTAGGATCAGCAATTTAGGAGTGTGCGAGTATTTTCGATATTTCTTTAACTGTAGATAGGGAAATTGGTGGAAATGTTGGTTATTGAGTAAAGTAGACATTGATGTTTCTAAATTTACTTTGTTTCCAATATTCACATCTTTTGTCCTTTTTCGCAGGAAGCCCGAAGTCAACATCATCAAAATCACTTGATTTTTGAGTTTGATGAGGCCTACTGCTCCTACCTCTAAAGCAATCTACTAGATATGTTGCACATTTTTAGATCAATGTGTGTACTATTGATTACTTACAATAAAATAGTTCAGACTTATTTGTGAGCGTTCAGAAGAGACCTAGACTCCACTCAGGTCTAGTACACAAAATTTCTCGAAAGCGCAAAAATAATAAGAAATTTATCAGCCAAGTTTTATCACTCAATTTGATGGCTTTGTCATAAACTTTTTCAAGACATAATTTTCTCATGTTATCCTCTAACTTTTACAAATAGTTTGGTACAAATGTGCTCTCAAATATTTCTGTAATTTGTTTGAACCCAGCTGAACCATGGTTTCTCGTTGCTGTCGATCGTCTTATCACAACTTTTTTGTTTTCTACATTCCGACTGAAAACTAAAATGAGATAACAAGATCAAATCTTTTTCTATAAATTGCGTTCAATTTCTTATGAAGATCTTATCATTTCGATACCAATGCGACAAAAATCAAAAAACTTTCCAAAACAGGCATTTGGTTGGCGATCAAAAAAGCCATCGTTTTCACGAGCGAACTGTCTAGGCACCAACTTGAAACATTATATGTTAGCCACTAAAGAGGTCATTAGAATGCAAAAAAATTTGGGTTGAAAAACAACCTCATCGCTTAGAGACCGGGAGCCGAAGTCACACCTTCAAAAAAGAAAGAAACTTATGCATCAACCTAATATTTCGCATTCGCTTTTGTATTTTTTTAAAATTTTGCGGCTCTAGAGTATAACCGGAAGATCTTTTCTGTCCAATCATCCTAGCCGTTAAAATATTTACTATTTAGAAATGCTGAAACTGAAAAAAGTTGATACGCCAACAATCAGTTTCTCAATCAGGGTTGAGCGGAATTCAGTCTACCGCGTTCCGTTTTGCTGACATGGAATGATCGCGAATTGATATGCCTGGTTTTGGTTCATTATATTTTCAAACGAACACCTGTGCAAAAGTAAAATGTTTCTGAAAATATTGTGTTTTGTGCTATCATACTTTTTGAGAAAATTGAATTTTTGAAAAAATGATGAAAAACGTTTTTCGCAAACTTCAAACTTTCATAACTTGCTTCAATCTAACTCAAAATGGAAGATCTAAAAAATGAAAGAAAGCTAAACTCTTCTAATTTTAGAAAACAATAACATAAAAATGCTACAAACTTTAATAATATGAGATTGGAAACGAAATAACATTTTTTCTCCAATACGTGAAAACCGTATAAAAAATTCTAACCGTAGAAATCGATTGAAAATAGTGTCATAAAGAAGCGAATGCATAAAGATGTTGAAAACACTCATAAAACCACGGGGCACTCCAAAAGCAGAAAAAATATAGAAAAAAATTTGAATTCAAAAATTTGAAAAAAAATGAAATTTGAATTTTTCTTGCAAAATATCTATGGAAGTAATGTAGTTTTGTCTCAAAATTGAATTTTTTGTATTTTCAGCTTTAAATTGGAACATAAACGAATATGATGTGAAATGTTTTGGCTGAGTTATCATAGGTTGAATAGTGAATAGCTTTTAAAAATTAACACTGGTATCATCCGGCCTCCGGCCACGACTTTCTAGAAAATGTTATAATTTTATTTAACTATTCGAGTATATCTGGTTTCTAGCTTTCAGAAAATATTTACATTTTTGCTGTACGTCACGATTGAAGACAGTTACCATGATGTTAGTGAGGTGTGGTGAGAAAAGGTAATTGCAAGGTGGCTATTCAGTATTGTGACTTGTGTTTCACTCCATATCCGAAAATTAGATGCTTACAACTAGAATTCATTTTGTTATCTAACAGAATACAACTTTGAGAGTAGGTTTTTGACAAAAATATTCTATGCTTGGTTGCGTGGAGCGTCCTCTACTTTTGATGACATAACACCAGACCACGGAATCAAACATAGATTTTTTTTGTTAAAAAAACCTATTCACAGTGTTGTACAGTGTTAGATAACAAAATTAATTTTAATATATGCATCTAATTTTTGGATATGGAGTGAAACACAAGTCACAATACTGAATAGCCACCTTGCAATTACCTTTTCTCACCAGACCTCACTAACATCATGGTAACTGTCTTCAATCGTGACGTACAGCAAAAATGCAAATATTTTTTGAAAGCTAGAAACCAGATATACTCGAATAATTAAATAAAATTATAACATTTTCTCGAAAGTCGTGGCCGGAAGCCGGATGATACCAGTGTTAATTTTTAAAAGTTATTCCCAATTCAAGCTATTATAGCTCAGCCAAAACACTTCACATTATGTTTGTTTATGTTTCAATTTAAAGCTGAAGATACAAAAAATTTAATTTTGAGACAAAACTAGATTACTTCTATAGATATTTTCACGGAAAAATTTAATTTTCAAATTTTTGAATTCAAATTTTTTTCTATATTTTTTCTGCTTTTGGAGTGCCCCGGGGTTTTATGAGTGTTTTCAACATATTTATGCATTTGCTACTTTATGACACTATTTTCAATCGATTTCTACGGTTAGAATTTTTTATACGGTTTTTACGTACTGGAGAAAAAATGTAATTTCGTTTCCAATTTTATATTATTAAAGTTTGTAGCATTTTTATGTTATTGTTTTCTAAAATTAGAAGAGTTTAGCTTTCTTTTGTTTTTTAGATCTTCCATTTTGAGTTAGATTGAAGCAAGTTATGAAAGTTTGAAGTTTGCGAAAAACGTTTTTCATCATTTTTTCAAAAATTCAATTTTCTCAAAAACTATGATAGCACAAAACACAATATTTTTAGAAACATTTTATTTTTGCATGGGTGTTCGTTTGAAAATATAATGAACCAAAACCAGGCATATCAATTCACGATCATTCCATGTGAGCCTCCCCCTTTTCTGGATCACCGGAACTTGACACATGTATCATTCCTTTTTCCATTTCGCATCATTATAGTCGATTTTTAGTCACATTCCTGAAAACCTCTCCATTATGCTTCTCCATTTCACGAAGTCATCACTTTTCCGTTTTGAAGTAGTAAATTAATATGGAATCATTGAAACAGTTAGTTTTATTTTGTTTAATAAACGTCACCTCCCCATATCCGAAGTTTCCTTATCTTCCACTCTGCTGTATGCCTCATGTGGCATTAAAAAACAATTTTTCGAGTAATTTTTTATGCGGATAGAAAATTCGTGAAATGTTCTCCGTAAGTGCTTTTCTCATGAGACACCAACTCTTCAAACTTTTTGAAAAAAAAACATATTTCTGAAACAGTATAAAAATCAAAAAATTGGAATATAATGTTTCACGTCCGGTTTATTCAAAAATGGGAATTAGTGGTGGCAGAACTTCCTCACGTCCTCTGCAATGTTAGGCCAGCGAGTGAAACTACGAATCCTGGCAGAACAATAGTAGTATTGTTATGATTGTCAATTCCTCCTATTTCCTACCTCGCTCTTTTCCGAAAACTACTGCTTCACAGATATATCATTTTTGTTGCACTAACTTTCATATCAATGAGATTTCGTCCATAATAATCTCAAATAAATCTCCTCCATCTATGACGCTCCAGACTTCTCATCCAATTACCTAGGCTCCGCCCACTTTTTGCAAGCGCCAGTATATCATCATTGACGTGAAAAGGCGGAGCCTCTTGTCCTATTATGGACTTTTTCGTCATTAAACAAAAACTGATAATAAGTATTTCATTTTTCTCCTGCCTAAACAACTAGGCTTATTTTTAGGGATTTTTTTTCATTATCCTCTTCTCCACGTCCTCAGCACATATTCTCACCGTATTGTCTTACGTAACTATTAGGATTGACTAGGAAAGTTCATTGAGGTCATTTCGAGGTCATTCTGTTGTGAACCACTAGTTTCTGTTATGCGTGTAAGTGACACCCAGACATCTGTCCTACCTTGAACGGAGCACAAATTGAATAGGTGAAGATAGGATAAGGGTTTGGACAGGGTGTTGTACAGTAGGAATGGGATATTTGTAGTCTAGAAATGTTTTATCGGTTTCAATATATTTCCTTAATGGTTTTCTTCTCATAATACTGGTATTAAGTAAAACATTTATCAAATCCTCAGGTAACAAAATGAAAGGATTCACAATCACCGACTTGTGTCCAGAGATGTTCCATCACAGTGTCTCGCCGGATGTGTCTTCCATTGATTCGTCAGGTTTGTCCTATTCCGTTTGTGGTTTATTTAAGAACAGTATATTTTCAGAAGCCTCAACTCCGATGAGCTCAGAATCGATGGAGCTGAAATCAAATGCAGTTTCACCAGGTAGGTTTTAGAGACTTTTATGGGGGTGTAAACTGATAAGTGCATCTTTCCTGCGCGAAAAATTTCAGTTCCGCCTATTTTCTGAGACACTCCATATGCAAGTGGGCGGAGCTCGCTCGGTGGCCGAACTTGGTCGAGACCATGCGAAAGTTCGGTCACCACCGATGGCAAATTTTTGTAATTTTCTCCATATTTGTAGTTAAAAATGCTCTTAATGAAAACTAAAGGAACTATTATTCAAATTTCTGATAAGAAATTTTTTGAAAATTACCAAGGTACCGTTTTTGCTGTTTTTGCCGATACACCATGCCAACTTGTTTCTCAAAACTTCGTTCATAAATACTGTAAAACGGTAAAAAGTAGGAGAAATGCCAAAAACCATGGAGGTGTTAGTTCTAGGCTCCGCCCACTTTTAAGCGTCAGTGATGAGAAAAAACGCTATGCGTTGGCATAAGGTGAAGGTGGAAGGAGTCAGAGAACCATGGAGTGGCTAGAATAAAATGGGCGGATTCAAAAATAACAGGGACACACGTTTTTTTTTTCAAAATCTAAAGTAGGAAAAAATCAGACCAGATTTTCCTACCGTTTCTAGCATTCCATTTCAGTGTCACTGTGATTATCATCTGCTTCTTGGATAAATTCCAAATCAGCCTTTCTTTCAGCTCCCAGCTCCCCAGAATCCAAGGAAACGGACCCTCTCGAAAGACCGCCGTATTCGTACAACTCACTGATTGCAATGGCCATCCAGAGCAGTCCATTCAAGCGATTGAGACTCTCGGAGATCTATTCCTACATCTCCAACAACTTCCCGTATTACCAGATGAACAAGTCACAGTGGCAGAATTCGGTTCGTCACAACTTGTCGTTGCATAAGGAGTTTCAGAAGGTTCGGACGATTGATGGGAAAGGTAAATTCTAGTTTCATAATTTTTTCCAGCTACAACTGCGATTCAAACTATTTCATAACTGAACTAACATTTCGGCAACCGTAGTATTTTTAGGTAGCTACTGGGAAATGACTGCCGCGTTGGGAACCGAGATGTATATTGGAAAAGAGTGTGGAAAGCTCCGTCGTCAGTCAGCAAAAAGCAGGAAGGTCAAGGATAACGTCCCCCAACTATTCGATCCATCTCCTCTCCTTGGATTCACAGATCCCTCTACGATCCCCCAACTCCCGAATATTCCCCTCTACTCCCAGAACCCAATGATGTATAATCTCACTCAAGCATTCCTTCAGAATCCTCATTTGATTCCATTGATCCTCCAGAATTTCCCACTCCAAAACCCTCCTAACTTTTCCGGAACTTTCCCGCCACTCTCGTTCCCGTTCCCATCAGTTCAAACTCCTTGAAGGATTTGGATCTTTTGAGTTTCCAATGTGTTATTGCATGCTTTTCACCGTTTCAATGTTGATCAATTTGTCTTATTTTTTGTCAAATAAAGTTTTGAGTAGAACTGGATGCCAAGACTCAGGATATTTCAGATGCGGACTATTTGTCAGAAACTAATAGTTTGGGTTTTCTAACCAAATAAATAAAAATTTCGAAACAGCATCAATGTTAGATTCCAAATCCGATTCTCATATGCGACGTCTATTCTTCTATTTGTCTCACAGTGTGTTTTTTTTGGAAAATTTTACTTGAAATAGCTGCGTGTCATCGAATAAAGCGCACACGAGAATACAGAAACAGCTGTTTTGAAACTGAACATTTTTTGACACCAGTAAAACCTAACTAAACCAGTCAATACTGTAAAAATTCGCAGTAGAATACGGTACCAGTTGATTCATGATCGAATTCAATAATTTCTGGGAAGAAGAACAACCTGAAATAATATATTTTCAAAATCCATACCTAGACACACAGATTTCTTCAAAACAAAAAGTGGAAAACAATCCGCGCCGAGTCCGGATTTTCCTACCGTTTCTGACATTCCATTTCAGTCTTTCTGGGATTTTTCCATGTTTCATATCTATTTCTGGTCTCAAAGTTTCCTTGTTTCATAAAAACGAATGAAACATGCGCAAACGAGAATACAGAGCTGGCTGTTTTGAAACTGATTGTGAGAAATGTCTTTGAAAACAAGAACCATGAAAACCAGCCTAAACCTGTTTCTACACAATTTATTGTACTCACGCTCCTTAAAATTTGAATGCTCTAGTTTAAAAATTGTTTGTTTCACAAAGACTGTAAAAGTTCCCAGTACGATGATGATTGGGTTTACTAATTTCTGGAAGAAAGAAGACAGCAACCTGAAGTGATAATTCTTTCAAAATCCAGACAATCTGAAACTGTGACAATTCGAATCTTGTCTGACTGAAAGTCTGTAATATGAAAATTCAAATAATCACTTTCATCTAGTTTCGGTTTCAGAATTTATTCACAGAGGTTGTAACAGACTCCCAAACATTCAATGCTAGTCCTGAAAACTGATATTTCAAAACTGAGATCATGGGAATTTTCGCTTACAAACTCTGAAAGAAATTGATCAATTTTAAAATATCTGATAATGAGCTACTCAGTTCCGAAACGTCTCGGTTTCAAAATGTCTTGAAGTCTGTCCCAGCCTTTGGATTGAAGTTTGTATACTTCTATCAGGCTACTAAATTTTGTATCATCCCCTTCCCTCCCTCCTTCTCCCCCATCACGTCTTCTGGAAACTCCTCCTCCTCTCCCCATGATCGCCTTCGGCCATACGCTATATAATAATAATTCAATTTATTGGTGGCCGGGCCATCGTCCCCTCCCTCCTCTCCCTGATTACGCCTCTCTTCTCATCAAATTACGCGAGATTTCCATCCACTGAATATCATCATTTATAAGCAGATGGCTGTCTAACTTTTTTCTACGATTACGAAGGATTTTTGGTCTGTTTTGAATATTCAGATATGCTCTTGTTCCTGCGAACGGATCAACTTCGTAATTCTGATTTCATTTTAAAAAAATGACTGAAACAGGAAAAAAAGAGAAAAACGAGAAATTTGAATCGAAAAAAGAGAAGCGTCAATGCAATTAATTGAGACTCAAATTTTTTCTTCCATTTAACATTGACCTTGTTTTTTTCCAGTTACACTTTCTCTAGAATACGGAAAATTCAATCTTCGCATCATTGCTATCATACTAAAAGGGTCTTGCTTATTTTGTGTATAACCCTGAAAGAATTTCGAATAAATATTAGGAAAAAGAGTTAAGCAGATTTTTTCATGACACATGTTGCTACAATTTTTTCTATAAATCTGTATATCATACGAAACTTGGGGGCTATGTTCAAAAATGTCATAGCGTCAACGATATTAATTTTATCTCCTAGTCACAAGTTTTTGATTTCTTGAAACACGGTCTATGTACTTTTCACTTTTGTACATTGAGTTACCCGTTCAGGAATGTTGTAAATTGTTGAGACAATATGGGTTACGGTGATAACTTATCAAAAATTTATGATATTCAAATAAAACTGCAAGTCCTACTACATTCAATACTGTTGCACTAAGCATTGAATTAATAAATGGAAAATATCGAATAAATATTGAGTTCGCCGAGAATATGTGGAAATTTTGAAACAGGATTTAATGTTTTTCATAGAACCATTGAAAATTTTCAAATTTTTTCAAATTTTTTCGAATTTTTTGAATTTTTCGCGAAAAAGTCAAATTTTCGACTATGATTCAGAATTAGAAGAAAATCTGAAAAATGGTAAAAAATGGTCACATTTTCGATGAAAAATTGAAAAAATTTCGAAAAAAAATTAGGAAAAAGAGGGTCATTTTTTGAAGCCGGGGCCTTCGGGCTGGGCCGGGCCTTGAAAAATTTCTACCGGCCCGGCCCGGGCCTTGACAACTATGCTGAAAACAGTATTGATCGTTGTCCAATTCCCGAACTTAGCAACATGAAAAAATGAACTACCGACTGAAAGATATGTAGCCGTTTTGTGTTTTAGGCCGTCTCTTTGATACTCCTAAACACTCAACTTGTCTTTTGAAATGGCATTTTTCCAACTTTCTCTGTTTTATTAAGTTTATGTGACAGGCTCAGGAAGAAAAAAAAAACAATATTTCGTCTGTTGACTGTGGACACTGCTCTTTAATGTTTCAAGTGTATTGTTACTTGAAATCCACAAATTGATTTTGATTCTGGACATCTTATTAAATCCGACTTTTTTAAAAACTGCGAGGCTGTTCTGCCAGTTATAAATGTCGATTCCCAACACCTTCTAAAACAACTATCGCAATTTTATCTGAATTATAAGAAACTGAAAATATTGTTGAGAGTATTATACATCATCATCAGAGCTTCGATATACGTAACATATTGAAAAAATTCATAAAGATCTTAACTTCTAGATAAAACAGTTGAAATATCTCAAGTATCCATTTCCCAAATATCCAAAAGTCCTCCTCCTCCTCCTAAAATCAACCTCTTCAATTTGTTCTCTCTATCTAACTCTCTCTCTCTTTTACACTTGAAAATGTCGCCGTCAAATGCCAAAAGAAGCCTCTCCACACAAGAATTTTTGCATATGCTCTTTCCATCTCTTCTACTTTTTCCCCTTTTCATTCTTCTTCTTGTTCACATCTCGAAATGTGTCACACATCCGTTATGTTTCGGTCCCCGCGTCGTAAAACTTTTTTTGTTTCTTGTGCTGATAAAAATGTGAAAGATGAGGAAGAACACTTGGTCAACGTGAAAACTTTTTTCCGTTGGGAATTCGAATGAAGGACACCAGACGAGAGAGATGGAAGAGGGGGGAGGACCACGAACTATCTCTCGAATTCCTTTCATTTTGTCTTTGATCAACACTCATTTTCTTTAGTCCTTTTCTCTTTCCGGGTCCTAATTGTTTCCATTTTTGGAACCACAACTAGTCAAGTCTGCTCAATGAACTTTTATAAAAGTCGGAAAATGGTTTTCTCGTTTCTGTGAATGCTTCACGTCAGGAAGATGTGAAATCAGAATCTGGAAATTCCAGCCACACATCAGAACGTTTTGAAACGGTGAAAATATTTTTCTCCCTAAAAAAGTATCGGTTTCACTTGCAGTTTTTGGAGTTTTCAAAGCAATTCAACATGAAGAAAACGCGTAGTAAAAAATGTGTTTTTAATTTTTTCTTGGCTACACATTCTTGGACTTCTAGAAACATGTATTTTTAAAAAACCGAGACCTCTTAAATCTTAGCAAACAGTACTATAAATATATCTTGATTCAATTCCCTTGTACATACATATGAAACCGCCCGACTCATGCTGACCCGCATCAAATTTTCTCGGTTTCAATGAAGCTGCATTTGGAACGCCCAGAATCATAATTCAATTTTAGAAGCTTGGACAAACATCTGAAATCAGACACCAAGATGTCAGCTTTCGAGTTATTTGAGTAACCAAGAACACAAGCTCAGAGTTATGTTTTATCATTTTACTCACTTTCAAGATTATGTGAAAAAGTGTAAAACTATAATTTAACATCTCTGTTTCTATGGTGCTGAAGAAAATAGGTAGAAAAATTGAGAATCAGAATGATATCAGCTATTCAGTGTCAATTTTTTACTTTTTCTCTTGTGAGAGTTTTTTAGTGGAGTTCTGTTTCAGAACGTTTAAAACTGTGGGTAAAGGTTGTAAAGAAGTTACATTTGTAATTGACATTTCAGAATCTTTTGTATTAACTTTTTTCATAAGCCAGCTAAAAAATAATATTTGCAAACTTTGAATTCGTTGACAATACACACGATACACTGTCAAAATTTCAACATTCTTTCTATCTCGACTTTTCAAGTTTTCAAGTTGAACAACAACGTTTTTTACACCATTTCGAGAATTATCGGTTTCAAAGTGTCTAGTTTTGAAACATCTCGAAGGCAAGTCCAGTATCTGCCGTGCTACAATTTCCAATGATCTCAGAACTTAAAATTTCGATTTTTTCTGTTTTGAAAAGCGAAGAATTTTGATTTACCATCCTCTTCTTTATTCAGATCCAGATATATATTTTTTCTTTAAGAATCTGATCATAAATCGAGATTCACACGGTTTCCCCTATCTAGCTGTTAAAGTAGTTTCTGATGTTCTTTGTATTGTGAGTTTTCTTAGTAATGTGCTGTTTCAGATAAATGATATAAAGTGTAGCATTATATTATTTCTTTGTTGAGATGATTTTTTTACAACATTCTGCAGTTTCGAAATTTTTACTAAGGTTGTCGTAATTTTAGATGCTATTGCTACTTCTTTCAGTTGTTGGAATTTTCGTTTTAGAAATGTTTAAGAAATGACAAACTCCTTCCACATATAACGCATTCTCTGTAAGACTCGAGCAACGTGTGCCCTAGGGCAAGATTTTTATAAAAACAGATACTATTAGTCATTAGTAACCTATATGCAGAAATTTGAGCTCGGGCTCCGGGTTACGGTAGTACTGTAGGTGCTCAAAGAGCAAAAAAATTATTTTTTTGTTTTTCACCGTAGAACGCTGTAATTTTTGGAATGAATTGAGTATCATTAGTGTAGTATTTTCTCAAAATTTTAAAACATGAAAATAATTTTTGACCAAGATATAACAAAATTGGTCCATTTTTTCTGACATTTTGGGAAAAACTGTAATTTTTATGGAACAAATAGGTAATACCTTTTTACCAAACTATGTTTACATGAGACAACAATGTTTTAGCTTTATTTTAAAAATAAAAAATTTCAAAAAATCCTATACTGTTTTTTGAAAAATCTAGATATCTGAAACTGAAAAAAACTTTTTTTGAGATAACTCAAAAATTGTTTCAGAATCAAACTGTTCATCCTTTTTTAAATGTTTTTTGTACTGACACTTTATTTCCAACTCTTCAACATCATTGAGAAAAATGAACTTCTATGTATGAATTTTCGCCAAATTTTCCACTTTTTTCAAAAGTTGATTTTTGAAATATTAATAATGAATACCTTTTTACCACACTAGTTTTACATTACACATCAACACTTTAACTTCATTTTGAAATTAAAATTTCAGAAAAAAAACGATACATATTGTCTGAAAAATTTTGATGTCTGAAACTGAAAAAAAATTTTTTGAGATAACTTTAAAATTCTTTAAGAATCGAATTCTCCGCTAAATTTGGAGCATTTTTTGTATTGACCTTTTATTTCTAATTGTTTCTCATCATTATAAAAAATCCAATTTTCTTTCAATTCAACCATTTTAAGAACATAGTCAGTTTCAGGCTCAAATTTGACGTATCACGTGGTTACGCAGTTATTTATCTCTCTAAATAGATTTTGTAGTTCATAAGTATTCTAATCCATGTTTAATTAATAGGATTTATGTTCAAAGTTTTTTAGCAACAATAAGCATTCACTACCAAAAAATTTTCAGCAACATTTTTTGTGAAAACTAGAAATAGTTTCTTGTCAATAAAGAAAAGATCTTAACAGTAATAACTTGAACAAACTATTTAGAGAGATAAATAACTGCGTAACCACGTGATACGTCAAATTTGAGCCTGAAACTGACTATGTTCTTAAAATGGTTGAATTGAAAGAAAATTGGATTTTTTATAATGATGAGAAACAATTAGAAATAAAAGGTCAATACAAAAAATGCTCCAAATTTAGCGGAGAATTCGATTCTAAAAGAATTTTAAAGTTATCTCAAAAAAAATTTTTTTCAGTTTCAGACATCAAAATTTTTCAGACAATATGTATCGATTTTTTTCTGAAATTTTAATTTCAAAATGAAGTTAAAGTGTTGATGTGTAATGTAAAACTAGTGTGGTAAAAAGGTATTCATTATTAATATTTCAAAAATCAACTTTTGAAAAAAGTGGAAAACTTGGCGAAAATTCATACATAGAAGTTCATTTTTCTCAATGATGTTGAAGAGTTGGAAATAAAGTGTCAGTACAAAAAACATTTAAAAAAGGATGAACAGTTTGATTCTGAAACAATTTTTGAGTTATCTCAAAAAAAGTTTTTTTCAGTTTCAGATATCTAGATTTTTCAAAAAACAGTATAGGATTTTTTGAAATTTTTTATTTTTAAAATAAAGCTAAAACATTGTTGTCTCATGTAAACATAGTTTGGTAAAAAGGTATTACCTATTTGTTCCATAAAAATTACAGTTTTTCCCAAAATGTCAGAAAAAATGGACCAATTTTGTTATATCTTGGTCAAAAATTATTTTCATGTTTTAAAATTTTGAGAAAATACTACACTAATGATACTCAATTCATTCCAAAAATTACAGCGTTCTACGGTGAAAAACAAAAAAATAATTTTTTTGCTCTTTGAGCACCTACAGTACTACCGTAACCCGGAGCCCGAGCTCAAATTTCTGCATATAGGTTACTAATGACTAATAGTATATTTGACTGCAATATCTAAGCTGTACCATGCATACAGGCCCTAGGCCCACACCCTTTGGTGCCATGCTCGAGTCTTACAGAGAATGCGTTATATGATTCAGTGAAATCATACTATTGAAACCAAATTTTCCAAAACTTTAAAATTAATTCGTCATTTTTCAACCACCTCTACCAAATTGTTTCCAGAACGTTTCTCTCCATTACTTCTCACTTCTCCTTCTTCCCCTTTTTCCTTCTCCAATTTCCTTCTTTCTGTCTACCGCTTAATTCCAAAAGACTACAAGAACGAGGGAGGAGACCACCATGTTTTTGCTTCGTTTCCATCGTCCAATTTGTCGAATTTTCGCAACTCGAAACACTATTTCTTTCTTCTTCTCTCTCTAAACGGACGGAGTAAAAAAGAAGACAAGTAAGTCTTGTCAACCTCTTCGTTTTTCTTCACTTTTCAATCTGTGTACAACATACTTTCAAGCTGGAACTATTCTTCTCGTTTTCAGTTAATTTCTTGTTTCAGTTATAGTTTATCCGTTCAATTTTTCTCAGTTATTATTTCACTCCTCGACAATTTTTTCATTCGGACTCACCAGAATGCTGGAATCGAAACCAATGAGATTGACATTTCAGGTATCCTTCCGGTGTAACGGGATCTTTTTTATTTGGCAATATGATATCCGAATTGTGATTCTTCTTCTGAAGCAAGCACGCCATCCGGCACCGAAGACATCCAAGGTGAGATTTTTTAATTTTTGAAAGTATTAAATTTTAAATTGATTGGTTTTAAAACTGAAAATGATGTAATCTTCAAATTTATGTAATCTTCCTATTCATGTTTTTAGTATTGTGTGCTTGGACATTTAAAAAGTAGGTAATCTTATTTCAATTAGCATCGACTTGAATTTGTGTCATAAATTTTCCTTTCATTTTTTTAAAAGTCCATATTGAAAACTGATTCAAGATTAGCGTAAATGTATTCATAATTTGGGCAGACAATTGGCATGCATCTCGTACCTGAAAATGTGGCTTGTTAGGTAAACATAATGAAACTAGGTGGATGATACCAAACCTGATTTCTTAGATTCGTTTTTAGCGACTACTAAAAACACTAGACCTTCTTTATCTGGTTTGTCCAGTAGGAACCTTATCTGAGTCGCACATACATCTTCTTAATTAATGTCCCTTCTAGTAACTGTTATGTTTTTAATAAAAGATCTTTCGGCGGCGCAGAGAAAGGATGTGTCTTGGCGCTGCCCACTTTTGCAATTTGCCGCTGTTAAATTTCATGTTTAATCTTTTTTGCATAATTAATGACAAATTTCTGTCGATTTGATCAAAACCGACTATTTTTCTGCAAAATCCAGCTCGAAATTACATGAAAAAATGGCACGCCGCAGAGTTGCCAAACGCCTATTCAATCTGATCCTCAGATGAGATTCTATTGAAAACATAATAACCTGTTCAAAGTCTCTAGATCATGATCTGAAATGCGCGGAAGTCTTCCGTGTTTTGCGATTCTGAAAGTTTTCTTCCGTGCATATCAGATCATGATCCCGTCTGTTTGGGCGCCTTTTTATGTCAATTAGTTTTTTTGTGTCTTCGCTATGTTAATTCCGTTTGGAAATCTTGAACTCTATTCGGCGAATTCTTGCCGTTACACAAACTAATTTTGATGGCGACATCTATTTTTTCATACTCACTCCAGTTTATCGAGATCAGTGAATCTCTAAATAACAAGAATAATGCTACTGGATGACACTTGAAAGTATAAGTAGTTTCGGAAATCCATACTGTTCCAGCATTGTTTTTTAAAGAACAGTGCTGCATCAAATTAATATTGAAATTTTACTCGAATGAATACCTTCCATAATGTACTTCCTCTCCCACTCTGCTTACTAGTCTTCGTTAGTGCAGTTGCAGAAACCATGCTATTCTTGTTTCCATTCGGTCTGACGATGTTTTCAGAATAAGTTGCACTATAGTGAAAAATTTTGGGCATCATTATTCTGTTCAAGCTATCTTCAACTCAATTAATTGTTGTCCTCTGAGGAGGAAAAAGTTAGTTTTGAGATATTTTTTTCTCGAAATGGGGGGGGGGGGGGAGGTGAAATGTGATGAACAATAAAGTTTGTATATTAACAATCGGTGGATCAGGATAATAACATGAATACCATTTATTTATTTTTTCATACTAATGAAACAGCAAATCTATGGTTCTCATATCTTTTCGATAGAAATCCTTCGCATTTTCAGATGTTCAAAAAAACTATGTTGTAAAAAGTTGAGGCATTTTGTCGGCTCAAAACCGACCAAAAAAGAAAAAAAAAGGGAAAATGCATGAAATTTGTGAGTTTTTATTGTTTTGCAACATGTCCGTTCTTTTTCTTCTTTTTTTCTTCTCTATTCTCCGGGACGTCTTCTCATAATATGCCCCGAGGCGGTCCGGGTGAAAATATCTGAAATAGGAGAGGCGGCGTGAAAAAAGTTTTTGTTTAGTGGGGGGACCACCCACCAAAACACATAGTTTTGATATAACTTCTGAAATTTCTCAGTTCCCTTCGGACTTCTTTCAAGAATCTACATTCCTTTCTTTTCTTTGCAAAGAATACTCAAATAAAATCAAATAGTAGGAGGTCATGAGTAAACGAAAAAAAGAAGAAAAAACCGAAAATGAGATTTCCTGAAATTTCTCACTTTGTTGACATTGTTTCGATTTCATGTCTTATTCCCAGAAGTCACATGTATCCTATGATTTCTCTCCCTTATTTTATTATAGGGTTACTGTAGGTATCTCGATGGAGTTTGACCTTTTTCGAATTAGAGTTACAGTTTCAAGATTTTCATTTTTTAAATAGGGATTTGTTGGAATCAATCGATGGAGGAATCTAAAATCAGAAAATTTCACTATTTTTGTCTCTTTTGTTTCTAAAATAAACAAATTATTCCAGATAATGTTCTTGGACCTATATAATGCGGCTTTTATCTCACGTCTAGACTTATGAATTTAGTGAAACATGCTATAAAGTTTATAGCTGAGAACACAGGAAACCTGGAATGGTGGTAGGTGACGTTCTCGCTTACCAAGACACTGAATATTCGGTCATCTTTCAGACCACGCCCATCGACCAGATGAGGTTTTGCATTCCCACGCGTAATCATAGATTTTAATTCCCCTGAAGCAACTATCCACCAAACAACGATTCAATTCTATTCGAATTTAGAGCTCCAAAATCGATTGTTACTTGTAACAACTTTTCTGAAACAGAAAAATTACATATATTGTCCAAGCTCGAGTTATACTTGAACATTTTACTGTTTCCCGCCTCGTGTATCCTATTCTTGCCCATCGTTAAGTATTAGGGTTGACAGTCGGTCTACAAAAAAATTTTCGTTATGTAAATGTCATTGAAACCATTCACAATTTTTTCACCTATTCCTGCGCGTATTGGTTTCAAAATACGCCACAATCTTTCAAATGTCGTCATTTTGTTTGTTGTTGTTTTGATCACTACTCTACCCATTCATGCACTAATGTTCCCCGTTCTTTTGACAACTCAAACTCTTTCTTGTCTCCGGAAAGATGAAGCTTACCGTGTCCTTCTCTATCCAGGAAAAAAACAAGTAAAAAAGAAAAAAACCTTAGAGACGTTGTATTTTAATCTAGTTAATGTTCGAACAGACAATGCAACGTCAATGTCCTTTTTTGACTCTGTAATACCATATCCGGGCGAAATTGAACAAAGCTACTGAATATCGGAAAAAGACAATAGAGAGATACCGAGCATATTTATTAAAAACCCTTTCCTTGTTTGATAATAGGTTACTGTAGGTTTTTAGCTTTCTCGAAATTTAATGTTTCAAGAGTTTTATCTTTAGTTTAAAAAAGTAATGATAACATCAACATTGATCGGTGCTATATTCAAAGTAGAACCTTTTTGAAATTAAGTGGCAGTGTACACTTTTCGCCTTATCATGAAATATTCTGACTATTTCAAAAAAGTCATAAGCGTAATCACCAATTTTATCATTAGTCGTTTGGTCTATTTTCGTCTGAAAAGTTTTTTCCCTTCGAAAAAAGTTGTCAATATTTCCAACTACCTTTTTTTCACAGGCTCATGAGATTTCGATTCATGCTACAACTATGATCTTACTATTAAAAAAATTTACTTTTTCAGCTTGGTTACAAAAATCTTATTAAGTTGACAGAACAATTTCATTGATTACCTGAACCTTCATATCAATTTCACTTTGGATGCAATTTTAGCACAGTTTCATTAAATTGTATCCAATGTTTCAAAAGATCTTGAAATGTAGATCCCTTTTAGGATCACCTAATATCATTATCAATATTTCGTCATTATCAATATTTCGATGCTCATTATCAATATTTCGATGCTCATTATCAATATTTCGATGCTCATTATCAATATTTCGATGCTTTATCAATATTTCGATGCATTATCAATATTTCGATGCTCATTATCAATATTTCGATGCTCATTATCAATATTTCGATGCTGAAACACGGCCCCCCTAGCCTTAAAAGGGCTCTCACGGATTCTGATATTATCGACGGTTATGTTGCCTACGAAGACTACAGGAAGCTTTACGATCATGTCGTGAAACTGACCCACCAAATCAATGAACTTCAATCTAGCCTGATGGAATCCGCGTCCGCCAAAGTCAGCGAAAGGCTGACCGACACTTGTCCTATCCTTCCAGACCCATTTCCCATCGGACAGCCGGTTAGTTTAATTGTTCGCGACGATGTCTTCACTGATCCCTCCACGAATACCAAATCCTACGCTAACGCTGCTTTGAATGGTTTGGCTAAGCCTATCGATACACTTTCTATTGCTAAAGAGGCCGCTAAAATCATGGACAAGGCCACCCGGGCCGTTGTCGAGAGGATGCCAGATAATAAAGAAGACCCTGATCAAGAGAAGTTAGACCTGGTTTTTTTCACAAAATTCAGTACCACTCACGGACTCCCGGTGCCTTCCGAAGCACATCGTCACTTTTCTAAGACCGCCTGTCGTCCACTGAAACTCCAGTTCGCTAACAACTCCGAGCGTGACAAATTTCTCCATGGTTTCTACAAAGTTAAAAACTCCGACCCGTCTCTCTCGTCTATCCATAACCGCCCACGAGCTCGGAGGGATCTCACTAAGGAGGAGCTGAAAAGACTTTACGAATCGAGAAAGTTCGTATACGACAACAATCTGAAGGAAAAGTCTTCCAAGTATATCATGGTGGATATCGACTACAAGCTGAACCGTAACCCTCGCCCTTTTATCTAGATGCCTGGTATCCTCCTTCTTCCCTTCTCTCTTCTCACAAGTTAGTTCCTTCATTTTCTTCTTCCATCTCTCCTTCTCACTCTTATCTGACTCCATCTTCCCCAATCATCCAATCCAGACAGTCTGACATAAGCCTAGATGTTCTACTTTCCAATGTTCGCGGTGTCGCTTCCTTGTCTAAAATTTGCCTTATCATCGACTTCTTCCGATCTTCCAACCACCACCTCTTAGCATTAACCGAAACCTTTCTTGATCAAACTGTATCATCTTCTCTCTTTACCTTTCCTGATATCAACATCGTTAGGTTTGACCGCGATCCCTCCCTTCATCATAAGTCTAGAGGAGGCGGAGTCGCAATTTTATCCAAAAGTAGTATCACAGTCTCTCCAATTGAAATTAATTCAGCAGTCCACTATCCTCTCCACAAGTCTGAAATTCTTTCCTGCAAGATTGCACCAGCCGCTGCTTCTTCTTCCAACTTCGCTCCATTTACTATATGCCTAGTTTATAGACCACCCGATTCACGCACCCTTGAGTCGGAAGCTCTCTTTAATCACCTGAATACTTTCCTCCCTCTCAAATCTTGCCTCCTAATCGGGGATTTCAATTTTCCCGAAATAGTCTGGTCTCATAAATCTCATGCTCCTCACAACTTTCAGAGCTTTCTAGATTCCCGTGGGTTTGCTCAGCTCACAAACTTTCCTACTAGAATTGGCCCTACTTCTTCCAACATTCTCGACCTCATCATCACATCCAACGATTTTCCCATCTATAAATTAGAATGTAGTCCACCTCTTCTCAATTCAGATCATCTCAGCGTTCATTGTGTATTCGGACCTCCCATTACAAACTCTAATACATCCAGACCTCCACCCGTTTGTCGCAATCGCCTTGACTACCGTAAATGCGATTTCAAAGCCTTAAACTCTTCACTGGCTTCTACTGACTGGGATCTTCTACTCAGCACCCTCCCCTCAGCATCTGACAAATATGATAAATTTATCTCAATCCTTTCTAATCTAATTTCCTCCCACACCCCCTTCATGTCTCCTGTCAAAACCCGCGGTCCTTCTAACCTTGCCAGGCAGCTCAAACGGGTACGCTCCTCATATTCTAAAGCTCTCAAACTACCCACTCCTCCCCCTGCTTTAATCCGTAAATTCCAAGCCCGAATCAAAAACATTCAGCATAGTATCAAACGTAAATTTTACCGCCGCGAAAATCATATCCTCGCCGCCCCCCACAGTAGGTCATCCCGTGCCTTGATAAACACACGGGTTAAAGGCAGGTCTGCAATCCCACATCTTTCCGTAGGCAACGAACTTATTACTTCAGATTCCGCTAAAGCTTCTATTTTCTCTTCTGAATTTCTGTCAAATTATAATTCCACCGTGCCTTCCTCTCCATCCTTTCCCATCATCAATCCGTCATCTTCCCCTCATGCACTCCCACCCATAGACCTTTTCCCCCCATGGGTTATTGAGCAAGCTATCACCAAGATTCCCTCCAAATGTGGTTTCTCAGTTCATTTAGCCAACTACTACGTTATCAAACAATGCGCCACTACTCTTGCCTTACCCCTTTCCATAATATTTTCTGAGTCATTTAAATCTTCAATTGTCCCCAAAGCCTGGTTGCACGCCACTATTATACCCGTCTTCAAGAAAGGTAATCCCTCCGCACCTCAAAATTACCGTCCCATAAGTCTAACAGATCCCTTTGCACGCCTTTTTGAAAGAATAATCTGCCGTCAAATCAGATTGGACGTAGGTCACCAGTTTAGCGTTCACCAGCACGGGTTCCTTCCTCGTCGTTCTTGCCCCAGTTCTCTTGTTTACTCCACGTCCAACTACAAAAGGATTCTTAAAGATCACCAGACTGTTGACGTAGTTTTTTTCGATTTTTGGAAAGCATTTGACAAGGTAAACCACACTCTCTTACTCAAGAAACTTTACAGTTTTGGTATCCCCACCCAATACGTTTCCTGGTTCAAATCTTTCCTGAAGGATCGTACTTTCTCCGTCATGGTTAATGGTTCTTTGAATAGTAAAGTTTCCCCCATACCCTCTGGAGTTCCACAAGGTACAGTAGCCGGCCCTCTCCTCTTTCTAGTTTTTTTAAACGATCTCCTGCTTTCTCTTCCTCCCAGCTTACACTTTGCAGCTTTTGCGGATGATATCAAGCTCTACTCTCACGACCCTATTCTTTTGCAAACCGGTATCGATACTGTATCCAAATGGGCCTCCTCCAACTCTCTCCCTCTTGCTCATACTAAAACTACTCTTCTACGGCTCGGTTCCAAAAACCCGGGTCATCTTTATAACATAGACTCCATCCCCATCACCGAATCTTCAGCAGTACGGGATTTAGGATTGTTAACAGATTCACACTTGAAATTTGATAGCCATATCGCCAAATCTTCTTCATTAGCTATCCTACGCTGCAGCCAACTACTCAAGTCATTTCGATCTCGATCCCTTCCTCTGTACAAACACTTATTCAACACCTATGTCCTTCCAGTTCTTGAATATTGCTCTTCTGTTTACTCTCCGTCTCCCTCTAGCATCCTCTCTCATAAACTTGAAAAACCTCTTCGTTCGTTTACCAGAAAAGTTCTTCAGAGGTGTAACATACACTATACCTCCTATCTAAATCGTCTCGAGATTCTTGACTTATACTCCCTCCGTCACCGTCGTCTCAAATCACAATTAATTCTACTTTATAAAATCATTTGCGGCGCTACTTTTTTTCCCTGAAATCCAGGCATATGTCAGACTGTCCAACTCTAACAGACGCCCCATGACACTCATTTGTATTAGGCCCCAAGTTAATGACTTTTTCTCTTCCACAGTCCCCATCTGGAATTCCATCACATCTAATTGCCCCAAATTTCTCCCACCCGGTAAATTCATCTCCCTTCTTGAACAATCCATTAATCGGTTATAATTATGAGCTTTTTCACCTCCAATATGTTATATCGCCCCCCACTCGCCCCATTCCATTTTAACTGTCAGTCATATTAATTTATTCTTTTTGAAATTCTCACCACCAATACATCCACAATATTCGGTTTTAAATTTATCTTTCCCCAACCCTATCTTGCCATTATGATCCTCTATTTATACATTGTTCCCCCACCCCTACCTGGTCTTTCGCCTCGTGAGGGGCTTGATCAGGTCTCAAGTGTTAACTACTGATTTTTTTCTTTGTGTCAATAAATTAAATTAAATATGATTTTGCCATTCACGTTTTTTGTAGCAGTTCAGTGACAAAAACCTCATACTTGTCAAATCACGGGCCGGCCCGCGGGCCGGGCCGGGCCGGGCCGGGCTCGCTGAAAATTTCAGGGCCCGGGCCGGCCCGCAGGGCCCGCAGCAAAAAATTATTTTTGAAAAATAGAATTGAAAGTCTTGGAAATTAAATTTTTTCTTCGGTTTACACTAAAAAGAGGTCGGGGGATTCGATAAGACTACTTTCAGAAGCCTCCAGCAAGTTCTTGATCCTGATTCTGATCATCGGCTGATTTTTTTTTCAATATTTTGACGGGCCGAACGGGCCGGGCCGGGCCGGGCCGGAAGATATTTTTAGCGGGCCCGGCCCGTGACAAGTATGAAAAACCTAAATGAGCTGCTGATAGCTTCTCTCATACTCCCAATTTTTAATTTTCCAAAAGTTACAGATCATTGAATACACCTATTATTTTTTCAATACTGTTTTGGTAAACTTCCATTATCAACTCTACTGTTCAGAGCACATGAAAGAAAAATTAAAGAATATTCTCCTGTATCGAATTAATGTTAAATTAGGAGAAATGAAACCGAAAATAATGGCTTATTTGTTCTTGTTGTTTCCCATGTCATTATGGTTTTTCGACATAGTTCCGCTGAACTGAAATGGTTTTAAACAGACTTGTGCAGGGCCGGAATAAAAATTGTTTTAGGTTCGGTCCGGAAAGGTCCGCACCCGGCCCACTCGACCCGGTCCTGCCCGTTTTGAACCAAAATTTAAATGTTTTGACATCTTGTTTTTAAGTCTTGTCCACGACAAAAAATGAGCCGCCCCGATTTTTGAAAAGTCTGGTTTTAAACAATGACAACAAAAATGGAGCACTTTTCAAGGGCTTTCCTATCAAGGGCAGAATATATAGAAAATCAAAAAAATTGTCTGTTTAATGACTCCTACTTCATACCTTCAATAAAATAATTGAACAGTAAATAGATGTTGGGAATCACTTAACCTCATGGGTTGGGATTGCGCTTCAATGACTAAGACCCGCACACAAAAACGAACTAAAATTGAATCTGGGTGATTGACAATGATTATATGTCCCAGCCGTCCTCATTATTGAGAATATCTCGTTGTGATGAGCATTGCAGCATCGCTCAAAAAACTTTCAAACCTATGGAAAGATGGGGTTCAACTTCTCTTCACTGTTTAAAATCAGTCGATAACAAAAATTACGCTTCCTCGAAACAGTGAAAAACTTTCATTTTTCTCAATATTCCACTTCGTTCATACTCCACACCGGTGCAAAGCACCTACCACTCCCATATCTTGAACCTTGTCCCCCATGTGCACCCAAGTAATGTTCCGTGCAAATTTGAACTTTCTCCTCCTTCTCCTCCTTCTGTTCCTCCCCGATTATTCTTTTTTCGTCTCTTTCCAAAATCTATAACTTCTTCTCTCCTCCTCAACTCCTCAAACTTCTTCAAATCTCTCTTCGTCACCAAATCAAGAATAGAAGTCAATGAAGTCAGTCTCCCGCCGCCCGTCTTCTTCTTCTATCCGTAACTCAATTCAGTCCCGTCGCCTCACTTCCATGACCTTCCTCTCCACTCCTCCTCCTCCTTCTTCTTCATTTTGTCACTGTTTATTCGTTCTACGCCTTCTTCTACTTCTGAAAAAGTGAACAACGTCTTCTCCGTTTCCATTACTTTTTTTTGAGAATCTGATTCTGAAAAAAGAAAAGAAAGGGTGTCGCTTCTGAGAGGATTCGTGTGACGCAAGGGGAAGGAAGGTGACACATCATGCCACGATGGGTAAGAGTGTGTTCTCAATAACAATTTGAACTTATTTTGAGAATTTGGGTAGGGCCTCCACCGTGGAGGGAAAATTTATATGTTTCAAAGAGTTTTTATGGATTCAAGTTACATTTTTAATTCATTGAGACAACATTGTTTTTAACTCTGACCTACCGAAATTTAATTTTATTTATTTATTTCATCGAAGGGTGGATGCCACTTCTGCAAAATCACCTTGAAATCACCTTGAAATTCACTTTTTAATTCTTTTCATTGTTTCAAAAAAATTTAGTAGAGCGAGGTTATAAGAAAAAGGTTACTCACAAGTAGTTATCACTATTCAGCCCGAAATATTCCAGTTTCATGAATCAAAAATTAATCAGAAATCATGATAAATGATATTCGATTCATGTATCCAGTATTTATTGCACCCAAAATCTAAAAATGTTCAAAATTCTCGACATGGATTATAAACAAAACCTTTAAAAATTCATTGATTTCATGTTTCACGATAACTGTAATTTTTCTTTCGCACAAGCCGTATATTGAATAAGATGTATTCATTTTGGATGCCCATTGAAACTATGATTATTATAAAGACGAACCCAGTTCAGAGATGCATCCCAAAATGAGAATGTGTTAAACTTATCAAAACTATAAGAAACCGAGAAATTCACAACAATCCTCACTCCCCCGTCACCTCAACTAACTTCAAATTTTCAGATGAGTCATCCCGGTTGGGTGATGGTTTCATTCCTCACCGAACTACTATCTCAATCATCGAAAGGAATCGCTCAATCACTGGATAATTGTGCAAATGATACGGAAATCATCAATGCGTTACTCAAAGATAGTTATAATAAGGTGAGCAACGTGAGAATTATCAAAAACAAAATCAGCATCGAAACGAAGTTTTTTTTCAATATTTGAAGAATGTGAAACTGAAAATAATAAAACATTTCCAGCACTACATACCATCGCATCCAACACATGTCCGAGTCGATATGTGGGTTCAAGAAGTGACATCTGTTTCAGAACTTACACAAGACTTCGAAATCGGTTTGTTGTTATTAGCGCGCCATCAGCTGTTACATTACCTTATTTAAGATCTGTACATCAACGAATTCTGGGAGGATCCTGCATTAGTATACGAAGATATGAATCCATGTAAACGGAATATCTCATTTGATGATAAGGTTCTGCAGAGGTTATGGATACCCAACACTTGTTTTATCAATTCCAAAAATGCAGCTATTCATGAATCACCGTTTCGGTGAGTTAGTTTTGAAAAAAAGAAACGATCGTCATATTGAAGTAGAGAGAATCCGAACATCATAAACCACATGTTTGAAACAGTAAAATAGTTTTCATTTCAGACATTCCACAAATTTTCATTACCTAGTTTATTATATAATATAAAACTTTCCAGAAACGTCTTCCTAATGGTATTCTCAAATGGAACACTTTGGACGAATTATCGAATGAAACTAACTGGACCATGTGATATGAAACTGAAGCGATTTCCATTTGACAAGCAGAAATGTTATCTCACTTTTGAGTCGTACGTTTTTGTATCGAGTCAAAATCCACTAACATGATTAAAATTTAGAGATAGCTGATATGAAACAGTAGTTTGTTTTGATATTTATAAAATTCAAAATAAGCTTTTGTTTCTTATCTAAAAATCGAGGAATATTACCATACTGTCATAAAATAACTGATATGAAACTGTAGAAAACATTTCAGATTCAATTACAACACCGGAGAAGTGAGAATGTCGTGGAACCAGCCATATCCTGTTATTCTACTCAAAAGAATTGATCTACCCGATTTCAAATTGGTCAATTTCAGTGTGATTGCAGTAGAGCAGGTTTGTAAAATCGTCTGTTGTATTAGTATTCGGGAATACTCTATTTAGAAATAATGAGAACTAGAAACAGACAAATTAGGTATATTTATGCAAGACATGAGACATGCATTATCACTGAACTACTAGTGGGCCGTGAGTATCTTTAATTTCAGATGTACCCTGCCGGGTGGTGGGATGAGTTGACTGTCGCTTTTGTGTTCCAACGAAGATACGGGTGGTATGTTCTACAAGGGTAAATAGTCTTGTTTTCCTGGTTTTTCCAAAGAATTCGAAATTTCAGATACATACCAACTATGGTCACAATTGTCATCTCTTGGATTTCATTCTATTTGGGACCGAGGTGAGTACATTTGAATGTGATTGGACCTATCTATCAGGGTTGTGCAATATTTGAAACATGACTCAACTATAATTGAGCAATCCAACTTAAGACAAAATCGTGTTTCCATGTATTTCTTATCTGAATTTTGTTCTTTAAACTCTAATTATTAAAATTTTGAAAACCCAATTGATATATGTAACATCTCTGCTTCTGTTGCTTCTAGAGTGTCGCCTCGCGAGACGAAACTCGCAAAATTCCCGATTTCCCGGTTTCGGCTCGACTCGGTTCGTCCCGGTTCGTCTCGCACTCTGTCTCGGTTTGGTTCGGTTCGTCTCGGTTCGGTTTGTCTTGCATTCGGTTCGTCTCGATTCGCAAAAAGTTCGGAAAGTTAATTTCCCGCAAATTACTCGCAAAGTTCACAAGACAAAGTGAACTATTCTCGTATTTCACGCGTTGATCATTTCTACCGTTAATTTTCTGAAAATAAAAATTTGGTAATTAAAGTCTTGAACTTTTCCAAAATAATAAAATAAATTTCAGAAAAAATAAATGGAAATGAGATTAGAAAAAGTTCACGACTTTAATTACCAAATTTTTATTTTCAGAAAATTAACGGTAGAAATGATCAACGCGTGAAATACGAGAATAGTTCACTTTGTCTTGTGAACTTTGCGAGTAATTTGCGGGAAATGAACTTTCCGAACTTTTTGCGAATCGAGACGAACCGAATGCAAGACAAACCGAACCGAGACGAACCGAATGCAAGACAAACCGAACCGAGACGAACCGAACCGAGACGAACCGAACCGAACCGAGACAGAGTGCGAGACGAACCGGGACGAACCGAGACCGAATTCCCGCGGGACTCGCATGAACTCTAGCTACTCGCGGGACAGGGTGTCTTCCGAGGCGACACTCTAGTTGCTTCATTTTATGATATTATCGAAACATTTATAGTTCCAACTTTTTTATACCAGTAACCACAATAATATTATCGAAACATCTATAGTTTTTTTTACTCATTATAAATCATTTACAACTTCCCCCTTCCACCCTCTAAATTCCCAAATCTTTGCAGAGCAATCCCCGCCCGAACAATGCTCGGAGTCAACTCCCTCCTTGCGATGACATTTCAATTCGGAAATATTATTCGAAATCTGCCACGTGTCTCTTATGTAAAAGCAATCGATGTATGGATGTTATCTGGAATGTTATTCATCTTCCTATCACTTCTCGAGTTGGCGGTCGTTGGATTCATGTCGAGGAATGAGGGATTGCCTCCGAAAGTCAGTTTTTTACTTAAATGTAAACATTTTTCTGATGTTTCAATGCGTTGCCAAACCTGATGAAAGCCCAAAATAAATAATGAGCTCAAAAAATTTTCCAATTATAAAATTCCAGATCAAAAAACGAAAAAGACAAGATGAAGATGACGAGGGATTCTCATGGAAGAGTATGCAGACAAGTCCTCATTTAGAACTGAGACAGGTATGATTTCAACGGGTTTCTTTTTCAAGATTCTAAAAGCGTTTTGCAGTTCTGGGTGGACAAACGAGTCAATTCACTACGGAATGACAGTGGAGTGCCTCCAGCTGAAGATTATGTGAGTCCTCTATACTTCAAATCAGACATATTGATGACTGAAACTATGTAATGAACCACACTCAGCTCAGCTTCCAGAAACTAAATTTTGAAGAGGTTATCATGAAACTGTAACATTTTTTCAAAAAATTATTTCAAAATGGGGCTCGTTACTTACTAAATGACAGGGGTGTGCGGACAGGAAAATTTCGGAATTTCGGACACTAAAAAATGTCCGAGTTTCAAAATTTCGGAATTTCGGAATCTCGGACTATTCCGAATTTCAAATTTTCGGACTTTCGGAATTTCGGAATATTCCGATTTTCGGACTTTCGGAATTTTTTTTCAACAGACTGTCCCATTTACCCATATCGAATGCTGAAAACCGTTTTTTTTGTTAAAAAAACACTGCGAAAAGACGAAAATTAAAAAAAACCGCCTGAAAACTGCGGAAAAAATTTGTTCGAGACCCGTCATGAAAAGTGCGCATGCGCCTTTAGTACAGTACTTTCTCTTCCATTCCGAATTTTTTTCGGAACGTTCCGATCGGAATTCCATTCCGAAATTTTTTTTCGGAATATTCCGATCGGAATTTCATTCCGAAATTTTTTTTTCGGAATATTCCGATCGGAATTTCGTTCCGAAATTTTTTTTTCGGAATATTCCGATCGGAATTCCGTTCCGAAAATGAGCCGATTTTCGGAATTTTTCGGAATTCCGAATTCCGTTCCGCACACCCCTGCTAAATGATCAGTGCCTATTTTGCGACTATTACCTTTTAATAAAGCCTTTCAACTAAAATCCATTCATGAAACCGTAACCCTGACTTCCCCAATTTCAGGCACCAATGGAACTCGAACAACCGTATCAAAACATAACAAAACGAAGAGAAAAACGGAAATGGATGAGTGGATTGAGGAGAAAATGGAGGGCAATGAAGGAGTTACGACCCGAAACTGTTGATTTTTATAGGTGGGTGAATCGATAGATATTCAACAAACATACCCGATCGTAACAAGATCTACGGATTCGATGATACTGTAAAGTTTGAGAAAAAATATTGATGCAGTTAAAAAAAATTTTTATTACACCACAATTACAATCAGATCTGAAGATCAAAACGTAATTAGGAGTATTTTACTGTTCTATGAAAGTTGTTAATTAAATTAAATTTAGAAAATGTTATAGTCATTTATTTTCAGTGCAATATTCTTCCCAACGGCGTACATGCTTTTCAACATTTCGTAAGTCTCATCTCTCTTCTGAATTATCTAAACTCCTCTTTCTTTAATTTCAGATACTGGAGTTTCTATTTGACAAGTCTTTCGGAATATTTCGATGAGGATGTGAACATTGAACAACCATAGTTTCATTATTATCTTCTATTTCTTATTCTATTTACTTTCCTGAAAATATCATCAAAACTTGATCTCTTTTCTATGTGACCTCTTGTTGTTTTGGTTCTTTTTTGTACGTTTCCATAATGAATTTTATTAATTGATTATTTTTCTGCATGTTGGAAATTTATAATGCAAAGAAAGTATGCACAGCTTTCAAAATGAACCTGTAAGTAATGGGAAATTCTGTTTCCTAATGCTTTTGAAACGTAGTGATGTTAATGGACTGGAATTCAATCGTGCCAAGGTAAACTCCATCCTTAGTTATTGAACGCATTTAGAGCATACTTGTCACGGGCCGGCCCGTCAAAATATTGAAAAAAAAGCTTGCTGCGGGCCCTGCGGGCCGGCCCGTGATTTGACAAGTATAATTTAGAGAAATAACACCGAAAATTTCATCTTACTATACTTTTCGAGTCAAGAAAATATCATAAATCAAACTAATGCCACTTCTTATATAAGTTCAGTTACAGCAATATTTTTCCAACTTTAATAGTCTATACAATCATGAATCGTATTGACTTCAGTTTATCTTACTTCAGATTGTTTATGTGTCAATCCAATAACTAAACGATTGAAAACTCACAGCTTTCTTATTAAACGTGTTCAATTTATTGGTGTTAAGCAAATGGTAGAAGACAATTAAAGTATTACAAAATAACTGTTAAAAAATTCTCAGGTATTTTTTGGCGAGGGTTGGGCAGTGAAAATGTTAAAAGGGCCATGTGGCCATTGAATAGGGCAAATTGCCCACAAAAAGGGCCACATGGCCCAGTGGGCACTAGTTTGGCGCGGGTTGGGCACAAGCTGGAGAGTTGGTTGCCGAAAGGAGAAGCTGGTTGGATGTGGGCACGGGTTGGGCACCTGTTTGGCCCCGGTTGGGCACCACTTTGGCCCGAAGTGGGCACAAGTTGAGAAATCGCGCTCTACAGCACACGCTGATTTTTCACCACGATTTTTCTAATTTATTTCGTTTCTTTTTCAATTCTTTCGTCCTTCTATTTTATGCTACTTTATTTCAATTAGAAGATGAGATAATCTACACAGATCCGCCGATAAAACAGGTAAGACGCTACTATTTTCTTTTTTTCTTTTTATCTTTCAATTTTTGACAAATTTCAGCTTAACGAGAAATAAATTCAACAATAAAAGCATCATCATCAACTATGCGCTTCGGCTACTCCACTGCTCGTCTCTGTTAATTTTCGAATTTACTTTAAATTTTTCGTTTTAATTTGTATATTTGTAACTTTTACTAAAAATTATATTCTTCTTCTGTATTCCTATTCCCCATTTTAAAGCTTGACAAATTCTAGTTTATTTTATCTTATTACTCCCCATTATTACTGAAATTACTATTTTGTGTTTAATTTTGATGAATAAATAGTAGTAAAGTACAAAAATGTGTAATCTGGTTAATTATAGTGCTAAATGGTAACGAGCGAAAGGAGAGGAATTCCGCGCGTTGAACCAAATCTCGGCACTTTGCCCACGAAATGGGCCATGTGGCCCGCAAAATCGGCACGAGTGCCGGCGTAGGGCGGGCCCCGCGGCCCTTTTCTCTGGGCCATGCTGCCCATTTCGTGGGCAAAGTGCGAAAAAATACCTGAGTTATATGAAATCTAACTACCACAAAAAAACTGTTACAAAATGAAGCTATTCATAAAATAGAAATCGTGAAACTGGAATCCCTGAGTTTGTTTTTCTAGAATTGGAATTCCATTAAAGTATTCTGTTCAGACCGAAGCAATATTTTGTCAATTAAATAAATATTTAGAGAGTTCAGCGCACCATTAATCCCAAACTTCTCCTGAAATAGAATGAAACTAGTGAAACCGTAACCCACGAATTATTTTACTCTATGCCAATGGAGCCTGATGCACTAGGAAACACAATTTTACAGTGTACAAATCAACTACCTGAAACTGTAATTTTTGTTTTAATAACTAAATAAAAACGTGTGGAATGAAACCTGAACCTCCATTACAAGATGAATTACTAATTTTCGACAAGTTTTTTTTCATAAGGAATACGTGAAACCGTAATCCATCCCCCCAATTTCCCCGTGACCACTCCTACCCTCTTTCCCCCATAAACTAATTCCCCATTCCATTCAATCCCCCCGAGATATCCCCAATCAATTTCAAAGTTTACTTTGCCATTCTCTCTCTGGAATTCAAGGATAAATATCGATACATTGTGAGTTCTCTTTCTTCTCATTCCTCTCATTCCAACCAATTTCAGAAAAATGGATTTCGGAGCGAACTGGGCGTACAAGGAAATAGACGTGAAAGTGAGTGGAACTCTTCAAGAAGCTGCTGATATTCTGAGAAAAATGAAGGAAGAAAAGGCGGATGACAAGGAGAAATCATTGATTTCACGCAACTTTTCGGGTAGGTCGATAATGAGAAATTTTCTAAAGCTGGATAGGCGACCCCAATAGTTTCAAAAAAGTCCGAACTACTATAAATGACATGATGGAAACATTGGTTATTATGAAAAACGAATGTTTCCTCAACACTATATTAACGTCCCAATACTTTATGGCATCTAATAGTGAGTCTGTGTTCCAGGTATCTCCATAACATCAACTGAATCTCACAAGACAATTTCCATCAGTTCGATTCATCGTTCTTCGTCAAAAGAACCGAAACCAACTATTCGTACTCCACGTGATGCTGGAAAGAATCGGAAAATGTATCAGATTTTATTCAATTCCTCCCAATGACTTTTGTTTAAATTTTCAGATTATTCCCGAAAGCAGTGATTGTCAATTCGAAAAAAGAATCGTTGGTTTCGGCTAGTTATGCGGAGAGTTCAAATGAGTAAGATGATGTCAGAAGAATACTGATGAAGAGAAATTTCAGAAGCTCCGTGGATCCGATCACTCCAATTCCGGATAGTGAAAATCTGTTCCCCGAGGCTATCTACATTCCAGCTAACAAGGAAAAGACTAAGATTGATGTGAGGATGTTTTAAGATAATAAGAACTCAAAACAATAATTATTTTGTTTGCCTCAATCTGATACCACATTTCTGAAACAGTACATTCATTTCCATTTTCAGGTGGCCGTTGGTCGTTCCACTTCTCGCGAATCTAGTGAATCCATCAGATCAATTCAACGTAAACATGTTCAACAGATGGGACAGGAACCACTTGAAGACATTCAACACTTGTAAGTCAGCTGGGGTGTCGTTGACGCGTTTTCTGTTTCAATTCAGAAGTGCTTATGTCATTTTCACTGACTCGATGATTCTTTTGTCCTCTTTTTCAGAAAACGTCGTGGATTGAAGAAGTCGAAACCGGACGGTTTGTTCCCATCGGCTACTTATATTGCTGGAGGAGAGAAACCCAAAATGACGGTACTCTTCCTCTTTTGATACCCATCTGATTCCCCAGAATATTCCAGATGTCTCCACTGACAAGTGAAATCCAATCGAGTGTTGCTAGAACTACAAATACGGACAACAGTCTTCTCTACGAACAAATGGAATTCATCTCGACTAATGGACGTTTCAAAATGTGTATTCAACCACTCGAAAAGAAGAAGAAGAAATCGGATGAATTTCCAATTGTTCCGAAACAATTGCAATCGAGTACCCGACTGAAAATTGAGTCGCAAAAAATCAAATTCTCGGCTCAAATCTCACTCGGAACTGATAATTTCATCGATTTGTCGGGTATTTTCAATGGAAGTTCGATGAAGAAAAATGATGTGACTAATCTGGTCATCAATGGACAATCCTATTCGACTTACTGAATGTCGCTGAAAAGATTTGATTGAGAGAACACTTTTTTGTATGATTTATAGTGAATTTTCACAGAAAATTTACTCATGAAACCCGTATTAATAAATGAACAAGCGATGTTTGAATCAGTCTATAAAACTGCATGACTTTTTTAACATCTCTCCATCAAAATCATCTTGGAAACCACTCTGTTTTTGAATTTCTTGCTTTTCTACAGTATTTCAAAACGTTTTTTTCAAAACGTTTCAGCAGAGCGAGGTTGCAAGAAAAGACCCATTACTAGTTACAGTTTACAGTTACTATTCAAGCCGAACAAAACTGATGAACAAAACTGAATAGCATTCACTTTTTCATGTTTCACAAAAACTGTAAATTTTCTTACTAATCGGCCCACGTGTTCAATGCCCAGTATCAGTTGTACAAAAGGTGGAAAATTCATCAAAGCTATCAGTAACCAAGAAATTCACAACAACCCTCACTCCTCCGTCACCTCAACTAACTCCACATTTTCAGATGAGTCATCCCGGTTGGGTGATGGTCTCTTTCCTCACCGAACTGTTATCTCAATCATTAAAAGGAATCACTTAATCACTGGATAACTGTGCAAATGATACGGAAATTATCAATGCGTTACTCAAATATAGTTATAATAAGGTGAGGCAAGAAGGAATGTGAGAATTAGAAACAGACGAAACAACATCATTGAAATAATGTTGTTTTTTTTTCAATATTGAAAAAAGTGAAACTGAAAATAATGAAACATTTCCAGCACTACATACCATCGCATCCAACACATGTCCGAGTCGATATGTGGGTTCAAGAAGTGACATCTGTTTCAGAACTTACACAAGATTTCGAAATCGGTTAGTTGCTATTAGCGCTCCGTCTGCCGTAACATTACCTAATTTAAGATCTGTATATCAACGAATTCTGGGAAGATCCTGCATTAGTATACGAGGATATGAATCCATGTAAACGGAATATCTCATTTGATGATAAGGTTCTGCAGAGGTTATGGATACCCAATACTTGTTTTATCAATTCCAAAAATGCAGCTATTCACGAATCACCGTTTCGGTTAGTTAGTTTTGAAAAAAAGAAACGATCGTCATATTGAAGTAGAGAGAATCCGAACATCATAAACCACATGTTTGACACAGGAAAATTATTTCTATTTCATAAATTCCACAAATTTTCATTACCTAGTGCAGTATCACTATGCAATCTTCCTGTGATGATATATATAAATTTCCAGAAACGTCTTCTTAATGGTATTCTCAAATGGAACACTTTGGACGAATTATCGAATGGAACTAACTGGACCATGTGATATGAAACTGAAGAGATTTCCATTTGACAAACAGAAATGTTATCTCACTTTTGAATCGTAAGTTTTCGTTTTTAACAAGGAGAAGAAAATCGACCAACATGACCATACTGTCATAAAATAACTGATATGAAACTGTATAAAAACTTTTCAGATTCAATTACAACACCGGAGAAGTGAGAATGTCGTGGAACCAGCCGTATCCAGTTATTCTACTCAAGAGAATTGATCTACCCGATTTCAAATTGGTTAATTTCAGTGTGATTGCAGTAGAGCAGGTTTGTAAACTCGTTCATAAGCACATAATGTCCAGTAAAACTTTATTTAAAAATATAGAGAACTTGAAACAGGCAAATTAGGTATATAAATGATAAACTTTTCTCTGAGAATATTATGCAGTTTCGTCAGTTTCAGAATTTACGCAAGACATGAAACTTGCATTATCACTAAAGTACTAACTAATGAGTATCTATAATTTCAGATGTACCCTGCCGGATGGTGGGATGAGTTGACAGTTGCTTTTGTGTTCCAACGACGATACGGGTGGTATGTTCTACAAGGGTAAGTAGTCTTGTTCACGAGACTTTTCCAAAGAATTCGAATTCTCAGATACATACCAACTATGGTCACAATTGTCATCTCTTGGATTTCATTCTATTTGGGACCGAGGTGAGTTCACTTGAATTTTATTGAATCTCTACGATTAATAGGAATTTTATCCGCTACTAAACTTTATTTTAGTTTTGAAAATAATGCACGGAACATCACTGTTACTCTTGCTTCATTTTATGATAATATCGAAACATTTATAGTTATTAAACATCCTCTCCCGAAATCCAGTTCTCACTTCCCCCTTCCATCCTCTAATTCCCTAATCTTTCCAGAGCATTCCCCGCCCGAACAATGCTCGGAGTCAACTCTCTCCTTGCGATGACATTTCAATTCGGAAATATTATTCGAAATCTGCCACGTGTCTCTTATGTAAAAGCAATTGATGTATGGATGTTATCTGGAATGTTATTCATCTTCCTATCACTTCTCGAGTTGGCGGTTGTTGGATTCATGTCGAGGAATGAGGGATTGCCTCCGAAAGTCAGACTTATTTTTCAGCTGTTTCAATGCGTTGCCAAACCTGATGAAAGCCCAAAATATATAATGAGCTCAAAAAATTTTCCAATTATAAAATTCCAGATTAAAAAACGAAAAAGACAAGATGAAGATGACGAGGGATTCTCGTGGAAGAGTATGCAGACAAGTCCTCATTTAGAACTGAGACAGGTATGGTTTCAACGGTTTTTTAAAATCCAAGTACAAGTGATTTGTTCCAGTTTTGGGTCGACAAACGAGTCAATTCTCTACGGAATGACAGTGGAGTGCCTCCAGTTGAAGATTATGTAAGTTTTTCATAAAGAAAATTAGACAAATTGGCGATTGAAATTAGAAAAACAAGGATGCAGCATAGCTCAACTTCCAGAAACTAAATTTTGAAGTGGTTATCATGAAACTGGAATATTTATTCAAAAAGTTATTTCAAAGTGGAGCTCGTTACTTACTAAATGATTTTGCGACTATTACCTTACCTATTTTACGACTATTACCTTGATATAAAATTTTTCAACAAAATTCCACTTCATGAAACCGTAACTCTGACTTCCCCAATTTCAGGCACCAATGGAACTCGAACAACCGTATTAAAACATAACAAAACGAAGAGAAAAACGGAAATAGATGAGTGGATTGAGGAGAAAATGGAGGGCAATGAAGGAGTTACGACCCGAAACTGTCGATTTTTATAGGTGGGTGAATCGATAGATATTCAACAAACATACCCGATCGTAACAAGATCTACGGATTCGATGATACTGTAAAGTTTGAGAAAAAATATTGATGCAGTTAAAAAAAAAGTTTTATTACACCACAATTACAATCAAATCTGAAAATCAAACTATGAAAGTTGTTAATTAAATTAAATTTAGAAAATGTAATAGTTATTCATTTTCAGTGCAATATTCTTCCCAACGGCGTACATGCTTTTCAACATTTCGTAAGTCACATCTCTCTTCTGAATTATCTAAACTCCTCTTTCTTTAATTTCAGATACTGGAGTTTCTATTTGACAAGTCTTTCGGAATATTTCGATGAGGATGTGAACATTGAACAACCATAGATTCATTATTATCTTCTCAATCTTATTCTATTTACTTTCCTGAAAATATCATCAAAACTTGATCTCTTTTCTATGTGACCTCTTGTTGTTTTGGTTCTTTTTTGTACGTTTCCATAATGAATTTTATTAATTGATTATTTTTCTGCATGTTGGAAATTTATAATGCAAAGAAAGTATGCACAGCTTTCAAAATGAATCTGTAAGTAATGGGAAATTCTGTTTCCTAATGCTTTTCAAACGTAGTGATGTTAATGGGCTGGAATTCAGTCGACCCAGCGTTAACCTCCATCCTTAGTTATTGAACGCATTCAGAGAAATAACACCGAAAATTTCATCTTACTATACTTTTCGAGTCAAGAAAATATCATAAATCAAACTGATGCCACTTCTTATATAAATTCAGTTACAGCAATATTTTTCCAACTTTAATAGTCTATACAATCATGAATCGTATTGACTTCAGTTTATCTTACTTCAGATTGTTTATGTGTCAATCCAATAACTAAACGATTGAAAACTCACAGCTTTCTTATTAAACGTGTTCAATTTATTGGCGTTAAGCAAATGGTAGAAGACAATTAAAGTATTACAAAATAACTGTTAAAAAATTATATGAAATGCGCGAAACTGTGAACCTATGTATTGTAACCTATGTTGGGCATTACAAAAATTCAACAAAATTTGAAAAAAAAAACAACATGGCCGACGTCGGATTTCTAGGCCAGCAAAATGCGCAAACTGACCTGCGATCACTCTCATCGGGTTTCAGACCAAATAAAAAAATTTTCGATTTGAAAATGGACTCTCAGATACACATACATTATTCTACATAATAAAACATCTGAGTTGACCTTAATACACGTTTAAATAGCGTAAGCACAAGCGTTCCGATTTGGAGTTGGTGGAGCTTGTTCAAAATAGTTGCTATGTAGATGGAATGATTGAAGAGTTTCCTAAAACTGGTGATATCGATGGAGTCAAAACTACTAGCTAACTGAAGAAGGGAGCAGTTGATTCATCCTAAGAGTGCATGTTTCAAAGTGTATTCAATAGGAGTTGTTCGATGATTGACTCTAATCACAAAAAAACAATAATCATTCCACATCCACAGAGTTGATTCAAAAGTCTAACCACGAAATTGAAATTTTCAAGTTGGATACGAGAAACCGTCTGTAATTCCGCTCTTAATTACCTTCGCTGGCCTTTTTGGGTTCAGATCGAAGCAATATTTTGTCAATGAAACAAATATTTAGAGAGTTCAACGCACTATTAATCCCAAACTTCTCCTGAAATCGAATGAAACTAGTGAAACCGTAACCCACGAATTATTTTACTCTGTGCCAATGGCGCCTGATGCACTAGCGAATCACAATTTTACAGTGTACAAATCAACTGCTTGAAACTGTAAGTTTTGTTTTAATAACTAAATAAAAACGTGTGGAATGAAACCTGAACCTCCATTAAAATATGAATAACTAATTTTCGACAAATCTCTTTTTCCAAATCGATTACGTGAAACCGTAATCCATCCCCCATTTACCCGTGACCCTCCTACCCTCTTTCCCCCATAAACTAATTTCCCGTTATCATTCCATTCAATCCTCCGAGATATCTCGAATCAATTTCAAAGTTTACTTTGCCATTCTCTCTCTGGAACTCAAGGAGAAATATCGATACATTGTGAGTTTTCTCTCTTCTCATTCCCCTCATTCCAACCAATTTCAGAAAAATGGATTTCGGAGCGAACTGGGCGTACAAGGAAATAGACGTGAAAGTGAGTGGAACTCTTCAAGAAGCTGCTGATATTCTGAGAAAAATGAAGGAAGAAAAGGCGGATGACAAGGAGAAATCATTGATTTCACGCAACTTTTCGGGTAGGTCGATAATGAGAAATTTTCTAAAGCTGGATAGGCGACCCCAATAGTTTCAAAAAAGTCCGAACTACTATAAATGAAATGATGGAAACATTGATTATTATGAAAAACGAATGTTTTCTCAACTCCATATTAAGACGCACTCTCGGAGTCGATCGAGCATCGATCAACAGGCCATAACCACACGAAAAAAGTTGACTATCTCCGATTTGCCTATAATTTTGATCAGAGATAGTATCAAGTGTCCTCAGCAAATTGGGGTACTTTTTGGCCGGGTCCGTCACCTGGGTACCTAGGAAAATCAAAAAATCGATATTTTTCGAAAATTTTTCCTGAAGTAGTTAGGAGTGAAATCTCAACGGGAAATTATTGTAGACACTATTTTAAGCATTTTTTGTGTTCAAAAGAAAATTCCAGCTCAACACCTTCATTGTGAAAATTTTCAAAATATATGAAATTTTTGGGTTTTTTTCATGAAATCGGTTTTATCTCGGCAGAGACACGAGAAGACGGGGTTTTTTATTTAAAAATCGAAATTTACATAAAATTTGGTATTGGATCCATGTTGTCCCTACTGGTATCTCTTTCTCCAAAAAACACTTTTTTCAGGAAGTATGAAAAAAACTGCGACTTCAATTTTCGAGCCCTTCTGGTAAATCATTTTTGATGTTTCAAAATAATGGTTTCTTTCAATTTTTTACTCAATTATGTCATTTTCAATCAGTTCCAACACAATTTTCGATCAGACCACAAAAGAAATTTCGAAAAAAATTGAATTTTTCGATTTTTTGAATTTTTTTCTTGAATTGAATCATTCGAACAGAAATATTAAGGATATCAGTATAAAACTAGGAGGACATGACTGAAACATAAATTAGATGCATGAAACAACTGATTTCGAATATCGGGTCATCTGCAACTTACGTTTTCATGATGAAATTTAGAGAAATGTGCCACTTGGGAAGTTGATGCAAAGGTACTTCATACTTGCAACGTTTTTTACAAAGGACTGTGTTGAATATGATAAAAAACGTAAGAAAACTACAAAAATTAAATAATAATACAAGAATTTCAAAAAAAAATTGAAAAAAATAAGACTCATACGTGTGCAATGGACTGATCTTTTTGTGGAAGTCAGAAAAGTTTTTTTTCAATTTTTTTTTTGAAAATCTTGCTAAATCAGTCAATTTTTGTAGTTTTCTTACTTTTCCGGTTACATTCCTCGCAATCCTTTGTCAAAAAACCTTGCAAGTATGAAGTACCTTTGCATCAACTTCCCAAGTGGCACATTTCTCTAAATTTCATCATGAAAACGTAAGTTGCAGATGACCCGATATTCGAAATCAGTTGTTTCATGCATCTAATTTATGTTTCAGTCATGTCCTCCTAGTTTTATACTGATATCCTTAATATTTCTGTTCGAATGATTCAATTCAAGAAAAAAATTCAAAAAATCGAAAAATTCAATTTTTTTCGAAATTTCTTTTGTGGTCTGATCGAAAATTGTGTTGGAATTGATTGAAAATGACATAATTGAGAAAAAAATTAAAAGAAACCATTATTTTGAAACATCAAAAATGATTTACCAGAAGGGCTCGAAAATTGAAGTCGCAGTTTTTTTCATACTTCCTGAAAAAAGTGTTCTTTGGAGAAAGAGATACCAGTAGGGACAACATGGATCCAATACCAAATTTTATGTAAATTTCGATTTTTAAATAAAAAACCCCGTCTTCTCGTGTCTCTGCCGAGATAAAACCGATTTCATGAAAAAAACCCAAAAATTTCATATATTTTGAAAATTTTCACAATGAAGGTGTTGAGCTGGAATTTTCTTTTGAACACAAAAAATGCTTAAAATAGTGTCTACAATAATTTCCCGTTGAGATTTCACTCCTAACTACTTCAGGAAAAATTTTCGAAAAATATCGATTTTTTGATTTTCCTAGGTACCCAGGTGACGGACCCGGCCAAAAAGTACCCCAATTTGCTGAGGACACTTGATACTATCTCTGATCAAAATTATAGGCAAATCGGAGATAGTCAACTTTTTTTGGGTGAACATGGGTGATCGAACGAGTCAGAAAGTGCGTCTTAACCTCCCAATATTTTTTGACATCTTATTTACCAAGCATCTACATTCCAGGTATCTCCATAACATCAACTGAATCTCACAAGACAATTTCCATCAGTTCGATTCATCGTTCTTCGTCGAAAGAACCGAAACCAACTATTCGTACTCCACGTGATGCTGGAAAGAATCGGAAAATGTATCAGATTTCATTCAATTCGTCCCAATGACTTTTGTTTAAACTTTCAGATTATTCCCGAAAGCTGTGATCGTCAATTCGAAAAAAGAATCGTTGGTTTCGGCTAGTTATGCGGAGAGTTCTAATGAGTAAGTGGACAGTTGAAAGGGGATAAATTAACTAATTGAGTGGAATTTCAGAAGTTCCGTGGATCCAATCGCTCCAATTCCGGAAAGTGAAAATCTGTTCCCCGAGGCAATCTACATTCCAGCTAACAAGGGAAAAACTTAGATTGATGTAAGGATATTTTAATTACTACAAGACAACCAATAATTATTTTGCTTGCCTCAAACTGATATATTTCTGAAACAGTACATTAATTTCCATTTGCAGGTGGCAGTTGGTCGTTCCACTTCTCGGGAATCTAGTGAATCCATCAGATCAATTCAACGTAAACATGTTCAACAGATGGGACAAGAACCACTTGAAGACATTCAACACTTGTGAGTCAGCTGGGGTGTCGTTGACGCGTTTTCTGTTTCAATTCAGAAGTGCCTATATCATTTACACTGGTCTAATACTTCTTTTGTATTATTTTTCAGGAAACGTCGTGGATTGAAGAAGTCGAAACCGGACGGTTTGTTCCCATCGGCTACTTATATTGCTGGAGGAGGGAACCCCAAAATGACGGTACTTTTCCTCTTCTGATTCCATCTGATTCCCAGAATATTCCAGATGTCTCCACTGACAAGTGAAATCCAATCGACTGTTCCAAGTGCTAGAACTACAAATACGGACAACAGTCTTCTCTACGAACAAATGGAATTCATCTCGACTAATGGACGTTTCAAAATGTGTATTCAACCACTCGAAAAGAAGAAGAAATCGGATGAATTTCCAATTGTTCCGAAACAATTGCAATCGAGTACCCGACTGAAAATTGAGTCACAAAAAATCAAATTCTCGGCTCAAATCTCACTCGGAACTGATAATTTCATCGATTTGTCGGGTATTTTCAATGGAAGTTCGATGAAGAAAAATGATGTGACTAATCTGGTCATCAATGGACAATCCTATTCTACTTACTGAATGTCGCTGAAAAGATTTGATTGAGAGAACACTTTTTGTATGATTTATAGTGAATTTTCACAGAAAATTTACTCATGAAACCCGTATTAATAAATGAACAAGCGATGTTTGAATCAGTCTATAAAACTGCATGATTTTTGTAACCCCGCTCTATTGAAATCATCAAAACGAGTCAATTCACTACGGAATGACAGTGGAGTGCCTCCAGTTGAAGATTATGTACGTTTTTTTATACTCGAACTTAGGCAAATTCGATAAATTTTTTAATAGCCCAGCTTGTTGAACTAAATTTTGAAGTGGTTATCATGAAACTGTAATAATATATGTGAACAAGAATTAAGGTAACGAATAGTTAGAAAGCGTTTTGTTGCAATTCTCCAATAAGCTTTGAACTTTTTCGCTTCTATTAACGATGGCTGCCACATGTTCTGCAATGGTTAGAGACATAGCAATTAGAAGTACGTAAAGAATCAATAATAAATCATGTAAAGGGAACATCCAACATAATTTGAGTGCTGCGATCACAACTATGACATAATAAATTGTGAGATGAACCCGTGCAATGTTGCCACTCTGAAAAAACAATTAGATGGCGAGTTTCAAACTTTAGCTCACAAATTTAGTGTACTTGCTGGTAGCTTCACTAATATTTTTCTTCACTTCTGCAAATGTTGCGTGATTGTGGGCTGAGAACTTCCATTTACTCGTTGCCAGCCTGGAAGAAGGTAACATATTCTAGGTACCAAAGCGAGAAAAAACTCTGCGTCTCCCGCCGATACTCTCTCGTTTACGCTGGGGCGCAGTTGTAAAAGAGGGTGCACTGCTAATACAAATAAACTTTGGTCGGCGTAGATTTGTCGTTGTAGCTACCTTGGACGCACCATTAACTTTCAAAGCATTTTAAGTTATTCAGAACTGTTTCCAGTTGCACGGTCACCCCTCGCGACCACGGCTGAGGGGCATCTTCAGGTGCCGTGATACTTGGGGGCGAAACACAGCTAAATTTGGGTGGAAAATCAAGGAAATCATATGTATTTAACTAGTATTTTCGGATTTTAGACCAGAAAATCTGGATTCTGGAGGCCTCTCAGCAATTTTTGAAAGCTGATTTCCCATCAAAATTGAATTGTCTATCGATTCTGCCAGGTCTCGTTGGTGAACTCAACGATCCGTTTAGACCATTCCCTAATAAAACAGTGTTTCCTCCATTTATAGCAAATATCAATTTTATGACCTCGCGAAACTGTCTCGTCAGATAACCTCTAATACAACTCACTGTAGACTCTCAAGACAGGATTGCACACTATTCAGCGATTCGTTCGTATCTTCCAGCTGGAGAAGCAAATAGAAAAAAACGGCCATTACCAAGCAAAGAATTATATAAGAAACAACGTAATCCAAGTAATCCAAAAAACTGTAGTTGGCAGAAACACCGAGTGCCATCAAGAAAACTAATTCAGTGACTATGAGAAAAGTCACGCTCCCCTGCGGATTCTGAAGAGTGAAGAGTATTTATAGTATGTAAAAACTTTTTCGTTAACTCACTATACATTTGTCCTTTGCTACCAGATTTTTCATCACTTCTTCTGAGTACTTGATTATCTTTTTTCGTTCTTTTTCTTCCAATGTTTCCTTATCGATCCATTTCAAGTCTTTCTCTTGTTTTTTCAACTCGGTCACTTTGAGTCGATCTCCAACTAAACCTTTTCCCTCTTCTATAGGAACTGCTGTCAGTGCAAGATCAATTAATGGAGTTGTCGTCTTGATTCTGAAAACAATTATTCAGATATATTAACTCATCACAGTTCTTATAACTGCGCTCCATCGTAATCTTCTTGAAAAACGTCTATTTTCTCTGAGTTTTTCAATTTGGCCCAAAGTGTTCGTTGGTTGCGCCGTTGTAAGACATGTATCGTGCTAATACATTATCTATGCTCGTTTATAGTGAAGCTATTCACCTCCGAGAAAAGGTTTCCCTCTATTAAAGTAGCGTAAAAAAGAGCAAAAGCAAAAAAACAGGGTCTTTCTGTAAGATTTCCCCTAAAATTGTAGACTTCCACAGACAACTCACATGATATCAAGGATTTTTTTTCGACCAAAATCATTAGCTTGTTCATAGTCGATCAATATATGCACGGTTTGTTCGTCGATTTGGGACGCTGAGTAATGCATGCAGTCTTTCTTCTGAAAGGCAGAGATTTCTCTACAATAAAAAATGAAAACTAACCGAAAAATCCAAAAAGCATGAGAAAAATGAAAAAGTTTCAAATTATTTCAAAAAGCGATTTTTTCTAAATATATGGGGAAGGAAAGGTAGAATTTAGTTGCCAACTAATAAAATGCACAAAATAAGACTAACAATTCATTTCTGAAAAGATTTTGATCCTATCTTTTGGAAGAAGCATTTTCATTTTTCAACTTCAGCCGATCGTTTTGGTATGTCAAAGGGGGCGGAGCCTAACGGGGTATATAAAATTTTCAGAATTTCTAGGATACTAACATATCAAAAAATTAGCCGAAATGGATCAGAGTGTAACATGTCCTGGTGGCTTGAGCGAGACATCGTCTCATAAAACCTTAGTGCTTATTTGCTTTAAATGGCAGGAGGTCAGCACCCTGGTGAACCCCGAACCAACACAATAAGTATATGAATGTGCAAACAATCAATAAGTTGGTAGCGGGCTGCGCAAACAGTAAAGAAGAAGAAGATTTTTAAGTAAAACTGAAAAAATATATAATTATTGAAAGAAGTGTTACTTTGTTTTGGAATTCCATAAAAGAATCGTCTTCAGACAGAGGCAATATTTGATCAATAAAATAAATATTTAAAAGCGCTCTACAAATACGTATATTATCGATGGTCCCAAACGTCTCCTGTTCAAATGAAACTAGTGAAACTGTACCCAAGATTTTGCTCTGTGATCACAGATCCTGATACAAGTCAAATGCTAAAAACATCATCTTATCTTTTAAACAAAAAGAAACGTGTGGAATGAAACAAGAACCTCCATTGTGCATCACCTTGTAACCGAGCCTAACACTTAATAATCAATCGGAACAAACCTTGGAGAGTAATTACAAACTTCTTCCTGACGGCTGAAAACAAATGCTTCAAACTTAAATAGCTATGAAAAACTGAATACAACATTTCTGATGATTTACTAAAACAGTCATATGAAGTTTTCGAAACTATACTTTTTCCGTTTCATTATTGGATTTCTATGTCTTAATTTTTTGTTTTTGTTTTGTCACTTTTTCAGTCTGTCATCTCTAGTTTTATTCACGATAGTCTCATCCATCATTATGGAACCAATGGTGGACAACTGATTTTCGACAAATCTCTTTTTCCGAATCGAATACGTGAAACCGTAATTCATCCCCCAATATCCCCGTGACCCTCCTACCCTCTTTCCCCCATAAACTAATTCCTCGTTATCATTCCATTCAATCCTCCCGAGATATCTCCAATCAATTTCAAAGTTTACTTTGCCATTCTCTCTCTGGAATTCAAGGAGAAATATCGATACATTGTGAGTTCTCTCTCTTCTCATTCCCCTCATTCCAACCAATTTCAGAAAAATGGATTTCGGAGCGAACTGGGCGTACAAGGAAATAGACGTGAAAGTGAGTGGAACTCTTCAAGAAGCTGCTGATATTCTGAGAAAAATGAAGGAAGAAAAGGCGGATGACAAGGAGAAATCATTGATTTCACGCAACTTTTCGGGTAGGTCAATGGGAATTGATGGCATAGCAATTAGGGAGATATGATATGAGATTTGAAATGTTTGTGAAACACGACAAATTTTGAGTTTATTAACGAATTCATTTTCTAATCAATCACCTGATATTTTTGAAAAGCTGTAGCCGTTCCAACAAAGCCTTTGAAACACAAATTATTATACTCCACTTGGCTCAAACTGATTTGTAAACAAATTTTCCAAAGCTTTACCCGGTATGTGAACTAAGATTCCCCAACGTCTAATAAATAGTTCCCAAAAGTCCGAACCACTATAAATGCCATGATGGAATCGTTGATAAAATATCAATGTTTCACCAACTCTATATTAACCTCTCAATACTTTTCGTCATCTAATCGTGAATCTGCGTTTTAGACATCTCGATGTTGAGTACCGTATGGCAATTCCGAAGCCATCTAAACAAAAAAGTCATGTTACCAAGAATTCCTACTAGACCTGTAACTGCACATTCCAGGTATCTCCATAACATCAACTGAATCTCACAAGACAATTTCCATCAGTTCGATTCATCGTTCTTCGTCGAAAGAACCGAAACCAACTATTCGTACTCCACGTGATGATGGAAAGAATCGGAAAATGTATCAGATTTCATTCAATTCGTCCCAATGACTTTTGTTTAAACTTTCAGATTATTCCCGAAAGCTGTGATTGTCAATTCGAAGAAAGAATCGTTGGTTTCGGCTAGTTATGCGGAGAGTTCTAATGAGTAAGATAATGGAAAGGGTATAAAATGACTGATTGAGAGAAATTTCAGAAGCTCCGTGGATCCGATCACTCCAATTCCGGATAGTGAAAATCTGTTCCCCGAGGCAATCTACATTCCGGCTAACAAAGGAACAACTAAGATTGATGTAAGAATATTTTGTATCAAAAAAAGGCACGGTCAATACAATAATTAATTATGCCTGCCTCAAACTGATATGACATTTCTGAAACAGTACATTTATTTCCATTTCCAGGTGGCCGTTGGTCGTTCCACTTCTCGTGAATCTTGTGAATCCATCAGATCAATTCAACGTAAACATGTTCAACAGATGGGACAGGAACCACTTGAAGACATTCAACACTTGTGAGTCAGCTGGGGTGTCGTTGACGCGTTTTCTGTTTCAGTAAATTCAGAAGTGCTTATGTCATTTTCACTGACTCGATGATTCTTTTGTCCTCTTTTTCAGAAAACGTCGTGGATTGAAGAAGTCGAAACCGGACGGTCTGTTCCCATCGGCCACTTATATTTCTGGAGGAGAGAAACCTAAAATGACGGTACTCTTCCTCTTTTGATACCATCTGATTCCCCAGAATATTCCAGATGTCTCCACTGACAAGTGAAATCCAATCGAGTGTTGCTAGAACTACAAATACGGACAACAGTCTTCTCTACGAACAAATGGAATTCATCTCGACTAATGGACGTTTCAAAATGTGTATTCAACCACTCGAAAAGAAGAAGAAATCGGATGAATTTCCAATTGTTCCGAAACAATTGCAATCGAGTACCCGACTGAAAATTGAGTCGCAAAAAATCAAATTCTCGGCTCAAATCTCATTCGGAACTGATCATTTCATCGATTTGTCGGGTATTTTCAATGGAAGTTCGATGAAGAAAAATGATGTGACTAATCTGGTCATCAATGGACAATCCTATTCTACTTACTGAATGTCGCTGAAAAGATTTGATTGAGAGAACACTTTCTTGTGTGGTTTAAAGTGAATTTTCACAGAAAATTTACCCGTGAAACCCGTATTAATAAATAAACAAGCGATGTTTGAATCAGTCTGTAAAATTGCATGACTTTTGCAACGTTGCTCTATTGAAATCATCTTGGAAACCGCTCTGTTTTTGAATCTATTTCTTTTCCACAGTATTTCAAAGCGTTTCAGTAAAGCGAAGATGTAGGAAAATACATATTACTAAAAACAGTAAACCGTTACTATTCAAGCCGAACAAAACTGATGAACACAATTGAATAGCATTCACTTTTTCATGTTTCACAAAAACTGTAAATTTTCTTACTAATCGTCCCGCGTGTTCAATGCCCAGTAAAAGGTGTAAAATTCATCAAAGCTATCAGAAACCGAGAAATCTACAACAACCCTCACTCCTCTGTCACCTCAACTAACTTCAAATTTTCAGATGAGTCATCCCGGTTGGGTGATGGTCTCATTCCTCACCGAACTACTATCTCAATCATCGAAAGGAATCGCTTGATAACTGTGCAAATGATACGAAAATCATTAATGCGTTTCTTACACCGTCTGACCCGGACTACTTGTCAGCCAATCAACGTAACGCCAAATATGGCCTAGCCTCTCTGGAGCACCGCAGACAAACAACAGACTACAAAATGATACTCAAAATGCAACTAGGCAAAATTGATATTAACACTGAAGACTTCTTCACGACCAACACATTCACTAAAACACGCAGTAACAACACATTCCACTGGAAAGCAGGAAAAACTAAAACTAGGCGCAACTTCTTTATTCACCGCACACTTAGCCGCGTAGCCATCAGCTCTGACCGACCGCCCATCTCTCCTAACTGATCCCACTACGATAGCTCTTTTTTTGTCTTTTGCTTGGCATTTAACATCCCGTTTAACACTTCCCCTGATGCTTATATTTTCTGTATATTTTTCTTTTCTTTTCTTACTTTCACGATACTCGAGATCGTATTCAATAAATAAATAAATAAAAAAAAACAAAATCAGCATCGAAACGAAGATTTTTTTCAATATTTGAAGAATGTGAAACTGAAAATAATAAAACATTTCCAGCAGTACATACCATCGCATCCAACACATGTTCGAGTCGATATGTGGGTTCAAAAAGTGACATCTGTTTCAGAACTTACACAAGACTTTGAAATCGGTTAGTATGTATTTATTCGTGCATGTTCTGCCGTAACATTCCTAATCTTCCGATCTGTACATCAACGAATTCTGCAGCTATTCACGAGTCACCGTTGCGGTGAGTTAGTTTTGAATAATGGGAAAGGACTGAAAATTGAAGTAGTGAGAATCTTATAAACCACATGTTTGACACAGCAAAATTTTTTCTATTTTAGGTATTTCAAAAATTCTCATTACCTATGTAGTTTATTATCACTGAGAAATCTTCCTGCATACAAAACTTTTCAGAAACGAGTTTCTAATAGTATTCTCAAATGGAACACTATGGACGAACTATCAAATGAAACTAACTGGACCATGTGATATGAAACTGAAACGATTTCCATTTGACAAGCACTGTATAAAAAAACCGAAAACTTTTCAGATTTAATTACAACACCGGAGAAGTGAGAATGTCGTGGAACCAACCGTATCCAGTTATTCTACTCCAAAGAATTGATCTACCCGATTTCAAATTGGTCAATTTCAGTATGATTGCAGTGGAACAGGTTTGTAAAATCGTCTATGAACACATAGTATTCAGTAAAACTCTATTTGAAATATATAGAGAACTTGGAACAGGCAAGTTTTCTCTATAAAACTTCTGCAGTTTCGTCAGATTAGGTTAAGAAGACTTGCATTATCACTGACTTACCAATTACCCTCTAGTATCTGTAATTTCAGATGTACCCTGCCGGGTTGTGGGATGGATTGACAGTTTCTTTTGTGTTCCAACGAAGACTACACTTGAATGTGATTGTACCTCTTTACGGTTAACAGGAATTTTATCCGCTACTCAACTATATTTTCATTTTCGAAAAGATAGAAATGGGAACATTACTGTTTCTATTGCTTCATTTTAGGATATTATCAAAACATTTATAGTTTTGGAGACATCGTCGTTTGAAACCAGTTACCAATTCCCCTTCCACCCACTAAATTCCCAAATCTTTCCAGAGCAATCCCCGCCCGAACAATGCTCGGAGTCAACTCTCTCCTTGCGATGACATTTCAATTCGGAAATATTATTCGAAATCTGCCACGTGTCTCTTATGTAAAAGCGTTTCAACGGGTTTCTTTTCAAGATTCTAAACAAAATTGCCGTTTTGGGTCGACAAACGTGTCAATTCTCTAAGGAATGACAGTGGAGTGCCTCCAGTTGAAGATTATGTACGTTTTTTTATACTCGAACTTAAACATATTCGATAAAACTTTTAATAGCCCAGCTTGTTGAACTAAATTTTGAAGTGGTTATCATGAAACTGTAATAATATATGTGAACAAGAATTAAGGTAACGATTAGTTAGAAAGCGTTTTGTTGCAATGCTCCAATAAGCTTTGAACTTTTTCGCTTCTATTAAAGATGGCTTTCACAAGTTCTGCAAGGGTTAGAGACATAGCAATTAGCGATACGTCAAGAATCAATAATACATCATTTAAAGTGAATATCCAATATAATTTGAGTGCTGCGATCACAACTATGGCATAATAAATTACGTGATGGACCCGTGCAATGTTGCCACTCTGAAAAAACAATTAGATGGCGAGTTTCAAGCTTTAGCTCACAAATTTAGTGTACTTGCTGGTAGCTTCACTAATAATTTTCTTCACTTCTGCAAATGTTGCGTGATTGTGGGCTGAGAACTTCCATTTACTAGTTACCAGCCTGGAAAAGGAAACATATTCTAGGTACCAAATTTTTGGTGCGTCCAAAGTTGCTACAACGACAAATCTGCGATAATACAAATAAACTTTGGCCGGCGTAGATAGCTACTTTGGACGCACCATTAACTTTCAAAGCATTATTCAGAACTGTTTCCAGTTGCACGATCACCCCTCGCGATCACGGCCGAGAGGCATCTCCAGGTGCCGTGATACTTGGGGTGAAACACAGCTAAATTTGGGTGGAAAATCGAAGAAATCATGTGTATTAAATTAGGATTTTCAGATTTCCGACCAGAATATGGATTCTGGAGGCCCTCAGCAATTTTTGAAAACTGATTTCCCATCAAAATTGGATTGTCTATCGATTCTGCCAGGTCTCGTTGGTGAACTCAACAATCCGTTTAGACCATTCTCTAGTTAGAGGCATTACACGGTACCTAGCAGGTAGTAGTAGCTGGCTTAGATTATAGTAACGGTGTGCTCGGGGGGAATAAAACAGTATTTCCTCCATTTATAGCAAATATCAATTTAATGACCTCGCGAAGCTGTCTCGTCAGATAACCTCTAATACAACTCACAGTAGGCTCTCAAGACAGGATTGCACACTATTCAGCGATTCTTTCGTTTCTTCCAGCTGTAGACGCAAATAGTGAAAAATGGACATTACAAAGCAAAGAATTATATAAATATCAACGTAATCCTTGTGATCCAAAAAACTGTAGTATGCAGAAACACCGAGTGCCATCAAGAAAACTAATTCAGTGACTATGAGAAAAGTCAAGCTCCCTGCGGATTCTGAAAAGTGAAGAGTATTTATAGTATGTAAAGACGTGTTTCGTTAACTCACTGTACATTTGTCCTTTGCTACCAGATGTTTCATCACTTCTTCTGAGTACTTGATTATCTTTTTTCGTTCTTTTTCTTCCAATGTTTCCTTATCGATCCATTTCAAGTCTTTCTCTTGTTTTTTCAACTCGGTCACTTTGAGTCGATCTCCAACTAAACCTTTTCCCTCTTCTATAGGAACTGCTGTCAGTGCAAGATCAATTAATGGAGTTGTCGTCTTGATTCTGAAAACAATTATTCAGATATATTAACTCATCACAGTTCTTATAACTGCGCTCCATCGTAATCTTCTTGAAAAACGTCTATTTTCTCTGAGTTTTTCAATTTGGCCCAAAGTGTTCGTTGGTTGCGCCGTTGTAAGACATGTATCGTGCTAATACATTATCTATGCTCGTTTATAGTGAAGCTATTCACCTCCGAGAAAAGGTTTCCCTCTATTAAAGTAGCGTAAAAAAGAGCAAAAGCAAAAAAACAGGGTCTTTCTGTAAGATTTCCCTTAAAATTGTAGACTTCCACAGACAACTCACATGATGCCAAGGTGTTTTTTTCGACCAAAATCATTAGCTTGTTCATAGTCGATCAATATATGCACGGTTTGTTCGTCGATTTGGGACGCTGAGTAATCCATGTCGTCTTTCTTCTGAAAGGCAAAGATTTCTCTACAATAATAATTGAAAGCTAACCGAAAATTCCGAAAAGCATGAAAAAAATGAAAAAAAGCGATTTTTTCTAAATATATGACGCAGGAAAGCTAGAATTAAGTTATCAACTAATAAAATGCACAAAATAAGACTAACAATTCATTTCTGGAAAGATTTTGATCCTATCTTTTGAAAGAACAATGTTCATTTTTTCAGCGTCAATCGATCGTTTCGGAATGTCAAAAGAGGCGGAGCCTAAAGGGGTATGATATAAGACAGGCCAAATTTGAAATTTTTTTTTCGTCGTCTGTTTTTTCACAAATTTTCAACTTTCCTGTGAGTTTTCACAGAAAAAATTGAGTGTTGCGAAATTCCAAGAATTGATGTGGAAATTGAATGAATCTCCCAAAACTGTTAGAAAACGGAAAAATTTTAGAACTTCTGGGAAATTCAACGGGATTTCTACGAAATTACAGTTTTTCCTCAACTGGTTTGTAGAAACTGATTAAGGTCAGCTGTCAATTTGATTTTTTGAAACAGTTTCAAAAAGAGTTACGTAAAAATTCGACCAGGTTTTATTGAAAAAGACAAACACAGAAACGTAACAGTTACACTTTTGTGAAAAACCGAAAAAAAAGTACGTGAAAATTAGAATAATTTTGATTTCACGTGACGAACTCGGGCCTCCCCAAAATCGAAACTGTTACAACTCTGGGAATTATCCACGTATCGTTGTGTATCAGTTTCAGAGAGCTACCTGAAATTAAACGAATTGAACGTGTTGACACAAAAAAAGAAAACGACAAACCTTATTGTGACTTAGAAGAGCATTTTGTAAGATATCAACATTAACCAATAACAACGATAGATTGATATAAATAAAATTTCGCTTCAAACTCAACATAATATATCTGAAAATCTGAAAGGGTTATTCTTGAAACCGTAATCGTTAAGTTACCTTCTAAACACTATTGAGTAGTCCAATTAGCATTTTAAAAACCCAAGTAAGAACTTGGGAATTGAAAATTATATGAAAAATCTGCAAATTTGGGGTGCTTGTATCCCCACAAGATGGGGCATGGGGGTTGAATTTTTAATGCGTGTGACCTCGGGATTTTTCACCATTCTTTTTTTCGCGTGTTTTTTGACCTTCGAATATTTAAATAATTCGGTTTTCCAAATTATTTAAATATTGTTTTCGCCGACGTGGAATGTCTGCGGAGCAGTTTTAAGGACCCCTCCGGCAATCGGCAGAAGAATTTGTGCAAAGAAAGTCACTGAAGGCAAATTATTGAACGATCTATCCACTTGAATTTGATTTTATTTCCTTATGAACTGTGAATATTTTTTCTGTCAGCAATAAAAATTGGTGTTCACATAGATTTCTATTACTGGGGAATGGCACACATAGGATGAAATTTTGGGAGTGGTGCACCTAAAAAATTTCTTCGAGGATTTAGAATCAGTGTGCTGAAAGATGAACAAAGTTTACATAACCTGTGTGATTCTTGTGGGGGACCACTTTACACCACTCTCTTAGGCTTAGGTTTCTTAGAAACCCGTAAAAGAATTGACAAAAACGGTTATTAATATGTTTGTCAACTTTTTCTGAATTTCTATGAAAACTTTTTTTCCCAACTTCCTTAGCGCCGGGAGGAACACCTTACGTGCTCAGAATTCCTTCTTGAGGGAAGAATTAATTTTTTACGAGCTACCAAATTGTGAAAAAGTCTGTTTTCCAACCTACCACTGAAATTTTGACAACAAAATGACGCCCTGAAGCATGCTTTCATACATGGCCGAAAATCCTGTAGGGGAAAAATCAAAATTTTTTACGAGCTGCAGAAATTGAAATGTTTCCATCTACTAACCTTTTTTTTGGTCCTCAATCTGATAAAGAGGAATTTAAAGTGAAAAATGTAATTGAAACTTTTTTCCTCCACTTTTTCCCGACCTAATTCCACCTTGCCCCCAAAACTCCTAAAAACTCCGACCTATACTACAGGATTTGGAGCACCTATGCATGCTCTCTAAAACAACAACGCCCTAGAGCTTGCTCTGACTCCGCCCCTTGGCTCAGCACCTTAGAAGTAGCGATTACCTTAAAACAGGGACACCCTGGAGCTTGCTTCGACCCCGCCCCTTGGCTCAGCACCTTAGAAGTAGCGATTACCTTAAAACAGGGACACCCTGGAGCTTGCTTTGACTCCGCCCCTCGGCTCAGCACCTTAGAAGTAGCGATTACCTTAAAACAGGGACACCCTGGAGCTTGCTCTGACTCCGCCCCTTGGCTCAGCACCTTAGAAGTAGCGATTACCTTAAAACAGGGACACCCTGGAGCTTGCTTTGACCCCGCCCCTTGGCTCAGCACCTTAGAAGTAGCGATTACCTTAAAACAGGGACACCCTGGAGCTTGCTTTGACTCCGCCCCTCGGCTCAGCACCTTAGAAGAAGCGATTACCTTAAAACAGCTCTGGCCCGTATTTATGCTCAAAGCAGAGCCGGGATACTGCTTTTACGAATCCACTAGAAAAAGGTGAATGAATACATGCTCACGTACCTAAAAGTTAAATTTTCAGAAATTAAAATCGCGTGGAGTTATATTAACCATAAAATCCGATAATTAGCGTGTTCATTTGGAGAAGTGGATAACACGGATGATTGTGAAACACAACATCCGGGGTTCGGTTCCTACTGAGTAAAAAAGTGTTTTGTGGGCAATCGAATTAGCAAAAAAAATCAACCCCTACGCCCCCAGGAAATCAACCCCCATGCCCCAAATTGTGGGGATACGGGCGCTATATATGAAAAAAAAATTATATGAAAAATCTGCAAATTTGTGGTTGTTTCTTACCTGGATTCAATAATTTTCTCTGGAATAGGCATATTTCAATGTATAGGGCTATATCTCATATCACATCGCAGCAAATTTACCTGCAGGAAGGAATAAAACAAATCATCAAAACAAATGACGTGTCACTCAAAAAACAAAGGACGTTTTTCAACGTGGCTTGTTATTTAAAATTCTGCCACGTTTATAAAATAATACATTCTGGAAAGAAAACCACGTTTTGTTTTATTCCTTCCTGTTGGCAAATTTGCTGCTTGATGTATAGCTCTATACATTGAAATATGCCTATTCCAGAGAAAATTATTGAATCCAGGTCGGAAACAACCACAAATTTGCAGATTTTTCATATAATTTTCAATTCCCAAGTTCTTACTTGGGTTTTTAAAATGCTAATTGGACTACTCAATAGTGTTTAGAAGGTAACTTAACGATTACGGTTTCAAGAATAACCCTTTCAGATTTTCAGATATATTATGTTGAGTTTGAAGCGAAATTTTATTTATATCAATCTATCGTTGTTATTGGTTAATGTTGATATCTTACAAAATGCTCTTCTAAGTCACAATAAGGTTTGTCGTTTTCTTTTTTTGTGTCAACACGTTCAATTCGTTTAATTTCAGGTAGCTCTCTGAAACTGATACACAACGATACGTGGATAATTCCCAGAGTTGTAACAGTTTCGATTTTGGGGAGGCCCGAGTTTATCACGTGAAATCAAAATTATTCTAATTTTCACGTACTTTTTTTTTCTGTTTTTCACAAAAGTGTAACTGTTACGTTTCTGTGTTTGTCTTTTTAAAATTCCTTCAATAAAATTTTTTGTGAACATTGTTCCAGTCTTACCAACTTGTCGTTAATCAAACCCTAATAAGGAGAAAGTTTCAAGTATGAGTTAACTTTTCCAGAAAAATTCGACTAGCTGAGAATTCATAAAACTCTGTTAAAAATCACATACTTTTCAAAAATCCGCCAGATTTTAACAATTATGAGTTTCCCATTTTTTGCCAAATACAAAGAGAAAACTGTCGAGGAAAAAAATTTTCAAATTTGGCCTGTCTTATATCAAATTTTTAAAATTCCTAGGGTACTAACAGATCACAAAATCAGCCAAAGCGGATTTGTTTGGCTGATGTGTAACATGGCCTGGTGGCTTGAGCGAGGCATCGTCTCTTAAAATCTCAGAGTAAACTTATTTGCCGTTCATGGCATTGCACGTTGAGGAGGTCAGCACCCTGGGGAACCACGAACCAACACAATAAGTATATGAATGTGCAAATAATTAATACTTTGGTAGCGGGCAGCGCAAACAGTAAAGAAGAAGAAGAAGATAAATAAGAATATAACAAGGACGCCCTGGGCTGATTTGAGAATTTTCACCGGCACGGCACGGTCGGCCCAGGTCACAGTACAAAAATCTGAAAATTTTTTCGATTTTTTTTTGCCAAAAAGTCGAACTATGTTTTTATATTTCGATGAAATACAAGTTTACATAGGGTTTTTGATTATTTTTGATGAAAAGTTTTAAAAAATTTCGAAAAATTTTGTGTAAAAATCGTGCACATTTTTCGGCTCCGGCCGCGCTACATGGAGACATGAACTCACAAGAGAAAAAAAGTGATGAGCGCCCGGGAAGTGTTCGAGAAGGGATGGTTATGAGGTGGTGAAGGAGAGAACAATTGGTGTGAGAGGGGCCACTGACGTCATCTCGATGAGAGGGACGGGGTCAATTGGGCCTAATTATTGGAGAGTTTAGCACGTGGTTGGATTATTGTTTTAGGGGAAGGGTGGAATTTAAAAGTTGTTGTAGAAGAGGAGTGGCATGAACGCTTTTTATTCAGGTTCGTAAAATTTGAGCTTATCATGAAACTGATGAAATTTTAAAGTTTGTTGTGAAGAATGTGCACAGTTTTCATCGAACTCTTAATAGCGGAATTCGAATGAGGTAATGACCAGATTACTACCAATATATTTAATGTCACTACTATACTAGAGAAATGAAACAGGAAACGAGGAAAGTTAAGGAAAGAATTTCAGATTCATCGGAGCAGTTTACATTTTATTTTAACTTGATGATTTCAGTCAACTTTCCTGTCATTTCATTGAAATTGTTAGAAATTTCACACCAGATGTCTCCTTCCGTGAATCCAATTGGCACCTCTTTTTCTCCACAGATGCTCATCTTTTACCAGTTTGGAAGGAAGTCAATAACTTTTGACACCAATGTAATCGACTTCATATAAAATGATTTCTTACAACGTCTAATATTCTACAAGCTCAGAAAACACCGATTCTCATACTTCAGCGATAAATGAAACGGGAGTCATTGAGTGATTGTTTCAGGTAGTTTCGAATCCGCAACATTGAAAAAATTGGATTATTTTTTTAGAATTTCTTTTACAATTTAATTCTGCATTTAAGTGGGTAGAACCCTTAGAATAATTTATACTTGAGCATATATTTTGAGCTATTTTAGAAACAACAATGATACCGCTTATTTGATCTGACGATTTGAAAAAACAAGACTTGGAAGGAAGCATTTTCTGGTGTAGTGATGTCTACAAGACAGGCATTTGAAAAAAAAAAGATTTATTTGTTCTGAATCAAAGAAATATCAATGAATGGTTCAATATTATTGGAGTACACTTTGGAATTTCATCAATTCTCAGAACAAAAAAATGTTTTGCGAAAAAAATCTCTTGAATTGAAAGAAACTGAGTGAAGGAGATTTAATTATATATCGGGCGTTACATTAACTGAAAAAAAAAATAATCACAGTGGGTTATTGCCTGATTAAAACAGGTTATGATTGTTCATTCATTAAAACATTTTGACTGTTTCACATTGGAATCTTTTCTAAATTAGTTAACTTGTAGCAACTCTTGATGGGAACAGTGGAAATAACGCTTCACCGAAAATTGTTCAGTTTTAGGAAAACGATGAGAATTCAATAAAGAAAATTCATCGAAGAAAAGTCAGCGGTCATTTCGTGTATCGGACTTAATATCATTAATCCACTGGGAATTGGAGGAGAAAACAAAGAGGAGCTGAAAAAGTGAAATGAAGTTTTAACAACGTAAAATTCGGATCACTAGTTCATTGAAATATTATTTCTTGAAAATGGAACCCGTGAAACCGTAATCCATCCCCCGATTTTCCCGTGACCCTCCTACCCTGGTTCCCCCATAAACTAATTCCCCAATCCCTTCAATCATCCCGAGACATCTCCAATCAATTTCAAAGTTTACTTTGCCATTCTCTCTCTGGAATTCAAGGAGAAATATCGATACAATGTGAGTCTCTCTCTTCTCATTCCTCTAATTTCAACCAATTTCAGAAAAATGGATTTCGGAGCGAACTGGGCGTACAAGGAAATAGACGTGAAAGTGAGTGGAACTCTTCAAGAAGCTGCTGATATTCTGAGAAAAATGAAGGAAGAAAAGGCGGATGACAAGGAGAAATCATTGATTTCACGCAACTTTTCGGGTAGGTTAAAGGGAATTGATGGCATAGCAATTAGGGAGATATTATATAAGATTGAGAAAAGTTTGAGAAACACGACAAAATTTGATTTTTTTTAACGAAAATCTCACACATAATATTGTTGAAAAGCTGTAGCCGTACAAACAAAGCTTTTGAAACACAAATTATTTTATTCCACAGTTGCCGGTGGCAAGGTACCCTCATAGCCCTGTAGTTCTCCGAGTCCTCACAATAAATACGCAACGACACTCCGCCAAAGCCTCACGCGCCTACCGTAACCTCAGCGCGTCAGTTCACGTGGACACGTGTACTCCACGTGGCAACAAGTGGTTTTCTGAAGTCGGTTGGCTTTCAGAGTTAGTTCTAGTTTTAGCGTTGGTTGTTTAACCTTTGTTTTGTAAGTTACGCTCTCTTATTTTATTTTCTTGCAATAAACCTTATTTATTGTAAGAAACTGTGTTTACTGTCGTCTTATTTTATCAGGACCCTATCACCCCGTATTCGTACGCGGGCAACTCCACCTTGCTCAAACCATACTTGCAAACCGGGCCGAAACGGGCCGACACGGGCCGGCGCGTAACTCGCTTGAAACTCAATGTTATGAGCTGAAAAATATACCAAAATGTAGATCTCGACGAGTTCTATGTCCGTGACCTACTACGGGCCGGATGGCTATTCGTTATTGTGCCGCGGGCCGGAATGCTAGAATGGCTAGAATGGCTTTTTTAACCATTTTCGCGATTTTTGACACTTTTTCCCGGCCCGCGGCACAATAACGAACAGCCATCCGGCCCGTAGTAGGTCACGGTCATAGAACTCGTCGAGATCTACATTTTGGTATATTTTTCAGCTCATAACATTGAGTTTCAAGCGAGTTACGCGCCGGCCCGTGTCGGCCCGTTTCGGCCCGGTTTGCAAGTATGGCTCAAACTGATTAAAAATGAATTTACTAAAGCTTCATGCGCTATGTGAACTAAGATGGCCCAAAATCTAATAGTTCCCAAAAGTCCAAACTACTATAAATGGCATGATGAAAACATTGATTATTATGAAAAAAACAATGTTTCACCAACTCCATATAAACCTTCCAATACTTTATGATACAGTAGCGGTCATAGGTGAGTATACCTCCACTCTTTCGTGTGTATCTCTGCTGAATCGTGTCCGTTTTGCATAAACTTTTTTTTTAAAGATAGCTGAAACATTCAGCAATAAGAAAATAAGTTTTTTGAAAAAGTTAACATTTTTAATTTTATCGATAATCGATTTTTCCTGACCGTGATTTGGAAATTTGAAAAAAAACTTTTTATTTTTCTCTTGAAGTTATTGAGTTTTTGATGTCAAAATGATGGAACATGTTCAAATTAACAAAAAATTATGTTGAGTTAGTTTCTTAGTTCCAGAGCATCGTGCTAGAGCTCCAGAAGTCAAAAGTGGTGTCCTCGGGAAAACCTTCATAACTCATCAAGAAATTATTCAAATTAGCCAAATAATGTACGAAAAGACGTGTTTTGAGTTTTTCTACAAACCAACATAAAAAAATCAAGATTTTTGAAAAATTAATTTTTCAATTTTTTTTCATTCAAAAATTTTTTAATTCCAATTTTTCCTAGATTTTCGATATTTTCTGGCTATAAAACGAACAAAAAACTCAAAAATGTATTTCATTATGCTTGATAAAGCACTTCACATGCACATTTTGAAAGGTATGTCCTTTTTATAGCCAGAAAATATCGAAAATCTAGGAAAAATTGGAATTAATAATTTTTTGAATGAAAAAAAATTGAAAAATTATATTTTCTAAAATCTTGATTTTTTAATGTTGGTTTGTATAAGAACTCAAAACACGTCTTTTGGTACATTATTTGGCTAATTTGAATAATTTCTTGATGAGTTATGAAGGTTTTCCCGAGGACACCACTTTTGACTTCTGGAGCTATAGCACGATGCTCTGGAACTAAGAAACTAATTCAAGATAATTTTTTGTTAATTTGAACATGTTCCATCATTTTGACATTAAAAACTCAATAACTTCAAGAGAAAAATAAAAAGTTTTTTTTCAAATTTTCAAATCACGGTCAGGAAAAATCGATTATCGATAAAATTAAAAATGTTAACTTTTTCAAAAAACTTATTTTTTTATTGCTGAATGAAGTTTATGCAAAACGGACTTGTTTCAGCTGAGATACACATGAAAGAGTGGAGGTATACTCACCTATGACCGCTACTGTATCTAATTGTAGCTATATTCCAGGCATCTCCATAACATCAACTGAATCTCACAAGACAATTTCCATCAGTTCGATTCATCGTTCTTCGTCGAAAGAACCGAAACCAACTATTCGTACTCCACGTGATGCTGGAAAGAATCGGAAAATGTATCAGATTTCATTCTGAATAATCCCAATGACTATATTCAAATTTTCAGATTATTCCCGAAAGCAGTGATTGTCAATTCGAAGAAAAAATCGTTGGTTTCGGCTAGTTATGCGGAGAGTTCTAATGCGTAAGTGGACAGTTAAAAGGGATAAAATGACTGATTGAGTGGAATTTCAGAAGCTCCGTGGATCCGATCACTCCAATTCCGGATAGTGAAAATCTGTTCCCCGAGGCAATCTACATTCCAGCTAACAAGGGAACAACTAAGATTGATGTAAGGATAATTTGCTATAACGAGATGAGAAGCAAATAATTTATTTGCCTCAATCTGATACCACATTTCTGAAACAGTACATTAATTTCCATTTGCAGGTGGCAGTTGGTCGTTCCACTTCTCGGGAATCTAGTGAATCCATCAGATCAATTCAACGTAAACATGTTCAACAGATGGGACAGGAACCACTTGAAGACATTCAACACTTGTGAGTCAGCTGGGGTGTCGTTGACGCGTTTTCTGTTTCAACGAATTCAGAAGTGCTTATGTCATTTTCACTGATTCAATGGTTATTTCGTCTTTTTCAGAAAACGTCGTGGATTGAAGAAGTCGAAACCAGACGGTCTATTTCCATCGGCCACTTATATTGCTGGAGGAGGGAACCCCAAAATGACGGTACTCTTCCTCTTTTGATACCCATCTGATTCCCCAGAATATTCCAGATGTCTCCACTGACAAGTGAAATCCAATCGAGTGTTGCTAGAACTACAAATACGGACAACAGTCTTCTCTACGAACAAATGGAATTCATCTCGACTAATGGACGTTTCAAAATGTGTATTCAACCACTCGAAAAGAAGAAGAAATCGGATGAATTTCCAATTGTTCCGAAACAATTGCAATCGAGTACCCGACTGAAAATTGAGTCTCAAAAAATCAAATTCTCGGCTCAAATCTCACTCGGAACTGATCATTTCATCGATTTGTCGGGTATTTTCAATGGAAGTTCGATGAAGAAAAATGATGTGACTAATCTGGTCATCAATGGACAATCCTATTCAACCTACTGATTTTCTGATAGCTGCTCATAGAAAAAGGTCCCAATAAAGAATTATTATTTAACAAAATTTTCGGGATTTGGGGGGAGGGGGCATGCAAGATTTTGCATGCAAACTACATCAGAAGATGTACAAACAATAACTAGCGAAACAATTGAAAAGAAAGAAAAAAAACAAAATCAACGGGTGAATTTAAAAACGAAATGAAAAGGGTAAATTTGTAAAGGTGAGCGAAAGGGAAAAGGGTCACAAAAATTGAGGCAGGGAAAAAAACTTGTGGAATGTCTCCACCGGATGTGAAAGATCTAATTGGGGTTAAAACTAAAAGTAAAGAAGGAGATGTGAGAAATATTTAATCAGATTCATTTCCATTCTGTTCACGTCGACGCCGACGACGAAGTGCCGGATTCAAGGCGGTCGTGCTGACACTGTTGATCTCTTCCTCTTCGGATCTGAAATTTCAGATATAATTTAAGATAATTGTTTCGTATGAAAACTCACTGATAATCATTATCACTATCATTCTCTCCATTCTCTCCATTCGCCTCATCGGCCACTTCTCCCTCTCTCGCAATCGCTTCCATGAATTGAAGTCGTTGCTCTTCGGCTCTCGCATTCAATATATCCGCCTGTGGTGGCATATGAGGATGTCTTCTATGTCCACTCATTCCGAGACGCATATTACGGAGACCTCGTCCGAGAATAGCACGACGAGCGGCGGCGGCTGCTTCGGCTCTGAATCCAGCGAGATTCACTCGTTCTTCCTCTTCTTCTGCCGCAGCTGGAGGGGCTTCACCTGCGTCTTCTCCTTCTGCAACTGCCTCTTCATCTCCATCATTTTCAGCCTCTCTCGCTTGTTCTTCATCGAGTTCATCAAGATTGATGTCTTCAGAACCTGAATCTTTGCTCAATTTCTTCACAATGTTCTTTCACTTCTCTATCTATAACTTACCAACTCGACTAGCAGTCCTCCAACTTCCACTATCATCATCACTTCCCAACTCGTCTTCATCCACTTCCTCATCAACTTCATTCACCAAATCATCAATCGCCGCTCCCATATCGAAATCTGGATCAGCCTCCTCATCTCCATCGTCCTCTTCATCGTCCTCTTCTTCATCATCTCCATCCGTTCCATCTTCATCATCATCATCTATGTCAGCATTATCCACATTCTCACTGCTATTCGCACGTTGACGACGAAGAAGTGCTTGACGACGTATGATACGATTCAGGGCATTTTCAAAGTCGAAACTGTCCATCGAGTCGTTGTCGTCGTCACCATCCTCAAGCTCGTCTTCACTGTCATCGCCGAGCTGAAAATAATTCAGAATTTTTATTATAAGAAAACTAAATCAAAACTGGAACGCTAGAAGCAAGTTTCAAATATTCTTCAGAAAATAATGTTTTTAAATTTTGCATTTTTACAGCTTATGTGTATAAGACAATTTCTATTCAGATGGTTTTGAATCAAACGCAGTTCTAACTCGGGAAACTAGGAATTGAACGAAAACGAAATTGTATCGAAAATATAGCTAAAACCACGCCCATTTTGTTAGGAACTTGATCTTACAAATCTTGAAGTGATCTTACAGAAAGCAGAACCACTTTGCTTCAAAACAAAATCATCAGAAAACGAGCGAACAGTGATCTTACGGAAGCAAGCTATCTTTTGGGCACAAAAGAGATCACTTCTCGAACTGATGAAAAAGAAACGAAGGATTATTATAACATGCGACGGACAGAAGAGACGCAGAGAGAAGTGACTAGTGGCAGTGTGTTCTCTCTCATGAAAGCAGAATGTGATGTTACGGAAGAAGTTATCAAAGTAGAGCGAACTAGGCACAAAAATGATCACTTTTTGAAGAGAAATGTTCCAAGAAAAGAGATGTTACAAAAAGCAAAATGTGATGTTACGGGAAGCAAAAGCAGTTGAAAAGTGGTGGACACACCCATGAAAGTGATCATGGAGTATGCTTTCGAAGCAAAGAGTGATCAGTTCAACAGATGTTACATGAAGCAAAAGCAAAAGCAGTTGGCAATTGGACACATCAGATAAGGAACGAAAGTGATCATTCTTCTAGTGGAAGCAAAAAGGTAACATTAACAGGAGAACAAGAGTGATCATGCGCTTTCTAGTGTGGACCGATGATCATTCTGAAAGAGGAATGATCAGAAGATGTTACATGAAGCAAATTGTGATGTTACTTTGCTTTCGAAGCAGAAGAGACACATCACAATGCGAACATGAGTGATCATTCCAGAGATGTTACACGAATCAGAAAAAGCAGTTTGAAATTAATCTGATGTTACTCCTCATGCTTCTTACTCGAAACAGAGAAGAAACATCAGTTGGAGCCGAGAAGTGATCATTCTCTGACAGGTGTGATGAGTTCTTGATATGGAAAGACTACTTGCAGATGTTGAGGAAAGCTGAAGCAATTGACCACAGGAAATATCAGGTTCAATCAAAAAAGAAACATCAATTGGAACAGAGAAGTGATCATTCTCTATTCGGAGATGTTACATGTAGCAACTGAATGTCGTTCGAGAAGCATGAAAGATCAGTTTGGATACGAAAGTGATCATTCTTCTAGTGTAGATTTAGTGAGAACGATCAGAGCGATGTGATGTGAATTTAGATATCACATTTGACCAGTAAAGGCCTTAATGTAAATGAAAATTCATCAATTGGATAAAAACGTATAATGATGCGGTAGAAATACGAAAATTTGGAGTTCCAAAGTAGAGACCGATGGTTCTGAGCTATTAACAACGAGCTGCGCACAAAAGTTCTTAGCTCATCACAGATTTTACAACTGCGCTCCACCGAAATTCCCTTGAAAAATGTCACTTTTTCTCTGCGTTTCTCAATTTCTCACACAATTTTCTTCGGTTTCGGTAGAGCGCGGTTGTAAGAAGCATGGCGTGCTAATATCTATTGGGATAGATGTACGATTCCAGCAAATAATTATATTTTGGTGGTGTGAGAATGTGCCCGACCTCCATGCACTAAATCTTAAAAAAACTCACTCTTCCGAGAGCATCAAATACGGATCCTTGCTCCGACGCATTCCCATCATCAATATCTTCCATCTCCATTCCAGACGAATCACTATTATGATCCTCTCTCGTCTCCTCCTCTTCCTCCTCATTCTCATCTTCATTATCCTTCACTCGTCCAATCTCAATAAATCTCAATTGAGTGGACGCCTGAATCATGTAGTCCGACATAATTGGTTTGACTTGTTCAACGATGCACAGCGTCTGATCGTGATGCGATGAGCAGATGCTGAGAACTGGACGACGTCCTTCGACAGTAGTGAGAGCAGTGTAGTCACGAGTATCGAATGAGCGAAGTGGTGAGGGTGGGACGTCTGAATAGTCTGGACGGTGGATTTCATTGGCTTCAGCAGCGAACATAATATTCTGAAAATACAGCAATCAGATCGGTTTAGACGTCAAGATAACTCACTCCAGTAGAATTGAAAGCCAAATTACAGCGACTGAGTTCAGGAACATGATAGAGCATTCTGAATGTTCGGATATCGTAAATTTCAGAATTGATGATGATCTGGGTGCCGTGAGGATGAAAAGTTCCGAATAGAGTTCTATTGGAGAGACGATCGAACCCATGAATCGGTGAATTCTTATTTCTAACATCCCAAAGCAATCCATCATTGAAAATCATTCGGTCATCTGGAGAGAACGACGCGTAATTCTTATCATACTGTAACGCATTCAATCCAGATACATAAGAATCCAGAACATGATTCGTCTCCGTATCGTAGATAGTCGCCTTCTCTTTCGACGTTCCAATGATTCTCTGCATAGTTGTATTTCCGAATCGAACATACGACTCTTCACGATAAGTGTGAACTCGTTGCAGTGCTTCACCGAGTCTCCAGAGGGCAGAAAGTGGACGTGAGTAGGCGCACGAAGTGAGAAGCAGATTTCCGTCCTGAAAATTAGGGAAAAATAAGGAGAATCAGAAAGAGGGAAGGGTTTACATGAGATGGTTGAATATTAGTGAGAGAACTTCCATGACAATTGGTATGTCCATCGTCAGTTCCTGTGTCGGCGTTGATCCAATGAAGTTCTCCGTTGAAGAGACCAACAATAATGTGCTCATCGTCAGCCTGGAAGGGTAAATAGGGTTTGGATGGAACGGAAATCTGATCAGAATTGTTTAAAATTAAGTTCGGGCTCTATCAATACTGCCTGGAATTAGAACAATCCGGAACTAACAGCGGGGACAAATCTGATCTTTTAGGAGTCAGAAATCTGTCAAATTTAAGTTGTCCTAATCATGAATTCGATGTTGTAACGAATTGAAATTTAGTCGGATCAGAACTGTCTAGAACTTTGTTGAATCGGAACCAGGTCAAATTAAGAACTGTCCCGAATTGAAATTCCAGTATTTGGAGAGGTCTCGACTTATAATTTGGTAAAACAAGGGCATTCCGAATCAAAACTGTCCCGAGTTAGAACCGAGACGAGTCAAAACTTTTCAAAAATTCGATAATATCGGAGCTGATTACACCTAGAAAACCCACCGAAAACACGGCTTTCGTATACGACTCCTCCTCATGCAACGTTTTGATATTTCTAAACTTTGAGAAAATCGATCGCTCATTACTCCACTGCGAGACGATTCTTTGTCCGGGACGAAGCAATTCTTGATCCATAATTCGAAGTGATATATTCTGGACAACCGACGCTTTTTGATTACGATCCGGACACTTGTGTGGGTAGAATAGAGAGAACGGAGGGCAAGTGGTGACCGGATTCTCGCACGCGGCGTGTTGGGTTCTGGAATTTTTGAATTGAGAAAAGTGGTTTGACTCTTAAAAAAGACAAACCTAAAATAATTGGTAACAATATTATTCAAGTCCACATATGGCCGAGAGTTGTCACTTCCCGGTGTCACTGGTCTCATCTTTGGACGTGCTGGACTAATCATTAATTTCTTTGGGAATGTCGCACTACTCGTTGTGAATCTTCTTGGCAATGTAGGCGTCGCGAACACATTGTCATCTTCTGCAGATTGAGATCTTGCTGGCGAAGCGAGACTAGACGCCATCGATGGTCTTCTCGCTGAAATTCCTCCAATTTCTGATTCAAGAGTTCTCGGAGCAAGAGTTGGGACACTGTCGAGTTTGGCGAAGTTGTTGCCGATGCTTGGCTGGAAATTATTAGATATTGTATTAGTTATGATCTGGAATAACTTACGAATGGCTTCATTACAACTGCAGTGCTATTAGCTCGACTTGCGGGGCGATCCGGAAGATTTGCTTCAGTTTTCAGAAGCGCTGCTACTGAATCCAACTTATTTTTGAGAAGATGATCATGAATCAGTTGAAGAAGTTCCACTTGATTGAAGCTGACTTGCGTGTTCTCGACAACCCATTGACGGTGACTTTTGTCTTGGATCAACTGAAATAAATGGGTTGGTGGAATCAGAAACAGAAAACATCTGTCGTCTCTTACCGCTGACTGGAAATCCTTCGCCTGTTGATCATGCATTTTCCGTCCACTGACAACTTGAAGAAGTTGAATCGCCTCTTTACAGAATGCCGCATGAATATCTCGTTTGTCAGATGACACCGGTTCACGCATCAAGACTGAAAATTATCGGATTAGGTATAGAATCTATATACTATAGATAAATCCATACTTCCAAATCGGGCCGGCGCGTAATTCGCTTCAAACTCAATATTACGAGCTGAAAAATATACCAAAATGTAGATCTCAACGAGTTCTATGCCGTGACGTACTACGGGACGGATGGATATTCGTTAATGTGCCGGGGGCCGGGCTAGAATGACTGTTTTGGCCATTTTCGCGTTTTTTGGCACTTTTTCCCGGCCCGTATCAGGCCACGGACATAGAGCTCGTCGAGATCTACATTTTGGTATATTTTTCAGCTCATAAAGCTCAGTTTGAAGCGAGTTACGCGGAGGCCCGTGTCGGCCCGTTTCGGTTTGCAAGTATGGATAAATCTGAAATCAAGACTAACTCTGTAATCCAGACTGAGCGAACAATGGAAGTCTCGTAAGAATCTGTCGAACTTCTGGATGTCTCGCGAGTCCTGTCAACGTGTTACACGCCAATCTCCTAATCGAATCCGCTTCAGTCAACGGAGTCTTCGTGTTCATCAACGCAATCAACGCCATAATTCCATCGGATTTCCTGACTTCAGTCCACATCAATTCCAAATGTTTCATAATTTCTTCGTATTTCGAAGGACGTTTCGATGTCGAATGCCGCTCTTCCGAACTCTTCATCTTCTGTATGATAGTCTTCCAGCACTCTGTCTCAACATTAACACATCTCTGAATACATCCCAATGCGGCCATTCTCAGCGGAGACTCCTCATCAGTCCGACCGAGAGTCGTCTGAATGAGGACAGTGAATCCATCATATTTGTAGTGAGCATAGTTGTGTTGAGTGATGAGTTCTGTCTGAATTGATGGCTGACAAAGCATCATTCGAAGTGATTCCATTGCACACACACACATATCATTACGGAGACCACTGGAGACATTCAACCAATCTCGTGAGAGAACTCTAACTGCCAGAAACATCTTCACCATTCCCAATCTCTTCAAATTCTCCGCCTCTCTGAATTGTCCTCCGTTGAGTCTCAACATCTCTGTGTAGATAGACTCGCATTCCGCCGAAACTTCATCATAGATCTTCATACTTCTGAAGTCAGAACGCTCTCCCGCATTGAATAGTTCTGGAATACGCATTCCCGTCGGGAGAGTATGCGCGAATTGTCGCTTGTAATTCTCCATTTTCTGATAGATATGAGCGAGGAGATACGTCTTAAAAGTGGTACAAGTGCCTCGAACCGCTTGGGTGCTCGTGTGAACTTGCTCCTCGGTCAGCTCCACTTCATCGTTGCACTGCATTATTGTCAGTGTGGAGATCTGAAATTGAGTCTTGCGAATGATAAACTCTCTTCTGAAACTCACGTAGTTATACAACTTCCTGGGTCCATCGAATTGATCGAATCGACGAAGAATTGCTTTGTAGAGGAGACCCTGTGAGAAGAACATGCAAGCACTGGCCATTCCACTTTCATGGCTGTGTTCAAGGCACCAGAGAACATATCTGGAAGAAGGAATGAGTGGATTGGTAGACTTCAAATATAAATTTTTCGAAAATTCTGCGGGAAGTCTCGAAATTGAACAAATTCGACCGGGAATCGGAAGAAAACGAGAATTTCGAAGCTCTTAATGGTCGAAACTATAGTTTTTTGTTGAGTTTTTCAGTTTTTTTTTTTGAAAAAAATTTTTGTTTTGGATTTCAGAACAGAGAACGCAGTTAATGATATTAAAACTTTATTTCCGTTAGCCAGGATGTGTAACTTTCACGTTTTCAGCCAAATTTTCTCTGCAAATGCCTCTCATATCATTCTTCTAGTGCAACACTCGAAAAATTGAAAATTCTAATTAACAATTCTCGTTTTGCGTTTTTTTTTCCGGTCCAAATCTTTGTTTTTACGTTAAATTTGTGATTTTTCTCGACAAAAAGTGTCCAAACTTCACTCACTGAATGGTCTCATCGACAATCGCATCGTCCATCTGACACAAAATCTCCATAACATCATTATTATAAGCGATATAATAGAAGCACGTGACGACTCCAACAGAAGCCAACGACGTCTTCGGAAGACGAAGCAATGCTCGAATTCCGTCTTTTTCAATGAATTCTAATGCGAATTTTCGATGAACGAGAAGAGAAGTCAAGTATTTTAAAGCGTCGAAAGTGAGACGAACATCTTTTGTTTTTTCGAGATCAATGTAGTCGAGGAGAAGATCCAAAGCGTTTCCTTCGAATACTTGGAGGAGGAGCTGAATTGTTTAAAATTAGATCACTTTTATTGATTATTCCGTTCAAAACTAACATCCTGATACTCTCCACAAGCGGCCAAATATTGCAGAATAAATCGTTGATAAGTGGCCAAACTGAGTGGATAAACTTGTTGAGTTCCGATGAGAAATGGTTGAAGAATGTCCCATTTACTGTTCGAATCGTCCAAATTTTTGAGATTATGGAATGAAGGGACTCGTTGAGTGGTGTCGACTCGGTAGAATGATTGGAGACATGGCTGGAACTTGGGGGAGTTGAATTTTCGGAAAACTTTCTGTATTTTTGACAAAAATGTTCGATTTTTCGATTTAAAGCTCAATTTCAGCCTTTGATATACCTCAGTTCTTCTCTTTTTCGGTGGCGGTGGATTCGAAGCCATTACAGGCGGTTCTTCCACCGCTGGAGTCACTTCGATAGCCGGAACTGGTCCATTGCTAGTGCTGGGAATGTCTTTGCCGATTTCCTCGGCTTTTAGCATTGAGAAACTAAAAAATTAGGAAATTAGCGGATTTTCTTCGAAAAAAAAGGAAAAAACGTACTCTGTCTCTCCCAGCTTCTTTCGTTCCTCTTCTTGTGCGCGTGCCTGAAAATTTGAGATTTTATGTCGGAAATTGGGTTTTTGAGCAATTTTTCGGAAAAAAAATCGTTTTATTTTCAATTTTCATATCTCGTTGTTTCAGAAATTCCCACCTGCAACTGTCTCAACCGATTCAACGCAAACGGCACCATCCTAGCATTCTCATTTCTGTATTTGCTTGCATTTTCAGTGTTTTCCAACGCCGCCGCCAGTAAACCCATCGCATATCCTTGCAAAGTCTCGTTTTGCGCTGTCGGACCCGCCCAATGATAAAGACGTGGCACAAAATCATCTGGTTCAGAGAAGACAACTTTTGAGTCGAGGCCTGGAACACAAGCCAAGAGAAGACGGCATCCTTGAATACTCAATTCAACGTTGTCACGAGCGAGAATGTATGAAACGACGAGCTGCAAAATTTTATTCGATTTTTTTCCCGAAAATTCCAGACTTTTCTCATACTTTTGTCATAAAATCATCATTTTTGAAAATAATTTTGAGAATATTTCCGAGTGCAGAGTCCGGATGAGTTCTATGTGGATGTCTATCGTCTAGAGGATCCGGATCATTTCTGATAAAACTTTCTGTGGCTCGCTCCAACGTTACAGATATTCTGCAATGATTTTCACTCGAATTTTAATTTTTTTAATTTAAAGTACTCTTTCAAAATCGGCAACGGATCGAACGAGGGTCGCATGTGATTCGCATCGAATTTCAGCAACATTTCCGCAATTTTCATCATTAACTGCGTGCACAACTTCAATTCATTCGACGTAATCATCGACATTGTCTCTGTCGAGCGGAGGGGATAATTCTCCTTCCCCGCCATGACTGCTGCAATTACAGATGTTGTTTTATTGATTTTTAGAGAGAAAATAATAATTTTTTCGAATTTAAAACGAAAAAATAACAAAAAATCAACAAAATTCTGACGAAAATCGAGTTTTTGAAATTTAATTGCAATGTTCCGAAAAATGAAATTTTTCGCCGGGGAGTACTGTCCGCAGTCGGTGTTTGCGGACAATGGCAGCACTCACGTCAGATTGCGGATGTCTTGTGATTTTTTATCGTTGCGAAACTACTTTCAATAAATAAAAACCTGTTTTCATTGAAATTCATATAAATTTTTATTTGAAAAATCACCAATAAAATTATCGATATTTTCTTTCCCTTTCGATTCTTCTATTCTACCGATTCATATCAGTTTTTTAGTTTTTTTTTTCGATTTTCAAAACAAAAAACTTTAACAAATTTTTTAAAGTCTTATTTCCAGGTAACCCAACAATGTCCGTCTTCCACGACGAAGTCGAAATTGAGGATTTTGAATTCGACGAGGAGAAGGACGTCTATCACTACCCGTGTCCTTGTGGTGATCGATTTGAAATAGCGAGGTGAGAACTTTTACTAAAATCCCAATCAAATAATTATTCGGTGTTTCAGAGAAATGCTAGAAATGGGCGAAGACGTTGCACAATGTCCCAGCTGTTCCCTCCTCATTCGAGTCATCTACGATCCCGAAGATTTCGTGAAACTCGAGACCATCACCTCCAAGCCGATTGCAGAGACGGTCTAATTCTAATTTTTAAATCTAGAAATTTGTGAAATTCCTCAATTTTATAGACTGATCCAAACATCGCTTGTTCATTTATTAATACGGGTTTCACGAGTAAATTTTCTGTGAAAATTCACTATAAATCACACAAAAAAGTGTTCTCTCAATCAAATCTTTTCAGCGACACTCAGTAAGTTGAATAGGATTGTCCATTGATGACCAGATTAGTCACATCATTTTTCTTCATCGAACTTCCATTGAAAATACCCGACAAATCGATGAAATGATCAGTTCCGAGTGAGATTTGAGCCGAGAATTTGATTTTTTGAGACTCAATTTTCAGTCGGGTACTCGATTGCAATTGTTTCGGAACAATTGGAAATTCATCCGATTTCTTCTTCTTTTCGAGTGGTTGAATACACATTTTGAAACGTCCATTAGTCGAGATGAATTCCATTTGTTCGTAGAGAAGACTGTTGTCCGTATTTGTAGTTCTAGCAACACTCGATTGGATTTCACTTGTCAGTGGAGACATCTGGAATATTCTGGGGAATCAGATGGTATCAAAAGAGGAAGAGTACCGTCATTTTAGGTTTCTCCCCTCCAGAAATATAAGTGGCCGATGGGAACAAGCCGTCTGGTTTCGACTTCTTCAATCCACGACGTTTTCTGAAAAAGAAGACAAAAGAATCATCGAGTCAGTGAAAATGACATAAGCACTTCTGAATTTACTGAAACAGAAAACGCGTCAACGACACCCCAGCTGACTCACAAGTGTTGAATGTCTTCAAGTGGTTCTTGTCCCATCTGTTGAACATGTTTACGTTGAACTGATCTGATGGATTCACAAGATTCACGAGAAGTGGAACGACCAACGGCCACCTGCAAATGGAAATGAATGTACTGTTTCAGAAATGTGGTATCAGTTTGTAAGGCAAAGAAAATGATTATTGTTTGTCCTCGAGTAATCTCAATTCAAAATATCCTTACATCAATCTTAGTTGTTCCCTTGTTAGCTGGAATGTAGATTGCCTCGGGGAACAGATTTTCACTATCCGGAATTGGAGTGATCGGATCCACGGAGCTTCTGAAATTCCAGTCAATCAGTTATTTTATCCCTTTTGAACTATCCAATTACTCATTAGAACTCTCCGCATGGCTAGCCGAAACCAACGATTCTTTTTTCGAATTGACGATCACAGCTTTCGGGAATAATCTGAAAGTTTAAACAAAAGTCATTGGGACGAATTGAATGAAATCTGATACATTTTCCTATTCTTTCCAGCATCACGTGGAGTACGAATAGTTGGTTTCGGTTCTTTCGACGAAGAACGATGAATCGAACTGATGGAAATTGTCTTGTGAGATTCAGTTGATGTTAAGGAGATCCCTAGAATGTAGATGTATTATAAATAAGATGTCGAAAAGTATTGGGAGGTTAATATGGAGTTCGTGAAACATTGTTTTTTTCATAATAATCAATGTTTCCATCATGACATTTATAGTGGTCCGGACTTTTGGAAACAATTTATCAGACGTTAGTAAGTTCACATCCCGGATGAAGCTTTAGAAAATTGATTTTTAATCAGTTTGAGACAGGTGGAATAAAAGAATTTGTGTTTCAAAAACTTTGTTTCTACGGCTACAGCTTTTCAACAATATTATGCGATTAGTCAGATAAAATAAATTCATTCAAAAAGTCAAATTTTGTCTTGTTTCTCAAACATTTCAAATCACATTGAATATCTCTCAAATTGATAATTCTCCTCTATAAATCGACCTACCCGAAAAGTTGCGTGAAATCAATGATTTCTCCTTGTCATCCGCCTTTTCTTCCTTCATTTTTCTCAGAATATCAGCAGCTTCTTGAAGAGTTCCACTCACTTTCACGTCTATTTCCTTGTACGCCCAGTTCGCTCCGAAATCCATTTTTCTGAAATTGGTTGGAATGAGAGAAATGAGAAGAGAGAGACTCACATTGTATCGATATTTCTCCTTGAATTCCAGAGAGAGAATGGCAAAGTAAACTTTGAAATCGATTGGAAATATCTCGGGAGGATTGAAGGGAATGGGGAATTAGTTTATGGGGGAACAAGGGTAAGAGTGTCACGGGTAAATAGGGGGGATGGATTACGGTTTCACGGGTTCCATTTTGTAGGAATAATATTTCAATAAACTAGTGCTTCCTTCGAATTTCAACGTTGTTAAAACTTCGTTTCACTCTTTCAGCTACTCTTCGTTTTCTCCTTCCATTTCCAGTGGATTAATGATATTAAGTCCAAAATACACGAAATGAACGCTGACTTTTCTTCATTGAATTTTCTTCATTGAATTCTCATCGTTTTCCTGAAACTGAAAAATTTTCAGTGAACCGTTATTTTTATTGCTCCTATCAAGAGTAGCCACGAGTTAACTAATTTGAAATACATGACAGTGTGGGAAACGGTCACAATTTTTTAATGAACGAACAACCTGAATATGTTTCAATTGGACAACAAATCTTTGTGATGCCAATAATATTTCATTGAAACAGCGGATTCGTGTCTGTGTATTCTCATCTTTGTTACAACTCCGCTGCACTTTTCTCCTCTTCGTTTTCTCCTTCCATTTTCAGCTTAAAAATTTATTGGAGTGCTATTTCCACTGTTCCCATCAAGAGTAGCTATGAGCAGAGTTGCGCGGAAGTGATTTTTTCTAAAACGGAAGTCGGAAGTCGGAAGTCGGAAGTCGGAAGTAAATCTTGTAATCCGGAAGTCGGAAGTCGGAAGTAAAATTTGTAATCCGGAAGTCGGAAGTCGGAAGTCGGAAGTAAAATTTGTAATCCGGAAGTCGGAAGTCGGAAGTCGGAATTAAAATTTCTAATCCGGAAGTCGGAAGTCGGAAGTCGGAAGTAAAATTTTCAAAACGGAAGTCGGAAGCCGGAAGTCGGAAGTGAAAAACAGCCCGGAAGTCGGAAGTCGGAAGTCGGAAGTAGATTTTTTCGCAAAGATTCAAAAACTCCTAGAAAAAGTTCATAAAATCAGTGAAAAATTAGTTTTTGGCTGAAGAAAAACCTATTTTCTGTCCTTTTAGACCATTTTTCCTTGTATTTCTGCAAAATATACTTTTCGGAAATTCCATAATTATGGAATGACGGAAGTCGGAAGTAAACATCCGAAAACGGAAGTCGGAAGTCGGAAGTCGAAAGTAAAATTTTCAAAACGGAAGTCGGAAGTCGGAAGTAAATCTTGTAATCCGGAAGTCGGAAGTCGGAAGTCGGAAGTCGGAAGTAAAATTTGTAATCCGGAAGTCGGAAGTCGGAAGTCGGAAGTAAAATTTGTAATCCGGAAGTCGGAAGTCGGAAGTCGGAATTAAAATTTCTAATCCGGAAGTCGGAAGTCGGAAGTCGGAAGTAAAATTTTCAAAACGGAAGTCGGAAGCCGGAAGTCGGAAGTGAAAAACAGCCCGGAAGTCGGAAGTCGGAAGTCGGAAGTCGGAAGTCGGAAGTAGATTTTTTCGCAAAGATTCAAAAACTCCTAGAAAAAGTTCATAAAATCAGTGAAAAATTAATTTTTGGCTGAAGAAAAACCTATTTTCTGTCCTTTTAGACCATTTTTCCTTGTATTTCTGCAAAATATACTTTTCGGAAATTCCATAATTATGGAATGACGGAAGTCGGAAGTAAACATCCGAAAACGGAAGTCGGAAGTCGGAAGTCGAAAGTAAAATTTTCAAAACGGAAGTCGGAAGCCGGAAGTCGGAAGTAAAATTTTCAAAACGGAAGTCGGAAGCCGGAAGTCGGAAGTGAAAAACAGCCCGGAAGTCAGAAGTCGGAAGTCGGAAGTCGGAATTCCGCGCAACTCTGGCTATGAGTTATATGATTGAGAAAAATGACTGTGTGAAACAGTCAAACCTTAAAAAAAACAATTCGAATCTGTTTCAATTGGACAACAATTAACTGTGATGGTGTTTTTTAGTCAATGAAAGGTCCTTTTCACCCAGTTCCTTTCAATTCAAGAGTTTTTTTTTTTCTGAAAACATTTTTCTGTTCTGTAAACTGATGAAATGTCAACGATATTTCCAAAGTGTGCTCCAATTGGTCCTATCATTGATATTTTTCCAGATTCGGAACACATTAAATATAATTTACTATTTCAAGTGCCTGTCTTGTAGACATCACTACACCACAAAGTGCTTCCTTCCAAGTCTTCTCGAATCATCAGATCTAATAAGCGGTGTAATCAAGTTGATAACAGAAATCAGCTTTTAAAACTTTTAGAACAAGTATAAAAAAGTTGATATTTTCTATGTTCCAATGAGGAATCATTCAAGTCGGATAGAATTCATCAACACTAATTTTTTCTTACATCTTTTGGTAAACCAAAAATCTAAAATTAGGTAATTGTTTTTTGATTTGTAATAATTCACTAACTCTACAGCTCAAGAAAGTCGTCACGAACGAAACAATAAATATGATCAATATGGACCTGAGATGTTCATAAAACAAGTTTTTTTATCACTTCCGACTTCCGACTTCCGACTTCCGGATAAGGAATTTTACTTCCGACTTCTGTCATTACATAACGGTGAAATTTCGGAAAAGTAAATTTCGCAGAAATACATGGAAAAATGGTCTAAAAGGACAAAACATATGCTTTTCTTCAGCCAAAAACTAATTTTCCACTGATTTGCGCGAATTTTATGAACTTTTTCTAGGAGTTTTTGAATCTTTGCGAAAAAATCTAATACCGACTTCCGACTTCGGACTTCCGGATAAGAAATTTTACTTCCGACTTCCTGATAAGAAAAATCACTTCCAACTTCCGACTTCCGGATAAGAAAATGTTCACTTCCCAACATCTCTGTTGTGTACAAAGTGGGCAAAGTTAACGCTGACTTTTCTTCATTGACTTCTCAACGTTTTCCGGAAACTGAACAATTTTCGGTGGATCACTATTTTCGATGTTTCCATCAAGAGTAGCTAAAAGTTAACTAAAAGATGACAGTGTGAAACGATCACAATTCCCGAACCTGTTTCAATCAGACAAGAAGGAATTGATGTATTTTAATGGAAAGAAGAATGATTGATCAAATTCCTTTTCCCAGTTCCTTCCAATTCAAGAGCTTTTTTCTGAAAACATTTTTCTATTCGGTAAACTGATGAAATTCCAAAGTGTACTCCTATCATATTCAGCCTTTCGTTGAAATTTTTTAGATTCAGAACAAATAAAATATAATCTACTATTTCAAGTGCCTGTCTTGTAGACATCACTTCATCACAAAATGCTTCTTTCCAAGTCTTATATATTCAAATTGTCAGATCTAATAAGCGGTATGATCCAATTGATCAAAGCAGTCAGCTTTAAAATCGTATAGAAAAGTATAAAATATGAAATTTTTCTGTTTCAATGAGGAATAATTCAAGTCGGATAGATTTCATCGACACTTATTTTTCTTTACATACCGAAAATCTAAAATAATTTGTTTTTTGATCTAAAATAATTCAAGAATTCCACTAACTCAATAGCTCAAGTAACGGACGAAGCAATAAATATGATCCTAAAATGCTCATAACACATTCTAAATCAGGGATTTGAGATGAGCCAAAATATTCAAACTTATTGGGATAACTGTTTTTTTTCTCTGTTTCCCTATTCTCTTTTTACCAACGAAACTTGCTTTGAAGAATATTCTACCTGAGTGCATTTCATCAAAATTTATTACGCAATTCATTATTAAAAGAAACATATTTATCATTTTCTACGTGCATTAGTATAAGTTCGAAGATAATGCTCATCGAACGACGTTGGAGCAGACATATCAGTCAGATAGTGAACATCCAAATCGAGTCGTGGAATCTGAAACTGTCTCATGTCTTCTTATTTTCACATCAAAACAAACCGAAGGATCCCTCCGAATTGCGTCCGCCAAGTTATGCAACGTGTCGATGGTTCGCGTGGTTTCATGAATGATTACTGTAGATACAGTAGGCTCAGTCATCTTACTGAATCGATTGTCATCCACGTATTTCAATGCACTCTCACTCGATTTACGGAGGTTACTGTAGCTGAATGCACGTTCACGGAATACTACGGGAGGTGGCGTTGGAGGTTTCTGGAAGAATGACACTTGAGAAGGAATCTAGGAATAGAGCATGTTTGTACGTTAAAAACATTTGTAAAGTGTTGGAAACTGTAGAAATTTGAAATTGTACTATAAGTTGAAGGGTCTTGTTCTGAATAGGGTAATTTCTGAAACTGGAAGCATCCCAAAAGATACTTGGTGTTTTCTGTGGTTTTACCCTGTTTCACGTTCTCAATTCACATTTTTCACGATTATCAATGTTAGAGATTATCAATAACGTTTCTGAAATGCAACTTGTGGCATTATACATTGGAAAATTGAACAAGTCCGAAGTTTCGAAACTATTCATGATGTCGAAGAAACCGAGAACCTTGAAAATTTTGGTAAAACTTGTTGAATCATGATCTGACTGGACACCTTTTACGGTTTGATAGACATCGAGGAGTCAACAGCACTCAAAGTAGCTCGAGAATGAGAAACTCAAGTACTGTTTCATTCAGAAAGTTTGCTCAAACAGCATTCTTTCTTTAGTTTTCTGAACTTATACTAACATTTAACTATTATCAACTGGACTCCTACTAAATCTGATTTCACAATTTCTACTGTTCCAATATCCCTCGATATTTGGTCTTTTAATATCTCGTTGATCTTTTTCTTTCTCATTTTCCTATTTCCCCCTTCACAACTCACTCTCAACGTGGCAATCTCTCCTTTCTCCACTTTAATCGCATTATCCACGAATGCTGTCATATCCAAATTGGCCAACTCCTCCTCGGGAATATTGAATTGATCACCCAAATGTTTGACGAGAGCTTTCATCGTCATTCTGAAAATAATTTTACTGTTTTTTGAAGTTGAGTTAAATGTTATGAACTGTGAAAGATAGTGCTAATTTTGTTCTATAAGAAAACTATTTTTCCGTGAAGTGTGAATATAAGAAAGACCTTTCAAGGTGAAGTATGCTTTGCTGTAATACAGTTCAACATCAAAATTGTTCAGAAAACTTGCAGTTTTAAAAAGTTTTGTGAAACTGAAAGTTAGTTTTTCCCCACTAATAGCAGTTTGAGAGCTCAAATTACCCACTTTTTGCCACCAAACCACACAACTGCCTGTCCGACATTCTCCATTTTCCTTCCAACATAATGCAACTTTTTCAATAAATCAGCTGCGATTTCGATGGCCATTGTGGTCAACGCAAGACCGATTCCAATGTAGATCAAAGTGATGAAGAGGTAGTCGAAACTGGAAATAGGAAATGTTTCATTGACAAATAAATAGAGTATTTTTTTAATTGGGTAATGTTTGTTCTGCTTAATTTTTTTATAGAGCTACGCAGGTGCAACATTTTCTCCAAAATTCGGAAGAAAAAAACTTTGCTGAAACAGAAATCACTGTTCCTAGTTAATAGTTTCCTCCGTTTCAGTGACTTTGCTAATTTTTGGAAGTCTGATTCATAACTAGTTATTTTTACCTCTTTGGCACAAAATCCCCCAATCCAATAGTTGTCAATGTCACAAAATTAAAGTACAAGGCCTTGAAGAAGTCCATTTCCGGTTCGTAGACTGATAAAATCTTGGCTCCAGCAACTAGATAACAGGTGAATGTTATTCCAAGGGCTATTGATTCTTCGGCTTTTCTGAAAATAATAGATAGTTGATGGTGGCGCGGGATACTGTTTCACGGAGGTTGCTTTATAAGACAAAAATGTATAATTTGATCGATCACAGAAAATAATTTGTTCTGTTTCAAATAAGATGAATCATAATTGGCGGAATGGGGTGTATTGTTTTTTCTCTTTCAGACTTCTTGAATTTCCATTTTAGAGACATTTTGTTATAAAAATTCGAACAACTAAATTTTTGAGAGGTACTACATTTCCGTTCTGCTTCAAAGTCACTGTTATTGAAAACCAGCTATTATCGGAGGTGGATGATTACGAAAATTACGGACTATTTTACGAATATGATAGGTTGATGTAGGCACTTTTAGTCTAGTACTTCAATGGGTACCTCTATTCACTTTTCTATAATATCTAAAGCAATTCAGAAAATCTTCCTGTTTCGAGATCATCATAACAAAAGTCACTTCTTCAGAATCTTTGATACCACCACATTTCTATAATACTTCTTACCTCGGTTCCTCATTCTTCTCCTCCTCCTCTTCTTCCTCTTCTCCATTCCCTTCTCCCTTCTCTTCTTCGCCTTCTTCTCCTGGTTCTCTTGCAGTTCTCATACTCATTTCTTTCATTTCTTTCTCCGTACTCCACACTTCTGATCTTTCTGATTCTGCAGGAATTGGACTAGTTTTCTGTACTTTCTGAAAATCATAAACTATTGGATGGAATATAACTTGAATGATAACTTACGCATCTTCGTTTCTTCGCAGTCTGATAAAGTTTCACTAGGAAATATGCGAATCTTCGTGCCATTGTGAGTAGATATTTGAGGAATTTAGTGAGGAACATTCCTAGATCAGCAATTGTCAGAAGAGTGAATGGGACACCGATGACTCCGTAGCAGATGAGGAATAGACGTCCTTCGAAGGTTTCTGGAGCCACGTGACCGTATCCTGGAAGGAAAATGTTAATTTTAACAAGTTGCAATTCTCGTGATCATATAATTACACTAGTATATTTGGTTTTTATTAAACAAGAAAATGCAACAGAATATTTGGTGCATTTGAGGAAAGTGTTTAAAATTGTCTGGAATTCCAGAATTTATGTCACAACCGGATAAAAGATGATGAATATGTATGTCAAGATTCCTATTTTTACTTCCCATCTTCCTGAAACAGAACTTTTTCAAAATCACCCACCAATAGTCGTAATTACTGTAAAGGCGAAAATGACAGAATTCCCGATAGACCACTTCTCTTGAGGTGTCTCATCTTCCACTACTTCTTCCTTTTTCTCTTCCTTTTTTTTCGTTTTTCTTCTCGGTTGACCCCCGAATTCTGCAGGAACTGGAACATTCGCTTCAGCATAACATCTATCGATATTCTCGATATTCAAATGTTCGAAACTATATGGATCACATTTGGTTTCATAGAAGAGGTGGAGGAGTGTTCTTTCCAAACATGCATGAACCTGAAAATAAAGAATTTCTGTTTCTCAACCAATGTAAATTATCAATTCATAAATTTCGTTACTATGGCGAAAAAAAGGTGGTACTCGCTTTTGGAACTCGGGGAAATAGAACTGTTACAAAATAGAACTGTGAGAAAATGGAACTGTCTAATATAAAACTGCTACTATTTGGAACTGGGTAAAATGGAACTCTACCACTGGTTTTGAAAATGCTTATTGGGCTTATCTAATATAGTTTTATTCAGTTTTTTGTTGGCTACCAAATAGACAAAGACAATCTCTTCATGATGTAAGTGTTTTTAAACCTTAAAAGTCGACTTTTCCCCACAAAATTATTCTAAAAAGTCATGAATGCAAACGCGCTCCATTCGAACAAGAGTTCCATCTTGTAGCAGTTCCATTTTACCGAGTTCCAAATTGTAGCAGTTCTATATTAGACAGTTCCATTTTCACACAGTTCTATTTTGTAACAGTTCTATAATATTTCCCCGAGTTCCAAAAGCGAGTACCACCGAAAAAGATGTTCAACATTTTCCGAAAAATACTCACCCCCGGATCCAGAATAGCCAACTCTTCTCCCAAATAAACTCTTGTTATCTTGTCAGGAAGACCACTGATCGATGGTGGAGGTGGTGGTAAATCTTGAGATGATCTCAGTTCTCGTTTCAGAAGAGCACGTCTAAAAATTCCAGCCTACATTGAGGTTTGACTTATTTTTCCAAAATATGAAGATTTTTAATTTCGGAGCTTCCAATTTGTTTTGCAGATTCGACAACCCTATAAGACAATCTCGCATTGTCAACATAGATGATGGGTAAACCTAATTCTTTTCATTAACCGTTCAATAATTCGATTTAAGCTTGGAATACAAAGCACCTCACTGGTTAGTTTAAAAAATGCTGATTTCTAAAAATACTCACACTCGAGCCGGCGATTCCAACCATTGCATTGACAATGCTCCAAATAATGTGTAGATAGCAACTCCGCCGATTAAGGCGACGTGGACGAAGAGGGTTGTGGCCTAGAATGAAAATGGAATGTACAAGTAATTGATGTAAATGTATTAACTATGAACTTTTCCTCAAAACCTATTTAGGTTTAAACTGAAAAGAAACTGAAAAGAATTTGGAACTCGCCAGTTCAGTTTTTTGTTAGAACCAATATAAATTTTCAGTGAAACCGAAGTTAACAAACTTGGCTGGGAAAACTAACTATAACTCTTCTCTGTGAAATAACTTAAATATTTTGTAATTCTACAAAAAGAGAGCAGGAAAAGCTTTACTTTCGTTTTTTTCACAATATTTAAGGAGCTCTTCTGAAAAATTTCGAAAAAAAAAACAATGTTTCATAGTAAAGATGTAACTGTATCAATTATCTCTCTTTTAATTTGGGAACATTTTCTGATATGACTATCAAAATTCCATTCTGAAACAGCAATTTCCCGTTTCATGTTGGCATTTTGTTTTCATTCAGTTAAAGCTTAATGCTTTGCTCTCTGTTTATTTTATGGTGCACTTTCGCTTTGGAACGGTACTCAACGAGTAGCTGAGCGATTTGGAACTGTTCCGTTTCCGAATTATTTTCTCGTTAGAGCGCTTTTGCGAATCTGCTTTCCAGTTTTCCAGCTAACTGGCCAATTAAAAGTTGACTTTTCTTGTTCATTGGAACCATATTTAAGGAAATATTTTTCATAAATAATTTACACTTAATCGGTCAATTAGCTGGAAAAGACTGAAAAGGCGCTCTCATGAGAAACGAGTTCAATTTCAGTTTTCGAGTTAGTTCCAAAGCGAAAGCGCAACAAAAATTAGCTTTTAAAAACATTGACTTTAAACTGAATGAAAACAAAATGCCAACATGAAACGGTAAATTTTGTAATACTGTTTCAGATTGTTCGATTCCAAAGAAACAGTTCCAAATCAAAAGTGCACCAATTTTTTGAACTCTCAGAAAACCCCTTTCCACTAATTCTTCCATTTTCTTCTAATCCTATGAATTCTAAATTTGACCTACCTCAGCCAAAGTGGATTTCAAGTTGTCCACCAGAAACATATCTCATTTATTATTCTCTTCAAAAAAAAGAGAAATATAAAAAACTAAACTTTTCGGAAAAGTAGTGAATCCAAGAAGTGAAAATGCCCTAAAGGTGCTCAATGCTCTTTTCCCCGTCAACTTGCTCTTCCGGTGAGCACAATGACGAGAAGAAGTTTTCTAAAGAAATGGAAACAATAATTATAGGAGACCTCTCTCTGCTAGACCTAAATAGGTTTTTGGTGAGGTTGCAAGTACGCTCCATTGCACTTCAATAAGGGAGTTATTAGATTAGAGCATGGAAGGGGTTCCACTTTTTTACGGATTCATAGATTCCAAAAAACGTTTCAGATGTTTCGTAATTACTCCAGAGTCTCAACTAAGTGAACTCACCCATTGCCACTTCTCCGGTATCTCTGGTAGACTGCACTTCATCACTGTTTCAGCATTCTGCAAAAATCGAAATCAGCTTTCGTGCTACACTGCGGTTTGGAAATCAGCAATCACAAAATAATTCCTGATAGAATAGTATTAGTTATCAGTCAACACATACGAACTGATAAAAATTGTATGACTCCCTAACCCGTTAGTATCACAGCCGCCATAGCTCAGTCGGTTAGAGCGTGGGTCTAATAAGCCCAAGGTCGCAGGTTCGACCCCTGCTGGCGGCAAACTTTTTCACAAAAGTTAAAAGTGCTAATCTAAAATAGTAGGGTAGACCAACACAGGTGAACCGCTGGGGAACACATATGTAACCGCGCGGTGGCGTATGTGCGGCTAAAAAGAATGAGGGTTGGACCCTATATGTGTCTACGTGGATCACCGCGCGGTCGGCCGAAAACGTGGGGAGCATATGGAACGCATATGGATAGCATAATCAGCATTAATTCTACCAATCACATTTGGTTGATTATTCTGTATGAAACACTAGAAAGGCCTAATTCATTGTTGTGATTGTTATATAATGCTATCATGTTGTTTCACTTTTCTTTTTTCCAACTTGTTCACTTCCCATTTCTCGGACTTGTATATTTTTTTCCATTTTTCTCGAAGTTCTTTCCTTTTTTAAACAGATAATGGCAATACTTTAAAAAAATTGAAAATCACACACGATTTCCTATAAAAATCATATGTTAGCTTGGTGATTATAACACAATCATTGATTCTCAAGCTTTTCTTTGAACTCTGAAAGAAAATGATACCCGTCGAAGAAATTCGAAGTCCGGCATTTTGACTTTACTTCGGTATGACAAATACTTACCTTCTTACCTTTAAATCCACCTGAAAAATATGATTTCTTATCATACCGAAGTGAAGCGGAACATCAGACCCGAACTTCTCAACAAAAACTTAAAATTCTAGTTTCTTGAGAAAATAACAAGTTTTGTATTGAAAAAATAAGTTTCCGCAAGTTTGAATAGATTTATTTTTATTTTTGAAGTTTGCCATTATCTGTTTTGTGCAAAAAGAATGAAGAAAATATGTGAAAAACTTCGAGAAACGGAGAAAATGGGCCCGGACTTATAGAAAAAAATGTCGCGTCGATTTACGGTAAACAACACGCCCACGTGTAATTCCGGAGTGTCGTTGCGGCGGCCGGCCGCCACCCTCAAATATGGACCATACATGGAACGTATATGGGAGCATTATGGGTGCACGCGCTGCCAGTACACAGAAAAGACGACCGCACATATGCGGCACACGCGCGATCCACTTTTCATTTATGGACACATATAGGGCGCTATTCTGGCACCTTCACATATAGGATTCCCAGCGGTTCACCTGTGAATGCAAACTTGAAAAAGAACAAAATAAAGAAGAAAGGGAATTTGTTATTCGACGGAATCAAAGTGTTTTTTTCTCTTCTATACATCCGTATTCTTTCTAATTCTGAAGCGGCGTCGCTTCTATTTTGCACAGCTCTTTCCGGGGTGAGTTTTGAAAACTACTACAGAGTATTAACACAGAAGAAAAAAAGTTATTGACAGACGAATGATGTAAAAACTCAACTAAAATTTTTCCCTACGTGGCTTCAAAAATTTCGGAACAGATAGTAAGACTAGCACACAAAAAATCCAGAACCATTAAAAAAACAGAATGACACGAAAAAATTCAGAATCTGATGAATTTGTTAAAGTCAAAGAATATCGTTCTAGCGTTGACTGCATTTAAGAAAGACCTCGCACAGATCACTGTAGCGAATTTATGTCTTCTAAATCCAACTTTGGATTTTCAATATGCTCGCATCTACTTTTGCGGTAATGAAAAATCCAATATCTGACCCATTTTTTGTGGGCGTCGCAAAACAGAAAATTTTCCTTTTTTCAGTTATTTTTGTAATGTAGAAAGTTTTCAATGGATGCTTCAAGTTTCAGTTGGTACACACGTTGAAGATTCTATTAGTGGTAATCTTCCCAGTCATCCCAATAAAACACCTAAGCTGAACTTCGTTTAAAAGAAATAAAGTAAATTTGTATTTCTGAATGAGAATATCATGGTTACTGTAACAAAGAATGCATCAAATTTTTTTAGTCTGTGAGGCATTCTTATTAGTGATTCCTTCAAGAAATCGTGATAGTTTTGTATTGAACCAGGAAAAATTAGATTCTCAAGACCTAAAAGTTATAGATTATGGTACTAAAAAGACATAAATTTCACAATGTCAAAGGTCTCAGAAGCATATCCTTCTTCCGAAAAAAAAGTGAGAATGCTAACCCTTTAACTGTTTCTATAAAAGAACGAATAAAATAGTTGAAAAAGATAAAACTCTATATTTAGTTTAAAAAAGCCATTCTTTCCTATGACTGCTTGAACGTAATCACTATTACTTTTTAAATAGAAATAACACTTAGTCAGTTCTAATTTGTACCAGTTCTGATTCGGCAGTTCTTATCAAGGCGGTTCTTAATCTGGCGGTTCTCATTAGAGGTTGCACCCAAAAGTTAATGTTCCATCGTTTTTGTTTATCACGTACATATCAAAAAATGTTACATTATGAGTCCAATGACTTTGTTTGCAAGTTTAGATAATGCCAATTTGGTTCTTTGAAAAACGCCGAAAATCAACAAACGATAACCTTTTAGAACTGCGACAAAGATTTTTTAAAGAATACAGTTCTGAACATTTGCCATTCGTCTCAGTGAATATCGTCATATCTTCAGAAATCCAAGATTCTGATCTCAACAAACATTATGTTTCACTACTTTCTTTTATCTCGAACAGGATGTTTCGGATATTATCTCCCCTTTTTCGCTGTTGATATTTACCAGTAACCTACATACAAAATCCAACCACCAGAAAACGTTCCCTCGAAGAAAAAAAGTGTTTGAACTCTTAGAAGCGGAAAAGAGGAAAGTACTAGCCAATTTCGAACTCAAAAAGTGCCCGGGGAGGAAATGGAAATAAAGAGGTAGTGTCCGAAAAAATGAATAATTGAGAGGGGTGGTCTCCGCCCTTTACTCTCCGTTTCCTTCTTTCTCTTCATTCAATTGTTTTTAGGAAACCAAAAATGGGAGGTTTATCGGGTTGGAGTATAAGTCTGTTTGGGAACTTTGAGTGTTGCTGAATACACTGATCGCAAAATTTGGAAACGGAAATATTTTGGGTTTTTTCTTCAAGCATTTTCTGTCACTGATTTCATATACTACTAACATTGGAAACAGTATAATAAAATTGAAAAGCAGAAATCAGACTTGTTACGGACAAAACTATTCTCGACCCCGCCACGGCCGGCTCGATTTTTGACAAGCCTGCTAGACAGTGATGCTATTAAAATTATTCTCCAGACTGGCAACACTTGTCTAACAAAAAAATGAAGACAAGTTGGGACTTAAGCTAATTCTACAATGTGTATGACTACCTTCGGACAATTGTAGTCGCCAACTGCAAATGATAAGCTTTGAGAATTTGTCACTGTGTCACGATTTATTCGATTATGTCAATTTGTAGGGTATTGAAATCAAATAGATAGTCTCATTTTCAATTCGCCTACAGAAATGATGCTCAATATTCGTTGCATATCTTGCAGTTAGTATTCAAATTAGCAGCATCCCTGAATCCTATATTACGAGAACCCAAGTGTGCTGAAACAGGAAGTCAAAGAGGAGCTGTGACACAAATTGACTGTGCTGTTCCAATGACAAGATATGAGTATAGAAAGGAACGGAAGGTGATAAACAGGTCTCCTCAGATCGACTCAAAACATTTATCCAAGTTATATGACTTGCTCTATACAGAAAAATTTAGAGAACCATGATATGTATAGTTCTCAAAATTTTCCAGTTTCCAAAAGTTTGCAATAGAAACGAGGCGAGGAAGGTTGTGATAAGTTCAACGCTTTAGTTTCTTAACCTCGTTCCGATTATAAACTTTTGAAAATTGCGTAATGATTGGAAAACGCATTTTCAATGAATTCAATTCAATTTTTCATTGCGACAAGATATTGAGAGAATCGGTGGCTAACTAACGTCGAGTTTATCAATGAGCTAAAATACTTCTTCACAAAGATTGGGAACAAAACAGAAAAAAAATACAAAACATAAAACAGTTTTACTGAAATCATTGGGATTAGAAGCTTTCGAAACAATAATAATTCCACCATGTTCAATTCCTCAAAATCTCAAATCTGAGTTAGGAGATTCACAGAAAAACGCACACACCAATTATAAAAAGCATATATTTTTCTCTGCGTCCGGATTGGATTGCCAATCAAAAAGTGATTTATCCATTGCTTTCCTCTCTCCCTCAATCTCCGTGTTGAGAGAAGGAGAAAAAAAATAGAAATTTGTTTATACATTTTGTCTTCAAAGCGACGACGACATACTTTTTTGTTTATAATGAAAAGAGGAACACAAGAAAGTCGGGGAGAATAATGGAGGCAATCGAGTGGATTTTTAGTGAAATTGGAGGACAGATGGGATGGAAAAATAAGAAGAAGAAGATGAGATTGATGAAAGGAAAGAAAAATGAAATGAGCCCATTATGAAAGGAAATGGACATGGATACGCGGTGGATATAGATTTCGTGGTTTGAAGGGAGGAAGTAATATTCTTGTCGAGCAGAAGGATAGGGAACACACTCATGGACACTTCGCAACTATGCCGTTTCACAACTGAAAAATTAACTTAAAGTCGGAGAACATTTTAATCAATAATCTCACCTTTTCGTCAATGCTCTTAACAAGATTCAATCAACTCTTAAGTGCGTTCATTTAGTTTGAGACTTACTGTGAATACAGTAATTATTCTGTTGCCAGATCTCTATATAGTACAGTTTTGATACGCTTGGGAGTTGATGCCTATACATCTCAAGTAATATACGAAATTATCCATTGCAGGACCCCGGGCAGTAGGCAAATGCGATAAAATGCCTTCAAAAATAATTTCAGCGGTCCAGATATGTTTCTGGGTTCACACTGCTTCAAGCCTGCAAGTAGTCTATGAATTGGCTAGAAGAAATCTCGGTGATGCCAGACGATTAGCAAAATACAACATAGTTGTGAAGCCTCTTAGTTGCAAAACGATAAGTTTCAGAATAGAAGGCAACTTCAACAATCAAAGAGCGGCAAGAAATTTCCACTAAAAAAGAATTAAGCGATGTTCACTAACTGTCTGTATATCTGAAGACCCTACGAAACTGTGTTTTTTCTTGTTTCCTGAAACTTCTGAAACAACATTTTTCCAGAAAAAAACTTTCATTAAAGAAATTGAGAGAGATATGAAACAACCAGAAAAGAAGTGCTGAACATTAACTGAACACTGAGAAGGCAAGGGGAAGAAGAACAAAAGAGAATCATAGATAACTGTCTATTAAAAACGTAAAAGAACACTGCAAATATCTTAAACAAAATCTAACCGGGTGCAACCACTCTGGAGTAGAAAGGAATCAGTTATGAAGCGTCTTTAATGCGAAAAGACATCTGCAACATTCTTGACGGCATATCTGATTCTATTAAAACTGAATGGAACTGTGAATTTTGTTCCCTAATACTCACAAACCTAATTTTTGAAAATGAAATTAGTTAAAGCAATGAGGAAAGGCAAATGAACAACCAGATTGAGAAATACTTGATAAAAATAAAAAGTGAGATGGGGAATGGCAATGAATGTAAAGAGAACATGGGGCAGGGATGAATGGCAATTAGAAAAGAAAAAAAACAATAATAAACAAAAAATCAACGTCTATGGCCATTATATAGATTATAAGCCTTGTTATAATAAGCCTTTAGAAGCCGTACAGCGTACTCCGGAATCGGAGGAGTAGCTGGATCCTCTGGCGCTGGTGGTGGGAAGACACGGATGCGCTCTTCACGGAGTGGTGTCCGCATGATGTACCGGTCGATTCGAGCATACGGACGGAGGAAGTGGAAGCAGTTGAGACCGGTGAGACGATGCCTCCGGATGATCTCCTGGTCTACCGGGTGTTCGATGAAGTTGGTCATCCATTGGTTGATGTTTTCCGTCTGAAATAAAGCAAACATTGATAATTGAATACAAAACAACTAAAGTAAAACTCACCGTCCATAGTCCGACGTTTGTGGTGCAACCATCAGGGAGGATTAGTTTTTCCGATACTGGCTGAAAAATTATAAATTATATAAAAGAGTTAAGGAAAAAATCAAAAACTAACCAATCGTATTGCTTCTACTATCGGCTTCAGCTCTCCGGTTCTCTTCCAACGGGAGAAATACATCTCGATCATCCCACTTCGGAGGAGAACGACCTCGCTATATCTGCTGTTGTCATACGGCAAGACTTGAAGGTGGATGATCTGTCGGACTCGAAGAGGATAGCGAGCTGGACCCTGTGGAACTACATTCACACCTTGGTGAACTTGGACTCCCATTGGCTCATCTTGCTGCTCTGGCTGTTCCGGCTGCTCCTGTTCCATTGGCACTGGGGCTGGTCTTGGCGCTTCTTCTTGTAATCGAATTGCTTCTCGCTCCTCCGGTTCTTGAGGACGTCCGAAGAACCGAGCATGTAGTCGTGCTGGCAGAGGTGGAACTCTTTGTTGTACTGGATCCCTTTCCTGATTGTCATTCCTTTGTGGAGGTGGATCTCTGTTTTGAAGAGCTTCATTCATTGCAATATCGTGCATAAATCTCATTTGGAGTCCTTCCACCAAACGTTGAATGATTTCATCACGGTTTTCCGGATTGTCTACGCCAGGGAAACGAACTCTGACGTGTTCTTCAAAGTCCAGTCTCAGCTGTTCGGCTGCCTGCTCTGCATGAGCTGGATCTTGATCTGCTAGTTCTTGGAGAAGCTGTGGTTGATTGAGTGGGCGAATTAAAAAAGCGTCTTCATCAACCTCTTCGAGAAAAAGATGAGCAGCCAGGTCATCCAAGTTATCCATTCTTTTGAAATTTCAACTGGTGACCCGATTTGTCCGTTGATAGCTGAAAAATAGATGGCTTTGAAGAGAACTCATGAGAAGGTTTATATATAGACGGATATGGAGACAAAACTTGATTGCAAAAATTTGAAATTGTGAGCTATTTTTCACTAGAATTTTAAAATTGATACATTTCGTTTACAAAATTAGCATTTTTAAATCTGACTTTTCTGATAAGCACTATCACGGTGAGTACTATTCATACTCTTCTCGAATTTTATGGTAAAATGAGGACAAAACCTAGAAAATTCCATCAGAAATATCATGCGCTAAATAATTTTAAAACGCTTTCCTTTGTCTTGATCCCCCCTGATCTGTTAAATTTTTATTCAAAAACTGTCAGTTCGATTCTCGCGGCTTGTCCACAAGAAAATGGGTGGAGCTAACGAATAAGAAAACAGAAAAAAGTCAAGCCCGCGGCACAGAAACTTTAATTGGAATGGCCATTTTCAATGCGAACACTGACTTTTTCTATAACAATAACTTAATAGCTTTCTGAAAAACTATTGGTTGGTACTTCTAAAAGAAAACAACTCACATGGGAATGACCCGGAGTGTCCCACCTGAAATCTTTCCACATTTTGTACATAAGTAGTGTCTGACGTAACTAAGAAAAATCCGAAATTATAGCGGCGCTCTCCGAGGTTTCGGGGAGTTACACAACTTTTTTGAAAATTTTTGAAAATTTCGGTGTCTTCACTTTGGGAACTCGTAGCTTCTTGAGTTTTTGAGCTACTGTGATGGTTTTAGGCTCATTCGATAGGCAATAACATGGACTTCAAAATTTCTCTTATAGCGTTTGCCAAAAAACATAATCTGCTGAGCTGTAGCTGAAAGTGTAGAAAAGTTGTCAGTGTGAGGTAACGATAAATGCCAAATTTCGACAATCGGGGAACTGGGGACTACCACCTGCGTAATCCTCAGTTCGAGTTATGTCTGTATACGTGTTCAAATATAGGTCGAGCCTTTCAGTTACGGAAGTTATTTCAGTTCTTTAGAAAATTTTTTAGCTTTTCCCCGTATACGTTCTGTTGTCAAAAACTGAGTCCCGTTTATATTGAAGTTACAGCACCAAAAACATAATTTATAGCTAGTTAATGCAAAACTTCATGCTATAGCCTCTTTTTCGTTACTTGGCCATTTTTCCAATTATTTGATAAAAATTGAACGTATAGAGATACGTGGAAAAGCTAAAATTTTTATGAAAAACTTAAATAACTCTCGTAACTCAAAGGCTCGGCCTATATTTGAACACGTATACAGACATAACTCGGAGTAAGGAGTATGCAGGTAGTAGTCCCCAGTTCCCCGATTGTCGAAATTTGGCATTTATCGTTACCTCACACTGACAACTTTTCTACACTTTCAGCTACAGCTCAGCAGATTATGTTTTTTGGCAAACGCTATGAGAGAACTTTTTGAAGTCCATGTTATTGCCTATTGAATGAGCCTAAAACCATCACGGTAGCTCAAAAACTCAAGAAGCTACGAGTTCTCAAAGTGGAGACACCGAAATTTTCGAAAATTTTCAAAAAAGTTGTGTAACTCCCCGAAACCTTCGAGAGCGCCGCTATAATTTCGGATTTTTTTTAGTTACGTCAGACACTACTTATGTACAAAATGTGGAAAGATTTCAGGTGGGACACTCCGGGTCATTCCCATGTCAGAAAAGTTGAGAAACCGTAAACCAGTGCCACGATGGGGAACATGGCCTAGAACTACAACGCAAAGAAATAGGAGAGTGACTGCAGGTGTTAGATATTCAACACCATATTACAATGGGTACTTGGAAGAAGTAATTATAAATGAATTAAGAAAAAAAAGATACGCGTTTATATTAATACAGACATGAAAAAGGAAAAAATATGTACGCTAAGAACACCGAAATAATAATACGAGTTGGAAAGCACAGGGAAAGGTTTTTGCATTGGGGTCACAAAAAATAGAAGGGGGAAAAAGCATAACCGGTGGTAAATCTAAAGAAATGGAACGTCAATGGTGTTGTCTGAAATACTGAAATAGGGGATGGAGATGATAAAAACCGGAAAAAATACAATAAACTATTATGGATAACTAAAACCACTAACATAATTGAGTACTCTATTAAAATGTCCTTTCAACTGAATATACATTCCATAGGGCATTCCAACGCGAGCCCACTGGTTCCGCTTCGACAAAAAGCTCTTGAGCTTGAGACCGTCCATCTCGAGGTTTTTGAGGAGCTGGGTGTTCCCGTTGCTTCGGATGAATTTCGACGCCCAGTCCATAACGTCGTATTCCTGGAAAATTGGCAAAAAGTGCAAATTTTGAATCAAGAGTACAGTGGTCGAGACTTTATGAACTTTGGCCGTTTTCAGTTGAAATTGTCAAACTTTGAGAGTGTGTCATAATAATACAAGATTTTGAATGAATCATATCGATCAAAAATAAAACTCCATTTTTGTAGTTGACAACTTTTTTGTACGGGCACTCCCTGGAGAGTTACAGTCATTTTAAGATAACATCTCAAAAATTGGACTATTTTGCACGAAATTGGTCGATTTGAGAAGAAATTACTTTGTCAATACGTAACTTGCTTGAAAGTGCCAGTACAAAAAAAGTTGACAATTACAAAAATGGAGTTTTACTTTTGATCTGTACGATCCATAAAAATTTTATTTTGTGGGACAACCAGAATTACCATGACACACTCTCAAAGTTATGCAATTTCAACTGAGAACGACCAAAGTCCATAACTTTTTGACCGGTTCTGTACAAGAGAAAAAAACTTACACTCCAACGGTACCAGGCTGAGTCCACCGAGTATGGGAGATGGAGCTCCTCGCTTTCTGGCTGAAAATTCTACAGTTTTTATATGAAGTTCAGTTTTTTTTTCAGCTCACAAGTTTCCTTTGCCTAGTCCTCAAGCGGTCTGCTTCGAAAAGGACCGGCTGTTGATGATTGCCTATGACAATGTACCGATTCCTATGTGGCTCCTGTTCGACGTCTGCATTTTCTCTTAAAAACTGCACCACATCAATCAAATCCTCCACTCCTTCGTCAGGATTCACATCCTCTAATTGTAGAAGTCTCTGTTCTTCTAGTTCCCTTTCTCGCTCTCGTTGTCTCGCATTCACCATCGCGTTGTGAATGTCTTGAATCGGAACTCGTGGTCCTCGATTTCGAGCGAATTGTTGAACTTCTTGCTGGATCCGCTCTTCACGATCGTCAAGCGCACGAATCATCTGTTCTTGTGCTTGTTGTAACAGAAGATTTATACGATCGTTCTCCGGCAACTCTGGTGGTGGGATCGGCCGAATCTCGGCTGGTGGGATTGGAAAGTCTTCCTCCCATCCCTCTTCGTCATCTGGGTCTGGAACGAGTTGATTCTCTTGGATTTGCACACGTTGTTCTTCTCTTTCCTCTTCTTCCATTCTCCTCATCAGCCCTTCTATTATTTCGTCCGCTTCGGCAGCATTCCTTGGTATGATTCGTTGGAAATCTGGAAAATTGAATTTTCACAAAATGAGTCGATTATTTTACTCATACCTTCTTCCACCTCATCATTGTTCATCTCATCAGGCTCTTCTGCTTCAGCGACCACGTTCTCCAATACTTCTGGCTCCTGTCTCGGCGGTCGAAGGATTTCAGCTTGGAAAACAGGCATGTCTCTGTCTTCTCCAGCCCGCATTTGAAACATCCCCTCTTCTTGATTTCTTCGTATAACCGCTTCATTCGCTTCGACCTCTGCTTCCATCCTATCGAGGTCTTCATGGAGAGGTGGAGGGGGTCTGCGAGGAGCCATACCACCAATTCCTATTGGCCCTCTTTCACGTCTTTCTGGGGGACGTGGCTCCGGGTTTTCTTCATTGACGTTCACACCAGCGTTATGACCCTCTTGGATCGGAACTCGCTCGTTTCGAACTTCTTCCATGTCTGCTCGAGCTTGTTGGAGAATCAGATTGATACGATCGATCACTTCTGGTGGTGGCTCTCTCATTCTCCTCATCAGCTCTCGTCTTCTTTCGTCCTCTTCGTCATCATTCCTTGGGATGGCTAGTGGTGGGGGTGTTTGTTGACGTTCTGAAAAATTGAATTTTCACAAAACGAGTCCAATATCTTACTCATACCTTCTTGCACCTCATCATTGTTCATCTCATCCGGCTCTGCTGCTTCAGCGACCACGTTTTCTACTACTGCTGGTTCCTGCATTGGCGGTCGAAGCATCTGTGCCTGGAAAAGAGGCTGGCCTCTAGCCAACATTTGAATCTGATCCCTTCGTAATTCCAGAGGATCCACTGCCGCTTCCACCTCTGCTTCTATCCTTTCGAGGTCTTCAGGGAGAGGTTGAAGGGGTCTACGAGGAGCCATACCACCAATTGCTCGGACGTAATCTAGTCTTGGTGGTACTTCATCTCTTGCAGGGGGATGTGGCTCGGGGTTATGCAGAATTCTTTCTTCTTCTAGTCCCCTTTCCTGCTCTCGTTGTCTGACATTCACCCTCGGAACTCGCGCTCTTCGATTTCGGACGATTTCTTGTAGTTCTGCTTCAGCTTGTTGGAGCCGAAGATTGATACGTTCGAGCACTTCTGGTGGCTCTGGTCGTCTTCGCCTCACTGCCGCTGGTGGCCTCAATGCCGCTGGTGGCATCACTACCTCTCTGATTGGGGAGGGACTTCGCTCACGTTCTTCTGGCTGACCGAAAACTCTCCGGTCAAGATCCGGTTCTGGCGCAAGTTGATTCTCTCGGACGTCCCCACGTTGCTCTTCTCTTATCTCTTCTTCAATTCTCCTCACCAGCTCTTGTCTTCTTATTCTTTCTTCCTCATCGTCATTATTCCTTGGGATGGCTAGTGGTGGGGGTGTTTGTTGACGTTCTGGAAAAATTAATTTTCACAAAATGAGTCGATTGATTTACTCATACCTTCTTCCTCATAATCAATGTTCACTTCATCAGGTTCTGCGGCTTCAGCGATCACGTTCTCCACTTCTTGAAGCTCCTGCCTCGGGGGTCGAAGGATCTCTGCCTGGAAAAGAGGCCGGTCTCTCCCCATTCGAATCTGATTCATTCGTAATACCAAAGGATCCTGAGCCGCTTCCAGCACTGCCTCTATCCTATCGAGGTATTCATGGAGAGGTGGAAGAGGTCTGCGAGGAGCCATACCCCCAATTGCTCTTGGTGGTTCTTCACGTCTTTCTGGGAGACGTGGCTCCGGGTTTTCTTCATTAACGTTCACCCCAGCATTATGAACCTCTTGGATGGGAACTCGTCGTCTTCGATTTCGATCTTCTTCCATTTCTGCTTGAGCTTGTTGGAGAATCAGATTGATACGATCGGCCACTTCTGGTGGCACTGGTGGTCTCACTGGCACTGGTGGCATTACTGCCCCTGGTGGCATCACTGCTTCTCTGATTGGGGAGGGACTTCGCTCACGTTCTTCTGGGTCATCGAATACTCTCCGGTCAAGATCCGGTTCTGGTTGGCGTGCTGGAAAATTGAATCTTCACAAGATGAGTAGATCATTTTACTCATACCTTCTTCCACCTCAACATTGTTCACTTCATCAGGCTCTTCAGCGACCACGTTTTCCACTAATTGAGGCACGTGCCTTGGCAGTCGAAGCATTTCTGCCTGGAAAAGACGCCGAATTCTGTCCATGTCTCTAGCCCACATTTGAATCTGATTCCTTCGTAATTCCAGTCGAGCAGCACCCGCTTCCATCTCTGCTTCCATCCTCTCGATGTCTTCTTCAAGGTCCATTGCCATCCCATCAATTGCTCGAGGTTGTCCCGGCCGTCCTTCACGTCTTCTAAGGGGGCGTGGCTCGGCGTGTCCTTCATTGGCACCTCTCTCCATTTTTTCCGAAAAGACACTTTTGGTTTCTGTAACTGAACTTTAAAATTAAATTTGTTTTGATAATCATACAAAAAGGTATTAAATGATTTAATAATCAATAACGATGAACGAAATAATAACCCATCAAAAAAACAAAATCACTTCATTTACAACAAAAACAAAAATTTGACTAAGTTTATTGAAGATAACCGTGCTTTTTCGTGTGAAGATCTGTGGCCGAATGTAGAATACATGCTGAAAATAAGATTATTATACATAAAACATATCATAATATCTGAAAGTAATCTTACCTTTTGAATTTAAAAAAATTACGCATTGATTGGCTCCAACTCCACTACCATTGGAGCGACCGGAACACCAACTTCCTCATGGTCCAACTCAATCACCATTCTTGGTCTTCGGCGGTTGATGTGTGCAATCACTTCGATGTCTGAATCGGATGATTCACTCCACGCTCTCTCTTGATTTCTTCTTTGCTGCACTAAATCATCTCGTCGTGGTACACCAGCGGGGCCATCGATTTCGATCACATCGGGTGGGTCCACAATATCAATAATCATTAACTCGTCACCGCGAGGTGGCTCGTTTCCGCCAGCAACTCCTGGTAGTTCGACGAGTTCGACTGGCTCCTCCACAACTCTTTGGGGTCTTCTACCACGGTTTCCAGCTGGCGGAGCCATCTGCACTGGCAAAGCAGCTTGAACTGCAACTTCTTCTCGAGGCGGTTCCTCCACTGGCTCAGCAACTTGAGCTGCTACTGGCTGTGGTACTGGATCCACAGCACGACGTCCTCTTCTAGAACGCCTTCTCTCTTCTGGTTCCTCTGGCGCTGCAATTGGAGCAGGCTCCGCACCACGACGTGGTCTTCCAGGACGGTTCGGACGACTTCCTTCTGATGGAGCTGCCTCCACTGGTTGTGCCGCTTCTGGTGCAGCAACACGACAAGGTCTACCAGAAGGACGACGTTCTGCTAGTTTTGGTGCTGGTGGCTCTACACGAGCTCTTCCACGATAAGGCTGACGAACTACTTTCGGAGCTGGAGCTTCTGCATTCGCCACTACTCTCGAACTTTTACGACGACCAGCTGCAACAGGAGGCGATGGAGCCTTTGATCTTTTTCCTTGAGGCTTTTTAGCCATTTTAAGTAGGAGATTAGTAGTCTGAAATTAGTTGGATCAAGGTAAGAATCAATAAAAGTTAAAACTAGAAAGGAAGATTGAAAGGGATAATATAAAACACCGTAAACTCTCTAATAGAACGACAGGAAGGTCTGTTTTTCACTAATTGACTTTTTCATTCTGTGAATCACTTTTTTCATTTGTAAAACAACTCACATTCACACATTTTTTCACTTAAAAAAGAATTCAAAACCTAGGAACGAAGTTCGGGAGGCCGTTCCATTATAGGGGCCGCTCTATTAGAGAGTTTACGGTATCTGAAATAGAGAAATCATGAAGATATTGAAATGATCAGAGAACATTCATATAACAAATTATATTCATGCAAAGTCAAGTTAAAAAATCACTTCATTAAACTGAAAATATTACAAATTCGGAGATTACACCGTTCATAAGTCGATGATGACTGTACCAGGACAGAGTGTCGCATTCGTCATTTTTAATGAGCTATTGATCTGCAAGCTCAACTCATTCAACTAATGGATCGATCTGAAATACAAAGTGTTTTGTTTCCAAATCAAATTTTTGTCTAAAACTTACATCTTTCACTTTTGGAACTCGATCTGCTACCAATATCGGCGCAGGTTGTTCATGTGTTGCAGCAAAGAGATCATCATAGTTGTTGATGACGGCTCCAACGAATACAACGTCGTCATCAGTGTCATTGAGGCGGGGTGGAGGGGGCGCCGCTCCTGAAAATGATCGTATTTTTTCTGTTTATGTAATCTTTAACGATTGGATACTTTTTTCCAACCTATTTGATAATTCATCGAAACAGAAGTTTCAACTAAATTCTTGCTTGCCTTTTTGTTTTTTATTCAAAACCACCTAGGTCTGGCGCGCCGTCGGCGCATTTTCTCGCGACTACGCCACTCGAGTTCACATGAAAATTTTTTCGATGATAGTTTATATTTTTGGAAATGAAAATATAATGCCGACATTCTAAAAGAGTCGAGACAACGCCCACTTGTCTTTTTATATATTTTTAAAATTCAAAATACTTATTACAATTACAATTCTTCGGACCGGAGCTATCATCAGTGGTACACTTTGCCTCTGCGCCAGAGGTCTTCCAGCAATAACAAAAGAGCGTTCTGGAGTATGTTCACGACGTTGACTCGCCTGAAACTCATAATAGAATCGTCATTTTTCTGAAAATTGAAACCTGAAAACAATTGAGAAAAAACTCACAAGATCATGAGCTGGAGCTGGAGACTCATATCTTCATGATGGTGGTGCAGATAAATTGAATCCTTCAGCAACAATAACTTCAGGGTTTTCTGGAACATGTTCACGACGACTTCTAGGAGCAAGATTTTATAAAGAAGCCTCTATTGGAGCGGGTGTAAGAGGAAGTCTCTTCTGAAAAGGTGATTTTGATGTCTTGTTTCGAAAGTTCTAACTAAAAATTTTTTGGAGATTCGATAATTTTTAGAAAAAAAAACTTACAGCTTTCATGCTTCAAACCCTAGCCAGCGGCGGTCTCTTCGCTCCATCCACATCGTCTGCAGGGTCTTCTGGAGGTCTTTCACGATCACGTCTCGCCTGTAAATGCACATTTTAATAGTTTGCAACGTGATTTTTAAAAATTACAGGGGAAAACCTGGAAAAAGAAGATAACACTTACCGGTGCACGATTCCACAGGGAGATTCTCTTGTTGGTGGTGGTGCTGGAAGATCAATTGCATCGTTGCTATCCATTTTTTGTGCTCGTCAGCCTGAAATTCATAGCATTTTTGTTAATTTTGAAGTAAGATGTAAGAAAGATAGTTTTAAAAGTTAAATCTGGATTTTTAAAAAATCTTGAGCAAAAACTAGCCGAGGTATACTGTAGTTTATGTCATCTGACATTTCTGATGATGTTCGAAGGCTGAAAAAGTAAAAAATCAAGTAAGAATCCATTTGCGAAATCGAAACATCAGTTAAACTAGTTAATGAAACCAAGGAGTCGGGAGAAAAAATCAAAGAAATATTGGAAAAACTCAGTTTTGGGAGTGAAAGAAACACAACAGCCCGTCAAAATCGCTATCACATTCAATATTGATGGAAATCTATTCCAGATTACAGCTACAATCAATATTGATTTTTCTTATCTGCACGGAAAACATAATTCCAACTGATATACCGCAGAAATCAATGAAAATCTCTTAAATTTTAAACATACGCCGAAAAAGATGCAAACTCGCTCCATCGCCAACACTTTTTCTACGTAACAATCGAATATGCCACTCGGCGTCCGCTAAACAAAAACGACGAAAAGGTAACGAGAGAGTGTGTAATGAGTGGAGGGTGCCAGAGTACGGCCGTCTTCTAGCGATGCTATTTGTCGCTATTCGATGCGTCTTTTTTTCTCTGTGTTCTGTTTTTTACTCTCCTCGTTTTACATGGCATCGAACGACACGAAAGAGAGAAAAGAGATGGTTGTGCAATCGTTCATGGAGCAGAGAAGACTGTTCATGGAGGTGGGAAGATATAGCTATTGACTTCTGAGTGTGTTAAGAAACAGAAATCTTGAAAACAGTTGGATGTTCTAGGAGGGTCGAACCAACTCGCATGAGGAAAAATAATCGACAGCAACTGATGGTTTGATTAATTGGAGAAAAAAAAACTTTCTAGATTTTTCTAAATTTCACCATAGATACTTTTGAATCCGAAGATTTCAAAAAATGATTTTTTTTTCTTTTAAAAAGCGATGAATCGGTCTATTTACCCGTAAGAAAATGCACTCGATGCAAATTGTCACCGAAAAGAAGCAACCATTACGAACTAAAAGATTGATATCAGAATCCAGAAACAGATAGAAAATTCAAAATAGATAGTGTTTTACAAAAGAGAATTAGAAGATTTGGATAGAAGATAACATGAAAATAAATTGAAAAAGAGGGTAACGAGATATACACAAAGTGCAACCGTTGCTCTGGCAACGAGTTTCTAGTGGAAAAAGAGAACATTGAGGTAGAAATGAAAAAATAGAGAGATGGAAGATATCAATGGGGCACTCTATTTCGTATCAGTGTGAAATTATTAACGAAAGTTCGATAATAACTCGGTAAGAACTTTAAGTAAAGATGATTAGAACTGTAAAAACGAGGTTTTATTATATGAAGTGGAAATCGATAAATTTAAGGTGAAGCTGAAACAGATTTGCAGATAACGGATAACAAAATTTGGGACAGTGGCGAAGCATATGATTGGAAAATGCAATATTTAGACGTGATCGCTGATTTCAAATTGCTTTCAACACCTTATGAAACTTCTATTCTTTGGCAAGGTGAATAATCGTTGCAATAATTATTCATATAATTTCACACAATTGGCTAGTCATTGAAACAGTAAATTCCATGAAGTTTTTTAGCTGTACATATTCTGTCGCTTCTTTTTGCAACAAGTTTGGGTTCCAGCACGATAAAAATTACTAATATGTTAGTCTCGTAATATCCAACTACCCTAATGAATCGTTTACAACTATACTTATTCATGTTTAATTTTAAGCACTATGTCTCAAAAAATACATACAAGAGTATTATACAATCACATACAAAGCTATTCAATTGAGTTAACCAACTTCGAAAAGAAAAATGAATGAAACTGATATGTTGTGCTTTAAACGCATCCTTTCACTTTTCACTTACCATGTACGCAACAGATTTTTTTTATTTTAGTGAATTTTACTTCGCCATACTAGATAAAAATTTCTGTTTCAAACTGTTTTGATATCCAAACTTTTTTCTGACATTCGTTGACGAACCTATATAATTTACCCAACTAAACCAGTATTCTTATGGAAAAACTGCATTCATTTCACTATCAAGTGTTCCCAACTCCCTTTTTTGCGGTTCAAGATTTCAAGTTAATAAGTTTCAGTTTAGCCTTTTGTGTCTCCAACAAGGTTTCTCACTTTTTCCAGAAAACTGGGACTTTATAAAATTCTTCTAATTCAGCCAGATACAATACAAATTTTGGAAGAAGAACACGGATAACTGAGAAAATATGACACAGCTCCGCGTAAAATGAATACATATGACAGTTCAATAAAAGAATAATGTGAAATGATTATAGTTATAAAAGTGGGATGATATTCAAAGAAATGATGAAAATAAATTATATTAGAAGATGAATGAAATCTAATATACAAAAATATGTGGGCGGTTCAGAAGTGTTCTGGAGTTGGAAGACAAGTTGAATCAATCGAATCTGAAAAATAAAAACAGTTTCAAGAGTGTAATTTAGTTTAGAGAGTATGATTTCATTTCAGTGGAAAGTTTTTTCTCTCACCCAGTCTCCGGTTTCTTCTCCTCAAAATATTCCTGATCTCTCAATTCCATTTCCAACAGGTGTGCAGCCTTCTGGTCCTCATCTCCTTCTATCAATGGCTCTTCGTACTGATATTCGTATTCTCGAGCCTCGTACGCATCATATTCACTCTCCTCAATCCAGTGCTCTTCTGGAACTTGTTCGAGTAGTTGAGACGATGATCCCGGTACTTCTTCGAATCTGGAAGACAGGAGCTACAGTACCGTGCAATGAGGTATACAATTTAGTCTTTCCTCATATGAAACCGTCCAACTTTGAGATTGTGCCATGGTAATTCTGATTGTCACACCCAGTAGAGTTTTAATGAATCATATAGATTAAAAGTAGAGCTTCATTTTTGTAGTTGATAACTTTTTTGTACGAGCACTAGCTAGAGAGTTATGTATCGACAAAGTAATATCTCCCTCAAATCGTCCCATTTCAGTGCAAAATAGGGCAATTTTTGAGCTGTCCACTTAAAATGATCATAAAACTTTCTTTGGAGTGTCCGTACAAAAAACTTGTCAATTACAAAAATGAAGCTCTGCTTTTAATCTGTAAGATTCATTAAAAATATATTGGGTGTGACAGCCAGAATTACCATGACACACTCTCAAAGAGGGGCATTTTCAATTGAAAACGGCCAAGGGTACTGTAGATTCTAGAACGGAAAACCTACTCAAAAATCTCCTGTTTTGCCTCAAAATAGTTCGTTCCATTTTGATCATCCGTGATGAGCAAATCGATATTCTTCTGATCCTCTACTACAACCGCTTGCTCTTCATAGATGACCTCTTCATAATCCACTTCTTCAGCCTTCACCTCTACATAATCTGGTGCTGGGACATGTGAAGAGGTACTCGGTTTTCTTTCAATTTCGATCCTCGGTGGCGGATTCTTTTTCATCTTGGCATGCATCTCTTTGATCTGAAACTCTACTAGTAACTATCTATTCCAGCACTTCAGAAAACTCACCACTGTAGTGCTCAACTTCAAGTGAGTCACATGTTTGAGAAACATGTTGACATTGATTCTCCATTCGTAGAACACTGTCGTCAAAATTTCTTGCTCTTCCGGAGTAATTTTCTTCAGCTGTTCCTCCAAATACTCCTTCTGAAATTCTCGCTCATTCCTATTCTCTTTTCCATAGAAAAACGTGAAATCCGTCATTTCGACATGCTCATTCCTCTGTTGGCATAGTTTCAAAAAGTCTTTCGTTGACTTTTTAGGATCATTGCGAATCTCGATAAGGGCTGATCTCATTCCAGGAGAAACCTTGTTGAAGAATGGGTACTCCTGAAAATATTTAGATAAAGAGTCAAGAATGATGTGAGAAAAATAGAAAATCTTACTTCGTTGTATCGGAGAGAGGCAGCTTGACGGTACGCATTGAGGGCAATCTTGGAGTCCTCCTTATATTTTTTGTCGATGAACCAACGATCGATCTGAAAAAGAAACATTTGTGATAGTTAATCAAAAGATGGCATAGCGGTCTCCGATACCCCGCTGCTCACCTACAGGAGAGTTATGATCATTTCTAGACGGCAGTTCAAAAAAAAAGTTACATATCGTTCACGCAATTTCTCCCTCAGATCGACCCATTTCAGTGCAAAATAGTGCGATATTTGAGCTGTCGTCTTAAAATGATCATAACTCTCTCGAGAGTGCTCGTACAAAAAAGTTGCAATTTACAAAAATGGAGCTCTACTTCTGATCTGTATGATCTATTAAAAATTTACTTTGTGGGACAATCAGTGATACCGTTACACGTTCTCAAAGTTGGACCATCTCAACTGAAGAAACCAAAACTTAATATACTTTTGAGCGGTACTGTACTTCAGATAAATATGGACGGAACTTCCTCACAAAAAATTGAAAAAACTTTTTAGAATTCGTGTAACCGAATAAAATTTTTATGATTCATGGATCTCGGCGACATTTTCCAACCTATTTTCACCCCTTCTTTTTCCTAAAACTTACCACATACGGAGCCAGATTCGAACTGTTCGACAGCATCTGATTCCGTGCTGGAGTCGTCCATTTCTGCTTATTATACTCATTATTAAAGAATGCTGTAAGCGATTGACTCTTAATAATCGTTGCGAAAGGATCCTTGGATGCCTCCATGTATTGAGTCAAATGGTTCGACACGTTCTCCTCAACTATTTTCAGTTGAAACCATTCCTCGAGCTGAAAAAGTTGTTTTACTTTGAAAGTTAAACCCTCTCATTCCTTCTCACCTCTTCTCTTCCCATCTCTCCTTTACTTCCCAAAAACTGCAAGTCTTGGACGGAGAGTTCCATTCCATTATGCCCGTATTCCTCATATAACTCCTCCAAAATTTTGATTTGTTTCTGAAAGATTTTCCGATCTTCATCAGACACGGAAGGTGGTGGACATGGACGTTTGACAGCGCTGTGTCTCCTGGGATTGGGTGCTTTGGGAAGTGGTTTTACAGCGGCTCTCTCTTGTTGCATTTTCTCGCGGTACCGCTTGTAGTTGAACCATCTTTGGATCTGAAAATAATTAGAATGAATCATTGAAAAACTATAGAACTACACTGAATATAGTCTAGCTGAAACAGTTTCAAATAAATATCATAATGTTTGGTTCAAAAATAGCCCATTCGGGTTTATTTTTGAAAAGGCAACTAAAATTATTAAAATTACAACATCCCTGTAGCAGATACCAATCAGAATAGATATTTCCCACAGAGCCCTACCTACAGTAATCGCCATAATCTAAACAACTTTGAGAGTGTCATAGTCAAACTAACAGTCCCACAAAATAACGTTTTATGGGATCGAACAGACCAAGAGTAGAACTCCATTTTTGTAGTTGGCAACTTTTTTGTACGGACGCTCCCAAGTTATCGTTCAAAGTAATTTCGATCTCAAATCGATCAACTTGTGCAAAATAAGTCGATTTTTGAGCTCTCGTCTAAAAATGACTATAACTATCTAGGGAGTGTCCGTACAAAAATGTTGTCAACTACAAAAATGAAGAATTAAATTTGATCTGTTTGATCCATTAACAATTTACTTGGTGGGACAATCAGTAATACCGTAACACAATCTCAAAGTTAGACATTTTCAACTGAAAACGGCTGAAGTTGTTAGAATTCTGGGCATTACTGTAGAACCGACAAAAATCTAAATTTTCAGTTTTATACATTTTATACTGTTTCCGATTCTGATTTTTTCAATTTAGATTTTACCGATTATGATAAGAAAGGTGTCTGATTGGTAGTTATTTCTTTTTCATCTAAACATATAGGCGCAGCTTATTATCCCATTACTCACCACTTTCTTACTCTCATTCACTTCCTCCGCCAAGTTATCCAACTGTTCTGGAGAGAGAAACGGTGTGCATCCCCCATTTTTGGTCTTCAGATCACTGTAAACTCTTTCGAAAACTGCACTCGTCGATTTCGAGAGACACGCCGGCACTTCCTGTCTCACTTTCTCTTTTCTAACACGAATCCAGTCGCGAAGCTGCAGTCAATTCACATTGAGGAGCTCTGTTTTCTTGTAAATCCTACCTCGTTTCTTGTCAAACACGTCTTTCTGATCAGCGACTTGATCATCACGTCCGCATCGAAAAAGATTCCTTTTTCCGTCACAAAATCCAAAAATACACTTTCCAAAAGGTCAATGTCCTCCTGGGTGAGCTCTTTGGGTCGGGGTGGAGGTTGGGTGGTTCTCATCAGATAATCGCGGAGACTTTCATTAGGGTCCTGAAAATTTTATGATTTGGAATTTCAGCAAAAAGGCTCGAAAACTTACCTGTTTTGGCTGCTCAACTGGTGGAGAATATGCCTCGTAGATCTCCTCATAACTGTCTTCTTCTATCTTTGGAACTATCAAAGACTCTTCTTTTACTGGAAGGAGCAAGAGCTCCTCGTCTTTCGGGATTTTGTCCATTGCCCACCTGATATGTTTCTGAAATTCTTTAATTATTGTCAAACAGTAATAAGGAATACAAATTCATGAGCGAACTTGCAGAACTTATTAGCTAAATAACGAGAAAACACACAAGAATGCAAAGGAAACGACGAATTTAACACACCAAAACAAAAAGAGAAAATGCTATAAATTATATCAAAACCGAGTTTTGATACAAACTAAAACCTGAAACGCGCAAAACCACACAAAACCCAACTTTTTGAGGAATAATCTATTTATTCCAACGCCAAACGACAAAAAATGCACAATAAAACTCAACAAAAACTATGAAAATGGTATAAAAACCAAAGAGAGAGGTAAAATCAACGAGAATAACGGAGCACCTAACGTGCCTCCGCCAGCACCCAAGAGTCCCGAAATTCTCCATTTCAAAAGCGAAATTGACAAAACAGCGACGAGAAATGCGCGCGCGCCCGTAGGTCAACGCGCGCACAGATTTCAAAATTCCACCCACTATCTGCGTATCTCTAATTCGCCTACCCTCTCGCATAGTGATTAGATAGATCAGCATAGTTTCGAAAAACAATGTCTCTTGATAATCGGCGATCAGCAAAAATAAGATTTTGTGAATTTTCGAACATTTGAAAAATTTGCAAAATCAGAGGTTTTACACTATTTTTCGTCATTTTATAGTTTATTTCTGTTCAGAAACAATTTTCTGACATCGAAAATAGAAAATCCAGCTGAAATAACACCGAAAACCTCACTTTCTTCGGCGTCGTTGGAAGACTGATTTTGCATAAAACTGGGAATGGCACCACGAATACACAATATTAGAGTGTGAAAATTGACGAAATTATACAAAAAGTCTTCCTCTACACGAAATGGGTATGTATTCTGAGAGCAAATTTCGGGAAATCGAGTTATTCAAGATTTTATGCGCCCGACTCGGTAAAAATTTGCCTTTTCTGTTGAGTATTACTGTAAGCAATGCGAACGTGCCCTACGGCTAATTTTCGTTTCATGCGGAGGTGAGTCTAGAAACTCAAGCGACTTTAAAGAATTGTTTAGAAGAGCACACGGAGCCAACAGTACAAAACTTCAAAAGAAAGTGAAAAAATAGAAGTGGAAAGGATAACCATCTGAAGTTTACATCAAGAAAGAAGAAAGTTCTTGAAATATATTTATTATCGAATTAATGTTTATTAAAACGTGAAGGAGTCAACACCGAGACATCCAGAAAGGGGGCGTGGTTTGCCTTAAAAGGGAAATTTGTGATGTTTACAGTACATAGAAAAACAATTGTCAAGAGAAAAGAAAGAACCCGAAAATTTGCCTGAAAAACAAAAAAAAGTTGGCGAATAAAGCAGGAAACAACAACAACATTATGTTAACAACATTATGTTGTCAACATAACAGAAAATTTTTGAAAATCAACGATTTTGAGCGTTAAAGGCATCAATCACCTTTTGGAGATGTTTCACAATGGTGTCGAATGCGTACTGAGATCCTCTCCAGTTTCGGTTCTGCACAATGTTGTGGAGCTGTTCTCCAACGACATCATGGAGCAGTCGCAGATCGGTCTTTCGATCCTTGCTTCCATAATAATCCTCATGGAGTTTCAGAACCGAGACAGCCCAATCGTGGACTTGTGGAGCCTGAAATTAATTTATTGTCTTTTTTATTAGGTGTGTTCTCGAGTCCGAAAAAGGTCTCATTAACATGGAACTCTTGAAGAAAAAATAGTTAACTCTTTTTGCTGGAGAAAAACTGTATAATTTAAAAAAACCTACCGTCCATAAGCTCCAATTATTTGTTGCGCCTTTGGGAATGATAAGTTTTATTACCTGAAAAAAACTTTGTTCCTCTGAAAACTGCAAATAAATCCATACCTCTTTCTCCTTTATCGCAATTATTTGAATGTCAGGGTCGGCAACCTCATTGTTTGCTGCGGGAGGTATTATCTGGACCTCTGGCTCTTCCACTATTTGTAGATCATCGTCATCTTCATCATCGTCATGCCAGAATCTTCTATCAATTTGTCTGACAGGAGGAAGAACATCGATATCAATCGGTGGTTGTTCAAGTTCCGCTTGTTGATATCCGCCGAACGGGATCATGTCGGGATCCAGACGTATGATTGGAGCAACGAAGACCCTTCTTGGCGGTGGCTCGATGATTTCAATGTCATCGTCGATATCGTCGATTACTTCGACGATTTCATCATTCATCTCTTGGGCCTCATCTCCGTCTGCTGCGTTCTGGTTTTCTTCTTGAGCAGCTTCTCCATTCTCTACAGGAACCATGTCTTCGTAAGCGAACTCTCCGTTCTCCTCAACATCCAATTCTTCTTGGAACTCATCTCCGTTCGCTTCCTGGTATTCTTGAGCAGCTTCTCCATTCTCCACAGGAGCCAACTCCTCCTGAGAAAAACTTCCGTTCTCCCCAACATTCAATTCTTCTTGGACGTCTTCTCTTCTCTCCAGAAGTTGTCCAAATGGATGAGCAACAAAATTGATTGATTCGTCCATTCGGCGACTTGCTTTCTCCTCTTCCAGCCGAGAAAGGGTTCCAGGAGAGACGTCTCGGTTCGAGAGTGAACTTCCGTTGGTTACCAGGTCCTCCTCTTGAGTGGATTGGTTCAATCGATTTTCTTCTGCTTGATCGTAGAATTCTTTGATCTGAAATGTAGAATGTTGATATTCTATTCCCATGAAGACATTTCAAGAACTTACCACATCAGATGCAACATTCACAGTGAGCGTCTCTTCGAAGAACATCGGATAGTTCCTCGGGAACTTATCGAACGCTTCACTCAGTTTCCTTGAATATTGCTCCGGGAAAATTCTGAGAGCAGATCGAGCCTGCTCTTTCCCGATTCTCTTCTTCAACTTGTCTCGAGCCGCCACGAAACTCTCCACTTTGCTCTCATCGATTCCTCGACGGTCGAAAACTTTTCCCCATTTTTTGAGGATGACTGAAATCTCTGCTCGAAGCAGATCATTCTTCTGTCTTGGCATCTTTGGATCCAAGAGCTGCCAGAATCCATGCTTCTGAAAATAGAAAACAGTTATTTCTAGTGTTATAAATGAGTCTACTCACCTCTCCAAGTTCTTCAAATAGAAGACTGCTCTGGCGGATTTTGCCTCGAAACGCGGCCGCCCATTTCTCATCAGTCTTCTTTCTGATCTGCAATTAGGTTTTGATGAAATGAAACTCTAATATTCAAACATACTTTTCTGGCTTCCCGAGCTTCTGCTTTCGAAATTGAGAGATGTGGGCCTGGTGGAAGTCCTCCGTGCTCCGATTTGACACACGCCAAGGCTGGAGGATGCTAAAAAAGTTTTTTGTTGGAGATTTCAAAAACAGTTATTTAAAAAACTTACCTCGATGAAATGTTCCGAGAAACATGGGACATCCAGAGCGCCAAGTGGAGAATTGATGCTGGACGATGAAGATGATGTGCTTGAATTCTGAAAATTGGTTAATTTTTTGTGTTTTCCAGGTTTTCAAATACTTACCGCTTGAATCGGACTCAATTCCAAGTCCAACAACTCAAAACTGTTGCTTGTACCATCTTGCTCTGTTCGTCTTCTTTTTTTGTTGAGTGGCGTCTGGAAAATTATGTTTTGAAACAATTGATAGGTTTTTAAAATGCCTTACCGAGAATTTGGGACGTTTTGGGTAATCCATTGATGTGTAATCCACGGCATCATCAGCTTCTGCTTTCCTCTTGCGACCTCTCGGAGCTGGCGTCTGAAAAAAGAATGCTCAAAATTGGAAAAAATATTTGGGAATTTTGATTTGGAGGAGAATTACTCACCATTGATACTGAACGATCGCTCACTGGAGTCTCGAAATCCCGATTTCTTCGATTTCTCTGAAAATTTTTGTTCTTAAAAGTTTTGTTGATCAATGAAATACTCACTAAACGAGCACTTCTTGGTGTACACGGTTCATCGAGTGGAGCTTCAAAACGAGGAGTTTGAGGACGGGGAGTTTCTTCCACAGGAGTTTCTTCGATGGGGGATTTATTACGGTTTCTCTGGAAAAATGGAAAGTTGAATTGTTATAATTTTTGAATAAACTTACACAATATGTATTATTGACACAATTGCATGGCATGCCGAAGGAAAGACGGCAAATTCGAACTGGAGAGCAGACACTGACCGCCCGTTCCTGTGGAACTAACTGAAAATTCGGAAAATTTGGATAATGAAATATTGTATAGGCTTACCCTGGGAGCCGGTGAGACCATCTGATTTCCAACGTGTTCATTCCTCATCATTCTGTAGTACTCTTTCAGCTGAAATATGTAATTTGGTATTATGTATATTTAAATATATCTCTGTTTTTGTAGTTGACCCATTTTTTTTGGATACTCCTTTTTAAACAGTCACAGTGAACTCTGTTTTGCAGTGAAATGAATCATATGAATAGAAAAATTACTTTGTCAATCTGGAACTCTCTTAAGAGTGACCGGACAAGAATACTGTCAACTACAAAAATGAAGAATTAGGTTTGATCTATATTCTCAACCAAATATGGCATCATAGGACAATCTGCGATTTTTTAGCAAACTTTAAAGTGTGGAAATTTACATTGTTCGGTTGCTGTATCTATCAGACTTGTCAAAAATCGGGCCGGTCCGGGTTCAAAAACGGGTGCTCATTTTTTGAAAATTTTTGGAAATTCAGAGTTAATGAGCTAAAAACATCACTTTTTGATTGGATTTTATATTTTTAGACGAAAAATAGATTTTTTTTTTGAAAATACTTCAAAAATTCAAATTTTGGTTAAAATAATACTGATTTTGCCCCGTGACAAGTCTGGTATCTTTCATTACTGTAAGCAGATTACTGTAGCTGTTTCTGAGATTTGTCACTGAGAATTTGATATGTTTTTTCAATCGAAATTCGAAAATATTTTTGCTAACAAGGCAACAGCCGTTTTCTCGACGGATTGAATCTTGAAAAAAGCATTTTTTGAGGACATTTGAGTCTCCTTTCTTTTCGAATCTCCAAAAACTCACCACATATTTTTTGACATCAGTCTCCAATTCGTTAATATATTTTCGATATCCTCTATTTTTATGGAACTCCGTCTCCATCTTTTTGAACAAATACATCTGGATTTGCTCACTTTTCATTCCAGCTCTACGTTGTTCTTCCTGAAAATCAATGGAACTCATTTCAAATGCTCTTTCTATTTAATTTAAAAAATAAACTCACACTTGGTTTGAACAACACAAAGCTTCCACATTTCGTTCGTTCGAAAGCGGCCATTTTTGATGATTCTGTAATAAAAAAGATAATAGAAAGAATGATACAAGAGGTGGGAGAATTAATAATAGAGAAAAAGGGAACTTGTTCAATAAAAATCAAGAAAAATGAAATTTTTGAGATTTCTGCGTAGCAAAATTTATTGATTGATTTATTTATTTAAATACGTACGTGGAAATACGTATAAGGGTCATTGGGGTGAATTTATTATTATTAATTGAGAAAAAATAGTGGCACGTAAGAATAATGACACGTACAAAGTAGATTGATTTGTTAATGTTGTCAAATCAATATTTCAAAAAAAAATTACTATTTTTCCAACTAAAAACTGACTTTATGATAAGAAAAACATACAAAATCTATAATTCGCGGTGGTTAGTGCATCTAAAAACAATGCGAGCGCGCTCTATTACACAAACAAAAAATCTGTCGATAGACTCGTCCACGACCCCCTTCTCACCACCCCACTGGTGCGGTAACCACGGCCAACGGAACGCGACGCATCTAACGAGAAACGCGTCAGTGCCATGTCTGCGTCTCCTCGGGAGACAGATGTGACAGATGTGTCTCTAGGTTTATGCACGTGAGAGACGCAGATCGTCGCATTTATCGATCCTTTGCGCTTTTCTCGTGGGCGCTTTTTCATACAAGCATCAAGTCATTCCTACAGCTAGAAACTTCGCGGTAGCTTACAAAATACTAATGCCAGGATTGCAAATGGTATGCCCCGCCCATTTTTCTGTGGACTACTTACTTTTTTCCATGGGCAAATTAGAGGTTTTTGTTTTTCCATTGATTTTTCTTTTCTCTTGGAGGGGTCGAATCTAAATGATAAAAGTGGTGAGTTTTCAGTTGTAAACTTCCTTTGAAACTATCAATTGATTTATTGTCACATAAAACACAAAACAGGAGAAGAATCTTGTCAAAAAAAATGATGAGCATACAAGTGAAAGAGGCGAGAATGTGGAAAATGAGAAATGGAAAACAAGAAGAATTCAACAGATCTGAAAAAGGAAAGCAACAAAGAGGAAAGAACTATCGGGGACTAAAACAATGGGAATTTTATACATAAAAACAGACTATATCAAAACAATTGCCTATTTCAAAACATCTCTGACCAGTCGGTGCTGCACATTCTTTTCTGAAAATAAAAGTTACTGAGTTGTGAAACTTAAAATATTAGAAACTCACTGTGCAGTTTGGTACAGTCTCCTCAGACTGATTTCGAGATCCAACTGGAAGATTTGGGGATAACAGGGGGACAGATGACGCTTTCAATGGACGAGTCTGCAAACTTTTCACTCTGCTGGAAGGCCCTGGACTATCTTCAGATGAGCTTCTGGAGGATGATCTACTCGATGACGGCTGGAATACATAATTTATATTTGCAACTAGCCCTAAACTCTCAAAACTTACATTTGACCGAATCGGACTAACATCCACGTGCAGTCGTTTTCTTGATGATCTATTTTGTTTTGGAGTCTGAATATTGAAAATTAGTATAAAACCAAAAAGATAGTCGACTTACACTTGTCACAGGCTCCGGACTACAACTCAATCCAAAAAACGCACAGCAGGTTGGACCAAAATTTCGTCGACACGTTGAAGGGACTCTAATGGGGTAGCAAACGTCTGTTCTCCGTTTTGGTTTCTGAATTCATAATTGATGCAATATTTTTTGAAATAAATTAATACACTTACGGATAGCACTATTCTCTCTTTTGTTTCTTGGTAGAAGCGTTCTTGAAAGAATATCTGCAGCTGGAAAAATCTGACTTTTATAAAAATGCATGTTTATTTAAAAAAAAACTTACAACATCCTCTTCCACTTCGAGTTTTGTTGTCAGTTGAAGGAAGCTCTGGTAATTCATCTCTGACTTTTGAAACTTCTTTTCCATATAATTAAAATAAAATGTGTGAAATTTTGTTTCACGAAATCCTAACTGTGAATGCACTTTCTGAACGGCAAAGCACATTTATGAGAAAATTTATTCCAAAACTTACATCTGGAAAAAAATGTGTGAACCCTTCTGGATCCTCGATGAATTGTTCCATTGTTCCTCTACGATAAAATATGCTAGACCTGAAATTTGCCATTTTTTTTGCGTTTGAAAGCTTAATAATGACATAATGTAGGCACAATTATGAAAAATAAATAAATTATTGCACAGATTAAAAAAAAACTAATCTATTAAGTCAAGTGTTCGATTTTTTTTTAGTTTTTCGAATTTCTCCGATAAAACAACAACAAAATACGAAACAACTTGTGGGAGGTCGGAAACGAGAGGACATGCGCTCTATCACCATCTCTCTTTCTCTGCGTGCTATTCTTCTTTTACTGGCGCGTTTTCAATTCAAGCTTCATTTCGCAATACGTAAAACAAGCTAACATACGTCTCGCAGTTTGATAAAACTTTGAAGTAACGGATTTGACTCAAGATTAAAAGTTGTGGGGCTGTTTCAAAGAATGAAGACGAACACTTTTTGGCAGTATCTGTCAAAAGAATATGAAGTTTAGCCGTTTTCAGTTGGACTTGTCCAGCTTTAAGAATTCGTCATGGCAATTCTGATTGTCACACCCAGTAGATTTTTAGTGAATCATACAGACCAAAAGTAGATCTTTATTTTTGTAGTTGACAACTTTTTTGTACGAGTACTCCTGAGAGAGTTATGTTCATTTTAAGACAAAAACTCAAAAATCACTATTCCACTGAAATTGGTCGATTTGAGATAGAAATTACTTTGTCGATACATAACTTACTAGGAAATGCTCGTGCAAAAAAGTTGTCAACTACAAAAATACAACTCTACTTGTGATCTATGCATTCCATAAACAATCGAAATCGTGAGACTATCAGTGAGGCAGTCTTACACTCACAAAGTTGACTGATCACACACAAAGTTGACAGATCAGAAAAGTTAGTTCTCCCTTGAATTGAACTAATTTATGTTAGTGAATAGAATACATTGATGGAACTCTCCGGCAAGTGTCTGAACGAATAGTTATTAACTACAAAAGATAAAATCCAGACTTGATCTACAAGTTATCCGAGTTTAAAACGAACAGAACCATCGTGACACACTCTCCACGTTTTCCATGTTGCAGTAAACTTACAGTCTTTTGAGCGGTGCTGTATATGTTGCCCATAAATATATTTTTATGTGTCCAGACAAGATCTTTCAAATATTCTCATTGTCTACTTGAATGTCTTGTTTTTGAATCTGAAATAAAACTAATTTTCGGAACTTGATTGGAAAACAGTTATTTGTGTTTTAAAAACGATTCAATAGATTTCAAAAGTAGGTTCCACTTGTCTGACTTCGGTGTTTTCATCTTTTTTTGAACAAACTTCGCAGTTAATCCTTCCCAACTATATACCTTTGACTCTAACAATTGATTTGTAGCTGAAATAATCTGAAATGAAAGTTTTGTTATATTAAATTATTTTATTGAAAACATTTAAAACAAAAAACAAAAAACAACGAACAAAAGAACAACATACAAAAGAACAACATACAAAAAAACCTAGGAAAATAATTTAAATACGGGGAATAAAAGGGTCATAACTATATACCTTATCCAAATGACTTTTGATCATTTTCCAAAAAGCTTCTCCAAAGCCGGTCCTCTCTCGGGTCTCGCGGTCGTAGATGGCGTCGTGCAGGTGATGCCCATTGTAACCCATGAAGGCCTTGTAGCCACCTTTGACTAGCACCTTTTTCATCCAGTCCGTCACCTCCTCCTCCTGAAAACAGTGAATTTTTATCGATTCATAGAAAGAGAGGAACACTTACCTTCCAGCGCAAATAGCTTCCAGAATAAGTTCTGGAGAATGGGATGATAGGCTCGGGTTGTATCGGGTTGTCGCTGTTCGAGATGACGAGCCGCATAGTTTCTTCCTGAAATATATCACTTTTTGAGTGAAATTTAGCTATTTTTAAACTGTTTCTCCATTTTTCATGCCAAAATTATCAACTTTCAGGTCAAAACAAAATACTTACATCTAATTCTCTTTCCAATGGCTTCTGTGGAGCATCTTGATGTGGCGGTTGGACATCGGCTGGTGCCTCCTGAAACTATTCATTTTTTCATAAAGATAGAAAGTTGCCCCGACTAAGATTTCAAAACCAAGACATTCTTCTCTTTGCCTATTTCTCAATACAGTTCTTTGCAGCTGAAAAACTCACATCGTGGCGGTTCGTACTTCCAGCATGATCTGGAGCGTCAAATTCAGCTGGTGGACTGATGTGGCTAGGAGAAGCAGGGCTCTGAAAACGAATAGTTTTAGGTGTATTACAATTTTCGAAAACTAACCGATGGCTCATTCATTTCAACATCTTGACCATCATTATCATAATCAATATCCAAATGATCGTCCATACCACTTGTAGATGGTTCGGAAACTTCTGCCGATTGTGCTCTTTCCGAATGAGCAGGAGACATTTGTGGTATTCCATTGGGAAGATGCGGTTGTTCTTCGGCTGGTGCCTTCTGAAACTATAAACTTTTCATTTTTTCACGAAGATAGAAGGTTGCTCCCACTATGATTTCCCCACCAAGACATGCTTCTCTTTGCCTATTTTTAGTACAGTTGCTTGCAGATAAAAAAACTCACATCATCTTCTTCATCATCTTCAGGTTCCTGGGGCACTTCCTGCTCTTCCTGCTCCGGATGCTCCACATTGTCATCATCATGAGCTCCGACAATCTCAGCCTCATCTTCTTCCAATTCATTGATCGGCGGCGACTGACGATGTGGTTCCTCGTCTTGCAGTTCAATTGCAACACACGGTGCTGCTTGTTCTCTGACACTCATCATATCAGAATGAGCAACACCGCGAGCCTCGATGTCTTCCGAATCATGACGGCTCCAGTTTCCGGAAGACTCTGGAGCGTCCAAATCAGCAGTGCTCTGAAAACGAATAGTTTGTGGTGTATTAAAATTTCCAAAAACTAACCGATGGCTCATACATTTCGAAATCTTGACCATCATAATCATAACCAAGATCCAAGTCATCATCCATATCAATTGTAGATGGTTCGGAAGCTTCTGCCGATTTTGCTCTTTCCGAATGAGCAGGAGACGTTTGTGCCATTTGATTGGGTGGAGGCTGGCTGGTTGATGGAACATCCGCGCTTACTATTAGGGCTCCCGTGTGTTCGAGCCAAGCGATTCGGAGCTGAAAAGTTTGAAGTTTCTAAAAAAAAAAAGAGAAGAAGCTGAAACTCACCACATTACTGTTCCACCCCATTCCTGAAGCCAGTTCGAAGAATTCTTTCCAATTTGGGTTCTTTGACCAAATATCGTCCATATCGATTGTTCCCAAATTTGGTTGGAATTTGATGTAATGTTCCTCCCGGAAACTGGTTTCTTGTTTCCTCTCGTTCCTCAAGAAATCTTCGATTTGAGATTTCGTGATCCGGAAAAAGTCAACAGTAATCACAAAGAGTTCGACTTCGATGTCCAACGGTGGGCGTGGGCGATCCACCAGCTCTTCCAAGTACTTGGATCTTTCTCCCAAGTACTTGTAGAATGGGTATTCCTACAAAGACAAATAAATTACAACTTGTAAACCCAAATACAAAACCATACCATCTCCCATTCATGACGTTGTCGTTCTCTTCTCTCTTGGTAGAGATCCTCGTACATTTTTTTGTCCTTGTTGTTGACTTGCCATCTTTTCTTCTGAAATTCCGATTCTTTTAGATTATAGAAATGAAAGTTAAAACTCACTTCTTTCTCTGAGAACTCTCCACTATCAATCTCTTCTTTTGAATAAAGAGAAGTTTTGGCGTAGAGAGGATCAATAACATCTTTTTGATCCTGCTCTCTTCTTTGCTCCAGCCAATTTTTCAACTGAAAAAAGTTTTGCTTTTTCAATATCCCAAGTTCTTAAAAACATACAGTTTCCTCTTTGATTTGAGTGATTTGCTCGATCCGCTTGAAATCGGCATCTTCCCATTGTTGACCGAGTCCCAGCTTCCTTTGGAACTCTTTTTCAAGAGTGAGAACGTGGGCATGCTGAAAATTTGGAATGTGTTCATGACAGTCATACTGTAGATACTTACAGCCTCCTTGAACTTCCTCGTCGGCACTATTACGGTCTTCCATGCCCATTTGAGCTAAAAAAAAGAACTTATGACTTGAAAATAATGGTTTTAACATACGGGTTGGATGAAAACAGAAGCATATTTCTTCTGAAAGTCCGAAAAGGTGGAACATTGAGACCCCACAAACATTTCCTTTTTATTCTCCTTTGAAACATTTTTATTGAAAAGCTCCACGCGAAGAGCAGACTCCTTGTCTCTCTGTGAGTCAATAAAATCCTGAATCACCAAGAAACTGTATTGTTGTCTTTTGACCAGAAGCTCGATTTCCAATTTCATTGGAGCTCTTTCTCTCATTATGATCTTCTTCACTGCATATTTTCCAGAAGGTCTCAAATCAGAGAAAAGAGTCTGAAACAAGAACAAGTTTGAATTAAAATCATCTCATTTTAAGTAATGTTACATTCTCGTTTTTAAGATTTCCGAATCTTTGTTCACTTTTCTTCATTAATTCCTTTGCCGACTCCAACTCATACGTTTTGTTCGCTTTCCATTTTTTCACCTGAAAAATCACCAAATTGTTTCTATATCATTAATCCTCTTTTTACTACCTTCTCCACATCAACTCCGGCGTTTAAGAGAAATTTCTCTTCTTTTTGGATATCTTCCATCGAGGACAGGTTATCCAATCTTTTCTCCATATTTGGTGGGAATCCCCAATCGATCTCCACATCTTTCTCCAAGCGTTCTTTTAAATATTCATCTATCTGGAAATATTAATTTTGTCTGGTTGTAAAATTATTATATGGATTTTGATTACCTCAGTACTGCTTTCTGAATTGTCTTTGATACTCTTCATTTCATCGGGTGATAATTTTCCAAAAATCTCCTCCATACTCTTCTTGAAGATGCGTTCCCGCAGTGATGAAGCACTGCGAGAAGTCTGAAATTGAAATTTGTTCATTTATTTGCAGAAAGACATTTCCTGACTGTTGGTAGATTAAAAACTTACCGAAGGTCCTTGCCTTCTTACAGGTGAAGGCGAAGATCTGCGACTTGAGGATCCAGAATCCATTCCTCTGCTAGAACGTCTAGAGCCAGCTCTTGAAGCTGCGGATGAACTTCTGGTCCGTCCGCTTACACTTGCCCCATTCACATTCTTGGGAGTCCTGATTGTGGATCTGGACGACCGTTCAGGGGAGGCATTTCGGGAGCTTGCCGCGCTCGTCTGCCTGGACCACGATTTGGATCGGGTTCGGTGGCTGACGGACGCTCCTTCCCATTCATCCTCACTTTCCTGAAAAAGTTTATGTTCATATATTTGCAAAACGCATTGCCTTCCAGTTGAGGGTTGCTGAATTGAACGCTTACCGAAGATAATTGTCTTCTTATGGAGGAAGGGGAGGATCGGCGGCTTGAGGAACCAGAATTCATTCTTCTTCCAGAACTTCTCGAGCGGGTTCTCGAAGCTGCGGATGAACTTCTTGTCCGACCGCTTACACTTGGGCCGCCGACTTTCTTGGGAGCCCTTATTGATGAACGGAACAAAGGATCCGGGGAGACGTTTCTAGAATTGGCAGCGCTTCTAGTGCGGTGGCTGACGGGAGCACCATCCTCATCATCGCTTCCCTGAAAAAGTTGGATTTCGTGAGGGAAAAACGTTTCACAGAGAATTTGGGCGTAATTTCACATTTATTTTCGGTGTAATCATTCTTGGCAGTCAGTTTATGAATTGTTCTGCTGAAATGTCTGACGACAAAGGGTTTGGGAAACTGGGATAACCAGTCAAAATTTTGGCGAATATCAATAAGGACGAAAACTCACCATGACAGAATGGCACTTTTTTGGACGACCTCTTCCTCTTTTTGGTTCTGGAGAGGAACCACGGGATGGATTCCTGCTCTGGGGACGGGATCTCTGGAATTATTTAGGTTTTAATCTGACCTCAAGCTAGAAAAAACTCACATCCCTCCTATTGCAAGATTTCGAACGGGTTCGTTTGGTGACGGTTCTGGGCTGAAAATTAGATTTGACTTGTTAAGTTGGTTCTTATTTTTAAATTCTTACATTTGAACTTGATGAGGTGGCAGAAGATGTAGACGGTTGAGAGTTCGTCGGGTTCTTCGATGATCTTGTTTTTTTCTGAAAAATAAAAAAGTCAATATTTCAAAGTATATCCAGAACTTACCGGAGCAGTCGAACCTGTTCCACTTGATTGGCGGCGATTCGATTGAGCAGAAGTACACTGGCTCGACGATGGTGTTGCCTTAAAGAAAATTGACGCTTTAAAAAATAATTCAATTATAATCCAACTTACCGAATACCTTTTCACAGTGGATCTCTTTCGTACGTCATTTCTCAAACGCATTACTCCTTCAACCATTTTCAGATTTTGGCTGCTTATAAGCTGAAAAGAAACAATTTTTAGAATTCTACATTGAGAAAAAGATAATTGAAAGTAAAATTATAAACAAAAACATTCGGCTAGACCACAACATTTCGTTAACTCTACTCGAAGACGCGTTCTGCTGACCAAGCGAATAAGAAGAGATCATAGAAACCGAGAGACGCAGCAAGAGACGCAACACGTTTGTTGATAGACTAGGGAAGAATGCGAGAGGCAGAGAAGATGGCTGAACGACACATTGGAAAAAATGGCGTAGTGAGGGAAATGTATGATTGCAATGCGTATGTACGTGTGGTCGGAATACTAACTGGAGAATTGTGAAAAAGTCTTGGCACATGTATTTGAAAAGATGAAAGCTCAAAACAAAACTACTGGACTAAACGTTTATTTGGTTGTTTCAATGGTTATTTCAGTGGATTTCTAAATAAAAGAGAGAGAGAAAATTCATGATTTTTAAAATACCACAACTTTTCTGCTTCTGCTGCGAAAATTGGGAACCTCAAGATTGAAGTTATGATAACATAAATTTATCCAGTGCAATGGAAGGCGTTCGCCTATCTGCCTGTATGTTTTAGTGTAAACGGGGAGAAGAGGGAGAACGTATCTGTGTATGCATTTGTATTTGTGACAGTTGCTTTTATTGATCTTCAAAAAACAAGACAGAAGAACAAATGTGGAAGTATGATTCATGGGGCACTCATACATTTCTTCTAATCAAATGTGCAATTAAAGTTGCAAAAACTAATAATTGTGCAGGAAAGTCCAGCATGAAACAGTTTTCAACAACGTTTCCTTACTAGTAAGTTTTTTTCTGAGAAACTCTGTATCACATTCAAAATAGTACAGTATGTATGTTGGTTTTATTGAGCCCAAGTTATGTGAGCGAAAATGTCAGAACAATATAAAATTCTACTTCGTGACATGAACGAAACTTCATGTTTCACGCCAGATGGTTAACTTTTTTATATCAGACTGGGAGAGGTAATGATTAACACTTCGGGAAAACGCACAGTGGTGTCAAACCAAAACCTTATGAGATGTGTTTTTTTCGTTCCTATTTCTCAAAATTGCTTGTGTTGCTATCGCCAATTTATCAATCAAGGATACTGGTGTAACCTGTGACAACATTCAACCATAAATACAAGAGTAAAAACACAGCTTGAACACATCTTTGAAGATAAACGAATATCAATGAAGTAATCAGAAGCGTGAAGAAAAAAAATAGTGGAAGATAAAACTGTTACCAACAGAAATGAAGAATAGATTTCTGAGCTTTTTTTCCAACGCGTTCAAAACTATCGAAAAAAAGCAACCAATATGTATTCAAATTACACCGTTGAAACATGGAACTCTAAATAGCGACTTAAATGAAAACTGAATAAAATAACGATTTCATCACATCGATAAAACTGAAAAATATTCAAAAAATAACTGCTAACGTTGATCTAACAGGTTCTACAATAGGTGACATAAAAGTGTAATTAAATTATAGAAACTTCAAGAAACATTGAACTCCGACAGAAACAAACTTTTTGTAAAGCTAATGTTTCCACATAGCTAAAGAGCTGAAGATCAATTGGCAGTGTAACTTCATAATCAATTTGATACGTCGACATGAACTACCGACCTAAAGTTTCGATGAAATATTTCCGTGAGAGGTTACTGTTACAGGATCCATATTTCATAAAAAATTGAAACTCTCTCAAGTTCTGTTCACGTGCTATTTTTTTTCTTTTGAACTTGGAATGACTATATCGCATACTTGTCAACCGGGTCGAAACGGGCCGACACGGGCCGGTTCGTAACTCGCGTCAAAATGAATATTATGAGCTCAAAAATATACCAAAATGTAGATCTCGACGAGTTCTATGTCCGTGACCTACTACGGGCCGGATGGCCATTCGTTAATATGCCGCGGGCCGGGCTAGAATGGCTTTTTTGGCCATTTTCGCGCTTTTCGGCACTTTTTCCCGGCACATTAACGAATAGACATCCGGCCCGTAGTAGGTCACGGACATAGAACTCGTCGAGATCTACATTTTGGTATATTTTTCAGCTCATAATATTAGGCTTTCCATCCGGGCGGCAAGATGCCCGCCCGACCCGCCCTAGGGCGGGCGGCGACCCGCCCTAAGACGGCCCTGCCGCCCCATCATTCTATGCGTGACACCCTCCTTTCTTCACGCTCTTCCCCCTCGCTTTCGTCAAGCGAAGGTTTGGCCTAGTGGTTAACAACTCTGTTTTTGAATTTGATACTCTCGAGTTCAAACTTTTTTGCGGCAAAACTTTTTTTTTCTTTTTTTTTTAATTGAATAGAGAGTGCTATTGGTTTTTCGACAAAATTAGATTAGATAATATGAAAAAAATAAATTAAGGAGAAACATTTTGTCACGCCAGTCTACCCTAGGGCGGGCTAGGGCGGGCACGGGCGGGTCGCCGCCCGGGCGGGCGAGGGCCGCCCGCAGAAACGCCCGTCCGGATGGAAAGCCTACATAATATTCATTTTGACGCGAGCTACGAGCCGGCCCGTGTCGGCCCGTTTCGGCCCGGTTGACACGTATGCTATATCGTTCAGAACACTAAAGAGTTTTTATTATATTTGTTTTTCTTTTTAATTGTATTAGAAAAATGTTATGTTTCACTTCGCTTTCAAGTATGAGATCTTCAGAACATGCAATAATGCTTGCAGCCAAGTGATTCTAAAAGTTAGTTCAAAATAAGTCAGTTTCCATGGTCTATATTTTTTTAAACAGATTTCTTTTTTCCGCCATGGGATAGAGTTCGGTGTTCCAAAAATCCCACTGTACCCTATTGCCATCGTCTTCATTTCTGTGATAGCTACAATCTAATAAAATACATTTACATATTTTCCGCTTATCTTATTGCACTACGCGCAGCTTTTTTAATGAGAAAAAGAAACCTGATATTAAGCTTTATCGTCTCCAAATATTGGGGATTTCCCCCTTCCTCACGTGGCGATTGATACAGATATTCGACATGTGACCAAATAATAATATCGGTTCTTATCTTTTTCCGTTATTATTTCTTGTTTCACAAGTGTATCTTCATGTCATTCTTTCATAAGATTTCAGGGTTTCGGTTTGGAAAACGTAAGTTGGGGTAGCCGAAATTATCATACTTGCAAATTTACGGCCCGGTAGAGAATTTTCAAGGCCCGGCCCGGCTTCAAAAAAAAGGTACCTATTTTTTACCAAATTTTTTGAATTTTTTTGAAAATTTACATTAAAAATTTCAATTTTTTGATGAATAACTATCTTTTGATTGAATTCTGAAGTATAGTCAAAAATTCGACATTTTTGGGAAAAAATTCAAAAAAATTCAAATTTTCGTTCAAAATTTCAGTTCAAATTTTTCAGCCCGGCCCGGCCCGGCCCGTTGCAAGTATGGAAATTATTCACTGTTTTCATGGTATGGTTTATAGCTAAAATCATTATTCACTTTAATGGAATGTCGTTATCTAAGAATATCTGAACTTATTAATAAGAAGAAGAAGTTATTCTACTGATTTTTTCTCAAGTTAGCAAGATGGTTTTAGAAAGTTAGTTTGTCTGATAAAATTGTTACCATTTCATTGAACAAATTTGTTGATGTGCCTTATGGATTTTACAATCGGAGGATTCCTCACTACCTCTTCAGACAATACCCTATGAGTTCCTATCTCCTGGTTCGTGCAACATTTTCAGTTTTTCATCCATCGATTCTCGCTAATTTTCAATTTTAATGATGTTTTGAAGTTCAGTTCAGAAAAAACCTCATAGATGTGACAAGATTGCTTCGACTGACTAACTAACAAGAAGTTAAAGTTTACAAAGTTTCTGTTTTAGCATCTCTGTTAATTCCACTCTCAACTTTCAGTAAAGTTTCTATTACCATCGACGGAAACTGTGTACTGGGCCTGGTAGGAAGTGTTTGCAATATTTTTCTAGTTCATTTCTTTTTGTTTCTTTCATTTGTTCATTTTTTTAAATCTGTTCAAAAAACGCCTATCTTTATCACTCTTTTTTACTTCAAAGTATTTTATCTGTCTGCTTTGAAACCGTATTGTTGATACTTTCAAGGAGGTGCGAATAGTATTTGTCAGGTTACTCTTTATGTGCTTAACACCTGATTATCACAGTAATACTTATAAGTAAAATGAAATATAAAAGAGTTTCAGTCGAAAATTTCCGTTTCAGAACTGTCATAAAATAGTTCAGGAACTACAAATGATGATTTCTTTACTTTGGTTTTCATGGCTCACAATCAGGTCTTCAACAAACATTTTATCATTAAAATGCCTTACGCAGAGCTTCAACAGGGTGTCTAACATTTTTCACAGTTTCTATTTTCTAACTTAATTTTAAAACTACATAAATTGGTATTCTCTCTTGTCCGTGTTCGAAAAAATACTTTCTCTAACAAAAACAATTTCTGGGAACCTTTTGATATAAAATGAATCTTAGCTTGAGAGTGTAGAAATTTCTGTGTTTTTATATTCTTGCACGGTTTCAATTACAAATTATATGTACTTACAAGTTTTCTATTCTATTGTATCGATTTTCAAAAATAGTCAGAGATAGGCTCCCAAGTAAGCTCACTTCAATAGCATATTCGTTTCGTTTCCACTTCTTCTCTATGCTTGCAATAAATAGAACAATTCAATCTGTTTAGACCTGCAAAGTTCACTACGTAGTTCCTCTTCTTTCCAACACTCTTATCACTTATCCCTCCCCATTTATGTTTCCCGTTTCTATTTGTGTTGACCTGACACTTTTTGGCCTTTGATGATAACAAGTGATATCATGTACGGTTTCTATTCTTCCACCATAAGAAACTTGTTTTTTTCTTTGGAAGATTACGGTAGCCTTCGTTGAAACTGAAAGACATTTCGTTGACGTTTCACTGTATTTCAAAGTATTCGAAAAAAAAGAAGGACGTCAGTCTTCAATTTCAATATTCGGCTCCGCGACAATTCGCAACTGCGACATTTCGCAACTGCGACATTCCGCAACTAGTCATTTCGCAACTGCGACGTTTCTCAACTACGACATTTCGCAACCACGACGTTTCGCTACCACTGGGCATTTGCATATTTGGGTCAGCTAAAAATGTTGAGTGTACCAAAGTGCTTGGGAACATATTTGAAAATAATTAAATAGAAGAAAAAGTTATCTGACCCACTTTTAGACAAAACTAGGTTAAACTATTGCTACATAGTTTAATGGTTGCGAAACGTCGTGGTGGCGAAATGTCGTAGTTGAGAAACGTCGCAGTTGCGAAATGACTAGTTGCGAAATGTCGCAGTTGCGAAGTGTCGCAGTTGCGAAACCTACGTGAGTTGCGGAATGTCGCAGTTGCGAAATGTCGCAGTTGCGAATTGTCGCGGAGCCCAATATTCAAAATGAAGACGAGAAGGTTGGTTGATGATTAAAATATGATAATTTGTCTCAAGAAACGAAATTTACATTTTGAACTCTTGACCATTGAAGCATCAAATTTCGAGAAGGTCAAATATTAAAAGTCGAGAAGTAATAACGTTGAAATGATGACTCAAATTGAGATATTCAACAGTATAGGCACTATTTATTTGAGGAAATGTTGTATAGATTTAATGCGATGACTCACTTTACAAATTATCAAGATTGATTTGTATGGCCTTTATAATCTTTTTGAAACTGACAAGTCGTACTCCTTATATCATATGAGTTATCTGGAAATAATCACTTATTGGCACGTCAATTTGAAAATCAACAATATTCCATCTCTGGTAAATCGCAAAATGTTCTGAAATTTTTCATCTGAACCGCTTGAAAAAACAATTTTTGCATACACAATTTTACTATCCATTAATGTTTCAAGTTTGACTTATTCTTTTGTAGTTCTGTTGCATTTTACTTGCAAATTACCTAGCTAGACGATCGTCTGTATAATAAAGTATCAGAGTGTAACAGTTTTTATATCCGCGCTTTACCGAAGTTACCAGACCAGTTGAAAGTCAATCAAAACATTGTTCTCCTAAAAACTGATTCCTTTAAACAACGTTGAAACCGTCTATTACGAAATTCACCACATTTTCTTTTCCTCTTCTGGAAACACTAATACATCTGAATTATCTAGAAATTTTACTGTCACTACATATGCAGGAGTAGAAACATGAAGTCTAGGGCATATTCTGTTTTTCAGATTTTTTTAAACTTTCGCTTTCTACTAAAAGTCCTGAGGACAGACTATAAAAAAACAATCCAATTTGAAATTGTTTCCTTATGATCGCCACTTTTTATCTATTCTAACCTTTCGTTTCTTATCTATTTTCAGTGTAATTTCAATTTGTTTCCGACCAAAATGTTAACAGCATTATTTTCTTCTTTTGACAACTAATTTCCTTGTTTTGTAATTGTTGAGAGAGAAAATAACTTCGTGAATAAGTTTATAGTTTGATGACAGCAGTAAAACATTTTCCCGTTCTTGCAGCTCCACTAGTTAACTAAACATACAATAACATTACCCAATTAAAGGCTAATATGGAACAGAAAACATTTGATTTTTTTAATTTCAAAGATTCAAATTATTCCTTACATTTCGACGTGAACTATCATGGCCTGTCACCGTACCTCAAGGTCATTAAACGTGGCAAGAAAATCTGTGTATATTAGAGGAACATAACTCCAAATTATTGATTTCCATCATGTTGGTCATCTCTTCTTTTGCTCTTGTCACCACTCTAGAACATGGATGAACGTAGTGAGTTGTTATGGCAAATTGTAAACAAGACATTAGGTTGAAATAGTATATTTCTGGAAGTGAAGAGACAACTCACATCCAGTTTTTTGGGAAGCTCGAAGTCTATTATGCTACGTTTCAAAATCCCTGCTTCAGCCTTTAAGCCGATCAACCTGTCAAACCTTTTTCCCATCTGTTATATAAAAAAAGACGTTCAGTTTCGAAGTTATGGTTGGGTCAACGATAACCAGTATCTATTTATAATATTTTGGAATTAGAGCATATTTTGAATGAGATACAGTGTCGAAAATGTAATGGTAAAAAGAGAATTGTCCGACTTCTTAATTGTGACTGAAATATAAGATAGCAGGAACAGTGATTTTCTTAATTTTGTAAATAATCCAAACTGCGCTTACTGGAAATTGATATTGTTCCGCAATCTACTTGAGATCCACACTGAATATTCCTATTCGGTAAGGAGTTATCCTGGATAACTTGAAACCGTTAAAATCCCAGTTTCCCGATGATTTTGTCTTTTTACCTGAAGTTTTTTTCAGTTTCAAAGATACAGTGAATCGAATCTAAATTTGAATAACTTCGGTGGATAGTATCCAGATCATTCAAATTAGCCTGTTCACGTTTGAAACTAGGAAGAGACAGTGCTAGAGAGGATCAAGATTCTGGGCTCCGCGTCACTTCGCAACCGATTATTTCGCTAAGACGTTCCGGAACTTAAACATTCTCGCGTACTACGATATTTAAAAATTTTTCGTGCTCAGAAAACATTATTGATTACGTTAGAAACTGTCAGAACGCGAGTAGAGTGAATTTTATGTGATTTTAATTGACAAATATGAGTCTGACTCACTTGCGAAATGACTAGTTGCGATATGTACGTGAGTTGCGAATCGACTGGTTGCGAAGTGACACAGAGCCAGATTGTGGAATGGAGTTCGATTCTGAGAAGGGCAATTTGCCTAATCTTTCAACTGTCAGCCTTTAAAACTTGGCACGCTATTTAACCTAAACTAGGCTTGTTCTCACATTGCTCCCAAAGTTCAAAGAGTGATCTTTCGTAGCCACAGGTCCTGAAAATCAATGAATACCTGATTCAAAATAAGAGTTCTGAAACGGTGAACACCCAATACTGTGATGAAAGCGAAAGTTACTCTTCTATGAGTAGTTATCATGGAAAACTTGATACAGTCGAAATCCCATTTGGTTTTGTATCTGATGTTTTTTTACAGTTTCAAAGACACAGTAAATGAAATACAATTTTGAAAAATTTCAATCCGTGGCATTAATAACACTTGGCTCAAATAAAAGCTAAAACAAAAAGTTAACGGCTGTGAATTGTTAACGGCTGTGAACAGTGTGAAACTTTGAACCTTAAAATAGGAAAACTACTTCCTGGACATCGTAACTTTCATCTTGCTCTATTGCCTGGTTAGTTAGTTAATGACTCTGAAACAACAATACCAAAAAGAGAGATTCAAACTGATAAGACACCTGTGAAAAAGTGTAAACCTGCAAAAAGTGATCTCTGTACTAACCGTAACCTCTCTCTCCAAAATACTCCTAACGTAACATGTGTTGACAGACTTTTTACAACTCCACCTGTCACTTTGTGAGATGACATCACCAAGGAGAACGTGACTCTCTCCATTAACCATACTCTCTCTCCCCCTCCTCCCGAATCATTCTCCTTGCCATCCAGACTGGAGTCAATATGTAGTCTAGAAGAGAGGAATCCAGTTGCCACGTGCACTTTGTCTCTTTTTCTCTCGAGTCTCTCACTCTCTCATTCTATCTCTTCGTCTCCTCAATTTCTTCATTAGCTCGGGGCGGGAGTGTCTTACCGAGGCGACCGTGAGAAGACACAAAAAGAGAAAAAGAAAAAGTGGCGAGTGTCTGCGTCTCTTCGTCTCGCACACTCTCTACTTCCGTTCTGAATTATGCAGCTGCTCTTCATGCTTTTCAAATGCTCATCATAGACCCTTTTGAATGAAAATTTTTGGTTTCATTCTTATAAAAATTCTAGGTTTTCAATATATATTTATTTTCTCTTCTTCTTCTTCTCTTTTTCATTCTTCTTTTCTCTTTTTTGCCCTTCCATTCCCATCCAATTTCCTTCTCTCTCTCCCTTACTGACTTCCCGCAAAAATTCGCCTTGTTCCTAGGTCTCTTGGGTCAGTACACTATCTCAGTCCCTATGTTTCTTATAGTTTCGTTATCAGTGCCTAGAAATACACGACACCTAGAGACTGTACAGATCAAGGAGGGTGGGTGAGAGAAGCAGAGAGAAAAGATGATCACACTTCAGCAACCTGACCGTGATGCCAATTGGTTAGACACCCATACGCACAGATAGATGACATTTTTTGGACTTTGAAACTGAACGAAATTTTGTTCGATTGATAATTTTTTGAACTTTTTCAATATAAAATGTTACCGTTTTGAATTGATCATAAGTTTTTTGTTGGTGTGACTTACGATATTTTTGTGATGATTAATCGAAATCCACCCGAATTTCAAGTTTATGATGAATCTAGTCAAATTTTCCTATACTGACTCGGAAAAACTGTTTCCCTTTAACTATGATTGGATACTGAAAAGATTTTTTTCAGTCCGCGTTAAATGAGAATTCTACCGTAATACTTTCTCAGTTTCAGTTTTTCTTATTCTTGAGACTTTCTTTTGTTTTGCAATGGTCCGTGTTCTGAGCTAGGTCTTCATAAATTCTGAAACAAACGTAAATAATTTCTACATATATTCTCTTTCTCCGTTTTCCATTACCTTCTGATTCTTATCCATCCAACTTTTAAAAGTTCTCCGCAAGGTTTTGTTTCAATTAGATGTTATCTGAACACTGCAGCGCATGATTTCTCTTTGGTGACACTAAAACACACATTTTCTCCCAGTTTCACAATTTTGTTTTAGTACTCGAGTATTCAAAGTATCGATAACTCTTGAACCTCTTTGGACAATTTTATTCGTTATGAAGTCCCAGCAATCATGGAATTACAGATTACCTAATCCCCCAACCAAAAATGGTATCTCCGAAACTGCAACATTTTTTTCTAATGTTTTCTGTTTTTCTATGAAAAATTATATTGATTATAAAAGACTTCCAATGTTCGAGTCATATAATTGTTCTATTAGTTATTTTTTCACTCCGATTCACAACCTGTTTCAAATTTTCCCCTTACTGTCAGTTGTGACTTCATTTTCTGATCCTCGATCTCCTTTTGTATTTCGGAACAGTCACATTAGTTCTAAACCTCTACGACAAGGATTTGAAACCGTTTGGATTTTGATAGTCACAAAAATTTCCAAAAATCAATTTTTTCTAACGTTGAAGATAAATTGTTACTGTTTTAGGAATTCCGTTTAGCTCTATAAACAATGATTTAGTCAGTATTCTCACTTACGCAACATTACAATTTCGACACTATTTATTGGCCATGGAATCACTTTTGAAAAGTAAAGCTCCTGAAAATAAGTGTTTATTTTTGAAATATAAAACTTCGTCGTTATATAAACGTTTTGACTGAAGTATTACCGATTTTCATCAAATAATTTCGGTTAATGACGATTACTGTTTTGTGCAAGTTTCATATGGAATAGATTACTGAGAATTTCGTTACATTTTCAACTCTGTTCGCAGTTTTTCGATTTCGAACGATATTTTTGCATTACTTAGTTTGGAAATTTTCGCCAATTTTGATAAGTTTGATGTTTTTTTTTCTCTTTCAAAAGTATTTTAAGATAAACTAGTTTTAGTTTGATAATACTAATCAGGTGGAATTAAGGTTACCACTTGAGATCTTTCTCGAATTAATTATGGAATTAAACATCTCATAGAAACTATTTTCCAGTTGCTATCTGTTTTTTTTTAACTTTGTAAGGGCTTGTTTTTGTTCATAATCTTCCGATGCATTTTACCGTTTCTCTACCAACATTTCATTCTATTCCGAAGATTTATAGATAATATTTCGTTTCAATAGCTGTACACTTCCTTTCCTTCCCTTTCTGAAACACCAACTTCTGCTACTTTTTCCCTCTCAGTCTTATCAGTCATGCTTTACCGGAAAATGTGTGTGTGCCGACAGTAAATAAGAAAATGTAATTGATGATAAACGGTTTTTCAATTGATAAAACTACAAAATTCATGTTATTTGGAGTTGAACTCATTGAGTTTTGTGATGAGAAGTTTAGTTCAAAATAAATTCAAATGGGGCTATTCACGTACAGAAGAAACGTTTTTTTTCCCTCGATTCATTTACCGGTAAAACGGCAAAAAACGGAAACAACTGTTTTTCCGGTAAGATAGTGGTCGGTACATAGAGTGCAAAGTGTTCCTATGTAGATTCTTGAAAACCTACGGAAACAGGAAATATATTCTGTTCTGCAAATTTTTTACGAGTAAACTTATGGGGGTCTGGTAGTGATACTTCGTTAGACATTACACCAGTGAAATATCACAAAAGACCGATCAGATATGTAGTATTGCGTGCGGGTCCATGGTAGTTAGTGACAGGATAGACTACAAACTACAGACTGATGAAGAAAGGAGTCATTGCAAGAAGCACCAATTTGTGTGAGAAGTACCAAGTGTCAATAATGTTCTGAAACAGAAAAATTTCGTTAGTTTTCAAAAAAATGTTTCAGAATTTTTATGAAAGTCATTATTTTCTGCAGTTTGCAGTAAACAAGCTTCAGTTTCTGGAACTTTTTCCTATAGATAGCTCAATAGTTTTCTGCCTCGTCTATTATAAAGCAAGAGCTATGTTTTCGTAGTTGAAGACAATTTTGTAAAAACCTAATCTTCAATTGTACCGAATACTGTGAGGTTTTCCGTCTTTCCTTAACAGACCAGGTGAAACAGTATATCTTTAGTACAACAAATTGTTGGAAGCAAAAATGAAATCTTGCTTTACTCATTCTGTGAAGAATACGATTATGACATAGTGGTTTGAAACTCAAAAGCTTGTCTTAGTACTGTAGGAAATTTTGAATATTCAATTTCCGGAATTTCAAAATCAGTAAACTAGCTGTCATCTCCTTTTTCAATATACCGCTTTCTTCTTTGTCACTATTTTTTTCGATTTCAAGAAATCAGCTTTTGAATTTCTAACCTTTACCATCACTTTTGCCATAGGGTTACATGGTACTCCACAATTTTCTCCTTCTTCTTTACTTCTAGTTTCTAACACCATAGATTAATCCCCGCCACCATTCCACACCCACATTTCTCAACTCTCTGAAACTGTATTAGATTGATCATTTGATTCTTTCCAGTTTTCATCTTTAAAAATTCTTCAATTGAATCATCAAATCTTTTTCAGCAGAAACAGTCTCTCACCTCTGCTGAAAAGTTTAATTTAATCAAAACAAATCCTCTTGATTGATCTTTTGATTTTTCTTCTGTTCCAATTGTTTATATTTTGAAAAAGCTTCTCTCAGAAAAACTGTCTTTGCAACTTTTCAGTTTGTAGTTGTACACTTTGAAAAACGGAACATTTTAGTTAATCACTTCCAGACAATTGAATTCTCAAGTTTTCCTTTTCACCACTCAAAAAAGTCGAGGAAAAAAAGAAAAACAAGGAAAGAAAAAAAATAATTGAATGCGGTTTTGAGTTGACGCCCTTCTATTTTCTCGTTTTCTCATTTTGTTCTCATTTTTTTCTCTCTCCTCTGCTTGTCTTTTGTTGATTTCTTTTTTTTCTTTTTCATTTGAATTCAACAACTTTTGTTTCAGAAGAAAGATATTGAGTATTGAAGAGGACAAGAACAGATTGAGGATGATGGACGAATTACAACAGATGGAGCAATATTATAAGTGAGTCTTTTTAATTTTTTTGGTGCAATTCGGTTTCAAGTTTTTATTATTCAGCAATAATTTTTCATCTGCAACAACTAGGAAAAACTTGATTCTCATATTTTTAAATACGGTGCCTCGTTTTTTTCTGTTTCTTGAGTTTTACAAATTTTGAGTATTTAACACTTCCATTAGTTATTGAAGTTTCTTTGTTGAGAGTTGTGAATAGATTTACCAACGAATTGCAAAAAAAACCAGCTGTTATTAATTGCGTCTGAAACATTCTCAAAAAAAAGTCACGTAGCGAAAATAACATCTAAAACCATAGTTTAGATCTTCACAGTCTGATGTGAGAACAGAACTACAAACTATGGTGAAAAATGTTTTCTAGTCGCTGATAGTGAGGGATAGGGTCTTCTTCTTACTGTAATTGTATCTGGTTTCATATTTTGGGTCTTCTAAATCAGTTATTAGTGGAGGAAACTCTTACCAAAACTTTTTTTGTTTCTCTAAACTGTTAAGTTTAAAATTATTGAACGTTGCAACAGTTTGGGAAGCGAATACATCTGAAAATTTCTATTGTGACCACACTAATAGTGATATCTTCAATTTAGCAATGACAACCCAAAACTCAATGATTTCTCTTTCAACTTGCATTTATCTTGAACCAGGGGTCAGTTCGTATGTTTACAGTTTGCATCGATCGTTTTGTCTCTTCTCTCAATACGTCTGAAAATTTCGCTACCGTTCTAAAATATTCACTTCACCCTTTCATTATTTGGTTAGTATTGACTCGTATATCTGTATTAAACGGCAATTCCTACGGATTCAGAACGTTTATTTCTTATGTCAAATAAAAAATTAAAGTTGGTGAACCAATTGGTTTTAATGATCTTACAACTGTTTCAACCAACTTTTAAATACTGCAAACATTACCTTTGTGTTAATTCGCTTAGTTTGTCCCTAAAACTCAAAAAACTCTGTTTCTGACACGTTTCATTCAAATGAACAAAATTTTTCTCCCAATCCCAATCCCGTCCACTTTCACAAAACCCGCTCTCAACAAATTCACTACAAAGCACACTTTGTAGTCCTTAAAGTAGACTATATGAAAGATCACTCCCCGCGTGAATATCTATGTAAATCCAATCAGCAGGTGGCTGTGACACGATAATAGTTTTCCAGAAACGGAGAGGTCAATCTACTCTGAATAGACATAAGCAGAAAATAGCACAAAAGATTGTGTTCTGCTCGAAAGTTGTCAAAAAGAGGAAAAAGATTTCGTGTCGGTCTTCGTGCTTATTAGACTGACTTCGTGGTTTCTAGTATTAGTCTAGAAAAAGGGGGAGGGGGATTTTTTGAAAATAGAGAATTAAGATATGAAAAGACAAAGTAAGAGTTTCAGAGAATACTGATAACGACAAAGAATACAGAAAATTTGAAATCAAGTACTGTTTCAACAGCGGGTTAAGAGCTTTTCGGTATGATTGCTTAATGATAATCCAATTCTTGACTGGGATTTTTGAAAATTGAAAACGAATTCAGAAATCACACGATTTCAGTTTCACATTCATATGATACACATGGTACATGTTGTTTAATCTGTCGTGGTTACCTTCGTTTTCTGTGTGAGATAGCGATGTCGAAAATTTGTCATCTGTTTCAGAGTTTCATGATAATTGCATTACTTTTTTTCTAGTCGACGCTTTTTTAAATTTTTTAAAGATCTATCCATGAACGCTATTTCCAGAATCTCTATGAGTGGAACCATAGAATGTTTCAGTTATAAGAATTGTACTGTAGGATTCGGGTTAGTATTATTTTAGTCCAAATTCTGACCTTGCAAGGTTATAATCAACAATTAGTCATAATAATATTAGTCCTAAATATTCAATAGTAAGATTTTGAAAACCCCGTTCTTAGAATATTTCTTTTTTCTAAGAAATTAAAACACATCGAAGGCCAAACTAGAATATGTCCTGTATTCTCCAAATCCCAAAGTCACATTCCCCTCGAAACAACAAAACCTGTGCGAGCCTTATCTCCTCCATCTCGAAATCGTCCGTCTTTAATCTTCCTCCGCCATCTTTTCCGCCCGATACCTTTTGCACTTCATTTGTATTCAGCGTGTAGATCGCGAGTTTTCTAAAGCTTCATCTTTTGATCTTTTTGCTGATTTCTGTTTTGCTGGTCTAAGAAGAAGCTTTGTGCCCACTTTCTTAACTATTCTGTAGTCTCGATCGAATCAGAAACAAATTGAGACAAATAGAAGAGAAAAAGAAGGCGGAGAAAATCAAAAGATAAAAAAGAACTTTTATTAATCTCAATATATTAGGAAAAGTGTGCGTGAAGTAGTACGTAAAAAGAGCAAAAGATAATCTGAATTCTAGTAACAACATCTTATTAGTCTGCGTGTGCCAACACCTGCTGAATATAAGAAGGAGGAAAAGAGAGGGATACGCATGATAAGAAGCAGGCTTGGTCGAGGTCGGGAAATCGGGATACTCGATTTCTCGGTTTTCCCGACTTTTTTCGGGAAAATTTCCCGACGAGAATTTTCCCGAAAAATTTTTTCGAGAATTTTTCCCGACCGGGAATTTTCTCGAAAAAAATTTTCGGGAATTTTTCTCGACGGGAAATTTCTCGAAAAATTTCGAGAAAATCGGGAAATTTTTTGTAACAGTAATATTCAAAAGTTCGAAATTTTCCATTTATTTTTACAGGGTTTCAACCGATTTTTTGTTGTTTTTGAACAAAATACTTCTCAATTTTCACCTACGGTGCTCCAAAATAGAAAACTATTGAGTGTTGAAAGTTTTTCGAAACTGATGTTTCTCCAGTAAAACGTTTAATTGATGGGGTACCAATCTCGAACTGTGAAAACAAGTATACATTAATGAATAAAATAAAATCTATCGAAAAATAGTTATTTTTAAGTCATTTGAAGTCAGTTTGACATAATTCTCGAATTTCTCGAAAATTCTCGATTTTCCCGAAAAAAAATTTCGAGAAAAATTTCGAGTACTCGATTTCCCGAAAAAAAATTTCGAGAAATTTTTTCGTTCTCGATTTTCCCGAAAAGTTTTTCTCGACCAAGCCTGATAAGAAGTCAGAAATACGATTATTTTCAGCAGCTGATCTTTCGAAATCCCCTCCCCGTTTTATCAGAAATCAAGACTAAAGTGAAGTCGAATAGTGTTTCTTTGATCATTTGTTTTGTGCGAGTGGGTGAAAATTATATATATTTGACAACTTATATTTACTCTTTCGAACTATTTCAATTCTGTCTGACTTGTTCTCATTCGAGTGAATGGATTTTGAATCATTCCTGTTTATTTTGGAACGGTTAGTTTTCAGTTTCAGTGTTGTGTGATAGTTTGTTATGTTTTTCTAAGAGTAGTTCACTAGCGTGTTCGAGAGCGCAATCTTACTGTTTTTTTTTAGTTTAACTAATTAAATAATATCGACGCTATATTAGTTCCGATTCTGGGTCAGTTTGGAATCGGGGAGTTTTTTTTATATTACTACTCGAATTTTTCAGTCTTGCTACTGTTTCTCAATTGTCAGATAGCGCTAGACAAAATTATCATTTTCGTTTGGCTAACTTTTTTTGTTTCGAACCATATTACTAGAACCGAGAAGGTTCAGCGCTATGCAAAACCTACTCTTTACACTTTTCGATGCAACGAAAACCGAGAATCTTTTGAGAAAAGGAATTTTATCACAGTTCCTAATTGTCTGGGACTTGGTTATCTTCAATTCTGGGCGCCTGAGTTTCAGACTAACTGATTCTGAAACGACACAGAACCGTCTATAAGAATGGTTTATATTGCTCGGAACAAAGACGACAGTATTGATTGAAATTTCTATTAGTTTCAATTGACGCCAGTCTTGAAACTGTAGGTTCTTACCTAAACTTGATTTTTTGCCACCATTTGTATTTTTCGCTGTTTCGAGCACTCTTAATAATGCTCTCCTAGATGAAATTTCCACTCTCTCCTTTTCATTTGAAACTACCGTATTATGTACCTTGCCCCACTATCAAAAGTGTTGTGTGAAAGTTTGTTACGCTTTTTCCAGAGTGGTTCGTAAATTTTTTCATGTTATTTTTTTTTATCATCACTAGAGTGTTCGAGATTTCAGTCCTACTGTAGTTTTCTGTTGTTATCTCATTTTAGTTTGACTAAGCAAATAATTTAAACTATCGATTGGTTTTGTATATGTTTCGACTTGTGTCAGTTTTGAAACGGTCGATTTTTATATTACCACTCGAATTTTTCAGTATTACTATTGTTTCTCAATTGTCAGATAGCGCTAGACAAAATTATCATTTTCATTACACCGTCGAAATATGTTTTCTTTCGAATCATACCCCCTAGAACCGAAGATTTTCAGTACCATTCCAAAATCTACTCAAACTAGCTGATTTTGAAACGTACCTGAACTGTTTATAGCAACTGTTTTTTGATCATGGTCACAGGGCAACATTGGTTAAAAAGGCTATCAGTTTCAATTTATGCCAGTCTTGGAACTGTATATTCTTATCCAGACTTTATTTTTTGCCATTATCTGTCATTTTCTGTTTCGAGCACTCTTACTAATCCTTTCCTTGATCAAATTTCCACCGTGTCCTTTTCCTTTGAAACTTCCGTATTTTGTACCTTGCCCCACTATCAAAAGTGGTCATCATCGCCGTCAACATCATCAGAATTTCATTAATTCCTTCTTCCTCTCTCTCTTCTCATCACAAACAGTCATCTCCGAAGACCACGTGATGCAATGACACCTTTTGCAGACTTCAAAAGCAAGTGTACGGTACCTCTAACACGATTTTCTTTCGTTTCTGTTTCCAATCTTGGATGTCTGATCGTTTTCGTGTGAAAAATGAACAGAAGAGGGAAGGAGAAGAGAAGAAAGACGTGCAAGATTGTACCGAATATTTCGGTGATATTGCTATTGATAGAATGAATAAGTGAGAGAAATAACAAGATTGTAATCTTAGGTTTTTGGAAATTGAAGATGATTGGGATGATGATTGAAACTAGAGATAACAATGGTTAATGGGAGTTAGAAATTTGAAGTGTTAGGGGTTTTTTGAGGGATTCGAAATGTCACTGAACACTGAACACAATAAAAGCTCTAATCAATTCCGTTGACCAGTAAGTCATTCAATGTTGAAACTGAATAAATTTGTTAAAATTCGATTAATCAAAACTCCATCAATCTCAATGGTACAGTAAAACTTCTAAATATTCCGTTCAATTTAGCAACTTTCAGAAAGTTCTGTTATGAATTAATAAGAGAACTGTAACGGGGTTTTAATTTAAAATCCAATTTTTGAAATTTTGCATTACTAGTACCGAGAAACCTACTTAACTGTCTCGGGTACGAACAACATAAATCCGTAAAACTGAACATCCCGATTTTCGGTGGAGATATCCTATTAGCAAACAACTCGTTCTGTCAAACCATTTATAACCAAACTGAAACATTTTACTGATAGTGTAGTAGTTTCGCTTACATAGTGTTTCAAGTTATCAATAAGTGTTCCGTAAGTAAGGAACGGATTTAGTAAGCAATTTAAGGAATTTTTAAAATCTTTTACATAGGCTAAATATTGCAAAAATCTGACTCTTGAAGATTAACTCATACACAAAAATTTTCCAGTTTCTCAAGTTTGTTTTTTCAATAAGATCACCATTAGATTTTCTACCAGAACAACAAAATCACCATTAGATATCCTTCCAGAAACCGAATTTACATAAAGTTCATCAAACTATAGTGTACTGTTTCTCAATTTAGATGAACAGTTGTGCAGGTTTCCTTCGGTTACTAAATACGATAAATTTTTTACCGGTCTGTATTGAGTTTGTATGCAACGTATTATCTGAAAAACTGTTTTCACGTTTGTTCAAGTTATGAATGTTTTTAGAACCTGTGGAGATATTTTACTAGACATTTCTAGTAACGTATATTAACTAAAGGTTCTGAAACTGTGACCTGTTGGTTTGTTTTTTAACTAAGGTCTCTTTTTCCAATTGAAAACTCATGATCACGTTCTAAATTTCACGAAAATGTGAAACAGAAATATTCAGTTTCAAAGATACCAATTTTCGTGAATTTTTTGTGGATTGTGATTCACAAGTGATACTCGGATCCATTTTTAAAAAATTAAGTTTTTGTAAGCGGGACAATTAATTCCAAAACTTTTTGATTAATAGTAAGAAGAAATTAAATTCGATACAACCAACATCAATGACGTAGTGCTTTTAGCGGAAACAATCATCCTAAATTAAGCCTCAGATACAGTAACTTTTTGTATTTCAAATTGAAAGTTACAGTTTCAATAGCCTTGTTTGTGTCCAAGAGAATCTGAAGAAATGATGGAAGAGTTTTTTAATTGGCTTTACAAGTTGGAAATGAATATTCCTCACGCAGATCGTTGTACGGTTGACTGTGCTTCTTTCATTTTCTATGTTAAACTGTAAAATAATAAGTTTCAGAATTGTCTTATATTAAATCTAAATTTTTTGTATCAATAAAGACACAACGGTACGTTTTCTTTTTTTTTAGTTCAGTTGAGTTTACCAACATTAGAGGTAGATCAACCGATACATATTACAGTTCAGATAAGTGATAGACTTTGTTTTTTTCAAAAAAAACGTGTTATGTTTCAAGACGATCATATTTCCGATGAATCGGTCAGTTCCCCACTGAAAATCCACTATTCGAAATTTTGATCTCTCACTTTCTTCCCTGCCTCCAAACCAAGTTCTTCCTACAAAACACACCCCGTCGTCACTTTTTTCTCCTACTACCAACTAGTCGTCCCACTTTCATTGATCTGCTGGCGTCAATAGTCTCTAATCGATTCGAAAAACATGATATCACTTTTCTATTCCTGAATACTTTTCACACTTCGGTGCAAACTGTACCTCTCTTTATAACGTCTGTTACTTTTATTTTCCCATTCAACCTTCGTTTTTTTTCTTCCTTTCATCCAATAAAACATTCTGTCGTCTTCGACCAAAGATCCTCAAATTTCCTTGTTGACCATCAGGTCAGTGCCACGTGGTGTCTCCTTCACTCTCCCCGAATACAACTATTCATTTTGATCTTTTGATACTTTCTCCGTCTGAGTCTCCACTTCAAATTATCTCTCACCACGCTCTACAAACAAACCGTCGGCAACCAGGGCGAAAGGGCGAAAAGTTTCCAATTTTTGCGATTGAAACGACACAGAGTAACAGTATGAGGGAGAGAGACAGAAAGAGTTTTACACTGATTATGTGTATTTTGTGTCGGTCTTCGACTCTTTCTCCCTCTCAATGCCTTTTTATGTCATTTTTAGTAAGGTTGAGGTTTTGTTTCAGTTGTCAGCCAGTCACTGTTTTTTTAATGTCTACCACTTTTTGTTTAGACTGTTTCATTGAAATTTTCAAAGTTTATTGGAAAAATTCTAAATGCACTGTTCATCATCTTGTGTACTTCGGAAACTAATACTTATGAAACGGAAAATTGCAACATTTTTCTCATCCTGCGCTATTGTAAGACTAGAATCTAGTTTGACTGTTTCAATGATCTTTTATCAAGATGTGGAGCACAGTTTTTGCACTAATGTTGTGTATGACAGACGTTTCTTTGTTGTCCTCGTTTCCCGTAATATCCAAAATGATACAAGATTTTACTGTTACAGTAGGTTCACTTCTATTAAGAAAATTTTTCAGGGCACTCACAATCAGTCTAATTTTCTTTACATCCTTCTCTTATAATCGAACTTAAAAATTCGAATTTGTGGTGCATAAACGTTTTACAGCTTGGCCAAACTTGTATCTTTGGGATCCCCCGAAAATTGGAAAGAATCTTTCTATCGGAGTTCGAAAGTCGTGAAAGGCCATTACGGTTCAAAAAATGCGCGGCGAATTCGCGTCCGTCCGTACACCGATTTTCGTGGGGTCCCTCGGTCAACTAAGTATCAAATAAACCTGTTCAACAAGCTTTGAGTTGGTATCATGATTTCAAGTCAGTCTGAAACTCTGAATATTTCACATGGACTATTAGAAACTAAAATGGAAACCAGTCCTTTTTTCAGACAGTTTAGGAAATTTTTGAACCTCTTTCTAGAAACACCTGATACGTCAGTTACCTTCGAACTTTTGAGAAATATGAATGAGACCTTACATGTGAACAGTGCAACTGTAAAATAATCGGCTGATTCTGGCTCAAACCTAAGGTTTCAAAGTGTTCCATTGAGATTTACTAGCTAATTCAAACATTTTAGAAACTGTAGTTTTTGAAAAGAATTAATAGAACAGTGTCGAGTTGACAACTTCGATGGCGAATTTTGACAAAAAGCTACAAAAATTAGAATAGAAAATAGGGTACGCGATCAAATGAGGAACGTTGTATTTGAGCTACTTTTAGCAATATGCTGAAACTGAAAACTGATTGTAACTTTTCAGCTGTGCTGTTCTAACCAAACTAGAATGAGAACGCAGACATTTTTCAATTGATTCCAGCAAGATGTATTGAATCTTTAGTTCTTTACAGTAACTGAATTCTTTCTCTACTTCTTGCACTTTAAGACTAAGATAGCATATTTGCCCAAGTTGGAGGAGTACATTAACTGTAACAATACTAAAATTATTACATATTTATGTATCTGAGACAGTCGATTCGGATGAAACGTTTTTTATTTCACGTTTTCTAAAATAAGTTTCAAATAAACTAATATGAGCATCTAGTAATTGGAAAAAGTGTGAGAATATTACATAAGCAAGTTTTGTTGAAAGTCTCCAACTAATCGGCGTATTAAATTCGTATATTGAATTTGTGATTTTCTAAACATTTTCTTTCTTTTCGAAAACAGTAACATTTTCGAGAAACCGAAAAGCTTCCTGTTTCAAGCAGCAATCAAAATTCTGTGAAAAAATGAATGACAATTATTGATAAGAAGCTATTATAAATTCACAAAACTGCGCCACGTGGCTTTAAAGGCGCATCTAATTTATCAGAAATTTCGCGGAGTGGTCTCGTAGTTGAAAAAGATCAAATACCGTATTTTCGAGCTTTGCAGGCCTAAAAATAAATGCAAATAATGTTTTTCGCTTCGAGACCATATCGAACAAATTAGATGCGCCTTTAAAGCCATGCGGCGCAGTTTATAATAATCTATTCTGAAAAGACATTGCGTCCCCTCTGATCACTTTCTTACTTTTCAGAAACAAAAACGTTTGTTGTACAAATTTTTGGAATTCAGCAAGCTTATTTATTCATGTTTAGATTCACTACAAATGCGAATTGTAATGACCGTTTGATAATTTCTGAAATTTTTGACCACTTGTTGGAGCAGGAAACAAAACTATTATAACGTAAAACTCTGAATATGAGGGTTTAAAATTTTAATGTTTCATCTATATTTTATTCCTTGTCAGTTTTAGGCTTCCTAGATACCACGTCTTGAATTGCACCAACAATTTTGTGAGCTAACACATGGATCTCAAAACTCATAATTTGCCGTTCTCGATATATTTAGTGGAACTTTAATACGAATCAGAACAGTTTGACCCCAGGTACCAGAAATTCCAAAGAGTTTGCTAGACCAAAAAAAGAACATAAAACATGAGATACACACAAATATCTGTATCATAGTTTGATCACCTAGTTGTCTAATCTCAATTCCATATCGGTACACTGATGGAAATTCTACAAAAATCCCTTTCCCCGTCTGAATCTCTCTCCCCTTTTTCGTCACGTGACAGTCTCTATCCAAAACTTTTCTCGTCGTGTTCTCTGTGTCTCTCGATTCGATCACTCTCTCTCACTCCGTCGATCGGATCAATGTAGTTGTGACGAGGTGGCTTTGAACGTTTGAACTTGCGCAGAAATGAAGTTGAGACTTTTTGAAAAGGAAACGAAATACGTACGGTGTGAGGCGCGAGAAACAAGAGACATAGCAGCAAAAAAAGGTGAGAAAAAGAGAAAAGAGACACGAGGTCAACTTGTGTCCCACTGGACTGATCAGTGACTCGATTAGTACTGTTTCCAGTTTTATTCTAGGTTTACTTTCCTATTTTTGATATCTGTAAGTTTTCTGTTTCTTCGATATTTTGAATTGGTTTGTGTCTGGCCCGGAAATTGTTAAGATTTTTGCTTTGATGTCTTATTCTACATAGATTTATTCCGTCATTGTCATGTTAGAAGTTCTCCTAAAGCTCATAAAAATGTCGCCAAAATAACAATAATTGAAAAGCATCACACTCCAATGAAAGTCTGGTAACTATAAGTCTCCATTAAAATTTCCTAAAGCCCTTAACGGGTTCATCACTACAAATGTTACAGCTTCAAAATCTCGTTTAACTTGGACTAAAAGTTTTTCTCTCGCTAATCAATTTTCAAAATCTCTCATTATTGAAATTTCCAGTCAAAACGGCTCACCCACCACTTCAACGACGCCCCACCACCGCCGCCAGAATTCGTCGTCCGGATTGGAGCCAGCACGGAAACGACCGAAACTCTCGCCGCCTGTCCTGACAGCAATGCCATTGGATTGTGAGTTTTTTATACAAATGGTTTCCGATACATGAATAATTTGGCGTGTATTTTGAATTAGGTTAAGGACTTGTTAAAACAGTAAAAAAAATGCTTTACTGTTGCAGAAACGTGTGATTGTTTGTGTTAGTCCAGATGTTTTGATTAAACCTGTTTGTGAAAGCAAAAATATTATGAATAATTTAGTTTTCTAAAACTGTCACTTAACTGAATTTTTGAGTTTTGAGGCTAAAGTTCAGATCTAACAGAAGCTGTAGTTTGAAATTCTGATTGGCCAAAAATTGCAACGTAGAAAACGAAAAGATAAATAAATGAGTCTCTGATAAGTTACGTTTCAAGTTCTCATTAAGTAATGGAAATGGGAAATCATTATCACTACGTTTGGTTTGGAAAATCAATCTCAATAATTTTCTGCTTAAAACGCTTGTCACTGAGAAACTGACTCTCTTGCCTAGGTATTTTTCCCTAGTAAATAAAATGCACCCAGTAATATCTACTGGCTTCTTTCAAGAAACTTCTTTATGTTTCTGAAAAATACTAATCTAAAAAAGCAGTGGTTATGAAAAGATAAGATTCTGGATATGATTGCTAATAAAAAATCTGTTTTGAGAAATCAAAAAGATGAGAATAGTTTATTTCTTCTATTGCAACGTTCCTTTGAAATTTATATTGAAACTGTGTTCAATACAAAATTCACCATAGTTTCAGTTCCCAGTTGGTCAGTTTTCAACCAATAGTCTCAAAACTCAAAGATTTTTTCAAAACCCCTACGCAACAGTATTCTTTTCCTCTCCCTTCTCCAATAAACTCTATTCGAATCAGAATCTAGTTGATTCCAGTATCCGACACAATCCTTCCATCTGAGTCCCAAGCATGTACATCAACATTAAAAGGAGTCGTGACAGCCGCCGGAGCAGCTCAGATGTCATCGGCAGAACGGTTAGCAGCAAGTATAGTGGCCCCGCCGATATGCATAGTACCTCGATCCGTGGAATTTATCAGTCCGAAAACAGAGGACGGGATAATAGATTTACCGAATTCGATGGGAAATATGCAACAGAGTGGTTAGTTGGTTTTTTTTTATCCGAGGGCCACCAAGTCAGTAACATCAGAGAATCTTGGAAAAAATTAATGTTGGTTTTGAAACAAACTTTTTTCAAAAAAACTTATTTGAAAATTACTGTTTCAAGACCCTCAGATAGGTCCCTTACAAATTTTTTGACAATTTAGTGAAACCATGACGAATCCAGTAGTTTGCACTTTTCCGAAAAAAACCCCTTTCCGAGCAAATAACTCAAAGAGCAGTGTTTGTTTCTTCTCTCAACCAAATCACATGTTTATCAACCAATTATGGTTTGAATTTCCAATACACAATACCGTTTTTGCAACTTTTGTAACTCACCGTATACTTGTTAAGTACACACAGAGCCACGTGGTTTGTTGATCTCTGTGAAACCAGAGTTCACACTTCAGATACATTAAAAATGGACTGCGTGGGCTAAACATTCATTATGAGGGAACGTTTTCAGGGTTTGTGAGACAGAGAAATTTGTTCTGGAATTGGTGAGATAGTGGGGAGAAATTTTGTTTTGAAAAGTTGTCTAGTCACGGAATCAAAATTTTCCTCAGAATGAAAATGGATGAAGTGAAAATACTAAACGACAAAATTTCCATAAACACTTAAAAATAGTCTGAAATGGGAAGTTTATGTTGTCTTAATTGGCTGATACCATGCAGTTTTTAATTGCTTTCAATTTCGATATAAGATTGTCTTTTGCTGCATCAGCCGTAAACGAATTATCTGTATCCTGTAAGAGAACTTCGAAACTGGACATCCCGAAACAGAAAGCTTTCACTCTGACCGTTGTCATGTACATATTCAAATGAACACATTTTTTTCTCGATTTCAGTGAATCATAAAAAGGTTTCCAGGACAGGGGCTATTCACATCCAGAAAAAAAACAGTTGTCATGGCTTTCACCGTTTTTTTCAGTAAATGAATTGAGGGGAAAACTTTTTAAGTCGCGAGTAGTTCCATTAGATTCACTATCACCGTTTCAATTTTGTAATTTTTGGGTTAAACCACCTTGTCATCAATCTGATTCCCGTTTTTGTATTTTCATAGTTTTTATAGTGCTACGGAATGAAATTTATATTTTTTTTTGATCTGAAATGCATTTTGACCTGTGATAAAGGCTGTCGCACGGCCGGCCGCCGAGACCGCGGATTAACCAAATGGGCTGAATTTTTGTACATCGACTAATCTTTTGGTCCTCTACAAGGCCGCCTGAAGAAACGAAAATTTTCCATGGCTGGGAACTGAGATATAGAATCGGCCCACGGCCCTTTTGACAGCCTTGCCTGTGATTTACTTATATCGATATTAGTATTGATATAATTTTCTACTTTTTCTGGGAGTAGTTAGCATCCTCACCAATTCAATAAGATACTTCGTCCAGTACTTAATAATCACTGTATTAATTTTCAAAATTAGGTCAGTGCGTTCCAGTTTTGTTATCAAGTGATTTTTGTCAATCATTTTCACATAGCGAGCAGTGATTGTCCCTCATGTGTTTCTATTGTCAAGAACTAGTCCCAACAGAATAACATTTTTGCTCGGTGGATGACAACAACTTGAAACAGTATTTCAGAGTGCATTAATAATAGTAAAGGCAAATTCCATCTGAATTTTATTTTCGGTTTCAAACAGTAGACAGATTTTTTTTTCTAAATTTAAGGGTATTGAGACTCATCCCAACAGAATAACATTTTTGCTCGGTGGATGACAACAACTTGAAACAGTATTTCAGAGTGCATTAATAATAGTAAAGGCAAATTCCATCTGAATTTTATTTTCGGTTTCAAACAGTAGACAGATTTTTTTTTCTAAATTTAAGGGTATTGAGACTCAAGAATTATAAAGTTAGTATTGCTACGAATCTCAAATTTTGTCGATAGTTACGGATAGCCTTACTGTTCCAGAGTATAGATGTTCGACTATCTTGCTAAATATCGGTCAATCTGATTAGTGAGAGCTGAACGTAGTTTTCATGTTTCAAATTTGACATAACAAGATTCTGATTTGTTAAACTCAATTCTTCCTCTTGTAGTCATTGACATAAAAACTGTAATTGGTCTCAAAGGGATCCCCCGATATGGTCTCTCTCATAGAGTCAGTCTCCGATTCACATGTTACATTTTGTTATCTGCATCACCCTTCTCTTTAAAGGTCAATAGGGTATTCCCCGGCCAAAGATAATGATCTCTCTTCACCCCTACTAAATTCTGATCTTTTGATCACTGTCAACTTTCAAAAATTGTGCATTCCTACAGTCTTGTTCCCTACATATGTGCATACATATGTAGACTCCAGTTAGCCAAGAACAAGAGGAAACTAATGTTAGTGCATAAATAGACCTGTTTCGATGACTGCGTGAGGAAAAGAATCAAAAGATCAGAACAAGGGTATTCCCCCGTCTAGACGAGAGAGTATTCCCCCGTAGAGACGCAGAGAAAAACGGGTGAGAATTGGATGTTACAGTGCACCTTGCGCAAACATGTATACGATATATTGAGATGAGAAGAAATAGATTATTACGAGAAGGAGAGAGTTTATAGAGAACAGGAAAACAGTCCTCTCTCTCTCTGTCTCTTTCCGAGAAATAACCCGAAATCAGTCTTCGTCAATTCACTCTAGTCTCTATTATTCGCCTCCATCTTTTGACCTTTTCTGACTTTGAAGATACATAACTCTTCAGGAAAGAAAATGATGGAAAAGAAGTTCCCGATTTTGTTGAAAGAAGGTAACTAGAAAAGTCTATGTAATAGTTTCCAGGTTAAGATCAAAAATTTTGACAGTTTCTGATAATAGTTAAAATGTTCAATTTACACATGATAAATGATTTCATGACGAAAATATTTTGTTGATACGAGTTCAGCCGTTTGGTTGGTAACACATGTATCTGGTTAGTGCTAGCAGAAATTATAATTGATTTCTACCGTTTCATGTATCTTTTCAAAACACTTTCTATGTAAGCACGTCGGTTGTAGACATTTAGCGAGAAACCTTACTTGCTGAAAAATCTGTGTACGTTCCTTTGATTCATTCCTTTTAATTGAAAGATTATGCCAGCAACAAATAGTTTATTTTCTTCGAAATAGCCACTTAAAATCTTTCCAAGGGATACTGTTTTAACACAAGCAGTTATTAAAAATGTTCTGTTTCGTAAAGTTAATATCAAAATTATTTTTTGGGAGCCACTGATTCGACGTCATAGCAAATTTGTCATGTAGATGACAAGTCCATGCTAACGGTTTCAAGTCTGTGGCTAATTGTTTTCTTTCATTGTCTTTTTGGTCTGATGTCATCGAAACATTCATTCCTATAGAACACCTAGAAATCTCAATGACGAAAATGTGTTTCAGTTCCGTTCAAAAACGAGAAAAGTTTTCTGTTTTGGTAAATCAATTTCAGAACTACTTGTTAAGAATATCTAATTCGCGGTTAATAACTGGAACATTTTTTTATAAAATCAATGTTTCGTTATGAAAATAATAGTTAATCCAAATTCAATGGGAATTCGATAAATATCCCGACACAACAATCTATAACCCAAATTCCAGAATTCACCGGAATGAAATGCCGTGTTTGTGGAGATTCACGAGCCGGTCGTCACTACGGAACCATCGCATGCAACGGGTGCAAAGGATTCTTCAGGAGAAGGTGAGTCCGTCAGTTTTGAAGTTTTCTGTTTCAATAAACTTTGTAAGAGCTTGATTAAATTGTCATTCTATTAAGCCGTCCAATTTCGGGTGTAAAATAAAATTTCAGTATCTGGGAGCAACGAGACTACGTGTGTCGATTCGGTGGAAAGTGTCTAATAGTTCAAGAGTACCGTAATCGATGCCGAGCATGCCGATTAAGGAAATGCTTCACAGTTGGAATGGATGCGAGAGCAGTGCAATCAGAGAGGGATAAACATAAAAAGAACCCCAAAGACTCGAATGAGGGAAGCTCATCGCCACAGTATCCCACTTCTGCTACGGTAGGTTCATGTTTTTATACAGTTTCGCAAAGTCGATTTATCATTTCAAAGAGTTTTGTCATCAATATGATTACCTTTTTTCAGCCCATCTCGATCCCTTCCACGTCCACTTCTCAAACTCCACCAACCACCTCTGTCACCTCATTCAACTACCAAAATATCCCTGGAGTCGTCAGTCGAACGTTCTCTGAGAATCTGATAATGAGAGACCAATCAGTTCCCCAAGTGGAGCCACCATCTTCATCATCATCATCTCAACAAGCATCACATGTTCCACTAGTCAGATATTTGATAGATTTGGAGAAGACCACCGATAATTTAATCGATGAGAATTGTGATTTTATGAGTATGGAATTCGATCAGTTGTGTCGAGTGGATGTCACGATTGAAGCTGCGTTTCGGCAGCCTGGAGTTGTCGCCAAAAGAACACCGGTGAGTGATTTTCTCTATAAAGTTAGACCACGAGTAATAAACATGAGTTAAAATGAAATGCGTACAAAACGATTTGGTGAAGCAGTGACTTTTAGTGGTCTATATACACATAGTACGGAACGGTTTTGTCAACCGCGCTCAATTGGCACTAAAGAAAAAAGAACGTGGATTTGGGGAAAAATTCATTGGAGCTACCTAAAACGGCTTCTTCTACCTGAAGGTTACTAATGGGGTTATTCACATCCGGAAAAAAACGTTTTTTTCGTTTTTTCCGGCAAATGAATCGAGGGAAAAAACGTTTTTTTTTTTCCGGAAATGAATAACCCCATAAAACTTTTGATGAAATATATCACGTCTTCGTAAAAGTGACTTCAATCGAAGCCTTCTCCATCAACCAACTCCAATTACACCTCCCCGAAACAGTAATCCCCCATTTCAGCCTCGATGGCTCGCCCTCGAACGACTGACAACACTGGAAGATGTGCATATCGCGTGGTGTCGTTCATTCGTGTTATGTCTTGACTATGCGAAAATAATGAAGGATTATCAAGAGTTGTCGCATACTGATCAGTACACATTGCTAAGGAATCGAGTCGTGTCGGTCAATTGGTTGTGTCATACGTATAAGGTGAGTATTGGGATAGAGGTGAATGGCTATGTTGGCGGGCACCTGAAGATTTTCGGAAGATAAGTGAGCTGCCAAATGTTGAAAAAATCAATCTACGTGAAAGGGGTTCTCAGTTTATGGAAAATCTGATTCAGTAAAAAAAAGTTATAGAATATCTAATCTATATGGATGATCAACTGGAAGATCTAAAGGCTGGTATGTCTTTCAAGAAATTCTGAAACTGGATAAAAGTGAATTTATTTTCTAATGGTTTCGAAATGATTTCGGCTTTAAAATTTTAAAATTTTGACAGGTTTATGATTTTGCCTCATTCTAGAAAACGCTTTAAAATTTACATTTTCTCATAAATCAGTCATTTCAAAAACCAAATAACTATGTATCTCCGTCGTACCAAAAAAACATATTCCAAGAATCCGTAATCCCCAAATTTGCAGACATTCAAAGCCGGCTGTGACGGTGTCGCCCTAGTGAATGGTAGCTGGTATCCGAGAGACAAAGAACTCCAAAAACAACTCGATCCTGGATGCAATCACTATTTTCGAATTCTCAGCGAACATCTGATGGAGGATTTGGTGATACCGATGAGAGATATGGATATGGACGAAGGGGAATTCGTCATTCTCAAAGCGTTGATTCTGTTCAGAGCTCGTGAGTTTTTGATAAGAGTTGCTAGAGCATCAGTTATAATTTAATTGGGAATAGTGATGTTGGTTATCTGAAACAGATGATTTTGGGGAGGTTTGCAAAGAGTCAGAATTGAGAAAAGTTACTTCTTTGGCTGGAAAATTAGAGTCGTGGGGATCCAGAATAGGTACTTTAAATGTCTGTAGCTTCAAAATGAAACGAGTTATAAGGGTTTGTTATCTTGAAACCTCTCAAATCGGTTAATTCCGAAGCAAGGAAAAATCTGAAACCTGTTTCAGAATCCCCATTACTTCATATTTTCAGCCATACACATTTTTTTAAACTGGTATGATATATCACAGAGCAAATAATCAACACCTCCTAATTGTTCTCAATTCTCCGAAACAGTACTCATTTCTTCCAGACCGTCGCCTCTCGGAAGAAGGACGTGCTCATGTGAAACGTGTCCGTGACAAGTACATTGAAGCTCTCTACCAACACGTTCAACACCAACATCGTCACTTTTCCTCGGTGCAGACGTCGATGAGAATTAGCAAAATTCTGTTGTTGCTACCAAGTATTGAGGTGGGTTTGACGGGCTCGAACCCGAGGCCAGTCGTTTTTTTACGAAATGGTACCTGCGCCAAGTCTTCATAATCTGTAATACATCATTGCTATTTCAGCATCTCTCCCAACAAGAAGACGACAATGTGCAGTTCCTTGCACTCTTCAATTTAGCAAATCTCAACGGTTTACCGTACGAATTGCATTCCTCAATCAAACAACACATCCCAAATGGTGATGATGATACACAGGTACGTAAGGGAAACCAATGAATCCTGGCGGAGCTAACATTTCCAAAAAGAGCACACTTTCTCCATCAAAGCTCTGCTGTTTCCATCCCTTGCCCCCCTTGAAAACCGTGTATTCATTGTTGAAATTGGTCAGTATATTGCAGGTAAACGAAGTGACATCCAACAACGATGGGCCACGAAGCAGTGAAAGCAGTCACACTCCGCTATCAGTCTCCACATCGCAATACTCTGATTTTCCCTCAAAAATGCACTAGTCTTTTTTCCAATTTTGTTAATTGCCATTTGATTGCCAGCGCATAATTTGTATATAATTTATTCCATTTCCTCATTCTGCGATTCCTCCTTATGAAATGTGATACGATTTGATACAGTATTCAGGGACAATAATCCAAATGATTCGCCTCGATTCTTCTCTTTCATTTGCCAATTCCAATGTTTCCGATTGTGATTTCTAGTTTTCTAATATAAAGTTTTTGAATTTTAGAGGAAATTTGTTCAAGGAGACGTATTATAGAATAATCACATCATATTTATCAATTCTCAGATTCTAGAAAAATGAATTCGCATCAATTTCTTTTTCTGAGTGTTTTCAAACAGCTTATCGAGAGAGAGATTGGAAAAAAAATTCCACCTTCTAACCCCTCGAAAAGATTATCTGCCTAAGCGGGTTAAGAAGATTCCGACAATTTTTATGAAAGTATTATCAGCTTTCCCTAAAAATCCCAACGCTCCGCCCACTTCCACACATTTCATAGCGGCGCGCGGAACCCGTGAGATGTCGGTACATTGTGAACTTGTTAACACGAGCGACGATTATTGAGGTGATCTAGTATAGTTCTTCTTGCTGGGCCTTCTTTAAGACCCTAAGATAAATTTTGGACGCCTGTCTCAAAGGAGGCAGGTGAAAAGTGTTAGACTGAAACTGTTCGATGGTTCTGGGAATATGAATTTTGGGCAAATCTGAAGATCAGGAAAATTGTGTATTATTAAAGGCGCATCTAATTCGTTCGAAATGGTCTCGAAGCGGAAAATGGTGTTTGCAGTTCTTTTCAGACCTAAAAAGCTCAAACGACATTCCGATATTTAAAAGAAGGGACAAAAATAAAATTGATTAACATAGATATGCTACATATAAGAATAGTTGGATGAAGTTTACGAAGCAGAATCATGATGAATCCATAATCATTAAAACCCAATCCAAGTTTGTTATTTCCACGAATTGGAAAGCCATTTCAACTTCATCAGAAACGAGCACCCCCATGCGGCGAATTCTGATCAACTCCGTTGACACTCCAAAATTCAACTTTTTCTTTTTTAGACTTTTATTTTTTCAGTCATTTCGCACTTTATTGGTGGTAATTTGGTGTTAAAAAGTACAAATGAGTATAATCAAGGTATGTCAATCGTATACAGTTAGTCGAGATACATCATACAAGAATACAGACAGATCAAGAATCATAGTGAGAAAATACAATTGCTAGTGATGATAAGTATATTAAAGATAACAACAATAATAATGAGTATCATTGAGGAATTCCGTCGAGAGTCAAAATGAAACCGTTGACCGTGAAGCAAAGGCGAACCTTCCGTTTCTCTTTGTCTTTTGGTTGGATGAGAATATCGTTATTGTCTTCACTACAAACGTCCGGGCAAGAATATTTAATAGCTTCTCTCAACGTTTTGGAATCAATTGGAGTTGTGAAGGTCACAACACACATTTCCACGGTTGGTGGATGAGCAGCAATTGTCTGAAATTAGAAAAATATTGATTAGATTTCAACACGAAATCAGTCGGAAAAGCTTGAGTAACTCACTTTAATAATATCAACTGCAATCTCTGGATCGGAAATAAGTCCGAATGAAATACGTTCGAAGTGAGTATTCGCAATAACTGTTCCCACAATTTTGTCATCTTCGATGTCTAACTCAGCAGCCGCTTTCCATGACTTCAACTTTGTAATTGTGCTAGGGAATTCATAATGACTTTGTTCGAAATAAATGTCCGTTGGACGCGTCGGTTCATTTGGTTTCGGTTCATTGAGTTGAATGCAACGAAATTTTGTTCCAGAAGGAGGCTGAAGCTGAAAAAGTAAGGGTCGCAGAGTTAAAGAACAATTCTTGACAGATAACTTACAGGAAACTGAACTCTCCAAATTCGGAACTTGAGATATTTCAGAGTTTTCGGCTTCAAATACTTCATGACAGAGCTCACACTGCACAATCGGGGGTTATCAAGTAGGTAACCCTCTTGTTCGCGGAGGGAAATGGTAAATGAGAACTTCTCAACTTCAACTTCTCTTGACAACTGTTTCAAATGTTTTCTCAGGCAATGATAGAATTTGTCATCAGAATAACTTGGTTCGTCTTCTTTGAAAACTTGGCCCATCGTGATCTCCAATTCGTCAAGTTTGAACGACGACATTCGGATGAGAGCAATCAAATCCCAAACCACAACAGCTCGAAAGTTTGGATGAGCGCCATATGCTCTGAAGATGTCGTTTCTCGAAAATCCAGTACCTCCTGATTCTGGAGTTCCACGATACTTGATTTCTTTCTTGTCGCCATTGATATGCGTTTCTATGCAAGCTGTGTTTCTACCAATAGTCAGTTTGATCTTTTCGATTGACAGCTTGATGTTCTCAACCAGTTCGCGGCAGTAAGGGGAAAGTTTTCGAAGGTACATTCTAGAAAAATGAAACGGTAAAAGTCGATAAGACTGACAAGTAAACTCACAATCTCGGAATAAGAATAGTATCTTTTTGAGCTTTGATTTCCTCAAGTGCCCATTCCTCGAAACGAAGAAACACTCCTCTTCGCGAATTTTTCCAAATTTCTTCTTCAGTATAATGTTTTGATGACTCCTTCATTTTTCGAATTTCATCATCAAAAAACGTTTCGTCCTCGAAATCGTTGAGAAGCTCTTCTTCAGAATCTGGTGTTATTTCGCGTGCTTCTGGATTACTTACTGATGGTCCTTCTTGTGAAGAGTCACCTCCTGACAGGACCTGATCTTCCGGAGTATCCTCTCTCGATTTCTTCGAACCAGAGGTTTCTGAGGAATCATCGCTAACTTGACGTTTGAGTGATGATTTTTCTAAAAGACAAATTCAAAAAGTTGTATCAATTCAATCGATAGACATACCGGAAGTTTCGCCGGAACTTGAGCTCGAAAGCGTTTGATCGGATGCCAAGTTTTCCAGCTTATCTTGTTCCTCCGCTGCTTCCGGATATTTTTTACGTAGCGCATTCAATGCGCTCTGACCATCCAAGCGATTATTGAAACATCTTTTGAGGATTTCGTCGCCGTCTTCTTTAGAAACTCGAAGCATTTGTAGCTGGAAAAACAATGTATTGCATGAGAAACTGAAGAAACACAAATCGAAATGAAAAAAACTTTTGAATGACGATGAGAGACTCGCAAAAACAAACATCCATTCCAAATGAGGAAATCAGGTGATATTACCGCATATTATTTGATCTACCTCCAAAACAGAAACAATTAGCGCTCGAAAAATCAAACCGAAAAAGATCAAATGACATATAAGACAGGCCAAATTTGAAAATTTTTTTCCTCGACAGTTTTTTCTTTGTTTTTGGCAAAAAATGGGAAACTCATAATTGTTAAAATCTGGCGGATTTTTGAAAAGTATGTGATTTTTAACAGAGTTTTATGAATTCTCAGCTAGTCGAATTTTTCTGGAAAAGTTAACTCATACTTGAAACTTTCTCTTTATTAGGATTTGATTAACGACAAGTTGGTAAGACTGGAACAATGTTCACAAAAAATTTTATTGAAGGAATTTTAAAAAGACAAACACAGAAACGTAACAGTTACACTTTTGTGAAAAACCAGAAAAAAAAGTACGTGAAAATTAGAATAATTTTGATTTCACGTGACGAACTCGGGCCTCCCCAAAATCGAAACTGTTACAACTCTGGGAATTATCCACGTATCGTTGTGTATGAGTTTCAGAGAGCTACCTGAAATTAAAAACGAATTGAACGTATTGACACAAAAAAAGAAAACGACAAACCTTATTGTGACTTAGAAGAGCATTTTGTAAGATATCAACATAAACCAATAACAACGATAGATTGATATAAATAAAATTTCGCTCCAAACACATAATATATCTGAAAATCTGAAAGGATTATTCTTGAAACCGTATTCGTTAAGTTACCTTCTAAACTGTATTGAGTAGACCAATTAGCATTAAAAACCCAAGTAAGAACTTGGGAATTGAAAATTAGATGAAAAATCTGCAAATTTGTGGTTGTTTCTTACCTGGATTCAATAATTTTCTCTGGAATAGGCATATTTCAATGTATGGAGCTGTATTTTATATCACATCAAGCAGCAAATTTACCAGCAAGAAGGAATAAAACAAATCATCAAAACAAATGACGTGTCACTCAAAAAACAAAGGACGTTTTTCAACGTGGCTTGTTATTTAAAATTCTGCCACGTTTATAAAAAAATACATTCTGGAAAGAAAACCACGTTTTGATGATTAGTTTTATTCCTTCTTGCTGGTAAATTTGCTGTATGAGATATAGCTCTATACATGGAAATATGCCTATTCCAGAGAACTGAATCCAGGTAAGAAACAACCAGAAATTTGCAGATTTTTCATATAATTTTCAATTCCCAAGTTCTTACTTGGGTTTTTAAAATGCTAATTGGACTACTCAATACAGTTAAGAAGGTAACTTAACGATTACGGTTTCAAGAATAACCCTTTCAGATTTTCAGATATATTATGTTGAGTTTGAAGCGAAATTTTATTTATATCAATCTATCGTTGTTATTGGTTTATGTTGATATCTTACAAAATGCTCTTCTAAGTCACAATAAGGTTTGTCGTTTTCTTTTTTTGTGTCAATACGTTCAATTCGTTTTTAATTTCAGGTAGCTCTCTGAAACTCATACACAACGATACGTGGATAATTCCCAGAGTTGTAACAGTTTCGATTTTGGGGAGGCCCGAGTTCGTCACGTGAAATCAAAATTATTCTAATTTTCACGTACTTTTTTTTCTGGTTTTTCACAAAAGTGTAACTGTTACGTTTCTGTGTTTGTCTTTTTCAATAAAAACTGGTCGAATTTTTACGTAACTCTTTTTGAAACTGTTTCAAAAAATCAAATTGACAGCTGACCTTAATCAGTTTCTACAAACCAGTTGAGGAAAAAACTGTAATTTCGTAGAAATCCTGATGAATTTCCCAGAAGTTCTAAAATTTTTCCTTTTTCTAACAATTTTGAGAGATTCATTCAATTTCCACATCAATTCTTGGAATTTCGCAACACTCAATTTTTTCTGTGAAAACTCACAGGAAAGTTGAAAATTTGTGAAAAAACAGACGACGAAAAAAAATTTTCAAATTTGGCCTGTCTTATATTTTTGAGCTTTTTAGGTCTTAAAAGAACTGCAAACACCATTTTCCGCTTCGAGACCATTATTATTTTTTTTTCGAACGAATTAGATGCGCCTTTAATAATACACAATTTTCCCATAGTTGTCAAGGCCCGGGCCGGTAGAAAATTTTCAAGGCCCGGCTTCAAAAAACGACCCTTTTTTTCCAATTTTTTTTTCGAATTTTTTTCAATTTTTCATCGGAAATGTGACCATTTTTGACTATTTTTCAGAATTTCTTCTAATTCTGACTGATAGTCGAAAATGTGACTTTTTTGCGAAAAAATTCAAAAAAATTCAAAAAATTTGAAAAAATTTGACTTTCGCGCCAATTTGCCCGGGCCTTGACAACTATGAATTTTCCTGTTTTTCAGATTTGCCCGAAATTCATATTCCCAGAACTTTCGAACAGTTTTAGAATCACACATTTCACCTGCCTCCTTAGAGACAGGCGTCCAAAATTTATCTTAGGGTCTTAAAGAAGGCCCAGCAAGAAGAACTATACTAGATCATCTTAATAATCGTCGCTTGTGTTAACAAGTTCACAGTGTACCGACATCTCACGGGTTCCGCGCGCGGCTATGAAATGTGTGGAAGTGGGCGGGGCGTGTTGATTTTCGGGGAAAGCTGATAAAAAGGCTTTCAAAAAATATTGTCGGAATCTTCTTAACCCGATAAGACAGATAATCTTTTCGAGGGGAATTTCCCCAATCACTCGATAAGCCGTTAGAAAGCATTTCAGAATAGAAATTGAGGAAAATTCAAAAAAAAATCTCGGTATAGAAAAATGACTTTATTTACAACTTTAAGCACAAATAAATATAGACGGTATTCCAAAAATAAAAATAGAACCAAATAAATGAAAGCAGCACCATTGTCGATTACCGATTTGTCGCTTACCAGATACTGGAGATGGCTTCTTTGTAAGCACGAGCACCTTGATGAATTAGTGAGGCAATGTTTTGAGTGTGTTGGAAGGCCGTTGAGTCGACTGAAACACGTTTTGACTAAATAAGAAAAAATAAATACTAAATGGGTTACCTCGATTTAAGTCCGTCAACAAACTATCTCTGTTCACTTCAGCGAATCGATGTCTGTAGTTGATTGGAACGGTTTCTGTGAGGCATTTATAGAGGAGAATCGAGAGGATTGGCTCGTCGAAATTAGCAGATTGGAATGATCGAGAGACCATTTGGACGAGGTAGCTGAACGCGTTCAGGATACTTCTGGAATTTATTTAAGATTTTCAGTCTCTATCCAGTTTCTGTTTATTTACCTGTATGGATCCATACTTGCATGAACGTCACACTCCAAGAATTCGGTGAACAGTACCTCACTCAAATCCACGTGTAGCTGAAAACTCTATTGTTTATTTATAATCTCCATTAAAGTAAAGGCGTACCATGTTCGGAAGAAAGAGTCTGTCCAATTGAACACCTCCTTTGACTCCAGTCAAGAAGCATGCTTCGAAGACGAAAAGAAGAGTGAGGAGGTCACTGAGAGGGTCGTTCTGAAAAAGTAAATTACTGTTTCATAGTATTTGTAATGTTGAATTTTTAAAAATATTTAGAACTGCGGTTTTCATAGCTAGGTCCGATGAGTGAAATAAGACGTTCCGACTTACAGACGGATGAAAAACTAAAATGTTGGACTCATTACTCGAAATACTTTTCCTCGGAAACAGATAAAATCAGTGGTTTCAATTAGGTCCGAATCGACTCCCAACAATAACTGCTGTGATAACAACGATATGAAGCTAAACGAAAAAAGTCGGCATTTCAAAACTTCAAAGGTTTTGAAAATGTACTTCAATGCGTAATAATTTCGCCTTGCCTATTCCTTGCTGAATATCGATCCTAACTTTTAAAATTCTGTCGTTTTCTAAGCGTCTGGTCCTAGGTGATTTTAAAATTGCGAACTTCGACAAAGTCGGAACTTGCCTCAGTTGTGATACCGTATTTTTTTGTTCTGTTTCACCAAGTTATTTCAAATTTTAACCAATTCAGATTTACTATTAACTGGTTGCTAACATTTTCAACTTTCCTTTTATTCAGCTACCCAGTTGTACTTACCATAATCTTACTATCCGTCCCGAGATACGGAATACTAAAATGTTCAGTGATCTGGATGAAGAATGGACATCCCAATGCGACACGTCTCAACATTTCAAACTCCTGATGCAACGAGATGATCAAATTCGTTCGATTCGTGGACCGAGAAATCTGAAACACGATTTCTGGGGTGAGAATCTGAAATATCTGACTATATTTATTCTGAATTCCATTCCAACATCTTCTCCCGTATAAGAATATTTCCTTCAAAATCCACAAAAAGAAAATAAAATCCGCGGATGATCTTTAAAACTCTCCGCTAACTCTCTCCTTATCCCCTTTAAATCGAAAATTTAAATCTTAAAGAGGTCAAGAGAAAGTTATGATAAATGAAAAGATAATCTCAAATCTAAATCTCTTTTTTGAAAGAACAACACCTACCGAATCGAACATTTGTCTTTCTGCAGCAATGTTCCGACGGAAAACAATTATTTGATCGATGAGAAGAATGGAGCTTTGGTTCATGTTTCGGTAGAGAGATGTTACATTTTGTTGAGTGGAAGCAGTCCGTTTCGCTTTCACGTCTGGAATATAAGGAGAGGTTGGAATGAAATAAAAATGTCCGCATTGGGTGTTTGACAGGGCATGAGGAGTTACTTTTTTCTTGAAACAGTGTGTGTTTGTTCTGTTTCAAAACATGCGTGAGACAATTGCTGATCTAGGTGATGTCGTTGATTTAAGTTTTCTTTAATTACAGTATTCTTTGAGTGTGGCGCTCCGAAATTCTCAAGATTTTCAGCTTTACCAAAAGTGATTGAGAACTGAAAACGTTAAAACAAAGCTGCCATGATTTAGAATAAAAATATTATATCGGTTACGCTCAACAAGTATAAGGTGACTGATAAAGACGTTAACTAGATCGTCTCCTTGATCATGTGAAAAAAGACTTGCAAAATACGGGCCTGCTTGGTGTGGAGTCAAAAATTGTGTAAAAACATGTCAAAAATTCGACTTTTTTGTAAAAAAAAATTGAGTTAATGTCAAAAAAAAACTCAAGTTTTCAAATTTGTGTACCCAGGCCGACCGGGCCCGTGAAAATTCTCAAATCGGCCCGGCATGTTGCAAGTCTGAAATACTATTTCAACTATATCATTTTATAGTTGAAACTGATCAGTTTTGATTCAGTCCTAGCACGACACTGAGATGTTCTTGAGTGAAAACAAACATGCTGGAAATATCAGTTTCAGAGTGAGCATAAAGTAACTGAAGGAATAATTGCGCTAATGTGTACTTTGACCACGTATCCGTTTAATCAACTCAAGCCAATGTGTCCCAGTTTTGGGCAGCCAGCAGAGTTATTAGGAAAGTGAGTTTTATAAATATGTATACTGTTTCATTACATCTTTTTTCGATGCTTTATGCTTATTTTAGTAACTGCCCAGTTCCTTTCATTGAAGAATATTTGTTTCGGAACCAAGCATTAGAATTTCCAATAACTTCTAGAAACTCGTCAGTAGACGAGTCTACATGATTTCACTCACCTTGCGGCATCATTCCACTACTGACACACTTCAAGAATCGACAGAATCTGCAGCTGCCTCCTCGCTTCGTCGGATCTGAAACTTCTCATTCTCTAATCTTATTAGTCTTCCATCCATACCATGTGCAATATTACACTGTCGATTGGAGCACGAGTAGACCTTCTGATCAGAGACACTTCTTCTGAAGAACGCTCCGCACGCCGCGCAGCTAATCGCCCCGAAATGGTATCCTTCGGCTTTATCCGAGCAAATTGAGCATATCATCTCTTGAGGAGGAGCACTGCAACATCAAAAATACTTAGAGAGATTTCTAGGTTAAGCTAGAAGTAAACAAAAGAGGTTGGTCTGAAAATGATCACTGGTTCAGTGACAAGACATCAATCTTGTTTTTGATAGCGGTTTTAGTAGGAGGTCTTTGAAGAAAATATCGAAAAACTTAATTTTTCCAGAATTTTGAGGTGACGTGATCACTTTTTCAATTTGGAATTCACAGACAAACAAGTTGGTTGAATGAAATGTTTCCCTTTGAGCGTTTCTCTATACTCTGGACACCTAATACATGACACTGTTTCATAATTAGCCTAAAACAAACTCCGGATCAAATTGATTAGTTAATTCTTAAATGTACTTTTTTACTTTTGAAAACGCGCTCCACCGAAATTAACTACTCATTTCGTACCGACTGAAGAGACGTCGACATCGGATGACTTCATGACGACGTCACGGAGTCAGATCCTTTAAGCTTTAAGCGTTGCAGTTTTTTCACGTGAATCACACGTCTGCAGAGTGACTCGATGAGTCATGTGATGGGTACGAAATCGGTATCTACAGTATCAGAATCTGATGGGTACTGTAGAGAACAGAGCAAGACTGTAAAAGTTTGAATGCTGTTCAGCAAGACAATTCATCAATTGGGCTCTGTTATGCTACAGTTATCACAGTGCCAAAAAATTGGGCGTTGTGTCAACAGGTATTGAATACACGCGCGTCGCGGAACCTTAAATTTGAGACAATGAAGAACAGTTGCTTCTGCAAATTTTCTAAAAGTAAATTATTCCAGTGTTTCAAAGTTATAATTAATTATTTATGATTTTTTAAAAACAATATTGTTATTGCTCCAAAAATCCCCGTACTAACCTTGTCCACATCATCGGATTGTAATCCATCATCCAGTAGCTCTGATTCTCCCAATTAGACGAATATAGACTCATGAAACCTTACCACCTTCGGAAGTGTTAATTATTTAATTACTCAATTAATTACTTTTTCTTCGGAGAAAAGCGAAGAAGAGAAATGAAAATTCGAGGTCGAATCGGATGATTCTACAAATTTTTATACTACATCCAGTAATCACGGGATAAAAAAGGTTCCAGTTGTCTCCCCCTCAGATTATCCGTGATGCGGATAATCTATTAGTAAATCGTTTCGAATCTTCATTTGAGTTGGCACAAGAGAAAATGAAAAAAGGAGGCCCCTCCTTTTCGAAATCTATCTGGAATGATACACGGATTTGCACCTCTTGACGAAAATGGGGTAGTAGAGAGAGAGAGAGTCACTGGTAGAAGATGGGAGAATGACTCATTCTTCTGGAAGACTTGAGGACGACTTCCTTATTGCAGAGGTTTAGAATTAGTTACACGATTATCTGACGAATGGGATCGTGACGAAACAAGATAAAGTTAAAGACGGGGGATCAAGTCTGTAACGATAAGGAAGTTGTTTATTTTTGTCCGATGAATGTACGAAGAAGTGTCACATCCTTTTCCATCATCCCGGAAATTTTTTTTTCCAGGCTTTCAGATGTAACTTTTTTACATCAGTTCCTTGTGAGTCACTGTTTCAGTCAGATTGTTTCAAGGAGGTGTGGTTAAGGCATGCGTTGGCAGCGGAAACCGTCGTGTAAACTAGAAACAGGCTCGCTTACAATATAGTAAGTTGATGTAATTGTCTCGAATTGTCACCGATTCCTTTAACATGATCGTATTCAAGACTAGACCGCTACTAAAGTTGACCAAGATACCGCCAACTTCTGACCCTGACCTGATGAACCCCTCGATCGCCTTATTGATTTATTTTTTGCCAAAACTCTAACTTCATACAGAGACTGTTTCATCTTCCGGTCAAAAGGTGACATAAATTCGGAAATCGTTAAGGTTTTTTTTGAGCGAAGTAATACTCAAATACAATTTACAGTTTATAGATCAAGCAAATTGATTAGAAGTAATTAAAATCTTTCAGATACTTTGAAACGGAACAACGAGGGCTTTATCTCATTTTTATTACTGAGTAGAATGTAAAAAACCTTTAAAACTAAAGTTCATCGAATTTATCATTACATTCAAGTTTAGAAAAACAGTAAAACAAAAATTACTGTTTCTCGAAAGCGCCAAAATTTACATTGTGCATCAATATCCGTTCCGGACGAGTTTAATAAGACTTTCAATCAAATCATCAAAACGTATTTTATTGGTGGCGACAATAGAAAAAAACACTCCCATGGAAATAAAAATACATACAGTAGAACGCGATAATCGTTAAAATGCCTTATGGATGCTTCTGTATGACGAAAACAAAGAAACTTGCAAAAAAGGAACCGTTCTAATACAGTTTTTACTGTAAATTGATTACGGAGTGTTGTGCACATGTGATTGTTAGTTATACATAAATGACCTATTGTTTAGAGATCTAGAATTTGGACGATTTGATCACCACAATCGCATTTTTTCAAATAAGAAATTTTTCCGTTGCAGTTTTCACATAAAGATGATAATAATGAACAGTTTACGTTTGCACTAGAATCATGGAATAGTTTTAACAATAAATAATTGATGTTTCAGTCAACAGACAAAACACGTGAACAATGCATCTTCACAATGCAGACTATATAAAATGTGCAGAAAACTATAAAACTATCCCAGTCTTCATTTGTTCTTTTTAACTGGACCTTCATTGTGTAGGATCAGTTGTAGCTCTAAAACTACTCGTAAATCCCACAATAACACGTCGGTTTCCAGATGACACTTCACAGGATAACAATTTTTAAAACTACAGTTTATCATACAAATCGAATTTAATAACGGCATGAGATTACTGAAATACGTACAATAAGCCTTATTTCCAAATTTTTTCAATTGGATTCTTGTGTTAGAACTGAAATACACTACTCCACAAAAGTATCGTTCCACCCCTCTTTTTTTCGAAAACCAGTGCTCACGTTAATTTTTATAAAAAGGTGTCCACATGAAAAATAATTTATATTCAAACAGAATTCGGGTCCGGATGTTTTTATTCCTACACCGTGACCCAGAATTGAGAAAATCGAAAAATTCGATTTTGACGATTCCACAAAAGTATCGTTCCACTTCGAAGAAACAGTTTTTTGGGTCAACGTCTTGCAAATTCATTTCGAAATGGTTGCAAAAAACGTGTTTAGTCAGTCTGACCTCGTTTCCCTGACATTTCCAGAAAAATTGTTGGTCGACTGTACGTTGAGTGGTTTTTGGCACCCAACCACCTGAATCGGCTTCCGGTGCCAGTTCTTCCATAAAAACGCCTTCTGGTTGAGAATTGTTTCAGAGTAATTGTGTTCATCTGTACCCAAGCACATGATTCGGTCGAACAAGAGCAAGAGCGTTCTCATTGACGCAGTTTTACAATTCTTCACACCACAAACTGTCGTTTGGAACAGATGGACCAGATGGGGTACCGTTCATACTGGCACAATCTCCAAAAAAAGAAGTTGAGATTCTCTCGTCGTAACCTCAAAGGTGGCGAGGTGATGGTCTGGGCGGTCATCGCCTCTACGGGACGATTCAAGTCATGATTTGTGTCAAAAAACTGAATGGAGCCGATTATCGAATTGTCATTCGTCGAGGATTGATGCCATTTTGGCGTAGAAATCGGAACGGAAACGTTATCTTTCAACATGACGGAGCTGCAGTAAACAGAGCAAGAAAATCTACCGATTTGCTGAACAGAAGAAACGATTCCGTTCCGATTTCTACGCCAAAATGGCATCAATCCTCGACGAATGACAATTCGATAATCGGCTCCATTCAGTTTTTTGACACAAATCATGACTTGAATCGTCCCGTAGAGGCGATGACCGCCCAGACCATCACCTCGCCACCTTTGAGGTTACGACGAGAGAATCTCAACTTCTCTTTTCGGAGATTGTGCCAGAATGAACGGTAGCCCATCTGGTCCATCTGTTCCAAACGACAGTTTGTGGTGTGAAGAATTGTAAAACCGTGTCAATGAGAACGGTCCTGCTCTTGTTCGAACGAATCATGTGCTTAGGTACAGATGAACACAATTGCTCTAAAAAAATTCTCAACCAGAAGACTTTTTTAGGGAAGAATTGGCACCGGACGCCGTTTAAGGTGGTTGGGTGCCAAAAACCACTCAACGTACAGTTGACCCACAATTTTTTTGGAAATGTCAGGGAAACGAGGTCAGACTGACTAAAAACGTTTTTGAAACCATTTTGAAATTAATTTGTAAGACTTTGACCCAAAAAAAGAGTTCTTCCAAGTGGAACGATACTTTTGTGGAATCGTCAAAATCGAATTTTTAGATTTTCTCAATTCTGGGTCACGGTGTAGAAATAAAAACACCTGGACCCGAATTCTGTTTGGATATGAAGTATTTTTCATGTGGACACCTTATTATAAAAATTAACGTGAGCACTGGTTTTCGAAAAAAAGAGGGGTGGAACGATACTTTTGTGGAGTAGTGTATTTCAGAATATTCCCAATCAGTAAACTTCAATAATTTTGATTTAGATTGTACCTATACGCCTCATCTAATGATCATCAATGTCCGTTGTTTAGAAGCAATGTAAAGAAATTGAAACGCAGAAATTGTGAATGTCGGTTTCAAAAACCAAAAATAATTTTAAATACTAATGTAGTCATTGGTTATGTTTTCAAACAGAACGAACAAATCACTCACTATTTGTAAGTTTATTAGTTTCGACTTGATTCAGAAATGGCAAAAAAAAGTAAAAAAGTTAAATCTCACCCAATATGTGAGCAATCTTCCTCCAAATGCAGACTCCAATCTCAACAACGTAATTTTTAGAGTGAAAAGAAAAGGTTCCATCCGCAACAAGCTTTAAAAAAAGTCAAGTTAAAGTTAAAATTAAAATGAAACCGAAAAAAAAAGTGAACCAAATTTTCAGCAACAATTGACATCCAAACTTCAGTATATTCGGAAACAGAGGAAAACTGTGGAGAGAAAACTATTTTTTCACTACTTTTTCATTCTTTTATAAGAGAGTGTGTAGGATCAGTTGTAGTTGTAAAACTACGAGAAATTCTGAAAATACTACGTTGATCCCACCATAACAGGGGAAATACAAAAAGTGAATCTTCGGAGATTTCCTTCTTGATGAAAGTTCACAAAAATTACTGTTTCAGTTTCTCGAAATATCGAAAGGATATCACCTGAAAATTGATTTTTCAACTGATCTCGTTTACGACACTAGGTAAAACCATGAGAACAACGGATTGCAGAAAAAATATTTTTTGTTTCAAATATCAGTTCCTCATTACTTTTTCAAGTTCCCGATGACTCCGTGAATTAAAACAATGCATTATTTTAAGAGTTTCTATCAAAAAAAAACCATTTTTGCTTCGAAAATATTTTTGATAGTTATCCGGTCGGCAACGATACGGTGTTGTTTCCAAAAATTAGTCCATATTTCTCATTTTCTGCACGAGTTGAACGATTTGATCCCAAGAACCTTTTCCTAAGGATCAAAAAATCAAGTTGTTTCTTTCTCTTCACCGTTCAATAAGCCAAAAGATGTTCTATTTGATTATGTTGTGTTTGTACCCCCTTCACTTTTACCATGATTTCTTCTCAGACCACCCAGACAAACCATTTTTTGCAAGAAGGAAGAGCCAGACATGAAGTCTGTTCAGAAAGAAACAATGAAATGAAAACAAATATGAGACGAAAAGATGAGTGGACTCACTCAGAGGAAAAGAGCTGTCTAACAGTTTTTGTTGATTTCCGAGAATGGTGGAGAACATGTGAATTGATTGTGAATAGGGGGATGGAACTCTAGACAACGACAAAGCAGAAACAAAAGTTCGAGCAGTATAAATGGAAGGATAGCAACCGGAAAAAATTGAATAGGCAGGTATGTACTGTTCGAGCAAAACTATTTTCACAATAACTTTCGAGGACGAAAGCTTGGCACTTCTGACAACATACAGTACCGGTCAAAAAGTTATGGACTTTGGCCGTTTTTAGTGGAAATTCTGCAAATGTGAGAGGGTGTCATGGTAATTTTAATTGTCACACCCTGTAGGTTTTTAATGAATCAATCAGATAGAAAGTAGAAGACGACAATTAAAAAATCGCACTTTTTGCACTGAAATTGGTCGATTTGAGAAAGAAATTACTTTTTCGATACGTAACTTACTAGGAAGTGCCAGTGCAAAAAAGTTATCAACTAAAAAATTAAGTTCTACTTTTTTCTTACTTCCAGATTCTTTTTTATTCAATTTTTCTGTTACACTTCACTAGTTTATACTTGTGTTGAAATAATTGAACAGTCATGTTTTCAAAATATGTATCTCTATATTACATGTGTGTTAACTTCTTGCAAATGATCTTAAAATTCTTGATTGCACATTTCTATTTTATTTTTCTTCTTTTTTCCTAGATAGAGAAAAAAGTATAGAATACACATATTTCCTATTTCAATTTCTGTATATTTTCGAGTCAATCTCTTCGGGACAGAAGTCTATCAAAGAATTGCAGATGATAAACCTCAAAGGTGGGTGTCCCGTCTCATATTTTGCCTTTTTCAGATGGAAATGTCCAACTTTGAGAGTGTGTCATAAAAAACTAACCGTCCCACAAAGTAAATTGAATGAAAACATACAGAACAAAGGTAGAACTTCATTTTTGTAGTTGACAACTTTTTTGTACGGACGCTCCCTAGTGAGTTACATTCCGACAAAGTAATTTCTACCTCAATAGTGCAAACTAGCGCGATTTTTGAGATGCTATTTTGTGGGACAGTTAGTTTTTCCATGACACCCTTTCAAATTGGAACATTTGCATCTGAAAAAAGCAAAATATGATATATTTTCGACCGGTACTGTGTTAAAAAAAACTGACACGGTAGTTGATCTTCCACATCAAGTGAATTTTTCGGAACTGACTTAATAATTACAATTTTGTTTCAAAACATGAGAAAAAGTTAGAAAACATTTTCGGTTTCAGTTTACCAGTTTGAGAGATTGAAAAGCTGGCGTTACAATCTCAAAATTAACTCCAAGCTTAGAAATTGTCCATCTGTACTCCAAACTTCTCTCCTTCTCTATTTCTCTTCCTCCCATTTCCCTCTCCCCCTTCTATAATTTTTTGTCACTATTTGCACTCTTCTTTCTTCCAATTTCTCTCTCTCCCTTCAAGTCTTCTGTCTATGTTTGTTCGGTTGCTCAATCGCTCCAAGACCAAAACCTTTTTCGTGTTTTGTAGTCCCATCAAAAAACTTTTCGATACATTCGTTGTATTTTCTTTTCAATACGATAGCCCCCACTTTTTTCATTCAGCACAAAAGATATGTCATGATATTTGAACCCCCAGCAAGTCCACTCTACAACTTTCCATTTTTCACGTATCTCCCCCCTTTTCTGGTGTTAATCATCCGGTACATTGCCTGTTCTTTTCTTCTTCAGCATTTCTTTTTTTGTCACTGATCATGTTGTAAAAAAGAAAAAAAGAAGAACGAGACGTCGAAAAACTGGAAAAACAAATGATAATCCTTATAAGTTTTTGTTCAATGTGTCTGTTGATCAGTGTCTAGTCGGTGGGGAGGTGACAGATGTTCAGTGACAGATTTTGAATATTTACTGAACAGAAAATTGCCAGAATCACATATTTTCTGTTTCCATAAAATATTGTGAATCGCATTTAAAACTTTTTATCGATTTCCTGTCTGAAAAAATTTCCGATATTGTTGCATCCAACCTAGGAAACCCCAATCTCGCCAATAACTCATGACATTGAAACAGTGAGCCCCCACCGAAGTTGTAGTGTAGTCTGGCTAGTTTTCTGTACTACGAATAGGGGACAAGAGTATAGCATGCAGTGAGACTATAGTTTTTGCTGTTCCAAGATCAGTGCTTCTGGCGTGCTTATATTTTTTAAATGGTTCTGATCGCAATCGAGGTTCGAATTACACCAGTGATTCGGAGGAAATTTTTTGTAGTTACGATATTTTAGAAATTGGTATAAAATCTCCATTTAGTATATTTCCTACTGGATGCATTTCTGTTCAGCTTGTAATTTTTACCACAACTTTTAATGATTGTTTTTCTGTTTTGATCGAATTCTATAAATTGATGTATTTATTGTCGTTAATTCCATTGCTAGCGATGCATTACTAGCCAAGAAAGTTTTCAAAATCATGAAGTTGGCTTATCTTATATGAATTTATGTTACCTTCGACATTAGAAACCTAGATAAGCGCACGTCATTTGTTTTTATTATGAAACTGACATTTGAAAAATTAAAACCACAAAATTCGTTATTTTAAACCGAATGTCGTACTGATTTTTCTATTCTTAAATATGGATTCACTGAAACTGAGATTTCAAAACTGATGTGTATTCCCTTAAAAGTGTTCGATTCTTTTATATGTAGTTCCTAAGCGATTTAGTGTTCTATTATAGAAACAATTGTTAGTAATATAAATGGACTCACTAAAACTAGGGACCGCAATGAACGTGGGCGGAGTTTTTCATTTTCTGCTCTTGGGGCGTCATGGGGAGATTATTGAAATGTTTGGTGGACTGTCCTGAGAACCCAGTACCATAAAACAGAATGAAAACTTTTTACCCCTATGTAATCGAGTACGTAGAATTCGATGAGCCCACTTTCCTTTCACCCAAATTTTTAGTTTTCTCAGAAAACTGAAAAAACGTTTTGCTTTTTTAGAAAAATGTCACGTTTAGGATGTTCTAGGTCAAACACGCATCATTTTTTCACAGTTTCTAATAGTTCTGGACATACTCTAATAGGTTTTGAAAGAAAATTCGATTTTCGTGCTGTCGAATTTTTTCGGGAGCCATCTGAACTGCGAGGCATCACATCAAAAAACTTTCTGTGATAACATATCTATTTTCTTACATATTCTTTTTGGGCATCTCTTCAGGTACCTGGGGCCAAAATTTTGAAGCTCATTGATTCGTAAAATGTAGTTTCCTCTGTGTCGGAAGACAACAGACTCAGAAAGAAAATCAGTTTTCCCGACAGTTTAGGTTAAAGGTGGTCAAACACGCATCGTTTTTTGACGGATTCAGATTCTACGCAAAATTTCGATCTAGATGCAATTGGAAACAAAAAATTTCGAGCTGTCGAATTTTAGATATTTGATGTTTTATCTCGAAATATGCTGAATATCCTTTTAAAAAAATCTCTTGAATTTTAAAAATCACGTCAAAAGTATATTTTCGTATTATCAGCGTCATTTTTGTGTTCGTTTAGTTCAGTGGATAACCCGCTGGGTTTTGAATCAAAGGGTTTCTGGTTCGAACTTTCCCAAATTTTGCAAAAATTTGATAGATTGAACGTGAAAACAGAAAATAATTTTTGCGTGGTCAGGAAAACGAAAGAATTCCCCAAGAGAAATTCAGTAGAAACCATGACTGACTAAAATGTCCTGTAACTTCGGAGAGTGTGAATATTTTCGGAAAAAATTTGGGAATGTACTTCCATTTACCTCAAGAACAGGTCAGGATGGGAAATTTTATGAATAAATGAGTTTGAAAAAAATGTTGCGGTCTCTAACTAAAACAGTTTAATTTTATCACTTATCGGTCACTTGGTAATTTTGAATTAACGGACTCTTTGGACAAATCGATTGATAAGCGTCGGACAACACCGACCGTGTTGTCAGTTTAATCTACGTAACAGGTTTTACCTGACAGGAAGGAGAACCGAAAGGTTTCCTCGCATCCCACAAGGGAACGGGGTTTTACTCCTACACATTATGCTCCTCAATTCCTGTCGATGGATTTTCCCCCTTCTCTTGTCCCAAATCTTATCCTAATAAACGGGTCATTGAGAAACTGTGTACTGTTTTGTCATTTGCGTAGCTTATCCGAAGGTTCTGCGGAACTGGGGCTCATACGGCGCATACAGGGGGTCTCCTTGGGTTATGACTGTGTCCTGGTCTTCGACTGGACCTACAGGCATTGTCAACAGACCGAACTAGTCAGATCTAATAAGTTATTTACAAGACAGGTGTATAAAACAGAACATGTTAACTTGTTTTCATAATTAATTGTTGAATTTCACAACCCATAATAAGTAGGTCAGACTAAAGCCTATCATTTTCATGTCAAAACTGTCTGAATTCTGTTAAAACTCGCTCAAGTTGATTTCATATAACAGAAGTATATAAGGAAAAATCCATTGCAGATTGTATAAGTTATAGAATAAGAAACCATTTTGAAACAGTATCGACTAGACCTCAATGAGAATTGAAATTTGGTTCGAATTTGAATCGAAAAATCGTTGAACTCGAAAACTTCAAGTTTATTTCATATCATAGAAACTGTCAATTTCGTTTTTTGCATAGAAAAAATACTGTTTTTTGGAGGCGGCTTGTTGTGGAAGACTTTGAAATTTACAATTCTTGTTCGAGTAAAAAAAGATTATATATTATTTTTAAAATTTTCAAACCATACTTTCTACTGAGCGGCATTCATTAGAATTATCATTCAAATTAACAGCAGAATTTGATTTCAAGAAAACCCTTATTCAAATTTGACTCTCACCCAAAACATCGTTATCAGTACTCAGATCAAAAAAAGTTATTTAAGTTATTTACAAGACAGGTGTATGAAACAGAACATGTTAACTTGTTTTCACAATTAATAGTTGAATTTCGTAATCAGAACAATGTGATATAATAAGTAGACTAAATGGCGAAACTGTTTGAATTCTGTTTAAACTCGCTCAAGTTGATTTCATAAAACAGGTGAGTTATAAGCCCTAACATCATTAAAACTTGAATGAGTAATAGAATAAGAAACCATTCTGAAACAGTATCGACTAGTTCTCCTTGGCATTCCGGATTAAATTTGAAATCGAAAAATTGTAGAACTCGAAACGTCACAGTTTACTTCATAGCATTGAAACTGTTAATTTCATTGTTTGCATAGAAAAAAAACTGTTTCTCGGAGACTACTTGTTATTGAGGATTTTGAAATGCACAGTTGTTCTTTGAAAAATTTATTAAACCATACTTTTACTGACCGGCTTTCATTAGAAATTTCATTCGAGTTAGTTTCAGAACTTGATTTCTTATTAAACTGAAAAAAAACCTCAATCATACTTAACTCTCACCCGAAATCAAGTTGATTTCGGGTGAGACCATTCATTGCAGGTTGTATAAGTTATAGAATAAGAAACCATTCTGAAACAGTATCGACTATGTAGTCCTTGGCATTCCGGATTAAATTTGAAATCGAAAAATTGTAGAACTCGAAACGTCACAGTTTACTTCATAGCATTGAAACTGTTAATTTCATTGTTTGCATAGAAAAAAAACTGTTTCTCGGAGACTACTTGTTATTGAGGATTTTGAAATGCACAGTTGTTCTTTGAAAAATTTATTAAACCATACTTTTACTGACCGGCTTTCATTAGAAATTTCATTCGAGTTAGTTTCAGAACTTGATTTCTTATTAAACTGAAAAAAAACCTCAATCATACTTAACTCTCACCCGAAATCAAGTTGATTTCGGGTGAGACCATTCATTGCAGGTTGTATAAGTTATAGAATAAGAAACCATTCTGAAACAGTATCGACTATGTAGTCCTCCTTGACATTGCGGGTTGAAATTGTGAAGAATCAGATATGGAAAATTGTTGAACTCAAAAACTTCAAAGTTTATTTCATACCATTGAAACCGTCGATTTCATGGCTTTTATAGAAAAAAAAACACTGTTTTTCGGAGGCTAATTGTTATGAAAGATTTAGAAATGTACAATTCTTGTTCGACTAGAAAGCATTATTTATTATATTTAAAATTTCAAACCATATTTTCTGCTGACCAGCTTTCATTAAAACTCTCATTCGAAAAACCTCACCAATTTTCTATCAAACTCAAGAAAAACCTCATTCATACTTAACTCTCACCCGAAACATAAATATTTCACTCCCCTTCTTTTTTCGAGTCTCCGAGTCCAACATACAAACACCCATCATAACCTTTTGCACTCCGAATTGTCCTCTTCTCTTTCCTCTTTTCACTCATTATTCTACACACTTCTTCTTCATTTATTCATTGTCTTTTTCCCTTCTTTTCATCCTTACTTGCTAATTCAATATCTTTCTCTGCATCTCTCTCTCTCTCTCTCTTCTTCCCATTTCGATCTTCTGATTCTCTCTGTTTCTTTCTCTCCATCTCCACTCCAATCAACACTATTTCTATTAATGTTCTTTAACCATGTGAGAGAGAATTCAAAGACATCAAAATTTTGATAAAAGGGAAAGGATGCGATAACGGAAAATTTGGAAGAGACCTTTTATCGATTCGACTGTAAATACGTGACGTGGTCACTTTGTGAACTCTCTCTTTCATTTCATTTATGGAGTCATTCTGATCTTTGATTGGTTTCAAATTGTTCACCTATTTATATAACTCTTTGGGGGATAACTTTGTTACTTTGCTCATATATGTATTGACCAACGAAAAACGAAAATATAGGAATCGACCAGTGTGAGTAGAAACTGGAGACCATATTCACTGGTTTCTGAAACTGAAAAAATATTTACTCTTGTTCGCATATTCAAATTTAGAGATTTTGGTCAATGCCTGAATGTTCCGATTTGCATATACACATCACATTTTCTAAAACAAAACATATTGAAGTTCAGATTAACGAGAAATGTTTGGTTTGAAGAGTACAGCTACTAATTTAGTTATTGAAACACAATAGTTTTTCTCCTGTTTCTTCGTGGTGGTTTCAATTGGTCTTTTCAATTGGTCATGCTCTTTTTTTGATATTTTCCAGATTCTTTAGCCACTTCTGCTCAATTAATATTCTAGAAACTCATGTCAACAAAACATTACAGTTTTATCGAAATTTGAAGTAATTTGAGTAACGATTCGTAAACTTAATCTTTATAGGTTTCGTTTTTCTTTGTGTAGTGTGTAGGGTGTAGTCTAGCAGTTCGACACATGGAATCATTGACCTATTCGCCTTTTTTTTACTTTTCTTAATGCGAGAACTTTTTCATTTTTATGCCAAGGACTAACCCACCTAATATTTTTGACTGTATTATGAGTGAATGTAAACTGGAAAATATAATTTCTGTTTCGTTTTTTGCATAAAATACATTGAATGCTAGATAAAACGTTGAGTCGTTTGCTTGAGCAGGCTAGGAAGTGTAGTGTCCTCACGTTTTTAAAAAAATTCTGGATGGATTTAGACACCAAAAATTGAAAGTATATTAGCGTTACCATTAATAAATACTTGGCAAAAAGTTTATGAAATCTAGAAAGAAAACTGAAAACTGAAACATTTTTTTCAAAACATTTTGTGTTTTTGAACTTTTTTGGAAATTTTTGGAATTTTTTTGAACTTTTTTGAAAAAAAGATTTTTAACAAGTCTGAAATAATATACCTGACCCGATTTTTGACAAGTCTGAATAATATACCTGACGTAAACAACCTAAAATTATCAGATTCGGGTGAAAAATTATTTACTATCGACTGAAATTCAAATCTGAAATCATCAGCTATGCCCGTCCTGAAACAGTCAAAGTTCAAAAATTTCCGCTTCACTTCCCGGATCTCTCCTAGACGGGTTTGAGCCGAGTGCAACGGAAACCCAATAGGGCGTGTCCGTCTCCATAATTATTAAAACTTTTTGAACCGAGAATGTCTATTTTTGAAATTAGAGGACTTCTATTCGACTTCAGCGGGAAGTGATTGGTGAAGACCAACACAAAAACATTGTCGATAGCTTGAAGACTTTTTGAAACCGATTTTTAGATATAATTTTTTTGGTTTCAAGAAGACAGTAAGTGGAAATATTTTATGATTGTAATCGTGTTTTATCCGTATTGGCTTAATTCCAATTCCATAATAATAGTGTTATTTTGATGTGGACAAAGAGCATATAAAAGACAGACAGAGAAAAAAGCAGCACCAACACGTTGTCGTCTACGTGCCAGATGTCATTTCTCGTTTTCTCGTCTTTCTCTTCTCACTTTCTCTGTCTTCCTCTGTTTCATTTTGGTTTCCCGTCGCCCCGCCGGTCCCCTTCTCTTCTTGTCGCCTCGGCCACCGTCACCTTTTCTTCCTCTCTCCCACTCTCTCCGGTTCACACACTATCTCGCTTCTCTCACTTCTCTCTTTTTTCATTTTGCACTTGTTTCCAACCCCAACTTTTTTTCGTCTCTTTTTCTCCTTCTGCTCCCTATTTTCTGACTCTGAACAGATCAAAGATTTCCCTCTCTCTGTCTCTTATTCCACCTATTTTTTGTCTCTTTCTCTCTCATATGTCCCTGGGAAGCCTCTCTATGAAGATGATGTCTCTCAAGATACACTTTTTGATATCTTTCTGATTTCCGTTTCCTTTTTGATTTGGATCAGAGAAAGAGGTCATTCCAGGGATCGGAGATCACTGATTCAATGAAATTAAATCCGAATTTTCAGTTTTTTCCCACGGTGACCAGGACCATGTTTTCTCACGTTCCTATTTTTGGATTTCACCGTTTTTAAGAAGGCGTGAGAATTTAAATTCTTCTGTTTCAGCACGTTTGAATAGCGAATTTGTTAATTAAGTTTTAGTTTATACATGTTTTATACGGTAAAACTGTAAATACAACTGTTCCTGTTTAAAAATCCAGTTTCTTTGAAAAACCATAAATCTAAGTTTTTTTAATGCGCTCTCCAAAGAAGGTGATTTTTGTTAATATTTTGGATTACAGCTGGAAAAGTGGAAATGGGGATCTGTGAAGTTTCGACGTCGAGATGAAATATTTCTAGCTTATTATTCCAAAAACTTAATAATCTAACTTCGATAATTATGTCATGGTCCTGTGTCATGCTTTGGTCCTTTGGTTAATCTTCCGTTATATTACTTTTTCTTATGTTCTCTGATTTTATCATTTTTATGCTACCGTAATTATTTCGTGCAGTTCCCAATAGTGTTTGAATCCGAGATGAAATCATAAAAGCAAACCTACATAAGATTCATAAAAACCACTTCAAGCCTACCTGAAACACGTCTCTTCTCAATTTCAGTTTATATTTCCACAATTCACAAAAAAATATCATAAACTGAACATCCCGAACAATAGGACCACACACATGTTTCTCTTTTCGAAATTGCTTTGTTTCGTTGAAACTCTTTCTTCACGCCGACGAGACAACTTCCCTTTTTTCACCTGTACTTTGGTACAGATCTTGCTGTTACACGTTTCTCTCAAAAATTGTTTCTTGTTGTAACAAACCTTGATTCTGGTGGGATGCGTTGGTTCTTCCAGGTTACTTGCTGGTTTGATAAAAAAATGACATTCCAGTCCAAGCGAAGGGTATCAGATTATCTATGAAGGAGCTGAAACAGAATATTTTACAAAAATTTCTGTTCTTTCTCTGGTATTTACTCTCTCTTTATTTTCAAACTTTAATGACCCTATTGAATCAGTGTTCTTTTTTTCCCATTCTAATGTTCATTCTATTTTTGACCAACTCTAATCTCTGCTGATGATTCAAAAGATCTGGAACGAAAATGTCTTTTCAAGGTCTTCTTTCATTGGAAATTTTTTAATGTCCCCACTTTGAATGCGTCTACTCAAATCTTTGCTCATTTTCTCACATTAGTCACTGAGAGTTCTCACGAAAGACCTTCCGTTTGCAGGTTTTTTTCAAGAAAACAACTAGTTTAGACTTCATTTTTTGCGATTTCTCAATGACATTAAAAACTCATTCCTTTTGAAATTTTGCTGAAGATCTTCTCCTACTTGACTTTTGATCATTACCGAATTATCAGTGGGCATCAGTGATATCAATTGCTCTAATTATTGACAGATATTGCCGTCATTTGTGCTGAAGCCCACTAATCTTCACTCTGATTTGTAATTGGGATTACAGAGGATTTCAGTTCATTCAGTACACTTTTAGCCAACCAGATTATGATAACAATTATTTAACTGTGATGAATTCCTTTTCACATTATTCCTGATCATCTTGAAACTGAAAAAATTCTGAAAGTTTACATAAAATCAGAATAGTAGAAAATTTAAACTGGCATGAATACCACTATTCAAACCTTCAGGTTCTAACTCATTCTGAAAATAACAGTTTCATTTACTTGATATACATACATTGATCAGAAGAAAATATATAGTCTGATATCATCAATTTGGTTTAAAATAGTTTTCACTCTTCGTGGTTTTTTTAAACTACAGAAGACTTTCAGTTTAGTCCTTTTAAGAATAAAAAAATGGTCCAGCGTGTCTTCTATAATATATCTAGTTTTTCGAATGTCACCTACTGAAAACCCCAGAAGGATCGTAATGTCAGTCTAGGTTTTCTCGTCTCTCAAATCCTTTTTCTGAAACCGTTCATTTTTTTTCAGTTTTACTATTCCTTTTTTGTCTGATATTCCTTTCTATTCACAATTCCTTCCGAGCATCGACAACTCAAAACAACTTGTTTTGACGACCTTGTATTATCAGTATGGAATGTTTTGGCGGCGTGTTCAGTGTTCCTATCGTTTTGAATTTTAAATTTTGCTAACACTGTTCCAGTCAATTTTTTATTTCTAGAATCTGCTTTGACAACTGTTATTTGCCTGAGTGGAAGTTTAGATAAAGATTCACTGAAACTGATAAATGTCAAGGTTTCATTTTTCCCTTAAAGATTCCCCCTTATCTAGTGTCTGGCAGTAATGATCTTATTCCTCGACACAGAATCCCTCTCTCTCCTTTATATTATCCCGTTCAAACTACATGCATATTATTGCTTTTCATTATTCCCACATTCCCATATTTGTGTATACAACACTGTAGATCACAATGTGCTTTGATTGTTGATCGTCGTGTATTCTATTATTCATCTCATTTCCTTCTCTATTCAAATGAGTAGAGGAGGGAGGTCCCTCTATCAACAAAAATAGTAGTAGTTATACAGTAGTCAATCTTTTTTTTTCAAATTTTTGGAACTCCCAGTCAGAAAATGTATCACCAGTTTCAGAAAATTCCTAAAACGTGTCGTATGTCAATGTCGATTTCGATAAAACCATTATACCAATGGATCTTATTTGGGACCTAATTTGATACACTACTACGTTTAATGCTTAAGTAAATGGCGCATTGTAAGGATCCATTTCGCTATTCAAATAATGATTCAGTAGTTCAAAAATTTGCGAATAAGTTTAGAAGAGATATTATATTTTCTCACAACTAATAAAAAAAGAGAGAATAGAAATTTTATCAATACATTAATCAAAAATCTATCACTAGCTATAATATATGGGCTATACGAAACCCGGGATTTCAGAACTTCATGTTTGAGAACGTTGTCAAGGTGAACTCAAAGACGGTTTCAGAACTTTATCTTATTATCGGGCAATCATTATCACCAGTCCGACCTGTGCATAGATAAGCAAACTTATTTTACTGAATCATACAAGATGATCGTTAAAGTTTTTCGGTGAATGAAAAAAAACTGAGAATCTTTTCAATTCCAGCGCAGAAACATGTTTTACAGTTACAGAACCTTTCCTTACTTTTTTCGTCCTCGTGTGTACTTGCTCAGATCTAGATACCAACGGACATTCAAAAAAATCCTTCTGAAAACGGAAAGTAGAAAATCACTGCTATCATTCCATTAGTAATACTACTGAATTTCAAGCTACTCAATGGTTGCATTTCCAATAGGGATCACTAGTTGATGGCTTTTTCATAAACTACTGGTATTACCCTGCCCCTTAAACTATAAACATTTCTTGTTCATTTTTTCTTCCCTTTTTTCTCAAAGCAAACAAACACCTGACCACTTCAAACATCGATGTTCCTGGTCATTTCTTTCACCTACATCACATTTCTTCCTTTCGTCTCTCTCTCTCTCTCTTTTTCTTTTTCTACCGTAACGTTTTCCTTTTGTAAAAGTGTTTTTTGCGCAAAAGTGCATTCTTTGGTCTATCGAAAAGGGTTCAATTCGAGTTCAAAGTAACATCTTCACACCTCAATTTCATTCATTTCTCCGTTTGATATTTGGTTAGTGTTTTGTTTCTTTTCAAAAGGTGACGACGATGAGTGCAAAAACATCGAGATCGCAGGTCAAAAGTGGCCACCCATGAGAATGAGTTGTTCTTTGGATAGGTAAACTTTTAAAGAAAATTTTTGCAGTTTTTGGAGTAACTGATTATTCGTGACATTTTTAAGGTAATAATGGCATTTTAAATAGCATACCGTTGAAAAGTCGTCCAATTTCTTCTCAGATTCATTACCGAAAATATTAGTTTTTTTTTAAATCTTCTGTTCGAATGTTGTGTTTGAAACAGAAATAATTGCTCAATTATGTAACATCTTTTTCATCACCCATTTCTAACAAACTAGGTTTTAGATAGTCTTCAAAAAGAACGAGAGAGACAATTCATCAGTTATCGTTTCAGTTTCGCGATATCATCATAACGTGATCATAACGGAAAACATTAGCTATCTAAAATCTTCTTTTTGAAACAGAAATGATGTTTAAGTTAACTTTTTGAGACAATTTATTAGTAACCACTTCAGTTTCACAATATTTTCATGATCAAATATTGTGATGGAGACCTTTTAGCATATTCCATTACTGTTCCATCAAAACTTTCAACGTCAATCTCTAGATAATATAGAGAAAGTTAGACAGATTTTGTTAAAGAAGACTTTCGAATTATTCGGTTTCAATAAAGTATCGAATCGATAGCGATTTGGTGGATGTCATTATCATTATCGTGTAAGCCCGCGAACAATGAAAAAAGCTTTTTTCTTCTACTGCGGCACCTTGGCACCAAATTCTTCCTTCTGTTTTTATTTTTTATTTCATTCAGAAAACTACAGCTTCTCCGAGCTCTACATTCTTTCTATCCTCCACCGTATCCATTATGTATCCCCCTTTGATAGTCACAACCCTTTCCAAAGACTCAAATTAATCAAAAACCAAGCTCTCTTCCTTCATCATCACCTGTTTTTTTCCTGTTAGTCAACACACGTGGGGAAAATACGTCATCATCCGTTTTCTATTCATTTCTCTCAAATTGAGTAGACTCGAATTGTTCCCTTCTTTTTTTCTCTTTTTCTTGAAAGGGGACGAACACAAAAAAACTGAAATTGGAATAATAATAACATGTGTTATTTTTCTTTCTCACTTTGTCAACCAGACATCTCACCGGAAACCTGCCAATTCTGTGGGTTAATTGGTATGTTTCGCTGTTAGAGCTGTCGTCACAATTCTTGTAATCGTAGAATCAGAAAAGAGGGGAAAACAAAAGTTTGAGAAGGGCGGGTACGGGCAATGTTCTCGGTTTCGAAGAAGAATCTTTTACGGGGAAACGTTGGTTCTCGGCTATTTGGTTAGTCTCAAACCATAAACTACACTTTTATTTGCTAACACTAAAAAATAAGGGATATTGCTTCGTATTGTAATTTTTCGGATAACCGAATCTTGAATAGCAGGTTCTTCAGTTTTCGTAATCTTCTCACTCAGCAGTCGGATAGCACATGTAGCATTTTACAGTTTCAAAGGTTGCACAAATTCCTACTCATTATTTCTCGGGAATTAAGTCTACGCGATCTGTGCAAATTAAGCTAAAGAAAACTTCCCATTTTGTGTTTTTCATGAAATTCTTTGTGTCTTTCAGCAATATAAATATTTTAAACAATATGAAGTACTGTGAAATTTTCTGTTTCGCAGAGGTGTTTTATTTTGTCATATTTCAATAGCTTCAATCGGCTGGTTATACCTTATATAAGCTTATTGAATTGTTTTCAATAGCTATTTGGTTTTTCGTGAATCTTAACGCATCAAATTTGGTTTCGAACATTATCAACATTGATCTCTATTAGTCCTCACATTCTAGTTTTCTCAAACATAGTTTCAAACATTGCAGACATTCCCATCTCCTTTTTTTTCCTACTTCGATCAATTTTTCCAAGTTTACTTCCTATTTTTCATCGTTTTCGTTCTATTATAACTATTCCTTGAATTTTTTGACCTGTTCTCTCATACCTACGTTTTTCAGGTTCGCAACATTCTTCATTTCACGAATCCAAACACCCATCAACTTGCCATCCTCTATGATGAGTTTTTTTCTAAATTACTGCTTTCTAGCACTTACTGATAATTATTTTCCATTTCATTGACTCATAGTTCATCGCGAGACCCTTCTCCTCCTACCTGTTCACATTTTCTTCGTGATGTTCAATCACACATAAAATCTCTTCGCATCCTTCATTGAACTGAATTTCCCTCTCCTCCCAGGCGAAATTTTGGTAATCTTTTTGATCTACGCCTGACATGTTTTGATTCTGGGTACATTTTAGCCTGATGTAGAAAGAGCGAAAAAACGGAACGTTTTGAATTGCCGAGAACGGAGAAAAGCTGGTTGGGAGAGTGAGAGAATATTTCATTTTTGCACGTACTTTGGTGGCTAGCTTAGATCAAAAATCACAAACTTTACTGTTTTTTCTAGAAGTTATAAATTCAAGATATGTTTTATTAATAGTAAGCATTCCGTGTAGGTACTTCAATGAAATTTCGATGCAAAGGTCGAAATTTTTCAATCCTGTATCACTTGGAAGTAATTGGAATGGGAAAAGTTTTGATATTTCCAGTTTGAGCTGTCTGTGACATTGCTCTGCTAAAAAACAGAAAGCTAGACAGTTTCGTACCCCCTCTGTAAATTTATTTACTGCTGTCAACATCCGGTAAATTTTTACTGGAGGCATTGCAAATGCTAGTAAATGAGTTCTCGATAGATAATTTCAAGTAAGAATTCTGACCAAATGTAATTACTATCAATACTCAATTACTTCTGTTTCAGTATCATCAGATAGGCATCTGTGATTTTTTTAATTGCTCCACCATTCGTTTTTTAATGTTAACTTCCAAACGATTTTCGATCTCCCAGAATTCATAAAAACTACTGGCGGAGGATTAGATCAAATTGTGATTTTGTACCTTCCGAAAGGACTCCTTGCGTATGAGAAGAAGGCGCAGATCAAAACGGGACGATAAAAAATGTTTGTTGGTGTGGGGTAGAGAATGCAAAATTCATCGATTTATTTTCAACCGTCTTTTTCTTCCAATTTACATTTTCATCGACGGCTATTAGTACCACATAGAATCTATCAAAATGTTTGATATTAAAATTATTATCACGCAAGATCGAAACATTTTTTTCTGTTTCTGCCATCTTATGAAAATAGTTCCAACATTTAAAAAAATATTGCCTAATAGTAAGTGCATAGATTTGACTTTTTCAGTAAAAGCGTAATTTCTTGCTGGTATGAACACGTTGATTCAAAAATTAGTAATTTACAAAAAATAACTCACAAAAATCTTTTGGTTTGTGGCGAGTTTCTGAACAACTCTATCCCAAATTTTGATTTGGAAAACAGTTTCAGACAAGTCATATTTGGGAACAGTTTCTGGCAACTGTAGTGTGTTTGCGATTCAGCAACGTATTCCCTCTAATCGAAGCGTCCTCTAATGGAAGAGCACTTCTAATAGATTGGAGGAAATAAAGAAACGTACAAAAAGTGTTTACCTGTTGACACAAGTGATGTCATTATACCGATTGTTCATTGTCTAACTTGGCACATTTTTAATTGAAAATATTTTTATGTTTCATTCTGTACTGATTTAGAACAGTTCAATTTTCAAGTGTTAAAGAAGCGATACAAGACTCATATTTTCTCTAACAAACCAGCCGTGATTATTCCATAATACAAAACACTAGAATTACTCAAATATTTTATTAAAGAAACAAAATGATCTCTATGACTGCGATTCAAAATGATTTAGTCTAGAAACTTGGGCTTTAATCTAGAAAACTCACAGTTTCAAAAAATTGATAATCAGTTTGACATCCTAAACTTACTATTAAAATATGAATGGTAAAATTGTTCCATGCACTCAAAAATCTATTCTTATCTTTTATCCCTACCTTTTTAGGTCATTGTTTTTTTTTTCAAGTTCGCCACTTCTCGCAGCCAGAATCATAAATTATCAACATGTGACATTCATTTCTTTCTTTAACGAATGTATAGCCCTATCTAAAATTAGTGATATTTCGTCAAAAAAAAGTACTAAAATAACAGGGATCAAAAACCATATTTTTCCATATCAAAACATTCTTTAAATGTTGCTACTCTAATAAAAATGTCATTCCCACCTCTGCATATTATTGGACTCTTTTTGGACTATCCTTTTCTTTCGTCACTTTTTAATCTATCCACATACGAGTACCTCATCATGATCTTTTTAGCAAAATGTGGTCGTGACAAATGTAAAATTTTTTGTAACAAAGTGGGATTCCAACTCGATGTGTTTGATCAGCTGGGGACGCAGAGAGCCCCTCAGTCTCTTGTGACCTCATTTTGGCACTATTTTGTAAATTATTAAAACAAGAAAGAAGGAAACATGTTTCTGAATTAGTATAAGTTTCCCACTTTCAGAATTTTGTTAGTGCTCGCACAGTTAGAATGTGTTTTTTTTAAACTCTCGGGGGTTGGCTTGTGTATTGCTCACTGTCGCTTGAGTGAAGATTTGTCGTTTTTCTGATTTGTTTTCCGTTTCAACGTTTCAACGTTTCAACTTAACTTAACAACAACATTGTACAATATTAATAGATTCTTAAGTGGTCCTCAATTTCAGCTACACAGATCTTAACAGGGCTACTTCGAAACCGTAGGTTTTCCATTTTCCAGATATATTTTTTACGTTTCAGTCAGTTCCTAAAAGTATATGATCTCATACAGCGTTAATTTTTCAGTTTTTCTTTGAACGTAGACTAATATCGTATTCTGAAACAACCAGGTTTCATTAAACCTACCTCTGTTGCTATTACGTTAATCACAATTCAATTCAATTTGAACCCATTTGTCTAAAATTTTTATCGTTTCATAATACTTTCAAGTAGTTTTTAACTTTTTGATTCTGTTTCTGATACACAATGAGTATTTCAGAAAATTCACAATAATCGTTTAATTTATGTAGCTCATATACTTTTCAGTATCATTACACAATGTGAAACAAAAGCTTCAAACTTTTTCTCGTTTTTCTTGCTCAGTACTTCGAACTGATATCTTATTTTTAGTTTCATTCCGTTAATTTTCAACAACACTTTTTGTAAAATATTAGTCCAGTCGCCTTTGTAGAAATTTCTTTGAAACATATTCCTACTCTCAACTTTTTTTTAGAAGTAGCCGTTTCAGACACTTGTGGTAGCTAATGACTATCACGATTTTTCAGTGAGTATTTAGTTAACTTTGTTCTTTATGTCCGGTTTGAATGAAGCAACAAGTAATCGAGTTTTGCGGTTCTCAAGTCTACAAACACAATGTTATTTCGTTTCCCATCAAAAATTCAGGTAAAACTGTAGCCACCAAACATTCAGATTGAAACATTTAAGATTTTTCTACTGATTCAAAACGGACTTATGTTTAACCTCGTGTAGTTGTTTTTGATCCGTCGTAAATTATACGTTCGTAATACTTATTTCTTTCTTGTCTTGAATATCTAAATTCGTGAAGTTTCAGAGGGTTACGCTATTCAAAAGAGGTTTTGTCAATTGTTTTCCAACTCAATTACGATCTTCGTAATCTTTAACATGTTTTTCCGAAATCTTCAACCCAAAAACCATTAAACCATCTCCTCTACCGTACCTAACCATCTATTCTCTGAACTAATTCCGAACTGCCGACGTCAAAAAAAAACTTTTAAAGAGGTCACTTAAAAGAAGATGAAAAAGAAGAAACATCATTACCAAAGGTAATCGTAATTCTGTGACGTCACATCTCGTCTCCCACCCCCTCCAGATAGGCAGCAACAATGCATCGAATCACCAAACTACACATAGAAACGTGACGATTTTTGTTGCGTGTAGTACCCCGAAAACTTCGCGCACCCATCGGGGTCCCCCCGTGGCGCCGGACCCTTATGGCGCCGCTTCTGATGGCGCGCCTCGGCGTCGTCGTGACTCTCTCGTGTCTCCTCGATTCCGTATACTATTTCGTCTATTTGGATATTATGATATCCATTGAATGATTCTGCAACATTGGTTGGACTTCAAACGGAAGTCTCTGTTCCTATATTTTGTGTATTGTTGTTCGGGGGGCGCCGGCACGGTTTCTAGGTGTGGTTCGTTTTGTTGAAATCTTGGGTGAAGCAGGTGGAGTATATAATGGGCATGGAGGAGGATAATAATACAATTCGTTCCTAGAGATCTTCCTAGAGTTTAGTTGTTGCTACTTTTAGGAGGCATTTTAGCATTGTCATAATGTATTCAAAACTAAGAACGAAAGTTTAGTAACTCATTGTTACAGTAAACTACATTAACCTTGAATACTGTGTAATTCTAGTCTGTAATTAAAGAAAAATCGCAATCATATTCACAGAGGCACCAATTTTTAAAAATATTCAACAGTCTAATCCGACAGTTATTTCAATGATAGGATTCCGAATGTTGTAAAAGACCAAAATGCAATATTGTTAAAAGACGGCTAGAATTTTACGAACTCTTTGTTACAGTGTTATTTATTCACGTTTCAACTTGATTTTATTAAAAACTATTTCATCGAACACGCATTAGAAGTTTTTATCACTCCTTCATAACTATGTTTCTATCAGTTTCTTTGCGTTGCCCTGATGTAATTCAGTTTCAGGTTATCTGGATGTTAACTCTATTGAAGATTTACTTTTTCTAGTTTCTTGTCAACTTTATGAAACATAATATATATTTTAAAAACCGCATTTCGACAACGCATCAATAGTCAAACTGTAGCCAGAACATGGTAAACCTGCGGAACAGGAAACCTTCTAGACCCCGTATCTCTCCAGTTTCTTTTTTATGAACTATTCTTCTCTCTCCTCATATCCTTTTATTTTTATACCCTCCGTTTCCCTCACCTTCCTCCCGAATACCTTCTCGGCTTCTTCAACGAAATCCCGTTCTGTGTTCATGTTCTTCCCGAATTCATGTATTTAGTTTGGTCATTGCGACGCGGAGGTCTCGTGTTTTCATTTGCAATTCTCCACACTGTTTCATAGTTTTATGTTATGGTGGAAGCTAGGGGAGTTAAAAATATTTTTGATGCGGGTTTTTGAAAATAAAGGTCAACCTAAAGAGTAGTACTCTATTCATCCTAATCCTGTTAATAACCATGTAACCGTCTTTTTTTCGCATAACCATGTAACCGTCTTTTTTTCTTGAATACATGTTTGTATCGTGAACTTTTTTCTGATCTTGTATATTGATTCCGGAACTAGTCTCTTTAAATTTTCATTATCTTATCTTTTACTGAAAGTTAGTAAATTCAAACAGGTTTACAATTACACCTTGAGAATTATAATAATCATGCAACCGTTCTTTTCATAAGTTTTGCGTACTCCGACTTCCAGTTACTCCTTTTCCTTACCCCCGCAGAATTTTCACAACAACCCTCTACCGTAAGCAAAACCCCTCTTACAATTTGCCTCCGTTCCTTGGAACCTCGTAATCTTCCACTTTTCTTTTCTACCGTTTCACTTAAGTTGTATTTTATCTATCCTTCGTCTCCTGTTTAATAATTTTACACAATTCTCCAGAATTTACTGAATCAATACCACAACTCAAAACTCTATGCCGAGACTGACCTCAACTAATACTTCATTTTGAATACATCGTAAGTTTTTTTTCCGTATTTAAAGCAAGAAGATGTCCTGTGAAGGTCGAAGATTCCAATACCTGACAACAGTTTTTGAAAAAGATGGAATCATCCTCTATATCTAGATTGCAGTCTATACAAAAGTAAAGCATAAGTTGGAACACTGAAACACGTTTTACTAATTCGAAATTATCAATTTCTTGGAAACAATTTTTTTTCAGTTTCAAACTTTTTTCAAATTTGGTCATAATTTTGATTGTTAATGACTACGGACCAAAATCGAAAACTTTCAGAACTACCTCCCTCTTGTGATATCTCGTCGGGTTTCTACAGTATCCGGTGCATCAATTCTACAGTAATGTCTCCTCATCCACGTGGTATATCAGATAATAGTGAGTTTTTGAAAGTTTTAACTATGTGAATGTCCATTGAACACACCGAAAAGTGAAATAAACATTTATTGACTTCGTGAAACATTCGAATCTCTAACGAAAAAAAGTGGCAAGTTGTACTGTTTCGTTTTGCCGTTAAGTTTGGTTATCCTTGAACTTTTCCGGTGTTGGTCACAAAATATTATCTAATTATGAATATTTGAGTCAAAATATCCACAGATAGAGATACAATTTGAAGGATCAAAGCGGACAAAATTATAGGCGCTTTGCGGAATTTCCTGAGAATTATTTTCCGTTTCGATAAGATATTAAAGTTGGAATGGGTTTTCGTTTTTAGTCGACACATATTTTGGTATAGATAGTGAGTTAGCTTTAAGCGATTGAGCTCCAGCTCGCTGAAGCTCGCAATCAAAACAAAAAGTTCATATCCGCCTATCAGCTGACATCTTCTCAAATTAAAACTACGCTAATTTGAATTCCCCTTCTCGTAATCAGTTCCTGCCGACACATCAAGTCCCCCTCTTCCTCGTAATATCAGACATCGAACTATTTTCTGCTCTCTCTCTCTTGCATGTGTAGCTTACTCAAGCAGATATAAACTTATCAGAAACGGAGAGATTAGAGAAATCAGACTACGTGAGCATTCAGAGAAAGGGGGCGAGAGGAGCTCCAAAACCTCTTCATTTCCTCTCAGCCCACTCGCTTATATCCTGTCATTCTTATTTCTTCTTCTTCTTCTTCTTCTTAGCCTTTTCCTGCTTATTCCTCCATAGCACAAAGCACAAGTGAAAGTATAAATTGAGAAGACGCCGTCTAGAGAGCAAAAGAATGCATCTGAAAACCAATCTATCCAAGTGTATCCCAGATCGAAGATGTCTCGTTTGTGGAGATGATAAAGCCAGTCGACATTATGGAACAGTCGCGTGTAATGGGTGCAAAGGATTCTTCCGAAGGAGGTTAGTCAGTCTTTGATTTGGAAAAAATTACGGTGAAATCGATTAGATTTCAGAAACGTCTTTTTTACTATTAGACTGAAACATTATAAAAATATGAGATTCGGTTTCATTGATAACATTAGAATATACATAATCGAAACTAGATTCGTTTTGATGTAAAAAAAAAGCCCACTCCTCGTAGTCACTTCAGTAAACCTATAGCTTCTGACAGCCCATTCAAAATGGGTTAGAAGTTAGAAATGTATTAGAATGCATGCACATTTTTCTCAAATGAACCACCAGATTTGTAGAATTAGATTTTGAATATCCTATTATCGGTTCGCGAACACTTGCCGGGTGTGGGTGTTAAAAGCGCATCTAATTTGTTCGATATGATACCGAAGCGGAAAACATGGTTTGTAGTTCTTTTCAGACCTGCAAAGCTAGAAAACACGAAATTTGGTCTTTTTCAACTACGATGACCATTTGCGATATTCCCAATAAATTAGATGCGCCTTTAATACCATCCGGCACGAGTTCGTGAACCGATAATACGAGCAATGGTTGAAAACTATAACTTTTTGAAATTAAAAACAAAATTGAATGTTTCACTCCTCGCACATTTTTCACTTTCAAACTGGAAAATAAGTTCACGTCAACTTTCTTTCTCGTATTTTTGTCGACATTCATTACATATGTTTACCCTACTCTTGGATTAAAAATTAATCACATTTAGCAACTTATGTACGCTACAATTTATAAATAGAATCTACATCTATCACTACTTTCAATAACTAAAATAACTTTATTTCAGCGTATGGGAAAACAGAACATATATTTGTGCGGGAGCAAAGGATTGTGATGTGGAACAAAGGTTTCGAAATCGATGCAGAGCGTGTCGGTTTCAGAAGTGTATCAATGTGGGGATGGATAGAAAATGTAGGCATTTTTCGTTTAGATTTCCAAATTTGAGATACACGGAAGCGGAGTTTAGCGATTTCATTTTTTGAAAATTGTGGTTCAGTAACAGACATTTTTGTGTTCCAATTTTCAAACTATCTTCTTCGAAAAACCGTCCTAAACATCCACTTTTTCAAATTCATAATTCATATCTTTTTGTTTCTAGCTGTCCAATCAGAACGAGAAGTCCGGTTACCCAAAGACACAGTACTCAAGCCAAAAGCCTCCCTGAAAGCAAAAAGAGCGAGTCTGCAAATGTCATCCTCAATAACAAGTTCCATTCCAAGTTCAAGTTCAACTCCAGATGTTGATTCACCTTCTATTGTCAAGGAACTTTATAGTATTGTAAGTAACATTGTCTTAAACGTACATATAAGACGGTCAAAATTTCAAAATTTTTTGCTAGCGATTATATTTTATTAAAAATTGAGAAACTCTGTACTAGCACATATTCATTTCTCAGCTTTGATTCCGTTGAAATATGTGTGAAAAATATCATGTAAGCACAAATCTGCTTCACTTTTGTCTGTTCACGTCATTTTCTGTTCTTTTTTCAAAGTTTATTCGAAAGTACAGAATCGGTATGGATACCGGTTCTGTACCAAGAAACTCCTCCAGATTTGGTATTCATACCTATTCTGTACTCTGCATAAAAGATCACGTGAAAAAAGTTTTTTCTCCAAGTTTATTCGAAAGTACAGAATCGGTATCGATACCAATTCTGTACCATTGTAAGTTCTGTATAAAAGGTCACGTGAAGAATTGAAAATCCACAATTTCAAAGTGTCAAATTTTATTTATGATTATTTTCGCTTACGTGGATTCAAATTTGATGTTCATCAAGTGGATAAACTCACCAAAATGACAATTTTTGAGGAAAAGTTACCTAGATTCTGTAATTTGATTTTGATCAACTTCACCTTTTCTTATTCAACAACATTAAAAACGTCCGTTTTAATGAAATTTGCATAAAAAGGTTTGAAAATGTGTTTTCTTTTTAAATAAGAGAAGGTAAAGTAAGTTGATCAAAACCTAATTACAGAATCTAGGTAACTTTTCCTCAAAAATTGTCATTTTGGTGAGTTTATCCACTTGATGAACATCAAATTTGAATCCACGTAAGCGAAAATAATCATAAATAAAATTTGACACTTTGAAATTGTGGATTTTCAATTTTTCACGTGACCTTTTATACAGAACTTACAATGCTGTTGTTTGGTACAAAATCGGTATCGATACCGATTCTGTACTTTTGAATAAACTTTGAAAAAAGAACAGAAAATGACGTGAACAGACAAAAGTGGAAAACTCTGTGCTTCACGTGCAACTTTTTCTAGCAATTGCCAGTTTATTGCAAAATCGTTCAAATTCAGGGAAATGCTGTATTTTCAGTACAGATTACTCACAGAAAACCATTTTTCAACTAGCTAGCAAAAAATTTTGAAATTCCAACCGTCTTATATTACTGTCAAATTATTTTCCTGCTAAATCAAAATGATGAAACTGAATCTTTTTGCAGCAAAGACGAGTGGAAACAACATTCTGCCAGGAATTCGAAGACTTGGTGCAGTGTTTTGGAACGATGTGTAATGTGAATATCACATTGAAGTCTGCATTGGAGAATCCGGAAAAGGTCGCGACAAGAACGAAGGTGAGTTTTTTTTTGGATCAAAAAGTTTTTTGCTGTTTTGGGATATAATTATTATTTATTCATACTTTATCTTTATTGATGAGAGATTCTTTGAAGGTTTTTTAATTAGTACGAAAACTCCAGCTAGATGAAATAATAAATCAATTATCTGAATATTTCAGCTCGAATGGGGAAACACAAAACGACTGGCCACACTACGAGATTTGACAGTAACATGGTGTCGAACATTCGTATGGTTTCATGATTACATGAGTTCATTCATCGAACTGGATGTGAGTTTTCTTCCTGTTTCATACTACTCATTTGTCAACGAGTGTTTCCCAACTTGCCAATAACTTTCCGTTAATATTAATTCTATCAAAACATTTCAGCGGCTGAACTACCTGGATCGAACGATTCTATTCAAACTTCGTTTCGCTCCTGTCTCATGGATGTTATATGCATTTCAATCATACCGACATAATGTGGAAGGAGTTACATTCACGAATGATGCATGGTATCCAAATGACAAGGAGAAACAGACGTTGATGGAGAAACCGTGAGTTTTGCAATGGTTAATGGAATTAATTTAACCTCTCTATTACTGTATCTATCAATTATGAGAAACCGGCTGTTTTTAATAAGTAAATATTCAATTGAAAGTCATAACTGACACTAGAAACAATATTTTGAGAAGTAAAAATACACCACAGACCGTGTAATCATTTTGAGATCCAGTTCAAAATCTTTCTGGACTTTTTGAAACAGAAAATTCAACTCATCTCATTTCCAGATGCTTCGACTACTACAACCGATGTTCTGGAACAATGATGTATGACTTGGTGAATAAGATGAAGCAGATTTGTATGACAGAAGAAGAATACTCGTGCATGCTGGCGATCATCTTGTTTCGATCAGGTGAGAACGATCAGGGTTAACAGTTGATTAGTACAATAGAATCGAGGAAAAAGTAAATAAAACAGAAGATTACCAAAATGAGGGTTCAATGCAACCGTAACCATTTCCATAATGCGGTTTAGGGTACAATGTAAACTGATTATTCCTGTTTCAATTTCGTTAGTTCAGCACTTTGGGAAGGACTTTATTGTTTATTTCATGACTCGGAACGAGACGCATTATCGTTAATGGAAAAATGAATCCCAACCGAACAGCGAATCTCATGTTTTTGAACCAAAAATTACTGTTTTCCGTGTAATGTATCAGACACCTCATTATTATCATTCCGATGGTTCTGCCCTTAAGTTACCTTTGCTTTTCATATACGAACAGATACAAGAATGAGTTATATGTAGAACCGTACCTAATTAACTCCACTATCTGAAACAGTACCCATTACTCACCAAATCTCATTTCAGACTACCGTCTCTCCCCGGACTCCAACCACGTCCTCGCCTCAACCGGAGACCAGTATACACAAGCACTTTCTGAATTGATAATGAGTCGAATGGAGGATAAAGATGATCTACAAGCATTGGATCGGCTGGCGACTCTCATGTGTATGGTCACTTCTTGTCAGGTACGTTTTTAATTTTATAAGTGGTTATGGACTAGAAGCTTATTGGTCGTGAACCAGGTAATGGTTCTACACTCGTTTTGACGATTTGAAATAAGTCATATATCATTTGAAAGCTGATAACAGCTGATTAAAAACCTGTTATTCGTTTTTGCTTTAGCGGCTCCTGGGTCGCGATATTTGACCTGAAAGTGGTTTTTAGTATTAATTTATCTCATTTTCAAAGTCTCAACACGTTTCTTTAGCAAAACCGCCTTACAAGTATAAAAGATTCCCTAGTCAGAAGTATATGTGTTTTCTGAAACTGTAACCTATCCATATTTCAGTCAATAGCCCGTACCGAAGACGACAACGTAACATTCCTTGCCATCTTCAACATGGCTGATCTAGTCGGTCTCCCTTATGAAGTTCACTCAGCACTTCGTCAAGAAGAACCTCCACATGGCTATGTTGAATGAAAAGTTCTCCCCAAAAAACCCTGTTTTTTTAGAATCTCTCTCTCATTTGTTAGTGATCTCTTTTGTTTCCAAAAACTTCTCTGTGATAAAATTTCCCCTGTTCTACCTCTATTTATCTCATCCCCTCCCTCTTCCGTGTGCATTCTCTTCCCCCATTGAACAGTGTATAGAAAGTGATAATTGTTGACGATGTGAATAACTGAAAACCAAAAAAAACAGAAATAATAATAATAATATTTTTCGAAAAATTTGAATTTATTAATGTTTCAATTTTGTCATATCCAACTGGTTTCTTACCCAGTCATTACTTCCTTTTATTTTCATTTCTCAGAACCCTGTACCTAATCAATTCCTTCCAGGCACTCATGTTAAACATCCCACTCCACGGAGTGACTCCACTCAAATGGAGGAATCCATCACCGGTGGACAACGATTCGTGTCTTGTTTGTGGGGATCCGAATGCAAAAAGACATTATGGGGCAATGTCTTGTAATGGATGCAAGGGATTCTTCAGGAGAAGGTTCGTCAAATTTGATTTGGAAAGTGATACGGTCAAACTGTTCACGTTTTTCTGAGTGAAAAAAGCTCTGTATTTTAAAATGGTTCTGGACTAGCAGTCGACTGGATTTGATTTCAAAAATGTATTTTTACTATTAGACTGTAACATTTTTTTAAGCCATAAGATTCGGTTTTATTGATAACATTAAAATTTACGCGGCCCCCCCTGTAGTTACTTCAGGGAACCTATAGCTTCTGACAGACCATCAAAAATTTGTAAGATATTAGAAATGTTTTAAAGTGCGCATTTTTATCAAATGAACCAGACAAGTTAGGCATTTCAGAGCAATTCAATCAATTAGTATATGTAATGAATTGAAATATAATTTTATCTATTCTAAATCAAGATTTATTATGATACGTTAGATAAAAAAGCAGGTTTTTGTGAATACAATTTTTTGTGAATATGATTATAATCATGATTAATGGTAATTGCCTAAGTCAACCACACTGAATCCCTCCAATTATCTTTCAGTAAATTTAATTTTTGAAACAGTAACATTTAGTTACGTTATTGTAAGTAACAAAAAAAAGTCATAAGCTTCAAGCCGTTTTTTAGTCTTTTTAAAGTCTTATTTAAAAATGCATTCTTCCATCATTTTTTATGAAACCCCATCACTCAAAACCTGTAGTCGAAACGGGCAATTTTTTAAAAAACAGAGGAATTAATATTCTGGCAAAAATAGTTTTACATTAATTCTCAAGAAGCATCTATCAGAAAAATCAAAAGCGCTACTGACATCTCCAATAATTTCCTGTTTGAATCCATTTCATGAAACCGACAAAAACTTCCAATTCTCTCATTCCAGTGTTTGGGAAAAACGAGAGTACAATTGTTCGTTCGGCGACGAGTGTATCATTGAGTTCAAGTACCGTAACCGATGCAGAGCATGTCGTCTGAAGAGATGTATTACTGTTGGAATGGATAGAGAGGCGGTTCGAAGTGAGAGAGCACGGAAACCGAAGACAGAGATCAAGATGGAGTTTGATATTGATGGAATCAAAAGAGAGATCAAAGAGGAACCATTGGATTCAGATACAGAGGATGAGTGTCCTCAGTTATTGGATATCAACCCCGATTTCTCTAGGAAGACTTCGACAGATGGAATCATTGGATACATGATTTCAGAGGTGAGTTATTTTCATAGTAATACGTACAGATTATTGCATCAGCTCAATCTGAAATAATATTTCAACATACTGAAACGGTAGTTGCATCAAAAATTGTTTCATGATTTTCTGATTTCCAGGAGAGCCGAGTCATCAACTGGGAAGAACCATACAACCGTCTACGTCACTACACAATGGACTGTGATGTCGAACCGGCTATCGAGGATCCATCGAAAGTTTGTGCGAGGACACGGGTAAGTATTTTGAGACTCTTGAAATATTGAATCATTGGGAAGAAGCGTTCATGACAAACAAACTGATTGAAACCGTAAATGTTTCAGATCCTGTGGGACAATATCAATCGACCACTGATCACAATGGAAGCATTGCGATTCAATTGGTGTCGGACATTCACACTGACTATCGATTGGTTCGAAACACTGCCAGAGTATCGGGTATGTCTTTATGGATTTGGGGGAGTGGTACAGAGGTGGAGAATACCAACTGGGAGCTTCCGATAGCTATAGTACCGCTCAAAAAGTTATCACCTTTTGCTATTTTCAGTGGAAATTAGTCTACGTTGATAGTGTTTTTCGGTGTCACCTGATTGTCCGAGAAACTCAATTTTGTATGGGTTGGACAGAGAAAAAATAGCAAATCATTTTTGTAGTTTACAATTTTTTTGTAGTAATACTAACTTGAAAATTACAGGTCATCAAAGTAATTTCTCCCTGAGATCAACTAGTGCGAAATTTTGGAGCTTTTCACTTTGACACATGCAACTTTAAAGACAGTGTCCCTACAAAAAAATGGTCAACTAGAAAAATTATGTCCTATTTTTGCTCTATCCAGCCCATACAAAATAAAATTTGTCGGACAATCAGATAACACCGAAATACACTGTCAAAGTTCGTAATTTTCCACTGAAAACAGCCAAAGTTGACAACCTTTTGAGCGATACTATATGAAAGGTTCTCACCGTTTCATGACATTGACAAATTTTATGATAAGGAGATGGATATATTGATTTCATCAATAATTCTTGTTCAACTCTCCAACCAAATTCCCCAATATCAGGCTCTCACCGGAGACGACAAAGTCCTCGCCGTAAAACTCTCCCTTATGCCAGTCGGATGGCTTTGGTACGCCTACAAAGCCTACGAGCAACGCTGTGACGGAATCGTTTTCGTAGATGGAAGTTGGTTTCCGAGGGATAAAACTATTCAGCAACAAGTCTGTGCAACGTATGTTTCCCTTGGACTAGACTATTATAATACACTGCGGGACATAAATATGGAGCCACTTTAATTTTTGATTTTTTTGGAAACATTTTGTTGTTTTCAAAAGTTCTTTAAATGTCAATAATGTACTTTCCGGGTCCAAAAAACGGTACACTTGTTGAAATTTTGAAAGATTTCGGGTTTTTGAAAGTTTTGAAAAAAGTGTGAAAAAAGGCCTATTTCTATGGGACATAAGTATGGAGCCACCCATGAAAAAAGGAAAAACTGCAAAAAAACGTTTCTAAAAACCTTGAAATCGTACTCTCCGTCCAAAATTGGGTTGTTTAGATATATTTCTCCAACTATTTCAGTGAAAAACTTTTGAGAAAAACTAGAATTTGGGGAAATTTTCGAGTCTTTTCATTTTTTGTATATATTTTGTGAACAAGTCATTTCTGGCAGGATATTTTTGTTAAAATCTAATTAAACACTCTTGACTGTTTGTTTGAACTGGTTTTTGTAGAGTCACTGACCATTTTGTAGAACTTACGTGACTTGAAATTCGAAGAATGAGCCATATTTCGAAATTGAGGCAACATTTTAGCTCATATTCTTCTAACTTCACATTTTCAACTAAACTTTTTTGCAGATCAAATCAAATTCGGGTTTTTTGTTTTAGTTATCAACATCCTGAATTAGTTTACTAGCCTCTAGACTGCCGAAAAACCCCTAAAACAGAATTTTTTGACCATTGTGCTGAATGAAATTCCTGAAACAATTTAAAACGTATCTAATGTGGAATTATGGTTGCAATCTAAAACGAATTTTGTTTTTGCGCGTATTGCTTCTCATTCTAGAAATTTTCCAAGCCGTTGCTACAGTTTCCACCAACTTATAGATTACATCACCATACAAATGAATGAAAATTGACGTTGGCGCTATTTTCAGCAGTCAAGGGGCTAATAAGTTAATCTAGGACGTTGATAACTGAAACGAAAAACCCGATTTTGTTTCAATCTGCAAAAAAATTTAGTTGAAAAGGTGAAGTTCGGAGAATATGAGCTAAAATGTAGAATCAGTTTCGAAATATGGCTCATTCTTCGAATTTCAAGTCACGTAAGTTCTACAAAATGGTCAATGTCTTTACAAAAACAGTTTTAAACTAACAATCAAAAGTGTTTAATTAGACTACAGCTAAAATAGTTTGATACAGTTGACTTGTTCCCAAAATACATACAAAAAATGAAAAGACTCGAAAATTTCCCCAAATTCTAGTTTTCCTCAAAAGTTTTTCACTGAAATAGTTGGAGAAATATCTCTAAACAACTCAATTTTGGACGGAGAGTACGATTTCAAGGTTTTTAGAAACGTTTTTTTGCAGTTTTTTCTTTTTTCCTGGGTGGCTCCATACTTATGTCCCATAGAAATAAGCCTTTTTTCACACTTTTTTCAAAACTTTCAAAAACCCGAAATCTTTCAAAATTTCAACAAGTGTACCGTTTTTTAGACCCGGAAAGTACATTATTGACATTTAAAGAATTTTTGAAAACAACAAAATGTTTCCAAAAAAATTAAAAATTAAAGTGGCTCCATATTTATGTCCCGCAGTGTATTGTGTAATTTTCAGATGCGTTCTCTACTATGGAAAAATCACTGAATCCTTCATGGCTGACGTCGTAAACCAGATGAAAATTCTGGAAATGGATGAGACTGAAATGGTTCTTCTCAAAGCGATCGCCCACTTGACACCCGACTATCGTTATTCTGATTATGCGGGAAATGTTGTGAAGAATGGAAGAGAAAAGTATAAGAAAGCGCTTTGTGAATATGTTCGAGGCAAATCGACTTGCTATATGTCAGCTGCTTACAGACTTTCAAAGTTGTTGCAGATTCTTCCAGTTGTTGATGTAAGTTCAGTGGAGCGTGATTGCTGACTAGTCGCTATCTTGATTTCAGATTCTCGGAAAATACGAAGACGAAAGTGCTCTTTTGGTATCTCTCGGAGAGATGGGGTCCGGTGGAGGACTTGCTTATGATATTCACGCAAGTGACTCACATTTCGAACAAAAAGGTCAGAGAACTCGACGCCAGAAGTATCATCAATCCATTCCATTGCATATTCAATGATCTCAATTTTAAAGAAGATAATCAAAATGTCCATTTTGCTCTCGTGATAATAATAATGACCCTGTGATTTGTAAAAATAAATGTTCACTATTTATTTACACAAAATCTATCGATAAAACAATTTCAAAACATGAAAAAGAAATTAATAAAGTCCCAACATGGTGGAACAACTTCACATCTACATGAATCTAAACAATTGAAATCATCGAGATTATCTACTTTTATATAAATTTGCTTCTCCGGGTCATTCATCGACAGCCACAAGTCTCCTCGGGGTGATTGGAAACTGAAAATACAAAAATTGAGTTATGAAAAAAGATGAGAACATGAACTCACTCGATTCGATTTTCGAACTTTTCTATAAACTCGTCGAGGTTCCCAGGCGCATGGAGGATTAGGGTGGTTCCGAGTTTCGCGTCGATTTTGAGCCATTTCTGAAATAAATTTCACTGTTTCGTTTAGTTATTTTAATTTGTGAAATAGCTGAATATTAGATTGTGGCTGCACTGGCTGTGGAATTTTACCAAGTAAAAAAATTGGAATCAGAATAAATTTTATTGATAAAAAAATGAAGCCACACCTCCAAAACCTCTATAAGAATTGTTGTTCTGCGAGCATCGTGTATTTCAAGTGTTCGTGCATTATATACCTGAAAATCCATTTTATTTCATCGCTTTCTTGTTTCAACTGCCGTTTTCTCAACTTACAATTGGAAAAGTTAAAAATCTGTCAATCGGAAATTGTCGATAGTTCTGTGCTCCCGTCTCAATATACTCCAAATATCGCTCATCACAATTTCTCAAAAACCAAAACATTGCTTTTCTCGACACTAAATAATCCAATGTCTTGATTCGAAGTTTCGGAAATCCATGAAGTTTTGTGATTTTCTCGATTAAAATATCAATGAATTCCATAGTGAAATGAGTGAGAAACATGTCGATAACTCCAATTTCCAAAATATATACAAGAAGTGGAAGAATTTTCCGAATGAATTCCGACGTTTCCCGGAATTTGAAAATACATTCCTGGTTAGTTGCAGTGGTTTGAAACGAGAGTTCAGTACAAAAATTATTGATTTTCTGTGAGTTTCCAGTGAGTTGAATGTAATTAAAATTAACTAGTTGAGAGTCGACGAGAGTTCTCTCATAACGGGCGGTTTTTCTGAATCGGAGTCTTGTTTTAAAATCCATTTTATTAATTACTCGAGCCTTAAGCTTCTCCGATAAATCATTCCAATTAAATTCCTTCGGCTTCTTCGGAAATTTCAATGCAATCTTTATCAGCTCCTCTTTCAATTCTTCATCTTTATACACATTTACATCTAATTTCCCAATTTTTCCAGTCTTCATCACAAATTTTACAAATGGAATCATGGTATGATGATTGGAATCTTGATCGTCGCATTGTACATGAATAGATTTTCCTTTTTCTGGAATTATAGTTATCGATCCGATCGGGAATCCGTCTTTTTCGTGAATTTCGACTAGTTTCAGGTGAGTTTGGTGAATATTGACTAGGCGACGATCGCTTCGTGAGGTGCTGCGGAGCTTGAGTCTGAAAATTGAATTTTGAGTTGGAATATGTGGATTTTATCGGAAAAATGGAAATCTCAATGATTAAAAGAAGAAAATCTGCTGAAAACTTGATTTAAAACTTGAAAATGGAAACTTTGAATTGATTATTTAAACTTTATTTTCGAAAAATGCAGTTTTTTTTTTCAATTATAAAATTACCTGGTCTCAAAATCCATCTTTCCGATGCATTTGTGCTTTACTTTGTCCGGCAAATCATTCCAATTCGGTTCGAATGGCATCTGTTTACTGAAAATTTCAGATTTTTACATTTTATTCATAAAATTCAGTGACGAAAACAATTGAAAGTCAATTGAAAAAATATACCGTAAAAATATGTTTCTATTTGTTCGTTACGAGACCACCCACAAATTTTGTGCATGCGCCTTGAATATTACGGTAGTTTTAGATCCGAGAGCGAGCGGGCGATTTTCCCCTTCGCTGTTCCGATTCTCGTCATTTCTTTCACATTTTTCTCAATTTTTCCCAATTTTCTACAAGAAAAGTTTCTAATTTTCTGTTCAGAATGCGCTCAGTTCATGAAAGATTAGCGGCAACGATTGCGAAGAGAAAGAATGACCGACAAAATTTTGAATTTTGGAGCGCATTGCCTGAAGAATTGAGGAAAAAGTGTATTGGGACAATGGAATTACAGGCTAGGTAGACTATTAATCCTGCTAAAGATGCTAAATCATTTGAAAATAATTCAGATGCCGCCTCCGCGCCACCTCGAAAACCAACAAAAAGCTGGTCGAATCGTTAGAATTAGATGTTGAAACCCTAGTTCTGGATGGAGAGAAATCCGTAATAAAGCTCAAATATAGAGATGGAGACGGCGTCCTTCGCTGTATTTTTTGTGTAAGCAATTCTTCTGGCTTCGAATCAGGCATTTATTTGATTGGATGGTTAATGAAAAGTGCGACAATCAAACACATGCAGATAATGCGATTTCGTTCGACATCAATTACCGAGGTCGAAAAACAAATAATCAATAAAATGGTTCCTCATAAATCATCTCGAATCTCTGCATTACACATCAGTGACTTCAATGATATCATTTTTTTCTTTCTGGAGAAGATGTGGACGAAAATGGATCGCATGAAAATTTGGGTGCGTGGTGGTTCTGACTATTCGTTCGATCAACTCATGAAAATTCCATCGGTACGTTTGCAGTTTGAATGAAAAGCTGAAAATCGTAACAATTTTTATAATGATCGTTTTCCTAGAAAGTCATATTTTCTTTGAATTCCGCCTGAATAGCTGTCTTTTTACAACATTTTCATTGTAAAAATCATGTTTTTCCCATAAAAATCCAACCATTTTCAGTTCGACTACGTGAAACTCTTCGAAACATCGAATTTTCTTTCAAATTACAAAAATCCATGCGCCGTGAATGCATATTTTCCAATCATCCAAACTTGGGTCGAGAATAACGCGCCAGTCGGCAAGAAATTGATGGCTTTAGATGTTAGAAGAAATGGGTTTAGTTCGTTCGTCAAACGATTTAAATCTCTACTTATGTAAGTTGAAATTGAGATTTTGATATTTTTAATACCTCTCAAGGCTCGGGTGCATGGCGCCAAAGTTCAAAATTGTTCGAATTTTTTGAAATTTGTTGACAATTTTTCGCGAAAAAGTCAAACTTTCGACTATCATTCAGAATTAGAACGAATTCTGAAAAATCATCAGAAATGTTCAGATTTTCCAATAAAAATTGGTTCATTTTTTGAACCCGGGGCCCGAGCCGAGCCTTGACAAATCTGATTTTTTTGTTTCCAGCTCACAAGGACACTCTGAAGTGGTCAAAGCCCCTGTCGCTCGCATCGGAACCAATAATCCATCGAAGCATATTCTGGGCAGCCTCATTGAAGGAAATGACAAGTACAAGCTCATTTGTGTTATAATTCCAGCATGTCTGTCACCAGATCTCTATCACAAATACATCAACTCACTCCACTAATCTCTTTGATACGTTCTTATTTCATGTGTGTTTTTATTATGTCAAATAAATTCCGTCGCTGCTAGGAATGTACATTAATTCATATAGTTCAGGAAACGAGGAAATACAGAAGAAGCTAGCGTGTCATCATATAATCGGAATTATCACAAAAAGGCACAAAAGGCAATTAGAAACAATATTTAGTACGATTTTAAAAAATTTTGGTGACCAGGGAAAACCCAAATTTGACAGAAAATAGTGTAAAAAGTGCTAAAAAAGAATAAAAAAGAAAACAATCACAAATTAGAAAGATATTTTTCGAGTTGCTTCTTCTGATGGAAATACAAAGCGAGACGATCCCTTCCATAGGCTCCGTAATCGAATGCAATCGATGATTCCTCTGCATTAATAAGTGACCAACAGACCCAGAAAATATTGGAAACGGGCATGAAAAGAATAGATTCTTCGATGATTTTTTGAAGATCTTTCTCCCGGTCGCCGGTGACCAAGTCAGATGGGAAATGGGGGTTGTCACCGCAGGCGCGCATCTGAAATTGGAGATTTTGATTTCGGAAACATCTGAAAATTGCTGGCAGTAGCTCAGTAAAGTTCATACAACTGCGCTCCACCGAAATGCCCTTGAGAAATGTCTCCTTTTGTCTGAATCTCTCAATTTCACATACTATTTTCTGGCGTTACGGTAGAGCGCGGTTGTATGACGCGTGTCGTGTTAATAACTTACCTTATAAACCTCATCTAAATACGCCTCACAAAACACTTTTCGCTCGTCTTCCACCTCGAAAAAGTGCTGATGAATCTTGTAATACGGGGGTTCACTCTCGTTGTAATCGTATCCGTATTCACAGAAATGGTTGCCCAAGTCGAAGCCTCTGCAAATTTTGGAATTTGGGTTTTGGATTTTATAGTTTTTTTCGACTTTATTTTATGGTTTTTTAGCTGAAATGTTCGTTTTTCGGAATATAATTTAAATTTCCAAATGAGCTATTTTGAAAATGTGAATTTTGAAAGAAAAAAGAGACAATTGTCACCAGAAAAGCCGAGTTTCCGTGGGAATTTTCACAACTTTCATTTTTCATCAAAAATTGGTAATTTTTTATTAAAAATCAGTCATTTTTCATCAAAAATTAGTAATTTTTTTTATTGAAAATCGGTGTTTTTTCATTAAAAATAGGTATTTTTCATCAGAAATCGGTGTTTTTTCTACAAAAATTGGTGATTTTTTAAATTAAAAATCCGTTATTTTTCAACAAAAATTGGTGATTTTTGTTTAAAAATCGGTGTTTTTCATTAAAAATCCGTTACTTTTCATCAAAAATCGGTGATTTTCCATGAGAAAAATGTAAACTTTTAAAATTTTGACTGATATTATGAAAAAATTTTGAATTCGGTCCTGCAAAAGTCTTCTTTTTTCATTTTGTACACCGAAATTCATCATTTCGGCTCAAACGGAAGATAAAAAAGATTTTCAGCAAAAAAATATTTCAATTTTCAAAAATTGGAATTTCACCATGGAAAATTGAACTAATTTCACGTTTTCCAGCAGTTCTTATCCAGAGTTCAATCATTTTCCAACCTATAATTATAACTGCAATATTCGAAATCAATCAATGAAAGTGGGTCATCATTGGTTGGTTTTCCATCAGCAGTGAGTACTGTTCCATCATCGGCCAACTGATATCCGTCGATCAAAAGGAAATTTCCTTCCTAAAACAAAACTCAAAGTTATAATAAATAGAATTTTCTGAAAATCACCTGCAAATCATTATGCGAAAAGACGACAGGACTATGACTGTGTTGGAGGAAAAACTCGACGAAATTCAGCTCTCGTTCCAGTTGTGCCACTGTGATTGTCGATGGATACTGTAACTTTTGGGAGATTTTATTTTATTTTTAGGATAAATGAGGATGACATGATCTCCCACACTGCCAAAAAGAACTGCAAAAAAACGTGAAGCCGATTTTTTCACGTTTTAATTCAATTCTTTCATTTTTTGCACTGAAAATGCAGTGTTTTCAGGTTTTCAGACATCGGAATGGATGAAAACAGGGTCCCGTCCAACAGAATTGGGTAAAATTAAATTCTCTATCTAATGAGCAAAAAACGTGAATTTTGGTCCGAAATTGACTTTTTGATACAGAAAAACGGATTTTCAGAAAAATGAGATTTTCAGCAATTTCAGCCAATATTTTTTTCCAAAAATTAAAACAGTTTCAGAACACCTTCAAGTACATTTTCAGAAATTTTTGTTCGAAAATGTTTTTTGCCTAAGAAAATGTTTTTTGCCTAAATTATTCTATAACTTTTCCGAAAATCGATTTTTCTGTATCAAAACAGTCAATTTCTTACCAAAATTTACGTTTTTAGCTCATTCGATATAGAATTCAATTTTACACAATTCTGATGTATGGGACACTTTTTTCATCCATTGCGACGTCTGAAAACCTGAAAAATACTGCATATTCAGTGTAAAAAATAAAATAATTGAATTAAAACGTGAGAAAATTGGCTTCACGTTTCTTGCAGTTCTTTTTCGCTGCGTCAAAAAGATAAATTAGGATGGAAATTACATCAGATTCTGGCACATCAGCACGTGTCAGATACATCTCGATAGGTCGTTCACCGGCAGGAGTTTTCCTGGAAAAGTGGTTATTTTCGAACGTTTTTTAAAGCCGAAATAGGTGAGAATCAATGCAAAATCAGTGCTTCGTGACTTACTTGAATCTCTCTAACCACTGTCTGGCAGTCTGCAAAGTCTGTGGCTCTTTTGGAATCGGTGCGTCGAGGGTGTGGACTCGGGCGACAATTGGGGCGATCAATTTTGATAATCTGAACAGAATTTATTGAAAATTTTTTCAATTTCATTTGAAAAACACTATTCTCACCCCGGCTTACTAATCTCCAAACATTGCAACGCCCGACTCGGAATGAATTGTTCGAACCGGCCGCCCGGGAACACTCCCAACATTTTTGGGCCCAAATTTCTCTCTGGAATATTTTTCCGAAAATTAAATGTTTTCTATTTTATTTTCAAAGTTTTACCAGATAACAAAGTAAAAACTACAGATTCCGACAACAATTGATCGATATCTGATTGACAATGAACACGAAGCAACGCTTTCTCAGGTTCCATTTGAATTGGTGTCAGTTGGGCGGGTAATTCGACGAGGAATAAGAGATTCGACATTCCGCCGCTGAAAATTTAAATTTCGGTTTTTTTCCACAACAATTTCCTTACGTAATCGCTCGAATTCTGAAGTCTTCAATCTTCACTTTTCGCCACGCGCCGCCTAAATACTTTGCACACAAAAATCGTGCTCTGAACAGAATTTCGCCGCTAATCGGTGCGGATGAGTCGAATTTCGAGAAAACTTTCTTCAAATCGACACAATCCGTCGTTCGATCCTTCCACAATAACGTCGGATCATCATGGGAGAAGGCGATCTCGCATTCTTCGGATGGAGCTCGACGAGAGTTGCCAGGGGTTTCCGATGGTACTTCTAGTGAGACCATCTGAAAATTTTTATAGTTATTTGAAGAATTCACACAGAAAAATATAAGAATTAGGTTCAAAATTGCAGAAAATAGTTTGAAAAAGCACAAAAATCAGTTTAAAATTCAAAACTTTTTCAAAGATTACTGTAGTTCAGTGGAGCGTAGTTGCACTTATTGGAATTTTCATCGAATTTTCACGATTTTTCTTGTAAAAAAGGTAGAAAAGTTAATTTTTCGATTTTTGGGGCAAAAAAAAAAACAAATTTTGTATCTGAAAATCGCTCCGAAAACTTAAAAAATCTCGAAATACTCTTTCAAAAAAATTTTTTTCGAAAATTTTGAAAGTGGGCGGAGGCTAAATTTGATCCCAAGCAGTGTGCTCCACCGGTGAAGAAACCGGCGAAAACCCGGTTTTTTTTCACCGGTGAAAACCGTTATAATCACCGGTGAAGTTTTTCTCGGTTTTATAAAAATAAAAACCGGAGTCAAGTTTGGCGAAAACCGGTGTTCACCGAAATTCCCCGGTTTTCATTTTTCACCGGTGCCCGGTTTTCCCCGGGGAATCCCCGGTTTTCACCGGTTTTTTTTGATGATGCAAACACTTCAACGTGAACGAACATGACAGCAACCGGCCATTTTGCAATCGGACATTTTGAAACAGGACATTTCGAAACCGGACACTTTGAAACCGGACGTTTTGCAACCGGACACTTAAAAACCGGACGTTTCGCAACCGGACATTTCGAAACCGGACGTTTCGCAACCCGCATTTTTTTGTTTCGAAGTGTCATTCGGTTGCGAAACGTCCAGTTGCGAAACGTCCAGTTGCGAAACGTCCAGTTGCGAAATGTCCGGTTGCGAAATGTCCGGTTTCGAAATGTCCGGTTTCGAAATGTCCGGTTTCGAAATGTCCGGTTTCGAAATGTCCGGTTATGTGTTACCAATTTCAAAAAAACTCCGGCGAAAACCGGTGAAAACCGGGGAAACACCGGTTTTTTCACCGGTGTTTCCCCGGGGAAAGCCCGGTGATCACCGGTTTTCTCCGGGTTTTCCCCGGTGAAAACCGGTGAATATTTTCACCGGTTTTTTCATGAAAAACCGGTTTTCACTAGTTTTAAAATCCCGGTGGAGCACACTGATCCCAAGTTTTCTAGAAAAACAATAAAATTTCCAGTCAGAATTCAGTTCTACTTTATGACATAGTGTCACATATGATTCATGTCAAAAAATATGAGAAAAATGAAAATTTTGACGCAAAAATTGGTTGTCGAACAAGAAAAACCAGTCGGATTAATAATAAAAGTTGGAAAGAATTTATAAATCTCTCCTCTCGACAACAAATTTGTGATTCCAAAAAAGGGGAAACAAATTCGTTTCGCTGGAAAAATTAGGAGGGGATGACGACGAAATTAGAAATGCAGGTGTGTATTGGGGGAGAGAAAAGAGACATAACACGGAGCAGATGAAGGCGAGAAAGTTATTAAAATTCGGAAGGAGAACACGAGATTTAGGGAGAAAAATGTTCTGAATTCAGAATACAATACACACGAACTAAAAATTATGATTGATGCCGCAAATTCCAAGACTTTTTGAAACCGAAAAGTTTTCAAATTCAAGTCGAAAAAGTACATTTCGATCAAAAATTCTTCCCAAAAAAGCGGAAAGGAATCATAAAAAATGTGTGGAAAAGTGTTGGACGGAAAGAACGGAACGAGAGAGGCGGAGACGTAGAGATCAGAGAGAGAGGCGAGAGAGTGAGGGAGAGTGAGAGACGACAGAGACAGAGAGGGCAAACTGATCTGATGATTTGGAGAGGAAAAGAGGGAGAAATGACACGGGATTTCGAATGAAATTGAAAAGAGGGAAATGAATTGGAATGAAGAGGAGAAGGGAGGTGAGGGAGTAGATATCATTGGGAGGACGAATGTTTCGTTTGATGGAAAGGTGAGAGAGGAACAGTGTAAGGATGTAGATGTTTCTGGAAACAGAAATACACTGTTTCATGTCAGTTTTAATATTTTGGAATTTCAATAATTGAAATTCCACTATTTGCCAGGATGTTCTAAAACAAAAACCAGAAAGCGAAAAAGATGCTAATTTGGAGATACCCATTTTCTAAAAGTTTGCAGAACTATGTACTAGCACGGTACGCTTCTTACAACCGCGCTCTACCGAAACCGAGGAAAATTGTGTGCGAAATTGAGAGACTCAGAGTAAAAGAGACATTTTTCAAGGGCATTTTGGTGGAGCGCAGTTGTAAGAACTGTGGCAAGCTAATGTCAGGTATTCTCCAACTCTTCGAGAAATTCGGTTCATGATAATCTTCAAATGCAGAAAAATTTGATTTAAGTTTAGAAAAAAACTGGAAACCGTCTGATGGTTTAGTCATCAAGCTAGAATGTTTAGTACCTCGAGAGCTTGATATTGCGGCTAACAAAATCATTTCTCTCGACCGGAGCTTTTTAGCGTTCTTTGGTACAAAAATCGTATTCCTTATAGAAACAAATACCTGAGGACCATACAAAAATTGGATCAATCCAGCTATCTACAGTTTCGTGATAATGTCTTGAAGCATGAAGATGTCTATATTATCAGTTTGAACATCGTGGAATTTGTTTACATGGGCCTCGCTTCAATTCAAACCAGCTGGTGTTCAGAAGAAGCTCACACAAGCGTAATGGGATATCTGATTCTCAAATTCGCAAATCAGCAACAAGAAACAGTAATTTCCATCTCATTTACTGTTTCGTATTATCGTTAATAAAGTTTCAGTGTGCCATTAAATTGATAATTTGGCTTGCCTGTTTCTCCGAACGATAAGTCAGAGAACCAAGAATTGTGTGAATGGTTCAACTATTGGCAGTAAATTTTATCGAACTAACCCTTCAATTCGAAAATGAATCCTTTTTGATACAAATCTACCGTAGTAAGTTATAGCCCTGCGAGACCAAAATAATTCTAATGCTGGGCCGTCAAAATACTTCCAACAGGAAAATGTTGTAAAGTGGGCTTGCACAAAAAAGTTTTCCATTACATAAATGAAGACATATTTGAGTCACACGCTCAAAGCTAGACTACATTCTTTATAGAAACTGTATCAGGTATGATAAAGAAATTACAATTGATACTTATTATCAACATTCTAAAAATGCATTTCATGAAACAGTACAATTTTCTACTCTAGTATCCCTTACTACAATATAAAGTACAAATCCCAAAATAACCTCTCATTGAGAAGGTTTTTTGGTGTGCTATATCTCTCTCTAATCGTAGAACAAAAAGGTATCGAACTTATCTTTTGAAAGAAGAGAAAAAGAGAATAATAGAGATTGTGTGTGTGTTCGACAAGCAAGACAGAGAGCATTTTCAAGTGATATTCAAATAGAAACCCACAAAAAGTATAAAATGACGGGAGATGGTAGTAGTAGAAGGAGGAAAGGAAGAGTGGTGTCTTGTGAATGGGAGAGGTATCGAGATTTTACAGTTTCAATATATTTTTATTTGGGTGATTTCTACATTTAGTAGATGATTTAATGTTATAAAATATCATATAACTCAAAGAAGAAACACAGTTTCAGGACTTTAAAAAATTTCAAACAAAAAAATGGGCTTGATTAATCTCTTAGTGGAGTAAACTGGAAACGCGAAATGAGTCAATAAAGAAATCCCTCTCACTAGTCAGACTGGATCATATGTTTCCATTGATCAGTTTACGAAAACAGGAGAGATCCAAAACAAACAAAAACATGTGAAACATCACAAACGCAGACAACAGTTTCATGGAGAAAAAACAAAATTAAAAAGAGTATGGAAACAGTTGAATGTTTTGAATAGTTTTGGAGCAATCCTAAAGTTTTGCCACCGCTGGGGTCAAATCCTGGTTGTCAGATTCGTTAAAAAAACCAAAAACAGTATACAAAAAAGATTTGCTAGGCCCGGTGTCGAACCCCGGACCCTCGGAACCATAATATTACCTTTTTTCAAAAATAATATCTATTCGTGACTCACCGATTTCGAAATATCCGGAAGCCATTGCAAATAACTAGAATGAGGAGCCACGTTTGCCTATTTAGGTATGTCTCGAAATAGACAATTTTGATGAGTTGTCTTCATTTAGTTTTGTTTCAGTTTTTAATGAAATTCGGTACAACAGAGTTCTAAACACTGTACCGACATTTGTTATTCAGCAAATCAAAAAGAAAATATTTAGCAGCATTATGCGAATGTTTCTTTCTATGAAACAGGCGATATGAAAGGTATCCAGCTGATGGAAAATCTCATAACCAAATTTGTTCGTACGTTAATAGAGTATTTTAAACAGTAACGATGCTATTGGTTAAAAAGAATATGGCAACTGTTTCAACATTTCAAAATACGGAACTGAAAATTCGAGTTTGCTGATTCGGAGATGTTGCGGAAAGGTAATGAAAAATTGGAACAAGTTTACAAGTAACAGGTAAAAATAGAGGAGTGATCGATACAATTTGGGTTACGAGCTATTTTCCGAACATTTCAACAAGTGTTTCCTTTTTCGATTTACATAAGGATAATGGGAAACGGGAAAACACAGAAGTTATAGTTTTAAACCAGCTGTAAATCAAGAAAATCGTTGGTGATTCCCGCTGAAAATGAACTGGGGATACTTTTCCCCCAAACAGGAGTTGAATGTTCCGTAGCAAAAATTCGCAGTTTCAATAAGCATTCATACTGAAAGTACTTATTTCAATGATTTGATAATAACGTAAAAATGAATACCTTGATAAAAATACGGAGTCTGAATGGGTTAAAATATAAATTTTTGATTTATGGAATTTAGTTGAAACACGCAAGCAAGTGTCCTAATTGAAAATATGAATCCAGAACCAATCTAAGTATTAATGGAAATATACTTTCTATAATGCAAATGTGAATTTATTGAAACAGATCATTCGTTACAGAACTAATTGATAGCTTCAAAATGTTTCTACAGTTGAAAATCAAAATGAGGATAACAATTAAAACTGTTTCAATAACACAATATATCAGAATGAAATCGAAAATAGATTGTGCTGAACGCTTATGCTGATCTGATAAATCGTACAAAATTTTCTTTTAAGGAAACCATCACCAATTAGAAAACCTGGAATAGAAAAACACATAGTTTTCTAAAATTAGCTACCTAAACGAAACAAAATGTTTTGTTTCAGGTGCTTAGTAAAAATTGAGAAAAAATTATAACGAAGTTGGATCCGGTAAATTAAACTGACACATTTCTTCTCGCCAACTTTTTCTTTTTTTCATTAAATGACGAGAAAATGTGACGATGGGATAGGGAGGGGGATTTCCAGAAGATTTATGAGAGCGTAAGCTGTCTCAAGTCAATGCACTTTTCAAGCAGAAATGAGAAAGAGAGAGAGAGAAAGTTGGCAAGGGCAAAAGTGATAAGGTTGATTGACCAGAGTGATCAGAAATAAGAGAGAGAAAGAGAAAGAGAAGAAGAATGTGGGAAAATAAATATATTATGTATGCATGTTTTGTTTCATTCTTTCTTTTTTAGGGGATTGATAAGGAGTTGGTGTTTGACTGACTATATTGGTAGTGCATGATCTCTCAATGCTATTTTCAGCATTATCAAAAATTCCGAAATATCTGAAACTTAGTCTAAATTATGATGTGTGGAGCGGTGCAGTGAAGTTGAATTAGTGTTTACCGTGCAAACTTTATTATAACGGCACCTGTAATAGAACGGCACCTATATTATAACAGCATGTTGTTTTAACATAGTTTTGACGGTAACTATTAGCACGGCACGCTTCATACAACCGCGCTCTACCGAAACCGAAGAAAATTGTGTGCGAAATTGAGAGACGCAGAGAAAAAGAGACACCGAAATATCTGAAACTTAGTCTGAATTATGATGTGTAGAGCGGTGCCAAAATAATTGCTAAAGGCTTATCATCAGTTAGAAACAGTAATTTTTTTTGCAAAATTTAACTGTTATGAATCGTCTTGAAGATAAGTAAATGGGTAAACGTTTCACTATTATGATCCCCAAGACAAAGTTAACCAGGATTCCGTGAGGAAGGCATTCTTACTCTAACACTTTTTCCTTAAACAACTGTTTCTCATAGTGGTTATAAGTGTTCTTCATTCAAACAGTTTTGATACGATATGGGCACAATTGAAAAGACGAAACGAAAACTAAACAAGAATTAGTGACAAAAGCATGCGTAGCTATGGATAATCCAGATAACACACGGAGTTCCCGGAAATCCGAAGAGAGATAAACTAGTGATTCACACTCTTTGTTCTGATATCACCCATTTCTCATTGTAATGAATCTATACGGCAAATTCAAATTACTTCAATGAAACAGAAACTTTTGAATTTTTTGGGGATCAATGCATTAATCGGTTGGTAGGTTGCTAATTGAAAATCAATAAACCTTTTTGAAACAGAAATTAAAGTAACTGTTGTAAATCTAAATAACTGGATCAGCGAAGTTGGATTAGGAGTGCTTACCGTAGAAACTGTCTCATACCACCTGTAATAAAACGGCACCTGTATTATAACGGCACCCATTTATACTCAGAATTCATGAATATGATTATCCCAGTGTATTTTCTTGATTCTGATTAGAAGCAGCGTGATTAGTTTATCAGCACGTACAACGTCCAAAAAAGTTTTTTGTTTAATTTTAATGAGTTTCTGAAACCACAAAATTTCTCTGGGATACAGTTGAAAAATATAACAGCATGTCGTTATAATACAGTCTCTACGGTAGATTTGAAAATGATTTTTTTTAAGACAAGGGTATCGCAAATTTTTCAAATAAATGATAGTGCGGAATAAGTTCTACAAATTTTTAGGGTCGATTGAAAATTTGAAAAGTTATATTCAACTTTTGAAACCGCAGTCCACTTCTTGCAGCTCCCAGACTAACAGTATGACGGCGGCAGAATGGAAATCCTAGTTATCACAAGAAACATTTAGAAGTCAGTACATAATATATACTCACTATAATAAAAGCCTACGTGAAACCAATATGTTATGAAAATATCTAAAAACAGTAACTTTTCTTGGGGAAACCCAAAAGACCGGAAACAACAACATCAACAACAGAAAGTGAAAAAAGTGTGAAAAAGCGAATAAAAAGAGAGAGAGAGAGAGAGAGAGAGAGAGAAATAGAAAAGAGAAATGGACGTGACACCTGACAAATGGTTTTATCAGCACACGAGACACTTTCTCTCCCCCCTTCTCTCATTCTATTCCTCTCGTTTTAACTTTCAATAAAATTTGTGTATTTTTCTAATTCTCCCAGAATTCAATTATATTTTTTGAAATGTCCCATTAAATGTAAAATATAAGTGTTAGGGGTGGAGGAAAAGAAGAATCAAGTGTTTGTAGTCGAAGAGTGATTTGAAAACAAGTATTTGACCTACCCGTTGGAAAACGCGTGAAGAATTGAAATTTCGTGTGAGAGTACTGAATAAAGGACGGAGAGACGAACGAAACATGTGATGGAATCGAATAGAAATGGAATAGTGGGGAAGGAAAAGTGATTGGGAATTGGGAATTGGGAGAAAAAAGGACGAATGATAAGATATGATTGGATGGGTTTTTTAAAGATGAGTACATCTGATCTAGACATTAGAGAATGATCTATGATAGCAGGTGATTAGGAATTGGTCAACGGATAAGTGGATTTGTGATAATGGGAAAAGAATTAGGCAGAGTTGATAATCCATAGGAAAGATGATTGAAACAAGTTATAAGAAATATCCAATCTGAAAAAGAGAACAAGAAACAGAAAATAACAGTTTATTTGGGAAAAGCTTGAATTTCGTTTCGCTTCAATTGGTTCCAGATAGACAACTTTTATTGATAGCCCATTCGCTCAAATTTATGTTTTAAGTTATCCATAAATATGAAGTAAATTGCGTGTCATTTACTAGTTAGTTAATAGCATCTGAATCAAAATGAAAGAAATTATACACGATTGTATTAGCAGAGCAATTTCGTTACAACTTCGCCCCGCCTCAAATGAAAGAGTATTGGCGAGAGACGTAGAGTTTTTTCTGGCGCGAAACAGATTTTCACCATTTTGATTTTTGTATATTGGTAGTTCGCCAATTGTTTTTTGGTTATGATATTTTATACTTTTCATGGTTTTTTTTATAACCGCTGCTTCCACGACACGAGTTTCTCAAAACTTCCAGGGAAGACAAACAGTACGGATCTATGATGGCAGGTGATTAGGAATTGGTTAATGGTTAAGTGGATTTGTGATAATGGGAAAATAATTAATTGGAGTTGATAAATCGCTGTTTTACCGAACGAAGCAAGTTATTCAAACCTGAAAAAGAGAACAAGAAACAGAGAATAACTGTTTTCTGAGGAAATGCTAGAAATTTTTTTCACTTCAATTAGTTCCAGAAAGAAAACTTGTCTTGATAGACCATTCGTTTCAGCTTATGTTTCAAGTTATCCATAAATATAAAATGCGTCTTATTGGTATAATTAGAAAATGGATTTTATGAAAAAAACTACAGATGACCGTATTTTGTAATTTTCAAAAAAATAAAAAGAAGATTTAGATTCCAAGTCAATTAACGTTACTAAATCGTCGAAATTGTTTTCGTTTACGAATTTACGAGTTAGATGGCAGGAGTGTCTTCTCAAAATCAGGATACCATGACTGATAGACTAGACATTCGATAATGATCTACGATAGCAGGTGAATTGGTTAATGGATAAGTGGATTTGTGATAATGGGAAAATAATTAGGTAGAGTTGATAAACCTAAGGAGAGCTGATCGAAACAAATTATAAGAAATATCCAACCTGAAAAGGAGAACAAGAAACAGAAAATAACTGTTTACTTGGGAAATAATTGAATTTTGTTTCGCTTTAATTGGTTCCAGAAATCAACATTTTCTTGATAGCCGATTTGTTTAAGCTTCTGTTTCAAGTTATCCATAATTATGCAGTACACTAGGTGTACTTCAGTTCGTTAATGTTGTGAGTACGATTCGTCTTTGTATCATCAGAAAAAATAAGATTTTGACTCCAAGTCAATATAAGCTTCTAAATTGTAAGATTTCTATTGTTTACGAATTTAGTTACTATCATTGATGTATTCTTCTGATACATAATTGGTACATATATTGGTAGTCTAACAATTGTTTTTTGCTAGGATAATCTTATTCTTTCTATAGTGTTTTAAAAATCGCTGCTTCCACGACATGAGTTTCTCAAAAAAAAAAACAGGGAAGACAAAAGGTGTAACTTCCCATTCAAAAAGAATATTTTCGTTTGGCCAAACATAATAACTTATAATACATGCAGACTTGTAACAGGAAGATGGGAAACAGAAAATCCCAGAATCAGTATGTTTACAAAAGAATACAGATATCAAAAAAGAAAACTACAAACACAAAAATAATGTTCCAAGTTTTCTATAAATGTGATGTTGTCTTGTCTTTTTTCACTCAATTGAAACTATCGTAAAGACTGTATTTGAGGTGCCCCTCTAATTGAGGTGCCCCTCTAATACAGTTGCCCTCCTGCGATTTACAATTTTATCTGATATCATCATTAACTGACTCCGAACTGTTATCTCTCATTACTATTTCAGCATTTTTGGGGCCAAAACGTAGTTTGGTATAAAAATTCAGGATTTTCTTCGTTTCTTACGTAAACATTTGAACAATAGATTTTCATGCACCTCAAATACAGTTTTTACGGTATATAGATGTCACAAACATTGCTTGAACTTCATACTGATAGAACTACTTTGTAGTTTTCAATCGATGTGGAATGAAAGTTTTTATTTCCATTAAAAAGTTTCGAAATGGCAAACTGAGTAGGAGCAAAAGACCGTTTTCATTTTAGAAAGAACTTTTAAAATCACTAATAATCGCAGTTTCGAGTCTCTCACAAAATGTGTTTTAACTCATCTGTTTTGATCGAATGCTCTTTTAAAAGATATTTAGTAAGTACTTCCATACGGGGCAATTGGATTTAAAAACCTTGATTGCGTTGCGTTTTCATAAATTATCCTAGTATCCAACTTCTTGCACAGTGGGGACCAATGATTTTGCATCTTGCACTGCCACATATCTCCTATCTGAAACAGAACTTTCATGATCCCCCACAGTCTTCCTCCCTGTCTTCATCAGAATATTCTCATTCATCATCCCAAAACATTAAGAAAAAACAAAACAAAAAAAACGACCGTAAAGTAGGCGGAAACCAGTTGGTCAATCATCGCCACTTTTTGTTCATATCCTCATTTCCTCTATCCATTTCTCCTCCCAGAATGCGATTCATCCTTCTCACCATTTTTATTGCTATAACAACACTTTTCCAGTATTCTGATCAAGGTGAGACATTGTTTTCTGTTTCTCACAGCTTTGAAAAATTTAGGTAGATATCGGTCAGAGTTCATTGTTCATTTGACTCGTGAGACTAGTGAGACAAACCTATAGAAAATTTAAAAACCTAGAGTGAAAAATTTTTTGAGCAAACTGATTGGAAATTCAAAAAATTCTGCTACAAAGTCACTAGATAATCCATGCACCATCATGATGTGTGTTATTCGACACAATCTTTTAACCAATACTCCCCATTATTTCGTTTTCCTATCCACACATATTCCAGCTGTTCGCCCAGTGACTCTCTTCATCCGACTATTCGATGTAAAAGGAAAACGATCGACGATTCTAGATGAAGGATACAAGTATACTGTAGCTGAGTTGAAGAGGATGCTTGTCAAGGAGATGGATGTGTCCGGACATATTTTGAGACTCTATTTTGAAGGTCTGTTGAACAAAATCTGTAGGAAGATGCTCCATTAGTTCACAATCAAACCTTTAAAAGTTAATCAGGTTCCTGAAACAGAAAAAATTGCAAAATTTGTAAACTTTTCTGCTGTTCCAGAGTCTGGATAAATTTGGAAAATTTATTTCCATTTCGCTACGTTTAATAATCTTAGTTAGTATAATTCCCATTCTTCCTGAAAAAGCTTTCCATCAAATAGCAATCAGTGAAATACCCTATTTCGAATATGAAATTTCTGAAACTGTAATTTTTTTCTTGTCTCATAACTTTACTCTACTTCCAGGCCAAGAACTCTGGATCCCTGACCGTACTCTCGCTAGTTACCGTGTCCGTCCTGGGGATACTGTTGACATTTATTTGGAGAATATCGCCGAGCAACTCGCAATTCGATTCGGAAATCAGGATAAGAGTCCGGATGGGAGATTGGCGGAATAAAGAGGCATTGGTTTGATTTTATAATGGCAATATCAAAAACTGCAATACTGTTTCGCCTCATTTGTATATTATTTTTGTGATTATTACCTGCAATGCATACATGAAACGTGGAAAATAGTTGTCTATTATACTGTAAATACAAACATATGTAGAAAGGCTAACGGCTTTGAATAGTTTTGAAAAAAATTATATACGTGAAATTTAAGGTATAAATGAAGTGGTGTATCATACTGTAGTTAAAAATCCGGAAAGAACCATTATTGTTTCATTGCGTCAAACATCTCCCAACCCAAACAGAGCTTCTACAATGTCTTAGAAACTTTTCTGAAACATAAAATTTTATGAAAAAAAGAAGAAATCTTTATTGGTTAGTAATGTCGTGTTAGTATTATTTATCAATGGATCAAATAGCGCAGTTAGTATATGGGAAGTTGACGAACGCCTTCTTGTAGTTGATGACTGGAAGATGAGTATTGTAGGTCAAATAGGCAGCAAGATCTTTTCGGATTGGACACTTCACGAACGGTTGGATCCATCTGGAAATAATTTCCACCTCAAGTTTCATACACTAAAACAGTGAAAATTTTCATTAAAACTGGCAAAAACTCACTCGAATCCTCCTTGACACTTATCAACTGATCTGACATGGAACCGGAGAAGTCTCTTATCGTCGAGGGGAATCTGTTCCAGAATGTTCTTGAATATCGCCTGAGCAATACGTTTATCATCTGCGTACAATGGAGAGAGAACACATTCACCAGATGGATAGATTATCACTGTTCCGAATCCTATCACTTTTCCATTCTCGTCGTAGGCTACCTGCAAGATTTTGACATGAAAATATTCTCTGTTTTTGAATATTTTTATTTTTTCGTTATGTTGGAGGGATTCGATCAGACGATATCAACAAAATTACCTTTCCAAACCCATTTTTCTTTCTGAGAAGTGTCAGAACATATTTGGATCTCTCGTACGGGAACACCTCCTGATCATACTTGACAATATCTTCATCTGGAACATCCGTCGCATTCTTTATCAATATTCCATCTGTATTCAAATCATCTGGAACTTTCATCTCATCCATTTTGTAGTAGGAAACATATTGAGTATGTCCATAGTTTCTGTGTCCAAACATTCTTCCCCACAAGTTCATTGTTTGTGGGAAGCACTGTGCCAACGCATTGTCACAGACACTTCGAAGTCTGTCTTTAACCACATAATCTGTCATTCTCATACTATCAGAACCACGGTAGTCCGGATGAATCCAAAAGAATCCGTCGTATTGATGAGGTAAGTCACTGTTGGAAGGTAGTGGATGGAAAGTTATGTGATGACTTGTTTGAATGAGAGTGTTGGTATCTTTCAGACAGTAGAATACCAGTGAGTAGTTGTCTTTGAAGCATCTTTTCCACATGTCGATATCACTTCTCTCGAAGTTGAGACGTTGTTTTCCGTACTGAAATAAATCGGAGAGGTTAGATTTAGTTTACTTTAGTTCAAAAATATACGAAAAAAAATAGACAACAACGGTAATTAAATTTACTCTGTTCAGTGATAAAGTTATGACGATGATGAAACATTTTTTTTTTACTTATTGTTAAAACTTGTTCTAACTACTATTCCTAAATAAAACTTATAAATAAAAACTAACTCCATTCATGAACTCATCAATCAAATTCTCATTCGGATCCACAATAATATCGACATTTCTCATTGTTAGTTGATCTCTCGGCTTCCCATCAGCCGTCAAATACTTCGTTCTAACTGCATTCAGTTGAGGAGTAACTTTCAGAAGACGTCGGCCGAGTATCACAGAGTTCGAGAACATTCGAGTAGGATTTGTTTAGTTTGGAGTGATTAATGATAAGGAAGAAAAAATGAGGACGTAGAAATCGGGGAGGGTAGGGTCAGGTTAATAGTCCACTTGGATATTTTCATATGAAGAGTTCACGCGGAAAATTACTTACACCATTTGAAGCGTGTTTCATGAAGTTCATATAAGGCTGTTCGGATAAAATCTTCAGTCTTGCGTTTCTTCCGATTGCCTGTTCATCTGAAGTACTGATGAATAATTACAAAAGATTTATTGTCAATTTTATTGGTGATATGTTTCGAGTCAGTATTATTAAAGTGAATTCTCATCAAAATTCTTTAAAATCTTCTCAAATAGCACAATTTGTATACGGAAAATTGACGAACGCTTTCTTGTAGTTGATGACTGGAAGATGAGTGGTGTAGCACAAGTATGCGGCGAGTTCCTTTCGGATTGGACACTTCACGAACGGTTGGATCCATCTGGAAAAAAGGTGCTAGTTGCTAAACAGGAACTGAGAATACTGACGGACATTATTAGCATCGCTATCAAAGTTCAGCTTGAAACAGAAACATAGTTTTTCACACAGAAATGCCAAACTTGGTTAAGTTATCTCTTATCTTGAGTCGATGTTCAGTAAATTTGAGAAAAGTTCAAATGCCAATGCAAATCGACAAGAAGTTCTGAAGTTCGGAAAATCTCAAATATTGATCAGAAAATGAGGTATCCAATAAGTATGTTCCATGAAACTGGAGTATTATCGGAATAAAAAAGTTCCGACATTTTTTACCGAGTTGCAAAAGTCCCGCCACTGATCTCCGGGAACGCCCACTTATCATCTTTCAATTTCAGGGCACGGTTTCAGTTCTATTTACACTGATTTCGCGGCTAAAATTTTCAAAAATACTACTTTTTCAATAAAATTTGACAGAAAAAAACGAATTTCAAGGAAAATAGATCAAATTTTATTGAAAAAGTAGTATTTTTTCAAATTTTAGCCGCGAACTGAAACCGTGCCCTGAAATTGCAAGATGATAAGTGGGCGTTCCCGGAGATCAGTGGCGGGACTTTTGCAAGTCGGTAAAAATGTCGGAACTTTTTTATTCCGATAATAGTAGTTTCAAAGCTCAAATTACATTTGTCAAAATGAATCTTCGAAAGCGAAAATTGGCTAAATTATCAGCAATCCAGAAAAGTAATGTTATTGAAACAGTAGCATATCGAATCACATCCAATCTTTCCCAAAAACTCACTCGAATCCTCCTTGACACTTATCAACTGATCTGACATGGAACCGGAGAAGTCTCTTATCGTCGAGGGGAATCTGTTCCAGAATATTCTTGAATATCGCCTGAGCAATACGTTTATCATCTGCATACAATGGAGAGAGAACACATTCACCAGATGGATAGATTATCACTGTTCCGAATCCTATCACTTTTCCATTCTCGTCGTAGGCTACCTGAAATATTTTGAAATGAAAATATTCTCTGTTTTTGAATATTTTTATTATTATGTTTGATATCAGTTTGATGTTTAGTGAAAATATCTTTATCATTTAATTTACCTTTCCAAACCCATTTTTCTTTCTGAGAAGTGTCAGAACATATTTTGATCTCTCGTATGGAAACACCTCCTGGTCATACTTGACAATATCCTCATCTGGAACATCTGTCGCATTCTTTATCAATATTCCATCTGTATTCAAATCATCTGGAACTTTCATCTCCTCCATTTTATAGTAGGAAACATATTGAATGTGTGAATAGGTGTTTCCTCCAAACATTTTTCTCCATATTTTCATGGACGATGGGAAACAATGAGACACAGAATTTCCTCCGACAGTTCGGAGTCCATCCTTGACAATGTTATCACAGAATATCATACTATCTGATGCTCGATAATCCGGATGAACCCAGAAGAATCCGTTGTATTGATGAGGTTTGCCGATGAGTGGGGAGATTGGATGAAACTTGAAATAATGCACTGTTTGTATAATTTTGTTAGTTCCTTTCGGACAGATGAACACCAACGAATAATTATCTCCATAGCATGACTTCCACATTCCAATATCACTTCTTTCGAAGTTTAGACGTTCTTTTCCGTACTGAAAATAAAATAAAATAGTTTTTATTCTGCAAATCAAATTCAGTTTCGGAAAAGTAAGAAAACGAATTCTCTTTCCTAGTTGTGATTAACTTTTCCCTAGTAGCGATTAGCTTCTAAATTAAAAATAAAAACTCACTCCATTCATGAACTCATCAATCAAACTCTCATTCGGATCCACAATAATATCGACATTTCTCATTGTTAGTTGATCTCTCGGCTTCCCATCAGCCGTCAAATACTTCGTTCGAACTGCATTCAGTTGAGGTGTCACTTTCAGAAGGCGTCGGTTGAGTATCACAGAATTCGAGAACATTTTAGGAGAAGTAGAGAAACAAAAAATAGTCGCACGTGTTGGCCTAGACACTTTGTTGATGTATTGAATTGAGAGGTTTTTTATTGCACTCATCGAAACCATGATAAGAAGAAAAACGACGGCTAGTAGACATTAAACGTGTTTTTGTGTGAAATGACAGAATCGAAATGTTGCAATTTCTGTGTCATACTATACTCTTGCAAGGTGTTTTAAAAGAATAGAAGATAATGTAACTAAAAATATGATCAACGGAATAGGTTTGAGCTAATTTTACTCTAACTTCGAATTCAATTATGAGTCTCATTACGATACGTTGTTGGAATTGAAATAGAAAAACACTGTGATAATCATTTCTTTCGTGAAACCGTCAAACTAATAGTGTAAAGCTGTACAAATCGAACTACGAAGTTTTTTTCTAGAAACGAATCAAATAGCACAATTTGTATACGGAAAATTGACAAATGCCTTCTTGTAGTTGATGACTGGAAGATGAGTAGTGTAGCACAAGTATGCAGCGAGATCTTTTCGGATCGGATACTTCACGAATGGTTGGATCCATCTGATAAAATGAGAAAAAAACTTGTAAGAAAAAGCTAAAAATAGAATTGACTAAATTATCGGCGATTCAATATATATAGTAATCTCATTGAAACAGTAATCTCAAAAAAACGCCAATCGAACCACATCAAATTTTCCCAAAAACTCACTCGAATCCGCCTTGACACTTATCAACTGATCTGACATGGAACCGGAGAAGTCTCTTATCGTTGAGGGGAATCTGTTCCAGAATACCCTTGAATATTGCCTGAGCAATACGTTTATCATCTGCATACAATGGAGAGAGAACACATTCACCAGATGGATAGATTATCACTGTCCCGAATCCTATCACTTTTCCATTCTCGTCGTACGCTACCTGAAACATTTTAAAATGAAAATATTCTCTGTTTTTGAATATTCTTATTATTCCGTTATGTTTGATTAATGCCGTTAGGTGTCATTTCCTTTACCTTTCCAAACCCATTTTTCTTTCTGAGAAGTGTCAGAACATATTTTGATCTCTCGTATGGGAACACCTCCTGATCATACTTGACAATGTCCTCATCTGGAACATCCATCGCATTCTTTATCAATATTCCATCTGTATCCAAATTTTCCGGAACTTTCATCTCATCCATTTTGTAATACGAAACATATTGAATATGTCCGTATTTCTTATGTCCAGACATTTGTTTCCAGAAGTTCATCGACTGTGGAAATGCTTGAACCACCAAACTATCTGTCACACAACGCAGCCTCTCTTTCACTACGTACTCCAACATTCTCATACTGTCAGGTCCACGATAATCAGGGTGAATCCACATGAATCCGTCGTATTGATGTGCTGTGTCATTGTTAGAAGGAATCGGATGATAATTGATATGATGAACTGTTTGAATAATTTTATTGCTTCCTTTTGGAGATACGAACACCAGTGAATAGTCGTCTTTGAAGCATTTCTTCCACATGTCGATGTCGCTTCTCTCGAAGTTAAGACGCTCTTTCCCGTACTGAAAATTCATAAAATTGAACAAAACAATCAAAAAGATTGTGATACGATGTTTTCTACAAACATTTGAAAGTGACGAAACAGTAATTTTTACACCAACTCTATCGGCTGGTACCGTTCCTAAACTAAAAATAAAAACTCACTCCATTCATGAACTCATCAATCAAATTCTCATTCGGATCCACAATAATATCGACATTTCTCATTGTTAGTTGATCTCTCGGCTTCCCATCAGCCGTCAAATACTTCGTTCGAACTGCATTCAGTTGAGGTGTCACTTTCAGAAGACGTCGGCCGAGTATCACAGAATTTGAGAACATTCGAACGGAAAACATTCGAGTAAAATAGAAAAGATACTAGTAAGAAGTGAGTAATGATGAAAACTCAAAAAGTCGGAAGATTTTAACGTGAGATTGGGAGAATGAGGGGACTACGTAAATGGTATCTTTGATAAGAAATTCTGTGAAGATGTGAAAATTGTAATGTCAAGTAACGCAATAGAACGGCACCTGTATTATAACGGCACTTACTACATGCTCAGAATTCACCACTAGTAATCTCCAAGTGATTCATGATTCTGATTAAAATCAGCGTGATTAGAATTGCATTGACAATAGAAATGTTTTTGTGAACATTTAAGAGTCTCAAAAACCACCGAAACTTATCTGGAAGACGGTTCAGAAAGATAACGTCACCGTTGTAATACAGTTTTTACGGTATGTAGGTAACATTCCTTCATGCTCCGAACGATACTTGAATATTCCTCTGAATATCAACTATACTCCAAATTAAATATGTTTCTCACTACTTGTAATACCCCGTTCGATGAAAAATGCAACAATGATTCTGTCGTGATTCTGGGACAGCAGTCATATTTTATTTTATTACACCTTACAATTGAACGTAAGCTCTAATTATCTAACGCGGTCAGGACGGATTAAATTGTTATTATGCTTGCAAAATGAGAAGTTGTTCTCTATCGTTCGATTATGGATGTTGCTCACTGTTGTTCACTTGAGTACTTGAGTAACAAACACATTGGAAGTAAAGTGTTTGGAAAATTTTTTTCGTATTTTAACTTATTTTTGAAACTGTAACTTTAATAAATGCGTATGACTCTCTGATTGTAACTTCTGTTGTAATTTGTTTATTCAATGTCCAAGATTAAATAAACAATGAGTTGAAGAAACTGACGAGAAGATACCCCCAAGGATTTCAGTTCATTATCAAAATATCTTGAGGCGGCCTCTCAACAGCCCGGAAAGTGATCCCATGATTTCTATGAATAGTGATATGAAGAGCTTTGTCACTACTCGGAATAGCAAAAAACCATCCACGAATGTCATTGTCAAGTTGGGGTCCTTCGACGAATGGATGAGCAAAGTTTTCCAAGAAGTTAGGGAAATCAGAGAAATGTCTGAACTCAATGAAGACACGGTTGAATCCAGGCAATGCGATGTAGGCCTGAAAATATGATGATGGTATCGAAAATGAATCAAATTACAACAAGTGGATTACATTTTTCAGTGTATTCACTTTTCCGATTGACATATTGAACACAAAAACCTCAGCCTTCTTGAAATGAGAAAAGTTTTGAATGGATGCGTTCACTATGAAGCCTGACACGACCAGTTGTTCAGCTTTTCTCCAGTGGGGGAGGGTAACTAGTCTATTAAGACTAAAAATATCTTCGTAGTTTTGGACATAACTTATGATACGAATACTCTTCAATGGCTCCAGGTCCACAAGTTGTAGTATGTCGACCACTTGGTCCTCGTGAAGAACGATGCATTCAATGTGCTTTATTTTAAGATTTCCGTTTGTCGCTTGCAAATCATTTTTGAGATTCGTGATGTAGTCAAAATAAAGAGGACTTCGGAAGTGGAAAGACTCGTTTTGAAAGCTGAACATTCCTCCTCGCATAACTGCTTTGTGATGCTTCAGAATATCACGGATGTCGTTTCGAGCAACTTTCATGAAGTCCTCGTTCCTGATTACCTTCTGGCTTCTATCGTTGCATCTCACTAGACAATCATTTCCCTGCTTCTTATACTCGATTCTCAGGGAAAGACGGGGAGCCGATATCATCATGTCAATACATCCAGCTCTTGCATCAATTGCGAGGTCTAATAAGTTGACTTCCATCTTTTTCTCGTCAATAAAGTCTCGAAGAGGACGAGACACTTTACGGAGGCATTGGCTGAAAATTAAATTCTGATTGTTTCAGTTTTCTTTTTTCGGAAATTCAATGACACTAATTCCTTTGTAAAATTGTCCTGTTTCGTTTTTGTAGCAAAAGAACTCAGTTTGGTCGCGCAGTATTGCAAATTGTCCTAAATGTCCTAACTTCGCTAATAAAAACTCATTAAAATATCCACAAACATAGTTTGAAAATCCGTTCTCCTCATTATGAGATCCAGTATTTCCTTTGGAAGCTCCATCAGTGCGCTTTTTTCCACTTCCATTCTCTGAAACAAGTAATAAAATATATTTCTAACACTCGAAATTAGGTAGAAAAGAAACTCAGAATTCAGTGAGAATATGAGGACGGAGCCAGTTTTCGTCTGCAGGAGACACCTTAGAATGTGAAACAGAAGGCCAGAGAGAAAACACACTATTATGGAAGAGGAGAGGAGAGAGTGCTTGACATGATATGTAGAGGACGATGGCGCCGATGAGAATTCGGGAGAGAAAATGGGGGACGTCGGTGGAGGGAAAAGGGAACCTTGATGAATGAAAGAAAGGGGGGAAGAAGAGCCAGACAGGAGGGAAATGAGTCCAAGTAGGGAATGGAGTTGTTTGATTTGAAATTGGTGAGAAGACAATTTTCAGAATTTTAATGGATTAGTTTTTGTCTTATCGCGTGCATACACAATTCTTATAGACATTCGAAAAATAGAGAATCTGTAGGGTTGTGACTAAAATACTTACACGTTTGTTTTTCTTCAAAATGAATGAAGAGATAATTATTATTGGAACAAAAGAACGCCTATCAAGATGGTCCGAATCCGGGAAAAAATTATATGCACCATTAATTGTTCCAGTTTCATAACTGCTAGAACAATGGTTGACTAGTCGTTTGTGTGTTCTGTAACATCCTAATGTTGCTTTTGTAATATTCAAACGAAAAACGCCACTTGTCTCTTCGATTCAAAACCTAATTCGAAATAGTAAATCAAATGTCGTTTCTACCAACTATTATTTTTTAAATTCCAACGAATAGAACACATCTTGGAAAGAGAATCTACATATGCTTCCACCTCACATGCTCGTCAAAAATCTCAAAATGAAAAATTCCAATTCGACGTGGATGTGGACGTTTCTGTTGGCAACTGGGAAAACCACGAATGAAACTACGACTTGTTTTGTGGGGAATATAAATCAATGGTACATTTTGAAGATATAAATACAAAGTACAAAAAATGTCGAGTTCAAAAAATGATTTCTGAAAATTTATATATCTCGTATTACATGATATGATATAGTTCGAGTCAATTGGAATGGTCAGTTTTGCATTTTTGTGAAGCAAGTCTCCTTTTCTCCGGTTCTAAGTTCTACCCTTAGTTACATCTTTGACTTATAAAATATTATCCTTTCGGGATCTGGTTTTCTTTAAGGTATTGCTCATTAGCCTCATCTGTTAGCTTACACGGACAAATCTCAAAAATAAGAAGTTTGAAATAAGCAAATGATCATCTTCCTCATTTTCCCTGTCTAAAGATTCAGCATAGTGAAAAATCAATTCTAAAAATCAGATCAAGCCCAAGAAGTGGAATGAAAAACCTAGATTTTCTCCTCACATGCTGGGTGTTGTCAATGTTTTCGAAATGTATGTGGAAACATGGGATACACGGGCAGAACTAGAAAACGGCTACTGAGAAACACAAATCATTCTTAAGAGTACTTCTGATTGTGAACCAAATTTGAAAGAATATAGTAAAATGCATTTTTCAGGTTAAAATACATTTCTATTCCGAAACATTGGATTTTTTCTGTGTAGGCGGAGTGCCTCAGTGATATTACAGCCCTGAACACCAAAAACGCAGATATAATTTTAAAGATTGTTCCACGTTGTTCAAAATGTTAGCCATGAACAAGCGACGGTCTCTTTTGCCAAGCAGATGCCACTACTTCTCTCACTCTCTCTTTACCTCTCAATTACATTTCTCTGTTCTCTCATTTTGATGTATCGTTGCCTTTTTTCTCTGCTCTCTCATAGTCTCAGTGTCCCTCCCGTAGCCGGTCAAACGTTGTTCTTCTCTTCTCTCCTCCCCAGTTCTTTTCGTTTTGTTTCGTTCGTTTCTCAAATTTTCGAATATTTTAGTTTTCCTTTCATCCATTTTTTACAGAAAAGAGAGTTAAACAGACCTAATAAAATGCTTCGTTTAAAAATCTGTCATACTCGTAGAGACCGCAACATTTTTTTCAAACTCATTTATTCATAAAATTTCCCATCCTGACCTGTTCTTCAGGTAAATGGAAGGACATTCCCAAATTTTTTTCCGAAAATATTCACACTCTCCGAAGTTACAGGACCTTTTAGTCAGCCATGGTTTCTACTGAAGTTCTCTTGGGGAATTCTTTCGTTTTCCTGACCACGCAAAAATTATTTTCTATTTTCACGTTTAGTCAGTCAAATTTTTGCAAAATTTGGGAAAGTTCGAACCAGAAACCCTTTGATTAAAAACCCAGCGTGTTATCCACTGAACTAAACGAACACAGAAATGACGCTGATAATAGGAAAATATATTATTGACGTGATTTTTTAAATTCAAGAGATTTTATAAAAAGGATATTCAACATATTTCGAGATAAATCATCAAATATCTAAAATTCGACAGCACGAAATTTTTTGTTCCCAAGTGCATCTAGATCGAAATTTTGCGTAGAATCTGAATCCGTCAAAAAACGATGCGTGTTTGACCTGCATTAACCTAAACTGTCGGGAAAACAGATTTTCTTTCTGAGTCTGTTGTCTTCCGACACAGAGGAAACTACATTTTACGAATCAATGAGCTTCAAAATTTTGGCCCCAGGTACCTGAAGAGATGTCCAAAAAGAATATGTAAGAAAATAGATATGTTATCACAGAAAGTTTTTTGATGCATCACATCGCAGTTCAGATGGCTCCCAAAAAAATTCGACAGCACGAAAATCGAATTTTCTTTCAAAACCTACTAGAGTATGTCCAGAACTATTAGAAACTGTCAAAAAATGATGCGTGTTTGACCTAGAACATCCTAAACGTGACATTTTTCTAAAAAAGCAAAACGTTTTTTCAGTTTTCTGAGAAAACTAAAAATTTGGGTGAAAGGAAAGTGGGCTCATCAAATTCTACGTACTCGATTACATAGGGGTCAAAAGTTTTCATTCTGTTTTAGCGTACTGGGCTCTCAGGGCAGACCGTCAAACATTTCAATAAGCTCCCCATGACGCCCCAAGAGAAGAAAATGAAAAACTCCGCCCACGTTCATTGCGGTCCCTACATACTCGACACTAAAAATAGATATCTTCAAACTCAATGAAATAAAATAATACTCAGAGACGTTTTATAACAACGAAAATATTTGAATTTTTTCCCGAGTCGTGTTGCGTGCACGTCACGGTTTATATTGAAAGATATGAATTTGGCACTCAGCCAAGTCTTTTTTGGCACTGTGCCAACCGTTGTGCGACGGAGCGCGTTTCCGCGAGCTTACCCGTCGCACCGCTGTGCTTTCAACATTCCGTACCCTCTCTCCTCCCCTCCATCCCTTCCTCTCTACTAAAGTTCCAATATTCAGAGAATGTCGGATCCACCTTCTCCACCACGCCCCTCTTCTCCACCCACTCTTCTCAAAATGCCAAAAGAAATTCTGACATCGATAATAGGAGACACGACAGCGCTAGCAATGTATAGTTCTAGATGGAATACTTTTGAAAACAAACCATTTTTCAGACAATCTCTCCGGAAAACGTCGAAAAGCTTGCGAACATTCATCGATGAGAAGCCAATCAACTTGAATCTTCCACCAGAAGCCATATATTTCGTTGTTTTCGAAAATCAAATTGATTTGACTATAATGTATACCGATGAGGATCGACCGAAAGAACATGGTATTGAAGAGTTTCAAATGTCGACCACCTATAAGCAAACCGACGAGGGATGCGTGTATTATAACAGTGCAGATGTCGATTTATCTATGGGAAAACTGCTGAGAGGTGAAGATAGCTTCGAAATCGCCTACAATGATTTTGAATCCTTCCTAAGAGGTCATGCTGGCGTTTTGGAGGAATGCAGTGTGGAATTTCAACCCATTCAATCAGAAATCAAACGTCAAAAATCAGCTGATCTACAACAAAAGCTGATCGCATACCTACAGTCGAGAAGTGAATTATTCCAAGTTGAGGAACTATCTATCACTGCCCCAACAGGAACTGAGATACTGTCACTCTTGCGATGTTTCTGCCCGTTGGCAGTGGAAAGGCTTATATTTTCTGATGGAAGAATATCATCCATGGATCACTTGCTCTTCGATGCAAGAGGAGCTCATCGACAGTTGGATGTCAGTAATCTCGTTCTAACGGAGCATTGGAAAAAAGCATTTAGTATTGAAATACACAGATGCTTAGTCCAATCTCCAATTCATTTTTTTGCTACGCCCATGTCTATTTTCATGTTGGATACACTCAAATTGGAACACTTGTGTATGATGAGAGACGTAAGGAGAACTTTTATCAAAGACTGGTAAAATTCAATAAATATTTTTTCAGTCATTCAAATTGTTTCCATTCGACAGACAGTGCTCAATTAAATTCAACAATTTCGAGAACGAGGAGACTGCGAGTGTGGAGTTCGGTCGATACTCTAATGATGGACGCACTACATGTTGGTTCTTCTTGTTTCCAGGAACGAATAACGTAATGAGATTCGAAAAAAGATTCACCGGTCAACGTGAAATAAAGATCGAGAATGTTGTCATCCCACCTTCAGATCTAGCCAGAATTCCTTTCAATATTCTTCAAGTGTAAATGTTGTTTTATGTTTTTTTTCTATTTTTAATACACGAAATTTTATATCAATGAATATGTCACCGATCTTTCAATTTTCCTTCAAACGTGAATTGTAGTAGTAGAGCCGGATTTGTTTTCAATCAATAAAGTTTAATGATTGCTATTCTTTGTGACTGATTGGTTCAACTTTAATATATATTTTAAACCATTTTCTTGTTTTCTCTTCTCATTTCAGTTTTATATCACACATTCACACATAATTTAGCTGACTTAAGTCTTCATTTCCTACTAAGCACGATCCATTCATTCATACCCTTCTTAATTACATTTAATCTGACTACTTGATAATCTCACAATCCTCCCGTTGATTTTTTTAAAAACTTTTTTCTTCTTTTGTTCTGTTTCTTGTTACTTTCTACAATGTCTCAATCAATAAAAATAACCTCTCAACTCGAAAAGTTTTAAAGGTGGACAAAACTCAACTCTGATATTTTCATAGAATAATGTATGAGTACCGGTGAGTTCATTTTCATATCGATAAAATTTTAAAAATCGGTCTGGAACCCGCTGAGAGCGATCGCCGGTGAGTTTGGGCATTTCGGTGGCCTAGAAATTCGACTTCGGCCATGTTGAATTTTTCAAATTTTAACGCTATTTTCGGTCATTTTTGTTGTTTTCTTTCAATAATTTCGAAAGTAAACGGCAAAAATTGATTGAATTATTACAAAAATGTTAGAAAAAACGAAGAAAACTCGAAAAAAACAACATTTTCGAAAAAGTTCTAGAATGTTCCACGCCCACAGAAATGCCCAAACTGTTTCGGCGCTCGTTCTCCGCGGGGAATGAACCGAATTGAAAAATTCTTGAAATATGAAGATGAACTCACGGAAATGAACAAAGGAACATACGACTGAACTCGAATTTCTGAGCCATACCGCCAATTTTCACCAGCCACCGAAATGCCCAAACTCACCGGCGATCGCTCTCAGCGGGTTCCAGACCGATTTTTAAAATTTTTTCGATATGAAAATGAACTCACCGGTACTCATACATTATTCTATGAAAATATCAGAGTTGAGTTTAGTCCACCTTTAATCACACTGGGCCGAAAAATTTTTCCCGGCGCGGCCTGGAAGTTTAGTACTGAAAAATTCAATTTTTTAAAATCGAAAATTCTGATCTTTTGGGAAACAAATTCTAAACAAGCTGATTTTCACAGTTATGGAATGGCGTAAGTCGAAAATGAACTTTCTTATCCGGAAGTCGAAAGTCAATGTAAAAATCTTCACTGCAAAAATGTGGCAGATAGCTCGGTCCTTTTTTTCTTGTCTGCCTCTCCCTTCTCTAGAGACCGTCTTCTGGTAGATGCCAGGCTATCCATCACTGTGACTGTACATGTCACTGTACTCAATACTAATCTCATCCAGTCCATAGGGTGCGAGACCGTCAAGTGTATCTAGTGTTAATCCATTTGCAATTTTTCTAAGTCGTAAATACCACCTGCTCTCCGTCTAGTTACAACTAAGCTCAGACGATTACCCCCTTTGCAGGACTAGCTTTGGGAAACACAAATAGACCGAGGGTGAGCCTATCCGCAACCTGTTCAGTCATTTAGTCCTCCTCCTTGGCTCTGGCAAGACGCAACACATTCATTCATGTTCACTTTAGCTCTTTTTGCCCTTTCTTTCGAATCGTTTTGACAAGTCCCCTCATTCCAGAATAATGACAGAAGTCTCCAAATCTCTTCCTCTCTTCCGGCTTCCACTAATCCCACTAACAAAGATAAGCCGATACATGCATCTACGAGAAATGTAAGTTTTAACAGTGCTACTGTAACCGCTGAGCTACTCTGATATTTACACTGACCAAAGCTGTCACTGCAAAAATTGAAATCTATCTTTGTTTTCAGACTTTTGATATCCTTGGCTTCCAAAAAATCGGCATACATCATTAGATGTCTTCTACCACCAAACTGGTTCTTTTTACAAATGAGATTTTCTGAAGAATCGGAAATTTGTCTTGGCGCGAAGGGACCCTGGGCTCCAGTGATTGTCAAAGGTCAAAAAACCGGAGATGTTTATGAATTACAAATTGCTCAGCATAATGGAGTTGTCTCTCATCGGTGGACGAGTCCTGATTTGGAAGACATTGTAAAACAAATGCTAATTCACTTTGCACTTACCTTCAACCCGACAATTTCTATTAAATTTGGACACATTTGTCATCAAGATTTTGCGGTGTCTGTGCTGGAACATGTGAAGCAGCTGAATCTTATGATATCATCGTTAAAGATATTATCAGATGCTAATATTTCACCGGAAAATTATGAGCACATTTTGGATAGGTGTAAAAACGTTCCCGAACTTGTGCTTTCCTCCGAAGTGAGATCGGATTTCCAGTACCGTGTTGGACCTGACTTCAGTGTAGATGATTTCTTGGTCCGTGACGGTCACTGGATGCATTTGGAAGACTTTTCGAACTGCAAGAAGGTTACAGTCTTTAATAGCAGTGGGCACACACAACAAACGTATGCTAACCCCGAAGTGCCAAGAGCTCTTATCAAAAAATGGATAGATTCGGATTGTCGATTGGAACACCTTGAAGTTTGTGGATATAGGTTTTTTTCCAAAGAGGTTACATCAGTGGTCGAGAATGGGTTCGTTTCAATGAATTTACTCAAATTATCATATGTTTTTTTCAGAACAACCAAACACATCGAGGGTTATTTATATCCGGTTATATTTAATTTCAATCTGATATTGCAAGGACTAGAGTTCATGTGTTCATTATGCGTTTGTTTCAATTTTCATTATATTTTTTCAGACAAACGGCAAACTCTCATAGTGTTGAAATTACCAGAAGATGCGATAGGAAGAAGGCAACAGTTAAATGTGGACCACTTCGTTTTGAATTGAAAGTTATTGATTGATTGTTTTGAATGAAATGAAGTAGAAATGTTGAATTGATAATGATAATGAAGTGTGATAATGAAAAATGTTACCGTAGTGTTACATACAGTGACAATTTTCTTTTTTTCTTGACTTCTAACATCGCCACCCTCATTCGTTATTTACCAACTCATTAGCACTTTAAAGAACATACTGTCTGTGACAGGTACTTGTAAGGCTGAATATTTGTAGACTTCAAAGGTTTTCGAGAAATATACTTGAAAAAATGGAAAATTTTCAAGAGAAAACGCTGCTAGACTAACGCTAGACCGAGATTTGTAAGAAATAGTTTCTCGACGCTCGTGAATAAGGGAAAAAATGTATTAAAATATACTTTTACATGAGTTGAATAACCCCATAAGCACGCGGTCTCTCTGTGATTTTGTGTTAGCTGTGAAATCGTTTTTTAAAATAGCATTTTATCGGGGTTCATGTTTCTAAAATGACACATTTAGATTTCAGTTTTCAAGGTGCTGATTTTATTCTCTTCCTACTCATATGAATTCTTGCCTTCCAATATCATAAAGTCTGATAAACATATAGGTACATGCAACAGCTCTTCGGAAAGTGCAACCATCGTTTCAAGATCGTACGTGATCTATTCAAGATACTGAGTTCCCATGAATGTTTCTGTTCAACCGTGGAACACGTGATACATTTTGAAACAGTAACTTGAACTGGTTTTATTGCCAAAACCGACAGATTTTGATAACTTGTCAACATTTTTGACTATTTTGTGTCATTTAGAAGTGTGACGTCTTTGAATTCTGGTTTTTTATCGAATTCACTTTTTCATAGCAACGATAAGTTGGTGTTGAGTGAACGAAGGGACGTTAGGAATGATCTGTACAAGACTTTTGGATTGGCTCGTCTTGTGACACATTTAATTCTGATAGTGTATCATGTTATTGAAGTATCCTTAATATTCACCTTAATTCCTTCCAACCCTATTCCGTGTTAATGCAACAGTACTTTCGTTAACCTGTAGCCAGGCTACTGGGAATCTGGACATTGAGAGAGGAAGTTCAAAACACTAACTAGCTCCGCCCACTTTACAGGTTTATAAGTGTCCTTGGAACACTTTGATTCAGGTCACTCCCAAAACAACTTTTCAAACAAAAAATACCTCTTTGCAAGTTACCACAAACTTTTCAAAGAAGTCGGTTGATGAAAAGTCATCTATCTCTTTTTTTCTTGATTAATGATATGTTTTGTGTTCCCCCTCTCAATCACACCACTTTCTCCGTATCGTCTACTTCTGTCTCATTGTGTCTGACTCTCGATGGGACATCGATTTCCGAGAGATACTTTTTCAAGATTTTGTTATCACTCGGGAACGGTGTGCGCCTTCTAAAGGCCTTCGAAGGATTTTTCGAGCAAGCTTTGGAAAGATCTTTCGAAGGATCTTTCGAAATTGAAATCTTTTGAAACTTTATGAACATTTTCAGGTAACTCTGGTTGGCAAGCGATGTCTCTTCAAGAAATGCCAAATGAAGTTATGGAGAAACTGGTGGATGATGCGGATTACGCTACAATGTAAATAAGAAAAACAATTTTCAATTAAAAATAGATGAATTTCAGACAGTCCATACGAAAGGTCTCCAGAGGACTCCGTAGCTTCATTGACGGAAAAACCTGGCAGTTCCCAATGTACGAGCTGTCACTTGATGCATACGATGACTTCATAAAACTTCAATGGTATCATCTCCATGGACGTTATCAGCCTTTCTTCTTCAATGGAATTCTTGAAGATTATAGCATGTACTATGCTCAAGAGAAGCTTGGAGTCGTTGTAGAGGGAGGAAGATCGGTGGAAAAGATGGTGAAAAACGAGAAGGTTCATACTGTTGGCTTCAATGATTTGGAAATGCTTCTCAATTCTTCTCTATTGAAGTTGAAAAATTTAAGAACTTCTTTTTATACGGTGGAGAAAAAAGAGTGTCGTCTAGACTACCTTCTGTTCAAAGAGAAGCTCAGAAATCTCTTTGCAACAAGAGAACAAAAAGTGGAAGCAGAAAATGTCTGTTTCAAAGTCACCGACCAATCTGAAATTCTTTTGGTTTTGCCTCATGTCGATCCAAGTTCCGTCGAAGATATTTACATAGAAGACAGTCGAGAAATCAGGAATACTGTACTTGATATTGGAGAAGTTGTTCAAACTGCTCAATGGAAAAACGCTAGGACTCTTACTCTGGAAAACTGTGTATTGTCTGCCCCATTGAAGCACTTCACTCATTTTGATGAAGCTTATATCAACGTGGGATCAATTTCAATGGGAGATGTTATTGATATGAAAAACGTGAGTATCCATCACTACTGCCCATGAAAAATCAATTTTACAGGAAATTTGCCAACGCAGCGATTTCGAAAGGTTCAAGCGAATTCATCTCTACTACGTGTATGTCAGTGACGAGGAAGAACTAATCCGGCTGTTGGGAGAACAAACGTCCGACTGGTCATACACACAAGTATGGCTTTATGAGACCGTGGATCCAAGAACTGCTCTTCGTCTCGAAAAGTTCGAAAATCGAATTACGTTTCAAGCACGTTATGTGTGTCCGAATATGACTTTGATTCCATTAGAATAGAAAACAAGATGATATATTTTTGTAGTTTGAATTCAAATATTCTTATCTGTAAAGAAATAAATAATATACTCAAGTGATCGATCAGTTTTGCAGTCACAAGTACTATTTAAGTCAATTTGACGAAACAGGAAACATGATGGCTCCAAAAATAGGACCGCATCAGACATCTCATGCAAAAGAGTGCGCTAAAAGGAATAATTACCAAATTAGGTACAGACAGGAATTGCAGCGGCACTTTACTCAGGATTTAACAGGATTGTACTAGTTGAGTTCGGGTTCTTGTGATGGTTGGATGGTTGGAAGCTGAATGAGTCAAACTCTAGGATGTCTGGAGGCAAAAATTTGAGACGTTGGGCTTCAAAACCGTTTAACATTGTTTGAGTTGTGTAAATAGATAATAGAGTTTTTAATAGAAGAAAAACACTATTAAATTTCAAATTTGATGATGTTTCCTAATATATTCCAATTGTTTCAAAGAGTTCAAAAAACTAGAGAAATCCCTGCTTGAAGTATAGTCTTGAGTATAATCGACTTACCGGTTTATCGACTCCATAGAAAACTAAGTGTTCCTATTGGAACAGCGATAATTATAGTCATGTCTTAAAAAGTTTTGAAGAAAAAATGTTCACTCGAAATTGTCAGTTTTTAACTGTTTCAAATAGCCGATGAATGAAGATTTCAGGGGTTTTTCTAATCCTACGAGAAAAAATCGTCCAAAAATATCTTCCATTCGAAGAACAAAGTAAATTCAGAGCGTCGTTTTTATTAGTCAAATGCAATAAATTGAATGAATTACATGAAAAACGATGGTCTCGAATAAACGAACACTCCTTTCTTTTTGATTTGAACTTGGAAATTTCAGATGAAGCACTGCAGTCTCAATGCTTCATCGAGAAATTTTGATAAGTTCAATTTTCTTTTTTGAGTTTAAACAATGGGGATTCGATTTCCAGAAGAATTGGAACAATTAGGGGTTATGTATACAAAGTGGGGTACAAGAATGGAACTGAGAAAAATGGAATTTGTGAGGGAAGAGACAAAAATGTGGACAGAATAATTAACAAAAAATCAGAAAAAAGAGAGAGATAGAGTAAGTGAAAATGAGAGACGCAGAGAAAGGAGAATATGCTTTTCCGATTCGAAATACTTGGTATTTACAATTCGTAATTTTTCTTTTATTTCAGAATAAATGGACTGTTTTTGGGGCAAACGAATAAGTAATAAGTGGAGAGGTGGAAGGGGGGAAAAAGGAGAAATTGAGTAACAAGAGAGAGAGAGAGAGTGCTTGATAGAACAGATTTCACTTTTTTTGAGTTTTGTTTCAGTTCGTCGAAAGTTAAACCTGTTCGATCATTCACCCGAAATGATTTGGGACGACATTGTCAGATGGATCGAAGTACGATGGATAGACGGATTCAGAATCGAACTTCGGGATGTTGGTGAAGATCGGGATGGTAGAATTCTAAAAGAGAATCATCAAATGAAATTGAACTGTTTCTGTGAAATCTTAACTGGAGAACAGGAGATATGAGCCAGTATTTTTAACACATTGTATTCGATTTCACTTCTTAGCGTTTTGTAAAAATTGAACTAGTCAGGTTTATGATATTAGTGAAACAGAGATCTCAATCCAATGTTTAATAAATTTACAGTAAAGAACTCACTCTGGATCGAAAATCCACGTATTCGTGTCGTCCGAGATCAAAAATGACGTCATCATTGCCCATCAAAGTCACTTTCATATTCAACGTCTTCTTCATCAGAATCTCTTTATTATCCGAACATTCTGATTTAGTTGACGTCATCAATGGAGAAACCCCAATGGTTTGATGACGACTCCACCCTGCTAGTCAGCTACTGTCATTTGTGTACTGGCTGTCAGTTGGACTGCACGATGCCGAGTGCTCCAAGTAGTTGTCATCGTTGTGTTGATCGTCGAAAATGTCTCCGTAGAGTTGCCAGAAGAGAAGTCCTTCTCCGAATGCTGAGTACTTGTTGAAGGTGTTGCGGACTCGCACTTGCTCGATCACTTCAACTCCCATCAACTGAAAAAAAGAAAATAAATAAATTTGATGAAAATCGTTGATGGGTTATTGGAGGTGAGAAGACAAAATCGTGAGATTGATGATAGCTCAAATCCGTTACGCATATTAAGATTTTTTTCGAAAATTCTGAGTATCGTCTTATTCAAGAATCTTATTAATCTCGTGTAGATTGATTTTGAAACTTATGTTCCGCAAAAATCACGAAAACTTTTCGGTTTTATGAAAGTTATATATGTTGAACAGTAATTTGTTTGAAATTCCCCTTTTTATTTCTCTAATTACTCTATCACTCACCGCAAGTTGTGGAATAAGAAGCATGATTTGAGCAAGACGAGAAGCGGCAGCAAATGGTTCAGAGTTCTCCATGAGTTGTTGGAAGAGAGCTGTGTGAACACGTTCACGCAACATACGGATTGACGATTCGGCATCTTGGGAGAGTCCGTGGGCTTCTGGAATTATTGCGGTTTCCTGTTGATGTGATTGGATTTCACTGTTTTTAAGTTTTAGTATTTCGTGTTTCAGTTTCAGGAAAAATCTGCTCTCTTTTTCAAATTAATTCATGGATTGATTTTGAAGTTTTGAAGATCCCGAAAAAGTTCAAACTACTCAGTATCTTTTCTAGTCTCTTCCATTTCTAATCATTTCTAACTACGACGTTGTGCTTTGCGCCGGAAATGAATTCCCTATTTTCTCTCGAGTTTTCCCTCAATGACCCTTTGAATGACATTCCTAACTGACTTATCATCACCCAGTCACTTGGTTTCATAATCTTTTTGTGCTATTTTCCTTGCACTAACGCAATTAAAAATGTGATGACTAGGTGATAAGACGACCTGATTTTCCAGAGAATAAACACAAAATTACGAGCTCCGGAAACTTTCCTGGCTACGATTTTTTCATGATTTCTGATCCCTCTACTCGGCCACAAAACATACCCGGATTGAGAACGATGAGAGCCTTGAGTAGCACAATTTCCTTGGCTTGTAGACAGAGTGGCTTCAGCTCACGTTGTGTCCACTTGCTCAACGACTGAATGGTTTTCCAGTTGAGGAACGAGGCGGGCGGTGGGATGATGTGAGCCGGAAGAAAAGAGTTGTTACATAAGTGAATTTGTGCGTCGGATTGGCTGAAAGACGACGATTGGCATCCAAGTTCCAGGAGAACGAGGGGGCCACAGCATGCACGCAAAAGGGCGATCTGAAAGAAAAATGAATGTTGGTGGAGCACTTCAACTAAAGAACAATTGGGTTCCACATGAATAGCTGTTTCCAGAAACCGAATATTTATATCTGTTTCAACTTCAACATTTTGCAAAGTTTTCTTATTTCATGTAATAAGCCAGTCAAATGCGTACCTTATCATTTGTGTGATGCACATCTCCAATTTCAGCAGTCTGACGACACCAGTCAATTGCCCAAGTAACCAACCGACGTTCATTGTCGTAACACAACTGATCGTCGGCCTGTCGAGTCGCTCGATAACTCATTTCTGAGCGAAAACCGTCAAGAAGTTCTGGTTCTTCGAGAAAATTCTGGAGAGATGGCTGGACGAAATGAAGGGAAGAGAGCTTCGCGTTGCCGTCCGAAGACGTCTTGTCGATGAGCAAAAGCGATGAGACCAACAAACGATTGTCGGACTTGGCTCGTTTTGCGTCGATCTGAAATTTATTTTTTATTGGATTTTACTGTTTTGTTGAGATGTCTTGTTTTCAGATTTCTTATCAGTTTAATTAGTTGAATATAGATTCTCCATTATTTTCAGTCCCCCAGCATACATTTCATCTGTATCACCAAGTGTTTCATCCCATGTCTCTACACTCAGTTGAACTCTTTACGTCATGTCATTTCTCTTTTCCCTCTAAATCTCCAATCCCTCTCTACGTGTGCTTCCCAGTGATCCCTGCACGGAAAGAGCATCGAGACACTTCGGCAGCTGCAAACGAGGGAGTGGAGCACGTGAATCGGAGCACAAGGGGGAGAAGAGGCCACCCCATCTGACACAAAGGAAGAGAGAGACCGGAGCTCAGTGAGCAAAACAGAAGAAGTTAAGTTTTTGTTCAAAGTGAGTTTCAAAGATGAAGTTAAGGAAAACGGAAATCAAATGTTTCAATGTTTACATTTCCTTTAAAAGCATATTTGAAACTAAAATGGAACAGTATTATTTTGAGAATTTCAGGTAGTGTATTTTTCTAGGAATATTTAGTGATTTAGAGCCAAAAGTTTACCGTTTTTCACATTTTTTAAAAATATTTGAGCAGCGATTGTTTCAGTTTTATTGCGATACGAAGAGCGTCTCAAAAAGGAAATATCCACACATACAATTCGTTGCGGATATTTTTGCATCGGGTGAAACAGAAAATGAAAAACATTTTCTCAAAGTAGTTTTAAAATAAACTTGAAATTCCATGCAAAAAACAACAACAACTCCATTTGAAACGGTTAAACCACACTAATGAAACGGTCCATTTTTTTTGTGTTTGTACCTATAATCGTCAAGCTGGAATTCGTGATTTCCAGTTTTAAAGGACATCCTACCCTGGCAATAATCACAATTTGGTTAGGAAAAAACGAAAAATAACAGACCGAATTTCGAAAATACTACAAAGGTTTTATGACACAAATTCGAAACAGTGAAATTCTCATTTCTAGGTTTCTTCGAGTTTTTAACTTTTCCACAGTTTCAGAATCTTAAATTTCTACTTTCTCAAAATATTCGCACTCCCTGTTCTATTCTAGAGCGTCCTTCTACTCTCCTCAACCGGATTTTTTTTCTATTCCATCTCTAACGTTCTTATCAAATTCGAACTAATTGTCTATCCGTTTCGATCTTCTTAATACCACCCCACCAAAACAAGAATCACCGAAAAACCGAAAAACGAACCTTGTTGTCATAACTCTCTTGATTTCCTCCATCATCCGTATCATCTCCGTCAGTCTTCTCTCTCTTACGCTTTGTCAGCTTACGGTCCATTTTTACCGCTGTAAACATTTGTTATTTCTTATCATTAAAAGTATCAAAAGACCAACCTTCCATTTTCATTCCAACAGATAGACACTGATGGAAACGACAGTAGCGACAAGCGTTTCGGCCGGCTGAAAAGAAAAAAGAAATGTTTGTAGCTTGATCATGACGAAGAATTCAAAAATTTAAAGCAACTGGGTTCACCTTTTTCAGACAAATATGGTAGTTTTCAGAGGAATAGAATAGTAATTTCAAATTATTTTTGCAGTCTTTTTGAATCAAACAACAAAAAACAACAATGAATTATTCAGTCTCTCTCTCTCTTTCGTTCATTCATTCACTAAAAAACGCTCACGAGTCTCCTAGACAGTCAATTGTTTATTTGTTTTGGTCACCCCCTTTATCTCAATTTCCAGTCATTTCAAATGTCATGTGTGTGCTCAAGATGATCTAGTTTACTTTACGTCGTAACAGGTGGGAGGAGGAGGGAGATTCAAAGAGCAAACTGTCGGATTGAGTGAGAGAGTGATGTCAGCATGAAATAACACATAATAGAGTGATTTTTGAGGCTTAGAGGGATACAATGCGCGAGAGAATAATATGACAATGATCAACTGTTACGGAATTTTTTGAAATAGGCTTCGGAAATTATCGGGGAGTATGGTTTCATTAGAAAACAAGTTACATTATCAACGCGACACGCATCTTTTTGAAAAGTTTCAGCTACAGCACCTCCAAACAGTTTGAGCTCGGAAATTTATACGATTACTTATCTACGTATTGGAGCTAAAAGAGCAAGTAAGCTCATTGTCTTTGCCAGGAACAAATTATTGGCATACCTTCGAAATCTCGGCACGAAATCGTTTGACATTTTTTGAAATTTTTATCAAAAATAGTTTAAAATCCTAAGCGCATTCGGCTTTTAATCGAAATTTGAAAACACAGTCTTTTTTTGCAAAAATTCATAAATTTCAATGTTTGCCCTGAAAACTGGGCCGGTGAAAATTTTCAAATCGGCCTGGTCCGTCGCAATCTGATTATTGGTGAACATAAATTTTCTATTTCAAGAATTCCAGAAAAACCGTTCAAATTCTAAAAATACAATTTTTGACCGCAACAACAACATTTGCTTTGAAAAACAACAACATTTGCATTGAAAGCTAAACGAATGTATCAAAATTTAAGAACTCAGAAGTCCTTTTGCTATATTTAAGAACCTCTCAACGAGGGATTCGGTATAATTCCTATAATCCAATTATACTTTTCAACACAAAGATGAGTCCAACTGGTTGAATGTATCAAAAGTTTCAATCTCAAAATCTTCACAGAAATTTAGCGGAGATTTAAAAAAGTATTCGCATTTTGTAGCAAGATTGATAATCAGATGGAGGATTGCACCTTATGTAGCGTCTTTAGAAATGACTTGTCCATCTTGTGTCATCCATGAAACAGAATTTTATTAGACTACTATAAAATTGAACAACAGTGCGTTCAGCTACTGTTTCAAACACCCTATAATGGATTTAGCCTGAATAGAATGCTTACTCGCCCGGTTGCAATGTGTGCTTGGTACAAAAAGTGTAAATTGAAACCGATGGGGAACTATTTGAAGTTATCTTTGAGTAACAGATTGTCTTTATCAGGGGTCAAACATTATCTCAATTCAATAAATCAAGTTGAAACAGTGACTTCCTGTCATTTTAGAACCCTCCCTCTTCTCCCCAAACCTGAAATAACTTACCAGTAGAAATCGAGCAGTTTCCACCGTAACGGCACGTGTAGTTCAGTTTACTCTTGACGGTTCGCCAGAAAAAACATTTGCATCCGTGACATGCGGCAACTCCGTAGTAGAGGTGCGAACACGCGCGGTCGCCGCACACAACGCACTGAAATTAGATGAAGAGAGTTAGATGGAACAGAAGGCAGTGGGTTACGGTAGGTTACTGTGTCAGAGAACATTCGTGTTCCCTGGAGATGTAAATAATAGACAAAAACTGGGCAAAAGGGGAGAAAAATAACACGAGATGAGAAGAAATAAAAATAGTGTGGAATAAGTGGAGAGTCAGAACATGACTTCCGGTGATAAAGAGGCAAAAAGTGCGAATCGGAGGGCCAAAAATAGATATTGATAGTGGATTGAAAAAGGAATTCAATGTGATCAAAGGATGTGGGTTTCTGGTGAGAGATTTCAGAGGTACTGTATCTTCTATTTTCCACTGTTTCAGAAAGATTTTAAGGTTTTGACATTTTATTAATAGCCTGGTTTAGGGTCGGTATGTTCCCGTTTTTTGTCACTGATAATGCTTAAACTTCTTTTAATAGATTAAGTCGCAAACACGTAACGCTTTCCATTTTCGATCAATCTCTGCGAGCTTCTCTATACTAGAACTTTCTCAAGCTTGGAATATATGAAAGTTCTGGATTTTTATAATTCAAGACTCGTTACTTATACGCACGGCTTATTTATAAGTTACTACGGAAACCGTAAACTCAAATTTCAAAAAAGAAACAAACTCTCACATGGGTTCGGTAAATAACGTCCTAAACTTCGAATTTCCCTTTTTTCTTGATAGGAAGAGTCCGCAACAAAATCAAAACATTGAACTACCAAACTTAACTGCAATTCATAAAATTTGTCTGAAACTGTAATTCACCTTGCCAAGTTTGTACTTTGAACCCTTCTACCTTTCCTATGTACATCCGACAGTTTCATTTTCTCTCACTTATTTCTCTCCCAAACTACATAGATCAAAGTTCGAAGAATTGTTGTTTAGACCCCGAGAGCATTTGCTCAGCGAGAAGAAGAGCAAAAGGTGATTGAGAACCTGAGAGTTTCTTGACCGATCAATTCCCACTGGCTTTTAACAATTTAGAAAGTGTTCACATTGATTGAGGGGAAAACTGTCAGGGTTTTCGCTGATTGGATTGTAAGATTCGAAGAAACAAAAGTTCTTTTTAAAATGGAAATCAAAAATTCCACTGTTTCAAATTAATCATATCCCATTCTGAGGTATGGGCCAGATATTATTTCACGGGATCAGAATTCCAAACACTTCCAATCAATGGTCAGAAATAAACTGTTTTTCCTTTAAATAATAACATCAACATCCTTGCAACTCCCTCTTGCTTTTCTTAAGTCCTAAAAACAGACGAAAATTTCTAACTGGACCCCGAACATCAACCTTCATAAAGATAACATCTCAGCTTCACATGTCAATAACCTTTTCGTTCGAAATGTTCGTCTGATTGAAGGGGCTGATATTATTCGAATCAGTTATTCGAGGAACGCGAGCTTTTGGAAAGTACTCCCATGTGGTTTCTGCTTATTAAGAAATGTAATTTTTATGTTGGTAAATTAAGTCTTAGAAACTGTAAGCCTGTCTTGGAAGTTTTCAATGGGAGACGAGAACGTTTCAGTGACTTTAAAAATTGGATACTCTTATCGACAGAAGTTACAGAAAATAGTCTGAAGATCTTTTTCTCGCATAGTTAAGCTATTATTGAAAACATATTTTTTTGTAATATGGATTTTGAAATCATTGGAACATTCTAAATATTAAGAGCAACAATGCTTAGAAGTCGTAGGGTAATTATTAGTCTATATATTTCATAGATTATCGAATGAGAGTGTTTCACAATTCACAATGTCAGTGAAACAGTCTAGTAATTTTCAAACGCTTCAAGTGAAGATATTCAAATCATTCTACGGTTTCACGTTGTCTAATTAATTTTAGTGGCTTTTCTATTTTCAATACCCTTTTGACTATACCAAAAAAATTAAATCAAGCTATGATTTTGCATAAATTATTTTCATATACTTAAACGTTTTTCGTGAAACTTCAAAAAAATTTCAGCCATTCTAATTATATACTCTCTGTTACACCCAGATCACATGACTTTCAGTTTCTTTTCCAAATCAATACTATCATAAAAATTTGAATCAAATGAAAAGAAAGAGGCAAAACTTACAAGAGCGCCAATCGCAGCTTTCTCTTTGATTATAGGCGGCGAAGGCGGCGGGTGTGCATCGGTAGCACGTTGATTGGAACTTGGTTGCGCATCTCCGGACATTCTAGATTCTTGACGAGCGAATTTTCGAGGCGATACTCTTCAGGTACACACTCAGAATATCCGATGGGGGATTTCAGAGAGTGTTTTGTGTGATGGTGACGACGAATCGAGTTGTGTTGAGAAGATTTGTTGTGATTGTTGACTTGCACTCGTTATAGTTTGGAGAACGCGGGGTTGACAGACTCCACCTTCAAATTTTTCGGATTTTTATATGGATTTGAATGAACAAAACAGTTGAGAAAAAGAATGCTTAACTCTGGTTGGGTATCAGTCTAATTTCTGGATGGCCTAGTTTCTCTGAAACTATTTCAGAGAAAACTAGACCACGGTTACCAAACAGACACACCCAACCAAAGATAAGCATAGTTTAAGCTTTTCCGAAAACTTGAAACCCGCGAAAAGTTCCAAACAAAAGTAACAGTTAGTGACAAGAGAAATAGTGTTACAAATCGAGAGGGTTGTTAGAGAAACAGGGGATTGAGATCAGAAAACGATTAGGAAACTGGGAAACCAATGAGGTTGATGAGGGGAGAAGGAAGAAACAGAAAGAGGAGAAGAATGGAGTGATGAGAGATAGAAAAGATGAGAGATAGGAAAGAAAAAGAGAGAAACTGTGTATTTGAGGCGGTGACATGGGTCCGCCTATCGGAATTGTATCTTTTGACAGAGAAATATTAGAGGAAATGGGGAGAGTACTGTTTGACAAGAGGAAGAATGTAAACTCTACTAGGGAGACGGAAAAGAAACAATAGGGAAAGAGAGTGATAATAAGAGAGTGAGGGGAAAAAGTTATTGGTCAAAAAGGAGCGGAGTGAGACAGAGGAAGATAGAAGACTGCCCGGCGCGCCATTTTTGGACTTTTGAACTTCTCGAAATGGATAGGGCAAAGGGTTGGCAAAGTTTGTTTAGTGTTAAGACGAGAAGAGACCATCTAGCTCCCATGAATACCCGGAATGAATTTCTGACCCCTTTGAAGCAGTCAGTTTTTTTATTGACGAATTCTAAGATCCCGGCTCATTTTAATGATTGGAAACTATGTTTTTTGTAGAAGCCATCTAGTATTCCCAAAAAAGGTCAGAATGTGTTATGATCTCGATGAAACCGGCACCACCGAGACAACATCAACACCAAACGCGTAAAATTTTGTAGCGGACTTGAAGAGAGACAATCGAATATCTCTCGTGATACGGGCGGTCTGTGATTTTTTTTGTATCCGTGTCGGGGAGTGGGTCATAAAAAATTGTATAGTCTTATTATAGGAAGTTTCTTGGAGAAGATTATCTCTATTCGTTGTATGCTATCACGAGCTTAGAAAATGGCGAGGACCCAAAAGTTTATGCGAGATGGGAGTTCCTTGCTTCACTAGCGAAATAGTAACTACGTATTGAGTGAGAGGACTTATGTGAACCGACTGAAACAGAGACATCAATACGATCAATTACATACTGTTTTGACAAGCTTTCATCAGTACTGACACATTTTGCTAAACGGTTCACAAAGGTGAGAGATGATTCCTCTAAATTGTGGTATAATTTTAATGATAGCACATGGGTTCTACAAGACTTCATGTGTTAAACAAAAAATTGGAATCAAGAAAAACTGGTTTTTTGTTGAAAATGCACATGGTTATCGTTATCATCCGCGTTAACTTGTATATCTCCTGAACGTGAAACAGTTATTTTCAGACTCAATTTCAGACTCAATTTCAGTCGAATTAGAAAAAAATTACTTGACATTTCAACATTTTTTTAATGCTTGGCACGCCGTTTAGTGGTTGTTCCAACATTTGAAATATTCCTTAAATTGCTAACCGAGAAGTGGACCAAGCAGCTACTGGAGATACTATTTCAAAGTGTCGAGATAAGTGTTAGAGGACTAACAACAAAACTTGTAATACGAACCCAATTTCATCGCTTCACATTTTTCAAAAAAACTACCACCCTTTTATCAAAAAATGTAGGGGACGAGACAACCAGGGAGAGAGTAAAATGAAACGATTCTCCTACAAAAACTGGCGGAGAACTGTCCGTGCCGGGCAGCGCACACCCACTTTTACTCTTACGATACATAAATTTTTGACCGAGGGGATTGTTATTTTGAAGTTGAATAGATTTCACAGAACACTAACTTACAGGTTTCGAGGAAAATTATTTGTTGCCTTCGAAACAGTTACTGTTTTGAAATTCGTTTGCAATGTTTCTCGATTACGAGAAGATCTTACAAAAATAAAAATAAAACCGCCTATCGTACGTTTAGTGAATGTTGTTATATGCAGACTTGTCAAAAATCGGGCCGGGCAGGGCCGAAATTTCTCTCGGCCCGGATTCAAAAATGTGTACTCATTTTGTGTAACACAATTTTTTGAAATTTTTCAAAAATTTAGAGTAAAAATGCTTAAATTATCATGCACCGAGAATATTCCTGATTTTGACCCGGCCCGGCCCGGCCCGTGACAAGTATGGTTATATGTTCATCTAGAAAATTAAAGTCGGAAACCGCAGAGTTTTTGTTCCTCAACCTCAAATTGGCGCGTACAAGTAGATTCAGTAAGACCCAATGTTTTCTTTTGAAAATGTTTACGGAATGTTTGTTCAAATCTTGTCCGAACAGATGGGTTCTGCTGAAATCAGTAATTTTTTTAAAATAGATAGCCTGCCAAAATTTGTAAGGTTCCAAAACTAAATGAGGTTCTATTCTGAATATGGTCTGTACAAAATACCGAAAAACTAGCGGACGATGGATATTTCATCTTTCACACACAGTGAAATGGTTGCGAATCTATTTCAAAAATCCATAAGAGCATCACCACCAATATCTGCACAAACTACAAGTCGTAGAGAATCAGTAGAAATTTCCTGCCTGCAAAAAATTCCCATATCCTCCTCCTCCTCCTCCATTTTCCTTCAAAAACATGGGAGGAGTCCAGTGTTTTTCGAGCACTTGGCCAGAGCTCCTCCCGTTGGCTCTGACGTGAACGGAGCAAAGGGCGATTCCCATTTCTTGCTCTGCGTCTCTCGCTCTCTCGGTTTCTCTTCAAGCCTTTTCTTGCTCTCCTGGAGGAAAAGAGCATTTGGTGCTCTTTTGATATTCTGATACTTGTGGGAATGATGGAAAAGGAGAAGAGGGCGGAGGGAGTCCAAAAAATAAACTTTTTGTAGGAAACGCATTCGATAAACAGAGAAGAATGTTTGAACCTTGGAGTTTGTTCTATCGATCTTCAAAAAATAGCAGGAATAAAACTTTGAAAAACGATGTTAAAATCTGGAAATATTGAAACAGAAAAGCATTTTGCTGTTTCAGGGAGTTCTCAATATTGCGGAAATTTTGAGTGGAGGCTAAGAATGGATTATTCCAAGAAATTGGTACAAAGATAACAAAAAGGAGCCACATTTTCGAAGATTTTGTGTTTAAGAGGAGAAATATTTCAGTCAGAAATCGAATTCATTTCAGTAGTATATATCTGAAATTTGCAAGCGCGACAGAAAAACGCTTGTTCGTTTCTTGTAGAAAAAAGTTTCAAAAAACTCAGATATTATCTGGAGCAACTTCTTACTGATCTTACTGTTCTAGCAGAAGTCTTACCAAGGGAATTCAACATTTCAAGCACAGTCTAACTATCCAAAACACAAATTATTTTGAAATGTGTTACATTGAACCAAAAAACAACGACAAAGAGCAAATGATTGGTCAGGATGAGAGAAATAAGCCACGAGGAGCCCACCACCCCGCACACGAACACATCAATGGAACCACTCTCGGCCGGGAAAGTTTCTCGCGGGTGCCAGCTGGTGTGGATTCAAGAAGCTAGGAGAAAGAATTAGCTCCTCTTTCTCTTCGAATATCTAGGACAAACATTATTTAACACGTAAAAACAGACAACAATCTCAACGAACATATTGTGAAAAATTTCCAGTGATCTCAAAATATTAGATGCTGAAACAGGAATAAATATAACTTTATGTTACATATAAGTATCATAAATTAATGACTAAAGTTTAGCTGGCTACACTTGAGTTGTACACGGGATTAACTAAATTTCGATCAGCAAAACATAATACAGATTTTTTAGTAAGGTAACAACCATAATCATATTAGCGTCTTATGAATCCTGTTGTGCAACACCAGGTAAGATAACAATTTGAATAAGAATATTTTCTTAAAGATATTGTATTGAAACATGAAAAACTCCCGGTTTCAAGTTAAAAATTAATTGAATCAATAGTCAGCAAAACTCATTATGATGGCTATTTCCGTTGGTGAAAAACGTTTTAGGTTCACAATTCTTGAAACTCTCAGTTTTCTCACAGTTTTCAGCTACTGGTCAAACTATCAACCTAATAATGAAATACGAGAGAAATGATTTCATGACGGAACGGAAAGCAAGTCCATTGTTTTCCACGAATAACTCTACATGGATCTAGTCAGTTGAAACGAATCCACACTGCCATATCTTCAGATCCCAAAACTAAAACCAATCCACTTATTCCATCTTCCAAATCTACGCTCCGCTGGTCTCTATAACCCCCAATTTTCAGACTTAAAGGCCACGCTTTTCCCACTTCTTTCAAACTTTTTCTAACATTTCGATTCGAAATTTGAAATTCAGAATAAAAAAGCGTGTTTGGACAACCATGGACGACCTAAAAGATAACCTTTCATGAGAATGTTTGTTTAACAAGAGGACAGAAGAAGTGGAAGTATCTGATGGAGAAAGGTTGTAGGTGATGGGACAGAATGAGGTATGATATGAGAGAAACAGAACAAGAAATTGATAAGAGAAGTATGAGGGAAGTACAAAAGATTTGGACTGTGATCTTGTGAAACAAGGGTAGTTCAGAGAATGTACAAAAGAATGTGGTGCCTGTTGAGATAAATTTTATTGTGATAAAAAAATTAACTTGACTGAAAAAATCATCAGAATATAAGAACATCTTGAAACATTTTCAAAAAAATTTCAGTTTTACAAAGTAAAAAGTGGGAAACATTGAGTCGAAAGATGCTCAGAAAAAAGGTATTTCGGAAGGTTCAATGAACCAAAGCTCTCTAAATGAATCAGAACTCAATAAAAACCTTGTCCGAGGGGACTACACAGTAACACGGAAAAACTCTTCCATCAATGCTCCTTTTGAGTCAGGAGAACGGGAATTGTGTCAATTAGAACGATTTTTAGCATATACGTCAATGACGTAAGTTTCTTAGAATTTTCAGAAGCGTCCTATCGATTCATCATCGAATTTAAAAACCTCATAATTTTGTGAAGGGGATGAAACCGAACACTTTCATGAAATATGGCGGTATGCAGTAGTAAAGCATCCGAGCTTATATGCAAAATTTTCGTTAAAATTTCAATATCTTTTCACGAATAGAATCGCAAATGTGAAAGGTAGCATTTGTCAACCACCTAAATAACAAAATTGTGATTCAGTGAATTATTTTCAAGAAATCTTTTTTTCATGAGCAAAGTCTCTGGTGTACAAATAAATTTAAATTCGAGAAGCTCTACTTTCAAGTTTATCTTTTTAAATTAAAGTTGAGAAACAGTAGTTAATAAGTCTTAAGTTTTTCTGTTTCACATGCGTCATTTTTCCGTCAATTATTATATTACACAGTGACTAATCTATTTGAATGGGTGAACAACCTACTAAACTCCCTGATCCCTATCTACATGTTATAACAAATTTCGTACAAAATACAAGGTACTCTAATGAATTTAGGTAACGAAAAAGCCAACCGGTAACAAACTACCAACAAGCCATTGAATTGAGAAGAATCTAACTACAAAGTGAGATCTCAAGTACCAGTAGTTCAAATTAATAAATGTAACATGAGATTTCTGAAACAGTGTTGGTGATTCTAATTTTTCTAAACTATGATTTTCATTCATAGAATATTTTATGAATAATCGATACTACTGTGATAAAATGGATGTACTAACAAATCTGCAATCATGTGATGAACGAGAAACGAATTGATGAATACTGTTCAGGAACTGACTACGTCAATCGTATTGACTTATTGTGGATCTATTCAAAACTTGAGAATGAGTAGAAAAAGTAAATAAATATGTTGAATATGAATAAAGTAAGCAGGTTGGTTGAGACTGTCAACATGTGAAATCGAACGTTAACGTCATCAGGGAGAGGAGTATTGTAAGATAAAAGAGTCTAAGGAAGCTGCAGAGGAAGACTCATCGCGGTAACCGAAAATTAACATATTCCAAAGGAAAGGTAAATAAATATGACACGAATTTCACGGCAGTGAATAATGCATACGAACTCTCGCATAAGCGTTATCAGTGAAACGTTAAAAATTTAAAAGACTAGAATTAAAGAAAAATCAGACTTTGCTGCTCCTGAGACGATTCATAAGTAGTAGAAAAAATGTGGGAAAAAACATACTACCCCCAACCTCCAGTTTCGAAACTTACGATTAAGATAACCTCTTAAAAACAGAAATCTTTTGAAAACCGGTAACTCTAATTTCTGATTCTTTCCCTAACTCTAAGAAAATATTGATCTAAAAAAAATCCACGTCACAAGACCTAATCATGTCTATAAACATCGACAACAGACACAAAATAACAGAGGAATAAAATAAACGGTAAGGAGATCCTTTCTTCTCTTCGTCCAATCAGAGATATGCGAAGAAGAAGGAAACAAGTTTTCTTTGCCACGTCATAAATCTTCTGGCGCGACGGGAAGTTTTGGGAGACAGCAATAAAAATGGAGAGGTCATGAAGATAGGAAGGGAGAAGGAATGAAGATATACGTATCGACTACTATCAAAATCTTTTTATGGGCTTTGGGTGATGATCATTCAAGGTTGAAAGTTGTCAGAAAGAGAGGAGGTTACTGCAAGATTTTGGACAGAAAAAAGTGTATCTTGTGACTGATTGGGTATCTTTAAAGAAGACAAATGTGATGTGTGATCAGGCAAAGAAAATTGCTGTATCAGAAAGTTTTCATAAGGAATTGGATCATCTTGATAACATTGTGCATTGTGTTGGGACTGTCCTCTATGTCAGATATTATGAATCTTTTTTGTATTGTCTAATTAAACTCTCTTGACATTTGATATTCGCGTTACAAGCCACGCCCACTTTCAGCTTTCTCGATTCTGACATTGGACCGATGCCAGTTTGGTTTTGAAATACACATCCGAAACAGCTGGAATTGGAGTGACTGATTTTAAAGGCTGAAGATTTAGTTTACAAATGTCAAGGGGGCCAATTATTCCAATAATAGACCCCACCTCACATTAGTATAGGACAGTAAAGACCTCAAAAAAAGACCAATTAGTGATTGACAGCATCTTCTTCAACTCTAGTAAAACTTTCTTGAAACATAGTTTTTTTTTTAAATTTTAGAAAAATATAAAAAATATGCCTTCCAGTTATCAAGACTTAAGCTAGTGTTTTCACATGTATCCAATCTTGCTATCAAAGGATTCTGAGCCAGTTTTCCATTTTTGCATGAAATCGGAATGACTCAAGTCTGTTCAAGTGGCCTACATTTCATTCCAGTTTCAGTTTCACTATAAATTTCATCCGGGAAATTATCATAATAGTTATCTTTTTGAACTATCAAAAGAAACGACATTAGATTTTTCATGTCATACGCTATTCAACCTTATATTATGCCAATCAAATCATGGATGCTCACAAATACCAAAAATTACTTTCACTTTGAAACCGAGATAATTTTAAGTGAGTATCGACTCGTCATCAAATCCTTATTGACCGTCTGCTGGCTAACTAGCATCTGGTTTAGTCGGTGGTCACTAATCGTATCGGTAGTACCTCATGCTGTGACTTTTCCATAGGAACGGAAGGCTTTTTCGTCAAATGCCCTAAGCTTTTAATCGGATTTTGAACCGGCTAGATATTAGACATTTGTTATTTGGAACGCCGTGAAGAGTGAGAAAAAAATTAATCAGTTTCAAAAAGGTTTGGAATCCACTCACAATAACATGAACACATTTTCAGGCTAGATGAAAGTTTTAAAATAATACAATGAATAAGAATGACAACCACCTAAGCTGAAACATCTGTTACAGAAAAGAAACTGAAAGAAATAAAACGTCTCCATATAAAATGACTAGCTAGAGCACAAAACCTTTTTTTAAAGTAGTGAATGAATCAGTGAGCATCGAAACAACTCGTGCCGTCTGGTCTCTGCACACACATTTTGTTTCTTGTTACAACACAGACAGTTCTGATATAATAGTTGTGGACACTGGTTGAGGAAGAGAGAAGAAAATAGACGGAGTGATGTGATTTGTTCGTTGAACCTTGTTCTTTTTGGTTCCGAAGGGTGGTCTGCGACAGGAAATGAATGATTTTTGGACAGGAGAGGTTTGATGGCACAGTGCATACTGTTGGTATAATAAGTTCAAACCATACGAATAGAATCGGAACTCCAGAAAAAAACTCATTCCAGAATGTGACTGTTTCACGTTGTGCAAAAAGTACAGACAATATGATCCGTAAGATTTCAGATCTTGCCTGTTAGCACTAGTGTTATAATAACAACCGAAATTACATATGAAGCTAACCAAGAATGTACAAAAATTCTCACAATATAAATTCGGTGAAACAGAGCTATTATATTCTAGCTAGCTGACGGAGCATCGTCGCTCATGATAGGATAGTTATTATCGGTTCATTAACACTTGCCGAGAGTTGTTAAAGGCGAGCCTAATTGTTCAAAATTGTCTTGAAGCGGAAATCATTGTTTGCAGTTTATTTCAGATCTTCAAATCTCAAAAACATGGTATTTTATCCTTTTCAGCTATGACACCAATACATTAAATTCAGAAAAAATAAATGCGCATTAATATGAACGTTATGAAACAGCACCAGAAACTTCTACAAGTGCCACCTTTTTTGTCGGATTTGGTATTGCATTTCTCTCTATTGCGCAACTTTTTACAGTTTTCCAAGAAAAATTTTAGTATATGTTTTAATTTCATCATTTCTATCTTCTTGGAAGTTCAGTACTGTTTGACGATGCTGAACATTTGTTTTCAATGACAACTTGGTAAGTTTCCAATTGTTGAGAAACATTATCTCGTTAAAATTCATTTGAAAATGTATCCAATTCTTATACTTTGCGTTTTTCTCTTTGCCACATACTTGTACTTTTCAACTTCAAAATATCAAACGACCGCTTCAGATTTATGACTTAAGTCCTCCAACTGGTCTTTTAGCGATTGTTCATGAGACTGTGTCGATACTTTTCTCGAAAATTGATGGTATCGACCCTCCGGAGTTTCGATAATTTCCCCATAAATCAAACAGTCTGCAGTATGTTTTGAAACTGGATGTTAAGAAACCGGTCATTTCGCATCCGGTCATTTCGCAACTGGACATTTCAAAACCGCCGGTTCGCAACCGTTTCAAAACGTCCGGTTGCGAAATGACCGGTTTCGAAACGTCTGGTTTCAAACACACTGAAGAAAAATAACACTGTTGACAAAGTACAACCTCCCGGGAAAAGTATCGTGACGTCTCGGAAGTATCGAGAGAGTATCGGCAAATCATTCAAAATTTCTCGTGAAAGTATCGATACTTTTGAGACGTCTCGATACTTATCCCGGGAATTTTCTCGATCATTTCTCGAAATGGGCTAGTATCGAGAAAATCATATCGACACTTACACACTGGTTCATGGGTAGAAGTACAATTACATAAAAGTTGGAACTTGAACTTTACTGTTTCACTTTTACTAGATACCATCGAGATCAAGAAACAGAGTTACTATCAATACAAGTTATATTGAGTATAAGTGATTGTAGAAGATAAAAGAGCAATCAAATCATACCGTACTCTCGTAGTCTAGATCAATGTTCTCAAGACAGGCGAATAAAATATGATCTGAATGGTCGAAATAGTAATTCTCACAGTCTGAAAACAAGATGACATCATCTTGATGGTTTGACATTGCTCCTCTCTTGCATGTGAAATGATTGTGGCCAATTTATAGGCAAGATGAATAGTGAATTCTTGCAATATTCAATTCTATATTGGGAACGGTCGGATGGAAAGAAAACGGTCAACATAGCGTATCTATGTCTTGTAAATATAGTTTGAAATATTGGAAGAAGGTAGCAAAACAATAGGAGCAGAAACAATTATTTTAAATTCTAGAAGCACTATTGTATTATATGTAGGACAGCTTTAAACTGCCATGATGAACCGTTCACTGAGAACTAAAATTAGAGATAATGGAAGTTTTTCGGTAAAATTCGCTTCGAATCAAACGTGAGCGACTTTAATAATAAAAAAATATAAGCATTCGATGAAACTGCCAAATATTGAATACAACAAAATCTCCTGTTTCTCGAACAACATGTATTATAGTTTCCAGGAAATGTACCATTACGATTTTTTTCGTATATGGGTGAATTCCTGAGGGTTTCGACTGTTGAAACGTGGTTCATTACGGCTACAGCTATTCAGATTAATCATTATTTATCTATTCATCTTCTGAGAACACATCCACTGGCATACGGCCAATCAAGCTCTATCGCGTACTGCAAGATATCATAGCCACGTTGAACAGTAATAATTTGAAATATCTACGTTGCATCGAAAATAGCTTCAAAATGTGTTAATGCCACTTTCACTACTTGAATGAAACCGAGAGTTTGTAGGCCACCAGATCGAAATAATTGAAAGTGAGCCTAAGCTAATTCAGCATATTCTAGCTGTAGAAAGCACTCAACGTTGTATGGCTCAAAACAGAAGTCGAGCATTCACTGCTTTGGTGACATCACAAATGATTTTTTATACATATTATTCAAACGTCTGAGTCGTTGTTTATTTGTTTTGGGTTGTAAATTTTCTCAAAACGAAAACCCTACCGATTCGCTCAAAAACTTTATCTGAATATTGTTGTGGATGAATACTGACTGCTATATTTCAAGAAAATCACATATCCCTTTATCGTCAAGCAAAAAAACGTTTCTCTTTAGTCTCGTAGTCACAATAGTCTCAAACTTTCCTAGTATTCAGGAAAAGCCTCGAAATGCAATAAATTTCTGCAAAATTTTTTTTTTAACTACGAAAATCTTAACGATGAGGTAAAAAACATTCTGCAGACCACGTGAGACTCGAGATTTGCCTCACTTGTTGAATGTCCTTGACGGGTAACGAAAGAAGTCATTAAAAACGTTTGAGTACTATTCAGTTTTACTGTTTTTAGCGTATTGTTAGACAAACACGGGGATGATTAGAGATCAATTTTGTGTGTATTTTTGGAAAACCGTTACATATTCTTAGGTTTCACGAGTAACACGAATTTCAGTGTTGAATATCTCACTATCAGAACTTATATCGTTCCATTATAGAGTAGATGTAGTATCGAAAGTATCAGGAATGTAATCTAAACATTTTACAAATCTGTATGGTCACCTTCCACCAGAACAGTTGCAGAAAATTCTTCAAGTTTCCCAACAAAAAACGGAGCCGAAAAAGTTAAAAATCAAAACATGAAACCACTTCACTGGCATAGTAGAATGATCACAAAGTACGGAGCAGGCGTTTGCAGAAAAATTGGAGTTGTTTTTATGTTGGTGCATGTGACAGCTGAAAAATGGAAAAGAGGGATAAAGAAGATAAACACCAACAATTCGGGGAAAAGGGGATTGACAATTTTGTAGCCGAAATCGCAGATGTTTTCAGGGGACCGTTAATTTTGTCAAAGAAACTGTTTCATATTATACTTGAAAGTATTTTAATTATAGAAGGTTTCAATGACAATTGCGGTGATTTCATTGGAATAAGAATCACATTGAATAGAATCAGTAGAAATTCCATAAATGTTATACAAAGAAAAATTCAAAGAGGACCTTTTGTAAATAATGGTTCTTAGACTAGACTTTAACCAAATAAAAACACCCTCGTGGTAACAAAATTAAAATGAGAGAGAAAATGTGGCTGAAACATAATATTCCTTTTTACAGAAGCGATACACAACATTTTTTGCAGTTTCAAATTGTTCTTTTGATTGGTTAATGATAACTGAAGTCAGAGTTTGTTTTCGTAACATATCTTCTCCCTACGTTCCAATTTTTATTTTTTAGCAACACTAATTTGATTTTCGACTAGTGGAATAAGAAAAAGGGAAAGTAATGTACATAGAAAAAAAGGTAGCTGTCTTAGTCGTTGAGTCTTAGTCGTAGAATCTACAAAAGTTGACTAAAACTGAATTTTTCTATTAGAAAAAAGACAAATCGGTTTCAAGATGCCTTCATACACTGCTGAAAATTTGTGTTCTGGAGTAGTTTCAGTACATATGTTTTACATAAATGCGACACTTCTTTAAAATACTTCCGTTTCTCTACCTTTTTAGATTTGAGTCATCCGAACGTTATTCAATTCAACTTTTGATTTTCTAAAATTCTGAAAACAATTTATTTTGTTCCTGATGACGAAAGTTTCAGGAACATAATCATATCAATTTCCTAAAAACTACAAAGTAGTTCCAATATCTATCACCCAGTCTCTTCTCACAATCAGAAGACGTGCGATTTCCATCAAATTCCCTGCTTATCTCTTCTGTCCAGTTCACGAAATGTTCACCCCTCTCGTCTTGTTCCTTTATGTTTTTCTTCGTTTCTCGCCTCTAAATACAATAAAATTTTCGATTTCTGATCCATCGAACTTTGATCTACATATCACTTCGTGTTCTCCATTTATTCTCAATACGTCATCCATTCATATGTTTTATCACGTCATCGGAACAATTCGACCTCAATCCGATGCAAGCCTCTTCTTTGAATGGACAACTACAAAAGTGTCGTAAAATGTGAAAGACCAACAAACATAGAGAAGTTGGCGTGAAATGAACAGATAGCATTTTTTGGAAAGGGAGGAAAAAGACAAGAGGTTGGAGATAAGAAGTTTAGGAAAAGTTGAGGGGAAGCTCATGTTGGCCATTAAATTTTTATTTGAAAATGTCAACGAGATTGTTGCGAAAAATATATTATAAGGGTGGAATAGCGAACCAAGCAATAGATCCTAATGATTGATGAACCTTTTACAAAATCATTGAAACCGAAAACTTTTTAACTTAAAATATCTGCTGAAAATGGATCCCAACTTACTGTTTGATTCCAAATCCCTATTTAGTTTCAGTTTGATTTCTCAACTCAATTCAAACAACAGATTTTCTGTTTCACCATTGCAATAATAAAAAACACCTTTTTTTATTACCACCAGTCACCGTACTGTTTCTTTCTTCAAACAGAATTCAAACCGTTTTTTCGCGTTTTTAAGATTGGCGATGATTCAGAACTTCAGAGAAACAGAAATGCATAGATGGATTTTATGCAGAGATAAATTCGAGGAGAAGAAGATTTTCTGGAATTTTGTTTATATGGAAGTACCAGGTGGAACGTCTGATCTTCTTTCAGCTACTGATGAGAATTGTTTGAAACCGCCAGTTTTTTAAACTGAGCCATTTTTAACCTCATTCACTTTAAATTGGCAAAAAGGTGAACGTTGTTCTGTAATCTGTGAATCGAATCAATTTTCAGTTTGTAGACCCACTCAAAATAAGGAAATGAGTTCTATAGTTTGTTGTAACATAACTTTAATGAGAACAAAATCAGTTTTATTACCGAGAACAACGAACACATCGCTCAACATCCCACAAAAAAATATATTGACCCGGTATGAAACCGAAAAAAGTGTGCTCAACCGGCAGATTTTTTAAAATTAAAACTAAGATTTTTTTTTAAAGTATTATTAAGTGAAACGTTGGTTACCGTAAAATCTGTATTAGAGCGACATCTTTAATAGAACGACACTCATCTATACTCAGGATTCATGAATATGATTATCCCAGTGTATTTTCTTGGTTCTGATAAGAAGCAGCGCGAATAGTTCCCCTCTAGATCTACAAATGGAACTTTCAAAAAAAAAATTTCCGTTTAACTTTAATGAATTTCTGAAACCACAAAATTTTTCTGAGAGGCGGTTAAAAAATAGAGCGACATGCCAATTTTTTACCTTATTCTTGACGCCGTCCGTTCTCATCCAGTCTCCCCATATGTTGCAAGTTTGATTGATCAATTCACACATCCCACTTCTGATACGTAAGCCACTCGAAGTTTGCACTAAATTTTTCAGTTTTGCAACTGTATCTAAGTTTGAAAACTCACTTGCCATTGTGCAATTGAAAACGAAGAAAGAAGAAGAAGTGGCACAAACGTCTTCCAGGCGAGTCGTTAAACTGAAATGAATAATAATTTTTGTCGATCGATAAAATCAAGTTTCTCATTCAGGGCAGGTCACGTGTCGATTCCGCGGTTTGTTTTCTCTTCAAGATTTGAAAATTTTAAAACTAATTTCGCTGTCAGTGCCTCCAAACCCTATCATAAAGATTGAAAAATATATTTTGAAGCGTAAAGTTAGGTTGGAAATACCGGGCATCTGACCTACTAAAGTTTCAAAAAAACGTTTGAAAAAATTCAAACTAAAGATTATTTTCGAAAAATTATTTGCCTTATCAAACTTTGCGCTCTATTCTCACTGACCTGGTTTTTTAAATAGTAGTTGTGGCCAGAAAAAGAAGAATCCCAGAAAGCTGGTAATCGTGGTGTTTGGAGTTGAGAAATTGTCGAAAGGGAAGAAATGGAAATGATCATGGTTCTTTTATATTGACAATATAGAGAAATCAGAGGTCACTGTGAATTTCGAAGTAATTTTTGTAATTTTGAAACGTTTTTCACATTTTCCCTTTTTTTGTTGTTTTTTTTTCAAGGAGGTGAAACATTTGTTAGCATCAATAGTTATGTGTAGTAGTTTCAAATCACACTAGCGTGATACTGTAATTTTTCGTTTCGTCCAAATTGTTTCTATTATGTATTAAATGACAATTTGTTCATTATACATATTCGTAAATATAGATTTGGAAAGACCGCGAAAGGAATACAACAGTGTTGGGCCTTTTTCATATAACATAAATTTGAAACCTTCGAGGTTTCGAAAATGCTATACATGAACGCACGAAGATTATTTTGAACATGAGATATTGAATAGCCTGAGAATCTTACAAAGAATCAAAAAGGGGTTTTGAAATGTAATAAAACCGTTCAAATATCGAAGTGAAAAATCTAAATTTGGAGTCAGTGGAGTTGTAAGTGGAATGAAAGTATCCGTTTTCTGGTGTTTCATGGAAAGACTAAACCGAAAAAAAGGCAATCTTTGAAAAAATATCGGGGATGAATTAATTCAGGAACATATTTGCACGGAACTATAATATAAAGGTTCAACAAGTACTGTTGTATCACGATAAAAAATATGAAAAATATTGATTGTCACAAGAACTACTTTCAACCAGACTTGTCAATAATCGGGCCGGGCCGGGCCAAAATTTTTCCTGATTTCAAAAAATGGGAACCCGTTTTTACCAAATTTTATTTGAATTTTTTCGAAAAAATAGAGTAAAAATGCTTAAATTATCATACATATTCACATTTTTCCTAAAATTTCCAAAAAAAAATCAAAAACTCAAAATGTTTCAAAAGAGCCGAGCCGGGCCGGGCCGAGATTTTTTCTGAATTTGGCCCGGCCCGGCCCGTGACAAGTCTGCTTTCAACTGATCAGAGTAGAAGATGAATCGCGGTTTCTAATGATTTTTGTGAAACAGTCATTAAGACCATTGAGAGTTGTTCTGTAGCTTGACAACCAGATTTCTTATTCCAAAATATGGGAACAAAGCAGTGAAAGTTGATTGAAAATTAAAATTGATAATAAGAAGAATACGAAAACTTTAATATCAAAAAGCAATTCAAGACTCGACCAAGACGAAGAAGATTTGGGAACTCACGGCACCGAAAATTCTACTTTTTGTAAATTCCAGAAACACAGATCTACATAATGTAACAAAAAGACAAGAATTATTCACGTGACATGGTTTTCTCGGTGTTTTCTGTTCACTGAGAAGAAGAGTTCAATGGAAAATCAACATGAAGTTGGATGCTACTTGCTCTGTTCGACCGAATTGATGCGTCGATATTACCATCTTTACTGTCAAAGTGTAAGTTTTAGGAGTAGAAAAAGAGATTTGACTCGAAACTATTTCTTTCACCATGACCAACGAATTATGGTCAATCAAAAACAGTAATGTTTTTCAGGGTTGAGCAACTTCCAGTACCAGTTTACCCGGAAGACAAAACCATTCCCAAGAAGTCCTTCTGTTCCAAAACAGCACTCTCCAGCCAATTGTTCAAAGACGTCAGCGGCGTTTTCACACGTGTTCTTCCGATGGAAAACCTGATTGACTTAAAGTAACATCTGGAAACTGTTTCTATTGTCAGGTAATGACGGCTAAATTTCCCCTCGGACGGATATCTCGGGCGAGGAGAACGTGAAGGATGAAATGAAAATGACATTGAATGAAGTTTTTTTAAAATATAAGTTTTGAAAGATTGTGTTAGCTTCTAAAAACGTAGAATGTACTACAGAAGAGATCTCAATCACAAAAACTACTGTTTCGAAAACAAAACGTAAACTTTTCACCGTGACATTCCACGATAAATCCCGCAGGGACAGTGCAATGAACAATATTTTTTTCATTCCATCAAAAATGTCTCCTCACTGGATTCTTTCTGTGGCACTTGCACTGTTTTTCCTTCAAAACGGAGAAGGATACAGTGGAAAAGCGAATCTGAGAATTGATATCACTTGCACAGTTCGAACGGATTGGTGTTTCAATCTCACTATTGTCACTGTCGTTCAGTAAGTTAATGGATGAGACTGAAAACTAGAGAAATGTATCGAGTACTCGAAAATTATTTTGCTCAACTCCTCAAATACCATACAGACCCACCAAAACAGTGAAACTTTCCATACTTCGTCACGTTCCTATGCCAGCATTTGCAATGGACAAAAAAGTTCTGGAGAAGTCATTCTGTTGGTATAATCATGTATCAGTCCATCCGATGTTCAAAAATGTCGAACTTCCGTCACCAACTAAAGTGAGCAGATGTTCTCTTTCACTATAAATATTATGAGTTTTAAGTTGGGCGCCCTTGTAAGTTATCAAGTCTCTCACACGTGTTCCACTGATAAGAAACCAGATTGCGTGTTTCTGGACTATGGATTTTACGCTCCTTTTGGGTGAGGTTGATATTCTTTTCAGATGTTTTTATTGAGTTATTTTCAGTGAGGAAACCAAATTTCCACCTCATGAACTGGGAATCGAACAAGGTAGAGGAGAGTGTCCGGATTGGAAAGTAAAGCAATAAATAAAGTTTTTGATTTTATTTGTGATTTGTGATTTGGGTTGATTTTCACGATTTTTGATTAGGGAGAGAGTGACTTGGGAAGAACTGTGCTGTTAGGGAATGCCGCGTTTTGAGCTCATTTACAACAAAAAAATACCAGAAGGAGCATTATAAGAGAATATCCAACATATCTAATAAAAACTCATTAAAACAGAATACAATAATAATGTGGAGAAACCGAAAAAGTTCTAAAAACAGTTATATACGCTACGTGCTATTTATGTATTATGCGTACTGGTTCTAATTTATTTTCACGACTGATAAGTCGTAATAAACAATTACAATTATATGGCAAGTTAATTTAAAAGGATATTGAGAACTCCTATTAGAAACTCATTGCAAACAAATATTTTTCAGAAAATTTCGAATTCGACCAGCTTGATTCCAAAAAATTTCGCTCAACGCATTATTCCATAAGACTCCGTAAAAGGAATAATGGTTTTGAGAAACAGAAGAATCTTTCAGAAACTATTCATCACTTTCTTTTATTCAAGTCAGTGACGTTATCAGATATGAATAAGCTAGTAATCAAGTTCAAACTCCGGAAAGATTGTTAAAAGTAAATCCGGCATATCTAATAAAAACTCATTGAAACAGAAAATTTGTCAGATTATTTTCGATTTTTCGTATCTTAAAAAAACACATATCGATATTTTACGACTCGATAATAATAATGAAGTAGAGACTCGACAATAAAGTAACAATAATGAAGTAGAGAAACCGAAACAATTCTAAAAACTGTTGTGCATCTAGTTAGCTTAAAAGAATATTAAGAACTCCTATTAGAAACTCACTGCAGCACAATAATTTGTCTGAATCTTTTGATTCGACGAGCTCGATTTACACTCAACGCATTATTCCGAAAGATTCCATAAGATTACTAATGGTTTCGAAAAACAGAAGAATTGACGGCATGATATTCTAGTTCAAACTCCTAGAAGATCTTCAGAACATTATGAAACCGAACTTTTTTCAATTGCTCATTCGGTAGTGAATCATTTCAGAATAGTATGCATTCCTTATTGACTTTCAACTGACCTGTTACAGCTTATTGTTCCTATTTTTCTAAAATTCCAGACTTTTCACGTGTGAACTTTGAACCAAAGCGTTTACATTCGTGACATTCCACGTTTGATGACTCATCTTTTTCTGGAATTTCTGAAACGTCATCACCTCTTTGTGGTCATTCCATCAAGAATGTCTCCTCTTTGGATTCTTTCGGTGGTGTTCGTGTTGCTTCATGTTCAAAGCGGAGAAGGATATAATGGTACAGCAAATTTAAGAGTTGACATTACTTGTACTGTTCGAGCGGATTGGTGCTTCACTTTGACTATGTACACTGTCTACGTGTGAGTTAACTGATAAGTTAATGGTGTTAAATTACCACTGGTAATGATGGCGCAACAAAAATCTATCGTATTGCAAATTTTATTCTGATTCCGAATCTGTATTTTAATTTTTGTTGCTAAGCTGAACTCGGTTACTTGAAAAGCAACAAATTCTCAGAAAAAAGTTTTTTCAAGCTATAACAAGACCACTGTTCGTGGTTCCAAAAAGCCAAAAATTTAATTTTGAATCGGCGGAAATTCACCAGGAACGATGCCTCAATATGGTGTTTCATTTTCAGAGGGGTACGGCCACAATGCAAATTTCATTGTACCTTTTGATACCAATAATAAATTGTATCTGCATTACAGTAAATTATTGTGTTACTTCCAACAGGAGATCTGTCCCAGATTGAAATTTTTGGTGTCGGCTGATGGAAAAGTACAGATTTTGAAACAGATAATCTCAAAAGAAAAAAATCTTTTTTTTTCCGATTTTCTTATTCCCATCCAAAGAAGTTCTCATTTTCAGAAAACAGAAAGTTCCCATAATTCTGTGGTCAAAGAATACAACAATCCTCGAGAGATCTTACTGTCATGACAACAGGGCGTCAGTCCATCCGATGTTCAAAAATGTCGAGGCTGAATCTCCATATAAAGTTAGTTGATTCACTCTGCTTCTATTCCAAATTCATGAAATTTTCCAGCTTGGATTTTTCGGAAGTTACCAACTCTCTCACACCTGTACTAAGGATGGAAAACTGGAATGTATGGTGCTAGATCACGGCTTCTATATTCCTTTCAAGTGAGCTGATTTCTTTTTTTTTTGATGATATCAAGTCATTTTTAGGTTGAAACCGGACTATAAGGAATTCTTGTTTCCCTCAGGTGATGTTGGAGTTGAGAAGGGAACAGGAGGATGTAAAAGTTGAATATCAATTGAATTAATAAAGATTTTGTTATAATTGCATGTTTTGAGACTCCTTTTCAGGAGGAACTGTCTAGATGTGTTCCACTGTCTAATGAACTTCCATTATATTCTAAATTTTCAAACAAACTTGAGAACCTTGTGAAACTGGAAATGTTGTTCAAAAACCACTTCCCATTCCTGACATGAGAATCTCGTCTGACTCTCACCAATCGGTGTCAGATAAAGCGAAATCAATCTGGGAAACAACCAACGGTTCTCATAAACAATTTTCATTTATAAACAATCACTTTGTGATTTTTGTCATTCCATCAAAAATGCCTCCTCTCTGGATTCTTTTGCTGGTATTCTCGGTGTTTTCTGTTCTTGGGGAAGAAGAATTCAATGAGAAAATCAACATGAAATTGGATGTTACTTGCTCTGTTCGACCGGATTGGTGTTTCAATATCACAATTTTCACTGTCAAAGTGTGAGTTCTAGAAAACGTGTTCGGTTCAAGCTTAATGCTTTCCGTGTACAATTCTCATAATATATCCTCTATCTAAAACAGTGAAACTTTTCAGTGTCAAGAAACTTCCAGTCGATATTTATCCGAAAGTTAAAACCATTCTCCAGAAGTCGTTCTGTTCCAAGACAGCACTTTCCAGCCAATTGTTCGAAGACGTCAGCGTCGTTTCCCCATTCAAAGTCAGTTGGTTTTTCAGTTTTTCCTTCAATTTGTACCCCATTTCAGAACGGATTCCGTGCCAACTACCAACTCTCTCACACGTGTTCTTCCGATGGAAAACCTGATTGTGTGGTTCTAGACAGTCCTTATTTTATTACTTTCGGGTCAGATTGAATATCTTTTTTTTTTAGAAAAAGTGTTATTTTCAGAAAGGAATTCAAGTTTGCTCCTCATAAAATTGGAGTTCTCGCTGGACGAGGAGAATGTAAAGAATGAAGTGAAAATGAAATTGAATGAAGTTTTGGTTTATATTATTCTGATTTTTTGTGTGGGATGATTGGTCCAATAAGAAGACAAGTGAAATTATGTCGATTTTCGCTTGATGTGCGCCAAGAGAAACGGAAATAATAGTTTCACAACTACCACGAATATTCTTGAACCGTTTGATGTATTTGGTATGGGAAAGAAACGTCAAGAACTTGTGTTTCAGAAGGTATACATCTAAAAGAAAAGTCTGAAACCGGAGTAACAAAAAGACTCCACTATTCCAAACTTTCATTCACTCCGAAAATAAGATTTAAGATAACATTTAGAAATCGAAGAAGCATGTTATACAAAACTTAAAGCAACATCTTGAAACTGATATTATTGTTAGCAAACTCACTTTTGTGATCCATGGTAGAAAAGAAAAATTTTGGCGAATGCTTTTTCTTCTCTTCTAATTTCATTCAACGGAAATGCAAGTCCCTTTTACAGTATTGAAACATGTATGAATAAATTTAGACAGAGGGCCGAAGTGCACAAAATCTATGTATCAAACACGAAACTCCACGGCGATCCGAATCAAAAATCTTGCTCTTCCGCATTCATCAGATGTTTTTTTTAAAAATAACTACACATCCCAGTTTTGTAAATCTATTTGGTCCCTACTGATTCAACACGTCTTAAAACGTTCTACTGAATAAGTTACGACTTATGAACCCATATCGTATCCAATATTTCAGAATAAAATTATCTTGAAAAGTAGAAACTTGGATACCGTATACATTTTTAATAAAATTTTATGCACTCAATAAATATTCGTAATGCTAGGAATCAATTGATTTACTCTTCCAAATCTGTGAAATATATCATGACCAGAATTCAAAAAAATAATTCAACACAAAAAAGTGTTTCTCAAGTGTGATAAATGTATTGCTTTATTTCATTACTGTTGGTTTCTTCGATGTTCAAGTTCCATTATTTCATACTCAAAATACTCTAACACAGCCTTCATCAACCACTCCAATTCATCTCGATTCTCCCATACAGATTCCATCATTTCCCCCCAACGCTGTCCTCATTCACCTGGTTCTCCATCATTTTCCCACTCACCATCTGTTACAGTACTCTTCTCTCCCCAATTATAGCCCCTTTGAGAGCACTTCGCCGCTCACCCGGAGTACTGTAGGATATCTCTGCGTCTCTCGATTCTCCATTATCTCTCACTTCTCATCTTGTTCACAGGTGAGAGAATGAAGACGCTTCTTTGTGTGTTTGTCTCTGTATTTGTGTGCAGATGGTGACGTCATCTTGTACATAAATCTTGATGGAGTGACAAAAGAATGGGACGAAGAAGAAGAAGATGTCAAGATTTGATCGATGACACGTCGTTAGTATTGGTGAATGGTGGTGACGTGGAATTGTGTAATGGGTGGCGGGAAATTGGAGTGAAAGGAGATATGGAAAAGAAAGAACGTTGAATAGGTGAGAACACTAAATTGAGGAGCTTCTGAAACTGTACTTTTTCTTGGTAAAAATGCAGCTTCAGAAATATAATCGAAAAGTCTAAAATTATTTCTGAATAGTTTCCCATACGGATATTCAAAGAAGAATTTGGTGAGAACGGGAATAACGGCGTCGGTTTAGAAAAATAATCATTCCGAAAGTCGAGCATTGAAATTTGTCCGGCAATAAGAGAATTTTAAAACCGACAAAAATTATAGAGGCAGCTGCACGAAGTTTTCTATTTCATACACATTGTCAAGTTTACTATAAATATTCCACAGTTTCAAAACCTCTATAAATGCCTTGAATTTTTTTCAAGGCTGTTCGAAGTGGGATGTTAGATGAAGCTTTTTTTAAAGATCCAGCAGCAATTTTTTGTTTCAGAAACATGTGTAGCTATGGCTCTATTCTCTTTGATGCGATATTCATGTTCTTTTACCCCTATAACCCGTGTGCTCTTTGACTGATAACCTGTGTGACTTCATTATTTACCCTTTTCTTTATCACTCTTTTCATCTATCACAATGTCGGTACCATGTCAAAAGAATATTTATCACTGTGTCATAAAACCGATAAGTAATGGTCGAAGGTGTGGAAGGCGGTAAGGCTACTATAAAAGGTCCTGATACTGAGTGACTGTCGGAATTTCAAAAATCTATCCTTTGGTACAAGAGTTTGGAGAGCTGATCAGAACATATCGGAACAGAAGCCAGGATGTTATAAGAATCTGGATAATATAGTATGTAGCTATGCGATTATTCGAGCAAAACTATTTGTAATTCTTATCCATCATTTGTTCAAATTTTTATAGATTTGAGGAAACAGTAGTATGTTTTTCATAAAGTGCAGCCGATTTCTCCCTTTTTTGCTACCTTGGTTATTTTTACTAACTTCACCGAATCATCAAACCAGCCAATCGCTTTTACTACCCTCTTGGAACAGTTCAAATTCTTCCCTCCCTCTCTCCCCTTATAAGCTCATCCTTCCATCCCTCCACCCCCCACAATCCATCCCAAAATTCAAATTTCCCCCCTCTCTCATTTGTGCATCCTCCGTCTGTTGTCTCTTTCTTCATAATCCTCTTCGTGTCCGCCTGTCCAGCAGACCCCTTCATCCCCCAGAGAGCCCAAGTGGGCGGGACTTGGCTCGTTGCCAAGTCGTTGCTGGACAGTGCGCGCGCGAGGAAGGCGGAGAATACGACGACGGGAAAGGGGGTTGGTTGTTCATTGCGTATGCACACGTACAACGATGTACGGTGACCTCCTTTTTCTTCTTGCTCTCCCCCTTTCTTTGTTTATGACTATCCACTACATTAACCCCTTCCACCCTCACCCCCTGTACTCATTGATTTTTTTGTATGCGTAATCTCTTCTGAATCCCACTGAGTCCTTATCTTCTATACACCTCCGATTTTCCAGCCAACTTAACTTCAAATCATGTCCACCGAACAAGACACCAAGACCGAGGAGCAGATCCCACTCACCTACGCCGCCGTCGCCGCGCCAGACACTGTCGCCACCGAGGGAGAGGCCGCCGTCGTCGCTCCAGAAGAGCCGAAGCCAAAGAAGAACTGGTTCACCTGGGGAAAGAAGAAGACTGCCGGAGGAGATGTTGCCAATGTTGAGGAGGGAGCCGTCGCCGCCGGAGATGATGAGCCAGTGAAGGAGAAGAAAGAGAAGACGTGCTGGTGGAAGAGATGTCAGAAGAAGGGAGAGGGAGAGCAGAAGGTAAGCATCTTTATCAGTTATTCTAGAACTTTATAACTAACCCAATTAATCTTTCAGGAAGACAACATTGCCATCGGCATGGATCTCGTCAACCGTGACACTCAAAACATCAACAATCACATCCAACTCAACTTCGAGGACATCTTCGGAGAGGCCGATTCTCAGCACTCATGGGATTGTGTCTGGCGTTTGAACCACACAGTCTTCAACGCTACTCGTCTCTTCATCTACCGTCTCGTCTCAATCTTGGCTCTTCCATTCACTTTCCTCTTCGCCATCTTCTTCGGACTCGTCGCTTCCATCAACGTGTTCATCATTGTGCCACTCGGAAAGTTGCTCTCAATTCCTGGAAATCTTTTGGCCAAGATCTGGAACTGGCTCGTTCACGCCATCTTCGACCCGATCGCCAGCGCTGTCGGACTCATCTTCTCGAATTTCAACATCAGAAAGTATGGAATCAATCAGGAGACCACTGCTCCATGTGTCTAATTCCACCCATCCCGTTTTCTGTATTTCAAATTTCTGTAACTTTTGGTATTTTTGTTCACTTTCAATTGATCTGTTTTCACTAAGAATGGTAATAAAGATTGGAGAATCAATTCGAAAATGTGTCAACACATTCAAATAAATCTCTCGAATATACAGAGAGACATTCCATTGTTTTACTTTGGATAGTGCTAAGTGCAATAAGACACCCCTAGGACTCTCAGTCGAGTTGTTTGAAGGGAGGATATACACACATTGCGATGAGATATACACTTCTGGTGATGGGGAGGGGGGATTTGTTGGGAATGGAGAGGTATAGGGCTCTATGCAAAAGAAATGTAGCAATTAAGAACAATTAAAAATCTGGGGTATGGAAAAGTTGAAACAAGATTTCAAAAAAAACATCATTAAATGGGAAACTGAAAGTTTAAAATATAAACATTTTGAAACAGATTTTTTATGAGATTTCTCATGAGTTACTGTTACAGCACTAGAGTTTGTTCTCAAGAGTCTTCCGACATATGTTGACGTTTTCTTTGATTCTACTGCCCAGATCCCTGATTTGTGATAAAATCGTCGAGAATTCTTTGAGGGGGAAGTATCATGGTTAAAGCAAAACCAACGACCTTTAGATCACTCAAATCCTAATTCTGAAACAGTATAATTATCGCGTACCGATAAAACAGGAAATTCAGAAATTTGAATCTATGTGTTTGCCTTAATGAATAGGTTTGCTACCAGTACATTCCATCTTGTCCCGGTTAACATGCAACTTTCAAAACCGAAAAAAACTGCCTAAATTTTTCCTACCACTAACATCCGTTTATTGTAAAGTGTATAACTAAATGTGCTGAAACATAAATATTTCAGAAAGAAATCCCCGCTAGCCGGTTATCCAATAGTTATAACAAGCTCGGATGTTGTAGTCTCTTGCCAGGGATGACAGCTAGTTTCAGACAAGAGATGGGCGCTTAGAAAGAAGTTAGGGACAGACCGTGTTCGAAAAGATAAAAATACGGATATTCGTAAAATTCCATTAGTATGATTCAAGTGTAGTTTCTAAAAATACAACTTTTGAAACAGGAAGAATATTAGAAATTTAGAATTTTTCTTAAACATCTCAATTAATATTTCATCTAACAGAATATCATTGGAGTTTTGGATCTCAGTGAGCCATTAAAACATTCATGAATCTGTATAACAACTGAACAAGATTTGAAACATAAATTTTTAAAAATATACTATTTCTGACACAATCAAAACCCAAAATGACGATTCTCGAGTTACCTTGAAATAATAAAACATTCGAATCACTCGTTATAGGGCCTTTTTGCTATCTTAACTTTATTCTGTTTCAAGACAACTTGAATCGCATTCAATATATTCATAGCCATTCCCATTCCGTCATGTACCCAAGTTTCGTCCAGTTTCAAACTTCATTTCAGACTTGTCTACTTTGCCGTTTCTTTTCAATCAAAAAGATAATTTTTTATTATCCCTTCGTCTTCCACTAGCATGATGAAACATTCGCGAAACAGTGAAACATCAGTAATTTTATCAGTCAGCTTCCACTTCACACATTTTCATTCTTTTTCAACAAGAATTGTACAACTTTGAAGTCAGTGTAGAAACATTTATCGAACTACTGAGATACTGGCAATGGCGGGCGTTATTTTACAGGAAGTCAAGATAATCAAGAAACAAAACAAATTATTTTTCATTCTCATATGTAGTATCATACTTTTTCTAATGAACTTCTAGTTTCATTGGTTCTAGTTTTAGGCGCACTGCCGTATTTACAAGTTTTAACGATTTAAAAATCGTTTGTTGGTAACTTATCCCCTTTTGGCTGTTTCCTGTTTTTTGATTGTTGTAAAACAAAATAAGTGAAGATTACAGCTGCTGCTGCTGCGATCTCATGTATAAGTCCCCATAATCCCTGCTTCATAATCATATTAAGATGATCAGTTATTTGACCTTTTGACTTTTTTCCTCAACTCATTTCGCAGGTATCCTTTCTCCTGTTTCCTGACTGTTGTAAAAAAACAACAAAAAACTACAGCTGCTCCGCTCGATAATCATAACAAGATTTTGCAATTAGTCCCTTCATTAGCAATGAATACAGTTGTCAATATATATTTCCAAACTACATAATCCAGATATACTTTTTCACAACACTCTTATTTTTGTCATAAAGTTTTATTGGGAATGCGAAGAAGTTTGGGATTTCCTACGTAACGTTTCTTGAAAACACAAGTACTTCTTAGTTTTCTAATAATTTACACTTCTGAGTTCATAATACTAGTCAACGACATGCAAGTTTTTAATGGAAACATTTAAAAATCTAATCTACTGTGTCACAATGTCTTAATAGCTCTTTTGAAAATGTGGCATCAATTCAGTTCTTTCTGCGTGAACTGAATCATTTTTCATTCTTTAACCCATAGCTATTTATTTATTTTTCCCCTCAACTGCACTACTTTCCTGTTTCGAATAAATCGCCACTGTTTCATGAAAAGCATGAATCCAACATTTTCAAAACATTCGTTCTTTGAAAAAAAAGATGTTTCACGAAGAAAAAAAAGAAAAAAAAGATGTTTCACTAGTTTGCCTTAACTCTTATGCAACTATTAGAATCGTTGAAAGATCCAAATTTAGTCTGAGCTAAAATAGTTTAAGGATGACGTCTTAGAAGCTGAAATTTACTGCTTCAAGTTGTTCTGATACTAGGAAACGTTTTGAACAACCATTACTTCGCTCAAGCTAGTGGAACTATCAAAAAGAAACATCCGAATGTTCGAAATGGTCTGAAGATCGCAGATGTTCCTCTGATAAGGTACTTTCAATCCGTCTCTCCTTTGCCATTACCACCAACAAGCCGCAAGGACAGACGTTCGAGAAGATAGGACTGAAAGTGGACGAGCCCATCTTCTCACATGGGCAACTGTATGTTGCTTTGTCTAGAACCACCTCCAAGGATGGGATCCGAATCGAATCCGTTTCCGGAAAAGTGAACAACATCGTCTACGACGAAGTTCTCCATTAAAACCTCTTCTTTCTCTATATTATTTTTCTAAAATGTCGTCTTAGGCTAGCTGAAATTCACTGTTTCGAGTTGTTCTGATACTAGGCAAAGTTCTGAACAAACACTAATGAGTTTAGTTAAGTATCAAAAAGAAACACCCTATTGACGCAATGATCTAAAAATCCCAGATGTTCTTCTGATAAGTGACTGATTGAAGACTGAGATCAAAGATCAATTATTTTTTCCTGTTACAATTTGTACTGAAACTTATTTCACCTTATTCAAACTTACTTCGCCGACTTCACATGCATGCAGTTCACCATACTCTTAATTGTACTGATGGAATTTTCTTACTGAAAGATTCTGCCACAAATTCATGGGAACTAGTTTTCGAAATGTCGTAGAAAACTTATCTGTTTCACTTGAAACCCAAAACTTCGGATTTACATATTTTCCAAGATTCCACTGTTTCGTCGAAATTTTATCATAGTGAAGGAGTTTAATTCAACAGTATTTTTAGAAAACTCACTGTTTCTCCGCGCCCCACCGAAATAGAAACGAAATCGTGCGAAACATTGAGAGGCGGAGAGAAAACAGATTTCAGAACTTGAAAGAAAACATGTTGTTAAAAAATAAATACTGAAATATTCTCAGGACTACTAATTTTCCAAATGTCGTAGAAAACTAATCTAGTGTACTTGAAACCCAAATTTTTGGTTTTATTTTTCCAAGATTCCACTGTTTCGTCGAAGTTTTATCATAGTAAGTGAGCTAATTTAGTTCAATAGTAGAGCTGAGTTAACCATAAGATTTCATAAACTTAATGTCTCTCGGATTGTTACAAAACTATGATGTTTCACTAGTTTGCCATAATCTTTATGAAACTATTCGAATCATTGGGGGTAGGAAATAAGCTTGAAGCTAAAATACTTTAAGGATGTCACTGTATCAGGTTGTTCTGATGCTAAGCAAAGTTCTGAACGAGTACTATCAGATATGGTTGCTGACAGCTATAAAAAACACCCTGATGCTCGAAATGGCCTGAAAATCTCAACTGTTCCTCTGATAAATTACTGATTGAGAACAAAGAAGAATGAGAACAATGATTTTTTTCTTGTTTCAATATGTACTGAAACTTACTTCACTTACTTCACCATACTCTTCATCGCACTGATGATATTTTCTTACTGAAAGATTCGGCATCACAGGTGAAGTTAGCTTTCCAAAAGTCCTAGAAAACTAATCTAGCGTACTTGACACCAGAGTTGCATGGAAGTGAAAATTTCTTATCCGGAAGTCGGAAGTCGGAAGTGAATTTTCTTATCCGGAAGTCGGAAGTCGGAAGTGAATTTCCTTAACCGGAAGTCGGAAGTCGGAAGTGAAAAAACGCCCGGAAGTCGGAAATTGGAAGTCGGAATTCCATGCAACTCTGCTTGACACCCAAAATTTTGGATATTTTTTGCAAGATTTCACTGTTTCGAAGTTTTATCATAGTTAGCGAGTTTAGTTCAGCAGTGATATTTCTGATGCATGTCTTTTTCATAGTTTTCATAATACTTCATAAATTTTGTCTCTAGGGAATGTTCCAGACGTAACTTGGCCTTTCAAATTGGCTCGTATTCTATTAGGTACTTCTGAACACGCTGATTCCGAATATGTGATCCAATTTAGCTGAACACTTCATTGAACTGAGATATAAGCATTTTAAGTCATTTCTAGGGCAAAAAGTTCATTTTTCAAGAGGCTGAAAATCAATTTTCGACTCAATTTTTCTAACTTTAATACGTGTGAATAAAAGCTGAAAAAGCACATTAGAAACTTTTTCTATTTTTGGCATTTGCAACGTCGTGATTAAACTTTTCCTGAAAACTGTTTTTACTAGAAAAAGTTTCTAATGTGCTTTTTCAGCCTTTATTCACACGTATTACATAGAAAAAGTTAGAAAAATGAAACTTTTGCCCTAGAATTGACTTAAAATGCTTATATCTCAGTTCAATGAAGTGTTCAGCAAAATTGGATCACATATTCGGAATCAGCGTGTTCAGAAGTACCTAATAGAATACGAGCCAATTTGAAAGGCCAAGTTACGTCTGGAACATTCCCTAGTCAGACTTTTAGAAAACTCACTGTTTCTCAGAACTCATCTAATTTCTATGATGAGTTGAGCTTCCGTTACGAACCAAAAATCCACAATTAAACAGCTCTCTCAATCAGAAAAAGAAAAATGTTATCATTTACCCTAATTTTGCCGTTTCAGGTTTTTCATAATTTTCTACTGATTTCTCTTTCTTTTATTTCCAGTAAGAAATCATTACGGTCGGGTCACTGCTTTCTAGGACTTGCGCTCCTCCGAAATAGAAACGAAATAGTGTGAGAAATTGAGAGGCGGAGAGAAAACAGATTTCAGCACTTGAATGAAAACATGTTGTTACTGTTTCGCTTACCTTTCATTATAATTCAACTTTTCGCTCCATTTGATTCCATGATTCTATTTTTGACGCTTCCAAATATCATTTCGAAACTCTTGGTTTCAAAACGTCCTAGTTGCTAAATGACCCTGTTTGGACACAAAGGGTTGTTACGAAATGTCCCAGTTTCGAAACGTCCTTCCCATTTCGTAACTCATTCCCTTCTAATTAGCACTACCTACCCAATTAGTCACCGCTTCTTGTTTTGAGCCACTCCCCCTGATAATCCTATTCTTCTCCCTTCGCACAAATCCTCTGCGCGGTACCGTGTGCCCTCTCATCCGGTAACTAATTACATCTCTTCCACCAACCGAACCATCGAGAAGGTAGGTCCCAATTATAATTCAAATCTTTCCGTTCGATAGGGGAAGGTGCGCGCACAATAAGCAAGAGAGGGAATGGGATTGCGCAATGAGCTGAATGGAGCACCTAGAGGGTCTCTTAATATGACAAATAGAGTACTTCTACCTGCCAAGAAGGGGAAGGAAATGGATACATTTGAATATTTAGGAGAGCTAGAAGTTGTGACATTTGTCTCCCCGAAATTCTCATACATCATAATATAAATTGGAGATAACAATCTTTAGTCTCTGGTGGCCCACTCATCTAGTCCGATTCGAATACTAAAATGGCAGCTATAAAAATAAAAAGAGCAGAAGGTCAGGGGGATGTTGGGGGAGTGCAATAATTAAAAACATACTATAAATAATTCGTGGCATGATACACTTATTCATTAATTGGGCTGGAAAGAAGACGAAGAAGACACAAAATAATGGGATGACTGGGATGAGAAGGAGAGGTCAACATTTGACACAAAAATTAACAAGGGAAACGCTAAAAAGGAAATGGTTAGAGATTCATGGAATGCAGCAATAGACAAAAATGGAACAAAATGTGATAAAAACGAGATTTAGCACAGAGAGTGAATTGATTATTTGAAACCGGACATCATTGAGTTGATCACTTGAGATGCTTTCGCTTGGGTGGCAGATGAGGCGTTGTTTTGGGCTATCTGGAAATGATGACTGTGGAATTTTCAGAAAAATAATGATTTTGAAGGTGGGCTAGGCGTCGGAGGAACGCCAGATGGAAACGATATCTTTAAAATCAAAATTCTCCCAAATACAGAGAATGTTTATCGACTTTCTAGCATTTTCGATTCCATTTTAGTCGACTTTCACTGGTTTAGAAATGGCATACTTTCCAAACGTCTCACAAGGGAAGTCTTTGAAGACGCCACTTTCAAACGACCTATAAATTTGGTTATAGGTATTTTCGACCACGAGGAGTCCATTTCTGCAATCAAAACCTTCTAAATGTCTATTAGAGCCGAGTTACGAGCTCTCAAACTTTTCATGTGGATAAGCTTTTTCACATGGAATTCCAAATCGACAAATAGTGGAATTTCATGTGAACAGGCTTAAAAACGTGAAAAGTTTGAGAGCGCATAACTCGGCTCGCAGAGACATTTAGCAGGTATTGACTGCAAAAATATGCTCCTCGTGGTCGAAAATACCTATATCCGAATTTATAGGTCGTTTGAAAGTGGCATCTCCCAAGACTTTCCTTGTTAGAAATACAGAAAAAGTTTATCGTTTTTTTTAACAATAAGGTCTCCAGTTTAGCCGACTTTCACTGGTTTCGAAAAGTTATATTTTCCAAAAACGATCAGAAGCTTGTTTTTTTCAGATTTGACTAATTTTGACAACGTCACTGACTCGATATTCGGCTATCTCGCTCACTTCACAATTAGAGACTTTTTTCCAGAAAACCCCGTACTCACTTGAGTAAGAGCACTGGCGAATGCAGCCTTATGAGCCGGTGACATTTGAGCAATAATCGCCTTTCGATTCTCAAACATTTGTTTGAAAACCGGATCCAATTGAGCCGAAGCCCCTGCGTTGTTGCGACGTGGCATCTTTCTGTCCATTTTTCTTTTCTTGTTTCTTCGTTTTCTTGCATCAGCCGGACCGTCCGGATCTTCTTCAGAAGATGTGGAGGAGGAATCAGATGAATCGGACGACGCTCTTCGCTTGATTTTATTCTTCGTTGAATCTTTCTTCTCCTCATCCGAATCTATTTCTCCTTCATCTAATTCCTTGACTGGTGGTGGAACTGGTGGTGCTGTAGTCATCGCCGTCGTTGGCAATTCTGATGACGTGGCTTCTGAATCCATCTTCTCCGCTCCTCCATCAACCGAATCTTCTCCTTCTATCACTGCTCCTCTCGCCATTATTCTCTGTTTGATATCCGCTTTCCTTGCCGAACTCTTTTCATTTCTCCATTTCTTCCATTCCTCTTGACTCATTCCCTCAACTAATCGTGCTTGTCTCATCTGTTTCTTCGACAATCCACCGTTTCCAATCTTCTTCGATCCGTCATCATTCGCTCGAACCACTCCGCTCGCTTTCGTTTTCGTGAGACGAGCCCATGCTTCGAAACTCAATGCTTCTCCTCCAACAGCCATATTTCCATCGTCATCAGATTCGATTTCGACGTCTCCTGATTCAACGATGAGACGATCACGATTAGCAGTGAGGAAGGCGCCGACTCCCATTTGAGCACGAGCAGCTTTCTGGCGTTTGAGAGTTCTGAAAAGATAATTTTGATGATTTTTTTGTTTAAAATCCTTCATGGCAATTGTCTGGCGCGCATTTAGCGCTTTTTTTCAAAAAAAAAACTGAATTTTACCGTTTTTGAATACTTTTTTGTCAAAAATAAAAGATTTTCACAGATTTGTTCAGCTAAATCTTAAGAAAATGACGTTTTTCTTCGGAAAAAAAAACTACGTTTTTTGATTTTTTTTTTTTCTCAAAACCTGGCGCTATGAGATTTAAAAGTTTTTAGAAAGACACTAAAAACCAGTTTTTTAAATAATTCTTACGGATTGTAAACTTTTTCTGTAAAAAACGCGCCAAATGTGCGCCAGTTCTCAGATTTTAATAAAAAAGCACACTTCATGCGAGTTTTTCTTTCAGACACCTCTATTCTTCGGGTCTGGCGCGCCTTTGGCGCCTTCAAAACTCTCGAATCACTTACCCCTTACTAGCCGTTTCCTTTTGCTCTTCCTGAATAACTGGTTGATAATTCACAGTCTCCATCGGCACAAACGTGGATCTCTCGTAAATTTGTTCATTCATAATTTCCATTTTCCACATTCTCAAAAGTCCTTCGATATGATCACGCATCCAATGCATCTCCGTACGATTCAAATGTCTCTGGAGAACTGTCCCCATAGCTGGCTTCAGAATCGAGTCGGGTACTCCATTGTATTCGGCTGAAACTGTGTCACACAGCTCGTAGAGTTCGTCTTTTTCGTTGATTTCAGCAAAGTTGAGTTTTCGTTCTTCTATTATTTCTAGGAGACGATTCAGAATGACGTCTTCATCGATTTCTGGAGCCAATTGACCAGTGGTGTTCGATGGGATTTCGGATGATTGGTGTTGGACTGGAGCCTTGCGAGAAGTCACCGACGGACGAATGTCATCCATTTTTGAGTAGAGAGCGTATTCACGAGGACTAAGAAGTCTGAAAATGGAAATTTTTGAAGAGTTTGGTGAATAATATTGATAAAATCAGAGAATTTTTCGAGAAAGAAACAGTTAAAGGTGCTCTTTTCCCGAAAGTATCTAGATTGGAGCAACTTTTAAACGAAAACCAGCCATAATTCGCTAAAATTCGAAAAATTTCAAAGAAAACTTCAGATTAACCCTAAAAATTCGACTTTGGAGAAATTTTTAGGTGAAAAATCAGTATTTTTCACTGATTTTTCTCTGAAAAAGTAGGTCTTTTCGAATTGGATAAGTTATCAGAGCTAAATATTTTCAAATTTGGCCAAAACAGTGGAAATCAGGAAAACAAACTATTTTTCCGGAGTTTTCCTATTTTTTATTGATATTTTATGAAAATAGTAGTTAAACAAAGCTTTCAGAAAATAGTTTTAGATATCTTTTGATAGAAAATAGATTTTTGATCCCAAATTCACGATTTAGCTATAAAAATATCTGAAACTTACGTCACAATGCACTCATTCTCTCCATCATGCATTTTGAATTTCGATTCTCCACCGAGAACCTTCTCCGCCGCTTCTCCATTCGAAAGAAGTACTTCAACTTGGAATAATCCATTTTCAGAAGCCATCGGAAGAGTTTGGAAATGAATTGGAGCCTCTCCGTTAAAGAAATGTTCAATCATATGTTCATCGATAGATCTTGGAGCGTCGAGAAGGAAAACGAGACGAGAATCATCAGCGATTTCGAAGAATTGACGTTTTTGAGTGGAAGTTTCGACAGAGACTGGAAAATTGGAACATAGAGACGGTCTCATTCAAGAAACTAACAAAATCTTGGATCCACAAGAACTTCCGGTCGAAATCCATCAATAACCATCTTCTGAAGACTAGTATAAGCATCACGAGCCGCGTCGATTGAAGAGAATAAAATTTCGATTCTTCCAGTTTTGATTTGCCGTTCATTTGAATTTTCTGGCCGCGAGAATTGCGCGTCGAAGTCAATCGACTTGTTTAGCAGGTTTTGAAACTTAAAAAAAACATTTTTCAATTAATTTTATTCCTAAAAGTTGGTAAAGTACCTGTCGCATCTTTAACCATCCTCCCGGGTGTCTCAAATTCTGTACAATCACTGTACGAAGCGATTTAGTGTTCTCCTCCGTCACTGACACCACCGATGCGGCTGGTTCCGCAGTCGTTTCTTCATCACCACCCTGTTCAATCACCGGGTTTAATTCCTCGCTCATTTTTTTGCTAAAATTTGAGAGATTTAGTAAAATTCAGTGAGGAAAAGCTCGAAAACTGTATTTTTCGAAAGTTTTATTGTGGAGTGCCGGTGAAAATAAATGGGGAATTTTCGGCCACGGCCACTCTTCCAATACGCGCGAAGTTTGAAAAGAGAAAGTTTATTCACAAAGAATCAAGGCCGCTTCCCATGTGACAAGCTTTTGAAGTGAGATCTCTATCTGATCGGTAAAATTTTCATCTAAGGTGATTTTTTAAACAAAAAACACAATTCAAAATAGTTTGAATCAAATTTTCTGTTTAAAAACGTTTTGAGATAATTTTAAATATCAAAAAATACAAATGTACAACCGATTTCGTCTGAAAATAAAATTTTTCTTTTGTTGAACAAAAAAATAAATTTCCAGCTTCTGTGCAATCTGCCGTGACGGTGCTCACACCAAAAACGCCTACCGTAGTCCTTCTCGAAAACATTCGAATTTTTTTTGTTATTTGTTTTCTCTCTTCCCGCCTCTTTATTCGCTCTTTTCAGATCAATTTTTATCGATTCCCGTCCGATTTTTGCGGATTTTTCGCTGTAAATCGGATGGAAGAATGTGGCAAACCATCGGAAACAACAATGCCAATAATATAAGTGAAAAGATGTTCGAAGAGTTTCTTGTGCTCGATTTACTCTCGAAAAATTCAACGAATTGTGAGTTTTTCTTGCTAAAATTTATAAATTATTGTGATTTATTCCAGATCAATATGTAGTCTGCTACCAGAAAGCACTATTCGAAGCGATAATTCCGTTGGCTTCTCTGAAAACTTTCGGACGGAATGGGCTACAATACGGCACAGTTCTCTGCGGAACTTTCTTCATTGAGTTGGTTTTTTTGCTCATTCTGATATGAATTTGCAAATTTTCCAGCTCATCGTCAAAACAACTTCGTGTAAAATCAGTGAGACGTATCTATATGCTGACGAAAGCCAACAATAATAAGTGGACGCAGTTGAAATTGGAATTCAACGAGAGATTGAAAAAACACGTTATTGCATGCTCCGCATTGACTGGCGGATGTTTTACTTATCAGGAGAAAGAGTATCGGACACCGGCGGTGTTCAATGATGTATTGGGTATTATAGTCGATTCGGATGACGAGCCGCAGTTACCGAAACGGCAGATTGGTACGGTTTTTGATAAAAATAACGCTTTTCTTGATATTATTAGCGGAAAATCGCTCATTATTGTAATTTTGTCGATTTTCAATCAATTTTCACTTTTTCAGGCCGCCTATTCTGCACCGTCACTACTATCAAATGCGAGACGGACGGCGCGTGGAAACTTCGCATCGAGGCAGTCAAGAAGTTCGAGAAAGTTCTCTCCTTGGCGATGGAGGCGAATGTCGGTGACAACGAGCATTTCGGATTGGTGACTCGTGAGGAATGTGAGGAGAAAAGGGACTTGCGATTGGTGTCGAGCAGAGATTTCCCGAGAGATGTTCGGATTTTCAGGAGGTATAATGAGCATTATTGCATAACTCGCTTATAACGCAACATTATGGGCTGAAAAATATTCCAAAATATAGATCTCGGCGAGTTCTATGTCGCTGGCATACTACTGGACGGAGGGCTAGTCGTTTTTGCTCCGCGGACCGGGTTTTTTCGGCGATTTTCGCGTTTTTGGCACATTAACAAATAGACATCCGGCCCGTAGTAGTCCGGCCAGTAGTATGCCAGTGACATAGAACTTGCCGAGACCTACATTTTCGTATATTTTTCAGCTCATAATTTTGAGTTTTGAGCGAGTTACGCGCCGGCGCGATTTGCAAGTATGATAATAAGTCAAACGGAGAAAATAAGTTTCAAAAACAAGGTTTTTTTTCAGTGGATCTCACTGCTGCGAGAGCATGGAACCCGGACATCGACGTCCTCATCATCTTCATTCGGAGTGCATGAATACATGTGTTGGAGGTTTTTTTTCTATAAAGTATCTGACACTATTCCATATTCCAAATTTAGCATTTCCAGAAATGGCGCTAATCGGAAGATGCATGGCATTCCGCATGAAACGGTGTCACGGAATGAATCCATCTCAATCCACTGCCGTCGACGCCTACACGACAACAGTCTCACCTACATCAGAAGGACGCCACGTGGATTTCAGATCAATGCGTGATGACGTATCACAGTTGGAAGTGTACGTGCAGAGTGGATTCGTTGAAGTCGTCACGATCGCTGAGTATTCTGGATATACGGATCACGACGGTCAGCCGCTGCTTTGGAGTCATGACGTGGAATTCGTTGTGGATATTTCTGGATTGTTCCGTGATCAGAACTTTGGTTTCGGTCTCTACAAGATAAAAGTTGTTCGGTTCCATCGGAATAATGTGTTCGCAAAGTGGCGGTTGGCTAGGAAAAATCCGATATTGATGGCGACGCAGAGTGAGTTTTGCGAGAGATTTTTGCAAATTCTTATATGAATTCATTCGTTTTTCAGCTCGTTTCCACTCCCAAAGTGCTCATTCCATCAGTCTTGCCTCTCTGTCTATTCACACGAAGCCACTCGTCGATGAGTCAACTTCAGAAGAAGTCGAAGAACCCAGACGACGTCTTCCATCGTTCTCGAGATTCGGAACCTCTGCGCAGGTTTTTTAAAGCAACCTGTAACTCCTGAATCCATATGTTCCCTTTCAGAGTTGCTGCCTCCCAAGTACAGATTCTCTCGATAGATTGGGACTTTTCGATGCGATGGTTCGTAATGAGAGAGCCGCCAGCGTGTCGATTTGTGTCTCCGCTCCTTCGACGACTACTGTTCCACTGGGAACCCGACGTGTCAATTATGGAAGATCGATGTCTGTTTCTAATAAGGTTTGGCGTAGAAACGTAACAAAGGCGTAGAAATCATCATACTTGTAAACTGGGCCGACACGGGCCGGCGCATAACTCTCTTCAAACTCAATCTTATGAGCTGAAAAGTATACCAAAATGTAGATCTCGGCGAGTTCTATGTCCGTGACCTACAACGGGTCGGATGGTTACTCGTTAACCTGTAAAAAGTGCCAAAAAAGCTATTCTAGCCCTGCCCGCGGCACATTAACGAACAGCCACCAGGCCCGTAGTAGGTCACAGACAAAGAACTCACCGAGATCTACATTTTAGTATACTTTTCAGCTCATAATATTGAGTTTGAAGCGAATTACGCGGCGGCCTGGTTTACAAGTATCATTCTTACACAGGTAGTTGGCGTGCGGACCGCATGCGGATTCAGTTCTACTTTCCGCCCGTATAGAGTCCGCGGCGGAATTATGGCCCGCTACGGACTGTAGATGGACGCAGTGTGGACTTCGGGAAAAGAGGAGGAAGTGGGCGGCAGGCGTCCGCGCGCGGACTCAGCGCGGACCGTATATGGATTGGCGAAATAGTCCGTATGGACTGGCCGCGGCGGCCGCTTGCAGCAGCTCTTCCGAAGCTCTCGGACTCCTCTCGGATAATGATAATTTTATTATCATTTACGGAGTTTTAACGTTTCTTTCCCTATTTTTCGAAAGTTTCGCCTTTCTTTATGTTTTTTATATTGAAATTTCTTTTAATTAATTTTTTTCGTGAAAAATTCTCGCATTTAACTGTGAATGATCGAAAATTTAGTATGTTTTCAGTCAGTCCGTTGGCCCCAAAAAGAGAAGAAGCGGCGATAGCTGAAATGGAACCAATTCTTCGATTTCCTCAAAGGTTTGTGATAGTATTCAACATTCTCTATTCAAAATAAATTTTTTCAGTGAGGAAATTCGATAAAATTGGCCGGAAATCCTTCTCAAACATGACATCTGTATTTGTTCGGAGGAGGAACCCTTTTTCGAAAGTAAGTTAACTGAATAAATATTTTTTATTCCGCAATTAATTGATTTTTTTCAGAAATACAAAGGGAAAAACGGAAATCAACGACTGAATATTGCTTCTACGACAATTGGATTTCGATTGATTTCAAGGACACGACTGGCGGACAAACTTGTGATTTCTATGTCTAATTTGCTATGTTTTCATCTTATTTTCATTATTTTCAATGTTCCTTTTTATCTTTCTTTAAATAAAATAGTAATTTTATCACTAATCTTCCTTGTTAAATGACGATCTCAACCGGGAAACAAAAGTAGGGAAGGGGCTGGCGGTGGGAGGGAGAGGAGCAACTTTTTCGGCGCGCGGACTCGAAACGGACCGTATATGACGCACACATATCGTCCTTAGCTACTTCTTTTTGAGTCCGGCGCGGACGCGTATATGGTCCGTATTTCGTCGCTGGCCAACTACCTGTGTTATATATAAAACGCGTGTGGGCTCTGTTTGTGGATTTGTCTGTCTGTTTTTCAGGATGTCCGCAAGATTTTTGAGAAATAAAGGGGAGAGCGCGCCATGGGCAAAAGTCGAACCCTCGCCCTTTCAGCGACAGGCGTGAGCGTTAACCACTCGGCCACGTGAACGCTTTTGTGAGGGGGTGAACAGGAAAATAAGAAGAGGCCAGCCGGATGAAGCGCCGAAGGCGCTGCAGCCAGGCTGGTGGAAATCATAATTCTTTGGCTTCAGATAGTTGAAATCGACGATGATCTTCTCTGGGCTCACCACGAGAACTCTGTCTCAAAAATAGTTGAAGACGACGATGATGCTGTGGCAGTTCTTCCGAAAGTTGACATCACCACCGCCGTCGCCACCACTGTGGATAACTTCGATGAGAATTCCAACGTCTTCTAATTCTCTCTTTCTCCTTTTTTTTGCATTTATTGAACATATACATTAGAAAATATTAGTTTTACCTGAATCCATATTCCCTCTGTTAAGTATTTCCCCTCTCCTTCTTAAAAAGTATTGAATTGTTAGTTTTATATTCCTCATAGTTTAGTCATTCCAATCGTTTCTGTTTCTTAATTTCCTAAAAACCATATCTCCCCGTTATTCGTTTATTGTTCCCCGTTGTCTCCCCGTCCCGATTATTATATCATTTTGTACATACCATTTGATTCAGAGAAAAGGGTCGAAAAATGGGGTTAGAAATCCCATATTTTCCTTCCCTAATTTCCCATTCTGACCTCCCCATATCCCTACTATTATTTGAGGTATCCAACCAACCACCGTTGTCTCGAGAATATTAACTTTTAGAAATTCACCAAAAAAAAGCAAAGAAAAACAAATCTGTTGTATACTCTCTCCTCCCCCTCATTCTTATCAATGCAATTCACTGTACAATCTAATAGAATCTTCTCGAATCAACGAAATGTTCTCTTTTGATGTTAACTTTTTATTTGTACTTTACATTTTACAAAGCGCGTTATTTAGGAGATTTAGGAAAACATTTTATTTGCATTCAAGTAAAATTAACACTCGCTTTTCCTCTTGCATTTCGGCGCCGTTTTCTCCCAATCGCCTTTCAAATTATTAAAATAAATGTCAGTCTCCTTGACAGCTTCCAAATTTCGACTAATCTTTGCTTTCTGACTAGATTCCTCGGTTTGTTCGTATAACGGAGTTGTTCGAGATGAGATGCAGAACATCTGGAAATTAGAAAATAGTTTCACTAGTAGATCAGAGAACTTACAACTCGAATATAACTAATCAGCTGCTTCTGAAATTGTTGATCATAATAGAACATGGCCGCCGGGAAACCGATTCCATATCTGAAACCTTATCTCCATTTCTATCTGATTTCTTTTTGGAAAATCTCACAAAATGGCAGCATAATTGAATCCAATCAGTATCCAATTCATCGATGAGTCGTGCTCATCGGAGCTCATTCGAACCAGAAAAACACCACAGATTACAGAAAAGATTATGATTGAGATGATGCCACGTTTGAATAACTGAAAATGGATTTTTATGAATTAGGAAGGTGGAAAGACAAACGATATTAAAGACTTCGTGAAACGGGAAATTTTTCAGAAACTGGGTCTTCACATGTCTTTATTAAGACTGCCCGAATTAGAACCGCCCGTTTCAGAACTGGGATTAATTACAGCTGTTACCGAGCATTCTCAATGGGTCTGACTTTTGAACTTGAAATAATTTCTCAAACGGGCGGTACATGACGAACTGACAGTTATTGTGAGCTCGTATGACTATATTAGAACTGTCCGAATTAGAACCGCCCGTTTCAGAACTGACATGAATTTGACCTACAACATCACAATAATAATACGGAGATCCCCCTTCCCGTTTCACTTCTCCCATTTCAACTCCTTCACTATTCCCTTCATCGATACGGTGAAGTTTGTTGATGAACCTATTTATACACAAGGTGGCAAAAAGAGCAAAAAAACTATAGTAAAGAAATCGTTGTTTGCTTTTTTGCTACCTTGTGAACCGGTCCCTCACTTACATAAGCAGTCTTCAGTTTTTTTGGAAAACACCGGGTGTTCAAATGTCTCTATTAGAACTTTTCGAATTAGAACCGCCCGTTTCAGAACTGACATGAATTACAGCTGTTACTGAGCATTCTCAATTCTTCCAATATTCTAACTTGAAATAATTTCTCAAACTGACGGTACATGACGAACTGACAGTTTTTGTGAGCTCGTAGATAGAACTTAATTAGAACTAGCCATATCAGAACCGCCCGTTTCAAAACTGACAAGAATTTGAACTAGAACATCACAATAATAATACGGACACCCTCCTTCCCGTTTCAGTTCTCCCATTTCAATTCCTCCACTATTCCCTTCATCGATAGTACGATGTTACTTACATAAGCAGTCTTCAAATTCTCGACAATCTGATATCGTTCTGTCAGCGAGTAGGCCACTGACTTCCTCGTTGAGAACTTCTTCTGCACGAATTTCTTCGAATTGTAGCTCTCGTTTAGGAGGCAGACCTGGAAGGAAAGTTTATGTGTGTTTCATGGGAATTCTTTATGAATATTCCGAGAATTGCTGTTTCAGGAATCTGTAAAAAGTTATTAAATTAAAAAAAAGAAGTTTTCAATCAATTACGACTCGCTTCTTTTCTTATGTTCAAACATTTGAGATTAATTTTAAGGTCTGATTGTGAGGTCAATATGATTTTTTAAAAATTATTCGATCTTCGCCAGCAACTTCCAAGTGTACCAACTGATATGAAGACTATCTATCAGAAACAGGACAGATACAGAATGAAAACCGTTCTCATTATAACTTCACATCTTGAAAATAATGAATTTCAAGTAAAACTGGTCTGGATCTATGTACTCTGTTTTCAATAATTTTTGAAAACTGTCATTTTTGCAAAAGTCAATACTGGAGAAATAAAACCAAATAACTTATTCCTTATTTTAAATAAGGCATTGTAGTAACTATTTTTTCACACTTATTGATAAAGTAAGATATTTACTTGAAACGGTATTCCTATGGGGAAAGTTATCTCTCTCACGGACTAGTAACATTTACTGTTACTGTAACTAGATGAGTGAACTCCGTCTAACTTTACAATTGATTTGTCGTTGTTCAAACAATTATTTAAAACCTTTTATGCTTCTAGAAATAACAAAGAAGATTCACTCACCACAAAAGCCAACATATTAATCGAAACCAGACAGGATACGTGAATGTATGTTGGGATCACTTCTGAAATTTAACAAATATTTCAGTTACACTTGGTTTTTAAATGTTCTTCGTATTTTATTTCTATAATATGTCAAACAAAAAATTCAAATGTTTCTGAAATCATGTCCTCGAGGGGATCATTTGTTTCGTTTTCAACTGATTTTTTTAATGTGAATTTAGATCTAAATGGTTTTGGTGAAATCTGGAAAAACTCTGCTCCGCCCACAGCTAATGTTAGAGAATAAAGGCTACCCGAGCTAATTGGTCTAGCCTAATTAACTGTTTCTTCCAATCCTTATAGATTTGTCAATTATCAAATCTTCAGTGAGTCGGGTCGTTTATCCATACTTGTAAAATCACGGTCCTGCCCTTCAGGCATCCGGCGATAATAAAATTACCCAAATAAACTTTTTTGAATTCCCTCCCAAAGACGGGCCAAAACGAGCTGACCTGGGCTGGAAGTTTTGAAAAATAAAACCCATGCCCAGACCTTGACAATCATGCTTTCTTCTACTTACCGAATGCATAAGTTAATCCGATCATCAATGACCAAAGATACAAAAACAAGGAGAGAGTGTATCCGACATAGTGACGCGGTTTGTGCTCATAATCTAAATTGAAAAATTCTTCCTTTGTAAAAGTACAAAAAGAATGTAAGTACCTCCAATATGAACAGACGCGTATAATCTCTCCATCATGACGAATGGAGAGAAATAAAGAGCAGTGAATATGAGACAATTCCTACTGAATGTCACCAGAATGAAGAACCAATTCGTTTTTAGACCGCCTGAAATAATTTTCTGATGACCATTAAATTTGCTTGTGAACATACTCTCATCATCGATTCCATATTGAAAATAAATCTGAAACAGTCGACATGCCATTGATATGAAGTACTGAGCGACGAGGTTTTTGAGAAGCCACGTAAGGTTGGGATGGTATTGACTGTTGGTACAGAGGACATAGAAGAAGACACCGCATTCGAAGTAACTGGAATTTTGTTCTGTTTCAGATTTGACAGAATCATTTGTAGGTTTTACTTTTCGCAATTCTTAGTGTGTTGCCGATCGAAATCTTCCCCCTGTGTCTACTGGTTCCTATATCATTCAAAAGTTATCAAACCTACATGAAAGAGAAAACTTTGACTTATGTTCTGAGTTAACTTTCAAAAATGTCATCTCGAATTTCCAGGATGTTTCCTGACTAAGCGAGGCAAGCAATATTTTCTGTTACTATTCCAGTGCCTTGTTCTGACGTTGAAACAGATTAATAATCAGAAATTCAATTAAAAAAATCTTTTCTACAGTATTCTAAGTATTCTAAAGAAGACACCACATTCGAAGTAACTGCAATATTTGAAGTTGAATAAAGTTCGGTTTCAGAGTAGTCTGAATTGTTCCTATATTTAAGTTTTTGCAATTGTTGAATTGTTCCGACACCAAATCTTACTCCTGAGTCTACTGGTTCATATATCATCCAAAAGTTACCAAAACTAGATCAAGGAGAAAACAATGACTTTTGAGTTCATTCCAAAAATGTCATCTCGAATTTCCAATATGTTTCAATGCATACACGAGACTGGCAATATTTTCAGTTACTACTACAGTTCCTTGTTGTGACGTTGAAACAGATTACTAATCAAAAAATCCTTTTTTTTTTATCTGGCCATCATAAAACCTAAATGTTGCTAATCAACTATGTAGTCTAAATGTAATGATAATCTATCAAAATTGATAAGACAAGATATTAAAAAAATGATATTTTTTCTTCCGATACATGATAGTTGTCAAGGCCCGGCCCGGCCCGGGTAAATTGGCCCAACGTTAAAAGTTAAAAATTTTCAAATTTTTTTGCGAAAAAGTTAAATTTTCGACTATCATTCAGAATTAGAAGAAATTCTGAAAAATCATCAGAAATGGGCTCATTTTCGATGAAAAATTGAAAAAAAATTTTGAAAAAAGTGTCTCTTTTTGAAGCCGGGCCGGGCGGGGCCTTGACAACTATGTGATACATTAATGAGATTTCACTATCAAGTACATACATACTAAAGGGATGCGGGTTGTGTGACGATTTTAGATTCGAGAAGTTTTCTAATACAAGAAGTCACATTAAATTACTTCTTCTGATTTAAATTTACAAGAAAAGTGAAACTGCAAATTTACAAAAATATTGACTGTTGAGTACACCAGAACACAATGTCTTCAATGAAATTCTACCAAAACCATGCATGTTATATCTGTTTCATAAAACAGTCAACTTTGAATAAAAAAGTAAAATCTCGGTAATCAGACGTTCTACTACATATATAAAAATTTCTGACTTTCCATCACAATCAGGCTCTAAGATCTCAACAGTTTGTTTTTCAGATGCCGTCACAAAACATATTTAGTTGCTGTGGTTGTTTATCAACACTTTTTCTCTGTTTTTATACATTTTCAAGTGAAAACAATGCATTTCCAACATTATTGTTTTGAAGAAAATCTAGAAAAAGCTCACCTCCACACTAGGAGAACAATCTCCAGAATATAAAGATTATCAATAAGGTCTGAAGACATGTCCAAGTTGGAGGCAGTCCGATTGATAAGTGAGAACAGAATCATATCAGCCGTCGACGAGGAGAAGGAGGAGGTGAATTCAATTTGAGTTATTGGATCAAGAAGCATTCACTTGAAAGAAGAAATAATTGGGTTCATAGAAATAAAAATATTTTTGAAAATAAATGCAGACAGGAGATATAGGGCAACGTATGACGGGAAAAGAAGAGCAGGGAGAGTTGGAAGTGGGCGGAGCTTCGTGTTTTGTGTCTATTTCTTTATGCACTAATGATGAGGTGTCGGGAAGAAGAAGAGGAAAGGAAGACAAGAAGAGAGCAGAATTCATAATTTTATGTCTCTGAAGGAGTGGATGTATAATGAATTTTTAATTTATGATGAGATGTTGCGGAGGTTAAAGAGCAATACAAGGAGCTCTAAGTCTAAGGAGACGGCGTCATGAGGTACTTTGCGGTTTTGCTAAACATAATTCTTCAGAAACGTGTTCTGCTTAACGTTTTACAAGATTTGCACATTCAGAAACAGGAAAAATTCAGACTTGTCATGGGCCCGGTCGGGCCGGAATCAACCTTTGTTTTGGGCCGGGTCGGTCCGTTTTGAACCAAAATTTGATACTTTCTAGTGGAAATGTTTTCTTTTTTTTCGAAAAAAGTCGAGTTTTTTATGGACCTATTCTCGACCTATTCACAAGGTAGCAAAAAAAGCAAAAAACTATTTTTTGCTAGTAGTAAAAAATAGTTTTTTGCTTTTTTTGCTACCTTGTGAATAGGTCCATTACCAAAAATTCAAAAATTGACCAAAATGAGAATGTTTATGATAATTTAAGCACTTTTACTCTGAATTTTCAAAAAAATTCGTCGAAAAATGAGTACTCATTTTTGAATCCTAGCCATCCGTAATGAGAGAATAATGAATCAGACTGAAAATATCTGAAATATGCATTGAATTACTTTATACCTTTTTAGAATCAGAAAACTTTTTGAACATCTTCATCAAGGAATGGGAAGGTACCGATCTGGATAGACCAGTCAAAATAAACAGATTTCTCAAGTAGACGACATTTTGCCACGAATTGGGGATGGTCTTAAAAAATGGTCACCCTGTACAAGACGGTTAGATTTAATATTTTCCAATTCAAGGGAATAGATGCTGCAGGAACCGGCAAAAAACCTGTTGACGTTCAAACTGTTCAGAGATAATTCAACCGCCTGATCTACTAATTCATTGAGGTTAGACTACTTTTTATCAATTAGTTGGAACAGATTTCATTTTTTATACAATGATCATTCTATGGATTGAAAATGTCCTTAAAACTTTAGATTTTGTGATAAAGTCCGGTTTCTTCGGGAAAATTCCCACTTGCAATTAAGAAAAGAAAAAAGAAAAAATTTTAGGAAAAAGCTTTTTGAGAAGCTTTTGAAAGAAAAAAGAAGAACTTTTTCTGATTACAAGCATTCGCGTCAAACCAATATAAATGAGTTATCTTTCAAACAAGCGCATGATTAAACATGAAAATTGTTTTCAAATCCTGCTGTTTCATCCAGGCTAAATATGAATAACTATGAAGCATAAAATTCAGTACTTCTTGCAGACACCGGAACCATTCCTCTCTTAATTCTTGTCAAGATCTGTGAAGCGAAGGCGGCATCACAGGTCGTTCGCGAGTAGACGCGTTACGGATGCGAATCTTGTGCGGAGTCTTTACGGATCCGTAACGACGCTTCTCGCGATAGGTCGTTCGCGCGCGACTCGTATTTCTCATTCGCACACGGACCGTTTATGGATGTCCAACTTTGGTATCGACTGTGTGCGCACTGCTCGGATACGAGATCGCGTGAGGATGGTTTACGACGTCCTACTGAGCGACTCTGATTGCTTTCGCAAACGGATCGTATATGGATGATTGGACTAACTTTTACTCTCGCGGCCAGCTCAATTTTTATTTTTATTTCGAATATTTTTTTCCTATTTTTTCTCAAATTTCCTTGATTTATTTACTTTTTCATGGTTTTTCAGGCTGATAAAATTATTGGAGACCAATTCAAACAAAATGGACAACAACTTTGTTGAGGTTTGTCTATCGGCGACCTATAAATACAGTATATGACTTCTATTTTTCAGAGTCTTGTCGGATTTTCAAATCAAGAAATATGGAGCCGGAAGTTCAATATTTTTTGATAAGTTATGAAGAAACAATCTACTTTCAAGCAGTTTTTCGGTGAGTGAGCGATTTATTTCCAGATAAAAATGAGAAAAATAAATTTTCAGAGCATCAAGTGTTGCCTTGACGGAAAAGGACGGAGGCAACTACAACAGGATTTTGGCTTCAAAAATGGACAGAATTATGGATATTGACACAAAATCGACACATATAGACAAAAAATTAGGAATTTTAACTAAAGTCTATATTAGTTTTTTTGTTGACTTTTCTATCTTTCGTTCTTGAATTTTTAATTGTTTAAATTTTTTCTGAAATAAATAAGTCATTATAAAAAGCTTTTTTGCTTTGAAAACCAAGAAAAATGGGAAGGGGAGGGCAAGGAGAGCAACCAGAAATGAACGGGTCGCGCACGGACCATATACGGACGTTCGCAAACGGGTCGGTTATGGATCCATAACAAGTCTTTTTTTCGGTACCGATATGGACCGTGCGCGATCGTCCGAAGCATCCGTAACGGATCGTTTGCGAACGACCTGTGATATTATTCTTACAGTACCCCCATAGAAACCTTCCTAGCTATGAAATCACGAAGAGAACCAAATAGATCAATGAGAAAACATTCTAGACCCCAATAAACTGCATAATCTCTGAAAAATATGCTCACCAAGAGGGAAACCGGACACTTTCGCTGCACTTATGACAAACATCTCTGTCTTGTCTGGATTCTGTGTTGGAATCAAGCCCCGCAATAAGCAAGTCGATTCTGTTTCAAGTAGATAATATGAAGGGAAAGAAAATTGGAGAATCCGATACCGTAATGCCTTTTTTTTTGTATTTTTAGCATCTATCGACAGCCAATCTTCATTTTGAACTGAAAGTTGAAATATCCTACAAGCCTACCGTAGGCGCCACATGTATGAAAAAATCTCCGAAAGTTCGAGGAATACGAAATCGTAAAATCTAAGGCGCGAATTTCTAAAAGTATTTGACAACAGAATATTCGAAAACATATCTCACTGTTTCAACAAGTTAATAAGTTTCTATTAGAATTCCTATTAACCGCTCGGCCGTATTTTACTGGACAATAAACTCTCACTATTTCTAAAAGTTCCCAAGAGGCAAGAACTAATGAGTTCGAAGTTGGGGGGATACGACAACAAATTTAAAATTATGAAAAACAGCGAGGTGTTCCGGGAATCCATTTACATTCTTGAAAACATATACTTTGTATAATTAAAAAGAAAAACGGAACTGTGAGAACTCTTGGTTCCATCAGACAAGAGAAGTTCATTGAGTCTTTTCTTTCTGATTAAATGGGTAACCTAATAATGTAAATAGATTGAAAGATTGGTACATTGACAGGTGATCTTTTAAAATATCAAACATATCAAACTGAGATTTGATCTATGAAATTAGCAGCCCCCTGATTTCTCATTTTAGAACTTTTAAACGAAAGATCTGGATGGCTGAAATGAGCATAAAAACAATAGGAGAATGAAGCTCTACAAAAGTTCCAAAAATCATTAACAGACAGATTTTCAGTGTGTATAAGCTATCTAATTTGTTTTTCCGTTTTCTTTCTAAATATCTTTTCAAAATAAATTTTGAAGAAGGGAAAACGACTGAAAGGATGAGGAACGGAAATGGGTAAGGGGGACTTTTCGAATAAGGGGGAAAGGCGAGTTTGAAAATAGAAAATAGCAATTAAACTGAATGAGTTGACAATACTATGTCGGAGTACTGAATTGTTGCTCTCAACTTTTTGAAATAATTAATGTTTCAAAATGTTCTGAAAATACAGTTTTGGTTAAAAAAAACATTCGAATACTGAAATGATTGAAATATCTTGTTTTGAAACGGTTCCTAGTTAAACTCGGATTTTTAAATTTATGAAAACATTCAGAAGCTTAAAATACTGAAGGTTATGAGGTTTCCTGTTTCATTGCGTTTTTAAAAGTTTTATTACTTTTCATTAACATTAGCAAAATTGTAGAAGAACTGGAAGCACTATAGCTCGGCGGGTTTCACAGCTATGAAAATGTTTCCAACTAATGAAATATTCAATATACATTTATTAATTTTTTGTCAATTGACAACTTTTTGATATTTTTTCTGGATATCTTTTTTTTTAAATATCTTTTTTTAGAACTGACATCACTGGGTGCACTTCTATTACATGTTTTACGGCTGGCACAAACCACTGAATGAACCTTAAATTTACAGTTGATCTTTATAGATTTACACTGAAACAAATAAAGTTATTCTGACGTTTTGTTTATTGCTTCTGCCTTTATGAAAAACTAAACATAGATCTGCAAGCAACCCCCCACAATTACATGAAATCATTTAAGTGTTTCAAAGCGTTTTTAAAATTCTCATGTTTTTAATGATCGTGATTATGGTGAGATTTTATCACAATAAACCAATACCACAATAAACTAACAGTCTCAAAAATAAACCTTCATACATGCGTACATACACACGAAAACGGAATTCAAACAGCTTCTTGCTGAACTCCAATAACATTTTAAAGCAATTTCATTTCGTTCTGTTTAATTTGGAACATTTCGATATATCCATTGACGATATATCCATTCGATATATCCATGAGCTAGTTTAGAATCCAAGTGAAATATATTTTTTTTAAGTTGTCGAACGTGTTTTTTATTAGGGTTCATAAAAAGTTTTCAGCTTCCAAAAAAATTTTGAAACTATTCACTTCAGTCCTTTTTGATGAATAATATATCAGAATCTAGTTTTAGAAGGGAACTAGCAGAATGATATCGAATGGTATTTTTTCTGTTTCAATGAATTAACAAAACGAGAATAGTATAACTGAAGTGTTCAAAGATGAAAAATAATTAACTATAGAGCCATCTTCCTTTTTCGATCCGCTGTAATAATATCTCCCGGGATCTATAAGGCAATTATTGTACAGAAACATTTGTTCAAAACCAATATTAGAGTGTGAATGGAATTATGTTTAAGGTTTTCTCTTATCCTTATGAAACAAATAAATAAAATAAATAAGCATGGGAAAAATGATTATTCGAAAAGTAATTGAACAAAAATATCATGAACTATAACCTACAGTATGTCACAGTTCGGAAGTTTCTTATTTTCGAACATGTCTCAAAATTCGTTATTCTAGTTTTGAGTACAAGTTCTTCAATTATAAGAAACATACTAAAAAGCCCTGTTTCAAAGTAATGATAAATTGAGAGCAGGTAATCTAGAATATTGGGCAATGTGCGCCTCTTGTTGACTATTCCAGCCTCCAGTAGTTAACGTATGTACCAAAGATTTCAACAAAGTACATAGATCCAAAACTCAATTCCAAACATTTCTTCCGAAACTCTTCCATAAAAATGGGCGGAGCCTTGGGATCTCTGTCTCATCAAATTGCAGAAAACAAAAGGTCTCGAGTAGAACTAATTAAGTGGAAGAAGAGAATACATTGGTCTCTTGTTAGAATTCCAACTTTGTATTTTGATGAATGAAAACCGAAAAAAGAAGAGAGAGAATAGAGAGCTCATTCCGTTTTCTTCTGACGCTCCTTTGATGCAATTACTCGGCTAAACATCCCTTCTTTCTTTTCACTCTCAAATACAAATTCTCTCATCTTTTCTTTTTTTTAGTGGGGGTCCATCAGACGGAATTAATTGGCAATTGAGAGACTACGTGACTTTTTGAATGGTGCTCGTTGTCGAGAAGGCGAGAGGAAATGTTGCAAATTCTCAATTATTCATTTTCAAATATCTGTGGGCGCCGTGAGGACTCGTTTCACGAATGTGTCAAAGTGAAAGAGGAAGTTTTTCAGGGAAATGAAAAGGATTTTCAATTTCAAGAGAAGGCTAAAATTGAAAATTTTGTCAGAGGGATGTTCGGAAGCAACCTGAGAGTATTCTCAACAAATCAAGGTAATTTCATTTTCTATCAATTCAATATGAAACAGACATGCAAACCAACCAATTTTTGGTTTCATCTGTGATATGTGCAACAGTTTCAGCTGTTCCTTCGACTCACTCGTCAGTAAATGAAGTTAATCGAGTTAATATTTATTTTTATAAAAAATCACATGAACAAGCTCGCGTGGATGAATCAGACTGTCTAGTGATCAATAGTTCACATTTCAGTTAAGAAACAGTAAACTATTGATGATGATACATTAAAGCAATCAAGCAATTATATCAAACGTGCATTTATGTCCTGGTTGAGAAACAGTTAGCCTTTAGTAAGGGTAAGTGGCCTTGAATACTCAGATTCTCGACGAAAAACTCACTGTGAAGCTTGATTTTGTACAGTTAAAGTTGCCCTGACTTTTCCATCGATAAAAAAGAACGGAAAATAGTTTTAAGTTAGCTAAGCATTAGATAAGTTCCACTTGAAGCAGGATATTTGTAAATTAGCCGTTTTTTATTTTTTTAAATGATATTACCAGTCGTCAAAGAAATCCCAAACTACTGACCACTTCAAGTTCAACAAGGAAAACAGTAAAATACAGTTTCAAAAGTTGCATTTAGACAGAGAACCACTGATGGACAACTTTTCTGAACATGGTGTTGAGTACTCAAATTCTCGAAGATTGAAAACTTTCGCATTGATACAAAAGGAACAAACATCTGATAAGTTTCACATGAAACAGGAGATTGTCATGAATACATTTTTTACAGTTGACCGCTTTTTATTTTTTGTTATGATGATTTTACCGGTCGTCAAAGCAATTCCGAACTACTGAGCACTTCAAGTACTGTAAGTAAACAGTAAAATACAGTTTCAAAAGTTGCATTTTCATAGAGAACCACTGATAAACTACTATTCCGAACAAATTCTCAATTTTTGGGTACCATACAGTTCGTTTTCCGATCCGTAGTACGGATTCCGCACCTATTATTTAAGAGAGGAATCGAGTAAATGTATGACTAATTGTAAGTTCAAGTTTTCGAACGCAACATTTCGGAATCGAAGAACAGTTATATACGATAGCATCAAGTTGGAACAGTCAACTGGAAAAAAAACCCCGATTCACAAAATTCTCAAAATCCGGACATGCAAAAATTTCCTAATCCTGCTCCTGGAGTACAATCTCATTGTTCTGATAGTTTGTGACGTAGTCTGGTTTTGAGTTAATAAGGTTCGCACTCGAAGGCGTTCTGGGATCTCTATCAGATGTGTACGATGGCACCAAATCATTCTGATACTAATTCGAACGAGTTCGGTAAAAAATAATAACGTGTTTGGGAAATTTGAAGTTGAAGCAGAACATCCTATACTCCGTCATGGATGTTAGGTTCGGTTCCCGACTCTTCTCTTCCAAAACAGTCCGTCATGACGAATATTTCCTGGTTCACAAAAATGACAAATTGCGAAAAAATTCGATTCTTTCATTCTCACCGCACCTTGAACTCATTGGTTCGTACCTTTCTGTCTTTACATTTTTCATTTCCGTCATCCTCATCAAGAACATTTTTTGTACATTATAAACGTACATAGACTATTTATTGGATGAGAACACAAAAAATGTGGTGCCTAAAAAGGAAATAAGATGATCTCGTTGGTTGGTTTGATAGGAACACAAAAATGAGTAATCAGATGGATTAGAAAAAAGGGAGAATAAGAAAATAACTGGGGGTTGGGTATTGAATGAGATGCCGGGGGGGTTAGGGGACAAATAAAGGAATCCGTGAAGAAATAAAGTGGTGATTTTGTATAGAATGTGCTATAAAGTAGCTAGGGAAGGGTTTTCAAAACATATTTTCTTCCGAGAGTAGACAGAAAAATAGGGAGATGATTGCAGAAAATAGAGGTGATGTGATTTTTTGGAAATGGAGAATACATATGCAAATGAACAATAAGAGATCATTGAACGGATTGGAATGGTTTTTAAGCAACAGGAAACTTAGAGAGGTTTCAATTCAGAAAATCTAGAGACGAAGAAACAGCAGAAATATTCCCAAGAAAATTCAAAAACTGACGACTGATGTAGATTTTATTCAGCAGAACGAGGAGTTCTAGTACCTGTAATAAAATTGCTGGATAAGAAGTTCCATTACTTGAATCAAACTAAATAGGATCACCGAAGTACTCAATATCTCTTGGAACAGTTTTTGAATATGCATTGAAGCTGTACCAACCATTTTTTGCTACCGTAAGCAACCGTAAAATTGATTTTTAAGGATGTCTCACAGAATCTAATGAAATAAAGAGTTACCAAAATGTTTTTATGGCAATTTCCAAAATAATATTTATGTTTCATACAAGTAACTGTTTCTGATTTTTTTCGGGTTTAAGGGTTTTTCGGGGGTATTTAGGCGGCCGAAAAACTTTTGTTCGGACCTTGTCCATTAGACCTGCAATTCTCTCAAAATTTTCGTTTTATGAGAGTGGATCAAAACCGTCCTTGTAGTTTTTGAGACTGGGAAACACCGCGAAAAACCTTGAGAACAATGCAAATGCGCCCCTCCGCACACATGGGTAACGCATTTCGACAGTGTCCGGTCTTTTCTATTACTATTCTCTCCTTGCACAAGCGTGAAAACTGGTAGGGGCCTGTCACTTTATTATTTGTTATTTCTCCATTAAATATCTGTACGGATTTCTCTCAGCATCATGAAGGTGATGGAGGGTTCAAGTGATCAATTCGATGTAAGTATTTGAAAATTTCTCATACTGTCGAAAAAATAAAGTTTCGACAAGGATTTTCAAAAAAAAATCGCGTGCTGAAACGCGCAAGCGCATAAAGTTCTGGGCGGAGCTTAAACTGCAAGTGGCGCGGTTCTTAATTTGGAAAAAACAACTGGAATTAGAACCGCGCCGCTTATTTAAGCTTGCAGTTTAAGCTCCGCCCAGAACTTTATGCGCTTGCGCGTTTCAGCGCGCGAATTTTTTTTGAAAATCCTTGTCGAAACTTTATTTTTTCGACAGTATATCCCTTTGAGATTTATTTAAAAGCAAAAGGTCGGCACGGAGGTTCAGTACTGAAAAAATCCATTTTTTTTCGAAAATTTTCCGATTTTTATAGAAAAAAAACTTCTTAAGACTGATTTTTGAAGGTTATTGCAAAAAATTCTAGTGAAAAAATAAAAAATTCGAATCCGGGCCGACCCGAAATTTGGCAAGTATGGTTTTTTCAGGATAAGAATCCAGAAACTAAATTTATTACTTGCATTTTGAGATCAATGGAAGCAAACAAAAGGTATGTATGCATAACATACTGTAAAGTTGTCATCTCTTCATTATTTTTAGATTTGCTCTCGTATCACGTGTAAAAAGTCTGAGAATTCTTCATCAACGCATTCCGCTTCACATCGAGACTTTGAAGTTCTTCAGAAATGGTTTTCAACTAAATAATATTGAACACTCGTTTGTTGTCAAAGTCCGTGCTTCTAAAAACAAAGAGTTGACTCCTTTTCAAAAATCCATCAATGATAGACATGGGGTACCATTCGATTTGGATCGATACGGCAACGAGGAACCGCGTACTCATCAGTTTCCTGGAGACATTAAATTTGGAGAAAAAACTACCTTCGAGCCGGAAGTACCCCCTAAAGAAGCTAGGAAATGTTTCCCTTATACCTGCATAGTCTTCAAAGTGAATGAGAAGAAATGGATAAAGCCCATGACTCGTAAGATCCCACTCCGACAAGCTCTTCGAGAGCGGCTTCACTGTGTACTCAACAAGGGAACAGTTTATGTGAAAGATCTGTGGTTCGATATGGGTCAAGAGATGTTGAGAATCCCGGAAAGACTCAAGTTCAAAACTAAGCGACTGCACGTCAAGGAACTTTCTCAAGCAGTTTGTAACGCGTTCTCTATGGTTCTGCGTCCATCTTCTTTCCCTCTCAAAGAGTTTGAATTTCAAACAAACTTTTCTGAAGACGAAGTGTTTGCTAACAATGACATAGTCCATGTCACAAAGTCTTTAACTATCAAATTGCCTTCCGGATACGAGGCTGTATCAGTTTTGAGACTTGTGAAAAGTCTTGAAATTAAAAGGCTTCATTTGGCAAGTGTGATGGTTCTGGAGGATGTCTTACTACCATTGATTCGGGATTGGATTGAAACTCCCCGGAATATTGGCTGCACTATAACAATGGTATCGAGAATTCGAACGTGCTACCGAGTTGTAAGCCTTGCCAACAAAGAACTCAAAGAAAAGCAGATTACGACTCGTGAATGGTAAACTATCAAATCAGAGATTACATTTCTTAAGTGAGTTCTATTTTCAGGAACAATAATCATCACAACTGTTTGTCGATCAAAAAGAACAACTGTGAATTCAACATCTTCAGAGTTCCCATTTCAAATGATATGAAAGAGTTACCGTATGATGACGAGAGTATCAACGGATCCTCACTGTGTCTGGTGAAAATGGTAATGGAAGCAGAAGGCACGGCAGAAAAAACTATGTCAAGCACAACGGATGGAACTAGTAGTGTTTGATTTTTCTTGATTATCAATAATTGTTATTTAACTGCTTTTTAATTGTTATGTTCTATTTGTATTGTTGTACTAATTTTGAAAAAAAAGACTGGTGTAACCAGAATCATTCATCGATTTTCTAACATTTCATGTTATTCATAACTGTATTTTGCATTCATTCAGTATTATCATTTTTAAATTTCCATAATTATTTAATTGGAAATTCTTGTTTTCATGAAGTGTTTTGATAATTACATGAACTGGATGAATAAAACTTCAAACTGGAAGAAAACTCTAAAAAAGGCAAGTGCTGATAATTGCGAGCATTTCGTTGAATAGGAGAAGAATGTTACTCATAACAAGAAAATCATTTTGAAATGAAGAAGAAAAATTTACATTTTCAGTAAATCCTTTTAGTTTATCCGTCTACCTTCTTATCAGTGGTTCCTTCTTATCAGTGGTTCGACCTAAAATTATCTGTTTCACCAAGGTATTACAGTTTTTGTGAACCTTTTGAAGCAATAAGATTCACGCCGAAATTTTTTGTGTTTAACAAAAGAATTCGATATTTTATCATTTTGAAAGTAACTTACGATCGATCTCTATCCCACTAGTGAATGTGTCATCACAAGCCAAACATTTATTACAAGAAACCGTAAAAACAAGATATCAATTTATTTCCTGTCTCGGGGACGTTGACCCGTTTGAAATAGACCGTCGATAGGCTACTGATTGAGGTTGAGCCTTTGCTGAAAGCACTAGTTCACTTTTTTTATCTCTACTCTTTCTTCTTTTCGAATCTGGTTCAGGTGGAGCATTCCATTCAGCATTCAATTGAGAGAAGTAGATAGTCGAGTGTTCTGTGTCATCCACTAAGCAGTTTCTTCCGAATGTATCCTTCACTTTCGTCGTTTTTTTTTTCTTTCGAGATGGCTCTTCGCCTATTCTATTCTTATGAATGAGACAGCAGCATATCTGGAATTTTTTAGTTTCAGAAACAACACTTGTAACTGAAAGCAAGTGTTATAGTTGATAAAGTTGAATATCTCTTGAGTTTAATTTTAATTTAAAAGTAAATATCTTACCCGATTCCCAAGTCTCTTCAACTCCTTCTGCCATAATGGATTATAAGCCAACATGAAAAATGGGACAATTGTACCATAAGACCAACAACTGAAATTGAAAGCCATGTAAACCCAATTTCGAATTGTTTGAGATTCCGTCCACTCATCCACGTGGAGCATTGAAGTGCACAAAGAAGCGAAGAAGGCAATTGAGAAACACATCACTTTGAACGGCTGAAAAGTTTAATGATTTTCCCGGAAACTTTTGAAAGAGAATTTTCCACAATATATTGGTTATGAGATACTTTCGGAACAGAACATTTTATGAACACCTACCGTAAAAACTGTAATAGAAGCGCATGCGCCTCTATTTTTCAACCCCCGTTCGCAAATGCGCCTCTATTACGGGGGCGCTTCTAATAGAGGGTTCGCCTCTATTTTTCAACCTGTTTGATGGCCTATTTTTTCAACTTTCAAGTGATCAATTTCCAACCAAAATTGGGTTTTATTATTGTTTTTTCACGAACAATGAAAAAGAATGACTGAAAACCAGAAAAAATTGAAGCGTATTAAGTGGGGCGTCACTATTAGAAAGTGCGCTACTATTATTCAAACCGCTGTTCAGGGTGCGCCTCTATTAGAGGGGCTAATAAGTCAAATTCTGAAAGCTAGATTACAGTTTTTACGGTAATTGATTTTGATCCATCGGTTGAACGTGCATTTAATGTAAACAATTATATTCCGAAACGGTATATTTTTTCGATTCCAACAATTTGAAAAGCAAGTAGGGTTATCACTAAGCTGAAACAATTTTTATATGTATTCATTGTCTAGTAAATACAGAAAAAGTAAGCTTCCATAAAACATTTGCGGGTCTGGACACCATTCGAACGATGCCGCTACAAATTGCTATTCAAAATTTCACTGACGAATACATATACTGTAGAGAAAATAGAGGTAGCAACAAGTTACCAAAAATTGAATGCGCACTAATTGGATTGAAGAAACAGAAAAAAAATTATAATAGAAAAATTTTCCGTTTTGAAACTATGACTTAACTTTTCCTACATTTTCAGAGTCTAGTTTTGGTAATAAGTATACGTTTTTCTGAATAACTATTTCCATTTCTCTCCCATTTCCACTCACCAAAGTACTATTAATATTCTCCGACAACTGTGCCCTCACACTCAATGAATAATCGGAATTCACGTTTTTCCTCAACTTCGAATACCTCTTCTTATTGTATCTTTCCATTACAAATGTTAACTGAAACAAATTGTTAAAGCCACACATTAAAATTAAATTATGTTACCCCAAAAGCAACCAAGTTGAATCCGGTGATCAAAAAAATGTGAACCTCACGATAAGACCCAAAAATGAAAAATTGAGCAGAAGTGAAGGCGATGATGTAAAGAATTGTACTTAGCAGATATGAGATCCATCGTCTTTTATTCGTTTCGTAGTCCTACAAAATAGGTATTTGATATAAGTGTTTTCTGGATGAGCTTACCTGCATGTATACAGTGGCAAAACATCGTTCGATAACTGGAAACGGAGCGAAGTAAAAAGCAACAAAGAGTAGAGAATTGCGGAGCCATACAGCAAAGAGAAATGACTGGTCATTTATCAGTTCGGCTGGAAATAAATGTCTTTTTATTGGAGAAAGTGAAGAATATCACTAACTTCAGTAATCATCTTATTACAAATTACTGAAACAGTTATGTAATCTTCAAAATCATTCATGGGAACCGTTGTGATATTTTTGCAAATTCTTGGACGAATTCCTTCTATTGTACACAAACAGGAAGACAGTCAGCTCAGATGACGACTAAATTACCCAAAAAAATAATACCACCACAAAAAATGCTGAGAATTCCTAGTGTGGACAATTTCTTCTTTCATAATAAGTTTGTTCATAATACTGATACATACAATTGTATCTTGCTTAACGATCTTATAAAACAAGTTATACAGTTTCAGTACCGAAAGGAAAAATTCGAATAATAATTCCTATCACTTTAAGCAAGTTTTACGTAAACAATTGCTCATTCTACATAGTTACAAACATATGCAAAATATGTAACAGAGATATATTGACATTCAAGAAAACCGGCAAAGTGAACAAATTACTTCACAAATTACATTTAGTTTTTTTTGAACGAAGTTTAATTTTCGAGTAGTTTGTGAAAAGTTCAGAATCGAATTTCTCATAAGTTATGTTTTTCTATCAATCCTAACAGAAAGAATCAAATATGAGACAATACAGTGCTTCCACAAAATCCTAGCTGACAATACTATTTTTATAAGCTGACAAGTTCCGGTATGAGCATTTCGGATCTCAGAGGAAATCGAGATGATAAATGAAAACTAATCATATCAATCAGTATAAGTCTGTTTCAAAACAGTCGTATGTAGAAGAATTTCAAGTCGATTTACTCCTCCTGCTCCACAAAGAAATTCACTTCCAACTAACCTGTATTCGGGATGGTCAATTGTTTATAAATCATATACATTCTCGCAAGAAGTGAAGGAAAGTATTGATTAGGCAACTGCTCGACAATCATTGCCAAATTCCTGTGATACTGATTAGTGTATCTCAAAAGATACCATAGAAGCATAGTCTCTCCGAATCCAATCGAAATGAGAACCCATTCCAAAATCAATGCAGCTCGGAATATAGTATCAGTTTGTTCGATGGCAGCCGTCGTCATATTCATGACTGTCAACTTGTACATACTAGTTGGAGACAGCATTGTTTTTGATATGAAGTGGGTTCTGAAAAACAGAATTTACGTAGATATCCCAGAGGATTGGTACGATTTTGAGAATAATAAAGAAAGAAGAAGAGATGAGAGGAGTGCAGTCTGGTGAGTGAAATGCGGTGGGTACGAACAGAATGAGTTTTGGTGGAAGGATTGTATTGGAGACGTGAAAAATGAGAGCGAAGGAATGAAGATACAATATCTATGCAATGTGTATACATCAGGAATAGAAAAAGTATGAAGGATCGAAAATCAAAAGAAGAAGGATGAAACATGAGTAGAACTTCTAGTATCTCTATAATTCGAGACTAGAAATCGACAACTTTATATATAATTTGTAAATGTCTACTGTTAGTTAAATGACGGATGAATAATTTCACAAGTAATTTTTCTGTTGCAGAATCCTCTTATAGGTCAGGGGAAGGTGTGATAGTAGTTAACCGTTTTGATTTTGCAGCTACGACAACATGAAAATAGGAAAATAGGAAAAAAATTAAAGAATCTATAAAATAGCTCATCAACGAAAACTAAAATAGTATCAGACAGCATTTTCAACAAATTAACTTGTGGAACCGAAAGATTTGCTTTTATGAGCTCGGTCTTGTACTCATCGATTTTTCAATATGCTCACTGTGACGAGGAGGTTAGGCCGGCCGGGTTAGAGTCCGGTAACCGCCTCAATCCCTAAGCTGATGCACCAGTTGTATGTTTGGGTATGCTAGAGAGAGAGAACACGTTGTACCAGTTAACATCTTTATTAGAGCTTTGACAGTGAATGATTGGAGTTGGCGATCGGCTTGGCTGGTAGTTGGCTTGTCCGAGAGCCTTCCCTTCTCACCCATAGCCAAAGAATGCTCACTCCTTATACGGCAAGGAAGAGCTACTCTAAGGTAGGGAGCGAAGTGCTCGTGCTGGTAGTTGTTGGTGTCGTTGACAAGATGTTGAGTGTCCGGACGACGAGTTGGTGGTTTGGGAGACGACGAAAGGAGTCGACCATCCGTTGAGTGTCCTTTTAGGGATGACTGAAGAGCGAGCGCTCTCCGTTTGTGTGCGGTGGTTTTCGCGCCACTTTTGGGAATGTTCCAGAAGGTGGCGGCGAGAGAGTGTGCGTGCCGCGGAGGAGTTGGGTCCGACGGAGCGCTCTTGCTTCCTTGGCGGTAATTTGAATATGGGTTTCCCGCACTCTTGAGAGATCATACAAGATTGTAGGTCTGCTTGTGGATTTGGTGGAGAGATTTGGCTGTGAAGTCATGTGTGCTCTTCTAAGGTTGTGACCATCCGTAGGATGGTCGCGACACTCCGGGGGCGGAGGGAACCGAACATTTTCTTGATGGAAAATGGATTGGTTGTCGGCGTATTCCCACATGACTGAATGCCCAAATCTCGATCCTTGATTGCAGCTTGTAGTTGATCTTGATGTTTGAGTGCTGGTACTAGACGTATCCATTCCTTGATTTGGTGTCCTGGATCTTTCTTTGGATGATACTGCTGGTACATCTTCCTTGATGTTTTAGGTGGAAGGATGTACTGCAGTAGGAGTTCTTTCCTTGTGTTGTTGGAGTTGAAGGTTTGTTGGACTGATCTTGATGTGACATGAAGACTTGAAGTTGACTTGACATGTCTTGATTGTTGTCCAACATTCCCTTTTTCCTTGACTTTTGTTGTCGTCTTTCCTTGAAGATGATTGTTGATTCTTGCTGGTACTTCTTAGCGATGTTGTTGCTCGAAGCACCTGATGATGGTTGAATCCGTGCACATCTTCTTGGAATAGTGTGCCAATGCTGGTGTTTTCCGGTTGACGGCGGATGTAGGTGGGTGAAGGTGATGTTTGGCATCCAATCCTTCGTTTGGTTTCAGCTGACGAAGTTCTCGCAAAGGCTACACAACCTTTCGGAGGTTGGAGCTCCTAAGCGGTGAATTTCGTGGCTGATCGTGTTGTTTTTGCAGCATTGTCCTTCCTAGAATCGATTGATCCTGTTTGAGACCAGTTGCTGCTACTGTTGTTGAGCGCAATGAGCTTGTAGATGGGGTCTGAGCTCCTTAAGTTGTGCTCTGCTTGGCTGACGTCCTTGAGGTCGAGCTGGGGAACTAATGTTCCTGGCTTGCTTTGACAGAATTCTTCCGACGATGTTGTTGTCAGCTGGTAGACTTGAAGAAGTTTGTTCCGACGGTGGTGCTGTCGGCTGGTAGACATGAAGAAGTAGACTTGAGAATTACTTAAGAAGAGTTGACTTTTGTCAGAGCTTTTCAGATCTTTCGCCTACTGGCTTAGACCTGAACCTAACTGAAGCTTTATCGCTTACAGTCTGGACATAAGACTCTAAGTAAATGGGCAGCTAGCTGATAGAATTGCTAGTAGGATTTTGCACCATCTACTCAGAATCCGTATCTCTTTTGGACCCGATACTGACTAGCAGCTGGGCTTGCGCCTCTTTTCGGTAGCTCTGAATCTTTTATACCTTTCAATATCTTAAAATCTTAAAATTCAAAACCCTAAGTTATCAATTATAGACTTGATGTCGTTGATGATGACTTGAATCCTAAATTCCTCGACTTCTTGACGTATTGAGCTGGTATAAATCTTCTTGTCGTTGAGTGACTTCTTGTTGTCGTTGTCTGACTTCTGAAGTTGTCACTTCCGGCTTGACTTTTCTTGATGTCCAGCTGTCTCATGTCCTAAGCAGTGTGACTTGTGAAGACTTGTCTCACTCGGCTTGACTCCCTTTGATGTCCAACTGCCTCTTGTCCTCAGCAGGTTGACTGACTTCTTGATCTTCGGCTCGGCCTCTTCTTCCAGTTTCTTATTCCTTCTTCTTCTCGTGTGGAATTGATTGATTCCTAATAGAAGTGCGTAAAGAAGACGTAGAACTTCTGCTGGTAGAGAGGTGACGTTGAACCATGACGATGGATTGAATCCTTTTGTCGAGATCTTCTGAAGCCATTCGATTGTCCTTGCAGGGATCCGAATGTCTTGCCGAATTTTGTCAAATTATGTTAGTTGATCCAGAAGACGTTGAGTGCCTTCTTGATGACATCTTGTTGACTTTTTCTTCGTCAGCTGGTGGAGTGGTGACTTGAGAATCTCTGTCTTGTCCTTTTTTGAACCTGCTGGTAGAATTCTGGCTTGTGGTTCCAGGAAATTCAACTTGAAGAATCGAAAATGACTTGAAGAAACAGTGATGTCCTCCGAAACTTCACGACGCAGCTATTCACTCGGCTTGTCCACTTCTCGTCCATCTTCCTCCGATTCGTGATGCTGATGTTGCTTGTTCACTTGCTCGATCGCTTGAAGATTAAGTTGATCGGACCTTCTCTTTTTGCTTGAGCTGGTATCGGCAGATGAGTGGACTTCTGTTGAAGTTGAGTGACGATTTGACGATTTCTAGACAGCTTGGCTTGTAGACGTCGTCGCTGAGTTTCTCCTGGAGTTGCTGGTAGACTTCTTGATGACGTGAGTTGGCAAGATCTTCCTGACGCAACGACCATTGAAGGCGAACCATTGGATTTTCTTCGGTGAAGCGACGTTGAGCATCTTCTTGTAAAAATCTGCGGCAAATTTGGCAACTTTCGACGCCGATTCTTCTCTTATTCATGTTGATGAACAAGATCGACGTCTTCGGCTGGTAGAAGTATCGTCCCGCTGTTTTCAGAAGTTGTTGACAGTTGCAGATGACGTTGTTGAGGCGAAATCTTGATACGTTACTGTGGATGGTAGACTATGGTCTTTCCGCTGTGACTTCAACATTTCGTTGTGCGACGTCTTCTGCAGCTGGTGCATTGTTGTCCTACTTCTTTTGAACTTCTGAGCCTGTTGCTTCTTGAAGATGTTGGTCTTGATGCCTCTTGTATTCTGTTGTGGCTGCTTCTGAAGTACGAAGTTGTCCCTCTTGACTTCTGGAGTTGTTGAGCGAACGACTTCCTTGTTGTCTTCCAGTGTAGCTGTCCGATGAAGAATATTCAGCTATTGATTCGATTGAAGAATCCTGACGTCATCAGGTGTCGACTTCCTTGATGACTTGATGGCCGTTTTCTTCGAATCACTGTAGCTGGTGTTCAGATCATCTGGAGCGAAGCTACAAACAATCGTTGAACTCTTACGGAGAGCTTTCACGGATTGTGAGCATTCGCCAGTAGATGAACTGAAATTGACTGCTTGGCTTGTATTCTGAAGATGAAATCCTCGTTGTTGCAGCAATTGGTTTGTTGACATCTACTGGGTGCAATGTCCCATATGATCGTGAAGACTATTGAGAAGCAGCTGGTAGTTCCGAACGACGAACGATGTTCTTGTAGTTGTCGATAACTTCTTTATTTTCTTCTTCTCGCTTATCCACTGTTTTTGTCTCATCGATTATCTTCTTTTAGCGCATTTGAAGCATCTTTGAGCACAAATTTGAGAGCGGATAGAAGAAATAAGTGATTTTATCGATCGATTTGTCGATTGAAAGCACCGAAGACAGTTTGGCTTGTATCCAGGTGATGAGCGGCGATGCGTCGATGATGTGTTGTCCCAAATGATTGTGACGACGATTGAGCAGTAGCTGGTACTCCCGAATGACGAGATTGTTATTCTTGACGTCGATAACTTCTTTTCTTCTTCTGCTCGCTTGCTCCGATGTTTTCGTCTCTCCGATTAACTTCTTTTAGCATATTTGAAGCATCTTTGAGCACGAAGTGTAAGCTGGTAGAAGAAATTCGCGAATTTATCAATCGATTCGTCAACATGAAGCATCGATGACAGTTTTCTGCTTGCCCCATCTTGTTTTTGAGCAGTTGTAGCTGATTGCATTAGCTCAGGAGGTCGATTGAGTTGATTGTCGTTGACATTGAAGTCGCTGGTGGAACGAAGACTTGTTGCATGTCTTCTTGGTCCTCCAATACGATTTTCCGATCACAATCTTGCTCCATTTTCAATAGAATCCATTCTATTGCTTCTTTCCCAGCTTCTCGTCGATGATTGAAGTTGTCGCCGACGATTGCTGGTATTGTAGTTTTGTTGCCGAAGCAACTAGTTGGTGCAGACGCCGCGAAGTCTTCTGATGATGTCCTTTAGCTTTGGGTTTGCTAAATTTCTTCTGACTTCTTGGCTTCTGACTTCTTGTGTCGTTGGATTGATACAACGTGGAGATGTTGCACAAAGTGGCTGGTGTTTTCAGGCGAGAAATCAAAGATGTCCTTGACGTTGCTCTTCTGACGACCAAATTGCATCGATTTCCGAGATTACTTGGATGCTGGAGATCTTTGCGATGATGAAACAATTGTGCTGGTAGAATGAAGATTGTTAATGGAAGATTCTTCTTTTCATACATTCTTCATCGAATCGTTCCATCTCCTTTGGCTTTGTTGTTGTGGCATCTCCTTGTGTTACTTTGTGATGGTTTCCAACGACTTTCCATGCTAGAATCCGCGTATCTTCCGTTTCGAAGCACGCACTGGTGTCGAAACAATTATCGACACGATTTTCCGCATGTCCGATAGAAATTTCCTATCGCTTTGAGCCAGCTGATTGTCCTTGTATGTAGGCGTTTGGCTGGTATTGTGGAAGTGTTGCCGAGGCAGCGAGTTGACGCCGTCTGCCACGAAATCCTTGTCGATTTTCATCCTTTTAGAGCGATGAATGACATATTTGTAGACTTCTTGGCCAATCGGCAGTTGTAATGTCGAAGAAGAGCTGGTATTGCAAGCGAAGTGTGCTCCCCGAAGCTTTTGATTTCCGATTACTCCAAATCGATGACGACTTGAATGTCAGCTTGTATTGACTCCCAGCTTCAATCGATAACGATGAACAACGAATGAAGCTGGTACTTGATGACATCGCTTCTGTTGAAATCGATAAGTCGAATTCAATCATCGAAGTATGGAGAGCGGGCTTCTTGAATCGAGTGATGACTTCGCAAGAATAGTTATCGCTTCTTCTGTTGATGTGGCGACATTCCACTTGATGTCCCTTGTTGTTGTCCCGACGGAATTAAATCGATAAAAATCGCTTCGGCTGGTAGTTGCTTGCAACCTAATCGATTTGTTATGGATTCCGATGACGTTGGTGTTTTTTGGGACGAGTTGGTGACTTCTTCTTGGCCTGTGAATGCTAGCTGGTAGATGTCCTGCTTCTTTGACGACGTTTTCGTAAGGAATTGTTGATAGACGTAGTCCATTTCTGCTGGTACATCATCCGGCTTGCTTCCTGTTGTTGTTTCACTTCCTATGGTGTTGTCGTCGTTCTTCCTTTGTCTTCCTTCCATCCAGAAGATGTTTGAATGTTATCCTTGCTTCTGGTGTCACAATGAAAGCTTTGAAGACGTCGGCGATGATACGAAGAGGTGTTTGAACATCCGGAAAGTGAGAGTGCCAAGAATGAAGTTAGTTTTGAGAAGAGAGCTGGTAATTGCTAGAATCAGAGCTACAATCAGCATTGTAAGAAATATCCGACACGGGAACACTTCTCACTAGCTGATGAGCATCCGCTTTTCGCAAAAAATTTGCTCTTTCTTTTCGAGTGTTGCCGGCTTGTTGTAGTTGACTTGTTGATCAGCGCGGCTACTGGTGTCGAAGTCCCTTTCGAGCTGTCCTGAGATGGCGTCACTCGAGCTGGTACTTCTTGAAGTTGTTGATTCTTCCGATGGGAGTTGCGGTTAACTGTGTCCATCTTCGGAATCTTTTGTATTCCTCCATCGCTCCTTTGTTTTCTTCCTTCCTTCGTAGAAACTTCTGGAGTCGTGTGAAGCAGCAAGGATCCACGTGAGTACTGGAGCTACCACTGGTACGATGTTGACGTCGACGAAGTTTCTTCTTTTCTGCCGGAGCTGGTGGTGTGAAAGAGACGAAGAGAGCAGGCGAACGTGGAGGAGATGGTTTCCTATCCGTTTTAAGTCCGGACAGGAAGACTCTAATGCGATGTGTGTCTGTTGCTATGTGTGGCCTAATTGTTTTGTTTTGTTGTCTGTTGTAATGTGGTTTGCTGTATTTTGTCTGTAAGGTTTGCTTATTTTTATACTGGTCTTAAGCAGACCCTTTTTTACTGGTCGTTGGGCGGACCCTTTTTTTACTGGTCGTAAGCGGACCCTTTTTTTACTGGTCGTAAGCGGACCCTTTTTTTTTACTGGTCGTAAGCGGACCCTTTTTTTACTGGTCGTATGCGGACCCTTTATGATGGTCGTTTGCGGACCCTGGCCTAGATCGGCCTTTTATAATGGTCGTTTGCGGACCCTGGTCTTGAGCGACCCTTTATAATGGTCGTATGCGGACCTGAGAGACTGGAAGCTGGTACCATACCAGAGGTGAAAGGATCTGAAATTGATTACCCTTCCCATGAATGGATGAATGGATGCCCCAGTTAGAATTAGACTAGTTAGGGCCTGATAGTAACAAGTACCCGAGGCCTCGGTCCCAATACTCCGAGTCCACAGCTTGCGAATAGCTGGCACGTCAGAAGTACTGGAAGCCCAGGGACGGGAGAAGATACTTGAGGTAAATAATTAATGGAAACTACAGCGCGTTTTATTTTAGATACCCCGGGCTGGTAAGTACCCCTACCTATATACTAAGAAAGGCTAAACTAGAATTTTTGTGCTTTACCGCCACTAATTATTGATTTTCTTAGGTTGTCGAGTTGCTACCGATGGGTATACAGACATGAACATTTAAAGATCACAATAAATTAGGTAGTTCGCGAGTACATTACTCGTACTAGTCGCAAGAACACAAGCGCACAACACTCGTCTTTCATTGCAAGTAAACTAGAAGCTTACATGTCAACGAGTAACAAGTGAGTGAGCTTTGTGACTTTACAACATGCAAACTAGACAGTAAAGACACAGAAACCGCGAGAATGGGAAGACAGAATAAGAATGAGGGAAGAGCGCAAAGATTTTACGTATTGTTGGTGGTTTCAGTGGTATTTTTACGCGTTTTAGTCTAAACTCAACCCAAATATTTTCCTAAACTGCTGCCCGTCTCGACGGTAGACGACTAGCACTTACTAGTTTGGCTAGTAGCTGTCTTGTGCGTTACCACGTCGCTCCTGTCTAGGGAACCCGCGATAAGACAGCAGTATGACCCGACTTTCACGGTTCCGCGCCACTTGCGGAGTATTAGAATGAAAACCACTTATTGACACCATTTTAATAGACTACACAGACATAAACTTACTTTCCAAGGCGCCTTTTGCTCATTTCGCAACAATCGGAGCACGAGCAGCCATACGGCGGCGCTCAGTTACTCTGACTGTGCTGTTAGAACGTCCGAAGGCCTTTTGTGTATGAGAGAAGCTGGTATTGTCCGTATTGTCCGTGTTGTTGCGTGAGAAGTCGCTTCACATCCGGTGATTGCTGGCAGCTTTCCGAGAAGGTGTGCACATCGCAGAAAATCGATAATTGTCCGCGATCCTTCCTTTCCGACTGTTTTGCTGGTATCCGGCTGCTTGACGACATCGATCGCTCGAATGATGCAATAAATGGGGTGATTTCTTCGTGTTGACACTTTCTTTTTGAGGGAAAGTGTTGAAATCCGTCGTCGTTTTGGCTGGTCCTCCTTCGCTTCTTGTCGCTCGTTTCCGGAGGTGTCTCTCTTTTCGCACACCAAACACACAACAGCTTATTCCAGAAAAAATTTTTTTCTGGTTCCCGGTCGATGTACCATGTGACGAGGAGGTAGGGCCGGCCGGGTTAGAGTCCGGTAACCGCCTCAATCCCTAAGCTGATGCACCAGTTGTATGTTTGGGTATGCTAGAGAGAGAGAACACGTTGTACCAGTTAACATCTTTATTAGAGCTTTGACAGTGAATGATTGGAGTTGGCGATCGGCTTGGCTGGTAGTTGGCTTGTCCGAGAGCCTTCCCTTCTCACCCATAGCCAAAGAATGCTCACTCCTTATACGGCAAGGAAGAGCTACTCTAAGGTAGGGAGCGAAGTGCTCGTGCTGGTAGTTGTTGGTGTCGTTGACAAGATGTTGAGTGTCCGGACGACGAGTTGGTGGTTTGGGAGACGACGAAAGGAGTCGACCATCCGTTGAGTGTCCTTTTAGGGATGACTGAAGAGCGAGCGCTCTCCGTTTGTGTGCGGTGGTTTTCGCGCCACTTTTGGGAATGTTCCAGAAGGTGGCGGCGAGAGAGTGTGCGTGCCGCGGAGGAGTTGGGTCCGACGGAGCGCGCTTGCTTCCTTGGCGGTAATTTGAATATGGGTTTCCCGCACTCTTGAGAGATCATACAAGATTGTAGGTCTGCTTGTGGATTTGGTGGAGAGATTTGGCTGTGAAGTCATGTGTGCTCTTCTAAGGTTGTGACCATCCGTAGGATGGTCGCGACACTCACAGTTTCAATAAGAAAACATAAGTGAGAATTTATACAGCCCACAATGATGTTTTTCAATATGTTTAGCGTAACTTAGCTAAAACAAATTAAATAGATAGAATATATAGTGTGTTTTTATTTTGAGAAAACGTGAGTTGGCTCGTAAGAATGAAGTCGATGGTACAAATTCTTCGAAGCGTGCATACATCAGAAAGAGGAGAACGAGAGGATCACGAATTAAGAGAAAAAAAATCAAATATTGATATAAACTTTGTAGTTTGTTTGTTCTTTTACGACAACATAACACCAAAACTCCAATTGATCTGAATTAAAATCTCTACGGACTTTAAGAATATATGAAACAGGCTTTTATTAGTTGTTAGTTGAATGGGACTGTTCTAATTCTTGCCATAAGTGGTCTAAACGATCTTGCTCTAGCTCACTTGTCCACTCCATCTCTGAATACCGATTATTACTCTCCAGTCACAAGTCTCTTGACGTTGTCTATTTCGACTTCCGCAAGGCATTCGATCAAGTGGACCACCAATTTCTTATTTCGAAACTTGACAGCTTCGGAATCCCTAGTAATATCATTTCCTGGCTTACTGATTTTCTGTCTGATCGAACATTCTCTGTCAAGATTGACGACTTCGTTGGCACTCCCTCTGCTTCTATCCCCTCCGGTGTCCCCCAGGGCTCCGTCTCTGGCCCTCTCCTGTTTTTAGTCTTTATTAATGATCTCCTGCTCAAACTTGCTGACATCTCATCGCTATGTATCGCAGCTTTCGCTGACGATATTAAGCTTTACTCTCATGATCCTCTAGCACTTCAAATGGGAATAGACTTGGTAGAGTCTTGGGCTTCTGATAACTCCTTACCTCTGGCCCACTCTAAGACTGCCCTTCTTCGTCTCGGACCTCGAAACTCTTCTCACCCGTACACTATTGGAGGTTCCCTCATTGATTCCGTTGATTCTGTTAGGGATTTAGGTTTATTAATAGAACCTAATCTCAAGTTCACTAGACACATTAATCGGGCTGTTGCTCTCGCCTTACTCCGTTCAAAACAACTACTGAAATCTTTCAAATCCAACTCTCCCCAATTTTATATCTTCCTATTCAAAACTTATGTACTCCCTCTAGTTGAATACTGCTCCGTCGTTTATTCGCCTCCCCCATCATCTAAACTAGCCCACAAGCTCGAAACTCCTCTCAGATTCTTTTCGCGGAAAATTCTTCAACGCTGTAACACACCTTATTGTTCCTACTCGGATCGCCTCTCCCAACTTGACCTCTTTTCTATGCGCCACCGTAGGCTCAAAGCGCAACTACTTCTCTTATACAATCTTATAATCGGCGCCTCATATTTTCCTAGTCTTGAGACCCATGTCAGGTTAAGTTCCTCCTCCCGTCGCCCAATGTCTCTTATCTGTATAAATCCTAATTGCTCTAATTTTTTCTCAACTGTAATACCTATTTGGAATGCCTTAACTATTAATGTTCCCCATTTCCTTTGCCCATCGGAATTCAACTCTCTTCTTGTAAATAATATTGCACGATTCTGATTTTTTTTCTTTCTTTATTCTCCCTCCCCCTTGCCCAACACCTATTTTATAATTCCTTATTCCCGGTTTCCTTTCTCAGGTTTAGTCTCGTGAGGGACTGTACCTGACCTCCAGTGACATTTTCTGTATATTTAAATAGTTAAAATAAATATCAAATATCAAAGTGACTGACAAAATTTTTACTGTCACATAATCGTCTTACCTATATCATGACCAGGAAGAAAATAGTTATGTGTTCGGCCAAATATGAATACGGTAAAAACGGTGAGGTTAGTTGAAAAAAAAACAATATCAGAGCTCAGAGCTATTCAAATTCGTTATTACTATCGCTACAATCAGTTGAACTAAAATATTTGAAGTTAACAGCGAATCAGTGAAACAGCAATTTTTATCAAAATTCAAATTTTTGTCGACTACTTTTGAGAAAGTGTTTCTTGATAGATTCACAGTTTCACTACTGTAACTAAAAATGAGCAACTAATAAAATTTCGATGTTTCGGTGCTTAATATAGCTTCATAATCCCTCTTATCTTATCGAGGATCACAAATTAAGAGAAAGGAAGATAATTCAAATCTTTAATGGTTAACCCACATTTGTTCTTTTACGGTACAATCACACCAAAGCTTCAACTATTTGGAATGCAAATCTTTATGATTATTGAGAGTGGATGAAACAGGCACCCTTCAGTTAAGCAAGGATTTTCTATCACTTTCCAGACGTAGAACTGAAAATAAGTTTTAGTGTCTCATAATCGTTCTATACCACAGGCAAGAGGAAAATAGTGATGTTTTTTTGCTAGTACGAATACGTTTTTTACAGACTTGTTGAAAAACAGAATATCAGAACTATTGACACCCGAATTACAATCAATTAGAAATAAAATATTTGAAATTAACAACCAATCAGTGAAACAGCAATTATTGTCGAAGCTCGAATATTTGTCAACTACTTTTGAGAAGATGCTTCTCGATAGATTCACAGTTTCACTACTAACTAAAAATGAGCAACTAATGGGAATTCATTGACTCGTCGAATTGCGTTACAATTTCTGTCTCGAAAAACTACTATTCAAATCACTCTAGAATAGTTCAAAATTATTCATAAAAGCGGTATCGTATATTGTTATAAGTGAGAATTTATCCAATTTACAATAAAACGATTAAAGATTTTCGGTGTAACTTAGCTAAAAAGAAAGAGAGAGAACAAAGTGTGTTTTTATTTTGAAAGTTGTGTTGGAGACGTTCACTATGAAATAGTACCGTAAGAATGAAGCCCCAGATACAAATTAAAACAAGTGTGCATACATCAGAAAGAGAACAACGAGATGATCACAAATTAAGAGAAAAGAAGATAATTCAACAAATTGGTGGCTAACACATGTTTTCTTTAGCTACACAGTAACACCAAAACTCCAATTGATCTGAATTAAAATCTCTACGGACTTTAAGAATAGGTGAAACAGGCTTTTATTAATGGTTTGTTAAATGGAACTATTTCAAAACTTGTCTTTAGTGAAACTGACAAAAAATTTTACTGTCACATTATCGTCTTATATCATAACGAGAAAGAAAATGATGTTTACTGGCTATACGTCAAAAAAAAACTGTAAGACTTGTTGAAAAAATAATAATTAGAACTATTGAAATTGATTTTACTGTAACCCCGAAATTACAATCAGTTTGAAATGAAAATTGAAATTGACAACCAATCAGTGAAACAGCAATTTTTTTCCAAATTCGAATATTTTCCAACTACTTTTGAGAAGGTGCTTCTCGATAGGTTCACAGTTTCACTACTGGAACTAAAAATGATCAACTAATAAAAATTCAATGCCGTTGTTCTTGTCAATCTTCATAATTTCTGTTATTCTAAAAACTACTGTTCATATCACTCAAGAATGTTTTAAAAATGTTCATAATTGATTTACCGCATATAAAATCTTGAATTTAAACTTTCTGAAAATATCAGGCAAAAACAGAAAGAACAATAACTATTCAGAGATCCTAAAAACTCATTCAACAAAAGCGAGAAAATTCAGTCTCACTCATTGAATGTACTCGTGAACCCCCTGATATTTTCTTTTCCCGAGAATAAAATAACTGGAAAACATGAATGAATAGAAAGATGATTGAACAGAAAAATGAGTAAGGAACCAGATGCAAATGTGGAAAAATAGAGGATTGAGTGAGTGTGGGAACCAATTGATGCACTGACAACAAGAAGATTATGGACAGAAAATGAGAAGAGATTGGTTCTGGGATCAAAGTATTTATAAGGAGGGGGAGAAGATCAAGAACTCTTCGAAAATGAGTGGGTTTTCGAAAGATCAATGACTACATATAGTGATCAAACAATCCAGTACGTTTGCAGCAGCAGAATGTTTTCCAAATCAGTTATCTTACCATTAAAGCAGTGATGTTAATATAAACGAACTGAACTTTTCTCCAGTCTCTCAAGCTTGATGAGACGAGTTGATATAGTGAGTCATTCAAGATAGTCAAGGAATGAAAATAAAATGTAAAATCCAGGAATGCAAAATTCCGGGCCGGCCCGGCTTGGATTTGAATTTTTGAACTTTTTTCACTACAATTTTTTGTCCAAAAATTTATTTTCTGAAAATTTTTCATATTTTTCCTCAAGTATATTTTTAAACAACCTTCGGAACCTACAAAAATTGTTCTTAAGAAATATTTTTCAAAAAAATCGGGAAATTTTCGAAAAAAAATGAATTTTTGGGCCGGCCCGGCCCGTTGCAAGTCTGGTAAAATCCGAGAACTAAATAGCCGGAATATTAAAGAAACTCAAGGAACCCTACGAAACGTGTTCCGTAAAGAAAAACAGATCAAAAACCATCAACCGTCAGAGGAAAAAAAAAACATTTTGAACCATTCACTCGACCGGAATGAAACGTACACATTGGAGTTTTTCTTACTCACTCAATAGTCAGTCTGAGTTCAAAGAACGATCAGGAGGTCTTGAAAAAAATATACATGTTTCAAATTATTTTCAAGTGCAGCGCGACAGATCTTGTACTGATGATTTTTATTTTGTCGAACTTCCATGAAGATATCGTGTAGAAAATGTTCTGTGCAGGAGAGGCTCTCTTTAATCTTTAGCAACTCCATCTCTATGTCTAATTTTCTAAAAACTCATTTCTGAAACTGTTGATAAATCGAGTGTCGAGAAGTGAATTCACCGAATGCAGGTATCGTGCATTCCAATTTGAAGTATCAAATTGAAACCTAATTATCTTCAAAAATCGGAACCAGCTAAACATGTTTAGAATACTTAAAACCAAAAGAATTCCAATTGTTATCATAGTTTTAAAACAGAAACACATAAATGTTCCAGATAAATACGCGAGAGTAATCGAATTCAATATTCAATTTGCAAAAACGAATGTTTTCCTACCACCCACTCTTGCTTATTTCTAGAATATTTTTTCAGATTACGCAAAATATTCTCACGATAGATCCACAACTATTGTCTGCATTATTATTTGATCTGAGTGGAACATGAACTCCGCGGAGCAAACTTCCGGCCAAAGTTGAGCGGAATGCGATTTTTGAAATGGCGAAAGGCGGAAGGCGGAAAGCGGAATAAAAAATTGGCAAAAAGTGGCCTTATTTTGTTGTAAAAATCTTTTAAAGATGGTTAAATCTGTATTAAATTTCCTTTTTTGGTAAAAATTGTTAGTGTTGCTGCAAAAAACTCAAAAAATATCAGTAAATTCGAATAGGCGAAAAAATTTCTCAAGCTGATATTCTCTAGGCGGAAGGCGGAAAAAAGTACTAAAACGGCGGAGGCGGAAGGCGGAAGGCAGAATTCCGCTCAACTCTGCTTCCGGCACAGTTTTCAGTTTTTTTAAAAACATTTTTTTTTGTAAAAAATATTTGATTATCAGCAAAATTATCCAAATTTCTTGAAACATTGAAAAATACTAATCCTTAACTTTGAATAATCACAGAGCGCTCTCGATGCGAATCTAGTCAATTACATGTTCCTCTCGGATAAAAAAAAAACACACATAACCTGCCCACTCACTCATTGGGTTTAGAAGAATACAAAACAAACGACCATAATTCAATTTCTTCGAAGAATTCTTTGTCATGAATCACGTCATGTTCGTACAATTTTATAAGGACGGATAGAAACGATCTCATTGGTCTTGAATCTCGGATGGATTTGAAGTGGTTGGGATCAAAATATTGGGAGAAAAATAGAAAAGTTGGGAGAGAAATAGTTGGGAAACATGAGAAACGAGAGAATAAAATAGTTTTGTGCTTCAAAAATAACTTTGTAAGGTAAGCCTTTGCGAGTCTTTTACTTTCATTGAACCTCATAAACTGCAAAAATTTAGTAGATACCGTAAAAACTGTGTTAACGTTATATTTTTTGACGTTATATTTTTAAACTGCCTTCCAGACAAGTTTTGGGGTTTTTGAGACTCGTAAAAGTTCACTAAAAACCTTTCCAAATGTTCTGTATTCTAAATTCTGTTCTAATCATGCTAATTTTAATAAGAACCATCGAAATTGTTCAGGAGAATACTAGTGATGAATTTTGAGCTTGAAGTAGGTGCCGTTACAATACAGTTTTTACTACGGTGATTCTTGTTTCTGAGGATACCTATAAAAAGTCTGGACTCGACACACTACTATATTTTTCTTAAATCTGGAAAACCTTAGTATTAGTGGAGTATGAAGTTTTTCAGTTTTGACTGCTTTTAATAATAGATATATCTGACATTCCAGTGAGATTCCAGTAGCCGTTACTCAAAATTCAGTTGTTTTAAAACCACATAATAACAGTAATTTTTCTTCGGAATTCGTGTAAGAAATCGCTTTATTGTTCTATTGTTTTCACTCCATCAAATAGTAAAAATGAAGAAAATGACAAAAAGACAGGCGAATTTCTGACGAACTAAGAAGCATAGCTGTTAGGAATCTGCTAGGAAAGACTTCTACGTTGAAACAATTTAAAAAATTACCATAATTACTGTATTATAACGGCACCTGTAATAGAACGGCACCTGTATTATAACGGCACCCCGCCTATGCTAAAAATTCATGAATATGATTATCCCGGTGGTCTTTCTTGGTTTTGATTAGAAGCAACGTGCTTAGTAACTTCTAAATTAACAAATAGAACGTCCAAAAATGTTTTTCCGTTTAATTTTAATGAGTTTCTGAAAGCACAAAATTTCTCTGGGAACCAGTTGAAAAATATAACGACATGCCGTTATAATACAGTATTTACGGTATCCTAATTGCTCCACTTGAAAAAAATAATTATGTTTTAAACTTGTGACAAATAGGGTGCTTTCTCAATCTTTGCAATTGGACATGTTTATTTTAAAAACATCGCACAAAATATGCATAATTTCCTAACAACGGTAGAAAATCTAGAGAATAGTCCAAAAAACATAGCGTAATTATTTCTAGACAAAACAAAGAAAAATAGAGAATCAATCAGAACGACCTATCCTCCCTCCAGCCACCAAGCACCTCTTTCTGTTCTACGTGACTTCATTATTATTTTTCTAATCATAAAATATCAGAGAACTCAAGTAAGAGAGAACTTGTGATATGGGAGACATATCTCCAACGGAAATTCGATTTTAGTTATGTAATATATCAATTGGAGACAGAATAGACGATCAGTTTTTGGAAAGAAAGGTAATAAAGTAGTCTATTCTGACTTCAGTAGTTTGTATTCGACTGGAGAGAAAAATATAATGAAAAAGTTGTTGAGCTTTGGTTTTTTGAAAGATCAACTTTTTCTACTCAAATCGGACCTAATGAATAGGATAGTTCATAGAAAGCTATCATGAAGTTGTGTAACAGAAGGTTTTTATTTTTGGGTTTCAATACAAAATTATAATTCCAAATAATTTTTTCAGTCTCCAAAGAGTTTTTTCAGAATCCGTGAATATTTTTTTGATGAGAATTCATGAAATCTCAAAAAATCAACAGAATTCAATCATTCGGGAGATATTTATTACGGAAAGATCTGGGAAATAGTTTTTGAAAAAAATCACTGTTTCAAAATTGTAATCAATAGGAAAGTGTGTTTGTTGAGCTAATTGGAGACCTGGTAGCATCTTTATCTGTGCTTCTGGATAATGAGGTTTCAGTAGATGTATTGAACTAAAATGCCGAATTGTCGTCGCAACTTTTTCCGTTTATAAGTAAAATAACGTTTTTATTTTCACTTCAATGATCTACATTACAGTTTCAGTCAGTATTCTAGTGCTTGATGTTGGGCAGTCATTGCTGGATCTGTAATTACCGGAAAAACTGTAATATTTAGAAGCGCATGCGCCTCTTTTTTTCAACCCCCTTTTGCAGATGCGCCTCTATTACAGGGGCGCTTCTAATAGAGGGTGCGCCTCTATTTTTCAACCTGTTCGTTCGCCTATTTTTCAACTTTAAAGTTATCAATTTTCAACCAAACTAACATTTTCTCGGACAAAATTACACGAAAATCCCCAAATTTGCAGTACTTTGAACGAAAAAGTTGGGTTTTAGTTGTGTTATTTCACGAACTTTGAAAAAGAATGACTGAAAACCAGAAAAAATATTCGAAACGTAGTAAGGGAGCGCCTCTATTAGAGAGTGCGCCACTATTATTCAAACTGCTTTTTAAAGTGCGCCTCTATTAGAGGGGCGCCTCAAATAAAGGGGCGCTTCTATTACAGTTTTTACGGTATCACAAAGGGGGTGAATTTGTCTTTCGATAGGAACATTACATGAATAAACGAAACATATTTCCTAATGTTTTTTAATGTTTCGAGGAAGGGATATAATCATTTTTGAAATGTTAGAAACATTATGAATGCCCCAGAAATACGCTCCACAAAGATGCAATAGATTCGGTGAAACAAAAAGTTTTTTTTAGTTATTCCTTGTGAGTTCCGATCTTGAATTTCATAGAGTAGAAATCAAGCGAGCTTAGAAAATTACATTGATACATAAAACGAAGTAATTACAACTGAAATCAGTATGAATCTTTCAGCTTTTTTTGAAACTGGAAAAAAAACACTTTTTAAAAAGGTACGGTTCCCAAAAAACATTCAAAATAGTATTTCAGTACGTGTTCAATCCAGCAAAAGTTCATACTCAAAAATATTATGCACACTCAAAAAAATTTGAAAACCGATGATCAGTAATCAAGGGAAGTTTACCCACGAAATAACAAAAAAAACAGGTAGTCAAGCGTAAACTCATACATATGTCTCATCTCTTTTTCCCTATTGTTCACGTCTCTGTTCTAGACTAGACTCACGTGACGATTGTTATCATTTCCTGAGGATTCTATTCTTGTGGGAGACTGATTGTGACGTTGATTTGAGAAATAATCGACATACGAATGAATATGACATCAGAAAAAAGTTTCTCATAGAGTCATTGAAACTGACAATTTTCAGATGTTTTCCAGTTCTAAGAATCAGGATTTAGGATATCCACTTCAAATCGTATCCCAATTCCAAAGCAAAATCCACTGAAAGGAAAGCCAATTCACAAAAATAATAAAAGTGAAGTGGATTTGCCTTCTCGCGTCGTTTCCCGTTACAGACAATGAACTTGTTTTTCGTGGAAAAAAATGTTGTATATATAAGATGGTCGTTGAGCATTAGTTCAAAAACTACGTTGTAGGTGCAAAAACTGTGGACGGCGCAATTGACATTGTTTTGTTAATTTTTCTGTTTCAGAAGCAAGATGAAAAATACATTTTTTACCAGTACTTGTTCTTTGAGGAGTACTGCTACAGTTTTTGTGATACGATAATTGACTGTTTCAGGTAACCCATATTCATGTTTTTAGGTATGAATATTATTTTTATCCACTGTCAATACATAATTCGGCAAGAACCTTCTTAAAGAAGGGACCGAGCCCTGAAAAAGTTTTACTTGAAAAAGTAGGTATTTCACAATGGGGAAATATGTTCCTAAAATAAAAGATTATTCAAATTTTGCAAAGTCATTTGAAAATTAAACTGTAGACTACGAGAATTACACGAAAACACTTTGGATTCTCTGGATTTTGATTCTGATAACTCTTATCAGCTGTTTCTTTTTTCTCTTGTTTCCGTTCTTCTATGAGCGTTTCCTAATAAAGCCTGTTTACTGACTTCCCAATTGTTTCTACATCCTAGAAATTCTCAGTTTTCTTTCATCAATTTGAAAGAAAGTGTCCTAAAAAAGAGAAAGTACCAATTTACTATTGAGAAGGAATGTAATTGGAGTTTACACATTCGAAACAAATGGACAAAAATTTAGTGGTACATGCTTTTTTACAACGTTTCATTGAGTCTCTACCAAATCCGAGAACGATTAAAGATAAAGGAGCTGAGCATAAAATAATTATCACTGTTGTTTTAATCCAATATTTTCAAACTCTAACCTTACTCTTGTATCGCCTGTATGAAACGGTATTTTTACACTAGATATGCGCTCCTCACTGATTCAATGGGGTCACGTCCTGCAATATTCAATTTCAAATGTAAACAATAACACAAGCTACATAAAAGACGATAGAACTGTTCCAAAAGCAGCAAATATATCAAATGACTAATGAACTAGCGAAATAGTTCGATTTGATGTCTGAAAACAAGCCGCAGGGCCGCATCCTCTAATTATGATGTTGTTCACGTAGTTAATTAATGGAATATAGGAAATTGATAAACGGATGTCCGAAGTTTCCAAGGAGCTAGACCTATAATAAAGACGATATTCATTAGAAGCAACATTTAGAATGCAACATTTTAGAAAAATCACAGCTAGAGGAGCACACTAACACTCATATTAATAATGCAACAGAAAAAAAAATTCAGTGACCCTAACACATTTGAAAACATTGTGCAGCTGCCCAACTTTCAGAATGAATTTTGTTTGAAAACATCTCTAATTTCACAAATGTGCAATACCATGTGGGTACATAATCTCAATAAAATTTTCTGAAGAAACATACTCATGCTTCACTGATATCTCGCCTTTTCAGAAGGATTTCAGAACGAAGAACAGGAAGAAGAGACATGATTTCAATTTAAACATTGTATTTATGAGGAAATCTCGTATTTTTATTACAACCAGCTAGAAACACAATTTTTATTTAAACAGTATAGTTTTTCACAATGTAATCATGTTTCCTAACATACGATACACAAGATAATTGGTTGAACTGTTTATGTGTAATTTAAAACGCATTGGTGTGGAGCAATGTATAATATTGTTATGAAAAAAAATCAAAAATTGGTGTCAGTTCAAACAGAAAATAGCAAGTTATTAGAATTCAAGAATTGGCAACGGATAACAAGGTTCTGTATGACAATGTTCTTATAGCAAATTCTGAGTCATCCCAGTGGCCAGAAGATCCCATAATCTTGATAAACTAAAACCGAAAAGTTGCTGTTCTAGGATTTTTTAAAAATTCCCTGTGATCCTCTACAAAATTATCAAAACTCGGCGGAATCGGTATCAAAAATTGTGTGTTTTATGTTTCACACTGTAAAGATTTGTTTTGCCGATTAAATGAATTTCAATCCAATTCGTAGTGGCTGGAATGCAGACGGTATTAGCCTTGAACTTTATGAAGAAGTTCTGAAAAACATCAACGTCTGTTTCAAGATCCACTGAATTGATTTAGTCGATTGCAGTTGTTGCCTTAGTCGTGAATGTAATTAGCTGAAAAATTGATTGTTCGTGAAAAAATTCAAGAACAAAAACTCATGTCTCGTCTCGAAAAATCTTTTCGCATTTTGTAGATACTTGGCGAAACAAAAACTTACATACCAATCAATCTAAAGAAAACTCAAATAAACATAAATTCTCAAAAATAATGACAATGATTAATAACGGATATAGTTCGTTACTGATACAATACGTGAAACAGTATCTAAAATTCTGAAATTTCCGTAAAGTATATAAGAGAACATCCATAAGAATATTATGTTGTCTGACTATTGTTTCTGAAAAGGACAGATAATATTAATCTTCACTATCTTCACCGAGAAGTTGAAACTACCAGTACTAGTTTTGGGCTGAGAAACCAACATTCCTTGCTTTTTTGGAACACCATTTCAAAGTAATTAATAAACAAATAACTTTATTTTGAAAGTGAGATGAAAGAAAGTTTGAAGTTAATGTCGCTCGAACACAAAAAAAAGTAAAATATGAAAACCTTCAGAAGTCGTATTACTCGATATGGGTAAAACTCACTAAGGTCGGTCACCGGGAAGGTCACCGAGTCAGGGTGGAGTTATGGGTCGTGACCTATATCATTGGAAAGCTGAGAAAACGCTGATTCCAGATATATATTCAGTTTTTGCCCTCGAGGCCTGGCATTCGAGAAAAACGAGGTCAAAGCTTCGAGCCTTAACAAGTGATTACCTTACCGACGCATGTAAAATATTGGCAGTGTGGTGTAGGTGGTAGCAGAGATGGTCAATGCACAACCACTTTTTGGTTCAATTCCGTCCGGTCACCAAGTGTTTTTTTTTGGTTTTTGAAATTTCTCTTTTTTATCTATTTGAACAGAATTTTGAAAAAAAACCAGTTTTAAAAACCAAAAAAAAACACTTGGTGACCGGACGGAATTGAACCAAAAAGTGGTTGTGCATTGACCATCTCTGCTACCACCTACACCACACAGGTAAACCGCTAACTAGGGAATGGCTCACACAATGGTTGGAGATACACAACATGATATATATCACCGGAAAGCTGACGATTCCCTGATTCCGAATCTATATTCAATTTTTGCAATGGCGCTCCCAGTTTTGAGAAATCCGGCTCCAAAGTTTGGGTAAATTTTAGTGCTAAAACTCGAGTGTCCAACCCGCGTGTTGTCCCAACATTTTCGGGGAATAGATAAACCAGCGGTCGAATGGTCGAGGGGGTTACAGGTGTGGTAGTAGGTGGATACTCTATGGTTCGATTCCTTGTCTTTTTTCTTCTTTTTTTATTTTTCGTAATCCTTGTTTTTGGTCATTACAATGTGTCAAAATGGGTTTTTGAAGCTTTTCCAGTCTATATTGACTTCCTACGACGTTTTAAGAAACATAATTTTTTTTCAAGGAAATTGACTTTTCTGTGACCAAGTCCATGGTGAGAAGGCAGTCGGAACTTTTTTTTTCAAAAAACTTATCTTTAATAGTTAGAAAAACTATAGAAAATCCGTTTTGATATTAGATTCCAACATGTTTACATGATAGAGATCTTTGGACTACGATTTTAACTTTGAATTTTTTTTTAACACCACATATGAAGCAGAATAGTTGCTTCAAAAAAGTATCTACCAGAGTAACAAGAAATGTAAACTTCGGAAAAATCATTTTTATAGTTTGCTACAAAATTTTCTAACTATTAAAGATAAGTTTTTTGAAAAAAAAAGTTCCGACTGCCTTCTCACCATGGACTTGGTCACAGAAAAGTCAATTTCCTTGAAAAAAATTATGTTTCTTAAAACGTCGTAGGAAGTCAATATAGACTGGAAAAGCTTCAAAAACCCATTTTGACACATTGTGATGACCAAAAACAAGGATTACGAAAAATAAAAAAAGAAGAAAAAAGACAAGGAATCGAACCATAGAGTATCCACCTACTACCACACCTGTAACCCCCTCGACCATTCGACCGCTGGTTTATCTATTCCCCGAAAATGTTGGGACAACACGCGGGTTGGACACTCGAGTTTTAGCACTAAAATTTACCCAAACTTTGGAGCCGGATTTCTCAAAACTGGGAGCGCCATTGCAAAAATTGAATATAGATTCGGAATCAGGGAATCGTCAGCTTTCCGGTGATATATATCATGTTGTGTATCTCCAACCATTGTGTGACCCATTCCCTAGTAAGTCCCAAAAACGGACCGGCGGCGGCGCGCAAGTTGCCCAACGGCGAACATACGGTGGTTGAAGGTGCGAGCCGCCGACGGACCAACGTTTAGCCGCCACCGGGCCAACTTTCACCCGGCGCACTTTCCCAATAGACCCCTTTCCCCGGTAATTTCGGAACACATGGTTGAATAATTATTGTTTATTATAAGAAAAAACAAAAATACAGTTAAAAAGGAAAAAAGAAGAAAAATTAAAATTAAAATAATCTTTGCTTTTGACTCCATTTGACTTGTTTCCTTTCGCTTCTCATTGCCTCGTTCCAAGTGTAAAATTGTGTAATCGGTGTTTTGATTTTCGTTCGAAAGAATCCTTTTTTGGTGAAGATTGTTCATCAAATCTGAAATAAAATAGGTAAAATTTGCACGAAGGCCGATAGTTACTCACATAGATTTCTTCTTTAGCTTGTTGAATTTCGTTGAATAGTGTAACAAGCCCTTTGGGGGGAGACAGGCGTTCGATCCCGATTGTGAGCACACTTGACGATGGTTTGCCCTAAATAACTACGCTTATTTTCTTTTATAGAGAATCAAAAATACCTTTATTTTATGTGAAAAAACGTCGTCGTTGTCTCTAAATTTCCCATCGAGAACGTTTTGGCAGTCATGACTGGCGTCTGTTGCTTTATTCAGGCACTAAGACGTCAGATTCTGTAAAAGAATAGTTAAACTACATAGAATTATAATCAGATTCATGCGATAACAAACCTTTTCTGTCTTCCGACAGCGGAAACATCCTCCATATTGCGTTGAGAAGTCCGACGCCATCGCAAGTTGTCTCGATTAGCCTAGAAACGAATAATGGAGTAATTGTTCAACGGGTAGTAAACGGATAGTAATTAAGATTGATCAATTACTTAAACAACATGTTACAAACTAAAAATTATCAAGAAATACATGTAAGTCGAAGAAAAATAAACGTTTTTACTGAAAAATAATTCGAGCGGCGCAGGTGAAGATTTACTGCGAACACCGGAATAGCGGAGTATCGTTGCGACTTCTCGCTGAAAGCGGCGGCTTGGATTGAAACTTGAATGTTGAAGAAATGTTGAAAAGGAGAAAATTAGTAAACGTCAAAACGTTTTAAATAGAATGAAACCGAAAATTGGAAAAGAGACACATTTCAGTAACTTTGAACATGAATTTGAACTACCGTATACTCTGTGATAGAGACGCATCCAGATGTACAAGTTCAACGTAGCATAACTTGGTTCCAAGAAGAGATACTAAAAAGTTCCCAACTGACAAAACACAGCTTGATACAAATGAAATATTTCATCAGTTGAAAAAAAGTTCGTAACTGAGATGCCATTCGAGATATGTATCTTGCTTCAAACTCTTCATAATAGGTGCTCCTGTATTACAGGTTTGACAGTTATAGCCCCTTATTTGTATGATGAATTAGTCACTGGGGAACAATCTAGGAAGAAAAAAGTAAAGAAATTAGATTCAAAATTTATCCATCAGTGTGATAGTTTCTTGAAATTCCAACTTAAACTCTTTCTCGGAACAGTGTCGTTCACCGGTTATTAAGCCGCCGTTTAGCCGTCAGCGGTTCATTCACCGGTTATTAGCCCGTTCCTGGCCAGTGATTTAGCCGCCAGCGGCTGTTCAGCCGCCATTAAGCCGTTTTTAAGCCGCCAAAAATAAAATCCATTTTTATGAAAAAAACGAAATAAAGAATGAATCATCTATCTAATAGGACCCACCTCCTAAAATATTTTTTCAAAATTCCATCTCTAACAGAACTTCTGTAATGTTCCGCAACATTGTCACTCATCGGTTATTAAGCCGCCATTGGGACTTTGGCGGTCGCTCACCGATTATTGGGCCGTTATTAAGCCGCTAGCGCTTTTTCAGCCGCCAACAACACGCTTTTGGGACTTAGCGGTTTACCTGTGCACGCTGCCGATATTTTACACGCTGCCGATATTTTACACTTGTTAGGGCTCGAAACTTTGACCTCGTTTTTCTCGAATACCAGGCCTCGAGGGCAAAAACTGAACATATATTTGGAATCAGCGTTTTCTCAGCTTTCCAATGATATAGGTCACGACCCATATCTCCACCCTGACTCGGTGACCTTCCCTAGTCAATGCAGCTTTTAGTCGTTCCTCAGACAAAGCAGCTTCAAATCGGAAAAAAATCAAATCTTTTATGTTCACATTCAGAAATAAAACGTAACTATTAGATATCATTATACCATCGCAAGCAATTTTTCCGAGTGAACCAGTTTTCATCTCTCTTTGACGGAATCAACATTGTATCTAAATTTTTCAGATTAAAAGTAGTTTTGGTTTGGTTCTTATGCAAATCTTGTGTGTATTTGAAGGACTCAGTTTAATCAGTTTAAACTGATTCAATCATTTTAAACTGACTTGGAACCTTATTCCAGAAAAATAGCAGAAAATCTAAGCTTGAGCTATTTTTGATGAGTTACTTCATCACGTTTCTTCGGAGATTTTCCCGAGAGCATTACTTTTGACTTCTGGGGCTCTAGCACGATCTATAGCTATTTTTTAAAACATAATTTTTTGTTTCTTCAAGCGTCTCTTTCTGTCTCACTTATGTTCGCTACTGTATGTAAATAAAGGCTGTCAAAAAGGCGTTGGGGCAGTGTTATATCGGCGCTCGCAGCCATGGAAAATGTTAGCTTCTTCAGACGGCCTTGTAGAGGACCAGGAGATTAGTCGATTTTCAAAAATTCAGCCCTTTTGGTAAATCAGCGGCCTCAGCGGCCCTAAAACCAGCGGGCCGCGGCCGGCCGTGCGACAACAGTTGAGGTAAATGAATATGTTTCGAACTTACAGTTTGATAGTCTTGAGACGTTTTCGGGCTTTTCCATTGAGAACTCTTTGAGATTTAATGAGTTCCAGGTTCATTTTATCCCCGCTAAGAAGTGATTTTAAATAGCCTAAACAACATTTTTTTAAACATTCAGATATCATTTTCATTATATTACCTTGTCGAACTTCGAGCCCGATTCGGCAAATCACATACTTTCCAACGAGGCCTCGCAAGAAAAACACTTGGGTTGGATTACCAAAAAGGAAATAACTGTCAATCACAAACATCCCGATGAAATATAGATAGGCTCCATGATACATCTCTGCCTGCAATGAACTTAAGACTGCAAAAAGGAGTTAAAAGTCAAACAACGGCGTAGTTTCAATTTGTTATTTTTCTTCTGCGTTCGAAAAATATTATTTCCATACTTGTCAACCGGGCCGAAACGGGCCGAAACGGGCCGACACGGGCCGACACGGGCCGGCTCGTAACTCGCGTCAAACTCAATAATATGAGCTGAAAAATATACCAAAATGTTAATCTCGACGAGTTCTATGTCCGTGACCTACTACGGGCCGGATGTCTATTCGTTAATATGCCGCGGGCCGAGCTAGAATGACTTTTTTGGCCATTTTCGCGCTTTTTGGCACTTTTCCCTGGCCCGCGGCACATTAACGAATAGCCATCCGGCCCCTAGTAGGTCACGGACCTAGAACTCGTCGAGATCTACATTTTGGTATATTTTTCAGCTCATATTATTGAGTTTGACGCGAGTTACGCGCCGGCCCGGTTGACAAGTATGATTATTTAAAATCTCCTCACGATATTGTTTGTATAAACTGCTCGTCCACAGCCGGCGAGAACTCCTGTGAGCAACATGAAATTCTGATCGCAATAAATGTTCCGAGTAAATTTGCACATGTATGAATATTCAAGAAGAAAGGGTAGAAGAGTAGCCGTAGCCACCAAATGGAGAAGGGAAACATAATACATACCATCCTGAAATGAATGCAATTCTATCAATCAATAAAACTTACTTAAAAATAGTCGATCGAGCTATACTCATCGATTTAAGAGACTCACCATGAAATTATAGTCACAATACCAACATGAGAAATATCCAAATGAAGTACAAATCACAAGACTGAGAAGTCCTGCTTTCATAATTAATCTACTTGATTCCTGTGATTCTTTTTCATATCCGTACCTAATGATGCTAGTGTACCTGATGCAGCTAATCAAACCGGAAGCGACCAAAACGAAAAAAAAACGAGGAAGAAAATTGGTTTTGAGATAAATGATTTCTGAAGTTTTATCCTTCTCCATTTTGTCGAAATAAACAGAACATCGGAACAATGGTAGTAGCAATGAAAATAATCCATGCTTAATGCATCTTGGAAAGTGGTCCAGCATTGCGTTAGTTTGAAATCGGCAATGCCTGCTCAAAGGTAGCCCACTCGTATTCAACAGCATTTACTATATTTGCCAGGTCAAGACTATTGACATAGCTATTCTCAGCCTCTTGTTTTTCCTCGACTTGCTTAGACCCATCAATTGTCTATTTCAGAAGTTATAGAAATAGATTTTTAACACAGAACAGCTTTTGAAAAAACCTACATATTCATTCATTTTTTGTTTTATGTATTTTACAACTCACAAAAACAACGGTTTTCAATGGGAAATTATTTATTGATTGAAAACATTAAAGGAGGCGAGAACTAAAAAAAAATTAATTTGTCTCAAAGTTTACCTTTATGAAGAAAATTTCTCAAAGAGCGGTCATGGGAAAACCGATACAGTGAGAATACAGAGCCGTCGGATTAGGAAAATAGAAAAAACACTGGGTAACAGAGTTGTCCGGAATCCGGATTCGGGATTCCGAAATTTCGGAATTCAGGGTTTTTTCGGCATTCCGATTCCGGATTCCGTATTCCGGATTTCAAAAATTTGATTCCGGTTCCGGATTCCGTATTCCGGAAAATGTAAAATCTCATTCTGGTTCCGAATTCCGGATTCCGGAAACTGAAAAATGGCATTCTCGCGAAAACGCACGGCTGATGAGATTTATCGATCGAATGATAACTTCAAAAAGAACCAAACTTTATTGAAAGAAGAAGAATAAATAAAACAATTTATCAGACGAATCGTTGAGATATCAAGCAGTTTGAAGTGCAGTTGTTGCTGGGATGGAGAAGTTGAGACGCGCGTGTGCTGAAGAAGAAGAGACCTGGAAATGGTGTTATTATAAATTCACGGTCTACATCTAATTTATTGGATATTTCGCGGAATCGTTGTTGAAAAAGATAAATTTTAAGCTTTGCAGGTCTAAAAAGAACTGAAAATCATTTTTTCCGCTCCGAGGCCATTTTGAACAAATTAGATGATCCTTTAAAACCCTGCGACCCCAGAGCGCGCAGAACATGGTTTTCAATGTAGATCATTTGTAAAAATCTGACTGGTTGATAGGAGAGGATGCCACTCCCGAAAGAACACATCTTCAATGTTTGAATTTTATGTTTCAGGATGTTCATATAAGGTACATTGCTTCATTGGGGTCACTTCATTGGGGTCACTATGATCTTCTACTTCTGCAACGTCTTCTGTTATTCTCCTTCTTCCCCAACAAAATTTCTCAACTGATATAAACCTCTGTCTTTTCCGAACAAAAGAGAGTGAGTGTTGCTCTAATCTTTCCCTTCCCTTCTCCTTCCTTCCCCCTTACACATGTCATTTTCCAATTTACCACCTCTCACTCCCCCCATTCTCCAGAATTCGTTGGCGTCGTCGTCGTCGTCGAATCGCTAAGAAGGAGCAAGAATGGAGAGAGACACCACACAAATACAATTGCTCCGAGAGCTCCATGAGCTGAGTGTGAGTGTCGGGTGAGTGGAGTGCCGGCACACCTTCTTTTTCTGCTTCTCAAGAAAGTGACTTCAGGAAAGAAGAAGATGAAGGAAAAGAGAACCCGAATCCAATTGCATTTCGTGTTTTTTCTCTCCATAACAACCACCTGGACACTCTCTTCATCGCCTGATTCTGCGAAGGAGAAGCTGTTTCTTTTTTCCATTTCACTCGATTTCTCATTTTTGTTTCCTTCAAAAAACACTTCCGTTTCGAATAGAATCTAGTGAGGTCCGGGTTTCTAGGATCACTTGGAAGATGTTTCGTTCCATGTGGTTCTTAAGGGGCGGGACTTATTGGAAATGTGTCGATCCCCAGACTACTATAACATTTCCGCTTACAGTAGCCGTATCCTGGACTAAGCCGATAACATATTTTGCAACCCGGAAAGTTCTAAAAATGAAATTGTAATACATCTTACCGATATCAATCACTAGGGATAAGAACCGTAACTTATAGTAGCTTTGAAACCATCAGAGACAGAAATATAGGGTGTAAGAATGAAAAAGAGCATCTGATCACGGGTTTTTTTAGTACTTAAGTTATATACATAAGGACATATTTACACATGGCATAACTGTAAAATAATTATTTCAAACCTTTCGAACCCTTACAATGCTGATTTTTTCAAAGTGGGTTGCAACTGCAACCGGCCTCCACGAGCTTCTTTGCTGCTGAGATGGAAGCAGGCAGTGTGAGAAATTTCTTGAACAAAAATCTTTTATAACTGTTTCTAACAAACTTGTTTTTTGATTAGCTTGAAAAATTTCGATAGGTCTGAAAAACAAATGCAGTCTCTACTTAACACACGCACAGAACAAATCGATTCTTAATTTCCGAAATAAGTTCCAAACGTGAAACAGTAATACAATCTAAAAAACATTCGAGTAGATTATGCGCCTTACCGATTCCTACACGATATAACTTTTATTCTGCTTACTTATTTTAGCCGAATTGAGATTTAGGTGCAGGTGGTCTAGTCTTACAAACATAGAGAAACAGAAACGAATCGATTGACTTTTCAGCAAAGCCCTCGTTCATTTTTGATGTGAAAATGAAATATCTTCCATTGGTGATATTTTGTGAACATTCGCTCAAAATACGAAGTTTCATTAATCGTCTAGTAAGAACAGAAAAAAAACTATTGATTTAAAGAAAAATTTAAATGTTTTGGAGAAACTTTGATTATTGTTCCTACGGCCAACATCTTTTCGACTTTTTTCGGATAGCAGTTTCTCTGTTTCAACTATATCTGAAATTTCTCCTCATATCATACTTCCTGATATTATTAATGTCAGTTTTCCTGTTTTATCACTGCGTCCCCCTCCCCCCACAATGTTTCAACGCCAATGACTAGATAACATAAAAGCTGAATAATTGATATTTTTCCTAATATCTGACGCAGTTAACCGGATCTTTTGCTGTTTCGAAGTGTTCCAATTATGATAGGTTTCAATAGTAAATAATTTTGGATATATCCGAGACCGAGCTACAATTAGTTTTTTTTCAGGTCACAGTACCATGGAGAAGTTGCGATGTTCTATTTCTGTAGAAAACTGTTCTACACGAATAGGTCATACTTTTTCTGTTTCTATCACATTAGGAGTAGTAGATTCATCTCTCCGAGTTAAGTACTTTGAACACAAACGTTTCAAAACCACTGTCAAAAAACTCTGTCTGAAAATCAAAGTGCACTCCTTCCAGACTTGATTCCATACTTCCCTTCTTTCTCTCTTTTCTCAAAATCGAGTTGACTCTTTCCTTCTTCTAAATGGTGTGTATGTGTGTCATGAGGTGTGACTAATCCACGTCTTCAATTGAGAAATACAACCGAGAATGAAACTAGGTGCAGTCACTTACTACTACACACTTCCGGTACGTCGTTTCGAATACTTTTCGAGGTTTGGAGGGACTGGAGTGTTCTTTTTTTTTAAATTAAGATGTTTTTGAGTTTTTAAATAAGATTAGTTTGGTTCCAAGATCAACTTTCCACGAGTGGTTTCTGAAACAGGTATCTTTGAAAATGAATCATTTTTGTTGTTGAACTTAGCACTAGAAAATCTATTTTTCCTATTTTTGACCTCGAAGGTACCGTAAAATTGTAAAGTGTTTTATTATTATTAGAAACTTACGAGGCCGATAATTTCTTAAGTTTATTCCATAAAAAAAACTCTAGACATCTTTTACAATATGCTTATCACAAAACTGAATTTTTAAAGTCTCGCACGTTCAGTTAGGTTTTTTATCATGCGCACGATTTTATAACTTGATATTATCAAACAAAAGAAAAACGTGTTTCACATTTTCCATCAATTTCGATCTACAGCAGTACATATACTCGATTTCTTTTGCTGGTACTTTTCGGGTTTTTCTTGAACTTTCTCTACCGTCATCGGGTGAAATTCATCAAACAAGTTCAGAATGAAAAATGTCTAAACCTTGCAAGTGAAAAAATGTTTCGTTTTCATTGAATGCATATGTATGTAAGACCTTTTTTCTGTTACCTGGCTCTATTTAGTGATGGTGCAGTTTCGTAGTTCTCTATGATAACTATTCGTATTCTTACTTTGCGTTTATGAAGCATAATGAGAAATCAAAAACCTCACAATCAGACTTGCAAAATATCGGCCCGGCCCGTTGCAAGTCTGAAAAACTTGGCTCTCTTCCTGATAATTTACATCCGCCACGAAATATGTTTCTGTTTCAAAAACATTGTAACTTACTTCCAACTTGGTCATAACGATTAATGGAATTTACAGACTTGCAAGATTCCGGGCCGGGCCCCGGCCCGGTCAGCCTGGATTTGAATTTTTGAACTTTTTCCACTACAATTTTTTGTCGAAAAATGTATTTTCTGAAAATTTTTCATATTTTTCCTCAAGTATATTTTTCAACAACCTTCGAAACCTACAAAAAGTTGTTCTTAAGAAATATTTTTCAAAAAAATCGGGAAATTTTCGAAAAAAAATTTTGAATTTTTTTTAGTACTGAACTTCCGGGCCGGGCACTAGAAATTTTACTTCCGGCCCGGCCCGGGCCGGCCCGTTGCAAGTCTGGATTTTTATTTCTTGTTTTTTGTTTGGACTCATTCCCAAGCTCATGCAACATTTATCATCTGTTTTTCTCTAGGCTGTTATGGAGGATGAAGTCTTAGCAAGTAAGAACAAATCTGTAGTGCTTGAGGGGCGTTTCGGACTGGATTTCTTCTCTCGAAACTCCTGTTTCAGTCATCTAATTCATACTTTTCATTTAACTTATCGACTGGTTTGCTCCAATATTTTTTCGGTTTCAATAAGCATGTAATGATTGGTTGAGTGTTGCCACAAGTATTCGATTTCGTTTTCCAATACATGCTTGTTTTAAAATTATCTCATTTCTTCTTGAACTCTGGTGAGCTGTAAGTCGAAAAAGAAGAGCGTCAAAGAAAAATCCCGAAATGTGTTTAGAAATTAGAACGTCATTACCTTCTCTGTTTCAAATTAATCGTAAAATATCTCATTGAGAGTTTTAAGACAATATGGAGGATACAATTTTTCACAAACTCAAACCTTCTACAGAACAATTCTTCTGTTTCAAAACCATTTTATTGCTTGTTCAACTGTTCATTTTTTGATCCGTTTTCTCTACCCTCATGCGTGTTTCCATCTGTACCCTTGTAGCTCCTTGATTTTCAATTTTCTAAACATGACATGTCCTGAAAACAGGTGAAACGGTGCCCCCTTTCTCTTTCCACCAGCGTCATTCGTAATTCTAATTTCACTCACCACTTCTCTCTCTATCTTGCTCTTGTCCTCCACTCAACTTACTCCCCTTTCCTAGAATTTCAGCCGTTTTCCTTTCTGATCAATATCAAAAATTTTGTACAAACATCGGGGGATTAGACATGAGTCAATGTACATAATACACTATACAATGTATACCGTACCCCCTATTCTTTTGTATTTCTGAACTACAAGAAATTGTGGTTTTATTCGGTAGCTTTAAGACGGAAAAAGGGGCGGAGTCAGTGCCACTTGGTGCCATGGGAAACAGACTGAAAACGAGGAGAGAAGAGGGAGAGAGGGTGAGAGATTGAGTGATTGAGTCGGCTGGATTTCTAGAATTCTCATTCGTTTGCTCTGATTTTTGAAGCTTTCGAAATACTAGGATATAGTGTTTCAGAATTTTTTTTACTGTGTGACTGTTTTTCAAAAGTAGTGCGATTATCGTTGCCATAAAAAATTAAAAATTAAAAAACAGAAGTTATTTTTCGAGTACATCGCTTTTTTTGCTCACGTATTGACTTTCTTTCGAATTTCTTCAATTTATACATTCTCTGTGAAACACAACTGTTTTTCATTCCAGTTCCAAATCAAACATGGGCGGTGGAAGTTCTCGAAACAAGACAGAACCACGTGGCGAGGGAGTCAAGTTGGCATTCGATCCCGATGAAAAATGGTCGAATCTGTATCGAGAGCGAGAGAAGAATCACTTGTACAAGTGGGTCGGTGTCAGGAAAGGTTAGTTTGGTGTTGGGTAGATTTCGCTAGTAGAAAATCAGATGTTTCTCAATTCTGGATTGTAAGACGTATTGGTGAAACTGAGCAATTTTTTTCTGGAATACAATTTTATTCTACGACAGTAACGTAGATTCTACTGTTTCATCAATATCATTTGATTGATAGTCATACCATTCATCAATCTGCGTATTCCTTTAATTTTCTAAAAATCATACTGCTCACTGAATCTGAAAATTACTCTAACTAGAATTGCATTCAAACAGACAGAGAAGTCTCAAAAGCTCGTTGTTTTCTGGATCCGTTTCAATAAGAAATACGTGTTTCTGCTAAAAATTAAGAAAACTGAAAGACTGCTCAATTTGTTTTGTCATGCCATTTTGATAAACTTTTTTGTTTTTTAACAGTTCTTATTGTGGAAACGACGCGGTTTTTGATAAGACAATGATTCCCCTCGCAGTTTTGCGAGTTTCAACCATTTCAGCCGAAACAACGTACAAAAAACTTCCCACCGATACCGAAAATTGGCGTTAGAGTATAGGGAGAAGAATATCACGCCTCTTTCAACAGAAACAAGTGCTTCTATCAAATTTTATAAAAACTGTAAAACAGCATTTTTCAACTTCGCTTTCTAGAATCCTTCTAGAGTTTGTCATGAAGTTTTTGTCAAAATTGTGTTGTTTGATACGTTTATTTCAGGGTTGGGAAATTCCGGGCCGGGCCGGGCCGACTGAGAAATTTTCCTCGGCCCGGCCCGGCCCGGCCCGGCCCGTTCGGCCCGGTCGGCCCGGCTCCTGTAGAAATTTGAAATTTTTTGAAAAAATTTTCAGTTTTTTTTGCAAAAAGTCGAATTTTCGACTATGTTTTGGAATATCGATAAAAAACTGAAGTGTACGAGAATTTTGGAGCGTTTTGATCATTTTTTAATGAAAATTTCGAAAAAAATATGTGAAAAAAATGAGCACATTTTTTGAATCCGGGCCGACCGGGCCGACCGGGCCGGGCCGGCAAAAAATTTCTGTCAGCCCGGAATTTCCCAACCCTGGTTTATTTGTTCCAATTTTTTGATTTTCACTGTTTCATCGAGGTGATTTACACTTACCAAATTTTATTTTGATGTTAGGAACCATGTATACCAAAAACTATTAGAAAAATTTCACTGATATAAAAATTCCATTAAAGCGGAATCGGTTTCAGTAATGAATTTTATCATAATAATTTTTTAAATGTTTAATTATTTGTTCAATCGGAATTTAGTTTCAAAATATATGATTTCGTCATTTCTAGCGCTCGAAATGGGACGAGTTGGGACGACCCGCGTCCCCGTCCCGCGCGTCCCGGATTGTCATAAAACGGTTAAAAATAAACGTTTATTTTTGAAACTTTGGGAATTGCGTCCCCAGCTATGTCGTCAGATTCTGTGAAAGTTTCACTATTCTCCGACAAAAACTGACAGTTTTCCTAAATTCCCGGAAAAAAAGTGGGATGCCCCTTTCAAGCGTTAGTCATTTCCACAGATTTTGTACTGTGCCGAGTTGTTGAACTCAGGAAAGTCAACTTCGTTTTGTAGAGTATTTGACGAAAGTCTTCGACAGAAACCACCTGAAATATTCCATTAATATCCAGAAACACTTTTAATAAATATTTCCAGGCGGAGAACTGATAAACATCTATGAGAGAGACGGAGAAGAGGGAGTTCTCAAGTTTGCTGAAGAGAAGTTGCTGACGATTCTCTATGAAGATGGAAATACTCCGAAGCTGGTCACTTACAGTGATTATATCAAATGGAAGAAGGGAGTGGTGAGTAGACAAAGAGGAGGGTTGATTGTAGTGTAACAGTCAGAAAGAAACAAAATGTGTATTTAATCTCTGTTACAAAATGTCTACTCATATGTAGTTTTTGATTAGTTTTGTTGAGACTGAAGAATTAGTCCAAATTTCTAACGGAACATTGTAGTACTTTGTAATTCCAGAACGTTCAACTCGGCCTCAGCGAGGAGTCTGTGGATATGCAACAAAGTCGTTTCAAGGAACATCATGCTCTATGGAAACTGAATAAGAGAGGTGTCGAAGGGGAGAATCTCATTCATCTTTTGCTCAACAGGTAATATAAACCAAACATCATTCGAATCATTTGACGACTAGATTTTCTCACGGAAACGGAAAAATAAATAAAAGTTTTCAGAGAGCAACAAGTGTGCTATGAGATTGCAAGGATTCTGCTCAAGAGGTTTCCAGGGATGGCCAATGATATCTATTTGGGAGATGAGCAATTTGGTGAGTTTGAAGAAACTCAGTACTGTACTATTGCGCTGGAACAATTAAATTTTACATGACAGACTTGAAACCGGTCAAAAATTTTCAGGTCAATCAGCTCTCCACCTTGCCATCGTCCACGACGACTACGAAACCGTCAGCCTTCTGCTCAACAACAAAGCAGATGTAAATGCACGTGCTTGCGGAAATTTCTTCCTTCCCGAAGACTACAAACTGACGAATAAGATCACAGATTATCAGGGTTACGCCTACTACGGAGAGTATCCGTTGGCGTTTGCCGCGTGTTTTGGTAACAAGGACATCTACGATCTGTTGATTCAATTCGGTGCGAATCCGAACTTACAAGATTCGTTCGGAAATACGATTCTGCATATGTGTGTCATCAATTATAGCAGTGTGAGTTTGTACACAAAGATCAGCATACAAGTAATTATTTGAAGAATCTATGGTCACGGTGAAACATAAAAAATATGAGAGGGAAACAGCTGAAAGACTAGTCCTTAGCCATTAGGAAACAGCGCTCTACGGTACTCGCGAAAACGTAGAGGGTCGTGATTTTGGTAAAACTATTTTTTTTCTAAAATTATAAATCTGTCACAAAGAGTTGTAAAATTGACGAGTTCATTGTAGCTAGCTAATCAAAGAGTCATTACTTGGTTTCAATGTTTCTCACAGTTCATTTAGAACTCTCATATATCTATCAACAGTTGTACAATAATCGTTTTTTTCCAGTCCATGTACTCGTACGCAGTCCGTCATTGGGCTAAACCAGCGGACCCTCACGTCGTCAATCATGCTGGATTCACTCCACTGACACTTGCCACAAAGTTGGGTCGGAAGCACATTTTCGAGGAAATGTTGGAGATTATGAAGGTGGAATTCTGGAGATTCTCGGATATGACGTGTTCTGCGTATCCATTGAATACGCTAGACACTATTCAACCGGATGGATCGACAAGTGAGTTTTTTACTGTTGCAAAGGGTTTTTAATAGTGGAGTTCAATAGTTCTTTAATTCGTCTAGTTTTTTAAATCCTCACAAAACAATTCGATGTAAAGTTATCAAATGCATATACCTAAGCTACAAAACAGTTCTACTGAAATTTCACACTTCAGAAATTCCTCTGTTTCTAATGTTGCATTTCTGAAAACGTTCTTATATACATTGCTAGTCTCTCATTAATTCTGGTCTGTGAATAAATCTGCATTTACAAAATTGAGACGGAAGATAACTTATACTATTACAAATGCATCAGAAACCTAGAGAACAACGTTTGCAGACTACGACTCGGCCCTAATGACAGTAATCAACGGGTCAACACCAGAACATTTGGATATGATCGGAAGTGAAGTTATCCAGAGATTGTTGGCTGATAAGTGGAAGGCTTTTGCTCAAGTTAGTCCCCCTCCCAATAACTTTTACTCATCCTTTATTTCCAGCGCAAATTGATCGAACGTCTCGTTCTTCTTATCTTCCAACTCATCACTCTATCAATTGTCGTCTACATCCGTCCCACGGAGCTTCCTCGTCTTTACATGGAAGAACCACAATGGGATGATTGGGTAAACTACTGAATCCTATTGTCCTAACATAACTAACAAGTGTATTGCAGGTTCGTACTGTCTGTGAAATATTAACCATTGGAAACTGTCTCTTCTTCGTCGGTTATCAACAATTCGGTGAAATTCGGACACAAGGAATGCGCGGGTATTTGAGGAATTTGGTAGGTGTAAAGAAGTGGAAATTAAAATTTTTTGGGAGTGTTTTGTAGGGATATGTGATAATCTCGAAGCAGAAAAACTAGGCTATGAGAAGAATAGGAAAATCTGATGTGGTTGCAGAATTAAATTGAGAATTTTTTGATTAGTCCACCTCCCAATGAAATGCAAAAAAACTGTTTCCTGAATATTATTAGCTTTGTGATGTAGGCCTTCGCTTATTTATGAACTCTCACGACGTTAGAATTCTGTTTTCCTGCTAAATTGGATTACCCGGATACAAAGACAATGTTTTCGATTTTTTTAAATTAATCAGGTGTAATAGCTTCCGAAACATATCACTAACAGTAAAGTTGCTTTCACATTACAATGAAACGCATTAAAATTTCAAAATAGTCTAACTTGGTTACAATAATAAGCCTCCTATAATAATCTTTAACATTTTTCTAAAATTCCCCGTATCAGATTAACCATTAATGCTGTCCAATTAGGATGCATGACTTCCTCCTTTCCTCTTGACCTCAAGAACATTTTCTTCAAAAACTCTCAATATTATTCCAGAAAACCGCACCTGCCAAAGCCGTCTTCTGCATTGCCAACCTCTTTCTCCTACTGTGTATCCCGTTTCGATTGCTCCGTAAACACGAAATCGAAGAAGCTCTCTTCGTGTTCGCCCTCCCCGGTTCCTGGATTTTCCTTCTATTTTTCGCCCGTTCTGCTAAACTGACTGGACCTTTCGTACAAATGATCTACAGTATGATTGCCGGAGATATGATTCGGTTTGCAATCATTTCCGCGATATTCCTCGTGTCATTCTCGCAAGGTTCGTATTTTTAATACCGAATTAACGCTCATTGATGCTTCAGGTCGAAAAATACTTCATTCTCGGAGCAGAAAAATATTTTATCGTAAAAATTTCTTAAACTAACCTAGTACGAGGAAATCACAACAATTACCGTTTCGCAAAGCGTAAAATTATAGTACAAAATATTTATATATTAGTTCGGTATCAATTTTCTTTTTAAGTCAAAGACATTTTCCACCCTTTCTTATTTGTTGAAAAACAAAACCAATCAATTCCAGTGTTCTACTTTGTCGGAAAAGACATGGACGCCAAACAGAAACTGGAAGACACCAACCCCCACGCCTGCCGAATTTCTGGATACACAATCTACACTTACAACACTTTTCCCGAGACTTTCATCACTCTTTTCCGTGCTTCTATGGGAGGATATGATGTGAGTTTGCTTTGCAACAACTGCAAATTGGAAATTGATTCGGAGTGATTGACAGACAACTTTTGAAGAATTTGAAACAGAAAAAAATAGTTTTGAGTTCTGAGAATATTGTATTGTAAAAATCAATAACTTTTCAATTCACCGTTGCATCTATCTTCAGTACGAAGAATTCTCGTGTGCCAACTACCAAGCCCTCACCAAAACTCTCTTCGTACTGTACATGTTCGTTATGCCAATTATGATGATCAACATTCTCATCGCCATGATGGGTAACACTTACACGACTGTCATTGCGCAGGCTGAAAAGGCATGGAGACAACAATACGCACAGATTGTGATGGTTCTGGAAAGATCTGTTGGAAAGGAACGGTTGGCTGCGAGTCAGTTGGAGTACAGTATCAGATTGGATCAGGTAAAAGTGGGGAGACTGTTTCAGGAGGGCTATCTTAGATTGCTCGTCTTGTGTTTCTTTAGTTCTTTCGAGGGTGTTACAGTTTTATTTCAAGTAAGGACACAATAAGAATAACGAGCAATCACTCCATAATTAACTATTGCAATTAAAGACCAAAATAATTTTTACTTTATAATACACTTCCGATTTGTTGTTCTTTTGAAGAGTTGCTGTTTCAGAAAATACATTAATGGATGGATGTTAGTCATTACTAATGATTCATGGATTACTATCTTGAAAAACTAAACCCCATCCTGATGCAGTATTTTGCTTCATCATGTTCTCAAGATATTCAGTTTTTCTAGATGAAGCTGTTGGGCTTTTTTGACTATTTTTGTATTTTTTGGCACTTTTCCCAGTCCGCGGCTAGCCATCCGGTCCGTACTAGATCGCTGACATAGAACTCGTCAAGAATGATTTACGGTCTCTATTCGGTTATAGATAATTGATAGAACTGAAACTTTTCTAGTGAACCCAATGGTCCTGTTTAACAACAAGTTTTGAATAGGTCAAAATGAAATTCAAATTGTTGTGTTTCATCGAGTTTTTATTTGTTTTTGTATTGTTTAGTCCTAGATAAAACCTCTTGTAGTTGTGAATCCAAAAGGGCATATCTTTTTTCTGTAATTGTAAGCAAAAACTGATTTAGGAAAAATGTAGTTCTTTCTAATCACTGTGGTCTGATCATCTGTTTATACTTTCTAATCGATCAGTGAAAGGGCAACCAATGTAATCTTTTGAAAATTTTCTGTTTCGGGAAGTTTTTAAGTTCGAAGTAATGTAACTGACTTTTTTCAACAATGCTACCAATTTCTTCATTTCATACACAGAGCGGATTTGTGTAAAACAAAAATCTCTTTCTAAAAAAAACTCCATTCAAACTCATAAACTTCAACTTTGAAAAAAAATGCACTGTTTCGACTACTTTCCAAATTTCTTTTCATTAATATTTTTCAATTCCTTCTTTCTTCAGGAAGGTTCATCAGGAATGGAAGTTCGTGGCCTTATGGTCATCAAACAAACCAAGAAAACTCGTGCACGTCAACGTAAACAAGCAATTTATAACTGGAAAACAATCGGAAGAAAAGTGATTCACACAATTGACAAAGTGGGAACAGAACAGGCTATCCTCCTCCTCCACGGACACGATCGCCTCGATAGAGTGTACGAAGATCACGTTCAACCGGAGAAGGTTCCAAGTAGATCAAGAACTCCAACTCGTATCGGAACCACTTTACACTCCTCAAAACGTCTCAAAACCACAATGGTCGTAGGCGCCGCCGCTGTTGCCGCCGCGTCCAACACTCACGAGGTAAGAGAAAAAGGGAGAGAGTTAGAGAAACCAAGAAGAGTCGGCCGTTTTTTCTACGCTAGTAAAGTAAGAGTCTGCCAGTGGCCGGATGGTCTAGAGGTATGATTCTCGCTTCGGGTGCGAGAGGTCCCGGGTTCGATTCCCGGTTCGGCCCAAATCCTTTTGGAATTTTTTTCTTCTTTTCTAATTTCTAATTTGTTTTAGATCCGAACCGATGAAGCTGTCAACAGTATGTTACTTTCTGCACCACCAAGTTTGTCAGGAGAGGGAGGAACCATGGATTGGCAACCCTCTATTACGCCAGTGGAGGAGAGAAGTGAATCAAAATCACAAGGAAGATCAGAAGCGTCAAGTCCGATTGTAGTAATCCCACCAGTTCACTCCAAAACACCACCGAAAGCAGACTCACCAGTCAAAGTGCAAGAATATGTAAGTCTTTTCATGCGACAGATGAATTGTCGGGGAAAACAACAGTAGTTTTAATATGATACAAGTGAAACAGAAATTTATGGTAATTGTAATTTTTTTCACAGTCTTGCATAAATTTAAGGTCACTGTGACAATGATTCTGCAGACCAAATAACTTTAGGTCCGACAGACCGCCGTGCCTACGTATCTGATTAATTTGTTTTCAGAGCCGAACAGTCCGAGTCCGTGGAGCCGACTCGATTCCCTCCATCGAACTTCCGAACATCCCGAATAAATCGACAGCATCCACACCTCCACATCGTGCAGTCTCACCACGCCTTCGAGCAGATATGTTCAGAAGACATCCGAATACGTCTTCGTTCGATCAGAATCCACCAGCCAGTGAATAATCTTGATCCTTTTTTCCTTTTTATTTCCTTTTTTCTTTTTCAAATCATTTTCATTGTCATATTTCTCATTTTCCCTCCCCACACCCCAGAGATGCTTACGGATATCTTTTTCGTTTTCAATTCGTCTGTTTTCCTTTTTCTTCTCTCTCACTGAAATAGGCTCCGCGACAGTTCAAAACCAGTCGTTGGTTTCAGAACGTCCCCCTTGTAGTCCCTCTCAATCATTTTTCTGTAATTCATTTTCTTCTTTTCATTCTTTGATTCTCGTATAAATCTTATTTGAAAAACGTGTTTTCGTTCAGAAAATTAAATATTAATGAACTTCAGAATTCCCCCCTCTTCCCGTAAAACTTCCGGACAGAAAATGGGCTTCCCGGCTACGTTTCTAATCTTCAAAGCGAGATCTTCGATAGGTACAAACGGTCAGAAAAAGAGAGCCTGGATGCCGAGAAGGATGAAGATTTCGATCTTTAAATCGGGATGGATTGTGTTCTTTTTGAACGTACTTCTCTATTTTCGTTGGCTAATTGATGTAAGTCTTCATTTATAAATATGGACTCGATTTTTAAAATGTTTATTTTTCAAGACGATGAATTAGAAACTCAAGAGCCAAAATCGAATTTCAAAATAAAAAATTTTAAAACATGAATTTAACTCTGATTGTATACTTACAGTTTTATGAACATTGACTGTTGGTACTATCAAACATTATCATCAAAACAAGAACCAGTAATACAAACATTATGTAAGCATCTATGTAACTAATAAGGCGTTTTGAAACAGCAGAAACAGAAGATTGGTGGCACCGACTCAAATTTTTATAGTTTCGTTTCATAGAGATTCTGAAACAGAACAAACTGCAATATTTTCCTTTTTTGATCTGTAAAAATTTGAATGCATCCACTCGCAATGATCAGTTTTCGAACTTTTTTATTTGTGATATGGAGGTCCTAAAACAGTAAAAACTATGATTTACATCTGTTCTTTTGGTAGATAGACTTCAGCGCTTTTTTCAAAGTTCCAAGATAATTGAATTAAAGAAATTGTTCGTCACCTATTCATCCATATTATTGAATTTTCTGGAACAGCCACTACAATTAACTCGGTCAAAAATATCTACTTTTCACGATCACTGAAGATTGATAATAATGACAAACCTCATTAAAAACTATTATTCTAAAGGATATGAAACGGGAACTAAGATAATCAACTTTTCTAATTCAACTAGGTCAATTTACTATAAATTTAAATCTCCTAGAGTCTTCCTGGGTCTTTTAGTCTAACTGGGACGAATGAGGAATTAGTCAGTAGTATTGAAAGCATACTTAACCCTTCGTGGAGCAAAAACCTTAACTCCCTTCTCTCCATGAAAACACTTTGAAACAGAAAAGTAAATCTTTCGGAGTTCGTAGTCTCCTCATCCTTCCCTTTCTCCCGTTTTCATTTCAATATAATATTAATTTCCGCCCCGTTCTATTGTCATCTCTCTCTCTTTGCCTCTCTCCGTCTTTTTCATCTTCTAGTTTTCCGTTGCTAGGTGAAATCACTCCCTGATTTTCCTCTCGTTATTCTCTCCGTTTCTTTCTTTTTTCCATTTTTATTTTCGAAGTAGCTTGAAGGAAAACAAGAAGTTTTATGGATACTTTACGGAACAAAGAAACAAAAGTCAGAGTGTTGCAAAATTGATGTTTATTCTATGTAGTTGTTCCCGGTCAAACTCATTTACATTCTGTTTTCTCTTGTTTCCACGTATGCGATGTTAATTAGGTAGGCAATATGAATGGCTTCAATGCCGTTTACAATTTATCAGATGATGGAAGCATATTTTGAACAGCCATCCGAGATAGGAATATTCAGATTGGTAAGCATTTAGAATGTTCTGAATTCGCCTTGGATTCATCTTTTTTGAAACTTCTCTTGTTTCGTTCATTATGAAAACGTAACTCCCCTCCAGCTTTCAACAAGCTACTATTATTTCCATAAAACAGTTGCTGTTTCAACATTGTTACTTCAACACTGCCAAGTGTGAATAGAATGTTTCCGTCGTAATAATATAACTTATTTTTTATAAATCGCCATTTTCTCGAGTTTTCCCAAGGTTCAAAGTTTATCACAAGTTTTCAGTTCTTTTCTGGGGACGGACTTTCGTTGAGTTTTGGGTATATTAACAAACATAGAAATTGAAATTACAACTTGCACTTTATTATGATTTCTTGAATATCTCTGAAAGACCTCTATCATTTGCTATGAGTCTGTAAGCGCTTCAACTTGTTGGTTTAGATTTATGTATTTTTGATTTAAATTGCATTTAAATTGCTCACAGCCTGTTTTGTAGTCACTCTTAAAACGAATTTCTCCACTGTTTCAAATTTCTCACAAGTGTTTTTGGAGACCAATTTTTCCGATGAATTGCCTATTATCAGTTTCTCTACAAAATAAATAAATAAATTAACATGGATTAAAACCTAGTAGATGGTTTTTCTGTTTCAAAGGCATCATATAGTTCATAGGCCGAAAATATCATGTTACCAACGGAGTCACTTCCAAAACATCTAGTGTGGCTTTTCTCTGAAGCAAGTGGTCAGAGCTGATCTGAAGAGCATCGCCACTTTAGAACAAAATCTGATTTTCGTTGTAAAATTCTCATGAATCCTCGAAAAACCTTTCCTATAACTTGAAATATATTGTTCAGTGAGTTCTCGTCTTCCTCAGTATGTATTCAATTCGATTGAATGCTTTCTTTCCTCTTGTCAATACAGATTTTGTTGATATTGTTCGTATAGAAACGTGGAAAAGGACACACAAAAGAAGACACTCTTAATGCAGTTTTTCCTTTTTGAAGATGTTTTTTCGATAACTATTTCAATAGATTTTTAATATTTTTGTCCTGATTCATATTCCTATTACTGTAGACCTGAGCCAAGATATATTTTCTGTTCAGGAGGGTTTATAATTTTATTTGATAACTGCGCACCACCGAAGTTATCTCAAAAATTTTCATTCCGTCTCTCAAACTCCCAAGTGTCTGATTGTGATGTGATAAATAATACACGATAATATTTTCAAATCTGACAGATAACCATCTCAATATCATAACAAAAGATTCTTCAAACTGATTTGAAACCGAAAACGTATCAAAATCTCGTGAAAATTGTTCACAAATTGGTTACAAGTAATTCAGTCAAAGAGTCTTTGGATAGTTTCTAATTAGTTTAAAAAATCTAAAGTGAAAAAGAAACAATCGAATCATTAATGTTTATGTTAGTATTCAACAGAACAAACTTTCCAGAAATCACGTTCACAAAACTAAAAATGAAAACTTTTTCGTGAAGATATAAATTGTCCAATATCGTTAAAAGTGTTTAAAGTATATACCAACTAATCGAAACAGAGAAATCATTAGAATCTCAAAAACTAACAATTTCTTCAAGGCGTTTCAAAATATTTCCCAACATTTTTTCATAATACCAGATGTACTATTGCTGTCACATAAAACAATGAACTGATTGAAATTTCCATAACTTTTTTTAGTTTGAAAAACTTATCAATAAAAATTTTTCAGCTTCCCTAGATTTAAAAGTCTTTTTTAATCATGGAATTAAGGTTTCTAATTTGTTGCATGTAATACAACCAAATTAGTTTTCCGATTTGTTTGAAATCATTTTCAGCACTTGCTCAAACAGAAAAAATTTTAGAAAGTTCGATTTCAAAAAGTGAATATTGAATGGTGTTTTTAATTCAACAATCTGTTAATTACAATCACTAATACAGTAACGTTTCTACAGTACCTTATTTCTCTTAGACTTCTGGGAGTTTATATTTGACTAGAGATCTCCCCCTCGATCCAATATATATCCAAGAATACATATTGTCAAACAAAAAGGGAGACGCCGAGTGTGTCAAAAAGTTGTCGATCTATTTTTTTAATCTTCCCTATTTCCATTCCCCTTCCTAAATCTCTAAATCTCTATTCAGTTCCTCAATCACTCTCTCTCTCCAAAAGTTCAACATCACTTTCCTTTAATGTCTTTCTTGTTTCCTAAACTGTCTTTGACTTTCCTTTAAGTACTTCCCCTACAAATGTTATCAACATTTTTTGGCTCTTTCTCTAATTCTCTCTCTATTTGTGCTCTCTCATTTACCTTTTCCTCTTTTTCTGTATTTACATTGAGAGAAAAAGAAACAGAAACATTGAATATATAGTTAGGAATTATACTGTTTCTAATTGTTCTCATTTTAATTAGCTAACTTTTTATCCCAATATTTTGAACGAAGTTGGTTTAAAAAATTACGTTGATTTTTAGAAACTTTCCAAGTATGTACGTGAACTCACTTCGATTTTGAAATACGTATGCAAAGCTGCTCCCGAAAACACGTGTCCAAAACATTTTTTGCCACGTTTCAGAAATCCGAAAAAGATATTTTCAGTTGAGAAGGATGACGGGGATTACGAGGCAGACAATGCCACACGGAATCGAAATTGACCGGCAGAATGATCAGAGCTCGAATCCGGTGAGTTGTTTTTTCGACTATAAAATTGAAAGTATCTGAGAGAATACTAGGTAGAATAAAATAACTCATTGGAACAGAAAAAATAATGAAACAACAAATATGGGAAATGCGCTCTATAGAGATGAAATTCTTTTTAAAAAAGGTATCGTTAAAGCGCGTTTGCTTGATTGATGCTTTCCTGATACTTATTCTGAAGTGAAATCGGACGAACATTTAAAAAATTAGAATCAACAATTTATTATTTCTGTTTATGTCGACAAGCAGTCTTACTGTCAGTATTCTTACCCATTGAAACAATATTGCATAAGAGAAACCGTAAAAATTATTTTAGGTGAGCCTGGTTAAGTTTGAAACAAGTCTGTGAGAAAATGATTGAATGAAGGCAAAAGTGCCGTTAATTTTTTTAATTTTTGATAGAAATTGTTTGCTGGAGAATTGATGACCTAGTACATTGTCCATTATGGTCGGAGAGTTTTGCATAAAGTAGTATGGGTATTTTCCAATTACAGCAACGATAAATTAGAATTTTGGAAGACTGAATGAAAATATGTTGCTACTGAAACAGAAAAAGTTTGATTCAAACCAAAATCTATTGACAATTTACAATTTCCGTCATTTGTTATTTTCAACGCTCCCCTTATTTTGAAAGTTATACTACGTTTCTGCAATTACCAATTACCATTACACCATTAGACTCCTAATATACTTGGGGAGTAGTTGAAACCTTTAAAAATGTTGAACCAATGGAACTTTCCACATTCGTTTCAGAAAATACACCCCTTTTTATCCTCATCTCTACATCGCACTTACATTTTTTCAGTTTCAATAGAACGATAAGGAAAAAGAGGTGGTGTTAAAATATGATACGTTAATATTGTACTGATTTTTTCAAATACCCAATTTGGAGACACTACTAAATTTCAAATTAAAAGTCACCGTTACAGAGAAATAATATTATCTGAGATTATTTTCTCGAGTTATTGGTCACTTTGGTTGAGTCATTATAATACCAATTCATACTCTTATATTAGAGATGTGACATCGATGTATACTGAACCGGTCAAAAGAGAGAATTCAGAGTCTATCTATTTGAATCTTCAACTATGTACAAAAGCTGAATTTTTAAATCTTTGGAAAGCAACAAGTTACTAAATTTTACCGTCACAGAATAGTAATATTGCCTAGTGTATCCAATACTAGTGTTAATTGGCACTCGCCTTTCATCACTCACAAAAAAAGCTGTTTCAAAGTGTTAATTTAAAAAATTTTATAACATGAGCAGCATTACCCAAGTTTCATCAAAATACATTGTATTTCGTTAGTTTCTGATTGGAAGTTATTATGCGCGCGACCGCTCTCTAATGAATTGTTAAACCCAGTATGGTAGAGATCTTCCAAAAAGTTCTTGTTTCATATACCACATACAACAGTAAAACTTCTTTAAAATAAGTCTCAAACGTCTACTCTGAATATTCTCAGTTCACAAAACAGGGCATCATATTCTGGCCTACATAATCCAAAAAACGAATTCTCATTTCAAAACGCACTTGTCTCTTCTTCTCCTTCCGTCCGTTACCATTAGCACCGAATCTTCCGCTTCTTCTCTCTTTCTCTATTCCTCTCCCTCCCTCTCTTTTCATTTTCTATACAATAATTTTGTGATCGCGTCATCGTTTTTATATTTGTTCTGTGCCCCCTTTCCTCTCCTCTCAACGTGTATTCCTATTCTATTGTGGGGTACTACGTGGAAACGGATAAAAGAAATATTCAGTTCTGTCCGAAAACGTAACATAAGAAATGCGGGTCACTTTTCGAAATGTAGTGATTTTCTATCAAATGAACAATCTGGAAAGGTGGAATGAGTTACAAAAGATTACGGTACTTTCCTGGAAATGCAAATTCGCTCCAGTGAAATCAATTAAAATAATTGCAGATAATCCGAGTGATATGTTCAATTCAACTACTCTCAATGATAGCTGTGACGGCACATTCAACAGCAATGCCGTTTTTAGTGAGGATAGCAAATAAGGTGAGAAATTCAGTGAGAATTATACAAGGATGGTGAATTTCAGACACATTTCTTCCCGACAACTTCAGTATTTATGATGGAAGTTTTGAAGTTAATATTCTGTTTGGTTATCACGTTATTCAAGACTGGAAGTGTGAAGAGGTGAGTATTTTTCGCTTGTTTTAAATTTGGGTACTTGTTATGAAGCTCATTTTCGCACACAGGGTAAACTAACACAATTCTCCATGAATGGTTCATAAGTGATCGTTATGAAAATGTGAATTTTTCAACAACTTATAAGCTCGCAGTCGTGCAGATTCTTTCCCGAAGAGACCTAGCAGAAAGGTTGAATGTTCCACAATAAAGTTAGCAGGCAGAACAGTGAAATTTCTGAAAATATGAAGAATTTTAAAAGTCTATGAAGCAGTAGACATAGATAATACAAAAGTGAATTTCCGATCTAGTTGTTATCAAAACTGATGGTTTTCCTGAATTTTTCTGTTAAATCTTCTATATGTTTTTGTTTCGAATAACTGGAATAATTATAAAAAGAAGATTCCCTATCTACTGAGTAGCTCCCAAAAAAAGTTTCCCGGAATTAATAACTTTCGATATTAAAAAAAAATTCTTTTCGAATTTAGTGAACGGAATTTCCTCGTCTCTTCACTTTTTGACATTGAGTTGAAACTGTAACTTATTGATAATTATCAATTGGTTCTCATCAGACTTGTCACGGGCCGGGCCGGGCCAAAATCAGGAAAAATCTCGGCCCGGCCCGTTTTGAAACAGTTTTTGAAACATTTTTGAAAATTTGATGTTTTTTTGGAAATTTTTTGAAAAAAGTATAGTTTTCGAATAAACATTTAAAATTGAATCAAAATGTGAATATGTATGATAAATTAAGCAGTTTTACTCTTTTTTTCGAAAAATTTCAAAAAAAAATTGGTAAAAATAGGTACCCATTTTTGAATCCGGGCCGGCCCGATTTTTGACAAGTCTGGTTCTCATAAATCTTTATTTACAAAAGAAAGTTTCGGAAGGAAACCATCGATTAATTAAAAGATCACATATCTAGATTTCACAGTGATTTGAAACAGAGAATTCAAAATATTCTTGACAGAAAAAACTGGAAAGTCAAAATGTTCATCAACCCTGTTTCATCTTTCCGTGATATACGGCACATTGGGATAAAAACTCACTAACTTTTTTTAATTGTATTCGAAATTCCTGATTTAAGCTTTTCTTTTCGGGTATTAGAGTATTTTTCGGAAACAATACCATTACAGGCCATGTCTTAATTCAAAACGCTTCGACATATTTGAGAATGAAAGTCGTCAGAAAAATATTTAAGGTTTTTACTGTACTTTCCTTCACTCTTTGAAACAGTTTTCGGAATTTCGTTTTTTTTGGTGATACTGTATATAAATTTTCTCATAAATACTTTTCTAACAATCCCTCAGGAAACCAGTAGTATTAAATTTCCTCCATTGAATTAATTGATGTCCAAAAACAGTGAATTACTGTCTCATGTTTCTTCTGTGAACCTATCAATTCTGAGGAACCGATTACACATCTGGTGAAAAAATATGGTTAACGATGCTTCTCTGAATTTGAAAAAAACTCTAATTTCTGAAATTTCACTCAACTTAGAATATTTGCATAATCCAATCCGTTCTCAACACCCTGCACTTACGAATATCTGACAACAAAAATAGAGCTTTAATAAATCGTATGATATCTGAAAATGGAGAAACTGAGAAATATCGAAAATATATTTTCACCCAATTCGCTGAAACCTCTTCTTCCTGTTCTAGTCTCTCTCATTTGATTTTTCTTATTTTTAAAGACTACAGATTGGCAGAAAAATGTTCATTGTGTGTCTTTTGATCGCCATCTTAAGCACACTCAGGAACAGAAAAGTGCTATGATGAAAATAAGTAGTTCTTGGGGGGATCTCACAGATTAAATGTGAGAATTAGATTACCGACCTAAAAGTAATAGTTGAAACAGAGTTGAACTTCGCTAGAATTGTAATTAGGAAAAAATGTATGATTTCAGTGTCATTTTCTTTAAAGATACGGTTCCTTGTATCTTTAGAATATCTTCAATAATTGAAAATCTTCACTAAGGGGTCAAACTCTGTGACCATTTTTAAATTCAAATAAAGTGCCGACAATATTGTTTCCATAAATGATACAATTGTGGGCAACTTGTGAAACGGTATAATTTTTGAAACTTTTGGAAGTGATGACGCTTCAAATACTTTTTGTAATCCTCATAGAACTCTAGAATAACCTGAAACTTCTCAGTTTTATAATCTAAGAATTTTTTTCTGTTTCGGATCAAGCATGTTCTCAGTTGCGTTCTGATATGACCAGTACGTCGTTTCAATTAATTAACAGCACAATTTATTATTTTAATTATTTACATCAACAACTTATTGACATTTTTTCTGATTTTGTGGATTACCAGAAACATAAAAAATTTGGAGAATAATCATTCCTAACCGTTCCGGTGAAAAACTGATATGGAGCTTGAAAACCTAGTTATGAAATATTTCGTTTTAAAGATAAAATATCTTTTTTTTGAATTAGGAGTAACTATTCGACTTCCAAATGTCTTCTGTTTCAGCAATACGGGAAAAGAAATCACAGGAAATTAGCAGGGCTGATAATAACTTCATAGCACTTCATAATTTCCTTTATGTTTGATCTGTAAAAACTTTTCATTCATGCACTAACAAATGCTGGAATTGCCTATTTCCAGCATTTGTGCTAATGTTTTTGCAAGTCTTTTCATTGAATTAATCGACAACCAGAAACAGTGGATACTAGAAAACTCGTTCCGTTAATTTTTTGTAAGCTGAATTGTATGGAACAAGAGTTTGTTGTCTCATATGATGGTTTTGACACTGGCTCTTTGCGTTCGAACATTAGAACTCAAGATACGAATTTTTCGATTTGATGTTAAATTACTCTCTCTTATGTTAAATTACTCTCTCAGTAATCACTTTTAAAACTTGCTATGTATATTTATAGGTAACCGGAAACAGTGAAATTTTCAATAGGAGGACTTAGTTTTTCGGTTGAAACCTAGTTTGAAGACATTTTCAAATCTTTTGTTGGAGAAATGTTGTGTTCAAATAGATACGATATACCTTCCCTAGAATAATGTTATACATATTTTCGAAATTACGGATTCTCAGAAACTGTAAAAATTGAATCGAAGTTTCTTATTTTCAATAATCAGTCGAGTGAAACACATGTTTACCGTTTTATAACATACTCTTGATTCCCTTAGATTGGATAATACAGTAGCGAGCATAAGTGAGTATACCTCCACTCTTTCACATGTATCTCAGCTGAAACAAGTCCGTTTTGCGTAAACTTTTTTTTCAAAGATAGCTGAAGTATCCAGTAAAATCGACATGAGTTTTTTGTTTAAAGTGATTAGCTGATTTTTAAGATTATCGATTTTTCCTAATCTTGATTTGAAAATCCGAAAAAAAAACTTTTTATTTTTGAACTGGACCCTATGATTTTTTGAGTCAAAAATGTTGCGTAACTTTTATAAAAACAAAATATGCTCTTAAAATGCTTCTGTGAATCTTCATCATCGTGCTACAGCTCCAGAAGTCCAAAGTAGTATGCTTGTCTAAATTGTCATAACTCATCGAAAAATAATTCAAATTAGTTGAAAATTGCGAGAAAAGATGCGTAATATGTTTATCAACAATCTTATACTCAAAAATAATAATTTTGAAAAAAAAATTTCGAATTTTTTTCACTCGAAAAATTTTGGTTTCCAACTTTTGCCCAATTTTTCATGTTTTTTGATTATAAAACAGTAACAATTTGTGAGTTTGAGTTGAATTTTACATGAAACATCAAATTTAGATTTTCATTAATTCAATTACAGCTGTTTCATAATCAAAAAACATGAAAAATTGGGCAAAAGTTGGAAACCAAAATTTTTCGAGTGAAAAAAATTCGAAATTTTTTTTTCAAAATTATTATTTTTGAGTATAAGATTGTTGATAAACATATTACGCATCTTTTCCCGCAATTTTCAACTAATTTGAAATATTTTTCGATGAGTTATGACAATTTAGACAAGCATACTACTTTGGACTTCTGGAACTCTAGCACGATGATGAAGATTCACAGAAGCATTTTAACAGCATATTTTGTTTTTATAAAAGTTACGCAACATTTTTGACTCAAAAAATCATAGGGTCCAGTTCAAAAATAAAAAGTTTTTTTTTCGGATTTTCAAATCAAGATTAGGAAAAATCGATAATCTTAAAAATCAGCTAATCACTTTAAACAAAAAACTCATGTCGATTTTACTGAATACTTCAGCTATCTTTGAAAAAAAGTTTATGCAAAACGGACTTGTTTCAGCTGAGATACATGTGAAAGTATGGAGGTATACTCACTTATGCTCGCTACTGTATGCTAATTCTTCTACCGACAGATACAGTCACTTCAAAATTCATCGGGGCTTGAAGCCTAAAACCCCCATTTTGCAGGAGGTAAAACATGTTCCGAACATCTCTTGATGACTCCAGATACCTACAAGGATAATTGAGAGTTGTTTCCAGTAGATTCAATTTTTTAATTTGATTTTTTGGTTACCTACCTGCTGGAACTTTTCTTAAATTTCTAGATTTGACATTGTCTAACTTTCTTGTATTCATGAAATATATAATGAAGTAAATGTTGCATCCGACTCATTAGGTCTCGGTGAAACATCAAAAACATCTAGTTTTGCGCGACCCATAGTTTACCCCTATTTATTTATTTGAAAATGAGAATCAAATATAATTCAAGGAAGTGTAGTTCAGAAAAAGATGGTAAGAACTTATCATTGAACATAATGTACAACTAGAATCTTTACTATTAACAAACACCAGATTCTGTATGTTTGTGTGTGTGTCGCCGATCATACAGGCCTTCCTACTGCACCGATTTTCTTCGAAGTTGGACCAAAAGATCAGAAATTTCCCCCGCATGATGCCCGTCTTTTTCTTTTTTTCAAAAATCTCAAAATGACGCCTTCTGAGCCAAAAACACTGATAAAGCATAGGGGAATGAACACGGGAAAAGTGGCGTGAAACTGTCGACCGAAGGGTCGCCATTTCTTTCATTTCTTCAGCCTGCATTTTCCGTGGCCGAATGGTAAGGGTTGACGTGTCGCCGCGTCCGATCTGGCAAGTTAAGCAACGTTGACTACAGTTAGTTTTAAGTTCGATCCCGCGTGCCGAGCAAAGTTTTTGATTTTTTTCGTTGATAGATTGGGAAAATATAGAGGTTTCCGAACGTGCAGCCTGTTTCCAGTGAGAACTACGTCACAAAGAAATACGGACCGTTCTCCAAAAGGGACTATGAGAAAGATGTGCTGTTATCATCTGATTCAGAAAAATAGAGATTTCCAACCGTGTCGTTTGTTTCCAGATTGATATCAGAAAAAGAAACGACAATTTTCTGGACACAGGTGAAGGAAGATGGGATTCATTTTGGATACATATGGGTGCTCATTTAAAAGAAAGTGTTAATAGCCGTTTTGGCTATTAGCTCGGAATAGTTCCTGCAACTGCGCTCCACTGAAACGCCCATGATAAATGTATGTTTTTCTCTGAGACTCTCAATTTCACACACTTTTTCGGGTTCCGGTAGAGCGAGGGTATGAGAAGTAATAGCATTTACATTCTTCTTACCACTGTTTTTGCTCCGCTTATTTTGTTCGTGTAAAATATAGAGATTAGCGGAAGTTGCGTGAATAAGAACAGAATCAGATGGTAGCGTGGAGCTCGGATCAATTAATGGGCTAGAGGACACTCAACTCATGACACAAGAATCGGTGAAGAAAAACGACAAAAAGACTGCTATCCGTAATCAAGATTGTCAGAATTCCATAGCAAATGTTGTTGACATGTCAACAGAATTCAGATGTGAGCGATCGAGGGCACTCAGCTGATGGAGCCTGTGAAAAACATCGACAAAAAGGAGACTTCGGGCCGTGCTATCCGGCATCCAAGATAGTCAGGATCTTTACTATCTTTGAGGTTTAAAATCGTGGCTGATGGTATCAGTCCGACGATCTCCACAGTCTGACACTGAACAGTCGAGAAATATCAGAACCAATACCAAACAAATGGAAATCAGCAGGAAAAATGAGTTCGAAGATCAAACGAGATCTAGACGGGCTTTAATGATTTCCCGGGCAGCTGCCAGACGACCAGAAGAGATGTGACGGAAAGAAGAACAAGAGCCAACACCACCAGAGCGTGTGTAACTCAAGCGAAACAGTCAGGCAGACCACATCGAGTTCGGAAGTCGACACGTAAGGGAGCTATTCTCGGAGTGGTTGGTACTGATGCACAACCAGATACTCACTACATCAGAAGCATGGATCCAGTTTGTTCATATTACGAGGCACTACATTTCAAATACAAGTTCGAATTTCAAATGGCGAAGGTCGGTTCTTTGCTGCATCCGATCTGGCAAGTTGGGCAACGTTGACTGTAGTCAGTTGGTTCGGCTCTATTACAGTTTAGATGTCCTTTGAAAACTTGAACGTCCCAAAAAACACTTAGACGTCCCTTAAAACACTTAGACGTCCTTAGAAACATTTAAACGTCCTTTCGGATCCCAAATATGTTCAAAAATGTTTAAACGTCCCAAAAAACATTTAGACGTCCCAAAAAATGTTTAGACGTCCCTTGAAGCCCGAAAATTTTGTTTTAAATAATTAGACGTCCCAAAAAACATTTAAACGTCCCAAAAAATGTTTAGACGTCCCTTCAACACTAAAAACCACTGAAAGTGTTCAAGGGTGGTTTAAATATTTTTTGGGACGTTTAAATCTTCAGAACTATATTTTGGGATTTCAAGGGACGTCTAAACATTTTATGGGACGTTTAAACGTTTTTTGGGACGTCTAAACTTTTGAAAGGACGTTTAAAAAAAATTAGAGTTTGAAAGGACGTTTAAGTGTTTCAAGGGACGTCTAAGTGTTTTAAGGGGCGTTTGAGTTTTTAAAGGACATCTAAACTGGAATACAGCCGTTGGTTCTAACCCATGTAGACACGCGAAAGATTTTTTCTTATCGCCAGATTTAAAACAAATAGAGGAGTAAGGGATCGAAATCGCATCAGAAAACATAGATTTTACATCCAGAAGTTGGAGAGACTTCGGAAACCTCAATAGTCTCAACCGTTTTGGAAGCGCCGCAGGCGCTGTAACCCCTAGAACGGTGGTGTAGAAAAGGAGGTTTAGTCGCCGTTAGGCGACGTGAACCGACTGGTACTAGATGACCAGATACAGTAAACTTTTTTTCCCGATTTCCGATTTTTCGGATAGATTTTTTGGGTACACTTTTCAGAACTGATCACAAATACACAGAAATCTTCCGTATTCCCAAACTGCAATGGAATGATGTAAACACACACTTTACAGTTCCAACACTTTTACTTTTGACAATATGTTTAGAAAATATAGTTTTTGTCGTTTTTCCTTTTGTATCCTAGGGTTTACGGTAAGTGAAATTTCAGTCGCCACGATTTAAGGCGATTTGACTCAGATTTCACTGTTACTAGATTAAGCTTACCGTTTTGAATGTATAATCTTAAATTTTTCTGTTTCGGATCAGCCAGAAACAGCGCAACTTATTTACATCAATAATTTATCAGACTTTTTTTTCTGATTCTGTGGATTACCAGAAACATAAAAAAATGGATGTTCCAGGAGGTAAAACATGTTTCAAGCACCTCCTGCTGACTTCAAATACTACTATGACAGTTGAAAGTTTTCAGTAGATTCAATGTAACCGCGCTACTTCTTGGTTACCTACTTGTTGAAACTTTTCTTCGATTCTTAGATTTGGCATGGTCTAACTTTCTTGCATTGATAAACTATATAATGAAGTAAAAGTTGCATCCGAATCATTAGCTCTCGATGAAACATCAAAAACTTCTAATTTTGAACGTTTCTGTCACGAAATAATCCACTTGTGATTGTCATTATCTGAATAATCATACATATTGTAGTGCACTTTTTTAGGAAAGAACGTTGACTATTCGTAATCAGGCTTGGTCGGAGACTCGGATACTCCGATTCTCCGATTCTCCGACTTTTCATTTCGGAGAATACCGTAGACGACGACACTCCAAACTCTGCTTCCGTTGTATTTTTACTCGTAAAAGCTTTTAATGATGATTAACCAAGTTTTAGAAAGAAGGATTCTGAAAAACGCAACAGAAAATCCGGTTTAGAAGCATTTTTGGGAACATTTTTGGATTCTCCGAAATTATCCGAAATTCTCCGATTCTCCAAGAAAAAAAGTCGGAGAAAATTTCGGATATCCGATTCTCCGAAAATTTTTCTCCGACCAAGCCTGTTCGTAATTGATGGAAAGAACTGATCATTCAACATAATGCCCTACTAAAAATCTATATGACCGGAAACAGTAAACTTTTTTTCGATTTTTGATGTTCACAGATGCACGGAGGTCTTCCGTATTTTCAGAACTTTCTTCAATGCATTTCCAGACTAATCATTAAATAATAAAAAAACGCACTTACGGTATTGACTACGGCATCATTGTTTTGTAGACGATCTCTAATTTAGAAACATTCAGTAACAGTATAAGTTTGAAGTAGATCATTCCACAATGGAATGGTGTAAACCCATAGTTTACAGTTCCAACACTCAGCTTTAGCTGAATTTTTTTGAAAATATCATTGCTATGTTCGAACGAGTTACGGTAGCGGTTATAAGTTCAGTCAGTGTACGTCCTACGATTATTGACGGTCGGTATGATTTAGATTTCACTGTTACTAAACTAAGCTCACCGTTTTGAATGTATAAAGATTTCATTATGTCGTCAATTATTTTAATTTGTCAACAAGCGTTGTTCTCAATGTCTGTCGGTAAATCTCATCAAATTTATGAATTTCTAGAAACAGAAAATATATTTTTTGGGAAGTAGATGGAAGTGCGATTATATTGAACATCCCTTTTTCGAAGAATCCGTTTGGGTTTTATTTATTTCAATAAATTTTCATTCATCTCTAAACGGTTTCTTTGTTTCCGAATCTTTGAAAAGTTTCCAAAAACAATGATTTCCGAAACGTCACCTATGATAAAATGAATAACCTGACTATCTGAAACAGTTGTCAGATTTTTTCTTTTTATACGAGTATCTGTTTATTTGGGTCAGAAGTTCCAAAAGAACGTTCGTTTGAACACTGAATGAATGGTTTTCGGCACTTTAGACAACCATAAAACTTTTGATAACTCGAATTACAAGAATTCTTCTAACTTCTTCTATGAGTTTTATATGAGGTCGTAGCTGCTCAGAAACAGGATAACATTGTATGAAACATGTAATCGAAAATTGTTGAAATATGTGAAATCGACCGTTTCAGGACCCTGTTTTCAGAAGGTTAATGAATCGAAAGGTATTAGTATTAGTAAAAAGTATTAGTACAAAAAAGTTGTAACCTCACAATCAAAAAAGGAATAACTTGTCCAAAACCTTCATGCTTTCAATCAATGTTCTGAAACAGTATGAAAATTTTGAATCTGAAAGTTCTCAAGGCAGAATAACGTGACGTTCACCGTTCCAGAATCCAGTTTTCAGAGAAACTAGTACGATAAATTCGTTTTTTTTGACGTGATATTAGAAACATGTTTAGAGTCTGACAAATAGTTGCTCCATGAAACAGTATTCTCATATCCTAATTTTCACAAACAGGATTTTGGAAAAATCTGTACAATGAAAATGATCCCAGCAACTTTTGTGTTTTTCTGTTTCTGTATCTTTATAAATTTCCAATAAACATGATTTGCTTAGTTATAGTTGTATCTCCATCCACTAATCAATTAAAATTCCAGCACCGCCCAAGAACTTCACAAAACAATCTGGAAGAACCGTCTAGAAACGTTGAAAGTCGCCGTGCCAGCAGTTGTCTACGCAATCCAAAATAACCTATATTATATAGCCCTGGCGAATATCGACCCAACTACCTACTCGGTAAGTTTTCAGGTTGCAAACGTGCTCTATTGACAACTTTCAGGTGACTCTCCAACTCCGAATTCTCACGACGGCACTTCTCTCCGTCTGTCTTCTCAACAAGAAGTTATCATGGTATCAATGGGGAGCTCAAGTGATGGCTCTTCTCGGTGTAGTTATTGTTCAGGTGGGTTGGAAATGCGCCCTATCGCACTTTTCCATTATTTTAGCTGGATAAATCGAATGCCCATAAAGAGGCGGTGGGAAGCTTCTGGATTGGAGTCGGGGCGGTGATTGGGATGTGTTGGACGAGTGCTTTCGCAGGTGAGGGAAATGCGCTCTAGTGATAATTAAATAATAATTTTTCAGGCGTCTACTTTGAGAAAATGCTCAAAAACTCGTTAGCAGATGTTTGGATTCAAAATATTCGACTGTCGATTTTGACACTATTCTTTGCTGGAATTACAATGATGACAACAGATGGAGAGGCGGTTATTCAAGGTTCGATTGGAGCGCGTTTTCCTCAATTCGAAATTCAAATTTTCCATTTCAGGCCGTATGTTCGAGGGGTGGTCTCAGATGGTTTGGCTGGTGACAGTCCTGAATTCAATCGGTGGTCTTTGCATTTCATTAGTGATGAAATACGCGGATAACGTCATGAAAACCTACTGTCAATCCATCGCAATCGGTGAGTCCTGAATGTTGCAAACTCGCTCCATTGACAACTTTTCCAGGATTGACATCCCTTGTCTCCATCTTCCTTGGTGAACGTCTTCTGACTCTCTACTTGGTTTATGGAGTCCTGATGGTGACGTCATCTGTAGTTGTCTACTCTCTGTTCCCTGCGTCTCCACCATCTCTTCCATATCATAAACTGGAGCAACAAGAAGACGTGGAGGAGCTTCTGAAGTCATCTGAAGAGGATGAAGAGGATGAAATATTCGGGGAGAATGAGAGAAAAGTGGCGGAGCTCAGCATTTAAATTAGTAGTTTTAAGTTTTAATTTATATAATTTTTCGGTTAAATTCGGTTGCCTTACTCGGCGCGGGTCATTGTTGAAATCATGGGTGTCTTAAATTGTATATGAAAAATGAAAATAATAGAAAGATTCAAAATTAGAATAAATGATGATAATAATATTCACATGAAAATTTGTATATAATTCCGAGAAATAAAAGAAAAATTAGGGGCAATTAACGATAATTACAACCAATGAGGAATGAGACGAACACCGGGAAGTTGAGCACGAAGTTCTTCGGTTTTCTCAACGAGTGGAGTCTCGCAGAAGATGAGACGATCGAGTGATGGAGTCGTTTGGAAGAATGGCATTACGGACGAGACATCCGAGATTTGGGTTCCGGCGATTGAGAGGAAAGTGAGATGAGAGAGGGATGGAGTGGGGGAAAGTCTGAAAATGAGATGAGGTTATAGGTGATTTTTAGTCTGGAAATTCAGATTTTTACAATTTTTACAATTTTACAATTGTGCTCCGCCGAAATCCCCTTGAAAAATGTCTCTTTTTCTCTGAGTCTTTCAATTTCGCATTCAATTTACTTTGGTTTCGGTAGAGCGCGGTTGTAAGAAGTTTGTCGTGCTAATAACTCGAGAATTTTTTGGCCAGCTAATGCTCTAACTCGAATTTTTACCGAAGAATACCCTAGTTCGAAATTTTTTTTTTTTAAACCATTTTTTCAGCAAAAACCAAATGATTTTTTGTCATACAAAAAGTTGTGAACTAGATTTTTGTCGGTTTTCAGCCGGAAAACTGAAAAAAATTTGAGAATATAACAAATTTTTTGCAAGCTTTTTTGAAATAAAAATATACATAGATTGTCTTCTTTTGTTTATTTTTGCTCTGAACTTGACTGTTTTCGTTTTCCGAAAGTTTTTCAAAACCTTTTTCTAAAAAATTTCCTACAAACCTATCAATCGGATTCTCACTAATCGTCAAATTATGCAAATTCGGTAGCACAATTCGATGAATCTCCGTCAACAGATTCCCTTGAAAATCTGCATTTCCAACGAGTCCAGCGAGGAATTCAACACCTTCCAAACTCGTCAATTCAGCATATCTCACTACGAGCTGATCGTGCTCTTTTCCAATTAATCTCTCGAATTGTTCACGAATCGAATGATTCAGCTTCTGGCGGGAAAGGAGTGATTTATAGAGTTCCGCTCGTTTCGAATCAAGATTTTCAGCAAGATTTTTAAGATTCGAAATGATTTCATCGTGAGAACGAATCGGTTGATACTCCAAAAGAACCAGAGTTCTCATGTACAACGGCCATTTATTCTTTGGCTCCAATTGAATCAATTGATGACAATCCTCGAGTAATTCTTTGATATATTCTGGTTCCTTAGCTTCAACGATGTCATAAATCGTCTCCAGACGACTTTTATTCACGTATCGATCATCAGTCAACTCATTCCACGTCACATTTTCATCAGTTGATTGAGAAGTGACAACTCGCAGAGGAGAATCTGAAAGATACTGCCAGACACGACTGGAAGTCGGATTCGGAGACGTGGAGGAGAACTGAAAATCAATATTTTCAAAATTAAAATAAGTGTTGAGCACGCACAGCTCTCCATCTCGTCGTGTCTTCTGTATCGACAAAAGTGAGCAAAAATGGGATAGTGACGGCGCGAGAGAAGACAAGAGTCGTGTTGTTTCCGTGGAAAGAAGCGGAGATCAGCTCAATTGGAGAGGATGATTCAGGGCGGACTGGAAATTGAATAGATTTTTGGTTAATGTTTTTTGGCTTTTCCACTATCAAGGAATTTCTCGTAGTCAAATGTTAACTAAAAGAAACAGTGAATTTATTTTTTAAATCATATAGTTTGAGTTGAAAAGTTTTTTAGAATTCGAACGGTATTTGAGGTATTAACGATCAGATGCACGGAAAATAATGTTTTTTTTTGTAAAATGAGCAGAATGAGTCAGTTTTTGGTCGAAAAATGTCTCATTTTTGATGAAATAAAAGTAATTTTTAACACGAATAAAGTATTTTGAGCATAGATGTTCAGAATCCTGGAGTGGAGGCCGTTTTTTTAGAAAAATTTGGGGAGGGTGGTGATAGGTCAGGAAAAATAAAGACAATGTTTTTTCTCCACTTTTTTAATGAAAAATTTCTCTGAACACGGTCTCCCAGACTGCGAAAAAGAACTGCAAGAAACGTGAGGTTTTAATTCAATTCGTTCATTTTTGCACTGAAAATGCAGTTTTTTCAGGTTTTCAGACTTCGCAATGAATTATAAAAGAGTCCCCATCCATCAGAATTATGTAAAATGAAATTCTCTATCGAATGAGCCAAAAAACGTGAATTCCGGTAAGAAATTTACATTTTTGATACAGAAACACCGATTTTAAGAAATAAAATCTGAAATTGCTGATAATTTCCTTTTAACATTTAGAATGATTCAATTAAACAGAAATTCAGATTAATGTTGCTAGATGAGTATCGGATTTTCGAGTTAAGTGAATCGATTTCGGTGGAAATTGTGAAATTTTTCGCAAAAAAAGTGATATTTTCAAATTCTTTGAAATTGAAATCCTCTACTCACGGAATTCTTTTCCACTTCCAACTTCCAACAACCATCTCGTGTACGTCCAGGCGCTTTGATCCTCGGCGTCCATGTAGAATGCGTTTTTCACTTTCTGAAGCTCACTTCCAATCAACGCGTCATCAATTTTCGTCATGCCAGTGGCAGCGTCTCGATGAATATTTTGCAGAGCGATCGATCTGAAAAACAAACAATTTTTTTAATAAGACGACGAATTCTGATACCTGTAATGCCATGCACTATAATTCGAAAAGTTCTCATCGATCAATCGATTCGAAAACTCCAATTCTTGCTCTTCAGTCCGATTGGCGAGTCGGGCGACGATCCGACGGTGATCCCAACAGTGAAAGTTTCTGGAATAACAATCAATGATTTTAATTTTTTTCTGAAGAAATACCTGCAATCCATTTGAAGAGCCTTCTCACACAAAGCCAATTCTTTTGCATAATCTGGAGAAGTTTGACGTTGAAGGACCCAGGCGCGTTGATACCAAGCGGAATAGGATTTCGGGTTCGACTGAAAAAAATTATTGGAAATTTCATAAATATTCTGTCATTTTTGACTGAGAAACTCACTTTAATACATTCATAAGACAAGAAAAGCTCTCCGGCTAACAAATTCTCAATTTTCTGGGCACTTTTCGTCTTTTCCTCATCGCTTGCCTCCGAATCCTTCTGAATCTTGTCATTTGCTTCGATTCTTTGCTCAATCGTTGTTCTTCGAATATTCCAGAATGTATAAATATCTGCATTCTTTTCCAACACTCCTTGAGTCAACGAGAGAAGTTCGTCATCATATTCTCCTTTGTCTCTTTTCGCGAATATCCGATCGCGAACGTGGAGAAATTGTTGGGATCGTTTCGCGTGCTCCTTTGCTTTCGCCGCTTTCTCCTGCTCGGTTGTTGGCACTTTTTTCACGAAATGCATGACTGAAAATTGGAAAAATTTGAGAAATTCAGAGAAAAAACACAAAAAAATTAAAGGCGCATAGATTTATTTAGAGGACGGGTTTCGAAGCGACTTTAAAGGTGCAAGCTCTTAACTTTTAGCAAGAGTCTCGCAGCGAATGAAAAATACTGTAGCGAATTTAAATAAAACGACGATTTTTAAAGTTTTCCGGCCGAAAAAATCAAGAAAAAACCTTTTTTTGCGAAAAATCGAACATTTCACTATTGCGATTGTTTACATTGCGAAATGGGTAGTAAACACAGACAGGTTTCGCTATTTTTTCAATTCTATTGTCGCAAATATTTTCTTCTCGAAGAATTTCGCAATTTTTACGATTACCATCTGCGATTCACAACAAAGAAAAACACCGTAACAAACACATTTCAGCCCATTTGAAATTCTTTATTTATGCTTCGTGGAGAGAGAGAGAAATGCGAAAAAGATCTGAAAAGGGAAAACAAGCTCATAGAAAAGATTACAGGATAATTTAATTAGTCTCACACAAATAAATACTACAAAGAAAAAGGAAATTTTGGAATGTGTTTTGAATAAATTTTCTCTGCGGTCTAATTCTCTCTTTCTCTTTGAGAGAAATTTCAAAGAGAAAAGAGAAAAATGGGGGACAAGGATAACTGAAACATTATTTTAGAATTAGAATTTACGAGCAGATAAATTATGACTAGTAAAATTGCGAATTTGATTTGGCTTTTTCAAGGAATTGGCTACCAGAAACCAGTTGTTCTTCCTCCTGGTGGATTACGGCCTCGATTTGATGATGATCCACCGAAATCAATAGAAGATTCCATAACTTTCGTTCGGTTTCTATCGAATTCTCCAGAATTTTTGTGAATTTGTCCGTTTTGTTGAGGTGCTTGGGGCTTCGATTGTTCTCGTTCCACTTTTTGGGTGCTTGAGAACTGAAAAAAATTAGTTTGGTTTGATTGAATAAAAAGAGAAAAAGTTTCGACCACGGCAGGATTCGAACCTACAATCTTCTGCTCCGTAGGCAGACGCGTTATCCATTGCGCCACGCGGCCAGACGGGAGACACAAGTGTCGCGGGCGTTTATATTACTCACCTTGTCGCGTTTTCTCACATTGGCGTAAAGATAGGGACAATTGCCATCGATCGGTAGGTAGCCGCCACCCGACTCGACGCGAATTTCACCATTTTGATAGGCAATAACTCCATTAACGATGACAGTGTGAATAGATGAATGAAGAGTGATACCATCGTACATCGAGCTGACTTGGTTGCTCTGCGAGCGGGTCGATTCTAAAACTCGTTTTCCATTTGGATCCCAAATGACAAGATCCGCATCGGCTCCGACTCCAATTCTTCCTTTTTTCGGGTAGAGATTCACCATTTTGGCGGCGTTTGTTGAGGTGACAGCGACGAAACGCATCTCATCAATTCGACCACTTTGGACAGCCTGTTCGAATACGATTGCCATTCGTTCTTCGGCTCCAGCAGTTCCTTTCTGCGCAACAGTGAAATCTTTCGCAGCGTTCCTCGTAACAGAATTCACAGGTCTATGTCCAGAAGTGCAAGTGACCATTGGTTGCGTCGAAAGAGCTCCCAACATCCTCTCCAGCACTCCTCTTCTCAATGGAACATCCGTCATATGGGCAGAAGCCACTTTCAGATCTTCATTCAAGTAGGCACTTCCATCAGCTGTAATAGATGCAGATGCAATTTCAGCATAAACCATTGCTCCGTCTCCTCTAGCTTTTTCGATAGCTGCGAGCGTGTCTCCAGATGAAACTTGAACAATTGAAATGGGGCAGTTTGCGAGATTCGATAGAACACAGACTCCACTGACTTGATCAGCTTCAAGAGATTCTGGTCTAGATTGTGGATATCCTTCTGGTCCAGTTATTCCCATCTTCAACATTTTCTTCTCTAGAATCGAGATGATCGCCTTATTCTCTGGAATGATTCGAATCAAAGCTCCAAGCTTCTTCACGTGATCAAATAGTTCGTATAGTTTATCATCTGGAAGTGACACTCCATCCAACACAAAACTATTGACCTTTTCCTCTTTCACTATCTCATACATATCTCTCTGAACAGTTGCATTGAAATCAGTGATCGCTGCTGAAAGTGACACATTGCACATCGCTGCTTTCTCAACATCAGCCTTCACTCGTCTAACTGCGGCAAGGATTGATTCAGATCCACGTGGTCTCACTAATTCGATGATTGTAGTTGTTCCACCAGCGACAGCAGACTTGCAAGCAGTTGCGATATCATCAATCGTTGAGTCGGTGGCTTGAGTATAGGAATCAATTCCTCCAGGGAGAATGTACTTTCCAGTGGCATCAATGATTCGCGCACCTTCTGGAGGTTCGAGATTCGGGCAGATGTTTCTGAAACAGATTTCTGATGATTCTGATGTCACTTTTTCGAATTCCAAAGGTTCCAAACCATACTTGCAAAACTTTGGTATATTTTTCAGCCCATAATATTGAGTTTGACGCGAGTTACGCGCCGGCCCGTTTCGGCCCAGTTTGCAAGTATGGTTTTCTGATGATTCTGATGTCACTTTTTTGAATTCCAAGGTTCCAAACCCCACCTAAATCCTCTCTAAATACCATAAACGTCCTTCCACCTGCCCTTGGGAGCTTGTTTTCAACTTCCCCTCCTCCCCGTATTTCCACCGCCTCAGTGCTAATTGCGATGACGAGACGGAGGAACCCCTAATCAATCAAATGCGCATTAGAGGGGGAGTAAAGGACATGTTCGCGTGTGTGAGTGAAACCGACGGAAATCGAGGGAGACATCTGCTCCCTACATTCTTCCTCTTTTCCGTTCAGTGTCATGTTAAATTTAAACGAAGAAAGTGAGATGAGATATAAACATCTCTGTGATTGACACCGGAAAATGAGTCCCCCCTTTTCATCTTCCAAATTTCTGTCTTCCTCCATTTCTCTTCCTAAAAAGGAAAGGGTAATTTCTTCAAGGGCTCTTGTACTCTATTGGACACTTCAAAAGTGAACGAAAGAGAGCAGAGACGCAGAGAAAAGTGGAAGAGAAAGAAGAAATATCGCATTTCATGGGTTCGCAGTACTTTATGGGTTTCTCCGGAAAACGAAGACAATTTTAGAATTTCCAGCGTCCGAGAGAAAAAGGACCAGAAAAGGATGGAGAAATTGCGAAATGCGTCATTCTTTTTTATGGAATTGATGGGGGATAAAAAGAGAGAAAACGAATGGAGAAAGAGTCTTGCGAAATGCGGGAGAACTTGATTAATTGCGAAATAAAGATGTGGGCGAATTGAGGAAATTAAAAACGAAACGGGACTGGAATGGTGGTTCGGATAGGAATTGGAAGAATAATTTATGAAAAAGTGGCAATAATAAACTAGAAAAAATGTATTTCTTTTTGATATGGTTTTCTAACAAGAATTTTCAACGAAGATCAGTACGGAAAAGCGCCAAAGACACCCCAATTCTAGAGTTTCAAGCGTTTTCTAGTTTTTTTGTCAGGATGACCGGGAATGAGGATTTCGGAGAAAATCTACGGTCGTATGGCATTCTGAAACCGCATTTTTTTCAGAACCAGACGATTTGGTGATAAGGTTATGAACGAAAATCACCTTTTGTGCTCAAATTTTCATTTTTTTCTGAAATTTGTTCAAAACTTTTTTCCTAGTCCCTAGCTCAGCACATATCTAATCAATTTACAAAATTTAAAAGCCATAAAATAGAAAATTACAAAACTCACAAGATAATTCCATTCTGAATCCAGACATCAGCTTCGAAAACCGCATCATCATTGACGATTTGAGCACCTTTCAGGAGCAAAACCGACATTTCGCCTCCGTCACCACCGGCACTCTTCTCCTTCTTCTCGTCGTTGGTTGACTGCGCGGCGGCACTCTGTCCGTTCGACGTCTCTTCTCCGGATGCACTATCTCGTCGACTCGATGAATTCTCTCCACTTTCTGTACTTCCTCGTCCGTCGTTGTTCTCGGATGCAGACGGATGACCCTTTTTGGAGGAAGAAGAGCCACTGTCTTCGTCGTCTTTGTTGATGTCTCCCACTTTCGATTCGTATTGAAGCTGCTGCAAGAAAAGAAGAAGAGTGAGAATGGGAGAGAGTATAGTAGTCGAATGGGAAATTGGGAAAGAAGGCAAAGTTTTTTTGTTGGGAATCGAAGACCACGCCCATTTTTAGGAACAGGAGTGCATAAATTTGAATATTTTGAAAACCAGAAAGTAACAGCTGACAAGTGGGAGCGTTTTAAAGGGGGACACCGGTATTCCAAAAATTGAGATTTTCTGATATGGATCGGCTCAGAATTTTGTAGAAAAGAGAATCTCCTTGGAGCCAGGATAGAAAATTAGTCTAAAACGAGTTATGAGGCCTCAAGGCGTCAAAAAAGGGCCTCTCGCCGTGAAGATTTAAATACCTTATATTTCAAGGTAAAATTCTCTCGCCGTGCACGTGAAAAAATGCTGTAATATAAGGTAAATCTTCACGGCGAGAGGCCCTTTTTTGACGCCTTGAGGCCTCATAACTCGTTTTAGACTATTTTTCGGACCTGTCTCCAAGAGACTTTTCTCTTTTCTACAAAATTCTGAGTCGATCCATATCAGAAAATCTTAATTTTTGGAATACCGGTGTCCTCCTTTAATTTGATTTGGAAAACTATAACAAATTTTAAGGTTAGATGGATGGCCGAGGGGGAGAAAGCTAGTCTGTAGCGGAGCTATTTTCATTCATCAAAAAAAAAGAATAGGATGCTTGGTAGCCGCTAAAAGTGAACTGATGAATCAAAAACTTTTTCTAGAAGTCCGATCAACAATTTTCGTGACTTTTTACATTGTTTAGATTTGGATGAAAACACATGGATCTGATTGAGAACGTATGAATCGAATTCTTGCAACATGGGTGGCCCAGAAAACTCTCTGATCTTTCAACGAAATCGACGGAATGTGAATTTCAGATTCTCTTACCATTTTCAGACCATCTGCTCGCCTAAAAACTGTCAAATTTCATAGCTAACATTTCCCATTGTTACCACCATCACCTGTGCAAACTACCCCACTTTTTCCTTTCCATTCCATTTTCTGACAAACAAAACTCTCGTTATAATGTAGAAAAAAGCGCTAGCAAACTATCAAAAATTGATGGAAAGTACACAAATGATGAATAAAATATTCACCTCTTCACCCTGCTCGACGACTTCTTCCTCTTCCTCCTCATCCTCTACGCCAGCACCAATATCGGGTCCGGGAAGCGATTCGGTCGGATAGAACTTTCGAAGGGATCCTGATGATGAAGTGGTTTGAAGAACGTCTTCTTTCGCTTCTTGCCAATCCGAATCGAAGTCTGGAGTGGATTTGTCGTCGCCACGTAGCACTTTCTCTGCTGGGCAATTCGGGTCGGGAGGCAGTTCTAGAAATGAGATTTTGACAGAAAATAAAATAATTATTATTTTAAAAATACCGATATTTGTCATATCCATCCTGTCGAATCCTTCATACCATTCCGGTCCAGGTTGGGAGAGATTGGCTCCGCGGCCACGGTTAACAGCTCGATCATATGCCTGGGAAATTAATTTTGAGTAGGAAAACACAATAAACAGGGATTTTATGAGGAGAAAATGGCAAAAAACGTTTTTACTATTTTTGTATTTTCAAATAATCATTTTAACTTTTTCACTGAAATCACTGGCTTTTTAAAAATAAAAATTAATTTTTTGTTCCAGAAAATCACGAAAAATCAGAAAAATATCAAAAACGTGGCTACAATCAACGTGTGTGGCGAGACCCTTTGACGGATTGAATGTATGCGTCTTCCGGTACTGTAGTATGTCAAATAATTTTGAAATTAGTTATTTTTGTTTTTGATATAAATTTACAGTATTTTTCTTAAAGTAAAATTATCAATTTTAATTTAAAAAAACTTTAATTAACTCTGTTCATAGCTAAAAATGATTGAAATAGCTTTAAAATTACATGTTTTGTTCATTTTTGTAACTCGTGACGAGACCCAAAGTACAAAAATTCAACTTGCGTCTTTCAATTACTGTAGTTTATCAATTTTTATTTTTCACCAATTTTTGTTATTTATTTTTCACTTTTTTATCTTTTTATCTGCCTTTTCTATTAAAAAACTCACCGCATCGTGATTCTCCACTTTTTGATAGACGGATCCAACATTTTCCCTTTTCGAAGGCGCAGGTGACGTGCTCCCGCCTCCGAAAAGTTCCTGAAACTACTTTTTCTCTTTTTTTCTGTAAACTAAAATTTCTACCATCATGGCCGATGACATTTCGAGACCCTTGTTCTTATGCCGCGTTGGTGCCGGAGTCACAATATCTTTGACTGGTACTGGAGAGGATTTTCCTTCTGATCGGGCCGACGTAGGCAGTGAGGACACACTCGTCTTTTTGATTGCCGTATTTAGAGAAGTTCGACTATTCGGACGGCTCCCGCCTAGTTTATTCAACCCTGAAATGGGCAGTTTTTAGAATTACTAATCACTATAAATATCAAATCTATTCTAACCTTCACTACTCCTACTTTTATTTGATACTGTCTCCACTTCATCCAGGTTTCTCAGTGTTGGTATGACCGGTTGGGGCTGTTGATCGGCAGTTGTGGATGGTGATCGTGTGGAATACGGAGAATCTGCTAGGAATGTCATTTCGACATAGTATTTCGTTCCTTGTTGTGATCTGGAATCGTAGGAGTTGAGCTTTTTGAGTTTGGAGCTTTCAGAACTTTTTGAATTGTGGAACAGTAATTTCAGAGTCTTAGATTTAGAAAACACAGGGATTTTTTCGAAATCTTCCTCTCCAATACACAAATTTTCAACAAAAAAAACTCACACATGATTGGCTGATCTAATCGGTGCTAGAAATGGGAGCATTTTTGAAATAAAAACGTCTGGTGTGTCCGCCAACTATTGGCCCTCCTCTATTGATTAAATATACGCGGTTTCTGAAATTAAAATAAGATTTTGAAAAGAAAACAGAGGAAAACACGAAATAACACATCAGGAAAATGTAAATTTTGACGGAATACTGACAGAAAGAGACAGAAAATAATCCTTAAAGTAGGTGGAATTAACGTAGAAAATTGGTGTGGTATTTTGGTTTTAAATAATCAAAGTTCCACGTTTCCAATCCTATCTACAGTATACCCAGATTTCGTAACACTGAAATTCAATTTAAAACTTTGTGGAAAAAGAGACAAAAAGCCATGAGAATTGATGTTGAAAGAGCGGACCCAAAATGGAAGCGAGAGCCATCTCCTTCCCCGTCTTCTCGTTTCTCCCATCATCCCGGAGCGTGTTCACTCTTCTTCTCGCCCACTCTCCATATCTCTCGCCCATTCTCCCCCCACTTCCACTCTGCACAGAAATCGGCTAGTGCTGTCCGTGTCCTCTTCTCTCTTCGCCTTTCCGCTCCACACAAAACTGCCGCGCCGACGGTCAGAGACGCAGTGGAAATCTACTGCCTCTAAGGTCAGTCTGGTTTCTCTGGGTGCTCTAACCTCTCTCCCATTCTTCTTGTCGGGTTCTTCGTGTTCTCTGTGTTTCCGCCCCGCTTTCCGCTCTCACCTCCCGCCACACTTGCCCCCCATCGACAAATTATCGATTTACAATCGGATCGGGGGGCGAGCGCCCCCGGCCGTTTTCGTTTTCCAGCTTCACCTTGATTTTTCGCACTTTTTTTCGCGCGATGGTGTTCGGTTTGACTGGTTTCTTTTTTTTGAGTAAATGTTTATATTTATTCGACACTTCGGGAGGCCTCATTTTGTTTATTTCGCAATGATGTCCTCTCTCCCGTTCAAACAATGATTCATCTGACAATCATTACCCGCATCAGATGATGACCGTTTCTTTGTTTTTTTTCAAGAAAAGTTGAGCTATTTCTAGATAATGACAAATTTCAAGCATGACCTTGAAAGATCTGGAGAAATCCCCGAATTTCAGATGAGTTTCCATACATGTTTTTTAGTCTGTAGTTACAGAGATCCGTAGGTCGAAAATTTTTTTTGGGAAATCCTAGGTCGAAATTTTTTTTCGAACGGGTAGAAAAAAAATTTTTCGAAAGTTATTTTCGAAAAAAATGTACATAAACACATCACATATTCCAAAAAATAACAATATAAAGAGAAGAGTGATGAGGAGGAGGGGTTCTGGTTGTGGGGAAGGTTACGATGTTCTACAGTAGGTGAGGAGTGATGAAGAACGGCTCTGTTGGCGAATGGGGGACGTTTTTTGGAGGATGATGTAATGGATTAGGTAGAATGAAGCTTGAAGAAAGTATTAGACCATGTGTGCGACCTACGTTCTCGAGAATAAAAATTTGTGGTATAGTCTGCCAGCGGAAATGAGAAAAAATCGATAATGTTGAATAAAAAATTTCTTTGAGGGGGCGTAGCTCGCTATTATAGGGGAAAAATTATGAAATTGCATATAAAATTGGTATGCAAAAGTAGAGAGCTAGGCCCCGCCTGGGAAAAAAACTAAACCTAGTCTGCTGTTATCACTGCGGCAGACTAGGTTTAGTACTGATGTGGCAGACTGCATCTAGCGCTCGCTGGTCAGAGGGGCTAGCTCGCTACTGTGGGGGAATCGAAAGAAAATATATGGATCTAGAGGATCAAGAAAAAAAAATCAGAAAAATCCGTTTACTAACCGTGTTTTATCCACTCGAAAAGACCCTGGTAGGAAGTACAATGTACGAGAGGGAGAAGGAAGGAGGGGGAGCGCGCATATCTACAGCTTAAGGGTGTGATGTGGGAGACGAGCGTGTGGTGCAGGCGGTAAGAGAGAAGACTGTTGAGAGGAGAGGTGGGGGTTCGACTCCGGATGGGGAAAAAAACTTTTTTTTTAATTTTTGATGGATTTTTTGTGGCCAGCTGGTACCCTAGCTCGAAAATTTTTTTTCCTGAGAGGTACCTTAGCTCGAAAATTTTTTTTAGTCCGATTTTCCAGACTTCTGACACATGTATGTGAGTTTCTTGTCGTTTTTGGGAGTAGGAAGTTCTTGTAAAATCTGGTTTTCAAATTAGGTAAATCTAGAATCTTATTTCGTCGCTAATCGTCAAAAACTGTATCGGAATTCAAATTTCGCGGGAATTTCGTCCTGTAAAATGTATGAGTCATGCCTGTTTTTTTCCCAATGAACATAGTTTTATAGGAAATCGTTACAGTGATTCACTGTATACGATAGGATTTTCACATAAGTTCAAAGATTATCGTGTGATTTTTCGCGTTTTTATAGATTATTTAAGTTCATAAAGTTCCAGTTTTGTCCAAGTTTTGTATTCGTTTTGAGACTTTTGATGTTTTTTTTTTCTTATCTAAGTCTACTTTCGAAGAATATCTGAAGTTTGTAATTGGCAGACTTGTCAAAAATCGGGCCGCAATTTTTCTCGGCCCGACCCGGTCCGGTCGGTCCGGATTCAAAATTGGGCACTCATTTTTTACCATTTTTTTTTCTTATTTTTCGAAAATTTAGAGTAAAAGTGCTTAAATTATCATACATACTTACCTTTCGATTGACTTTTTACTTTTTAGTCGAAAACTGTACTTTTTTCAAAACAATTTCAAAAATTTTCAAAAGGGCCGAGAATATTTTTGATTTCGGCCCGGCTTGTGACAAATCCGGGAATTCCGGATCTTTTTTTGGGCAAAACATACTTAAAAACATCTTTTTCTTATTGCTAGGAGTAAAATCCGCAGTTTTCATAGATTTGTAATCAAAAATCCGCAATTTATCACTCAATTCAGTTGCTGACTCGTTTTCCATATCACTATCTATTAATTTTAGTATGATTCTGTTCCCCATGTGCTCTTTCACTCTGCCACTCTCTCCCTCTCGCTCTCTTTTATCACTCTACAGAATTTATCATTTCCCAAACTTCCTCCCATTTTCAGCGACCTCCCCGTCACCCGAAAATGTCGGGCCACCAGGTACAACAGTGCCTTCAACGTGCCGGTGGCAAATACGTGGATTCTGCGAAGAAAGACATTGTCGGAGCACTTAGTCAATTCAAAGATCTCGCTCCCGGCACCGACACTTTCATGTTTCCAGACGGAAAACGTCGAACGGCGTTCCGTTTGAAAGGGACAATTCCAGTCTACTATAAAGGAGCTTGCTATAATATTCCAGTTACTGTATATCTATGGGATACTCATCCGTATTATGCACCCATTTGTTATGTCAACCCAACGGCGACGATGGTCATAAAGGTGAGTAATGAATAGATTGGGAGTTGGGGAAGAGAAAGTATTAGTCATCGCTTATCGACGCCTTTTTTTTAGGAATCAGAGCATGTGAATAAAGAAGGAAAAGTATTTTTGCCGTATCTCAACGAATGGAGGTTTCCTGGTTACGATTTGAGCGGACTTCTTCAGATAAGTTGTTTTTTGAAGGTGGATTTGAGATTTTCTGAGGAAGCCGAAAACTCGTAAAATTTCTTGAAAAATAGCGATTTTCGAGCTAAAGATACGAATTTTCAGGCGGAATTTGAGATTTTCGATAGTTTTACTTCAAAAAAGTTGAAAATTTCAGAAAAGTTTTTCCGGAAAGGCCCGAGTGCCCGGCTTCAAAAATGAACCTTTTTTTCAATTTTTCATCGAAAATGTGATCACTTCTAATGATTTTTCAGGATTTCGTCTAATGATAGTCGAAAATTTGACTTTTTCGCGTAAAAACCCAAACATTTTTAAAAAATCCGAGAAAATTTGAAATTTTAACCTTGGCCAATTTCCCGGGCTTTCGGGCCGTGTCGGGTCTTAATTTTGCTGACAAGGGCCGGCCTTGACAACTAGATTTTCAATAATTTCACTCAAAACGAGCATTTCCAGTTTTTTGATGACCACAAATTCAAAGTCATTCTGTTTTTGACAATTTGTAATTCAGAAATACGAGTCAAAAACATCAAGATTTCTGAAGATTTTGTGCAAAAACTGTAAAAGTTCCATTCTGAAAATGTTTAGAAAACCCTCTAATTTTCCTATTTTCACGTGATGGCAATGGTATTCCAAGAGAAGTGTCCCGTCTTCGCTCGATCCGCTGCCAATTCCGGAGCAGCCACCCCTTCAGCAGCGTCATCCGCCTCCTCCACACCCACTCCTGCACCATATCCATCATCACAACCAACTATGCCAACTCCATATCCATCTGGATCCGGAGCCACACCATATCCATCTTCAGCGACACCTTATCCATCGGCAGGAGCCATGGGATACAATCCATATATGAATGTCCCTCAACAGACACCATATCCAATGGCAGGAGGAGCCACACCGTATCCATCGTCGTCTCAAGGAGGCGTCGGAGTACCACCACGTCCACCACCAGTCTCTTCTCAATCATCAGTGAGCAGTGGAAATGGATCAATTCAATCAGATGCTATACGAGCATCCGTGATGTCGGCGGTGGAGGAGAAACTCAAGGCGAAGTTGAGAGAACGAATGGGTAAGCATGAATGCGTCTGAGGCGCCCCAGATTATATTTTATATCTGCAAATTGGTGATTTCCAGGAACCAACAGCGCCGAGATGGCATCAATCCGAACAACAAGCGATGAGCTTCGCGAGGGACAACAGAAATTGAAAAAGATGTTGGAAGAGCTCGAAACTCAACGAAACAGTCTTCAGACAGCCGTCGAAATCTACACAGTGAAAAAGACAGAACTCGCGAAGGCATTGTCGGATGCAGGAGGTACAGATGCACCACCAATTGATGAGGCAATCGATGCTGCCTATCCACTTCATCGACAAATTGTTATGAATTATGCCAAGGATTTGACGTGTGACGATTTGATTTATGCGTTGGGTGAGTTGAAGTTTTGGAGGGGGAATTTTCGGAAATCGGGGATTTTCAAGCACAGAATTCAATGAAATTTCAGTCAGAATATGATCTAAACCGATTTTTTCACACTTTTGATTCATAAGGTTTCTATCAGTTACCGGGACATTTCGAAACTGAGAAGTTTTAAAACTGGGACATCTCGAAACTTAGACTACTCAAAACCAGTCAAAAATATTATTATTTATGTATGGTTGTCAAGGCCAGGGAAATTGGCGCCAAAGTTCAAAATTCAAATTTTTTCGAATTTTTGCATTGTTTTTTCGCGAAAATCATTCATAATTAGAAGAAATTTTGAAAAATCATCAAAAATAGTCTAATTTTCGATGAAAAATTGAAAAAATTTCAAAAAAAACTTGGAAACAAAGGGTCATTTTTTGAAGCCGGCCGGGCCTTGAAATCAATGCATTTTTCTTTTTTCACGAACGTCGAAGAATTATTTTTACAAATTTCAGTTTAGCGTTGGTCTAACAGCATTTTTCCCCTTTTTTGCATTTTTCGGCATGTTTATGTAGAAAAATGAGAAAAAATACATGTAAAAAAATACAGAGAAATATGTATAAACATACACTTTTATATTTCATGAATAGCCCCATTAACCATTCGTTTTGCTCTCGATATTCCAGTTTCGAACATTGTCGGCATTGAATTTTTTTCTGAAATTTCTGATTTTCAGGTCAATCTCTGAAAAAGCGTCACATCACGACTGCGGAATACCTGCGACGCGTTCGCGACGTCTCCCGTGAGCAATTCATTCATCGAGCCACAATGCAAAAGTGCCGAAGAACTGCGGGTCTACCAATCTAATCATTTCTCTCCTAGTCAAAATTATTAACTTTCTAATTAATTCCTTCTCCTCATCGCCATCCCACTTTAATTTCATTTCTCGCCCCTCCATCCCCGTTGTGATTGCTCGTGTTGTGTGTGTGTGTCTGTTATCTGCTTTTCATAGCTGAATTCCTCTAGATTTTCTCCTTTTTTATTGAGCTTGAAAGATAGTGCGGAAAGAGACGAATCCCCTGGAGATTGAGAGAGAAAGACATTGAATTAATCGAAAAAACATTCATTTCTCTCTCTCTCGTCATCTCTGCGTCTCTCCGATTCCGTGTACTCTCTTACCTGCTCCTTCTCTTCTCACCCATTCATTTTCTCTCGTTTCCATTTTTCTTTCCTTTTAAACAGAACCATGTTTCTAGTGTTGATCACGTCACGAGTTTTATTTTTTATTTTCCCTTTTTTGAACCGTTTATGCCTTTTCCTTTTCCCTCTCTAAACGCTTCCTTCCCATTTCGATGATTCTTTCAGGTCCATTTTCATGTAAATTATTTAAAAAGATGATGTTTTAACCGTTTCTTCGCGATTTTTCGTTTTATACCTGTTGCTACGGTGCTCTATATATTTATTTCTTTGATTTTCAAGTATTCCACTAAAATCTGTTTCCAGCACCCGACTACCGCTGTAACAGCCAGCTGAAGTCGTCGCCCCCCTCCCACTTCAGATGCAAGCGATCAAATGTGTCGTCGTCGGTGACGGAGCTGTCGGTAAGACGTGTCTCCTCATCTCGTACACGACGAATGCATTCCCCGGAGAGTATATCCCAACGGTGAGTGAAAAATCAGCAAATTTTTCTGAAATTTTGAGCGAAAATCTCTGTTACCACGGCTCGCTTCTTACAACCGCGCTCTACCGAAACCGAAGAAATTTGTGTGCAAAATTGAGAGATTCAAAGAAAAAGAGACATTTTCAAGGGCATTTCGGTGGAGCGCAGTTGTAAGAACTGTGCCGAGCTTATAGATTTGACTGAAAAATCGAATTTTTAGGTCTTCGACAACTATTCAGCAAACGTGATGGTAGACGGACGGCCGATAAACCTTGGACTTTGGGATACAGCTGGACAAGAAGATTACGATCGGTATGAATCATTTTTTTATCTAAAAAAATCTTGAAAAATCCAAAAAATTCTAGACTCCGCCCACTGTCCTACCCACAAACCGACGTGTTTCTCGTGTGTTTCGCCCTGAACAATCCAGCGAGTTTCGAGAATGTTCGTGCGAAATGGTATCCAGAAGTGTCACATCATTGTCCGAATACGCCGATCATCCTTGTCGGAACGAAAGCTGATTTGAGAGAGGATCGCGACACTGTTGAGAGGTTTGTTTCGGGGTTTTCTGGTAGTTTCAGAGAGAAAATAGAGGGTTCTGGAAGTTTTTGTAATATTAACTGACTGGAATGTGCCGGAAAGAAAATGAAAAAATATTATTTGATACAGTGTTTTTCAATATTTCATGAAGTTTTGCTTGCTGATTTCAATTATATTTTTAAACATATTGTGAATTACAGATTCATAAAATTTAATAAAAATCTGTAGAAAATAACGTAAAGTCAGTGTCAAATTTGTTGAAAATCTTTATTTTCGAATTTTGCGAGTTTCAAATTAAAAATTCTGAAAAATAGCAAAAATAGAATCCATCGTCCAGATTCACAGGACAAGAATGCAAAAAAGAGTTTCAGATTTGAAATAAACATAGTTGTCAAGGCCCGATCGTTGGCTCCAAAGTTCACATTTTTGAAAATTCGAATAAAAAACCAAAAAATTTGAATTTTTCGCGAAAAAGCCGTACCGGGCCTTGACAACCATGGAAATGGACAACTTGTCAGTTTTTAAATTTTGGTTTTGAAACAGAGTACTACCTTTTTTCCAGAAACTAGCCGAAAATCGATTTTCGTAACCGTTTTTGAGGTGCTGGTTCTAATCAGAACTGCCCAAATTAGAACTGAACCGGTCTAATTCGTACCAGTTACGGACAGACCCGTTATTGGATTTTAAAGAATTAAAAAACCTGAAACGAAGATTTTCTCATTCCAGACTCCGCGAACGCCGCCTCCAACCAGTCAGTCAAACGCAGGGATATGTGATGGCGAAGGAGATCAAAGCAGTCAAATATCTTGAGTGTTCCGCCCTGACACAACGTGGTCTGAAACAAGTCTTCGACGAAGCGATCCGTGCCGTCCTCACGCCGCCACAAAGAGCAAAGAAGAGCAAGTGTACTGTACTCTAGGATTCACACATTCAATGCTATATTCTCTCACAGCTCCTCCACAGTCTCCAACATATTTTATCTCTTTCTTTTATTCGCACAGAATTTTAAGGGTCATCATTTCTGAAACTCTGAAAATCAATCCCCCCGATTATCATCATTATCCCCTCTCTAAAAATCATTGAAATATCATTTGTATCAACGATTTTTCATCTTGAACTCTCTGTGATGCGAACCATTTACTTATCCTCTCTTTCAAAAAATGATCATTTTCAGCCGTTTTTGTTGAAAAATCAACCATTCATAATTGCTCTCTCATTTTGTTTGTCTCTCCACCTGAAAAATAGGTCACTATTTTATTTTCTGAATAATTTGCATGAAAGCCAAAAAACTCCCCCTACGAATCCACAAGTGCTTTTTCAAAACGTTTAAAATCGGTTTTTCTCTCTCTGATAGGATTAATTATATCTATTTCATCTTCTCCAACGAATGCTCCCAGCTTCACTCATTTTACCCAATCCACAAATCTTTTTGTAAATTTTTTATCTTGAATTTCATTCGGTCCTATTTTATTTTCTTTAATTGTTATCGCCTATTTTATCACTTTTTTATTATCGATTGAATTTCCAACTGAATTATTGAGAAATCTTTGGTTGTGTTACTCGAATATTTTAGGTTCGATTTCAAAGTTTACGGCAACAGGAAATCTGGATCTGTGTGGTCGGAAACTTTTGCTCATTCGAAGATGCCCTAACCATTCACAAGCTGAATATGATTTCACAAATTTGATTTGCCTGTACAAACTTTAATTTTTGTGAGCTGAAATTTCCTTACAGCCTGGAAATGTTGATTTCTGGTTAATTCATTTAGTTTAGTTTTTTAATAATCCAATCTGAATATAGTAGATGTGGTCAATTTTGATCAGTGAAAATCTCGGACTGGAGTTACAAAACTGAATAGATATAAAATAGAAAAGTGAAACAGAAATGATGATTTCTCGTGTTAATCATGAAAGCTTTGGTTGACTAGATTTCTCTATAAAGCCATTTTCCCATTAGAATATCGTCTACAAATCGGCAGAACACCGAGAAAATTCGACCAAATTATAGTGAGACTTGTCAACTCGCCGAGTAAATAAATTGGCATCGCAATAAAAATATGTAGGAAATGAAACGGGGAAAATCGGAATTGTTTCTGTTTCTGTGACGTGAAATAGTCTGACTGTAAATCAATGTGACCGATATATAATTGATTTTTAGTTCGGAAATTCAGAATTTTTAGCTCGAAATTCTAGATCTAAATTTTTTAACAAAGTTCCCGACTTTTTAATCATGTGTGAACCGATTATGTAATAGCAATTTATCGGTATAGAGAAATCAGGTTGATACGATCTTTACTGTTTCACTGACACTTCAATATGTGTTCCATTTCCAGTTCCCGAATGTAAATAAGGTTTACTGTTTCATCATATTTTTAGTTTCTGATAAAAAATGTTAGCTTATTTCATCTTGACCATTTCCCCTTGGCATCTGATAAATTTTGCAAATATAAAACACAGGTGTGACTTTTCCGGACTCTCCTAAATCAAACAAATCTGTTTTTAAAATTGAGACAAATAAACTGATCGATATATGTTAACAGATACGATTGAGGTGAGTATTAAAGACGCTCAGAATATATTGTTGATGGAACAGTAATAAAAGTAGCAGAATGTTCTCAAGCATCAATATTTCATTTTCGGTCCAATAAACGGCAAAAACCCATTAACTCAGATTTGTTGAAACCATGCCATAACTGGAACACGAAACAGTACAATTAATGTTTCCACGGCAATATTAAGTATCGATTGGATTTATTCGAATTGGTGGTAATAATTTAAACATTCTTTGATTGCCAATCAAATCAAGATTCCCAGAGACACCACAAAGAGTTTCAGCTATTTTCAAGTTCTTAAGTTCCAGTTTTCTAGCCCAAACACCCTTACATTAGTTAGTTGATTCGATATATCTTCATTCCTCTTTTCTAAACTTTTTCAATCCCTTCTCTTTACTATAAAGACGTAGCACCCCGGTTTTCACATTCACCTTCCTTTCCAGATGTTCTCTCCGCCTACTATTTTTCCCAGACTCCCGGTTTCCCGCGTACCGTCCATCTGTCATCAGTCGAGTTACCCTATCCGAGTCATTTACCGATCATTCACTCATCCTTCTCTCATCGTGAGCAGTCGGTTTTCTTTCTCTCTCTGCCCTTTCCCTTATTCTCATCTTCCCTCCCTTACCCAATCCGTCCTCAACACTTCCATCTTTCAGAACACCCAACTCACTAAAAATGGCCCGCGCTATCGCTGTCGACGCACCACCTTCTGCTGGAATCAGAAGAGGAAAAAGTTTCAAAAAGTCATCAGTCAAGAAGTCCACAATGGGAATCAAGAAGAAATTCTCTGGTGCTGGAAAGCCATCTGGAGGACCAAGACGTATGAGTGGAGGAGCACCGAGACGTCAATCTGGTGGATTCCAGAAGTTGGATAGAATTATTCCATCTAATGGTGAGTTGGCAAATCGACTCGACTGAATGATCAATTTCTTTCTTTTTCAGAGAATCGTGAAGTCCGCATCAACATTTCGAATCTCGCCCCAACGGTCCTTGCTGGAGATCTTCAACAACTTTTCGCTGAATTCAGAATCAAGAATGTTTCCGTCAACTTCAATGAGAAGGGAAAGCCAGTCGGAACCGGAGACCTCACTCTCTCAGAACGACACGCTGACCGTCTTGTTCAGAAGTTTGCTGGAGTTGCTCTCGATGGAAAAGAGATGAAGTTTGCCATCATTGACACTTCAAACATCGCCAATCGTGTCAAGTTCCCAGAGGCACCACAAAGACTTCCAGCTGGATCTGGAAGACCACAATCGAGAAGGCCACAGTCTGGAAAACCAAATCAACAACGTACACCAAAGAAGCAGAATTTAAAGGCAACCGGAAGTCAGAAGGCGGCGAAAGGAAAGAAGCCAAAGAAGGTTGCTCAACCAAAGAAGACCGTCGAGGAGATGGATGCTGAACTCGATGCTTACATGGGACACGCTATTTGATAATTGATCTCAATATCTCTCTTGTCTTTCTAATTTATCCAAATTTCGCACAATAAATATCTGAAATCTGAAAGTTGGTTACAGTTTCATGAAAGTTTTAGAAGGGTCGAGTCAGAAACTGGAATAATAATAATAACTACGAGAGAATCTGTAGTTTTGAAAAATATGCAGTTTGCAGAGAACATCGGTTTCAGAAATGAAACTTGGAATCCCGTCTTTAAGTACAGTATTTTTTCTGATCATTTGTATTCCCACATGTCCACTATGTTTAAAAACTTTTGCGCTTAAAGTTCAAACTTCGAATACCTCGTAATACGCCGTTTATGAGAAATTTTATCAAGAAAACATGCTGAAACGGGGGGGCCTTTTAAAGTCCAAACGTTCAGAACCCATAACATTTTAGGAAGATTATGTACAGTACAGAAACCTGTCAAGTACAAAAATGGGGATCATAGCTCGAAATTTTGCATAATTAAACAAAATCGTCATTCTCGACATCTCGAAGGAGACTCAAAAGTTCATGATGCGAAACAGTAAAAGATGGAGCAGTCAATGTAAACTTTCACTATCAGTTACAGTAATCCCTACAATAAGAACTCTGAAGTTGAAACCATCGAAGTTTGTGTCTAGACAACTAGAATTCTCATGTAGCCCGAGTTTCTTTCGACGGCACTAATTTTTAGCATTGACTACAAATAACAATGCTGGATGAAACATAATTTTCTCGAAATCCGTTCGGAACATGACTTCTTAGATCTTGGTTCATTTGGATAACTTCTTCGATCTTGGATCATCATTTTCAGACTCATAAAACAAAAGAACCCGCTGGAATCCGTTTCTTCACATTCACTTCCCCAATCGTCACATTTCCTTCCTAATCCCGTCATTTGTGAGTGTATTTCTTTCATCTTCGGATACTCACTTGCACCTGAAGTCAATAATGACTAGGCGTTCTGGGAAACATCATGTACCAACTATGACTCTCACAGCTAGTTGATACACTTTGGCGGATATCGATTTCTCAGAAACCGAATTTATCATTTCAGAAGTTTGAAGGCGTATTACTTATGTAATTCAGTTAAGATTTGAACTGAAATCATTAAGAATCCACTTGATAAACAGTTTATCCATCCCACATACAGTAATCTGTCTTTTCTGTTTCTCGACTTGCCTATCAATGTTTATTTCATTGTCTCACTGCTAGTTTCTTCATTTTCAGATCGAATACATCACGAAATGGCTCCATCATCTGAAATCCATGCTCAGCTCACCGAGAGAGCACGAAGACTCAATCAGGACTGGAAACAGAAGAAAGTACCGCAGAAAGCAAGACGACTTGGAACAATAAAGAAAAATTCAGATCTTGGTTAGTTATTTGAATATTTGAATAGCAACTGTTTCAAAGCTTTGTGATTAGAACTATCTGTATCTATCAATTCAGTACAGCAATGGTTTGAGTGTTTTCATCAGACTTGTCAAAAATCGGGCCGGCCCGGTCGGCCCGGATTCAAAAATGGGTACCCATTTTTACCAATTTTTTTGTTGAAATTTTTCGAAAAAAGAGTAAAAATGCTTAAATTATCATACATATTCACATTTTGATTCAATTTTAAATGTTTATTCGAAAACTATACTTTTTTCAAAAAAGTTCAAAAAAGTTCAAAAAATTTCCAAAAACTTCCAAAAAAAAGTTCAAAAACAAAAAATGTTTTGAAAAAATGTTTCAAAACGGGCCGAGCGGGCCGGGCCGAGATTTTTCCTGATTTTGGCCCGGCCCGGCCCGGCCCGGCCCGTGACAAGTCTGGTTTTCATATTTCCAGGCTACCCTGACGTCCGCATTGCACTTTCGAATATATGCACATCACTGACAATCAACTGCCTACTAACCATTTTTGCGGAATTCAAGTTGAAAACTATATCACTCGATTCTGATGAGCAAGGGAAACCAGTCGGAACTGGACGAATTGAGATATCCAAGGATGAATCAATGAGACTGATTCAACGGTTTACTGGTAAAATGATTGGATCGAAGGAGATGAACTTCAAAATTATTGCCATTTCAAATATTGAGAAACATGTGAGGTTTGCTGAGAAACTCGTTGCGAAAACTCCATTAAAGCAACACGAGAAAACGAGGGGATTCCTGAAGAAGATGGAGAATCATAATTTAAATCCTAATGTTCTTGTTTCAACTTTTAGTAACTTGTCCATTTGAATTGTTCCTTCAGTGTTATTTGTTACTGTTTCTTGTTCTGAATAAATTTGGTTCATTATTTTCATTTTGTTGTCTTTGTGTGTTTACATCAACAAATTTTCATCGACGTGATAACCAACCAGAAGTATGATTCGAGATATAGGTATTAATTCAAAATCGACGTTTATCACTACAATATAAATTCAAAAATTATGTACAGATCGGTTGTAAGAACCGTGTTGAGGTGCAGATTTCTTGTTCAGATCGGGGGTTTCCTTCCGATTCATTTCCGTTTCAGTGATCTTTCGAATCCCCTCATTGGTTCTGCATCGTAGTCCTCTATTCAAATATTCTAAACATGTTATAATTCTCATTCGTACTTACCAGAGCTGTGCCGTAGTAAAATTTAAAAAAAAAGTCGGCAGCAAAACAAAGCACAAGAATCACTTAAGCAAATCCATTCTATGTTTTCTAGTTGAAGCAGTAACTTTTAGTTCTTTTGTTCTCAAAATAGAAATCGCTTCCCAATTCAGAGCCCTTTCAATTATATTCTATTTTTATTGACTCCTATTCTATTGACACGATTAGTGTTCTTCCCCCGCTTATCATTCTCATAGTCATCTAGTTATCACAGATCGGATATTTCTTCCCATATTCCTGTTATCGTATTTTAGAGTCTTCCCAGCAGCATGAGACTTCTCTGAACACGCCCATCGGACGCAACTCTTTTTCCAACGTCTCCCATCCCAGTCATTTCAGATCATTCACTCATCGTCCTCACCTTTCCGCGAGACGTCATTCTTCTCATCCTCCCTGTCTTTTTATTTTCCCATGTTTTTGCTTGACCTTCCCATTCCCTTGTTTCTGTTTTCGTTTTCCTACACTCTGTTGCCAAATTCTTCCATCATTTCAGAATACCCAACTCTTAAAATGGCTCCAATCGTTCACGCCTATAACCAACGTATTGAAATGATTAGAAGAATCCACTACCAGAACTGGAAGCTGAAGAAGAATGCTCAGAAAGATAAATCTGTCGGAGCTTCAGATATCGGTTAGTTTTTTACTAATTTTTGATAATATTGTAAATAATTCATTTTTCCAGGCAATCCAGATGCCCGAGTCCTGCTCTCCAATATGTGCATGTCAGTGACTGCCGATTCTCTTCGAATCCTCTTCTCCGATTTCAACGTAAAAACGCTAAGAATCAATCACGACAAAAACGGGAATCCAGTTGGGACTGGAATTGTAAGTCTCCCAAAAAAGGATGCCATCCGATTGATCAGACAATTCCAAGATGTTGTCATCGGCTCATCTGATATTCAATTAAAGTTGATTGCTGCTTCCAACATTGAGAAGCGTGTGCGGTTTGCTGACAAACAAGATGAGAATGAACCAGCGAAGAGAATTCTAACAAAACAGCACGAGAAGACGAGAGGATTCCTGAAGAAGATGAACACCAACAATTTGAATCCAAACATCCTCGTTTCTACATTCACCAACTTGTCTATCTAACTCTGTTTATCATAGTTGTCAAGGCCCGGGCCGGCCCGGGCCGGGCCTTGACAACTATGCTGTTTATAATGTTTCTGTGATAATCTAATAAAATCTAATAAATCCTGTTTAAAAATACTCAAATCGTAGCTTTTAGTTTAGATTGACAATATCCTGTTTCAGATGGTAAGTGTTAGGATATTGCTTTTTTACTAAATATTGGTGCTGTTTTTAGTATATCTGTCTTAATTTTCCTCGAATTAAACCGGTTAATAATATTCCAAGTGTTGCATTAAGTTCAGGTTGAAAATGACCCGTTTCGAAGATAAGATTTATTATAAGTAGCTTTATACCTACTAGTAAACAATCCCCTTGCCATTTCACCTGATTGAGGTTTCTTTTCGGTCCACATTTCATTATGAAAGTTTGAGGTATTTCAAGAGGTCTTCAAAAGTCGAACTAGTACAAACCTTTACGGTTTTTACAATACAGAAAAATTGGTTTTTAGCCTCGTCGCAACCATTACCCCGTTTCACTGATTCAGTTTATTTCATGAGCTTTTCAAAAATATTATTGGTCCTGTTGCATGAGAAGGTTCAAAAGTTGAAACTTTAAAACTATGATTCTAACAGAAAAGTTTTTACAGTTTCTGACAGTTTTAAAAGTTCCGTGTTGTCTTACCAATTCAATTGGATGGTTATCTCAGCCTGATGTATTATGCCTGAAAACGCATTTTTACTCAATGTCAATTTCTTTCCCGGAGAAAGAAATCGGACTGTTCCACTCGCATTCGATTTCCTAGACAATTCTTCTCAAAAGATTTTCCCCTAGTATGTTCATGTTTGATATTCAGAAAACTTTATTCCGAACATCCGAAGATTGAATTGTGAACATCACAATAATACAATAAAAACTACAAAGAAATTCAGTAAATACAGTTTTCAAAACTATCACTGGAAAATTTTTACATTTATGTCAGTAGAAATGAGTAGAAAAAGCAGTTCCGTGAGTTCGTCATGTAATCCATTCAGTATTTTCAAAAACATCTCTGTTTCGTTGTCTTTTCAAAACATATCGTTTTAGAAACTTGCTTGCTTTTTGCTGGATTTTTGAACCATAATTTATTATTGATTTCTCGCGACATCTGAATTCTGGGAGTTAGTCTCTGACATAACGGTTCTTTTCTTACTATCACACTATCGTCTAAATGAGAAGAAACTTTCAAAAAACACGAATGAAACTGTAAATATAGCAAAACATATTCCACTAAAATTCTCTCAATAAACAAGATGGCTCACTTCTAGAAAGGAACAGAAACGAGTCATTGTTTAAAGTAATGAAATTAGAAAAATCCGTTGAGGAACGGTAAAATGTGTGATGTGTGGAACCGTATGTATATTTTCTCGTTTACCCGTTTCAATTGGAACATTTATTATAAATTCACGACACTGCGCCGCATGGCTTTTGGCGCCTCTAATTTGGTCAAAATGGTCTCGAAGCGAAAAACATTATTTGCATTTATTTTTAGACCTGCAAAGCTCGAAAATAGGGTATTTGATCTTTTTCAACTACGAGACCATTCCGCGAAATTTCTAATAAATGGGATGCGCCTTTAAAGCCATGCGGCGCAGTGTCGTGAATTTATAATAGTAGCCATTTCAACCTACATGTAGTCGGATGAGTTATTTGTCTTGAAAAGTTTATCACATGTGTAAAAGTGCTCGACGATAATATATGTTTCACCGGATTATTATTTTTGAATAATTCACAAAATTTCCAGTCTTCCATAAACCAAATTTGTTTCTCCCATAGTGTTTTTTTATTCTGGATTTCACACAATCTCATTTAACCACATGATTGGAAAAAAAGAAAATCACTTTTATATCATTCATTCAATACAGTATATTTTACAAGATCTATATTCATTTTCATTCAAAATTCAATATCTCCCATCGCATCAACCAATATTTTTCTTCTCGACCACCAGCCCCATCTTGTCATTTGCCGTAGTAATCAAGTGTGTTGGAATCTGCAAAAATGTAACCAATTGTGTTGTGTTTTTGTTTGATCTACGGCTCTCTTAAGGCGGCTAATCTTGTAGTGGGAGGTACTTGGGGTGTCAGGTTACCCGGGGGTGAATGAGGGCACTTGGATACAGTAACTCTACTAGTAAGATTAGATTACCGTAAATACTGTATTATAACGGCACCTGTAATAGAACGGCACCTGTATTATAACGGCACCCCATCTATACTCAGAATTCATGAATATGAATATCTCCGTGTTTTTTTCTTGTTTCTGATTAGAAGCAGCGTGATTGATAACGTCTTGATCAGCGAAAAGAATGTCCAAAAAAGATTTTTCGTTCAAATTTAATGAGTTTTTAAAACCTCAAAATTTCTCTGGGAGGCAGTTGAAAAATATAACGGCATGCCGTTATAATACAGTATTTACGGTAATCTTCTTAATATCTGTATGTAGAAAACTTATTAGTATAAAGTTTCCACGTTCAGCTTATCTAGAATTTCTGAAACAGTTGGGATAGTTACCGTGTTGAAGTTCTGATATTGATACGCGTAGAATGGGTTTTGATGGCAAATGAAATTGAGCTGAGGTGTCGGGAGAGATGAGTTCTGAATGGAAGTTGTGGTGGGGCTGATTGAAGAATTGAAGAGGGCTGCTCCAGGTGTCCAGGCTGAAAGAACATTTTTATGAAATGATGTAAAACACATATCCATATCGAATAAATATGTTTAAAAAACGATAAAGAAAGTATGGGATACGGGAAACAGTAGATTTTCCATATTCGGTTTCATTTTACAAATCAATTGTTTTTTTCAGAATGTATTATACCGTAAATACTGTATTATAACGGCACCTGTAATAGAACGGCACCTGTATTATAACGGCACCCCATCTATACTCAGAATTCATGAATATGAATATCTCCGTGTTTTTTTCTTGTTTCTGATTAGAAGCAGCGTGATTGATAACGTCTTGATCAGCGAAAAGAATGTCCAAAAAAGATTTTTCGTTCAAATTTAATGAGTTTTTAAAACCTCAAAATTTCTCTGGGAGGCAGTTGAAAAATATAACGGCATGCCGTTATAATACAGTATTTACGGTAATTCCATACGCAAAATTTGTTCGGGATGTTTTAGAGTTGATTTATCAACTGATTGAAACGTGATATTCACATTGAATCTGTAATGTTTTCAGATTCAAAAAATTATTATTAGAGCATTTTCTAATAATCAATATTACTCTCTCTAAGTGTGACGTTTCTAGATTTATCTGTCAGTTTTCAGATTCTGGTGAAAAATCGAGCTACATGGAGGAAAAATTAATCTTGAATTGTGGGAGAGAATTTCAGAAGTTTCTGAAACATGAACAAATTTAAAATTTGATTTTCAGCGCATTGATAAGAATAACTGATTGTCTGGAGCATTCCTATTGATCTAGGACTCCCGGTCACTCAGAGAATATGCTAAAATAAAGGAAAATATTGATTTGGAAACTGGAAGTAACAATCGAAAAACCATGCCTTTGGCTAAGTTTATAGTCATTTAGAGTAACATTTTTCATTTCCGCAACCGCTAATTATTTAACGTATACTTCAGTATCAGCTAGTTATAATTGATTGGAATGGTGCAGGTTTAATTACCACAGTCTTTTTAAAGGCTCTAGTTTAAAATGTTTGAGGCATGCGTTCAATAGACGTTTCTCACATGTCAGTAAAGTATATGCTCCCAAAAACAGGAAAAAAATTACAATATTTCGTTTGTCAAAGCACAACTTCTAAGAACTGGAACACGGCCTCCAGCAGAGGCCCTCTCAAAGTACTGTGCGCAGTGCATTGAGAGGGCCTCCGCTGGAGGCCGTGCTGGAAGTGAAACGTATTTCCAGTATCTTCGAAACTTCCTACTTTTGAGAACTTAAATTCCAACCAAGGAATTTTTCAGATCTCTTTTAGTTAGAAAGAGGTGATAATATGTCCAAAACATCAAAAAAATTCAAAAACAGAGAATTAATAACAAGATCTTGAAACAGGAAAATATGTTAACTTTTAGATTAGTTTAATATGAAAAGCCAAAATAGGCATTTTTCACAAATTATTTTGCTGATTGCACATTTCTTTTTGAGCTTCAAGAGTAGATAAAGAATTCAAAGTAATCAGAACATAAAGAATTCAAAGTAATCAGAACTTGCTGTTCAGATTTTTTATTGCATTTCTGAAACATTTAAAGATGCATATTTCACATAAAAACAGGAGAACAGTTTTTCCAGTTCACTTGAATAGTACAAATCTAAACATTCCTGTTCCATGAGGTTTAAAACTAGTAATTATTTTTATTAAATACAATGTCCAAAAGAATGACCGAAATGGTATTCACGACAAGGAATCGTTTTCACGACAAAATCGTCAGGTTTTTGGAAGAGACTTATGGAATTTTCAGGTATTTTATAAAACGAGAACGTTTTTTAGCAAGTTTCACATCACAACTCACTAATAATAGTTGCCTCTTCCTTGATCTTTTTCTTATTCATCCCATCACTCTCATCCTCATTTCCATCATCTGTTGGACTGCCATCACTACTCTCATTCCGTTGACGTTTACGTGCTTTTGCTCGTCGGTTTTTGAACCAGACCTGGATTATGGAAAGATGAGATAAACAGCTTTAAGTTAGTTGTTTAACAGGTTATAAATTACATTTTCAATTCAATTCTCACCGGAAAATACAAAATGTTTAATTAAATTTTGTGTTTCAATAAAATTACAATCTCCTATTGCTTTTTTTGATAGCTAATTACATTAAGTGTGTATCTTTCCCATCATCCTGTCCATCATACATTTCCCCGTTCATTTTTCTTATCCCGGTTGTTGTATAAGTGGCTTACCCTTCGCCGAATAAAAAAATCAATACAAGAACAATGTGAATTAACACACTTTTATCTGTACTAATATACATCACGTTTTATTAACATTATCGAATCGCCCACCTGAATTCTCGCCTCAGCCAATTCAATTCGTTTCCCGAGTGCCTCTCTCTGTTGAATATCCGGATACTGGCATTTGAGAAATGCGTCTTCCAACATTTCCAACTGATTCTCACTGAATGCAGTCCGGAGTCGTCGGACACGACGTTCTTCAAGTGGAACTGATGACAGTGGTTGTGGTGGGGACGAAGAACATTCTGGAAATTCAAAGCGTGTGGATATACTTGGAGAAGCATATGAATAGGTTTTTGGAGATCTATGTGGTGTGTCAGAAACAGAGTATACTGTATTTAAAGCATGGTAGACCAACCGATCTGGAAAGTTGAGAAATGTCGAATATTACTGTTTTTAGATGAGGAAACATTTACTATTGCAAATTGGATTATCAACAAGACTTTCATATAAGTTTTAAAGACTAAAAAAAGCATTTAAAAACCACTCAACAGAGCATTAAATGTATTTCAAAAAATGAGAAATACATACATTTTGTAACAGTAACATACATATCGAGTGATAGTTTTTTAAATAGAAATTCGGTGTCCCATTCAGTTACGTTCATGCTGAAATCACGGAACAATCAGTACTGAATGGAAATCAATTAACAGGGGAATGCTCATCTAAAACTGGTATTCTGGAAGTCTAAAAGTGTAGCTGAAGAAAAAATGTCAGTTTCGGTACTTCTTTTAGTCAATTAGTTGAAAAACTTCTAGCAATTCTCAGAACAAGTTTTGTGAATTCCAGTATTAATGGAACCATTCTGACACAAATGCGACCGATAAAGATACTATAAGTTATCAAACAACACTATGGTGAAACAGCAAGTAATACTTTGTGTAATGGCCTGTGATAACCTTAATGAAACAATTACGATAAAACTATGGCTTCTGCGAAACAGGAGAATCCGTTCAAACTTGATACTGATACTGATACATCAGTTGAAGAAATGTTTAACAACAACTGTTTTCCGATCTGATATATTGAGAAATGTCGAATATTACTGTTTTAGAGGAAGATTTCGAAAAATAGATAAGAAGTATAGTTGTACGGAATGCATTTTTTTGATTTACGGAATTCGGAATGTCAAGAAACCGTAATCCGGAATCGGAATAAAAATGAGGAAAATTCGGAATCCGTACAACTCTGACAAAGCATTCTCTAAAATTTCTACAGATTAATATTAATCGAATGTGTACTAAATGTATAAAGAGGATGGGAAAATACATGTATTTTGTAACAGTAACATAAATATCGAGTTTTACAATAGCGGTTTTTTTTTGAAATTCGGGGTAATTTTCAGTTACTTTCATACTGAAATCACAAAACAATGGAAGCTGAATGGGAATCAATTAACAGAGGAAGTCTCATCAAAAACTGAGAATCTGGAAGTGTAGTTGAAGAAATAATGTCAGTTTCGCTATTTCTTTTAAGCGATTATCTTAGTAACTACTTGCAGTTCCCTGTTCATGTTCTGAGAATCCCAGTAGTAATGGAACAATTCAATTTGAACTCAATGAGACAGCTAATCAAATGTTGATGATCGATAAAGACACTATAAATTATCAAACAACACTATGGTGAAACAGTATTAGCTTCATTGGGTATTAGCGAAGGGGATTAGCTTCATTAACTTTGTCAAAGTTATTATAAATTTCTCAGAAACAGAAGCATTCGTTCAAACATGATACTGATTCTGATAAAGTTGATGAAATATTCAAAAACGGTGTATGTGGTATGTCAGAAACATTATACTGTATTTAAAGCCGATTACTGTTTTTAGATGAGGAAACATTTTACTATTGAAATTTGGATTATCAGTAGGATTTTCATTCAAGATTTTAATAATAAACTACTCGAACGAACACTAAATGTATAAAGTGACTGAGAAAATACATTAATTTTGTAACAGTAACATAAATATCGAGTTTTACACCAGTGATGACTTTATAGGAAATTCGGGGTTACTTTCAGATACTTTCATACTGAAATCACAAAACGATGGAAGCTGAATGAAAATTAATTAACTGAGGAAGTCTCGTCTAAATAAAACTGGTATTCCGAAAGTTTTGTACAAGAAATAATGTCAGTTTCACTACTTCTTTTAAACGATTAGTTTAGCAAGTACTAGCAGTTCCCTGCTTATTTTCTGAGAATCCCAGTAGTGATGGTTATCGAAGTAATTATAAACGAAATATGATGTCTGTAAAACAGAATAATTCATTCAAACTTGATTCTGATACATCAGTTGAGGAAATGTTCAAAAATAACTGTTTTCCAATGAAGTCAAGTATAAGAATCTACCAGAATTCACTCACTAGTCAAGAAGTTTGTTAATTTTTCACTTCTCCCAGTCTAAACGTTGTCAAAAACGTATTTGGAGAACTTTCTAGTTTAGGTGTAACAGAACCAATTTCGTCAAAATGTGAACAATTTCTCCTGTTTTCATAACAATATTTAGGTTACAGAAGATTTTAAATGCATTCTTGCACGATTCTATCAACAACGAATAATTATTACGCTAACTCATGCCAACTCACCTTTCATAACCATTTGAAACTGCAATGGAGTCTGAAACATAACAATTTTTGACCAAAGTAGAGATCTACACTAACTATGTGTCTCCTCCTCGGTCCCCTGTGCTCTCCACACATAAGCTCTCCGGAAGCTCCGCCCCCTTTCCTCCTCTGCTAATATTCTCAAACAATTGTGATGGTCTGCTACATGTGTTCTATGGAGGTGAGCACACTGATTGTGCAAATATAGAGAAGCAAGAAGACCTTGTTGGGTAGTTGACGCCCCTGATGAGACAAGAAAACGGATTACTGTAGATGAGCGATGAGCCGATTAATAATTGTTCACGGGGGGAAGGGACGGGAGTGTTATTGGGTTCGGAAAAGGAAGGGTTTGTACTGTTTCCGAATGGAGAAGGAAATGGGATTTGCGTAATATTATTTACTGTTTTCAAATTTTAGTAAGAAGTTCCTAAAATATCAGGCATTCAGTGAAAGAGAGGTTATCAGACGAATTTGATGAATTTCGAAAAAAAATCCGATCTGTCATAAAATGAGTTTCAACTTTGTCCTGCTGGTTAAAAATACTTTGGATTGTCTGTCCGTATGTTCAACTGACTAGTAGTCTTAAATGTAAATGGACCGAAGTTCACAACGATTGCATTCAGTTTTTTTGTTTTGAAAACAATTACTGTTTGTAACTGTAATCGAAAATAATGCATGCTTAAGGTCGTTAATAGGTGCGGACTTAAAGTCAACTGAATTGGTCAATTAGTGTGAGATAAATAATTATTTAAATGCTAAACTGCCGGACAATTTTTTGTTTGAATATTTTGCTATTTAACTATTCATGCCTGTATAGGGATGAATAAAAGGAAAGCCAATTGAGCAAATCAATCTCAAACTTATCTTGAGGACATTATGAAACAGCATAGAAATCTAAAAATCCTTCATTATCGGAATATATTTTACTGTTCTCAATAATTATTAAACCCTTTGTCATTTCATACCATGTTTTATTTTATTGTCCCTGTACAATAAAGATAAATGTACTATGGTAATTGATAAATGTACTCCACCGAAATTCAACGTACAACAGAAAATAAGGAAGTTGTACATAAATTCCCTGTTTCAAACAGTTTATTAAGTTTTTCGAGTTTTCATCAATGCAATCAAAAATGATTCCAAGTGGGCTTAAAATATTCAGTCTGTCTGGATACGTTCACAATCATCCGGATATCTTAAATTCTTGACAATACTCGGTTTGTCATGTTTTTCTTGTTTTTAATTATGGTTGTCAATGTTGCTATCAGTATTTGAACCGCCGAATGATGTTTTTTTTAAGATCTTCAAAAAAGTTAGCATAACAATGTAAACCACTATTGTTGACTAAAAATATTAAGATCTAATTTGTTTTGTATAGAATATGAAACGGTATATAAATGGTGAAATGTATTCTCATAATCAGTTGATAATTTTTCAGTTGTTCTTGATGATTATTGATGTTCGTGGCTTCCACTTGATTCATATCTCAGTCAAACCACAATTTGTTTTATAGGAATCTGGAGCAACCGCCCATCAATGTCCAGAATTATGTCTCTCAATTTCAAAAAGCTAATGAAGTTTTACGACAATTTATACAATAGTGAATATTGCCACTTGTTATTCATTTCTTCAGAGGATTTTAACATTTATAAAATTCTTTGAACTGAATTATTCATTCGAATTTGATATCTATCTTCTGATTCTATATTTATCGAAATTTTTCCCATAGTGAAACCTTAAGAAACTGTATGAGAAGTCTATTTTCATTCTGACGATTAACCTATACATTTTCCAGTGAACTACGTCCCTTCCGGAATTTTCCAATTTTCAAATTTCCGGCTTCATGACTCTCCAATTTCCGTCGTTTTCCCCCTGCTCCTCATTTCCCAATATAGCTGTGATCTTTTCCACTGAAACCCAATATCCTTTTCATTTCCTGCACTAATCATGCTCTAAATCCTGTTTCGTAATCATCTCAGGCAGATGTGTCCATCCGCTGTCAAGTACTGGCTAATAGGGGCCGAGAGGAAGAGGGAGAGATAACACGGGCGGTGTCGTTTCATGTTCTCGGAGCAAATACAAAAATACAGAGAAAGTCTTTGCACATGTCTTCTCGCAACGGCCTTCTGTACAAATAATGTATCCAACTGCGATCGTTGCAAAATGAATGATGACGATAATTGGACATGGTTAGCACAATTAAATGGGTGTAGATACATTTAACAATAGATGAAAGAGAGAGGGAAAGAAGAATTTATTTTGGATGGATTGGGCAAAGATCAAAATTTTTATGGGGAAAGACTATTTCTGTATTTTTTGGATATCCATATATAAGAGTGGCGTCTAATACAGAAAAGCGAATTAAGAAGAAGTTGTGAATCTGAGTGTTTTTTTAATCCATGAAAACTTTTTTGAATCATTTAGGAATTTCCCGGAAGGCTCAAACCTGTGTGCTGGCAGTCTGATGTATCAAAACTATGGCTCCAAAATTCACAAAGTTATTTTGAAAACTGAAATTACTGTATCGTCTGAGTCAATTTAAAACTGTATCAAACGTAACACAAATTGATAGAAAAAAATTACAGCTCACTATCAGTGAATAAATACTTTATTTATTTATTTACTTCAAGGGATAGGAGACTATAAGATACAAAGAAGACTTGAAACATATCCCTCACGAGATAGTCTCAAGTAAAGAAAAAAAAATAGGACTAATAATGCAACAAGAAGGGAGCAAGAAATATTAGAACCGGGTGATTGAGGAATCAAGTAAAATAATAAATTGTGAGGGAGAAAGAAAAATATTTACATTGTAGGTAATGGCATTCCAAAACGGAACAGTAAAAGAGAAAAAGTTATCAGATAGAGGAGATAGAAAGACAAGAGCCATGGGTTTTCGGGGAGAGTTTGAGAGTCTGACATAGGTGTTAAGGAAGGGGAAGTGAGATGCGCCAGCAATGAATTTGTAAAGTAAGGGTAATTGGGATTTGAGTCTACGGTGTCTAATGGAGTGCATTGAGAGGAGTTCCAGACGTTGCGAGTAGGAAGAGAAAGAGATGTTGCAACGCTGGAGAGTTTTTCTAGAGTATACTCTGAGGGTGGATTCCAGAAGTCTAGAGAGATGAGATGAGGGGGAAAGGCAGAAAATAACGGAGCAATACTCCAAGATAGGAAGAACATAAGTTTTAAATAAGAATGAGTAGAAAGCAGGATTATTAGACTTGAAGGATTTTAAAATCTGGGAGCAACGAAGTCGGGCAAGAGCCACTGTACTTATTGAAAGGAAATTTAAGAGTTCATGAAACCGGGGACTTTGTACTTTATCGAACAAAAAAAGCTTTATGAAAATCTCGAAACCCTGGTGACAATAGATTTTATTTATTCTTCGATTCGATTTCAGCTCCACCGCTGGAATTTTTTGATGCTATAATATAGAAAAGCAATTCACCGAAAAGGTTGTTTACTCCACCTAATACCACCTCGAAAACTTGCTAGAGAAGAAATGATTCACTTAAAACAGAATTTTTTAAAAATTCTTCTACAAAATGAAATTAAAACGGGGGAAATTTATTTTGCTTGGTGATATGGAATATGCTGTGATATTACCTTATTGCTTATTTGTAAGTTTCTATAGAAATTACGAGCTGTATTCTAACAGCCGGACACGGTTTGACTGGAACAATTACAAAATGAAAACATAGATGAATTGAGATATTGAGTTGATGTGTATGGTGACAGCTTACCGAGAAGTATCATGATCGAATGGGTAAAACACGGAACGGCACATTTGAAATCCTTTGATTCATTGTGCAAAACCAAACTCACAATGAACTTTTCGTACTCACTTTCTTATTGATGAATGAAAAAACAAATTGCTGATTAACAAAAGCATGAAACAGAGGAACATTTTATTTATAGTTTTAATGAAGTACATATGATTATGAAACTGAGAATAGTTGTATTTATAGCTTTAATGAAGTATGAACACAGGAATCTTTAATGAATCATGAATAGTTACCTCAATATTTATTGGAAAACTTTTTTCATCAGTATGAACCCTGAACTCGAAACGCGAAATATTCTTGTGTTGAGATTAAAGTTTACCATAGTTATCAAGGCCCGCCCGGTTCCAAAAAATGACCTTTGGACCCTTTTTTTTCCAATTTTTTTCGAAATTTTTTTCAATTTTTCATCGAATATGTGACTATTTTTGACTATTTTTCAGAATTTCTTCTAATTCTGAATGATAGTCGAAAATTTGACTTTTTCGTGAAAAATTCAAAAAAACTCAGGCCCGGCCTTGACAACTATGAAGTTTACTGAGATTGAAGGAAAAAATACTTACAGTTTCAGTTTAACTGGAAATTTATTTTCAAGTCGCCAGTAATAGTCGATGTTCTCTTCTATCCACTTTCGTATACACTTTGATCTCCCAAAGAAAAACTATTTCTCCTAAAAGTAGTTCTCCATCACTTTCTCTCTATGTACTTGTCGCCATTTCACGGGTACCATCCTTCCCGTTCCCTCCCACTCTCTTCCCCTTCCCATCTCATATCCATTTCTTCTCATTTCGTTACATGTGCCAATTAGTTCCGACGAGTTGTCCACACATACTCATTCCCATTCATCCGTTCCACTCAAAATGAGAGAATCTAAAAAGTTTCGTTCGAATTGGACGTGTTGTTATTCCATAGTTTTGACTGTGTTTGATTAGAAGAGAGAAACTTATAATTTGATCACTTTTCGTTTTCCGTTTCCATTTTTTTCTCGCGCATCGCTGGTTAGCTTCGAGATTTGATTTCTATAAAAGAGCGAGTGAAACCTATCATTTTGTTTTCCTGCCATCCTTTTCTGGTCTTTTGATTCATCTCTTCATTTCTCAGATTTCTGTTGTGTTTCAGAAATGCGGATTCTTCTGGTACTGTTTCCATTCCTGGTTAGGTTTTCAGACACGTGTGCACCTACCAGAGCGACGGTGAGTAACATTTTTAGTGGAAATGCCAGAAAAATCGCGTTTTCATAATTTCATTTCTTCAAATAAGTAAGATCCCTTAAACCGTTTCCATTTGGTTACTACTTGCGATATTTCTAGATTACTGTTACATAAGCTTCAGAAATAGAGAAGGATGTGCGTTTGTCAATTGGTTAGTTATATTTCCAGTTTCATCCTCAACATGTTAACATGCGCTAGAACGGTATTTTGTTTTTAACGTTTAAGGCCAAATTCTCAGATTTCACAGATTCTCGGCGAACTGGGTTATTATGCAAAAGCTAAAAACAGCAACAAAATATCTAAAATTTCAACTATCCAATCACATAGTCAGCTAACTCCGACGTACGTCCAAATAAATTTGTGAGAAACTATGTTTCAATAAGCAAATAAAAAATGATTAATTTAATGATTTCTGATGCGAATCGTTTTCTTGTTTTGAAAGAAAATTCCTTCCTCTACTCATTTAAGTGAAGGTTAATTGATTGAATTAAAAATGATTCAATTCTTTCAAAACAGAGCGAAACATTTTCGAACTGTTTCAGGTGGTCAGTATAAAGTTACACCCAAACTGGAACCTAATCCGCGAAACTGTTTAATCTGTTTTCAGACACCAATTGTCTGTGCTTGTTCCACATCAGAAGTTGCTTTGTTGTACCGAATTGATGGTAGTGATGGCGGAGCTGAAGCAATTCAACCGGTTGGAGAAGTGTAAGTGGAGACCAATTTTTTGGGTACCAATTCGATTTCTAAACCAAATTTATTGTATGTTATTGGAATTTATGAGTGAGACAAAACATTTATTTATTTATTTGAAACGAAGGAACAAGTCACTGACACGTTACATTTAGAAGAAAGTTAAATGAGATTTTAATAGGGCTGGAGGCACAGAAATAGAAGTTATGAGTATTGAGGGTAAGATATTTAGTAAGATTTAGTTTGGCAATATTTGATTTAAAACACGGGGAAGAGATTTTAACAGGGAAATCATGTTCGGGAAGTTGATTGCAGCTTTAATGTACGAATAACAATGAATTGCGATTTCTAAACTTTCAATATCTTGTTGAAAAATTGTCATAATCGAGTATTACCAACATATTTTTACTGTTCTAACCGGTCTACATGCATTAGCTTCTATCCTATTAGCCAGTTTTTTAATATTTCAGAACAACATCCGATGCGAACAACTGTCCCACCGAATACACAATAACATGTACTCTACCTGAAGGTTCGTCTGGAAATGTCATCATGATGTTCCAAGATTCGGTCAGTGGAAGTATAACACAAAGCACTATCCCTCTCGCATGTACTGATGGAAATTGGCTGTATTTGGATGAACCCAATGGGCAAACGTAGGGTTTTTGTGTGGATTCTTGTCAGTAATCATCCAATTTTCAGACTGGTTGTATCCGTTTCCTGTACAATTGGTTAGCAGATGAAATGGACTTTGAGTTACAGTTTTACCGGTTTCACATAGCGGCAATTTGAATGAAAAATTGCTCATTTATTGTTTTTATTTTTATTTTCACTTTTACTCTCAACTAATAAAGGTAATAATTGGTTTACGTACAGTATTTTCGTCTCGTTTTCTATTGGTGTACCCTCTAATTTTAAAATCTTGTTCAATTTGTGTAAGTTAGAAGAGTGTCAATTCTGAGAAGCCAAATCGAAGCGGTAACAACTAGAGCATCTACATTTTTAAAATCTTCGAAACTGTATATATTACAAACTCCAAATGAATTGATTTTTATTTCTGTTACCGATACATTTGATCCGTGCCGTAACTTTTGAATATCCAATTTTTGGAATCCATAATTTTCATATGAACGAGAAAACGTAAATCTATCAAATGGCTATGTATGTGAATCAGACTTTCCCTAGTAACAGACATTAATGGAGCAGACGAAGCTGGAAATTATAAATGTAGAACATTTATTTTTCACTATCACACTGTTTCAATTCTGGCATATGACAACCATTTTTCCACACCTGTTGTTGGATTCGCCAATTTCCTTGCACTTATTGTTCCAATTTGACATATTTACAATTTTCTATTACCACTATGACAAATTCCATTCAAAAAATTTGTGTGTAGGCTGTTTGAAAACGTGGAAAAACTGAAATAAATTAAAAATCAAGAAGAAATAATTGCGTCTCTTGTATGCTATACTCTACCTGAAAATAGCATAAGAAATGCTACCGAACGTATCGCTCAGAAATTTCATGTATTCACCACTTCTCAAAACCGTATTTTTATTGAACAGACTTAACTTTATTTAGTTTTATGTCGACAGCTAATTCTAGTGTAGCATTTAGATGTTCCTAAAATTTCAAAACATTTCATGTTTCATTTTTTTTCCTGATTGATCGATTCAAATTTTAAAAAAATGCTGCCACCATTCTTCTTGCAACGAATAAAATTCTATTCAAAATGAGCATCTCCGGTCCTCTTGAAGAAAGTGTGAAGAGCATGCTCCTCGATCGAAACACTCATAATGACAAGCAATTTGCACCGAAATGATGAATCACTTATTCATTTTCTCCCCTCCTTCAACTATTCTTGTTGCTCCTCTCCCCGCCCCACGGAACAAGAGAAACAAAAAACGGAAAATGAATAATCAGAGAGATTTCGACGTGGAGAGAAGTGGGGACCCCTCCCCTTCTCTCAGTTTTTCTTCCCCACAAATTTCGTTTTTGTGTGTAATAAGAGAGAGGAGAAAAAGAGGAATCATCATCATCACTCGTGTCTTTTCTTCCTCTTTTTTCTTCGACTGAATCACTCATTTATTCGAAATTCGAATTGATTATTGGAGGAGACACGATGGATTCCGCTTCTGGAATCGATTTGGATCCGAATGTTCTCAGGTGAGATAGAGAGATAGAAAGGGATCTGAGAGTTGGTAGGGGGTCTTGACGGTACTGTATCAAGAAAGCGGCAATGTAATTCATAATTCTCCTGATTCAGAAACAGCGAAAAATGTATTTTTACTTAGTTTTTCCTTATTTTTCTACATTTCTCCCCTTTTTTGACAGTCATTTTCTCATTTTTATCGCTAACCTGAGATTTGTGAAAAATAATTTCTCGAAGCTCGGGATTAAGGAAAAATGCATTAAAATACACTGTCATGAATAACCCTCAAAATAGTTCCGGGAATTGTACTGGTTTCAGTCAACCGTGCATTACTGTCGAAAAAATAAAGTTTCGACAAGGATTTTCAAAAAAAACTTTCGCGGGCTGGAACACGCAAGCGCATGAAGTTGTGGGCGGAGCTTAAACTGCAAGCGGCGCGGTTCTTAATTTGGAAAAAAACAACTGGAATTAGAACCGCGCCGCTTAATTAAGCTTGCAATTTAAGCTCCGCCCACAACTTCATGCGCTTGCGTGTTCCAGCCCGCGAAAATGTTTTTTGAAAATCCTTGTCGAAACTTTATTTTTTCGACAGTAAAGCAAAACTGAAACTGAAAAAATTAACAACGGCTCTTATCACTTTTTTGCTGTCAAAACAAAAATTATGTTTCAAGGTAATGCTTTTAGATCAACCAAAAATTATTTTTGATCTTATTGGAATTTCGACTTTTTGAATTATGCCCATCAGTTTGACTCGTTTCTCAGCGGGAAAATTTGGAAGGACGCCGGAAGGTTTATGGATGGAAGGGGATATCGGAGTGTCGTTGCCACATTTTCAAAAATTCAAATCGTTTTTACAACTTCGTCTTTTGATAATCAACTAAAAACAGCGAGAAAAACAAAATATATAGTATTTTAATGACTGATAAACATATTCAGTATGTCAGAAAATAAAGCTTTCATGTTTTCTTGTGTTTTTTCTTGCTTTGCGTCATACAATGTGATAAATAAAGTTGTAAAAACGATTTGAATTTTTGAAAATGTGGCAACGACACTCCGATATCCCCTTCCATCCATAAACCTTCCGGCGTCCTTCCAAACTTTCCCACTGAGTTGGGACGAATTTCGCTTTTTTTTAAAAGAAAAAATCCCAGTAGAAGTATTTTTTCATGACAGTTTCAAAATGGAAGTTTACAGAATCGAAATTTTGAAGATATATTGAATATTGACTTTTTTGATTTGACTGTGATAATGTTTTTTTTTCACTTTGAGCATGTTAATCTATTAAAATTTACTACATTCTTCGTATATTTCACATGTTTCTAACAGTTAATGTTACTCCAGTAAACTTTAAAAAATCATTGGACGGACAACATCTACAGAAAATTATCACTTTTTTCAGACACTTGCAAACGAAGAAAGTAGAGGAACGAATCGAAGATCTGAACAATCAAATATGGATGGAAGACGATGCAGTTGGCTATCGATTGGTGACAGTTATTGATGAAGGATTATCAGATTTGTTGGTTGGATTCAGAGATGAACAGGGATTTTTTGAGAAGGTCAGTTAGAGGAATGTCAAATTGAGTATTCAATAGATGTTATTTATGTGGAAATTGGACTAAGCGCCACGGAAAATTGAAAACTAATTTAATTGAGAATTGGAAACAGAAGAGACTTTATTTTCAATACCAAGACAATTTATCCTGTTTCGATCCATTAGTATAATTTGAGATGTAATTGGATAAATAGTGGTTGTATGCTTGGTGATTTTATTGAAATTCGGAGACGGGGCGGTGGAATTTAGTTTTTTTTTAATTGCTTGTAAAAATCCCTCAAATTCAAGTCAAGTCCATATTTGAAAAGGTCAGTTTTTCCGATATGAAATGTTTTTTTTTCTAGTAGAATTGACTGAAACTTTTTTACTGAAGTTTTAGCCAGTTTTTTTCTGTTTCGAGTGATTTTTAACACAAATCCCAATTTTTAAATTCGCTCTTCTTCTACAAAGATTTCCACAAACTTCAGATCGTTAACCTCCTCGATACATTTGTTTCAAAATGTTTCACTCTTTTTTATCTTCACTTCCAAATTTACGATTCCTTCCTCCATAAACCAATCGTAAACTTCAGTCAATTATTTTCATGTTATTTTTACCCGATATTCCTTGAACTGACTCCAGACGTCCATCTGTCTCCCGTTCAATCAGAGGGTCATCACCTTTGTCTCAAATTTCGTAAAAAATAACCCGAAGGAAATTTTAGTGCGATAAGAAGAGACGCAAAAATAAGATAAAGTGTAAAGTATTGGATGCTCTTCAACCTTCGAAATGACCTCCTCTCGATTTCTTTTTTCCTCTGGTCATTTGCACATTATGTCACAATTTATAGATTTCTCTTTTTGAAATGAAAAAAAGGAACGTTAAGCATAAGAAAGCATTTTTTCGAAAGAACGGGAACATTATTCTTAACTAACTGAATGAGTCTCACTGGGAGAAAAAAGAAGAGAAGATGAATGTTTTGCTGGCACGAATCCAATGATCAACAGCTGACAGAAATCGAGAGAAATCATGGAATGAGGGACACATTTACATGAAAATGACGGGGGCAAGTGGAAGAGAGAGGGATAACTAACGGATGGTGGGGATTTGGGATTGAAGTAGAAAATTATATGGATCATACTGTGACTATCGCCTTGGCAAGGAGGATTATGGTGGAAAAATGTAGAGAAAGTTATGAAAATTGTGAAACATTACATTTTGTGGGATTTGTAGCGAAATTTCGAAATAGAAATGGCTGAATTGTAACACTTCTGTTTGGAGTTGCGTTTCAAGGTTTAATCCGTCTAATAATTTTCTGTGCGACATCCGGAGGTTCTAGAACACTTGAAACATTTAAAAAATTATTCAAAAATGAAAACCAGATTTGCCCGGTTTAAATTTTTGAATTTTTTTCTTTTGCTCAACTTTTTTGTATTCCTCAAAAACATTCCAAACCTACAAGAAATCTTTTTTTCGAAAAAAAAATCGGAAAATTTTTGAAAAAAAAACTGAACTTCGGGCCGATCGGTCGGGCCGGGCCCGAGAAGTTCTTATTCTAGACCATATCCATTTCTTTATAATGAGAAACACAATATTTTTGCCTCTTTCAATCCAAAGAGAAATTCGACAAATATGATAAAGGGTTGATAAGATAGTTTGAATTGGTTTCCATTTTGGATGTTTTGAAAACAATTGTTTGAAAAGGCACTTCATGAGGAAAAAAATTCTATAAATACTGTGCGTGGCAGTTTCTTCATGATAGCTTACAGTCAAATTCTCAATATGAGATTATTCTGATTCATATGTGTCAACACGGTCCATATTCTTATTATCATTAACATGCACTAGCGAAAATTGAAAATGATTTGAAACAGATTTTTTAAATGTATTTTGAAGATTTCTAAATTTGAAATATGTACTGTTACTGGTATAAACAAAGTAGTACTAATTTATTCCACTTTTGTTCATAAATCCATGTTTTCTCCAGAAACGAATCGAAAAAGCGAAATGCGAGGTGCCGAGTCTGAACAATTATTCGGATGATTTGTGTACTCTAACACAGCCGAATGCAGCTACAGTACTCCACGCACTCAACATACGATACACTTCTAATGTTATTCATGTAAGTTTGATAAGTGGGGAATTTCTGTTTCAAGTAGTTGGTAATTGTCAGAATTTTTACTATTACAATAATTTGGGATTCGTTAATTCATCAAAAATTATCATTGTCAGGAATAAATTAGTTATCATATTATTCAGAAAGCATAATCAATTTACAGACATACTGCGGTCTATTCTGTGTCGTCATCAACCCGTGGCGAACAATTCCAATATATTCTGATGAAGTGAAACAATTATATCAGCATCGGAATGATCTACCTCCACATGTTTATTCTGTCGCACAGAATGCATTTCATGGAATTTTGAAAGGTGGAAGGAATCAGTCGATTCTAATTACGTGAGTCACTGGGTTATACTGTTTCAGGGATGTTGTAATTATTAGGTTTTAAATGAGCCGAGATTATTCCAGTTTCCTCAATACTAAGATTTCTAGGTGTGATATTAGCTCTTCACAGTTCTTACGACTGCGCTCCACCGAAATCCCTTGAGAAATGACTCTTTTTCTCTGAGTCTTTCAATTTCCCACATTATTTTCTTTTGTTTCGGTAGAGCGCGGTAGTAAGAAGCGTGCCGTGCTAATAACTATAATCTATCAAGAACAGATCAGGACTATTCAATATTACGGTTTCATCAAACTCAAAAAATCTCTGCTCTATTCATGGTTTACTATTGAATTCGAGGATGTTGGCTCTTCAAAATGCGCAAATTTCATATTTTCAGCGGAGAATCAGGAGCTGGAAAAACCGAGAACACGAAGAAAATCATCGATTTCATTCTGAGTTCTAGTGGTTCAAATAATACAATTGGAGAGTGTGTTGTGACGAGTGGAGTACTTTTGGAAGCAATGGGAAATGCGAGAACCACTCATAATAGCAATAGTTCCAGATTTGTGAGTTTTTGATTATGCGACGGAATCGAATTTGCAATCCTTTAACGCAAAAGGAAGGGACAATTCTGAAATAACTGAAACTGAGAATTTTTGTTTATTCACAGTTTCAGTGTGTTTCAATAACTGTTCTCCAAAATTTACGCGTTGATATGCGAGTTGCGTGATTTTTTTCAGGGAAAGTTCATCAGAATCGAGTTCGACGAGAACTCAAAACTAATCGGAGCCAAAATTGAATGCTGTAAGCCTCCCCTTCTCGCCTAATCTCCCCCATCTGAAATTTCCAGATCTCCTCGAAAAGTCTCGAGTAGTCTCCCAAAGTGATGGTGACCGAAACTTCCATATTTTCTATCAAATGCTCTCCAATTATTTCGATAATCCACACAAAAGTTTTCTGAAATTATCGAAGAAAGTGGAACAGTACAAATATCTGCGAAATGACGACCCATCGATTGTTGATGCTGAAACTGCTAAACTCACAGATGAAGCATTCTCGAAGATTGGATTCAGTGAGGAGGAGAAGATATGGATTTTTCAAATTCTGTCAGCAGTTTTGTGGATTGGTGATATCAAATTTGGAGAGAGGAGTGGATTGGATGTTTCTTTTGTGGAGAGTATGCAAGGTAGGAATACAGATAAAGTAGTTCGGGATAAGAGGATACGAAACATGTGTAATTGAACATTGAATCTGTTATTACTTCTATGAAACTGAAAATGTTAGAATTAGGTAGCATTACAAAGGAAAATATCTTGATACATAGAGAAAATAAGGTATATGACATTTCATAATTTTTCAAAATCAAACTGTGGTTACAGTAACCGACTACTGTAAATATCGAAACAGTAAGAGGTCAACACTCGGTCAAAGCTGCTATGCCCGTTTCAAACTTTACGCATATTTTCTCAAATTTTAACGGTTCAATAGTGAGTTAACTTGACGTTTCGCTCATTCAGAGGGATTAGAATTATTTTAAGAATAACCGAAAAGTCTGGGAGATTATTAATAAAAAAATTTTGATTGGTATGAAATCAGAATCAGTGTTGTGACCCAACAAAGCGTCTCTTATAACATTTTTCTGCTACAGTAAATATTTTTTTAAGTAGCTGTAACAATTGTTAATTCCAATATTTATTCATATTTTTTTACGTTGTTCAATGAAAATCCCACATTCCATCACTGGCGCTCCCAGCCCATTCGATCTCACCACTTTTACTCTCACCTGTCATATCTTTTTCAACATTTCAAAGTGAAATGTCTCCCAGTGTCTTCTCACTCATTCACTTCTTTTTAACTTTTTGTTCGAAACACTAAACGAAAGAGAATGAAACAAGAAGGGGACTGAGTTTAATTGATGATCGAACAAAAATTCGTTACACACTCGCCTCTTCTATCTGTTTTTCAATCGTCACTCACAGGGGTTACGCGAAATAAAAAGTGTGCAAAAAGAAGATAGAAACAGTAGTGAAAAAGATGGATGAGTTGCAGTGAACACATAGAAAATAGAAAAGAAACTGATTCGGAATGAGGGACTTTTTGATGAAAAAAAATGGAATTTCAGAAGTGGACAATATCGCCGAGCTGCTGGAAATGAAAAGCTCGAAACTGGTGGATGCATTAACTCAGCCGACGATAAAAGTTCATGATAAACTGATCAGGAAGAATCAGAATCTAGCTAAAGTGAGTGAATAAAAAACTTCCAAATTGATGTCTTTTCCTTCCCGAAGTTGTTGAAAATATAGAATCTGAAATGTCGAAAAAGATTAAGTTGAATTTTTTAAAACTTGTTTTCTAACCTAGATGAAAAAGTGAATTTTTCAGACTTTAAGTTCTGCATCGGCAATGGCAAAAGTACTGTACGAGAGATTGTTCGGATGGGTCGTCAAACGATGCAATGACGCATTTTCAGTTGATGATACTAAAACCTGTAAGTTATTTGGGCGGACAAGAGCAGGTCAAGCATTCTTCCCATTGATCAAGTATATTCTATAGAAGCTTAATGTTAAGTTTGAAACACAAATTAGGTGTGCAACCGTTCACTGTTTAGCTGTGTGTTTTTGTACAGTGAACCGAAATAAATGACTAGGAAAGGTCATCGAGTGTTATGTTATGGAACGTGACCTATATCATAGGAAAGCTGAGAACGCTTATTTCAAACATATATTCAGTTTTTCCCCACGATGCCTGGTATTCGAGAAAAACGAGGTCAAAATTTGGATTACTGACAAGACATTACCCACACCATGCTGTCGTTATTTTACACAAGTCGGTTAGATAATGACTCGTAAGTGGTCCAAACTTAGATCTCGTTTTTCTTGAATACTAGGCCTCGAGCGCAAAAACTGAATATATAATCAGAATTATCGTTTTTTTTTTAGCTTTTCAATTGTATAGGTCACGTCCTAAAACTCCACGGACATTCGGCGGCCTTTCTTAGTGACAGTGATAAGAATACATTAGGGTTCTCAAAGCAGTTTTTGGAAATTAGTGGAATGCCTCTAAATTTTTCCGAAAACATAATACTGTATTTAATTGAACAAAACACATAATAGCAACTTGTTGAAACCGTCGGTTCATTTATCAATCATCCATTTGAGAACGAGAACGAACTATTCCATTGTCGCATGTCAATTCTTCCCACTCATTACAGCTTGCCGAAACAGTCGATTCATCGCAGTTCTCGATATTGCTGGATTTGAAATCATTGAGAAAAACTCATTCGAACAGTTCTGTATCAATTATACAAATGAGAAACTTCAACAATTCTTCAATCATTTTATGTTTGTGAAAGAGCAAAGTGACTATTTGGAAGAGGGAATCAAATGGACTCAAGTCAATTTTGCGAATCATCTCCAGCCGACGATTGATCTGATTGAAAAGGTAGGATTTTGAGATGGGGATTGAGGTTGCAATTCTTAATGTAAAATTATAACGATTTTTGGAAACAGTTCATCAAAATCAGATCATTGAGAACGCTCAAGTAAGCCTAGAATTTTTTCAAAAATGCAGAGTAACTGGTCTGAAAAAAGTGTTCCTGTACAAAATCTTATGGGAATAGGAATCGATGTTAAAATAACTGAGCCAATCTGCGTTCTTGAATTATGAAATAGTACTGAAACCGTTTTATTTCATTCCAGCCAATGGGTGTTCTCTCCTTCCTGGAAGAAGAATGTGTTGTCCCCAATGGATCCGAGAAGTCACTCCTCGAGAAGCTCTGCTCAAATCTAGCCGGAGATTCTAGTTTCAAAAAGTCCAAACAATCTCAAAAGTACTCGACAGTCCGTCACTTCGCAGTTCAACACTATGCCGGAGAAGTTCATTATAATATTGATGGATGGCTGGAAAAGAATCGAGATAATGTGGAGACGTCGGTGTTGGATATCCTGTCACAGTCTACTCATCCACTGTTGAAAGTCTTGTTCCCTCCAGGTTAGATTTTATGATTCAGAGTGAGAGCGTTCGTTGACTCTGTCGAATTGTTCAATAGAACAATTCCCGGATTTAGAAAAAGTCTGAAACTGTTACTCACATTTTATTTTGCACGGTTTTCATTCTCATTCTCAGTTAAATTTGATTTTAATGTTTCAGTCCCTGCAAACAACCTGAAGGCACGACGAGGCACTATCACCAATTCTACCGTTTCATTCTTGTATAAAGTGAGTTCGCACTTTTTAGTCTTGTTGTGTTGTGTTTCTTTTTTTTCTGCATACCCAATGTTGTCTGATAATCAAAAGTGGGAAATCGTGCGGCGTTTTTAAAACTCGTTTTCACAATCCGAGCAATTCTCCAAAGCGAACGTGTATTGTCTTAAAGTGCAAATTGGTCCTGAAAAGGAATGTGGGGTACGTGAAAATCATTAGGGGGATCTCTAATATTTTAATGTTCAATAGGTAATAACTTTTTGATAAGAATTTGAAGATTAAATGAGCTTTCAAAATCAGATAAAGACATTATCAATTTGCTATGACGTCACCATGATTATTTTGTGATGATTAAAATGAACGAACTGATTCCACTGATCGATACTTGATAATAAAACAATTATGAAACAGTAACAACAATATTTCCAGAACCAACTACAATGTCTCCTCGACACACTTAACACGTCATCTGCTCATTTCATTCGATGCGTTGTTCCAAATTATGAGAAACTTCCAGGGAAGATTGATGCTCCATTGGTTTTGGCTCAGTTGAAGTGAGTTTCTGGGCTTGACGTATAATAGGTGTAGAGGCATGTGAAAAGTCGTGGTTAATGCATAACAAGCACTGTGAAGTAATATAAGGGTTCCATGAGACAGACGATTTTTTTAAAAAGATTATGCAGTTTCTCTATGATCTTTTTGAAACATTTCCTACATTCCCCGTTTTTCCAGATGCAACGGTGTGCTCGAAGGAATTAGAATCTGCCGTGAAGGCTACCCATCACGTCTTCCACATTCAGAATTCATTGAGAGATACTCCCTTCTTCTAAAGAATAAAGAGAAGGTTTCTGGAGCAAGTGAGAAGGAGAAATGCGCTCATATCTGTCAAGATGCAGACGTTCGGAAAGAGAGATACGCAGTCGGAAAAACGAAATTATTCTGTAAAGTTGGAGTGATTTCTGAGTTGGAAAGAAAGAGAAATGAGTATATCTCATCGTTTATTGTCTTGATTCAAGCCAATATTCGATATCTGAATGTTCAAGCAGATCTATTGGAGAGGAGAAGAAAAGCAGAAGCAATTGTGACAATTCAAGAGAATGTCAGACAATTCGCTCAGTTATCCCAATGGCCGTGGTATCGGATACATCATTTGGCGAGGGGATTGATACCCAAGAATAGGGATAAAGAGAGAATACAAGAGTTGGAGATGGAGAAAATGAAGTTGGAAGAGGAGATTCAGGAGATGGAAGTGAAGAATGAGGAGGCGTTGAAGGAGAACTTGAAGTTGAGCATGGTGGGTGGTTTAAGAGATAAAAAGAAATCTTTCGATCGAAGATCATATACTGCAGACATCTACTGGAGAGATCGGTTTCTCCCAGTACTTGATAGTTTCTAGAAACAGAAAATCTATCAAATATGTGTAACAAGAAATCGTTGAATCACACTTTTATTCTTATTTTTCGGATATTTTTCTCGCGAGATTTTTATGGTTTTCGCATGTGTTGAGAGGCTATAAATTATAGCCTACACCACGAATTGCATTTCATTCTTTCAGATTTTTCCTTTAAATTCGTTCCAGTAGCATGGCTTCTTGTAAAAGATTTTTAGACACTAGAAACCACACACCAGCAGTCAGCAGGAAGTTTTAGATCACCAATTAAATTTTTACCAGGTTCCAAAAACACAATTTTATCTCACAGTACCCCTAGAAATATCATATGTTCCATATTTTAGAAACCTTATAAAATATCTGAAACTGAATGTTCGTAGTAAATTTTTTCATGAAATTCGGCATTAATAACTGCCACAATAATTAAAATTAATTACTTGTTTCAGCTCCTGGACCGAGAGAAAACGGAGAAAATCAAAGTGCAAAAGGAGATGGAGGAAGTGGAGAAGAGAGGCAGAGAGGCGAGTGGATTGTGGGGTTTTATGAAATGTTTTTTGGGGAGAATATAGCAGACTGAAAAGTTCCCGGAACAAATGTTTCTGTTTTCACAAACATGTTGAAACAGTTTTTTTAAAATTATGAATTTCATTAATAATCGAAATTGGCTGTGAAGTCTATTGCAATATCCAGAAACAGGGACTTCACTGGAAAAATTATAATTCATCGACCATAGCAGTTGCTCAGATGCCATGAAATTAGATTATGAAACTTTGAAACAGAATTTTCCTCTGTTGTTCAACATGCCATCTGACATTTCAAAAAAATCGAGCATTTCTTTTTGGATTTCCGGGTTAGATCTTCCTCTTACTAGCGTTCAATATTTTATGTTTTTAATAATTGTGAGAAGGCAAAACTAAATCTTTTTCGAAGCATTTCACGAACTTTCCGTTTTTGGCAAACTCTTTAAAAAGTCCATTAACGTCTTGAAAATAAGGAAAATTATACCAACGTTTCTCTTAAATTAGGAGGTTCCGCATTAGATGTTCAGCCTTGCAACCTTTTATGTCTAAACATAGAAACAGATTTTTGATCCCATCCAAAATTTCCTGTGTTGCAAGACAAATTCGCTTTTTATTAGTTTGCATCTTGTTATTGGTCTTGAGAACTAGTTAACTAGCCCGTTCTGAATTGAATTTCAAGTGAGAGACTCCTGGAACAAGTTACTCAATATGAAGTTAGTTATGTGAGAAGTCTGAAACTGGATGTTCTTTGGTAGAGACAAAAAATAGGAAAAACATTTAAACCAATTAAAAACCCATAAAATGAGTTAATTAATGGGAATAACCTTGAGTCAACCAACAATTGAACTGAGCAACCAATCATTTCTCAAGAATCTTCACAAATGATTCAGATATTCTGAAACTGGAAGTTTTCCTAATTTTTATCGATCTGCAATAACGTATACCATACAATATTCAAAAACTGTCACTTTCAGAAACTACTGGAAAAAGAGCGTGAATTCCGAAAGACGATGGAAGAAATGGAGCAGAATGAGGAGATTTTCAGTGTTTTGGAGAAGAAATACAATGATCAACACAAGAAAGTTATGGTCAGTTTTCTTAGATAACAAGATGTATTGAACTATTATTAAACGTACACTAAAATAACAAAAGACTGAAACTGAATTTTATTTCAAAAAGTGATAAAATGGGGAACTTCCAATAATCTTATAGGATATTTTGTAGAAAATGAATGACGTCCTCCGAGATTATGAGCGCAGAATTGAGCAATTGAATATGGAGAAATCGGATTTGGAAGCGGAGAATTTGAAGGTTTGTAAATGTGTACTGAAGTGATATTAAAACTGTGAATTCTCGAGAGAATACAATTTCCAAAGATCTTGAAACAGGACATATTTTCAGCTGAAAGAAGCACAAAATCGACAAGATTCTCATTATGGAAATATGGAGAAGGAGTTGATGGAGAAGACGTCAATTATTGATGAACTTCAAAATCAGGTGCAGAAACTTCTGGATGAGACAAATGAACAGAAGATTATGATTGCTAAGTAGGGAGGAATAGACTGGAGTTCATGAATTTTCAATAGAATATTTCAGATTGGAAACAGCGTTGGAAGATGAGAAAGCAAGACATTCGAGACAGAACAACACGATTGGAGACATGCAAAAATTGATAACGGAATTGAATGTGAGTTCCGAAAGAGATTTATCTGAAACACAGTTGCCTCCACTTTCAGGAAAAGATTGCACGTCTTGATAATGTTGCTCTGAATGAGAGGAATTCAACGAGGAAGATTGAGAGGGAGAAGGAGAAATTGAATGAGGAATTGACGACGGCGAAGGAAATAATTCAGAAGCAGGCGAAGAAGATTGACGAGTTGGTGAGTGGGGAATTTCTTTGTGTTTCATCGAATCTTTTTTAAGTTAAAACGAAATTGTTATCTTAATCCAATGGTGTATTTTTTCTTCCGAATTCATGATGATCCCAAATAAGAATTGATAGACTCAAATATTGTTAAACACTTGAAACTCCTTCTTTTTCATAACTGTAAATTTTGATAAAATAAGTACAAAGTAATTCAAAGTAATGCTAGAAATGCAGAACAAAACTATTAGCAGGTAATGACAAACATAATATGTACTGTGGAAACACTAGTGAATAAAATCGAGAATTATTATGTGAAAAGGTTTTGAGTTTTGAGTACGGGTGGATGTTTCGTGAAGTTTAATTAAAAAACAATGAACAAACATTTTCTTTTTCCACACTGAAAACTACATTCTCTTCAAAAAACAGTAATTTATGAAATTCCTGTTTCACAACTTTTTGACAATGAGCTACATAAAGTCTGATAGTTTAACATAAGTAATTATATTGACTACTGCTATCATCTCAAATCCAGGTGAAACCGTTTTTTTTTTCTGATGACCATGGGAATTACGGAAACCATGATTCTGAAAATCTTAGGGACTCTGAAACAGTGAGAGTTGTTAAATTTTGTTTTAAAAGTTGTGTTCATTTAAAGGCATTTTAACTTCTGAAACTTCTGAAATCACGTTTCATTTTCAGAAGTTGAGACTTTCTGTTTCAACGTCACTAGATCATCTTAATAATGCAACTTTCTTATCACTTATCATCCGATATTAGAAGAAGAATGTCGAAAACTAGGAAGCAAATTGAAACTAGCTTTCTCTGTTTCATGTTGAACACAATATGATTCATGGTAAATTTGATTCGTTGGAGTATGAACTCGATCGAACTGGTCATAGTCACGTAATTTGCGAGAAACTGTACAGAATTGTTTGAGAGCTCAAAAGTTCTAAGGTGTTCTAGACACTTTAAATTCCTTTATAAAGCGATATATCATTACATCGTCCCTCAAATACATGTTACCATTTCAAAGCTATCTGAAACCGTACTGTAAATTTCATCTGTTGAATATGAGAGCCAGCAGAAACCTCACACGAATCAATAGGTCCGAACGAAACCACGATATCTAAAACAGCTGAAACATGAATAAAATGCTATTTAGACTATATTCCAGGTTGTCGAATAAGTGGCCTGTCCCTTCGTCAAAAATAAATCATTCATTAGATAAGTGTAATAAAATAATCTTCAAGGCTCAATCTGACTCAAAATGTTCAACTCTCAGTCAGTAAAAACGTTGTAAAAGCTGTGAAATTCTGTTTCAACTTCACCTGATTCTCTCGATATCGGTTTCTATCTCATTTTTTTCAGAAAGACGAATGCCGAAAACGTGGAAACGAAGTGAACCGATTGGAGAGAAAACTAGAAGATAAGGAAGCGATGATGGCTGATTGTGTGAAAGAATTGAAGGATAGTCACAAGGAAAGACTCAAAGAAATGGAACAGAAAGTGGAAGATGTGAAACGGAAAAATTCGAAACTTGAGAATGAGAACTCGACTCAGAAGAGTCAAATCGAGACATTCCAACGAGAATCGAGTGTTGATTCGGATTACGGTAGATCTAGTTCAGGTAGATTATCCACGTTGGGAAGGCAGTATTCACTCACTTCGATTGGCTCATTTTCATCGATTCGTACTGTTGGATTGAGTCGAAAAGACTCGGTTTCCGATATGACGTCATCTATGTATTCGTTGAGAGGTCGGAGAGATTCCACGTATGATATGACGTCATCGATTTCGAATTCTGTTGGATTACAAAGATCTCCGTCGACTTCACAGGTTATGGAGAAGGAAAGGAGGATTTTGGAGTTGGAAAAGTAGGTCAAATTAGGGTTTGAATGTTTAGCGCTTTGGACAATTCAGATACAGGTTTGCAACCAAATTCATGAAACTCGGGTAACAGAAAAATTAGGTTTTCAAAACGGGACAAATTTGTATAGAATCTGATGAAATGTTAGTGCATTTTCAGAGAAAAAGCAGCAATCAATACGGATCTTCAATTGGTCAAACGAGAGTTGGATGTCTACAAATCACAGTTGTCAGCTGTTGAATCGGTAGGCATTCTTTTTTCTAGAGCTGATCCAAAAGCTTTTGCAAAATTGTGTTACAGAGTTTGAAACTATTTTGTGATGATTATGAAACTGAAAAATATGAATTGGGTCTTTCTGTGGTGAAGATCTTCACCAGAGCTGAGCGAAATAAGTGTTCTTATGAAGAGCATCAATGAAACGAGCTTCAAATTATTGCTCCCAAATACACAGAAATTGAAACACTAAAAACTTTGTTTGGTGATTGAAAACGCACAAAGTCAAAATTGGATTCAGTAGAGCTCGTTTGTTATTATGAGATTCAATCATTTGTGAAAACTTTTTTCGATAAAAGGATGTGGGGATTCAGAACTCCGTTTAAAATTTTCTTGTCTTCAGTATTTGCCAGGTTATGGACCAATTCACAAGATAGCAAAAAAACCAAAACCCTTTTTTGCTAGAAGTAAAAAAGTTTTTTGGTTTTTTTGCTATCTTGTGAATTGGACCATTATGAAGATACCAGAGCAGTGGGATAACCAATAATTACTTATTCCCGACTCGAAACAGAAAATTTATTTTTCAGGAAAAAGAATCCCTCCAAACGACACTCCGAAAACAAACGAATCAACTGCAAGAAACCACCCGGCAATTCAATTCTGCACAGAAAAATGCAGATAATCTTGCACTTCGACTGAAAAAAGCACTCGCGGATTGTGATGAATGGAAGAAAAAGCATGAGGAATCAATAAATGAGAGTAAGACAGAGATATTGGCGGAACGAAAAAGAGCAATGGATAGAGCAGAGGCATCTGAAAAAGAGACTGAATTGAAGCAGAGTCGAATGGCAACGATTGAAAGTGCAAAGAGTGCATTGAGTGGGGAGTTGGCAAGGACTCAGGCGGAATTGGATAGATGTCGACAGATAATTGTGCAGTTGGAAGAGAATATCAAGAGTCAGGAGACGCTGGGAAACAGTTTTGAACGACACCAGAGCAATCTCAATTTCGAAATTGAGAATTTGAGAGATGAGAATTGTGCGTTGAAGGCGAAGATTCGAAGACAATACAAACAGATTGAATTGCTTACTCGTGAGTTATCTGTTCTTCTGAAAAAGAACTACTTCTGAAATACCTGAAATTCTTTTCCTATTTTCAGAACAAGACGAAACCAACGATGAGTTGAATCATTTCGAAAACAAAACCGAAAGACTTCTCTAATTTTTTTGAAACCATTTCCTTGTTTTTATTATTTTTCTTGTTACCTATTTTATATACTTGTGTTTCGACTTGTAGTGTTTCCCCCTATCACCGGTGTACAACCCAATTGTTCGTGGTCAATTTGTGTATTCAATAAATGCTGAGTCAGTGGATTTAAGAGTTAGCGCCACGGGAAATTAATAGCTCTATTGAGAACTTGAAACAGAAAATCTTTTATTTTCAATGCCAAGATAGATTTTCCTGTTTCGATCGCCTACTATAATTTTAGATGTAGGTTGATTGATAGTTTTTGTAGGTTAGCTGATTTTATTGAAATTTGGAGACGGAGCGGTGGCATTTAGTTTTTAAAAATTGCTTGTAAAAATCTCTCAAATTCCAGTCCTTATTTGAAAATATCACTTATCCACTATTTGCCACTTTATCGGTTTCGAGTTCCTATTAACAACAATAATTTTAAAATTCGTTTTTCTCGTAAAACTCTCCCACTAACTTCAGATCGCCTTTTAACACAAATCCTAATTTTAAAATTCGCTCTCATTTGGAAACTTAACTTCTGATCGTTAACCTCCTCAATGCATTTGTTTCAAAATGTTTCGCTCTTTTTTATCTTCACTTCCAAATTTACGATTACTTCCTCCATAAACCAATCGTAAAATTCTGATTCCCCAAAATTATTTTCATGTTATTTCTACCCGTCATTCCTGACTCCAGACGTCCATCTGTCTCCCGTTCAATCAGAGGGTCATCACCTTCTCCCTGTCTCAAATTTCGTAAAAAATAACCCGAAGGAAATTTTAGTGCGATAAGTGACTAGCTGCCTTACACAGAGGACAATGGTGGAAAAATGTAGAGAAACTTATGGAAATTGTGAAACATTACATTTTGTGGGAATTGTAACAAAAATTCGAATTATTTGTAACGCTTGAGTTTTGTTTTTATAGAAACGCATAAATTGTTCTAATGATTTCTGCGCAATATCCGAAAATTCTAGAAGACTTGAAACATTGAGAAAATTTTTCAATAATAAGAACAGTCGTTTGTTAAGGAAACACTGTTTTAACTCAATCATATTTATTGTATTTGACTGAGCAGTCATGTAAAATGCAGATCAAACTCTTTATAATGAGGAATACAAAATTTTTGCTTCTTTCAATCCAAAGAGAAATTCGACAAATATGCTAAAGGGGAGATAAGATAGTTTGAATTGGTTTCCATTTTGGATGTTTTGAAAAAAATTGTTTGATAATGATCCCCATGCGAAAAATATCTTTGAATACTGTATGTGGCAGTTTCTTTGTGAACTGCACAAAAACATTTTCAAGTCAAATTCTTATATTAGTATTAAAGATGGACATGCTTAAATTGAAAATGATTTGAAACAGCCTTTTCCGTTTGGAAGATTTCTTTATATGAAATTAAAAAAAGTATGTACTGTTGCTGGTATAAACAAAGTAGTACTAATTTATTCCACTTTTGTTCGTACGGCAGCAATCGGTGTTTTAACTTTTCCAGAAACGAATCGAAAAAGCGAAATGCGAAGTGCCGAGTCTGAACAACTATTCAGATGGTTTGTGTACTCTGACCCAGAAGTTGTTATTCAGGTCATGTAAAAATGTATTTCAATACATTTTTCCTTATTCATGAGCGTCGAGAAACTATTTTTACAAATCTCAGTTTAGCGTTAATAACGTTTTTCCCCTTTTTGCATTTTTCGACATGCGCATGTAGAAAAACTGTCAAAAAATGGGGGAGAAATGTAGAAAAGTGGGGAACATAAATTTAAGAAAATCAGACTTGTCACGGGCCGGGCCGGGCCAAAATCAGGAAAAATCTCGGCCCGGCCCGGCCCGCTCGGCCCGTTTTGAAACATTTTTTCAAAACATTTTTTGTTTTTCAACTTTTTTTTGGAAATTTTTGGAAATTTTTTGAACTTTTTTGAACTTTTTTGAAAAAAGTATAGTTTTCGAATGAACATTTAAAATTGAATCAAAATGTGAATATGTATGATAATTTAAGCATTTTTACTCTTTTTTTTCGAAAAATTAAAAAAAAAAATTGGTAAAAATGGGTACCCATTTTTGAATCCGGGCCGACCGGGCCGGGCCGGGCCAAGAGAAATTTCGGCCCGGCCCGGCCCGGTCAAGAAAAATCTCGGCCCGGGCCGGCCCGATTTTTGACAAGTCTGAAGAAAATAAATTTTTCCCCGTTCGTGAATAAAGTAAAATATATGTTTTTTTACATAACCTGAATAGCCCCATTAGCGCCGTGGCAAGGATTGTGGTAGAAGAATGTAGAGAAAGTTATGCAAATTGTGAAACATACAATTTTATGGGAATTGTAGCAAAATTTCGAAATAGTAATGACGGGATTGTAACGCTTTTGTTTGGAGTTCTGTTTTTATCGACACGGTTGAACAATTATAATGATTTACTGCGCAATATTCGGAGATTCTAGAAGACTTTGAATATTGAAAAATTATTCAAAAACGAAACCTTGTTAAGGAAACACTGTTTTAACTCTATCATATTTATTTTTTTTGACTGAACAGTCCAGTAAAAAGTAAATCAAACTCTTTTGATTGATGAAACAGGTTCATACTTGCAAACTTTCGGCCCGGCCCTGGCACGGTTTTGAAAACGATTGTTGAAAAAAAAAAAATATCTTTGAATACTGTACGTGGCAGTTTCTTTATGAACTGCACAAAAATGGCTAGTTCGCTAGTAAGAGTGAAATTCGCAATATGAGGTTATTATGTGCCAACACCCGCAGTAAAGTTATCAGGATTAATAATGCACATACTTAAATTGAAAATGAGTTGAAACAGTTTTTTTTAAACTTTGAAGATTTCTAAATTTGAAATATGTACTGTTACTGGTATTAAAAAAGTAATTTAATTTATCCAACTTTAGTTCGTACATCACAAAACTTTTATCAACTTTTTCAGAAACGAATCGAAAAAGCGAAATGCGAAGTGCCGAGTCTGAACAATTATTCAGATGATTTGTGTACTCTAACACAGCCGAATGCAGCTACAGTCCTCCACGCACTCAATATACGATACACTTCTAATGTTATTCATGTAAGTTTGATTAGTGGGGAATTTCTGTTTCAAGTAGTTGGTAATTGTCAGAATTTTTACTATTACAATAATTTGGGATTCGTTAATTCATCAAAAATTATCATTGTCAGGAATAAATTAGTTATCATATTATTCAGAAAGCATAATCAATTTACAGACATACTGCGGTCTATTCTGTGTCGTCATCAACCCGTGGCGAACAATTCCAATATATTCTGATGAAGTGAAACAATTATATCAGCATCGAAATGATCTACCTCCACATGTTTATTCTGTCGCACAGAATGCATTTCATGGAATTTTGAAAGGTGGAAGGAATCAGTCGATTCTCATTACGTGAGTCACTGGGTTATACTGTTTCAGGGAATTATTAGGATTTGAATGAGCGGAGATTATTCCAGTTTCCTCAATACGCAGATTTCTAGGTGTGATATTAGCTTTTCACAGTTCTTACAACTGCGCTCCACCGAAATCCCCTTGAGAAATGACTCTTTATCTCTGAGTCTCTCAATTTTCCACACTATTTTCTTTTCTTTCGGTAGAGCGCGGTAGTAAGAAGCGTGCAGTGCTAATAACTATAATCTATCAAGAACAAATCAGGACTATACAATATTACGGTTTCATCAAACTCAAAAATCTCTGCTCTGTTCATGGTTTAATATTATATCAAAGCCTTTGCTTCTCAAAATGCACAAATCTCTCATTTTCAGCGGAGAATCAGGAGCTGGAAAAACCGAGAACACGAAGAAAATCATCGATTTCATTCTGAGTTCTAGTGGTTCAAATAACACAATTGGAGAGTGTGTTGTGACGAGTGGAGTACTGTTGGAAGCAATGGGAAATGCGAGAACCACTCATAATAGCAATAGTTCTAGATTTGTGAGTTTTTATTTGTCTATGCTGGGACGTAGCTTTGTCTATGCTGGAGGTAGCAATATTTAAAGTAAAAGGAAGGAAATTCTGAAGTAACTGAAACTGAGAATTTTGTTTATTCACAGTTTCAGTGTGTTTCAATAACTGTTCTCCAAAATTTACGAGTTGATACTCGAGTTGCACGATTTTCAGGGAAAATTCATCAGAATCGAGTTCGACGAGAACTCAAAGCTAATCGGAGCCAAAATTGAATGCTGTAAGCTCCCTCCCCTCGCCTAATCTCCCCCATCTGAAATTTCCAGATCTCCTCGAAAAGTCTCGAGTAGTCTCCCAAAGTGATGGTGACCGAAACTTCCACATTTTCTATCAAATGCTCTCCAATTATTTCGATAATCCGCACAAAAGTTTTCTGAAATTATCGAAGAAAGTGGAACAGTACAAATATTTGCGAAATGACGACGCATCGATTGATGATGCTGAAACTGCTAAACTCACAGATGAAGCATTCTCGAAGATTGGATTCAGTGAGGAGGAGAAGATCTGGATATTCCAAATTCTGTCAGCAGTTTTGTGGATTGGAGATATCAAATTTGGAGAGAGGAGTGGATTAGATGTTTCTTTTGTGGAGAGTATGCAAGGTAGGAATACAGATCAATCAATTCCACGACACGAAACATGTGTAATTGAACATTGAATCTGTTATTACTTCTATGAAACTGTAAATGTTAGAATTTGGTTGCCTTGCAAAGGAAAAGATCGTAACATAGGAACAATAAGACACGTGAGAATGAGATGAGAATTTTTCAAAATTTGACTGTCGGTACTGTCGATTACTCTAATTAAACTGATACAGATCAGTTCCCACTCAAATTTGTGTCTGTTTCAAATCCTACACTTTTTTTTCATAGTGAATCATACTTTGATATCTTTGTTTTTTCACAAACTGAATTTCGGAAATTTGTGAAAAAATTAAATAAATTCAAGCTTCTGCTGATAAATACGAAAACACTTCACGAATAAATTCAGAATTCGGCAGGCTCGGTCGGTCGGCAGTCGGTCGGGTCCGGTCGGCGGGCCGACCGAACCCGACCGAACGGAATGAAAGCCTTACTGTGGTTAATCGACTACTGTAAATATCGAAACAGTAAGAGGTCAAAACTCGGTCAAAGCTGCTATGTCCGTTTCAAACTTTACGCAAATTTTCTCAAATTTTAACAGTTCAATAGTGAGTTAGCTTGATGTTTCGCTCATTCAAAGGGATTAGAATTATTTTAAGAATAACCAAGTGTCTGGGAGATTATTAATAAAAAAATTTTGATTGGTATGAAATCAGAATCAGTGTTGTGACCCAACAAAGCGTCTCTTAAATTCCAAGGAATCACTTCGATTCTGGAAAAACACCAAGCTAAAAGATCTCTTTTTGACCACGCGGTTCTGTTTTTTCACTTTAACATTTTTCTGCTACAGTAAATATTTTTTTAAAGTAGCTGTAACAATTGTTAATTCCAATATTTATTCATATTTTTACGTTGTTCAATCCAAATCCCACATTCCATCACTGACGCTCCAAACCATTCGATCTCACCACTTTTACTCTCACCTGTCATGTCTTTTTCAACATTTCAAAGTGAAATGTCTCCCAGTGTCTTCTCACTCATTCTCTTCTTTTTAACTTTTTGTTCGAAACACTAAACGAAAGAGAATGAAACAAGAGGATGAGTTTAATTGATGATCGAACAAAAATTCGTTACACACTCGCCTCTTCTATCTGTTTTTCAATCGTCACTCACAGGGGTTACGCGAAATAAAAAGTGTGCAAAAAGAAGATAGAAACAGTAGTGAAAAAGATGGATGAGTTGCAGTGAACACATAGAAAATAGAAAAGAAACTGATTCGGAATGAGGGACTTTTTGATGAAAAAAAATGGAATTTCAGAAGTGGACAATATCGCCGAGCTGCTGGAAATGAAAAGCTCGAAACTGGTGGATGCATTGACTCAGCCGACGATAAAAGTGCATGATAAACTGATCAGGAAGAATCAGAATCTAGCTAAGGTGAGGGAATTTTGAAAAATATCAAATTGATGTCTTTTGCATCCCGGTGTAGTTGAAAATTATATAAAACGGGAGATTTTTTTGGATTGAGTTGCATTTTTTTTAATTTCTAACCAAGATGAAAAAGTAAATATTTTCAGACTCTAAGTTCAGCATCTGCAATGGCAAAAGTACTGTACGAGAGATTGTTCGGATGGGTTGTCAAAAGATGCAATGACGCATTTTCAGTGGATGATACTAAAAGCTGTAAGTTATTTGGGGCAACAAGAGCGAATCATGAATCTTCGTCATTGGTTTCTTATAATTCAATACAAGCTTAATGTTAAGTTTGAAACACAAATTTGGTGTACACCCGTTCACTGTTTAGCTGTGTGTTTTTGTACACTGATAAGAGATAACTGACTAGCAAAGGTAGTCAAGTTACAGGGGAGTTATAGGACGTGATCTATATCATTAGAAAGCTGAGAAAACGCTGATTCCAAACATATAATCAGTTTTTGCCCTCGATATCTGGCATAAGAGAAAAACAAGGCCAAAATTTGGATTACTGACAAGACATTACCCACACCATGCTGCCGTTATTTTACACAAGTCGGTTAGATAATGACTAAGTGTCCAAACTTAGACCTCGTTTTTCTTGAATACTAGGCCTTGAGCGCAAAAACTAAATATATATCCAAAATCAGCTTTCTCAGTTTTCCAATGATATATGTAGGTTACGTCCTATAACCCCATGGTCACTCGGCGGCCTTTCTTAGTGACAATGATACGAATACATAAGGGTTCTCAAAGCAGTTTTTGGAAATTAATGGAATGCCTCTAAATGTTTCCGATAACCTAATACGGTGTTTGATTGAACAAAACACATAATAGCAATTTGTTGAAACCGTCAGTTCATTTATCAATCATTCATTTGAGAACGAATATAACGATAGCAGTGTCGCATGTCAATTCTTCCCACTCATTACAGCTTGCCGAAACAGTCGATTCATCGCAGTTCTCGATATTGCTGGATTCGAAATCATTGAGAAAAACTCATTCGAACAGTTCTGTATCAATTATACAAATGAGAAACTTCAACAATTTTTCAATCATTTTATGTTTGTGAAAGAACAAAGTGACTATTTGGAAGAGGGAATCAAATGGACTCAAGTCAATTTTGCGAATCATCTCCAGCCGACGATTGATCTGATTGAAAAGGTAGGATTTGGAGATGGGGATTGAGGTTGCAATTCTTAATGTAAAATTATAACGATTTTTGGAAACAGTTCATCGAAATCAGACCAGTGAGAACGCTCAAGTAAGCCTAGAATTTTTTCAAAAATGCAGAGTAACTGGTCTGAAAAAAGTGTTCCGGTACAAAATTATGGGAATAGGAATCGATGTTAAAATAACTGAGCCAATCTGCGTGCTTGAATTATGAAATAGTACTGAAACCGTTTTATTTCATTCCAGCCAATGGGTGTTCTCTCCTTCTTGGAAGAAGAATGTGTTGTCCCCAATGGATCCGAGAAGTCACTCCTCGAGAAGCTCTGCTCAAATCTAGCCGGAGATTCTAGTTTCAAAAAGTCCAAACAATCTCAAAAATACTCGACAGTCCGACACTTCGCAGTTCAACACTATGCCGGAGAAGTCCATTATAACATTGATGGATGGTTGGAAAAGAATCGAGATAATGTGGAGACGTCGGTGTTGGATATCCTGTCACAGTCTACTCATCCACTGTTGAAAGTCTTGTTCCCTCCAGGTTAGATTTTATGATTCAGAGTGAGAGCGTTCGTTGACTCTGTCGAATTGTTCAATAGAACAATTCCCGGATTTAGAAAAAGTCTGAAACTGTTACTCACATTTTATTTTGCACGGTTTTCATTCTCATACTCAGTTAAATTTGATTTTAATGTTTCAGTCCCTGCAAACAACCTGAAGGCACGACGAGGCACTATCACCAATTCTACCGTTTCATTCTTGTATAAAGTGAGTTCGCACTGTTTAGTCTTGTTTGGACGGGTTCGTTTGCTTTTTTCTGTATATCCAATGTTATCTGATAATCAAAAGTGTGAAATCGTACCGCAATCATTCCGCAATCATTAATTTTCAATAGGTGAAACCTTTTTGATAAGAGTTTGAAGCAGAAAAATCTGCAGATTAAACATGAGCGAAATGCATAAATGAGCTTTTAAGATCAGAGAATGAGATAATAGCAGTTTACTATGATGACGTAACCAGGATCATTTTGTGCTTAAAAAAAACTGCTACAGATTGGACATTTGAATAAACGATCACCAAAATATTTGGTAATATAGTACTTTTTTATAGAAAAATCGGATATCCGAACAATTTTTCTTACAGTCAGTAATTATATTTAGTCAAACGTGGTAGGGACTGATTCCACTGATCGCTTCTTGAAAATAAAACAATTATGAAACAGTAACTACTATATTTCCAGAACCAACTACAATGTCTCCTCGACACACTTAACACGTCATCAGCTCATTTCATTCGATGCGTTGTTCCGAATTACAGTGCGTCCAATAATCTTAAGATACCCCCCTAAAATGAAGATTCCGAGAGAATAGGAGATGATCTGAAAAAACTGTGAATGCAGTTCGATTCAGAATCTTCGAAAACCACAACAAACTAATTTTCAGGAAAAAATACCTATTTCTGAGCACGTGACCTCAAAAAAACACTTTTTTGGCCGTCCAAAAATGATAAGACACCCTCGATTTTTTCGATTTTTCACGCATTTGACTAGCATGAAAGAGCTTTAAAACATTAATTATTATTCAAAAACAACAAAAAAATAAAGCGCAAATCAATAACTTGAGTTCCCTCCATTGTCCTGAACAACTTCAGTCATCCTATTTTTCATGCTTCCAACGACAGATGCAGTTTTTAGTTGAAAATGGTCAACTTTGTGACTGTGGCACGGCCTACCTGATAGTCTCACAATATTGATTGTTAGTGGACTACACAGATCACAAGTAGAGCTTCATTTTTGTAGTTGACAACTTTTTTGTACGGGCACATCCTAAGAAGTTACAGGCAGTCAATGTGAACAGCTCAAAAAGTTTTTTTTTAGCACTGAAAAAGGGCAACAATTGCGAGCAATTACTTTGACAATTGATAACTTCTTAGGATGTGCCCGTACAAAAAAGTTGTCAACTACAAAAATGAAGCTCTACTTGTGATCTGTGTAGTCCACTAACAATCAATATTGTGAGACTATCAGGTAGGCCGTGCCACAGTCACAAAGTTGACCATTTTCAACTAAAAACTGCATCTGTCGTTGGAAGCATGAAAAATAGGATGACTGAAGTTGTTCAGGACAATGGAGGGAACTCAAGTTATTGATTTGCGCTTTATTTTTTTGTGTTTTTGAATAATAATTAATGTTTTAAAGCTCTTTCATGCTAGTCAAATGCGTGAAAAATCGAAAAAATCGAGGGTGTCTTATCATTTTTGGACGGCCAAAAAAGTGGTTTTTTGAGGTCACGTGCTCAGAAATAGGTATTTTTTCCTGAAAATTTGTTTGTTGGGGTTTTCGAAGATTCTGAATCGAACTGCATTCACAGTTTTTTCAGATCATCTCCTATTCTCTCGGAATCTTCATTTTAGGGGGGTGTCTTAAGATTATTGGGCGCACTGTATGAGAAACTTCCAGGCAAAATTGATGCTCCGTTGGTTTTGTCTCAGTTGAAGTGAGTTTTTGATATTTATTCAGACCTTTTAATGTACTGCAAACATTTTGAAATACATAGGATAACGATTTCATGAAACAGAAGATTTTAGAGATAACATGAGATCGTGAAGCTTTAATATTTATGATATTTTTGAAACACTTCCAACATTTTTTTAGATGCAATGGTGTGCTCGAAGGAATAAGAATCTGCCGTGAAGGCTACCCATCACGTCTTCCACATTCAGAATTCATTGAGAGATACTCACTTCTTCTAAAGAATAAAGAAAAGGTTTCTGGAGCAAGTGAGAAGGAGAAATGTGCTCATATCTGTCAAGATGCAGACGTTCGAAAAGAGAGATACGCAGTCGGAAAGACAAAATTATTCTGTAAAGTTGGAGTGATTTCTGAGTTGGAAAGGAAGAGAAATGAGTATATCTCATCGTTTATTGTATTGATTCAAGCCAATATTCGATATCTGAATGTTCAAGCAGATCTATTGGAGAGAAGAAGAAAAGCAGAGGCAATTGTGACAATTCAAGAGAATGTCAGACAATTTGCTCAGTTATCCCAATGGCCGTGGTATCGGATACATCATTTGGCGAGGGGATTGATACCCAAGAATAGGGATAAAGAGAGAATTCAGGAGTTGGAGATGGAGAAAATGAAACTGGAAGAGGAGATTCAGGAGATGGAAGTGAAGAATGAGGAGGCGTTGAAGGAGAACTTGAAGTTGAGCATGGTGGGTGGTTTAAGAGATACTGTTATGTCGCGAGGAAGAGTAGAATAGAGTGTGATAGACAGAATAATAGTTTACTTGAGCACAGGTTTCTCGTATAGTCGAAACCAAAGAATAATCAATAAATAAGAGTTCAATACTACGTAGAAGTTCACGTCACGTTAATGCCAGCGAGGGCGGCCACGTTCCTTGCCAACACCTCCCCCCTTCGACGACGAATTAGGTAGAACAAAACGATTCGAGGCTGGAGCAACACCTCGGTCACGAGCGGCTGGATGATTCGGATGGTAGGATCCTCGTGATTTTCCTCGATCTTGACTTGGAGCTGGACAAGGATCGAATCGGTTTGGAGCACGCTTTGTCCGTTGGCTTCGTCGCAAAGAATGACTTGGGTTAGTACTGGATTCGGATTGTGGACCTTTGGTATTCGCTGGATTGATGGCAGTGGCAGTTGTGGTGTTAGCTGAAGCACTGCGGTTGCTGGTAGTAGACTCTTGAGCTGCTCTTCTGTCACTCATCATATCCATATCACAATCATCAGCAAAGTTCACTTCCTCTGGTGCCCGCGCACTTCTTCCACTCACTCTTCTACCAAATACCTCTTCCCCAACGAAAGTATCACAAAAATCTGAGGAAACATCTGAGGACTGAAGCGGGTCTGAAAATTGTAATGAGTTAAGCCCCTCCCTGTGAACCCTCGGGCCCCCAGATAGTTGGTTCTCTACCCCGTCACCTTCAGCCTGTCCGAAAAACATTGGAAATACAGTCTCCTCAAACATATCCTCTTTACTTCTGTCTCCGAAACGCAGTCTCAACTGGTTCGCATGAGATCGATGAAAACGTTCACCGACTTGAACTTCATATAAGACGTTACCGAAACGTCTTCGGACAACTCCCAAACCCCATGACGACTTGTTTCCACGTTGGATTTGCACATAAACTTTTTGACCAACCTGAAAACTTTTAGCGCGCGCCGCATTATGCTGATCATATTGATGTTTCATGCTTGCCTGATAACGAGATAACGCGACTTTTTGCTGATTTTTTGCGCTTGGAATTAACAGTGACAAATTGGTACGGATTTTTCGATTGAAGTGCTTTTCAGCTGGAGTCATTCCATTCAAAGCCGCATGTGGCGTGTTTCGGTAATGATACAGGAACTTGGTTAGCAACTGTCTCGTAATTGAGCCAGTACCTTTCAACTTGGCCAGACCTCTTTTTAGAGTGTCTACCATTCTCTCAGCAGCCCCGTTGGAGCGTGGATAGTATGTGGCAGTCGTGGAGTGTTGAATTCCATGGGTTTTACACATGTTCTTGAATAGCGAACTAGTGAACTGAGTTCCATTGTCAGAAATAATCAACTCAGGAAAACCATGTACACAGAATATTTCCTCCATTAAATCGACTGTAGCCACTGCAGAGATAGTTTTTGTCATCTTTACTTCTGCGTATTTCGTTAACGCGTCCACGGCAACCAGCAGATAAGTTCCATCTACAGGTCCTGCATAATCAAGATGAATTCGAGACCATGACTTCTTCGGAGCCGGCCACGGATTCAGAGGAGCCACGATAGGCATCTTTGATTGTTCTTGGCAGTTGGAACATCTGAGCACAGCTCGTTCCACTTCAGAGTCAAGTCCTCTCCAAAAAACGTATGCTCGCGCTTTTTGTTTCATTTTGATAACTCCCGGATGGCCCTCATGCAATTGAGTTAGCACAGCTTCTTGGAGTTTCCTGGGTACCACGACTCTATCATCAATCATCAAACAATTTCGAATAATTTTCAACCGGTCCTTGTAACGATTCCAATATTTCTCGATGTCGGAACACGGTTTTGGTTTCCACGAATTATTCCTCACCAACTCCATAATTGTAGAGATCTCATTATCAGTTTCCGACGATTTCCGGATATCTTCTGAAGTAACCGGTAGATGGTTTGGGAACTGGTCCTCATCATCGTCTTCTTCAATAATCTCGGCAATTACAACGTCATCTTCGTCGCGTGGATAGTTCTGAATCATTCGAGACAACCAATCGGCTTTCGAAAATTTAGCAGTTGAAATGTAACTGATGTCGAAATTGTAAGCTAGCAATGTTGTAGCCCAACGAACTAAGCGGTTTTGAGAATGCACCGGTAAGTCTCTGCTATCTCCGAATATAGCTAACAACGGCTTATGATCTGTCTGAAGTGAGAACTTTCTCCCGAACACAAATTTGTGTGACTTCTTGACAGTATATACCAGAGTCAGCGCTTCCTTCTCTATCTGACTATATCGCTTCTCTGTATCCGTTAACGATCTTGCAAAATGAGCGATTGGAACTTCTTGTCCATCTGGAGTTTCATGCATTAGAACTCCACCAATACCATACTGACTTGCATCGGCAGCGACCATAATCTTCCAATCCTCTTTGAAGCGAGAGAGCATCGTGCTATCAGCAACGGCATTTTTTAGTTTATCAAATGCATTCTGCTCAATTGGGGTCCATTTCCATTCGACGTCTTGTTTCATAAGTCTGTCCAACGGACCTCTTAATTCACTCAATTTTGGCACGAATCGACTGTAGAAGCAAATGGCTCCTAGGAAAGAAGCAAGCTGCTTCTGATTCTTTGGTGAATCCATTTTCCGGATGACTTCAGTCTTCTCTGGATCGGGTTTTCTACCTTCTCCATTTACTATGAAACCGAGAAATTTTATTTCTGACTTAGCAAATGTACACTTCTCAAGACTGACCTTAAACCCATATTCCTGAAAACGAGCGAACAACTTCTTGAGAATTTTCTCATGTTCCTGCATCGTATCAGTAGCCACGATGACATCGTCAAGATAAGCGGCTACACCGGGTATCCCAGCTATCAGCTTGTCAATCACTTTTTGAAAGACGGCTGGTGCTGGTTTCAATCCGAATGGCATTCGTCGATATTTAAACAATCCCAAATGAGTATTGATGACGGCCAATTTTTGAGCTTCTTCGTCAAGTTCCAATTGAAGGTAAGCATCACGTAGATCAATCTGCGAGAATATACTTCCCTTCAACTTTCCGAATATATCTTCACTAGTGGGTAATGGATGGTGCTCGTCCTGCAACGCAGCGTTGAGCCCTGAGCTCTTGAAGTCAGCGCATATTCTGATCTTATCAGAGTTCTTCTTCCGGACGACGACAATGGGCGAAGCCCAATCTGTGTGTGACACCCTCTCGATCACTCCCATGTCTTCCAGTCTTTTCAATTCAGTTTCGACCGCTTTCTCAGAACCATACGGCACTGGACGACTCTTCTTAAAAATCGCCTTCACATTCGGAAGAGTACGAACACGAGCTTTCTCTTTTTTGCACAATCCCAACGTTTCCTCGAAAACTTGTGGATAATCATGTTGCAAAGAACTCTCCAATTGGCTGATTTCCTTTTTGGGAACAGATGTATTCACGGTTTGCACCATTACGGCTAGACCTTCACACATACCTGGAGACTGAGAAATCCACGACATCCCAATGAGATTGTCGTCCTTTGCTCTAACGTACACATAATCAGTATACTGTATTCCTTTTAGCTCAAAAGAAACGAGAGCGCGGCCTTTCACGGACATTTGCGTTCCGTTTGCACACGAGATTCGATGTGGAACCTTTTCCAGTTCCGGACATCCAACATCCTTCCAACTCTGCTCATTAATTAATGTGATTTCACTGCCAGTGTCTACTTGGAATGACAATAACTGACCATCAACATTCACACGCATCGTTGGCTTAGACACATTATTCTGATTCTCATGTAGACCATCTACTCGAACACATTGAGTTTTTTGCACTCCTTTCTTACCCCAGTATCTACCCTTCTTCTTTTTTCCCGAGCTTTGAGGACATTGCGGTGCAAGGTGTCCCCTTTCTTCGCATTTGAAGCAGGTAACTTCTTTATTCGAATGAGAGTCAGACTTATTAGCTGTAGTATCGGTTTTGTTTTTGTTGTCTCCTCGGAAATTCTTCTTCTCAACCTTGTTCACCCCGACTTGCTGTTTCGGCGATGAAGCCGCAACTGTCTTGGTTTGTTGCTTCAGCTGGATGAATCTAATCCACTCATCATGGATAGCCGCCAATGTGACGGTCTCCTTCTTTCTTTCGCTCTGCTCAGCCCACTGCATCAGATATGCCTTTGCGGCAGCGTCCCCTGGACTATCCAACCCTCGAAGGAACAAGAACACAGACCAATCATCAGAGGTCATGGTTGACAGTTTCGCGTCTAGAACGGCTTCACTGATCTTGTTACTGTACTCCAATGGGTCATGGAATAGTCCCGACGAGCGGCTTATCTGTAGGCATTCTTGTCGTCGAATCATCATGCTTCGATGAGATCCAAAAACTTTATTGAGCGATGCGACTGTATCTTTGAAGGCGATTTCGTATATATCACCCGAATCTCTTTGAGAATCAACATATCTGTGGAACGTAGATTCCTCTAACGCTCCTAACAATAACCGAACTTTTTCTCTTTCCGTCAGATCCTTTCCGTCTTCTGTGATGGTCAACTCGTTACGCGTTATCCACTTCCGGAATGCGTCCGGCTCGTCCAGAATGAACTGAAACTTTGGGATCCGACGAGCCAGATCTCCCATGAGACGAGCGCTGTACCCCGATCGCAACGGTGTGGTTGTGATAGCGTCCCCTCCCAGATTCGATTCTGACCCCCCAGTCGCGCGCGCCAAACTCTCCCGCAATAACTTGTTTTCTTCGAGTTGCCTCCTGTTAACCTCAGTAGAGACTTCGATCTGCTCGCGAAAAGCTCTCAGAGTTTCTGTTAACTCTTTAGCCATAATCATTTTTTCGTCCCCCATAATACCTTATTTTTCTTGCAAATCCTGATCGCCAATGTTATGTCGCGAGGAAGAGTAGAATAGAGTGTGATAGACAGAATAATAGTTTACTTGAGCACAGGTTTCTCGTATAGTCGAAACCAAAGAATAATCAATAAATAAGAGTTCAATACTACGTAGAAGTTCACGTCACGTTAATGCCAGCGAGGGCGGCCACGTTCCTTGCCAACAGATACAAAGGTACTTTTCGGTTCACTGAAAAGATTGGTTTCTCCCAGTACTTGATAGTTTTTAGAAACAGAAAATCTATCAAATTTGTGTAACAAGATATCGTTGAATTACACTTTTATCTTCTTTTTTGCACATTTTTCTCGTGAGGATTTAAAGAATTTTGATGGTTTTTCGCATGTGTTTAGAGGCTATAAATTATAGCCTTCACCACCAATCTCTGTTCTGTTTCATTTCATTTCATTCCTTTTGATTTATCCTTTGAATTCATTCCAGTAGCATGATTTCTTGTGAAATATTTTTAGACACTAGAAACCACAAGCTATGTTAAACATTACTCACCAAATCATCAAGCAGTTCTAGAATTTTACCAGGTTCCAAAAACAGAGTTTTAACTCACCGTTTTCATGATCTAGTTGAATCATACCAGTTTCAAATTACAGTTTTGTGGAATACTTGAGAACGTATCAAACGTTAAATATTTCACAATCTTTGTAAAATATTTGAAACTGTGTTCTGTAGTGAAATTCCGCATAAAAAACTGTCACAAGGATTAATTGGTTCCTTGTTTCAGCTCTTGGACCGAGAGAAAACTGAGAAAATTAAAGTGCAAAAGGAGATGGAGGAAGTGGAGAAGAGAGGGAGAGAGGTGAGTGGGTTTTATTGAATATTTGGGAAAATAAACGTTTTTTTTTGGGGAGAATATAGCAGCCTAAATAGTTCCCGGAAAAATTGTTTCTGGTTTCCCAAACATGTTGAAACAGTATTTTTTGTCATTGGCTGTGAAGTGGTGGTGAAGTTTGTAGCAATATCTATGTAGGAATAGTGACTTTTTTGGAAAAAGTAGTTGCTCAGATGCCATGAAATTAGATTACGAAACTTTGAAACAGAATTTTCCTCTGTTGTTCAACATGGGTGTACCATCTGACATTTCAAAAAAAAATCGAGCATTTCTTTTTGGATTTCCGGGTAAGATCTTCCTCTTACTAGCGTTCAATATTTTATGTTTCTATTAATTGTGAGAAGGCAAAAATAAATCTTTTTCGAAGCATTTCACGAACTTTCCGTTTTTGGCAAACTCTTTAAAAAGTCCATTAACATCTTGAAAATAAGGAAAATTATACCAACTTTTCTCTTAAATTGGGAGGTTCCGCATTAGATGTTCAGCCTTCCAACCTTTTATGTCTAAACATTGAAACAGATTTTTGATCCCATCAAAAACTTCTGTGTTGGAAACGTATTTCAAAACAAATTCGCTTTTTATTAGTTTTCATCTTGTTATTGGTCTTGAGAACTAGTTAACTAGCCCCTTCTGAATTGAATTTGAAGTGGAAGACTCCTGGAACAAGTTACTCAATATGAAGTTAGTTACATATGTGAAGAGTCTGAAACTGGATGTTCTTTGGTAGAGACAAAAAAATGGTAAAACATTTCAACCAATAAAAAACCCATAAAATGAGTTAATTAATGGGAATAACCTTGAGTCAACCAACGATTGAACTGAGCAACCAATAACTTCTCAAGAATCTTCACAAATGATTCAGATATTCTTTTCCTAATTTCAGTAGATCTGCAATAACACATACCATAAAACATTCAAAACCAGTCACTTTCAGAAACTACTGGAAAAAGAGCGTGAATTCCGAAAGACAATGGAAGAAATGGAGCAAAATGAGGAGATTTTCAGTGTTTTGGAGAAGAAATACAATGATCAACACAAGAAAGTTATGGTCAGTTTTCTTAGATAACCAAACTATTATTAAACATACAATAAAATAACAATAGACCGAAACCGATATTTTTTTCAAAAAGTGATGAAATGGGGGAACTTCCAATAATCTTATAGGATTTTTTTGTAGAAAATGAACGACGTTCTCCGAGATTATGAACGCAGAATTGAGCAGTTGAATATGGAGAAATCGGATTTGGAAGCGGAGAATTTGAAGGTATTTACATTTGTATTGGATTGGAATAAAAGAAAACTATGAATTCTCGAGAGAATACAATTTTGAAAGAATTCGAAACAGAACATATTTTCAGCTGAAAGAAGCCCAAAATCGACAAGATTCTCATTATGGAAATATGGAAAAGGAGTGGATGGAGAAGACGTCAATGATTGATGAACTTCAGAATCAGGTGCAGAAACTTCTGGATGAGACAAATGAACAGAAGATTACGATTGCTAAGTAGGGAGGAATAGACTGAAATTCAAGAAAAAAGAAATTTCAGATTGGAAACAGCGTTGGAAGATGAGAAAGCAAGACATTCGAGACAGAACAACACGATTGGAGAAATGCAAAAATTGATAACGGAATTGAATGTGAGTTCCGAAAGAGATTTATCTGAAGCACAGTTGCCTCCACTTTCAGGAAAAGATTGCACGTCTTGATAATGTTGCTCTGAATGAGAGGAATTCGACGAGGAAGATTGAGAGGGAGAAGGAGAAATTGAATGAGGAATTGACGACGGCGAAGGAAATAATTCAGAAACAGGCGAAGAAGATTGACGAGTTGGTGAGTGGGGAATTTCTTTGTGTTTCATCGAATCTTTTTGAGTTAAAACGAAATTGTTATCTTAATCAATTGGTGAATTTTTCAAACTATATGTAGATCATTGGCACAAAATAACCTGAGGAATTTTATTCCTGAAATTTCCGAATTCATGATGATCACAAATAAGAATTGATAGACTCAATTATTGTTGAACACTTGAAAGTCCTTTTCATAACTGTAAATTTTGATCAAGTAAGTACAGAGTTATTCAGAAGAATGCTCAGCAGAACAAAACTATAAGCAGGGAACATAATATATACGTTATATTATCAAAACTGTAGTGAATAAAATCGAGAATTATTAAGTGAAAAGGTATTGAGTTTTGAGTTCGGGAAGATATTGCGAGGCATTAAAATAACTCTGAACAAACATTTCGCTTTTCCCCAATGGGAACTACATATATTCGCTTCGAAAAACACTATCCTATGGAATTCCTGTTTCACAAATTTTTGACAAGGAGCTACATAAAGTCTGGTAATTTCAGTAATTATAGTGACTACTGCTATCATCTCAACTCCAGGTGAAACCGTTTTTTTTCTCAGATGGGACGTGTGAATTACGGTAACCATGATTCTTAAAATCACAGCCAGACTGAAACAGGGCATTTTAACTTCTGAAACTTCTGAAACCACGCTTCATTTTCAAAAGTTGAGACTTTCTGTTTCAACGTCACTAGATCATCTTAATAATGCAACTATCTTATCAGTTGGATATGTATTATCATTCCATATTAGAAAAAGAATGTCGAAAACTAGGACGCAAATCGGAACTAGTTTCTCTGTTTCATGTTGAACATAATATGTTTCTTCTCAAATTTCAGTCGATGGTAGCATTTCAGACCGACTATATCAACTCTATCGAACTAGCCATAGTCACGTAATTTGCGAGAAATAGTGCGGAATTGTTTGAGAGTTCAAAAGTTCTAGAGTATTGTAACTCGCATTGCATCGTCGGTCAAATACGTCTTTCCATTTCTCAGATATCTGAAACCGTATTATGCATTTCATCAGTTGAATATGAAGCGGTACAAAGCTGAGAGCATCAATGGTTCCAACGAAACCAAGTTATCTAAATCTAAAACATCTGAAACACAAATTAAATGTTATAGATTAGTGTAACAAAATAACCTTCAAGGATCAATACAACTTCTCTGATCCAAAATTTTCTACTTAAAACCCTCTAGAAGCTGCGAAATTCTGTTTCAACTTCACCAGATTCTCTCGATTTGAAATTTCATCTGTTACGATTTCATTGTTTCAGAAAGACGAATGCCGAAAACGTGGAAACGAAGTGAACAGATTGGAGAGGAAACTAGAAGACAAGGAGGCGATGATGGCTGATTGTGTGAAAGAATTGAAGGATAGTCACAAGGAAAGACTCAAAGAAATGGAGCAGAAAGTGGAAGATGTGAAACGGAAAAATTCGAAACTAGAGAATGAGAACTCGACTCAGAAGAGTCAAATCGAGACATTCCAGCGAGAATCGAGTGTTGATTCGGATTACGGTAGATCTAGTTCAGGGAGATTATCCACGTTGGGAAGACAGTATTCACTCACTTCGATTGGCTCATTTTCATCGATTCGGACTGTTGGATTGAGTCGAAAAGACTCGGTTTCCGATATGACGTCATCTATGTATTCGTTGAGAGGTCGGAGAGATTCCACGTATGATATGACGTCATCGATTTCGAATTCTGTTGGATTACAAAGATCTCCGTCGACTTCACAGGTTATGGAGAAGGAAAGGAGAATTTTGGAGTTGGAAAAGTAGGTCACATTGGGGTTTGGATTTTTGGCCATCTTTTTTTTTCAGTAATACTGATACAGCTTTTCGCCCAAATTCATGAAACTCGAGAAATGGAAAAGTTTGTTTTCTTACTAGGGAGTGTTCCAGACCTAAATCGGCTTTTCAAATTGACTCATATCCTATAAGGTACTTCTCAACACGCTGATTCCGAATATGTGATCCAATTTTGCAGAGTGCTTCATTGAACAGATATATGCATTTTAAGTCATTTACAGTGAAAAATTGCATTTTTCAAGAGATTCAAAATCAATTTTAAACCCATTTTTTCCAATTTTTCTGTGTAATACGTGTAAATCAAAGTTGAAAGAGAACACTAAGAACATTAACTGATTAAAAAATTTTGAAAAAAAGTTTAATCACAACTGTCCAAATGTCAAAAATCAAAGTGATATAATTTTTTTTTCTGAAAACTTTTTTCATTAAAAAACGTTGCTAATGTAATTTTTCAATTTTTTTGCAATTTTTCACTTGAAATGACTTAAAATGCATATACCTCAGTTCAGTGGAGCGTTCTGCAAAATTGGAATACATTTTAGAAATCAGCGTGTTGAGAAGCACTTTATAGGATATGAGTCAATTTGAAAAGCCGATTTACGTCTGGAACATTCCCTAGTTAGCTTGGAAAAAACTGATTTTTCCGTTCCTATGAGTTTTCAAAACGGGACAAATTGGTAAAGAATCTGATGAAATGTCTGGGCATTTTCAGAGAAAAAGCAGCAATCAACACGGATCTTCAATTGGTCAAACGAGAGTTGGATGTCTACAAATCACAGTTGTCAGCTGTTGAATCGGTAGGCATTATTTCGTTTTCGAACTGATTCATCAATTGTGTTTTTGAGTTTGAACTAGGCTGTGTTAATTATGAAACTGAAAAGTATGGCTTCGGTTTGTAACACTAGTTTTCAAAAGAGCTACGCGAAAGAAGTTTTCATGACAAAAAATCCAAAATGAGCTTCAAAATTATTGCTCCCAAATACACGGAACATGAAACAGTAAAAACTTTGTTTGGTGATTGAAAACGCACAAAAAGTCAAGATGGTTTCAGTAGAGCTCGTTTGTTATTATGAGATTCAATCATTTGTGAAAACTTTTTTCGATAAAAGGATGTGGGGATTCAGAACTCCATTTAGAATTTTCTTGTCTTCAGTATTTGCCAGGTTATGGACCTATTCACAAGATAGCAAAAAAACCAAAAACCTTTTTTGCTAGAAGTAAAAAGGTTTTTTGCTATCTTGTGAATTGGACCATTATGAAGAAACCAGAGCAGTGGGATAATCAACCAACAATTACTTGTTCCTAAGTCAAAACAGAAAAATTAGTTTTTCAGGAAAAAGAATCTCTCCAAGCGACACTCCGAAAGCAAACGAATCAACTGCAAGAAACCACCCGGCAATTCAATTCTGCACAGAAAAATGCAGATAATCTTGCACTTCGACTGAAAAAAGCACTCGCAGATTGTGATGAATGGAAGAAAAAGCATGAGGAATCAATAAATGAGAGTAAGACAGAGATACTGGCAGAACGAAAAAGAGCAATGGATAGAGCAGAGGCATCTGAAAAAGAGACTGAATTGAAGCAGAGTCGAATGGCAACGATTGAAAGTGCAAAGAGTGCATTGAGTGGGGAGTTGGCAAGGACTCAGGCAGAATTGGATAGATGTCGACAGATAATTGTGCAGTTGGAAGAGAATATCAAGAGTCAGGAGACGCTGGGAAACAGTTTTGAACGACATCAGAGCAATCTCAATTTCGAAATTGAGAATTTTAGAGATGAGAATTGTGCGTTGAAGGCGAAAATTCGAAGACAATACAAACAGATTGAACTTCTTACTCGTGAGTTATCTGTTCTTCTGAAATATTTATTTGAAAATCTTTTCCTGTTTTCAGAGCAAGACGAAACCAACGATGAGTTGAATCATTTCGAAAACAAAACCGAGAGACTTCTCTAATTTTTTTGAAACCATTTCCTTGTTTTTATTATTTTTCTTGTTACCTATTTTATATACTTGTGTTTCGACTTGTAGTGTTTCCCCCTATCACCGGTGTACAACCCAATTGTTCGTGGTCAATAAACTCATTTAGATGCGACCTTGAGATATTGGGAAGCGGATATCTGAAAAAAAACTGATTTAAAAAAAACTAAACGATAACACATGTGCATGAATGAAAAAACTCCATTCATCAGCTGTTATTGAAGTTCGAAAATCTTGAAAGCAATAACAATTTATTAAGATATAATGGCCTTAGTCGAAAAGTCCGAATCCCATGTCGTCATCAGATTCTTCCTTTGGCTCCTCCTTCTTGGCGGCCTTGGTGTCAGCGGCAGCAGCAGCTGGGGCAGCGGATGAAGCGGCTGGAGCTCCTCCTGAGGGCACCTGAAAAAAATGGACTTGGATCAAGTTTTCACGGAATAGATGACTTGAGCACAACTTGGGCAATAGCTGAAACGTTCTCAAAGACGTTATTCAAAGTCTTCCACAAAAATGTGATAATTAACTCACTGAAGCTATTCTTGTCATTCCTTCGGCAAAAATCTCTTCCATATTCCTTCCTTGAAGCGAAGCGACGACTTTGTTGATATTCTCAACATCAGAGTCAATTCCTACGGAGCTCAAAATCTTTTTGAGGTCATCAGCCTGAAAATTGATATTTTTCATAAAAATTGAGAAGCAAAGAAAACAATTACCTTTGGGTCGGAGTTTCCGCCGAGACTGGCGAGCAAATAGGCAGAAATGTAACGCATTTTATCTGAAAGTGAACTCTTGAAAACAAAAAAGAAAGCAAGCAAAAACGGTAAAAAGCCAAAATTTCCAAGAACGATTTTTTTTCAAAACTGTTATTAAAAACGACATGTATTTCATTTTAAATTGCTGTGGAAAACATTTTAATAATTTTCGGCTTATTTTTAAACAAATTTCTTCCGAAAATATGAATGAAATCGCAAGAAAACTGATGAAAACCGAAAATAAAAATTGAAGAAAATCTTTTTTAAAAAATGTATTTTAAAGGCGCACGCAATTTCCCCACTGGTGGGTCTCGCGACGCCTCAATCTTCTACAGTACTCTGCAGCAGCCAAAACGAGATTTTTCTTCATTCTTGAAGTTTTTTTTTGAATTTTGAAGATTTCTACCCAAATTTTTCGATTTTTTACAAGAAAAATTTCAATTAAACTCACTCTGTCTTATTTATAGCTGTGTTGGAGCCTTGCCCGATTGAAAACTACACTTTTTTGACCGTTAAAATAAAAATTTAGGCCATTTATATTTCCGTGTCTCTTTACATTTTTTTTCATTTTTCATTTTGAAACTATTTTTTTTCAGGTAATATGCGTTACACATCGGCTTACTTGCTCGCCGCTCTTGGTGGAAACTCCGACCCGAAGGTGGGTATCGCCATCTAATAATTGTTTCACAATCAAACGATTATCTTTTCAGGCTGATGACCTCAAGAAGATCTTGAGCTCTGTCGGAATCGACGCCGATGCCGAGAAAGTCGACAGCGTCGTGGCCGCGCTGAAAGGAAAGAACCTCAAAGAGGTTATTACCGAAGGAAAGGCTAAAATCGCTTCAGTGAGTTAATAATTCAAATTTTCGGGAAACTCGTCATAGCGTCTTTGAAAGGGTTCAAGCTCTCGCAAAATGTTGAGCGAAAAGCCAAATTTTAAAAATATTTCTTTTATTCAAAATTGTTGTTTTAGGTACCCTCAGGAGGAGCTCCAGCCGCTTCATCCGCTGCCCCAGCTGCTGCTGCCGCTGACACCAAGGCCGCCAAGAAGGAGGAGCCAAAGGAAGAATCTGATGACGACATGGGATTCGGACTTTTCGACTAAGGCCATTATATCTTAATAAATTGTTATTGTTTTCAAGGTTTTCAAACTTCAATAACAGTTGATGAATGGGAGTAAGTTTAAGAAGTAAGACTTTAATTGCACATATTTTGATAGAAAAAGTCATTGAAATAGTTATAATACGAATTGTCACGTAGCAATGATTGATATGACGGTAGTTGTGTATCGTAGAGCTTTGCGCAATTCGCGCAGCTAGAGTATTCTATCTGTCGGCACTTTCTGTTCCATGTAGCATGCATTCTCGTTCCATTATTAATCCCAATCAGAGCCAATTCGTTTCGATGCTGACATACTTGAATAGTTAGATGATGTGTGTGAACAGTTGAGTTGTTCCTCTTATAATTGTTGATAGCTAACGCTTGGCATGCTACGAATCTCCTTTTGTCAGAATCGAATCGGAAACAGCGTGGTTCATCGTACCGGTTGTTCGTAAAAAGAGTCAATTCGTTCTTACATTTTTGAGTCAGGACTTGCATAGTTTCTTCTTTCAAACTGATTGTTGACCAGTAATCAGGTTTGTGCAACAGATCGAAAATAATCTCTTCTCTGTACCGGATTTGTCTTTCATATGGAGTCTCCAGATATATACAAACTCCTGCCACATATCTCACTCCAGCCACCACGAACCAAGCTACTTGTATCGCATCGTCGCCAATCATTTGATATTCGTAATAACTATCAGGAGGACCTTTATGTTTTGTTTGGAATGCGCCTGGTACTGCTCCACATTTGAAGTTTCGTTTAGGAATTGAGACAATACACGTGGAATCGGGAATCGCTACAGAAACTTGTAAGTAGGTTTGCAGTAGTGTTCTTATCATCTCAATCATCTTTTTCGGTAGCTCCTCTCTGCTTTTCTCGCAATATCTTTTTTCATAAGACTTGGTATAAATGGTAAAACGATTCCGCTTCATTGCTGAAAATGTAGAGTCGAGCTTGATCATCCAGTTGGGTCGTTTGGAAAATTTGGTGATTTGGTGGAATTTCCGAGATCGGATGTATAGAACGATCATGGTAATGATGTATATTATCTGAAAAATAATTTGTTGGGTAAAACAAGGAATCTAGAATACTTACAGAAAGTATTAAAGCGAATACCACCATAGCCAGAAAGCCATCTCCTTTTTCTTGATTTGTAGGTTCGTTTGTTGCTCTTACCCACGAGCAATTGCAGTTTGAGCTCATCTTTGACTAGGGAACTTCAGTCATTTAATTTTAAAGCAACTAGGAAGGAGGAATCGATATTCTCGTCGTAGAGCATTCAAATGAGAAAGGAGGAGGAGAAAGCTGTTGTCGAGTGACGTCTCTCCCCTAGCTACACTGCGTTTATAAATAGAGCTCGTGATGTCATTGGCTCTTGCACCGTTGTCAGAAATATCTATGATATTTATTGTGAGATTTGCGATTTGAGGAAAAAGGAAAAATATCTGAAGAAGATCTTTTTATTGGAAGAGCATTTAAGAAAAATAGCATTGTTTATGAAGTTCATAAAATTATGAATTAGAAAAGAACGTTCAACGACCAGCAAAAGATTTTGAAGAAACCCATGAAAAATGATAATTTGAGAACAAGGGAAAAGTTTTGGGTACATAATAAAGAGAATCAGTACAATGATTGATATGTGGGTGGTGGTGTTTCATTGAGTTCCACACAACTCGCACAGATAGAGTATTCTGTATGTCGGCACTTTCTGTTCCAAGTAGCCTGCATTCTCGTTTCATTATTAATTCTAATCAGAGCCAGTTCGTTGCCATGCGGGCATACTTGAATAGGTATATGATGGGTGTGAACAGTTGAGTTGTTCCTCTTATAATTGTGGTCAGCTAACGCTTGGCATGTTACGAATTTCCTTTTGTCAGAAACGAATCGGAAACAACATGGTTCAGTGTACCGGTTGTTCGTAACAAGAGTCAATTCGTTCTTACATTTTCGAGTCAATACTTGCATAGTTTCTTCTTTCAAACTGACTGTTGACCAGTAATCAGGTTTTTGCAACAGATCGAGAATAATCTCTTCTCTGTACCGAATTCGTCCTACATATGGAGTCTCCAAGTATATACAAACGCCTGCCACATATCTGACTCCAGCCACCACGAACCAAGCCACTTGGATCCGATCGTCGCCTATCATTTGATATTCATAGTAACAGGCAGGAGGTTCTCCATGTTTTGGTATAAATTCGCCAGGTACTGCTCCACATTTGAAGTTTTGCTTAGGAATTGAGACAATACACGTGGAATCGGGGACCGCTACTGGAACTTGTAAGTAGGTTTGCAGTAGAGTTCTTATTGTCTTCATCATCTTTTTCGGTAGCTCCTCTCTGGCTTTCTCACAATATTTTTTTTCATAATATTTTGTGTAAATGGTGAAACGGTCCTGTTTCTTTATTGAAAATATAGAGTCAAGTTTGAGCATCCAGTTGGGTTGTTTGGGAAATTTGGTAATTTCGTGGAATTTCCAAGATCGAATGTATAGAACGATGACGATAATTATGAATATTATCTAGAAAAATAGTTGTTTTTTTGTGTAAAACTAGGAATCTAGAAAACTCACAAAAAATAATAACATTATTCCCATCATAGCTAGCATGGCTTCTCCTTTTTCTTGATTTGTAGGTTCGTTTGTTGCTCTTACCCTCGAGCAATTGCAGTTCGAGCTCATCTTTGACTAGGAAACTTCAGTCATAAAATTTGAAAGCAACTAGGAAGGAGGAATCGATATTCTGGTCGTTGAGCATTCAAATGAGAAAGGAGGAGGAGAAAGCTTTTGTCGAGTGACGTCGCCCCCTTCGCTACACTGCGTTTATAAATAGAGCTCGTGACGTCATTGGCTCTTGCACCATTGTCAGAAATATCTATGGTGATGATAATGTTAAGCGAATAGTTTTTTTTGGGAAAAACTAAAGAAACATATCTGAAGAAGATCTTTATGTGGGAAGATCATTCTAGAAAAAGAGCATTGTTTATGAAGATTATAAAATTAAGAATAAAAAAAGAACATTCAACGACCAGCAAAAGATTTTAAAGAAACCCATGAAAAATGATAATTTGAGATCAAGGAAAAAATGTTGGATACATAATAAAGAGAATCAGTACAATGATTGATATGTGGGTGGTGGTGTTTCATTGAGTTCCACACAACTCGCACAGATAGAGTATTCCATTTGTTGGTGCTTCTTATTCCAAGATGTATGCATTCTCTCCCCATCTCTCATCCCAATCATCACCATTTCGTTCCGAGATTTACAAACTTGAACAGTCAGGTCTCCTGGATATTCGCTTGATTTCTTTATTCCATAATGCTGGAGAGCAAACGGGCGGTATGCATCTAACTGTCGTTTCTCGGAAATGAATCGAAAACATCTCTCTTCTCCGTACCGATTGTTTGTGAAAAGATTCCATTCTTCATTATCTTTTCGTATCAATACTTTCATAGTTTCCTCTTTCAAACCATATGTTGACCAGTAATCAGGCTCTTTCAGCAGTTGTTCAATGACTTGCTCTCTATACTTGTAGTTACATTGCTCCGGGTTCTTCATATAAATGCAAATTCCTGCCACGTATTTCTTTCCTTCCACCATAAACCAAGTCACTTGGATCCGATCGTCTCCTATCATTTGATATTCAAAGTAACATCCAGGAGATTCTCCATGTTTCGGTATAAATTCGCCAGGTATCCCTCCACATTTGAAATTTCGTTTGGGAACTGAGATAATGCAAGTTAAATCAGGAATCACATCGGAGTCTATAGTGAATTTGAAGTGGTTTCCTAGAACTTCTCTCAATTTCTTCACTACTGTTGGATATATTTTTGCACCGAACTCTTTTGAGTAATGTTTGGTGTAAATAGTGAAATATTTCTCCTCCTTCTTCGTCAATGCAGAAACTTCTAGTTTCATCAACCAATCCGGTTGTTTTGGGAAATTCGTGATTTCGTGGAATTTCCAAGAGCGTTTACGTTGCAAGATATAGTCGATAAGAAAGAAACCCTAAATAAAAAAGAAATTTCGGAGAAAACTTCAGATAACTTACAAGCCCTACTACAAGCGGTACTACGATCATCATCAATAGGATTATCATCATCACTTGCTCTTCCTCTTTAGTCAATCGTTTTTTTCCATAGCGATTACACGAGCAATTCGTGTTCTTTTCATTCATTTTGATCTGAGCTGAAACTAGATATTTGGAATTTGTAGACGTCTGAGATGCATGAAAATACAAAAATCAATACTATTGTCTCGGACGATTCAAACGAGGAAAGAGGAGGAGGGGAGCTCTACAGGAGGGCCTCTCTTCTGGGTGGCAGAAGTGGCATAAGGTCGACGGAATGATGGTAGTGTAGCTATTGTTTCGGTGACTCTTTGTGGTTTTCGACCACTGTGAGAATCTTGGTATGAGGTGGCCGATTTCGGTGGGCGGAGCTTCGCCAAAAGTCGAAAGTTTGAAAAATGGTGGCAAAGGTAATAAACAAGAAAGAATTCAGGGTGTCAACTTCGTTTTGATAAGTAAAAGCTTGATATTAGAATGACATGATTACAAGTTAGGACTATAAAGATTGATAAGTGGGTAGTTGTGTTCCTGTCATAGATGCTCCAGATTTTCTGGTTCGTGGTGGCAGGTCAGAAAAAGTGGAGAAAAACCATTTTTCAATGGTTTGGAAAATTCATGGTTTTTCTCCCCCACTTAATTGTGATAGCTCGTAAAAATTTCAGTTTACAATGTTCTGCAGCTCGTGAAAAATTCGATGTTCTTCGCACAGTATTTCTGAACATGTATGGTACCAGCACAACTCGAACATCTGGAATATTCTGCACCCCGATCCGCTGACCCTTCCTGGAAAAAATAGCAAAAAATTCCCTGAAAAGTTCTGATCAAATAAAAAACAAATCTGAGAAAGTGACTTTACTTCGATACTCAAAAATAGGGGCGTGGCTTAATACTGAAAATTATATAAACCTGATATTAAAAGGACATGGAACAATAGGTCACAACCAGCGAGATTGAGATCAAATGAGCAGGTTCGAATCGTTGAATGAGTTGGAGGGTGTAACCCGGAAAGAGAAATGGGTGGACAAGAGTGTTTCGGGACAATAATAATGGGAATTTGAGAAAAGACTTTCGGGGGATTGGCACGAGAAAAAGATGATTATAATGATTTAAAAAATAAATATTTCTGAAAAAATCCTATCGAAAAATAAATGATTATTCATGGAGCTTGGTGATACGATGCACCTTCCACGCATTCGGCTTAGAGAAGTCGAGACGAATGAACTCTTCAGTTTTCCACTCGTCAATCATCTGTTGGGACAGTGGAACATTGATTCGAGCACAGACATTCACCATGAGAGCACGAGTTGGCACCTGTTTCAGATATTGCATGATGGCGGCGCGGATCGATTTCTGAATAGAATAAAAGTTAAGATTTGGAAATTTTAGATCGATTTACCTCATTTCTCTCCTTGACTGTAAGCATATGGAATGGTGCATCCGGCACAGAGAAATCCGCCACAAAAAGAATCAACTCATTCTTTGGAGCATTTGGGAAGAATGTTGGAATATTAGTGAGATAGTTGATAAACTCATTGCGAAGATCATGTTGAGACAACAAGAACTTCGTGAGTGCCAACTCGATCTCGAATACTTCACTCTGATTCAAATTGCTGAATTTCGCTGGAAGTTTGACTGAAACCACTTTTTTGTCGTCGAGTTGATTGGCTAATTTGGTGAGGAAATCCATTGGTGTTGGAGTCACACTTTTCTCCGAACGATCTCCGTCGAAATCGGATTTTGGAGTGAGAAGAAGAGAGTGGGGCATCTGATTGGCACGGGATGGAGCTTGGCCTTGGGATTGCTGAAATTGAGGGGAGGATTAGGAATGGATGAGGTTGTGTGGGCACGTTTGAAAACCGGGAAATTTTGAGAAATTTTTCAGTTTTGGTTTCTGAAAATGACCAAAATTTCAATTTTTCTCCTGGAATCGACAATTTTTTCTGTTTCAAATGTTCCATTTCAGGGCAATTTAAGAAATCTAAATATTGACTTTTCATTGTCAACAAGCCCAATCTGCGAAAAATCTTTCTTAAACCAACCTTTGGAACGAGTAGATAAATGAATCCGCTTCTCATTTTTCCATAATCAATATCCCAATGAGACAAATCGTGAGTGGCTGGAGGAGGATGATTGTGAACTTGCACTTTGTGAATGACACGTGGCGAATCGAACGGTGTATGAAGACGTGCTGGACACGTGTTCTTCTTCTCACATCTGTAGAATTTCTTCTTCGAATCGTACGAACATTTGTCGAAGACGTAGAGATGTGAATCAAATAGAACACGTTCTCTCGTTGTTCGTGGACGATATGGTTTCGGTGAACCGTTCGGAACGCAGCGGCTTGCGTTTTTCAGCTTTCCCATGACCGCATCTTTCACTGTCTGAAAAGAAATTTCAAAAATTAGTAACACAAAATAATAGAAAAAACTCAAACTCACGATATGATCTTCCTCTCCATAACAGCTTACAACACTGCTCGAACTGCTCGCTTGTGATTCTGGTGGAGTCGTCGCTCTGACGACGTCAACAGTAATCGGAATCTGTCGTGTTAGTGAGTCGAGAATTGCCTGTTGTTGTTTCGCCAACTCTTCTTCTCTCGCTTTCTTCTTTTTCTCCTGATCCGCAATGTACATTTGTTGAAGAAGTTGTCGTTGCTCATTCGACATTTTCGCCACGAAATGTTTCGCCCATTCGAGATTCGCCGCTGGAGATGATGGTACTGCCACGTCCATTCTGCAACAGAAAATTAGTTTAAATTCGGAAATTGAGAAATTGAGAAAGAAAGAGAAAAGCGAAGCGAGACACCGAAAAGAGGAAGAAAATACGAATTTTCAGAAACAGAAAATAAAAAAATTTATCAGGTTTCACTTATAAACCTTCACTACCGTAACCCTTTGCGATGAAAATTTTCCAGAAGTTGCCTAGAATTGTGAGAAAGAATCTTGAAACTACGGTAGATTTTATTTCGAAAACCAAAAAAAGTGGAGCAAATACCGTTGAAAGATTGAAAAGAGTGAAAATAAAACAGAAACTATTTGTATGATTTGGAGAGAATTTACTGTTTCTCAAACGAGTAATGAGGCCGATACCCTAGGACCATTCGTTACTTCCAATTTTTCGGCTTCTGGACGTTTCGAAATAATGAAATTTCGAAACTAAATGTGAAAAAATCGCAAACAGTCTATTTTCAGTAAAATTTTTTTTTCGTTTTAGGAAAATCTTTTTTCCAGATGTAGAAATGAAACTTTTAGTCCCGAACAATTAAAAAAAAATTACAAAAAATTATGGTTAGAGTGAAAACGCTATCCAAAAAGTCATGTTGGGGACGTCCTAAACTAAAATAATTCTAAGAAGATTGAGCACTGTAAATTTCAGAAAATCTCATTTCATTCTACTGTTTCAGGTCTCTTATCTACTTTTCTAAAAATCTAGAGGGCAATTTTAGCTAACTAAGCTGGAAGAGCTGACTAAATGGTTGATTGTTTCCAAGTATTGACTTTTAATAAAAACGACTGTAGGTGTGGGGAAGCACATTCACAAAAGACTGAGAACCGCTCATCACACATTAGAAGGGTGAAAGAAGGGGCCGGGACCAAAAGTAGGGGTCAGGAGGGAAGTGGAGATGTGAGCCGGGGGAAGAAACTTTGGCGAGACGATCGAAAGCTATAAGATCATTGAGACTTAAGAGATTTTCAATTCATTACGGATCGGATTCTCGAAACAAGGAAATCAAGAATTGCAGACGATTTCTAGAGAATGATCTGACCATGGAAAAATGTTCGAATACGGTAGCCTAAAAAGTGGGAAAACTGGGAGCTGAGAGTACATGTAACAGGTATTGGATGCCCGTATAAACTGGGCAGACTAACAGAATTTCGTTCTGTGAGAGATAGACAATCTAGATCGCCAATGAGCAGTTGCGCCATTTCGTCTGGAGAGACAACGCTGAATACGGTTGTAAAGAAGGGCGAGACGCAGGTGAAAATCATACAACAGACTGTGGACCATCGAGGGATAACGAGAGGGGGAGAGGTGCAGGTGATGAAAGGAAAAGAAAAACAGAGGAACGGGGATTCTGGGAAGAAGCGGCACGTCGAAAAAGTTTGACTTGTACTACCAGAGTACGAATCAAATTTCAAAATGGAGCGGGAGAATTTCAGCGCACAATGAAACCGTAAGACTATAATGGGAGCGACACTAGTGGGAAAAGAAAAAATTGACATGAAAAATGCGGCGCCGTAGAGAAATTACCAACTATAACAAAAACTTTCGTTGAACTTTTGTAGATCAAAACTTTTTGAAACAGAAACTCGCGCCATGGCGCCGACCAGCCGGGAGCCACTATCCCTACATTGTTGGCGCCAAAACTCGGATGAAAAAGAGGCCCTACAGTACCTCTTGCCGCCAATCAATAATAGAGAGAGGGGCCCCTCGCCAATAGAAACATTAAAAACGCACGCATACATACAAGCGGGAGACGGAGAACGGGGACACTCACCCACCCACACACACACACATAGATTCACCCTCTCCCGCCCAGCAATCCAAAAAACGGGGGAACCCGCCAAGAATCGAGAGTGAAGAGGGAGAACGGGGATTGCATACTGTAGAAGTGGGAGAACTAGAGAAAAAGAGAGAAATGAGGAGAACCGGGGGACCACCAGAAACAATGAGGGACGCGAGTGGTGAACGCTCTCGCGCGGGATGACGGACGGAATATGTCCAACCCCCTCGCCCCGTCTGTCTTTTGGGGCTCCTTCGTCTGACTGTCTAGAGTCTCTTCGAATCATACAGTCTTTCGTTTTTGACGACGACTGTTCGGGAGGCTGGAGTGGACGACAAGGGAGAGATAGAGTGGGACGAAAATGGAGCGGGAGGAAGAACTCGTGATAATTAGGGGTATGTGATAAAAGAAACGAGTTAGGGACCTCTGTTTGTTGTTAACGGCGCCGAAGAACCCGATTCAGACCGGATTTCATTTCAGAATTAGCCTTGTCAAAATGAGATACAGCCTGACGAGATGATCAAGAAGCTCCATAAAACGAAATCTTTATGCCTAGTACAGCAATCTCTCTAATTTCTACTGAAAATGACATACCGTACCAGAAAAACCTTCTTTTAAAGTTTAGCTCCCAGCAGCAACTCCAGTATCCCCAAACATCTTGACATCTAGACAATAGTTCCCCGCTCAAAAAAGCTACAACCTCCAAAACTATGCCTATTTGTTATCGAAAACATTCTTCCCAACATGGCAACACATCCATATGTTTGCACTGAATGCCCAATAAAAATGGAGTGAGAGAGGGGTCAGATGCAGTGGGTGTAGAGGAGGAGAAGGAGCGAGCGAGTGAGCGACTATCATCATTTTTGGGAAGAGGGAACAGTATGTGCAAATGGACATTTTGGGAGAAGACGGTTTATGATTGATTGGAAGAGGGCCCAGGGAAGATAGGTTATTGAATTTATGTTTATTGAAAGTCGCACTCCTACTGTACAGCTCAACTTATTAACTGAAAACTTTCAAAAACTGTGATGTGGAAGTCGTGAAACTGAAATATTCAACACATTTACGGGTACACAAAATTAGAAATTGTGAGCTACTCGAAACAGAATATGGGGCCTAATCATACCGACGCGAGCTCGCAAGGATGAAATACTTTGGCTGTATGTGTATTACTGTTTCGCCAACCTGTAAAGAAGTGGGACTACGCATTTCGAATTAATCCGAATCTGTCCTTTGTACGGTGTAACAATCAAATGACATGGTCAAGTACAAAAAGTACTGTAGCCGTGCCATCTGCCGAAAAAAAACGGTTTATAAAACACAAACATAGAAATGATAATAAACAAGAGACAAAAAAGTTTTATTGCTGAAAATCCCATCCTGAACTGACGGTTTGATCGTGTTGGAACATCTTGTAACATCCTGGAACATCCTGCTAAAACCAGCTAACTCGATTGAATTCCGAATCAGCAAAAAAATTAGAAGGGGATACAAACGGGTGTGAATTAAAAGAGAAAGAGAGATACTGAGAAAACTACCGAGAGCTTAAAAGAAAAAAGATGAAGGAGTGACACGTCATAGGCGTGACCGAATGATTTTGATTACGGCCTCATCCGGTTGATTTCGGACTGAAAATTTAAAGAAATTTAGACTCCGGATGAGACCCTGTCGCACCGAGATTCAAGCTATGAATTAGTAACAGAAAAAGAAAAATTGCCGTTTTAAGTCTACCATTAACGTTGTTCAGATTTGAATGTTACAATTCTGAGTCGGATTTCAGTAAACTAAAAACATTAAATATTTTTAGTTGAGTGTCGATTCCAATCCTCGATTTCCCCACATCGAGCTATCAACGATATCAAAAAAACATGAACAAGAATTTCACAGTTACCGCGACAGAATTTATTGTTGGAAAACCAGATGTGGTATTAGTTTGTGAAATTTAGACTACTTTTAACCTTATCATTCAAATCAATTAGTTTGAAACATTATCTGAAACTATCTAGATTCATTTGAAAAACTTTTTAACGAATGAACACCTACACCCATCGAACTCATATGTAGAAATGCGTATTTCACAGATTCAAGAAACAGTTGTTTTATCTGAGTCACTGTTAATTCCAATGAGAAACGAATTACAGTATTAATCAGTTCGCTGTTTCAACAAACTCACTAATGAAGTTCAGATCAATACAGTATACTACCGACGCTATGTGTGTTGCTTGAGTTCTAAATTCTCCTGGAAAGAGGTTAATCACAACAGTTATAAGTATTATTATAACTAGGGAAGGTCGCCGAGTGACCGTGGAGTTATAAGACCTATACCATTGGAAAGCTGAGAAAACACTGATTCCAAAGATATATTCAGTTTTTGCCCCTCGAGACCTGGTATTCGTGAAATACAAGGTTAAAGTTCGGAGAAGTAGAGAATTATTACCTCTTTAACTCGCGAAATTGGCAAAAAATATCAAAAATGTCGTCTTTCGGCTTGCTCAAGTCTCAAAAGTAAACTATTACTTCCAGCTCTAGAATAATTTATTAATAGAGGCCTAAAAATCCCTTCTAATCACTGAAAACTCTATGAGAATATTTCGAATATACATGATGTACTATTCAAAACTACCTGAAACCGTAACTCATTGACTCCCGTTTCATCTATCTGCCAAGTATGGGAAGTGTTTTTTGAGGTACTCGAAGACCACTTTAAGAATTCATTTCCAATGAAGTCGATTAGATTGGTGTCACGCCCTTCCAAACTGGTAAAAGATGGGCATCTGTGGAGAACGAGAGGTGCTAATTGGATTGAAGCATACTTGTCACGGGCCGGGCCGGGCCCGCTAAAAAAATCTTCCGGCCCGGCCCGTCAAAATATTGAAAAAAAAGCTTGCTGCGGGCCCTGCGGGCCGGCCCGGGCCGGCCCGTGATTTGACAAGTATGGATTTAAGGATAAAAATCTGGTATGAAATTTCTTGAAATTTCAATGAAAATTTGCCATCACAAAAGGAGGATTGAATGAAGTGATCAAGGCAAAATAAAATGTAAACTTCTTCGATGAATCTGACTCAATCACCAAACTTTCCTAGTTTCCTGTTTCATTTCTCTGGTATACATAAATATACTGATAGTCATGACTTTGCGGATCATCTATCCTGATATTAACTCATTCGTGTTCTGCTATTTTGAGTTTAAAAAATTTCACCAGTTTCATGACAAGCTCAAATTTTATGAGCCGAAGAGTTCTTATTCCTTCTGGGTTCCTCTTCTCACAACTTCCAACTTATGCTCGTTCCCTAAACCAATAATCCAATCACGTGATAAACATCCATCAATTATTGTGTCCTTCGAAAAATAGAACTCCAAGTTCTCATTGTTGTCTTTAAACTCGCTCAAAGCTCAAAATACCTGTTCAAGTATAAATTATTTCAGGATTCAAACCACTTTCCTCCAAAAAGAAATTCTATTAAAAATTCTAAGCAAATAATTCGATGTGTTCAATGATGCGGATTCTACACTACCTGAAACCGTAACTCAATGACTCCCGTTTCATCTATCTGTCAAGTATGGGAATAAGTGTTTTCTGAGCTTTTAGATGATTAGATATAGGAAGAAATAATTTTATATGAAGTCGATTACATTGGTGTCACAAGTTATTGACTTCCTTCCAAATTGGTAAAAGATGGGCATCTGAGGAGTAAGAGAGGTACCAATTGGATTCACGGAAAGGAAGAGGAGACATCTGGTGTGAAATTTCTAGCAATTTCAATAAAATGACAGGAGAGTTGAATGAAATGATCAAGTCAAAATAAAACGAGCACTGCTCGGATGAATCTGAAATTCTCCTCCCTTTTCCTCGTTTTCTGTTTCATTTCTCTGGTGTTTGTAGTGGAATTAAAAATATTGATAGTAATCTTTTGAGTTTTATGAAAACTGTGCACATTCTTCTCAATTAACTTTAAAATTTCACCAGTTTCATGATAAGCTCAAATTTTACGAGCCGAAAAGGCCTTATTCCTTTCGGGTTCCTCTCTATCACGACCTTTAAATTCTACCCTTCCCCTAAAACAATAATCCAACCACGTGATAAACTCTCCAATAATTAGGCCCAATTGACCCCGTCCCCTCATCGAGATGACGTCAGTGGCCCCTCTCACACCAATTGTTCTCTCCTTCACCACCCTCATAACCATCCCTTCTCGAACACTTCCCGGGCGCTCATCACTTTTTTTCTCTTGTGAGTCCAAGTAGCATGCACTATTTCTCTGACGTTCCTTGCCAGCGCGCACAGAGAAAATGAAGGTGTGAGTAGGAATGATGTGTGTGTGCTTCTCTCTTCTAGTCAGTACAGGTACTGTAGGTACTTCGTTCAGAGTAAAGTTTAAAAGAAACAAGGAAAATGATATGCAACTTCTGAAACTGATAGTTAGAAAAATTATCAGAAGAAAGGATGAAAAGTTGGAAGACTGTAATTAACTTCCGATGAAGCATCAATAAGAATGTTTATAGAGAACGTACAGAGAACTCATTACCAGCATATGCTGTGCTGATCAAATCAAATGTGACAAGATGTGATTGTGGAATTTCTAGTGGATCTTTGATTAAATTGATTCCTTACTGGAAATACTGTTCCATCTCGGCATCAAATTACGATGTTTTTGTTTATTTCGTTCCATCATGCCCAGAGTCATCAGTAAAAAATTGAGTCTCAAACAAATGTTGCAACTACAGAACCAATGTTTTCAGTTTCTATAGGAATAGTGTTCGAAATGCTATTTGAAACAACTATTGTCGTTTCAGAATTCTAATAATGTTATCTCATTTTCCGACTTCTTTGGATCTATTCATCGTAATCCTATGAAAACATTTTTTCGAACCTTCTCCACCATCACCCACCCCTTCATCTCCCATCTCGAACACTTCCCGGGCGCTCATCACTTTTTTTCTCTTGTGAGTCCAAGTATCATGCACTATTTCTCTGGCGTTCCTTGGCAGCGCGCACAGAGAAAATGAAGGTGTGAGTAGGAATGATGTGTGTGCTTCTCTGGTGTCTCTTCTAGTCAGTATGGGGTACTGTAGGAGGATTTTTGGTTTGGGCCATACAAAGAATACAAATTAAAGTTGGCAGGAAGCAATGAAATTGATATGCAACTTCTGAAACTGTGAAAAACAATCAGCGGAAAGGTAGAAAAATAGGGAGTCTGTAATTAACATGAAGCATGCATGAGAATGATTATGGAAGAAATGAGCATAACTTCACTACCAGCGTATGCTGTGTTGATAAAATCACAGTTGTCTGGAACAGAAAAAATAACAAGATTTGATTATGGAAATGTTAGTGGATGTTTAATTAAATGCATTCCTGACTGGAAATACTTTCATTTTGTCACCAATTTACATGGTTTTTGTTTGGAGATTGTTTCTTTCATTTTACTACCACCAGTGTTTCAATCAAATTTTCAATTTTATACAAAGTTCATTTAAATTTTAATGGAACCGTAATCATAAATATTAGGTTGTCCCATAAGTTTTCGAACATTATTGAAATCAAATTTATTCAAAGCCAGAATATTACAAAAATCAAACGTAGTGACCACCTTTATCCACGACTGTTTGCCATTTAGTAGGTAGAGATTCAATACCTTTCCGCCAAAACTCAGGCTGCTTCGAGTCAAAATACTTCTTCAACCATTTCTCGACCTCTGACTTTGTTTTGAAGTCCTGGCCTTCAAGGGATCGATGCATGTCGCTGAACAGATGGTAATCCGAAGGGGCGAGATCAGGGCTGTACGGAGGATGAGCAAGGACTGTCCAGTGGAATGTAGCCAGGAGAGACTTGGTCGTCTTTGCGGTGTGCGGTTTTGCGTTGTCATGGAGGTAGTGGACTCTGTGACCGTGTAGAGGGGAGGTTTTCAGTTTGGATTTCAACTTTTGTAATTGAGAAGAAGAGTAGTCGGCGGTGATAGTTTTTCCCTCCGGAAGCAGTTCCCAATAAAGCACTCTATGAACAGACCATCAGACGGAGAGCAATATTTTCTTAGGGTGTAACTCCTGTTTGACGACATCCTCTGGCTGTTTATCAGCATCAACCCACTGGGCTCTCCTGTGGTGGTTTTCGTATAAGACCCACTTCTCGTCCGACGTAACCAAATGATTCAGCCAGTTGAAATTAGGAAGGAGGGTTAGAAGTTGCAGTGACATGTCCACTCGGCGCTCAAGGTCAAGGTTAGACAATTTGTGTGGTATCCATCTTCCCATTTTTTTTACCTTGCCAAGAGCTCCCAGTCCTCTTTCTACCGCAGAGTGAGTAGAGCCCATTACTGTTGCCAGTTCACGAATGGATTGAAATGGGTCACTTTCCACTACCTCCCGTAACTTGTCAATATCCAACTCCACTGGTCTTCCAGAACGTGCTTCTTCGGCCAAATTAAAATCATTATTTTTGAAACGATGGACCCAACGGCTAATTGTCTGCCGTTGAGGGGCATTATCCTTATAAACTTCAACCATACGTTCTTCAATCTCAGTGATCTTGGAGTTAGATAGAAACAAAAATAAAATGACATGACGAATATGAAGTCGGTCGGGGACAAAGATTGGTGCCGCGTTCATTGAGAAGAGGCATCCAGAAGAAATGAATGTTATTGTCAATAAACCCGACGTCTTATATAATGGAAAACATGCACTATTTGGTTTGATTTTTGCTCTCTATCCTATAGCAGAATAACAAAAATATGTTCGAAAACTTATGGGACAACCTAATAGAGCATGAAAAAAGTGAACCAATTGAGATCATACATTATTGCTACAGTAAAAATTGTGTTTCAAACTAATTCTGCAGATATACTAATCAATGTTTTCAGTTTGATTGGAATAGTATTCGAAATGCTATTTGAAACAACTATTTCCGTTTCAGACTTCAAATAATATTTTCTCCGTTCCAACTATTTTTGATTTTTTTGGTTCACATTTTCATCTAATAATCATGGTCCAATTAAATGAACGTTCTCCTCCATCATCCACCCCATCATCTCCCTCCTCGAACGATTCCCGGGTGCTCATCACTTTTTTCGTTTTTGAATCCATGTCTCCAATCTACAGTACTATTTCCTGACAGCGCACGCAAAGCAACATGATGAAGGTGTGAGGGGAAAGTGTGCGTGCTTCTCTGGTTCCTCCTTCAGTCGAGTGGGTACGGTAAGTTATGTATTTAGTTAAAAAGATCAGTTGCTGGAGAAGTAATGTTGAAAGGAAGCAATAGGTGATATGTATTTGTATTGCATTTGTATTTATTTATTGTAGGTGAAGACTTTGAAACAGAGAAAAAACAGCTAAATGGCATTGCAAAAGAGTGAATGAGTACTCTAGGAAGAAGTTTGAAGTTGAATTCCGAGGAAACAAGAAGAATATTGTATAGGATGGAGCTGATCAAAATATTTCTTATTTGGAAATCATGAGCAGCAGATTGTGTGTTCAACAAAATTACTGTTATCTGGATCAAATAAAGTAACATATTTGATTGTGTAACTGTTAATTTATCTCTTTGTGACAAGACAGTATTTTCTGAAATTTTGAACCCGGACAGTTCACAATCGGACCAGAATCATCACCATACGGTGATAGCTGCTTTCAGGTGTTCGAGCATAGAAATCTGTTTCAAGTACTTTATGTCTACTGAATGCTTGTTGCGATCATAATGTTTGCCTTGGAGTTGTACTTAGATGTTCCAGGACAATCACTACAGTGACCTTACTGCTTCATATGCACGTATGTTCATAACTCAAAGCTGAACTGTGAAGCAGACTTATCGAAGCATACTAGACGGGGGTGACGTCAGTGCACCCCTCTCACACCAATTGTTCTCTCCGTCATCTTCTCTTCTTAAACATCCACCGCACTTTTTGTTTATGAATCCACGTCTCCAAGGTCCGTGTACTATTTCACTGGCGTTCCTTGGCAGAGTACATATAAATCTGGAAAGCAGTTAAGTACTGATATTTAAAGTTGGGAAATTGGGGGATGAAGAAAAATGATAACAAATTGAGCCGGTGAAACAGGAGAATATGTCTCTCTCGACATGCTATTTGAATGGGTATCGTAAACAAATTTCAATACCAATGTGATTTGTACATTCAGAAAAACTCAGTCTGGTGAAACTGAAAAATAAGGAAACTAGATGGTAAAAACAGTTGGTTCCGCTTTTGGGAACGAAGTGATACTACAAAAATTACTGTATCAAGATAGACATGAAGGGAGTTTAAGGAACAGGAAATATTGATCTCATCATAGTTCTTCCTGAAATACGAATTCGATTGCTTTTTAGGAGTTTGGATCAGTGCTTCGTGTTCTAGTTTCACGGTAAGAGCATGATTCCGTAGAATATTATTGGAAAGGTTATAACTAGTAGGCCAACTATTCTGTAGTGAAAAACAATCAGCCGAAGAAGAATTGAAATTGAAAAGTGGAATCACGGTTAACCAAAACATGAAACAGAAGGAGCATATGTGTATTCGAATGCTGATTAAAAAATGCTGAAAATATTTCAATAATTTATGTCAGAAGATTCATCTCAATACGATGAAAGAAGGACTCTCGTGGATTCTCGCATTCCCGAAGTCGGAAGGTTTTGAGTTTCAGAATTCATATACTACAGTACCCCAATAGCTTCCGTTTCTCAAATCTCTCAAAAAATTTCCCCCATGTGCTCAATGTTTCTTATCTTCAAATATTCTAAATTGACTTCCAAGAAGAAAATAGAATGTACAATCGAGATGGCACAGACACTCCAGAAGATGTTGTGTACAGCACCCACGGACCAACGGACTGGCAGCACCGTTCCCCTATCGATTTTTTCGTTTGCCGGTTATATTGGTGTTTTGGGCACTTTTATCGGTTTCAACTTGGTTTATGAGAGGTTTTCATATTCTGTATACGTCGGATTGACATTCAATTATTTCTGTTTGAACATCCTATCAAATTGTTTCTTTAAACTCTCATTAATTTGTTTTTAGCCCACTCAAAAACTTAAATTTCCAGCCAAAAATGTCTCGACGTAGTGCTCGACTACACGAACAGGATGCATTCGCAAGAGAGACTGAAAGACAAAGAGAACTGGATCAAGATGTTGCAAGACTCAGTCCATTCTTTCAGAGAATGCTTCCAGGTCCTGAAACAAGTACTCCGAGATCTCAAAGGAATCGAGATAGATTGATGAGGGCTCCAAGATCTGAGCCATCACCGATAGAGAGGGAGAGAAATCAGTATATTCGTCATGTATTCAGAACTGAAACTCTGAGAAGATCACCGAGGAGACTGATGGTTCCGCCGGTGACTCCGGTTAGGAGGAGAGTGAGTTTTATTGTTTTTTCAAACAAAAATTTGCAGTTTCAAAAACTTAACTTATGTAGTGACATATTAAATGTCATCGTTACTAGAGCTGAATCGCAAGTCTGAATCTACCGTAGAATAAATCCGAATTTCCAGAACTCAATGATCCAAACTCTCTACCCGATGGACCCTCCATCTCCAACAGAATCTGAAGAGAACACTCCAACTCAATCCCGGCAAAACAGCCCGTCCCCTCCAAGATCCCCTGTCCCAGAACCCAGAGAAACCAATCTAATTCCTCCCCCTAATAGTCCAGAATCAGGAATTCCGAAGCGTTGGGAAAGACTTGCTGAGGATAACATAAATATGGGATTCGGATTTGCTCTTTCTTGGATTAACACTATCAAATTTTCAAGGCTTGAAGCGGAGGAAAGAATCATTCTGCCTAGAATTTATCGTCATGTTCCAAGGAAATCTCTCATGTGTCTTCTGGCGCACATGAATGTAGATGAGACTGTTTTTCATCATGTCGAAGTGAAAATGAAGTCAGAGGTAAGTGAAACAAAATCCTTGAAGTGGAACAAAATCCAAAGAAAAGTTTTTTTTCAGATGAATATGAGGAAAACCTTCGCAGAATTCGTCAAACTCCCAATCCCATTTCATCGACTCCGTCTCAAAGTTGACAAATATGCAGAAGTTCCGATAAACCAAGGAATTGTCGATAAGTTCGAGCCTGTTGAGTATTTTCGATTGGATACAAAACTTCCGAATCTTTGGATTCTTCATCAAATCGTGAATCATGGCCCAAAAGTTGACGAATACAAAAAGCCGCGTCCACCAAACTTCGAGAAGGCCAAGAAGGGTCGGGAAGACTTTTAATGGCAGTAGTTTTTTGTATATTTCTATTTTTACTCCAATAAAGTTTGTTTTCAAATTGTATCTGTCAGTATTAAAAAGCTAGTTTACAGATCTCTCATCCAAAATTGTTATTATTTATAGTGAATACCTATTATTTTTGATAAATTCCCGTTCATTTCTAAAGAGAACAACAACAACAAGCGTTTTCTTCAATTCCAGGTAGAATTCGATTAAAATTTTAGACATCTTAGGAATTTCAGTTTTCAAGTGCTCATTTTAAAGAAAAAACCAGATGTGGTACAAGATTTTCCGATTGAATGCGAACGAAAAGTTTGAAGAATCCAATGATTTCAAATTAAAAAAATCCTGAAATATGTGCATTCTTACGTGACGGTGTTTGCACAGAAAGAGAACTACCGTAGCGCATGAAAAACGATGTGAATTATTTTGTTTCGCTTCCGCTCATTTTGCTCTGTTCTGCTAATTTTTCAGTATTTTACCGAATTTATCCAGCTGAAAGTGAATTTTAAACGTTTAATGTCAAGTTTACAACAAAAACCACCTGTCTCTAACATGATTCAGCTTTAAAATAAACAAAACAACAATGTACTCAATAAGTCGCAGTCGTTTCGTGAAAAAAAACTTGATTTCTGTCTCAAAAAGTCTAAAAACTCTAAAGAAAATTTATATTTTGACCGCTCTCTGCATTTTACTTTTACTCAAAACAACAACAAGCGTTCTCTTTTTCGGGTTTTCCTATATTCATTATTTTTCTTTCTCACACATACAAAAACTGTTATTTTAACTAGATCGTTCAATATTGTGGTTGAAAATACAGCTTGCCATAATTTTAAACAAATTTAATTTCAGCTCGATTCCCCTGAATAAGCACTAACCATGACAACGGAAATGGAACAATCACTGGAATTCTGGAAAACTGTTTTCAGGTTCGGCAGTGATCGATCGATTAACAAAAAGAAAATGATAGAATCCCCCAGTGTTACTCCAAAGAGTGACCTCGCCGCGCTTGAAATAAGAGCTCTTTTGTTTTTTTATAAGCCACGCCCCGTGCCCGTCGGCTCTCATTACCCCTCCCATAGAGAGTCAAACCAATTGTTCGGCTCCCCCCGTTCAACCATAAAATTGATCTCTGCCCTAATATGCTGGCCCTCAACGAGTACAGTAATCCTCACCATCTGCCCTTTATTCCTCGCATCGCTCACGTTGCTCCCACTCACAAACGCTCACAAAACACACAGGGGTCCCCTCCCGGGAAGGGACCACCCGAACAGTGTAAATAAACGAACGGCCCCAAGACGTTGGTCCCGTCGCGATGCGGCCTGCGAGCGGATTGGCAACGTCACTCGGGCAGAGATAGTGTGGGAGACATAGAGACGCAGTGAAACGGACCCTGTCCGCGTTCCCGCCCACCCCCCGCGCACTCCTTCGATGGTCCGCCACCCCTCTCCGACTCGTCAGTCGACCTTTGCATTCCCCTCCCTATCTATACCTCTCATATTGATTCTTTCCCTCAATATTTCCCTTTTCAGAATGAGTACCGATTGCTCATCTCCATCACCACCAGCAACATCAGGACTCCAAGCACCAACTCTTCCAGAAGCCCCTGAAATCCAAATGGAAGTTGAGGAGACGTCACCGGGAGCGTCGGAAGCGTCGCCAGAGGCACCAACGGCTCCCGCCACTCCAGAATCTCCGGATTCTTCACCAGGATCTCCCGACGAGGGAATGGATGTTACAGAAGGGGAACCATCGACTTCTGATGCCACAGCAGTCGTCCCTCACCCAGGAAATATCGATATGGCTGAGGTTTTCAGAGTACGTTTTTTAGAGCCAATTTAAACTATACTTGCAAACCGGACCGGCGCATAACTCACTTCAAACTGAGTTTTGTGAGCTGAAAAATATACCAAAATGTAGATCTCGGCGAGTTATGTGTCCTTGACTTACGACGGACCGGGAAAAAGTGCCAAAAAAACGCGAAAATGGCCAAAAAATCCATTCTAGCCATCCGGCCCGTAGTATGTCAAGGACATTGAACTTGTCGAGATCTACATTTTGGTATATTTTTCAGCTCATAATATTGAGTTTGACGCGAGTTACGAGCCCGCAAACAGAAACTAATTTCAATATTTCAGAACAATCAACTAGCCCTCCAAGCGCTTATCGCCGGCGGAACTCTCAGCGATAATCCAACTCTTGCCATATCCAAACTCTTCAGCGCTGTCGGTCTCCTTCCACAAGTGAAAACAGAACCAGGAGCACCGGAGCCAAAGAAAGCGAGACTGAAGGTCTTTTCCAACGGGTTCTTCATGACATTCGACAAAATTTCTTCGTGTAAAATGAAGCATTTCTGGAGATGCGAGTACAAGAACACTTGCAAAGCTCGTATGCATACAGATATTGAGAGCGAGAAGATTGTGACCTATATCCACGATCACAATCATACTCCACCAACTCCCGAAGAAGTGAGACTCTATGGAATTGATCCGACGTCAGTCGAGAGAAATCGTGTCTATATCGTTGGCAATGTAGCTGATACAAACGCCCGTAGAAAGATTCGCAAGCAAGTGGCAGACAGAGAAGCGGCAGCGAAACGTCTTGAAGAGCAAAAGAAGGCGGAACTGCAAAAGCAACAAAACGAGGCGACGATTAAGGCGGCTCAAGAGGCGTACGCACGGGCCATCTCCAGTGGAGCCATCTCTGGCGGAGCCATTTCTCAGCGCTCGCCAATGGCCGCGGCCGCTTCACTTCTTCAGTCGGCCTCGACGGCCACTGCTCCAATTAACCCTCATGCATTGCTCTTGGCGCAGCTGCCCTATTTGAATCAAGGAATGGCGAGAAATGAGATACCCGGAATGCCCAATCCAGCGTTTATGGCATCGAATATGGTAGGTTTTGTTTGATTTTTTAATCGTGTTTTGTGAATTTTCCAACTAATAAGTGTAATTTCGAAAAGATTTTCGAGTTCCTAGACTCAAATTTTTAACAGAATCAGCAAAATTAATTTCTGCCAGAAATAGCTGTGGTAGATCAAAATGTGAGTTACCGCTGGCGGTAAAATGTTTGTTTTGCAAAATTTGTCTGCAAAAATTTCAAAAAATTGCGTTTCTTTTTTTCTAGAGGGAAGTGGAAATTTTGTAATGTTTCGACATTTTCCTGGAAAAAATCACTTTTTTTTCATTTTTTCACCTGCAAACCCCAATGTACACATAACAATTCCAAAACAGTTTCAGTCAATGCCATCCAGTTCTCCTCCAGTCCCACCGCCAAATGTCTACTCCTCTCCACTCGTCATCCAATCGGAGGTTGCCGACGCTCCGGCCGCTGCGCCAGTCCCTAATCAACCATCCACCAGCAACAGACCACTGGATCCGATGATGCCAGATCCAGATATGTTGGCTCATCCACTATTCGAACCAACATTCCAAATCGCTCGTCAACTTCGAAAAATGTGGAGTGGAGTTCCAAAAAGGTATCCGAGACCAGCGGATACACCAACTGATCACTTTGATTTCTACGTTGCCAAATACGATGGAGGATTGGAGCATTTGTACAATTTGATTCGTCTCGAAAGACGCGACGAGGCACATATGAAGAATGCTCTCGAACGGTTCTTCAATGAAGAATTCATCGGACCGCTCCTTTTCAAAGTGTCGCCAAAGATCTGTATTGCGTTCAACAAGCCAATGTTGGACACCTGGGAAAACAATCAATTCTTCCTCGTCGACACCAGAATTCCAAGCTGCTGGAAGATGATGTACGTCGATGATCAGTGCGACTAATATGAAAACTGGATAATAATTGTATTTACTTTTTTACAAACTGTCTATGTTATCATTTGTATCATGTTTTATCTCTATCTCTATCCCTCTCTACTCCCCCGCCTCTTCCGTGATATCTCACTGAAACGGGTTCCACTCAACCGCCATTGTAAACCTTAAGCCTTCCCCAATGTTTTTCCAGACATTTTTTATGCAAAATCACTCGTTTACCCCCTTCATTGTAATATCGCTTCACACTGTCCATACTTTTTCCAAAGTTTTTTGTGTTCACCTCTAAATTATCCGTATCGGATCGTAATAAAGCAGTAAAGTGATAAGAGGAAATGACATAAAAGGGCTTTATTGGGTGATGAGGTGATTAGAAGGAGATGGATATCAAGAAGAAATTGGTGGATTCTGAAGAAGATGAGCTCCGGAAAGTGGCGTTCGTCGCCATTGTTGTCAGGTAAAATTCTTTTAAAAAAATAGTTTTTTTTGTAATTTTTTTTCTCGAATTTTCGAATTTCAGCGCTGCCGCTGGAATAATGTGCATCATTTTGATTCCCGGACTCTACACATATCTTCAATATATTCAGAGTTCCGTTCAGAGTGATGTAAGTTTTCTTTTTGAAAATTTTGAAAATTTCGAAAAATTAAAAAAAAATCGAATTGTTCAGGTCGGATTCTGTGTTGATGGCGCAAAAAATCTCGAAAATATGTATCAATCGACGAAAGATTCCGACTCAAAACTTGTAAAAAGACAGTCCGGATATGGCTCCGCCCCTAATCGGTCTTCTGGAAGCCGTCCGGCTCCATCTCCTTACGACGCCGCTGCCACGTCATCTTCCTCGTCTTCTGATTCTTGTTGCAGCTGTGGAATCGGGTTGGCTGGACCACAAGGATTCCCGGGAAGTCCTGGAAGAGACGGACAAGATGGACCAGCCGGAAGACCTGGACAAGACGGAAGAGATTTGGATGGAGGCGCTTCGGATGGCTCTGAATTCGAGATTGATTGCCCTGCTGGACCACCGGGAGCTCCTGGAAACCAGGGACCACCAGGAAGTGCGGGAAGACCTGGAATGGATGGAGTTCCAGGAAGAAATGGAAGATGTGGACGGCCAGGAGAGCAAGGAGAACGTGGACCGAACGGAGAAGATGGGCGGCCTGGAAGACGTGGAGACGATGGACAACCTGGAGAAGTCAGAGACGTTCCGGCTCCTGCTGGACCACCGGGACTTCGTGGAGCACCGGGAGGACCGGGACCAATGGGACCACGTGGAAATGATGGAAGACCTGGAAATAAGGGACCAGCAGGACCTCCAGGAGATCAAGGATTCGATGGAGCACCAGGAGGACCTGGAGCCGATGGAGAGCCTGGAGCACAAGGACCACTCGGTGCTGCTGGTGGATGCTCGCACTGTCCACCACCCAGAACTGCTCCAGGATATTAATAGAATCTCTATTTTACTTTTTCTTAGTTTTAAAATCTAAATTTCTGTACAATAAAATCTCAGAAAACTCGGTTTGTAATTCAGACGGAACAAAGTTTGGGGACCGAGAGAGTGTGCAGAAAAGGGAGACGCAGAGAAAATAAGCAACGACACTCCGCTGTTTCGCTTGAAAAAATGATTTATTTTCAAGATTTTTCAGCCATTTTTCCGTTTTTTCTCCCGTTTTTGAGAAGTTTTCGGCAATTATTTCGATTTCTAATAACTTACAACTGTTCTCAATTTATTCGAGCACCCTTACAGCTCGAATAAGACATGTTTTCATAACGAAAACCTTCTTCAAAGCTTAATTATTGCATCACTGCCCATAAAAGCTTGTCAACCTCAGAAAATCGTCTAATTAGCAGATTATCTCGTAGAAACAAGATATAATTTTCGATAACAACTATGTTTAGATCCCAAATAGCAAGAAGTCTCTCGAATTCTGTATTTTTTGTTGTTTTTCGATCCTTAGCAGTTCACATAACCTTTTCAGGCTTATGTTCAGTGCATTCACATCTTTATTCATTGAATTTGATACCTCTACTGTTGAAATCCGCTAAAAATCTGTTTTCTAATAAGATTGTTTCAAGAAGCCATGCGATTCAATTAAAAAATTTTTTTAAAACTGCGATTATCTCTCAATCTTTCCAAAAACTACATGTTCTTTTGATGCCTGAAACTCGAAAGAACAAGAAACAAGTACCCGACAATAGTCACGTAGCAGACAGCGAGATAAAGTGTAAACATCACTGAATTGTCATCATTTTTCTGATCGCCTCGGGTCCTTTTTCTTCTCCTTCAAAGTATCCTTCACTCATTTACTAAAGTCCGTTTCGTTCGAAAATTTTCGATTTATACTTTATTTGCATTCAACTATTTTCCAATTTCAGCTCAAAAATGGTCACCAAGAAGACAGTCACCGAACTCAGCCTGTTCGCCGGTCTCATCGTGTGTAAGCGATGGTTGTTTTCCGACCGTTCTCAAGTTTAAATTGTCAATTTTCTTTCAGCGATGCACGTCGCCTACTACACCATCCAGAATAACCCGTCGCTCGTGGCACCGCATCAGGTAAGATTTTTTTGAGCGGAAAAACGAAGGAAAGTTAACTTTTCACGAAAAGGTTATGCGGAGTTCAAAAAATTGCATCGGACTGCAAAAAAAAACCTATCCAGTTGCCATCATAAATCCAGTTGCCAATTTTTGCGATCGTTTAATTTGGTTTCCAGTTACAGAAGGGCTAGAAATTTGAGTCCGAGGCTAATAGATTCACTGACTCAGCCATTTTCGATAAATATCGTACAAAGAAGCACTATTCTGATGAAATAGCCTCCCCAACACTGATTTTTAGTTAATTTTTCTAAATTTCACACTGAAAATATCGAAATTCTCTCTCTAAATTATCTTTTATTCCAGAGACAAGAGCTCTTCTACGTGAGATGGCTGAAAGAGAAGATTCCAGCATTGCGACCATACGGAGTGACCGATGAGCCACCGAAAGCTGACCACTGATTGATCGATTGATAATTTTCTCCCCTTCCATTTCTTGTAATTATCATTTCCAATCCCCATTTTCATCTTCTGTTTTCCCCATAACTAATTAGTCGTTTAGCAGTTTCTCTTCTGTCTCAAAATGTAGTAGATAAACCTGACCTCAACCCCCACTTCACCGGATACATCTTTTGTCCGAAAGTTTGCGTGTAAAACCGGTTTCTAGCTCCTCTCCACCCACCCGCGCGTAAGGATTTCAATAACAGTTTGGCGGCTAATCGGCCACAGAAAGGGCATCTCCTCCCGAAAACGATTTTCGCTTTTAGAGGGGAGGGCTTCACGATGCGAAAGGGAAGCAAGTTGAAGACAAGAGACGAGAAGAAGAAGCGAATGCCAATCGGAGGATGATTCGGAAGACAGAAGACGAGTTTTGAAGGAGGGGAGGGATAAGATGAGAAAAGAAGAAGAAGCTGGGATCGCGGAAGATTCTTCTCTTCGATATATCCACACAAGTCGTTTTACTTTCAAGGATTTGAAACACCATCATTTCGGTTTTTTTCGAAAAAGAAGAAAGCATCACTGTAATCGAAAATCTGTTCGATTTCGTGTTTTGGTGTACGCAATTCTTTCGTTGAGGGGGAATAGGAAACTACTGTTTCAAATCATTCTTGAATTTTAGTGAGGTTATTCAACGAGTAATGAGATTAGATTAGTCTTTGCTCTTGAAGCTTTCTTCGTATTATAATTAATTATATTATCTCTCTGATTTTCTTAATATTCCAGTCACTTTTTGTGTTCTTCAGTAGAGCAAACTTGCCAGAAGCTTGTCATCGTGAAATAGAAAAACCTGCAGCAAACTGACTCTGAATCCTTTATATTTTGATAACCGGTTACCCAGAAATCACCGGTTTCAGAACATTGTGATGAGAAAATAGCACTTTTCTGTATCAATATTGTTAAGCCATAAGTTTTCACATTTTAATATTTCTAATCTAAAGAAAATGTATCGGGTTATCAGTTGCATTTTTATGACCTATATGAAACTGTATCATTCAATTATTTGAAATTTTAATTCAAGATTTCTGATTCATAGAACTCATAAGAAATACTATAAATATGTAGCTGGAATAGTCAGATGCTATATGTAATCTATCAATTGCACAACATCAATACTTTGGAGCTTTCGATGTATTCATCATTCACTTTCTCAAAAGGGATTCCATCAAATTTATTTCGTTTCTCTGAAAGAATGAACCGTTCAACTGATCGTTACTGTTTCAGAGTATCCTCAATTACTAAGCCACCTTTATGAATGGTTCTTTCTAAACTGTGTAAACCTAACACGCTCTATCAAGTACAGAACTTCATTAGTTTCGTCTTCATGAGTTTTACGAAACTGTAATTTTTTCCATTTAATTCCATTTCTGATTTAAGGATCCAATATAGGGAAAAATTGGTTGGAATCACGGAAGCTTTCCGTGATAGACCGGTGGATTTCCGTTTCAGTTTTATCCTGAAAGACTGTACTTGCTTCCTATTTTTACTACACGTCTCTTGTCATCAATATCAATCTTTGAGATCGTTGTATGTGACCTTTGATAATAATATATCTATCCACTGACAGAACTTGAGAGAAGTATCATGAAACTGGAAAAAAACCGAACATTCTGAAGTCTGGGCAGAGAATAGTTGTTTTCCAATTTCATCGTACTCGATCTCCCTGATGTCAAATTCTGCCAACTACACATGTATCACTTTTTTTTCTCTTTAAAACTGATTCATATTGTGTTGCTGAAACGTTAAAATACTGTCTCAAGTGAAATCTATCACGAGAGCAATACACATTTTCTGTACTTGACACTACGTGTTCTTTCTTGAAGTTGTTCCATCGAACGTACATTAGCAATTCCGAAATGCTGTGGAAAGGGAAATTCGGAAAATCTCTGTTTCTCGATCGAAGTTTCCATTGACATTGTTAGAAAAGGTGTTGCACCACTGGTTGAACGTGATTACTGTATCGAAGCAAATACAATGCTCGATCATCAAAAATAAGTAGTAAAGGAGAGTCCTTAATCAGTTTTCGGAAACAGTATTATCCACTATTCTCTCGTTCGTGCTTGTCAGTAATCCTGATAAAAATGTATGAGTTTTCTTGGTTTCTTAGTCATTCATCTCATTCTGAAAGCCAGTGTCGAAGTAGATGAGTCAGAGCCGCGAGGATAAAATCTTCAAAAATAAATTACAAAAATAGTGGTTTCTGCCGAACAGCGTTTGCGAAACATTTTTCCTTCCAACATCTCATCTTACTTTTTAGGGAAGTTTCTGAAGAGAAGCTTCATGAACAACGTGTAACTGATAACTGACATGTCGCGACAAAATGTTTTGTTAGTGTTATCAAGATGAAATGATTGGAACTTTCTTTTTTTTTGAGCTTTTTGATAGCAAAAACTTTTAGGAAAATGTTAGAATTTTCGGTTTCAAACTGCTATTGTAAGTTCGGATCGTGATGCTACGAGAATTGTAGCGCTGTTTTGCATAGCTAGATTTCATATTCAGATAGCTTTCCCTACCTTTCTTTTTTATAATAATATTGTCTATTATGTCTAACGCAAAGAACAAAAAACGTATAATAGTACCCAACAAAGCTATACTAATTTCTGTAAATATTACGGAGTGAATATTTTTTGAATCCGTTTAAAAATTACTGTTTCTCATTACTTTAATTACTTTTCGTTTTCGTTACTTGTTATTAACATAATTTACCAAATTTACCACTCCACTCTTTCAACCTAGGCAAATGTTAAATTTCTATTGTCGCAACAAAAAAGTTCCGACATTTTTTCCCCCTCGGTGTTTGCGGACTCAAGCCAAAATTTGATAATTTTGGCTTGAGTCCGCAAACACCGACGAGGAAAAAATGTCGGAACTTTTTTATTTCGATAATAATTGTTTTCAATTTCGTAAACTAGCTTCTTGGATTTCAGGAATCTTATTGATCTGAACATCTGTTTCTCACGTCCAAATATTTTCTGAAACATTACTGTTTCAAATACTCATTTTGATAGGCTACAAATTTCTTTTTTAATTAACAATGTGAAGTTTAGTTTTCCCTTTGATCAGGTCATTACTCGCTATATCCAAAAACTCTCAAAGTTTCGATTCTTGAAAACTGACAGATGATCTTACTGTAACAGAGCTTCTGATGCGTGGCCTTTTCTTGAATTAATTAGTGCTGTGCTCATGGTCCAGATACATCTGACACGATTGCTGCAGTAGTTCACGTATACACTAATTCAAAAAATTAATCATGAAATTTTTAATAGAACTAGAAGTGTCACTGACACATAAACACAGTTTCCAAAGTGTCATGAAAGATGAGCTTTTAATAATTATCCAATACCATCACTCTAATCGTAAGGATAATAATACTATTTAAACTTAAATTTTGGAATTTTTCATCAGTTATTCCATCTTTTGGTTTATGCGAAAATATCATGTTTCACTGAAACTGTTTAAAAAATGAGACTGCATGCATAGGACTTCTTCGTCTAAATGCGGAATTTCAATTTAGAATCGAACTATAACACTCTGATGAATTGTTTAAATCATACTTGTCAAATGACGGGCCGGCCCGGCCCGTAAAAAGCCCGGGCCGGGCCGGGCATGAAAAGCTTCGGCCCGGGCCCGGCCCGTCAGGCCCGTCTTGTCAGGGATATGGGATTTTTGAGAAAAATTTTCAATTTCTTTTCCAATTTTCAATTTTTCATGCGGAAAAATTGACAAAAAGACACTCATATTATTCTATGAGAAAAGTCTGAGTTCATCTCAGTACACCTATCAAATTTGAAAAAAAAATTGAAAAAAAATTGAAAAAAAAATTCCCTCCAAAAAGACGGGCCTGACGTTTTGAAAAAAAAGCCCGGCCCGGCCCGGCCCTTGACAAGTATGGTTTAAATCAGTCAAAAATATGTAAAAAGCATAGAAAACAGAAGAGATCGGGGAATGATCTTTTCGTCTCTCCAAAGTCTATCTGAAATTTTTTTTTATATTTGAGCGCGCTTGTCAAGTACTTAGAAAGTGCATTACGGATGTGAAATTTACTGAGAAATGTGGACTCCTAGGACATTTCACAACCAGTTATTCTTAAACCAAAAACAACTTGGAACCACCTTTTGAGACCGGGCAGACGTGAAAAGTGTAACCACATTGTTAACTTTGTACACGGTGAAAATAAACCAAAAAAGTCTCGACTATTGCCAATAGTCTATTGGTTTCCTTTTTCACGGTTTCAAGTTCTTTCGATATCGTAGGGTCTCGGCTCTTATCAGAGCCAACACTTTTACCGTTTCAATTCTACCATGTGATCATACATATTTTCAGAAATTCAGTTAATACTGTATGATAGTTGGGGACAGTTACTAACCACCGAGGTCCTATAAATCCTGCATATCTGGATAATCTGACCATTGTTTCATTTTCTTCTTCTGCTTCTCCACCAGCATCAGAAGAATCAGATGAGACAGATGTTTTGTGGCTGTCTCCTTTCACACCATAAACATCTTTCAAGCATCTTCATTCTTCTTCTTCTTTTTTTCTTCTTCATCTTATTTCTTCAGAAGACTGATGCCAATCCCTCCCCATCCAAATCCACAGAATCCAGTTCCCCCTCCCACTCCTTTTCTTCTCATTCCATTCGATTTCTCTCTCTCATTTTCTCCCTTTTAGAGTTTCTTATCTCTCCGTCTCTCCAGTCTATCATACTCTCTCTTCAATCCTCAATGGATTGATACAATTGATGGAGTGTGAAGTTAGAGAGAAGGGGGGCATTGAATGAAGAGAAACCGAGATGATCTGTCCTTTTTCCACGGATTGACCTATTCTTCATTGCACTCTTTTTCTTCCCCCTCCTCATTCTTTTTTGAGTGTTGATACCCATGTGTACTGTTGTTTGAGTTTAACAATTCCACTATCCAAGACGATTTTAATTACATAGTTTCTGAAACTGATTTTTTAAATCCTAAACTTTGATTATTATTTGAATTACTGTTTCCCGTTTCTTTAAAACATTATATTTTTCTCGTTTTCCTGCAATATGATAGTCTCTTAATTTCCTTGAACTCATTCTAAAAGTTTAGTTTTATATTCTTGTTTATCTGAAATACTGCAATTATGGCGGAGCGAGCCGTTAGGCTCGGGACGCTAGTTCTTGTTTATCTGCAATGCTGCTATAATTCTGAGTTTGCAACACAACGAAAAAAACTCTCACAGCAAAATTCTGCGAATCAATTGAAGTAGTAAGAGCTTTTTCTGAAACTGAATACTTTTCTAGTAGTTTCCAAAGATTTCACAATTCATCCAAACAACGTTTCAGAAGAAAAAATATTCCAGCACCACCTTTCTACTTTTTTCCCGTTACAATACCACAATGAATATCTTTCCGTTGGTCTTGTAAGTTAATTCCTCTTCCTTTTTTTCATGTCTGATGGAAAAGTTCTTTTCCGTACCTCTTTGAACTATTTTATCAAACTTTATTGTTTACACTACGATTACTGAGCATAATGAATATGATGTTTACCTTACAAGTAGAAAGTTCATAGTTTTTTCGTAATCTTAGAATAGACATATTTGTCAAGATCTGAATTTTCAAATCAATGCTCATTTAACATTTTTCTTCTGTTTCAGCTATAAGGTAAATCAACCAAACTCCAGAAGGAAGAATTCTTTGGGTTTCATTTTCATGGTCAGCTCAATATTTCCTGAATATCATAGGAAATGTTAACTTTAAAAAAAGTTATCTTTACTAATAATATTCAGCAGATCCGTTTGTCTGTCCGTATGTCGCCGACTCTAGCGCCCTCTGTACTGAACCGTTTTTAATGAAACTTACACTGATCGTTTGGAAATTTTCCCCGGATGATGCCCGTCTATTTTTTTAGTTAAAATAGTTCTAAATTAGGTCACTATGTGAGAAAAGGTGGTTTTCAAGCCTTTCAGTGGCTGTCATTTCCAAAATAGGGAAATAGGAGTTCACGGGAAAAATAGTTATAGAACTTTTCCATTCTTCAAATGAATTCATTTCTTCACATTTTCGTATGGTTTTGGAAAGTTGTTCTACGAATCTTGGGTCAGATCTATTCTGCAAACTGTTTTTGAACAACCAGATGTGGACGAGACGAGTCAGATGTTGAAGTGTAGGTTAGATAATATTCAACTGATTTGTTAGCAAGGAATCTAACTTGCCGAAGGTGATTTTCATCCTTTCGAAATTCCGAGAAAATTCTAGAAACTTCTTGACACAGATGAAGTCTGTGAGGATCAGAAGTAAATAATTTCTGATTGGTTAGTAATATTAGAAGATGATAGTGGATTGGCTCTTGCATCTTGAACAGAGTTGACCGGAATTCCGACTTCCGCTTTCCGCCACTTTCTTCATTCCGTTCAACTCTGATCGTGAAGGACGAAATTCTAATTGATCTGTCTATCCGAGTTGAGCGGAATGCGGTTTTTGAAATGGCGGAAGGCAGAAGGCGGAAAGCGGAGTAAACATTTTTTGGGCGGAAAACGGCAAACAGAAGGCGGAATTTTTAAAAAATCGGCGGAAAGCGGAAAGCGAAAGGCGGAAGAAACTATTTTGGCGGAAGGCGGAAAGCGAAGTAAACATTTTTTGGGCGGAAAGCGGCAAGCGGAAGGCGGAATTTTAAAAAATTGGCGGAAAGCGGAAAGCGGAAGGCGGAAGAAACATTTTTGCCGGAAGGCGAAAGGCGAAAGCGGAATGAAAATTTTTTTATAAATTTTTCAAGCTGATATCCTCTAGGCGCAAGGCGGAAAAGCTCTTGAAATAGCGGAAGGCGGAAGGCGGAAGGCGGAAAGCGGAATAAAAACATTTCGACGGAAAGCGGAAAGCGGAATGAAAAAAGTGGCGGAAGGCGGAATTCCGCTCAACTCTGCTGTCTATGTTTCCTTAAGAATATTTGTGAAGAAAAAATCGCTTCATATTCCACAGGAAAGATAAGTCATTGGGAAAGTTTGTCGAAATCTTATCAGTAAAGCAGAGGTGCTTTAATTGGTTTCTATCATAACGGGCTGCTTAGCCTACAAAAACTAATAACAAGTGAAAAATTTATACGATCCAGGAGTAGGAAAAATTATAAAACCTCGATAGTCTGAACCATTTGAGAAGCGCCGCAGGCGCTGAAACACCCAGAAGGGTGGAGTAGAAAAGGAGGTTTAGCAGCCGTTAGGCTGCGTTAACCGACTGGTTTACTGCTGTTTCAAAGAGCAAAAAAAGAGCTAGAAAAATATAAGTTCTCTGAAACTGCTATTCATGAGCCATCTCCAAAAAAAGATCAAACTGAGCTGTTTCTGCAAGAGAATGTGTTCGGTTTCAAGTTTGGAATAAATTAAATTTTTTATTGTATAATTATAATGTCGCTTTTATTCCATTTCCCAATTTTCGAAAAGTAATATTTTCACCGGTTATACATATCAGTACCATCTTTCCTTCTCACGTTTATTTCTGCAGTATTTTATATTGAAAAATTAGAACTTCTATTGGCCTTCTAACTGCCTTCTAACTAAGTAAATAGTTGAACTTGTGAAACAACAAAATTTCTTCTCTGATTTATTTCTGGTTCTGATGCCCTGAATCCAAAACTTTATCAGATGACTAGCTTTTACAGTAGACACTTTTCTCTATCCAATGATCAAATTCTGTTTCATTGACACTATTTGTGCTGAATATGCAATCCTTTGTTTTTGATGTCATAAAATCCGCAACGAATCTTTTTTGTTATCTTCAAAAGGACTCTTGAGTTCTATACAGTATATCGATACACTGATAATCGATTCAGTTTTTTAGCCGTTTCCTTCACACTTCCTTTTCTCAAGTTTTGATAACACATCTGTTTCAATACGTTTTCCACATTTCGCTCTGAAAAAGATGAAAAAATTTCGCTCTGAAAAAGATGGAAACTGCCTTTCCTGATTCAACCCACTGAACTTTTTTTGAAAAATAAAAACTCAATGTTTCAAACTTGATAATTTTTGTTCTTCCCAGCTTTCCGATTTTCCATAATTTGTAAACTCCAATAATTGATTCCTATCTGATATTTTCCCCTTCCACCCAAAAAATTGTTGATAGGCCCAGTTGATCACAGCTTGATTATTTCTTCATTGTAGCCAAGGAAACTGGATTGGGATTCATCATAAAATGTACGAAATCTCTTTCTTGCAACAACGTCGTCATCAACTTCTTCCCCCATTTCCTTTTTTCATATCATTCAATTTCTTTTTCAAATACTTTCTTTCTAGTTTTATCTTGTGAATGTATCTACATAGACGTTCCCTTTTCTTGTTCTTTTGAAGAGAAAAGTTGAATAAGAAAGTGACGAAACAGATCTTATCGAGAACTTTACGATTTTTTCTTCTTCTTATTCAATTTTCACTTTGAGGGAAAATCTTTTGGTTTATAACATATTTTGATGACGTTGATATGGGTCCAACCTGACAGAATCTTTCCACTCTTTTTTGAATGCATCATATTGAGGGTTGAATTATACATAAATGTTATTCAGTAAATGGAATCACCAGCCCTGCAACAGTTTAAATCCAAAAGATTAAACAAAAGAAAACAAGTTGAAACAGAAAAAGAGATCAGATGCTACAAGGTCTTCTCATATTCTTCTATTAGTCATCTCAAAAACTTTTTAATGTTGAAATCTAATAAAGTTCCATTGAGAAGACCAAAAGTTCACAGCTAATGAACTGTTTGCGAAACTGTGATTAGATTTTGGGTTGTAATAGAATTACAGTTTCATAATGTTTTCAAGGTTATCGTTTTCCTACTTCATTTAATTCTTGTCTTTAAGGAGTTAAAACCATTTATAATATTGCTTTTGAGTTTCGAGAAAACATGGATGCTTCTAATCGGCCCCTCTTCTTATCTGTGAATAATGAAATGCTATTTTTAAACTGGAAACTGAAACTGCAAATTTTATAAACACAGTATCACACCCACATATCACACCCAGTTATAAGAGAACATAAGGATTTATGAAACGTTATTCAATGTGTATTTTTCATTTCAAAAACAAAATCAGAAACCATGTTTCACACAATAAATAATATATCAATACTAGAAGCCACATTACTCTATTATTGTCAATAGAAGTTTAATGAAATTTTACTAATATTTTCCCTCATTTCTTTTCGTTTCCACCTCCTGAAAAAACTTTTTTGAATAGCCCAATAAAACACTATCCTTGTTCTTCTTTTACGTTTTTAATTCAAAAAATATGTTTCAAGTATATCATTTTTGCCAGAACCTATAAAACCATCACTTCATTTTCCTTAGTTAGTCAATTCCTTATCAAGCTCCTATATGTATCTTTTGTCGATTCCTTCACTATCGCTCATCTCTGTAAATACTCAATACTTCAGCCTTCTTCTACAAATTAGGATGTCTTCTCCGACGTCAACCGTCGAGAAGGGTATCCGTAGGAGGTTACCACCGCCTCTCAATCGGATGGGACTATTCGAACCATATATTAAAGATGGAAAGAAGATTACGGAAATTGTGAGGTGAGTTGTAGAGGAATACAGTAAATACTGCTTCATAGTGTCCTGAAGTTAGTAATAACGATGGTCAAGGTAATCAAAACATACTGTGGGTCAAAAATTAACATTTCTAAAACACCATGAAACTTTGTTTAGAAAATTTACTTGAATTACATCTGGATAAATAGAAAACAAACTAATTTCAAGATAATTACTGTGTCATCATCTTCCACTCTCATAAATAAAATCCAATTCAGATTGAACCCAGTCGAAGTCTTCCTCGCCGGCTTCATCCCACCAATGTTTGGATCTGTTTCTGCAATTGCTATCGCCTTGATTTTCCATAATGATGAAATCAGTAATTATAATTGGCAGTGTGGGGTGAGCCTTTTTCTTAAATTTTAAATCGTTAGAAAAAGAACTGAAAACATGTTTGAAGTGAGAGAATATGTGGAGTTGTTGAAACTGAAAAATACTGTTCAAGTCACCCGGCAACAGAACTAGAGACGCATAGAAACCAAAAAAAAAAGAAAAAACGTGCATTGAAAAAAATTACGGAAAAGTTTCTCAGCATAAGCAGATCAATTTTTATGTTTGTAGTAATGACGTCATCTGAACTATGGTGTCAAACGTCGAATTAAAAATATAATTTCATCTGAACCAGACAAAAGGCAATTTGATACATAACATCTTACATGTGATTCCCAAATACTTATCTAGATAAAACTATTTCACTGAAGATCAGGCAATAATAATAGTTAAGAGAAAAATTAAAAAATTGGGATGAATTTTTATTGAAGCAATTACTTTCTAATTTTTTACGCTGAAACATGTTATACAGCTCCAATAATTCCATGTTATACATACTTTAAGAGACCAGATATGAAGTCTGAAGAATTGAAAAACACAATTTCAACAACTTATTTCAATTCACTGAAACATGAAAATCTTCCTTACCAAGTCCAATAAATTTGCAGCGTGCCCGTCTCCCATCCCTCTCCAGAATCATCAATCTCCCAGTGGAACGTACCTTCTGGCAACTGTTTCTTCTCTTCCATGTGCCTATTCGAGTGGTCGAACTTATTACTGGATGTTAGTTTTTTTTTCTTTTTAAAGAATTTTTCAGTTTCAATCAAAAATTAAAAGTGTTACTAAAATTTTTTGAACATTCCCAATTCTTCTTTTAAGCCCAATTTAAATTTCAGTCTCCCGATACAAACGAATGAGAAATGTGAACTACAAACGTGTCTGGTTGTATGAGCTGAGTCGATACTTGTATTTCGTAGTTGGTCTTCTGGAATTGATATTCTTATCTGGACTATCGATTATTGGAGAAAGAGAGAATATCCGTGAGTTTCACCAGAACTGCTTTTAAATTCCAATAAAATGAGATTTCAGAAGTGCACGTCATCTTCTTCTACGTCTTCGGAATATGTGGAATCGTTCATATGATCGCCAATATATTCTGTCATGCTCACTCGTTGTACTATCTGAATCCATATGTGAGTTTTGTTAGCTTACTTTATTTGGTTAAAATTGACGCAATAAAAAGGGAACTTAATAGATTTACGTTCTGAAACAGTAACTGAATTATTTGAAAAAGTGCATGCAGTTCCTGATGGATTGATAATATTACACCATTAAAAATAAACTAATAGGTTATACTTGATATTGTAAAACTTGTACTTTCACACTTATTGTAATGAGGAATGAAAGATATTCTTTTCCAGTTGGTTTATTGATTTTGACAATAATTTTTTTCCAGTTTTATAAACTATTCTTGTTCAAATCCCTTTTTTAAAATTTAATAATGAATATCCAATAATTTCAGGGTCGTCTATCCTACTATCTGAAGATTCTATTCACTTCACTCTACGTCCTCTCCACTCCAATTCTTGTCGCTTCATTCCTTCTCTACTGGAGGAAATGCATCACTTGGGGTGAGTGAAATTTTATGAAAAATACTGTATCAATGAAAACGTAAAACCGTCTCTGATTGTGAGAGGACACTGATAAGATCTCTTAATCTCAAAATACACAAAATTTCTGTTCTAACACGTTTTCATATTTTATAAACCATCTCGGGAAACTGTTTCTTTACTGTTTAATTTCAGCATACGATGTGTTCGCCCTGTGTGAGTACAGTGGAGTGTTCCTGAATATTTGTTTCCATGGATGTGCATTCTTTGATATTCGATACAAAGTCACTTTCAGGTCAGTTGAATCGTTGATAATATCACATTATCACTAATCAAGGCCAGTAAAGTATAATGAAAAATAAATTAAGACTTTGAAACTGAGAACTTTCGAAACATGAAACTCTGGCAAGTGCGCTCTACCGAGTCTCAAAAATGTATCTGATAAACAAAACAAATCAACGTGGAGCACGTTCAGCACTATGCCGAAAAAAGTTATTTCTGAACTTCGCATTTCGAAACAGTTTTAAAAAAAACTTTTGAAGGTCCACATGTTTATATGCTCTGGTTTGCTGGAGCTGAACTTCTATTTTAGAAAATTTAAATTCAGAAAAACCAAAATAGAGTTGATGAGAGTGGGATTTGAACCCACGCCCCCGGAGGGACTGGTGCCTAAAACCAGCGCCTTAGACCACTCGGCCATCTCACCGCATCCAACTTTCGACGATGATTTCACTTCGTTCCTAATCTTACTCTTATTCAAGTTCATATAAATCTGCTATTCCAGTGTCCGAAAAATCGAAGACGCCATTCAAAACGAGCCAACGAAACAGCAGCAAGTCGAGGCGATCCCGGAGAAACACTAATGATATCAAAACAAAAAAAAACCAATGCAGATGATTTTTATGTGAAGAAAATAAGTGCGAGTGCAATTCAATTCCAGTCTTTCCGATTCAATCAATATTTGTACATTATTGTGAGTAGCCATTGATTACTATTTATTTATTTATTTTAATGTTTCATCTTTGAATTTTTAAAAATTGAATAAAAATCTCAAATGTTTTTTTTTTCAATTTTTCTACTAACCGACATATTCGCGTTTACACCGTCTAGAAAGTTTCTAGGTTGTGGGGAACTGCGCTCTATTGATAACGAAAAAAGATTAATGGAGCGCGTTAATCACTTTTTATAAATGTTTCAACTAATTCCTAAAGCGAAACCCACATTGCCATGTTTTAATAACTCATTCAGTTTTGATAGCCAATGGAATTCTCAATAGGGCGCACTTGCATCATGAAGAATTTTGAAAAAAGTGACATTCACGCTAAAATTTTGAACTTTGAACGCTTCCACTTTTTTCAAAAAAAGTTTCGACCGACCCACGTGACCTCCCCTTTTTAAACTCAAATTTCCACACTTCCCTGTTCAAAAAATCTCCTTGAATCGATTATTTGTGACTTCCCAAAATGTCGGTGGTCTTTGCGTTCATTTTTCTTCTCGTCAACACCGTCGTCCTATCGACGATTCTGTTTCAATGCGCGACGGCGAAGAGATCAAATCAGCACAAGAACAAGTCGAAAAAGGTGAGTGGACATCTGGATGAACAGACACACCAACAGACGTTTTCAGTCCACTCGATCCCGTAAATCGAGTCGCAGTGGAAAGTCGAGCAGATCGAGGAAAAGTAGTCGAAGTGGAAGATCCACGGCGTCGTCAAAGTCTGGAAAATCGTCTAGATCTGGAAGATCCTCCAAGTCCGGAAAGTCTTCGAAATCCAAATCTGTCAAGTCGTACAAGTTGAAACCGAATCCAAAGGGACAGAGCAATGTAAGTGGGAGAGAAGAGAGAGAGAGTGCAGAGAAGTTAGATTGTCTCGTTTCTCTGTGCACTCTTTCTTTTTTCTTTTGAGTTTCATCTCGACATTCATCTTTGTTCAATATTTTTATAACGTTTCAATAGTTTCTGAAACATTAGACAATTTGAATTAAGTGTTACCATTCTGCTAATTTTCATTTCCAGAAAAAAGTGCAAGCGGCCATTCTAGCTGACCAAAAAGCAGCCAAAGATGCCATCAACCCATCTCTGAAAGAAGTTCACGACTTGTCGACTTCTGAAAAACAGATGAATCAATTGGTTACCAAAAAAGAAGGAAACTCCAAAGTGTCTTACACCAATATCCGTGTCATCCCCCATGAAATCAGCTTCCCACAAATCGGAGGACTCAAACATGTTCGGATCAAGAACTCGTCTGGAAAACGGATAGTTTATATGGTGAAATGTTCGGATAACATGATGTATAGTATCAATCCAGTCTATGGAATTATCGAGAATGACAAGGATGCTCAAATCAATATTTTGAGAGAAAATGGAGAGGCCAAGTACGATAAATTGGTTATTATTACTGCTGTGGTAAGTTTTCTTACGTTTTAGAGACATTCGGTTCTAACGATTGAGAAATAGGGAAGGCTCAAAACTTTTATGGAAGTTTTGAAACACGTTAGTATTATTTTCAGAGTGTTGTACTAGTTATCTATATCATATAGTTTTATGCATACTAGACGAAGTACAGTACCGTTCAAAAGGTTGTAAACTTTGGCCTTTTCAGTTGAAATTGTTCAACTTTGAGAGTGTGTTGTGGTATCACTGATTATCCCACTAACTAGGGAAGGTCACCGTGTCAGGGTGGAGATATGGGTCGTGACCTATATCATTGGAAAGCTGAGAAAACGCTGATTCCAAATAGAAGGCTTGTCGTTAAGGTAATGACTTATTAGGGCTCGAAACTTTGACCTCGTTTTTCTCGAATAACAGGCCTCGAGGGCAAAAACTGAATATATATTTGGAATCAGCGTTTTCTCAGCTTTCCAATGATATAAGTCACGACCCATATCTCCACACTGACTCGGTGACCTTCCCTAGTAAGTAATTTTTTATGGATGCTACAGATCAAGAGTAGAGCTCCATTTTTGTAATTGAAAACTTTTAGTACTGAAACTTCCTAGAGAATTACGTATCGACAAAGTAATTTCTCCCTCAAATTGGTCAATTTCAGTGCAAAATAGTGCGATTTTTGAGCTGTGCAAATGAAGATCTACTTTTGATCTGTATGATCCATTTAAAATCGATTTGATCGGACAATCAGTATTACCATGACACACTTTCAAAGTTGGACAATTTCAACTGAAAACGGCAAAAGTTTACAACCTTTTGATCAATACTGTAAATCATGTTGAATTCTTATTTATACCAAAATGCAACCACATGTACCTTCTGAAACATTAACCTCTAAAACTTGCAGCACACGGACAAGAACAAGACTGCCGAGCAGACATTCGCCAGTCTCAATGACAACAACTCTCATAACTACAATATCAATGTGGTTCCTCTTCTAATTCAGTAGAAATCTACTCGTCTGTCTAACTGACTGATAATGAATATTTTTGTGAAGTGTTCTGTAGTCTCTGAAGAAAGTGTCGTAATTGTCAAAATTTGTAAGATTTATTGAGAATGATAATAATCAGGGAAAGACATAATATGAGAGGAACTGAAAATAATATTAACATCTGAAATCCATGTTATTCATTGAGTCTCTCCATTGCATAAACTTGTTGAATGAGACTCTTTGCCCTCTCAATCAGTGGTTCCTTCTCTGTTTTATTCTTCACACTCATCACTTTTCCACACAATGAAACCATGGCGAACGGGACGAATAGCTCGTAACAACGTTGGATTATATCAACTGTGAATGGGCAGTCGCCATCGTAGTATCTGGAAAAGATTAGACATGAGTATGGGGGGAGGTTATATCAATGATCTCAAATTGCAAAAGAGAAAACTATCAGATTAATAGAACACTCTTGAATCATGTTTGGTTGGATCAAAGTTAATCATTGCTAGAAAAAAAGGAAGAAAAGGATAAGGAATTTGGCGGAGAAAGTTCAATTGTTTTTTACTAATCTGAATATCTACTAAAGACCGAAAGAATTGACCATCAATTGTGAAAGATGTGAAACAGTTTCTTTTGATTCAATGAACTAAACTAACGTGGCTTGAAGATATCCAAACGTCGGTTTCTCCAAAATATTTCTGTTTCAGAGCGATTTCAGACTAATTGTTTTTAAATTAAAGTATTTGTAATTTCCTCTAACTATCACTTTTTCTACGAAAACTAAAGTTTTACTGTTTCTTTTAGTGGATGCTCTATCCCCAATCAAAATAAATTCTAAGTCTCTGCCTCGCCCGATCAGAAGTTTCAGGTTGAGAGAATAAACGCATAAATTAAATATACGAATTCTGTTTCGTTTTTATTATTTAAATATTCTACTTTTTTTTAAAATTTAGTACTTGGACTATGTAGACGGCACATACTCACAAAACTGTAAAACTTTCACTGTTTCAAAACTATAATTTACAGTTTTAACTCTGATTGAAAACATTGACAAACCTTCGTCAAAAATTAGTATTTTTCCTTTCCGTCAGTGTTCATTATGTTACAAGAATTGAAAAACAACTACTATCATTGAATACTCAATGTTTCACTATTATCATAAGTTAGTCATTTTCATAGTTCCAGATTCCTGCCCTGATATCGGATTTATTTGTTTCTATACTAACCTTGCCAAATGAAAGTGATATCCTTCTAGTAGTGAAGCTGTATTATCCACTCGTTCCTTTGCATTCAAATTCCAACAAATGATTTTGGCAACATCTTCTGCGAAACAGCCAGAGTGTCCTTCTGAAATTCATCTACTGTTTCCAAATAGTGATAAGCGAACAGGGTGTTATTCTTTAACTTGATTTTTGAAGAAGGCTTCAGTGAAGTTGACGAACTCCGATGAGATCAAAATATTAGAAATGTTATTAGCTGGGCACAGTTCTCACAACTGCGCTCCACCGAAATCCTCTTGTCTCTTTTTCTCTCAGTCTCTCAATTTCGCCCAACAATTTTCTTCCTTTTCGGTAGAGCGCGGTTGTAAGACACGTGCCGTGCTAGTAACTTTAGAAAAATTATCACTGTTTCCACACACTTTTAAAATGCTCAACATTCAATCTCTGTGATTATATGAACAATTCAAACTATAGTTCTCATTTAAAAAATCAGGCCGGTTCAAAGGTTAGAAACGACCTTAACAATTCACACAAAATAATATCTGACCTGTCCAATCAATCAACGATAAAATCCGTTGCTCTTTTCCCTCCATTTTCGTGAAAACGTTACTCGCATACGGTTCTCCGTGTACTAATACTTTTGGAATCTCCAACAATTCCGTTGTTTCAGTGGCAGTTGAGTGGAGGTATTCATCAGAGAAGTACTTGCCGATGTGCTAAGAAACGGAATGAGATAAGAAGAATAAGTACACAATAAACTAATTCGGCGAAACAGTCGAAACTCACCACAAATCTCGAATGATCAACATCTGATCTTTCGAAGAAAGTCATGGTTTCATCGAAATTTCCGATTGTATGAGCATAATAAGAAGGCGGTAGATCAGCGACAAGAGTACTCCATGAGGTGTGTTTCAGAGAAACTGAATGGAGATAGGCGATTTGTTTGAGGAGATCACGGACCACTTCGAGCTGCAAATTTTAGAATCTACAGTGCTCCACATAATGATACGATCAGCACTCAAAAGTTCGAGAACATCAAATTTTTCGAAATTTTCAAAAATCGTGAAATGTACAAATACCATATCCAGTAAGTCCATAAAAGTAAGGGGTATCAAAATTTTGAGAAGTTGGAGCCATACGAGAAAAATCGAATTTTGTGAAAATCGCTGTTTTTCAATTCCACATAATGATACGATCAGCTGACAGAAGTTGACTGAAACCGTCCAAAATTATGTAAAAAAAATCTTTCAGTCGATTTTCAGATCAAACAAGCATTCTAAAACTCAAATTCTGTGAAAATTTCAAGCACGTCCATTTTTTAATGAGCAGGTGTCAAACTCGGATTTGTGATGCATTAAATGACAGAATTGACAGTTTTGAGCTCATGAAAATGATTTTTTTCCTAAAACACTTAGAAATTTAGATAGACAGTGAATTTTTACACATCTGACATCAAGTTTCTACTTCTCTCGCGTTTTTAAAGAAAGTGAGAACTGATTTCAGGATGACAAGTTAACACCAGTGAGGGGAAGAAGGTGACGTTTGGGTTCGTGTGGGCTTTTAACTTGAATTTTATGTTTGACCTCTCTATGAAACTGACCAAGAATGAAACTTTAATCATTTATTTACAAGTAATTCAATTCGGGAAGACTAGAGATTTCACCCAAACGATTAGGACAAATTTGAAATTTATCCGGGCACTACGAGATTTTGTTTCGAGTGATTATTGAAATTTCAAAAGAAAACTAGGCGTTTCTAAAAGTTTTTTGACTGTTAAAAGTTTGTTTAAAAAATGGAAAGTTGTCCTCTAACTGTCCTGCCTCATAAACAGTCAATCATCCAGGGATTCTTCGGACGTTATTTTAATTAAGTGTGTGAATGAATGAATGTTCAATTACCTGTTCCCCAAACATTCCACTCCCCTTTTATCCCTAAATAAATAATTAAAGTTTCATTATTGGTCAGTTTCATAGAGAGGTCAAACATAAAATTTAAGTTAAAAGCCCACACGAACCCAAACGTCACCTTCTTCCCCTCACTGGTGTTAACTTGTCATCCTGAAATCAGTTCTCACTTTCTTTAAAAACGCAAGAGAAGTAGAAACTTGATGTCAGATGTGTAAAAATTCACTGTCTATCTAAATTTCTAAGTGTTTTAGGAAAAAAATCATTTTCATGAGCTCAAAACTGTCAATTCTGTCATTTAATGCATCACAAATCCGAGTTTGACACCTGCTCATTAAAAAATGGACGTGCTTGAAATTTTCACAGAATTTGAGTTTTAGAATGCTTGTTTGATCTGAAAATCGACTGAAAGATTTTTTTTACATAAGTTTGGACGGTTTCAGTCAACTACTGTCAGCTGATCGTATCATTATGTGGAATTGAAAAACAGCGATTTTCACAAAATTCGATTTTTCTCGTATGGCTCCAACTTCTCAAAATTTTGATACCCCTTACTTTTATGGACTTACTGGATATGGTATTTGTACATTTCACGATTTTTGAAAATTTCGAAAAATTTGATGTTCTCGAACTTTTGAGTGCTGATCGTATCATTATGTGGAGCAGTGTATATGCTAAGTGCACTGAAGACTGCTTCAATAGTAAAATTATAAATGCACTCTGTGAAACATAAATTTCAGTAAGAAATAGGAAGAAGTTATTGAAATCCTTAAAAAATGATAAAGTCATATCTGAAAGTAGCTCAATACAAAAAACCTGTTTCAGAAGGTTGCCAAAAACTTTAAAACGTTTCTTACTGACAATTACCAGGTTTTATTTATCGCTACATAGAAAACAAGTGAGAGAAAAGCTTCGGATATGGGCTCTAATGAGCATTTACCGTACACTCCTATCCTCCTGAAAAGCTGAAGTTTCAATGAATAGAGCTTCTGATGATTTGATTAACTGGGATACGTAGCGTTCATTGAGACGCAATTTTTTACTGCTTCATGTTATGATTTTACAGAGATAACCAATTGGAAATTTTATTCCTTGTTTTTGAGAATTGAGTTCATATTCAATATTTCGATAGCTCCTCAAAGCTAGGTATCACTTAATATTCCGTCTATGACTTCTGGCCTGATACAATTCATGTTGAGATGTCAACACATCCTTCAAGAACTCATAGCTCCTACTCCAACTATTTTTGCCGTCTCCCACCTCAAAAGCACAACAAAATCTTTCTCTTCCAGCCTATTCTCATTCAAAAGTGATCACTGTTTCTTTACTTTCTTATCTTCCTTATTGTTTATTTCTAAATTGATTGGAATGAGCGAATTTCTCTTTTATTTCTTATTTCTATCATGAATGGCCCAGTTATACTTGAATTCAATAAACAATTAAGGTACATTCCTATCCTTCTGAAAATCAGAAATTTCAATGAATAGAGCTTCTAATAATTTGATTAATTGGAATACGTAGCGTTGCATGGGACACAATTTTCTACTGCTTTTTGTCATCATCTTACCGAAATTACCAACTGGAAATTTGATTCAATTTGATTTTGTCGATGAAAACGCTATTTATTATTCAATATTTCGATAGCTTCGTAAAGTTAGGTGACAATTAATATTCTGTCTATGACTTCTGGTCTGATACAATTCATGTTGAGATGTCAACACATCCTTTCCAGAATTCATTGCTTCTACTCCAACTATTTTTGCCGTCTCCCACCTCAAAGCACAACAAAATCTTTCTCTTCCAGCCTATTCCCATTCAAAAGTAATTATTGTTTCTTTACTTTCTTATCTTCCTTATTGATTATTTCTAAATTGATTTGAAAATAGATAAGACGCACTCTCCGAGTCGATCGAGCATTGATCAACTGACCATAGTCACACGAAAAAAGTCGACCACCTCCGATTTTGTCCATCCTTTTGATCAAAGATAGTATCAAGTGTCCTCAGGAAATTGGGGTACGTTTTGGCCGGGTCCGTCACCTGGGTCAAAAAGTACCCCAATTTGCTGTGAACACTTGATACTATCTTTGATCAAAAGGATGGACAATCGGAGGTGGTCGACTTTTTTCGTGTGACTATGGGTGATCGAACGAGTCAGAGAGTGCGTCATAATTGCTCCCCTTCATACTTGTCAAATCACGGGCCGGGCCGGGCCGGGCCGGGCCCTCTGAAAATTTCAGGGCCCGGGCCGGCCCGCGGGCCCGCAGCAAGCTTTTTTTTCAATATTTTGACGGGCCGGGCCGGGCCGGGCCGGGCCGGGCCAGCCCGGGCCGGGCCGGGCCGGGCCGGAAGATTTTTTAGCGGGCCCGGCCCGGCCCGGCCCGGCCCGTGACAAGTATGCTCCCCTTGAGTTGTCACGCATCTGTATCTCTTGTCTACATTAACTTATTTCTGCCATGAATTACCCAGTTAGTCCTGAATTCAACAAACAATTAACGTATTCATATCCTTCTGAAAATCTAAATAGCTGAAATATCAATAAGTAGCGTTGTCTCACCCAACTTTCTACTGCTTCATATCATCATTTAACCAAAATGACCAACTGGAAATTTGATTCATTGGACAATTGATTCATGGAAAAACTATTTTTTCTTCAATATTTCGATAGGTTCTCAAAGTTAGGTGTCAGTTAATATTCTGTCTATCACTTCTTAGAATTCATGATGAGATGCCAACAGAACCTTTGGAAAAGCTCTTCTACTCAAACTATTTTTGCCGTCTCCCACCTCAAAACACAACAAAAACCTTCTCTTCCAGCCTATTCTCATTCAAAAGTTCATCCCCCACCCATCAACTTCCTCATCCACATTTTCCTTCCTACTCACCGTCAACCCCTTCACTGGATCCTGTTCTTGCCCCTTCTCGGAAACATCTTCCATCACAACGACTCCACTTCCTTCTTTCGAATGCTTCTTGATGTGAATGATGTTCGGTGCCACGAGTTTCGGAAACTTTTGAGTCCATTCGTACACGTTGCATTCTCTGGAAATTCGATGGATTTGAATCAGAGATGATACATTTTGGAAAAATTGGGAAAATTTTCAACAAATGGGATGGATGGAACAGAATTTTTTAAACAATTGGTTTTGGAGGAGTGGTTGTAACCAGACTTGCAAGATTCCGGGCCGGGCCGAGAAAGCTCCGGCCCGGCCCGGCCCGGTGGGCCCGGATTTGAATTTTTGAACTTTTTTCACTACAATTTTTTGTCCAAAAATTTATTTTCTGAAAATTTTTCATATTTTTCCTGAAGTATATTTTTCAAAAACCTTCGAAACCTACAAAAAATTGTTTTTAAGAAATATTTTTCAAAAAAATCTGGAAATTTTCGAAAAAAAAAATTTGAATTTTTTTCAGTACTGAACTTCCGGGCCGACCGGGCCGGGCCGACCGGGCCGGGCCGGACCGGGCCGGGCCGGGCCGGGCCCTGGTAATTTTCATTCCGGCCCGGCCCGGCCCGGCCCGGCCCGTTGCAAGTCTGGTTGTAACAGCGTATTTGAGATACACAAATTAAAAATTTTATGTTGAGTAGCGTTTACCGGTGCCCATTATCAGTTTCAATGATATCATTAAAAAAGCAACAGATGAAACGGCACATTTCAAAGTTAGGATGTGTGCATTCCAATCCAAGGATGTAGGAAATTGGAAAAAATGCGAGTTTTGAAAATTCTAACTTTTCACATGATCAAGGTACAGAAATTCGTAAATTCAATTTATGCCGTTTCTCAAATCTATCATCAGTTAAATATTGATATAAAACATCGGTATGCAGAAGCCACTGAAATACAAATGAATAGAAAATGTAGGCAGACAACATTTACAAATCAATACAATAAGTATATATAACCTAAATTATCTATTGAGTTAGAAACGGAAGAATAGTATAAAATCGGAAAGATACCGTTTCCAATATACGACTTGTTTGATTCTCACAATTGTCAGTGGTTGGATTGTACTGCGTATTCGACAACCGTTCATTACTTTATTGCAAAAAAATTCTGAGTTGTCTCACAAAGTACAGAATTCATTCGATTAGCACACTGTTTCACTACATTTATTTATTTTCACACATTCTTTCAATGTACTGCGATCGTATATTGATGAGGCTCACCACTGAAACAGTCTCTCAAGTTCGGGACCCACTGTTTCACAAAGTTTTCTAATCGACACTATCTCAAAGGTTGACGATTATTCTTTCTTTTTCTCATTACCATGCTCACCTCTTAAACATGATATAATGATATTTTCCCTCTTCATCATCTCTTTGATCTTTGGCAACTGGAGTCTTCAATACAACACTTCTCGGTAGATCATCATCATCCCATCCAAATGTTACTCTCACCACTGATGACGTGGCGTAGTCCACTGAAAGAAATGATAGCTGTTTCAATGAAAACATTCAAATAATCTGCTTAACTATTTTTGTTTGAACTGTAGTTCTGGAATTAATATGAGTTATATCTGAGTAAGTGAAGGAAGGGTACATAACATAGTTGTCCGGAATCCCTGGTTTTTTTGAATTCCGGTTCCGGATTCCGAGTTCCGGAAATCGGTAATTTTTCATTCCGTACAACTATGGTATAAGTGAGTCAAAAACTAGCAGTTATCAGAATAAAAATTGGGAGTGTACATCTTTTATCATAAAACTCCAAAACAGAGAAAGCAAGACTTACGATCCCAACTAGGTCGATTCAATCTCTCGATGATCCATTGCGGATCTTCTGGAATTGGTTTCTTAAACTTGTCAGCTATCCGCTCGAGAAGCCATTGGAGTGTCACATCAGTAGCATACAGATAGTCCACATTCTCTTCTTGAGCATCCGATCGGTCACTGGAATGAACAAATGATTACTGTAACTGAATATTGTTTTATTGCTGGTATAAATATTGAGTCGTTCGTATGTTGTTCTTAACTTACCTCAACGCATCGGAACTAACATCATCTCCGAATTCGTTTGGGATCTGTAGACTGATTATGGAGGGTCTATAGCTTGTTGGAATCTTGGGATCAGATGGAACATCAGATGATGGGGATGGTTCGACGATTTCAGCTGGGGCGACTTCAGCAGCGGAGGAGGATCCGCAGCCCATGGTTGTAGGAGCTGGAAAAGATTAGGTGGGTTGAGAAGAAAAAATACTGTTACACCTTTGGGGTGTAAGTCAACATTTATGAACGTTTTTTTATTGTTACGCGAGTGATTTCAGAATAGGGAAAGTCACGGAGTCAGCCTGGGGATATGGAACGTGGCCATATCGTTGGAAAGCTGATAGTGAGAGAATGCTGATTGTTGGAAGTCGGTTATAAGCATACTTGCAACGGGCCGGGCCGGGCCGTGACGAAAATTTCCACGGCCCGGCTGAAAAATTTGAACTGAAATTTTGAAAGAAATTTTGATTTTTTTCCCAAAAATGTCGAATTTTTGACTTTACTTCGGAATTCAAGCAAAAGCTAATTATGCATCAAAAAATTGAAATTTTTAATTTCAAATTTCAAAAAATTCAAAAATTTGGTAAAAATAGGTACCTTTTTTTGAAGCCGGGCCTTCGGGCCTTGCTGGACCGGGCCGTAAATTTGCAAGTATGGTTATAAGTATCAGGACGGTTCTGACTGGAGGAAGCTCTAAAAAGCGGCTCTGGCTCAAAGGACTTTAACAATGTCCGTATTCTATCAGCATCACTCACTGACTAAACTGAATAGAAACATTATGGAAAGTGATGGCAAAGATAATTTCAATATATAAAATTCCGAAATATTGAAACTTCTTGAATTTGTTTCAACCTTGTAAACATCTTGAAACGGAAAACTTTTTCAATAAATGTCCGATACTGTTACACCTTCAGGATGTACATAAGTCAAAATTTATGAAAATTTGTGATCCGTTGTCTCAAATAAGAACTGACTCATATCGAACTTTCTGAGCTTTGTTTGGTCGGACATGAAAAACAAGCCGGTTCTAAGTATCAGGATGGTTCAGACGGGACGAAGATCGGAATGAAGGATTTTAGCAATGCCGATATTCTCTCAGCATCACTTACTAACTCATATGAATAGAAACATTATGGAAAGTGTTGGTAGGGATAATTTTTACATTCGAATTATGCCAGGTTTTTAAGAATTAGAATGATAAAGTACATATGTACATAGATAGAGACAAATATCAAAACTTCTTAAAATTGTTTCAACATTGTAAACATCTTGAAACGGAAAAATGTTTCAATAAATGCCCGATACAAAATCCTTTCATAAATCGAAATGTTTCGTGATCTCTATTTCTCCCAAGACTGAAGGACATCTACCTAATTGTTTCTCAGAAGACCACATCAACAAATGAAAACAATAACTTCCCCCTCTACACCCATCTATTTTCAGGTGACTCTCTTCTTTCCGCACGATTTCCGCGAAAATAAAAAAAGCAAAACTAGAGAAAAAACGACAAAAGAAGTCTTCTGGAAGCCATTAGAAACTGGTGTGCACAATAGGTTGAAGGGCACGTGAAAAGGCGAAAAAAGAAAGAAATGGAGAAAAACGAAAAGTCGAGTTCTCCACCTTTTCTTCAATTCTCAACTCTCCGAACTCCTGACAAAACAAAAAAAGGCATTGGAATGACGACAACTCCCCCCCCCCCTTTTACGTTTTTCTATAGAATAAAGAAAAAAGAAAAAAGGGGCGTGGCCTAGAGTGGTTGACCTGGAAAAAAGTGAGTTTTTGATTTATGTAAAAAGGGAGAAATCACGGGACAAGGTCACTTGAAAGGGGCGATCCAGTGGTCTGGAAAATTAGCAGGTGGCCACTTTTATAGGTTTTTGACGTTTCCGTTTTCAATAATAGCAGGGAGAGTGACTCGATGCACTTGAGTTGAAATTTACTACTTGTTTACCACAGGAATAAAATTTATTAAAAATAAGTCCGTCCCTGCTCGCTGAAAGTGTACTGAGTTCATTGCCACCACGAGGAAATCTTTATCGAGGGCGACGACAATGAGGAAGTGGTTCCCGAGACTCCCCAAGAGCTTCTCGACATCTTGATCCAGGAGATGTTACCAATGTTTTCGATCTACGTTGATAATTTTCCGTGTGCAACATCTACCTCGGTAAGGAATACGATCCGAATGACCTATCAGCATTTCAAAAGCAGAACTAGAGTTCTATTTTGTAGCAGTTATACATATTTTGTCTGTTCTGTATTGTCATAGTTTTATCTTGTCACAGTTCTATTCAACGAGTTCTAAAGTGAAATACCCGCGTCACAGAAGCGCAACCACAAAATGAAGGTAAACGTCCGTTAGTCAAAGAGGAGGACAGTCTCAAAAAAAGCTGAAAGCATGTATGAGAAGCACAAACGGTACCTTCCCAGCACTGGAGTCGTAGTCCATGAATATGGCGCCTGCGACAAAACAACTATTTTCGTTCATGAAATTACAGGAAACGTTGTCTGTAAGTTGGACAGTTGTTTTAATTACGATAAAATTGGTTATTTGCAGTCAAGGAGGCACCACTGTGGTGCAGTGTCAAAAATGGGTAACTGGGGAGAGCGAATCTGTGGTGTATACAGTTGATCCTTAGAAGAGGTAGAGTGCCTGAACACTGAGTTCTCACAACTGTGGTGTGGTGCACTACACTACAGTAGTGCATTACACCACAGCAGTGGATTCCACCACAGCAGTGGATTCCACCACAGCAGTGGATTTTGCTGTAGAGCACGATATTTCGGCACGAAAATGATGTCATTCGGAAACAGCTGAAACGAGTGCTACAGTAGTATTTTGTGGGAAACTTAAATAAATAAAACATTTCCCCTAATCTTCAAGCAGCTTTTTACAATTTTCAATGTTTTTTTCAGACTTGCAACGGGCCGGGCCGGAATTAAAATTTCTCCGGCCCGGCCCGGCCCGGAAGTTCAGTAAATGTCAAAGGCGCAATGCCCACTATGTCTGGAGCCGTATGTGGACAACAGAAACCTGGCTATTCTCCGACTTGCCTGCTCCCACCGAATGCACAAGAAGTGCCTCAAGGATTTCGTCCAAAGCGATGGGCCCACCAAGGACATCTGCCCAGAATGCAGGCAGCCGTATGCGATCATTCCGGATCCGGATGGACCATCAATCTCCCGACCAACTACAGGAAACGACGACGCGCCGGGTTAGTTGCTTCCATCGGTTCAAGAATCTCGGCGCCGGAGGACCTAATTTATTGTAATATCCCTTTTTATCATTTTCATTTCTCCCCCGCCCAGGCGTGTCTCGTGGGCAGACTTGTCACGGCACGGGCCGGCCCGATTTTTGACAAGTCTGCTCATGGGCGAAGATCTGGTAGGAGCTCGGGGAAAAATGAAAATGATAAAAAGGGATATTAAAATAAATTAGGTACTTATATTCTTCTCAATTTTCCAGCTCATCCTTTCTTTGATCATCTTTTTTTAAATTTTACTTATCCTTATTGTCAAAATAAAATTTGTTAAACTCAGTCGTATACTTAAGCCCAATGATGAAGACTTGAGTGATGGAGAGCGGGGAAGATTCGTTGAGAAGGTGCATTCTCAAAAAGAACAATTGATTGTGAATTATTTACACAGTATGACAACATATAATGATCATGCACACTATGCTTAAAAAAAAGAATGCGTTATACAAAATAAGATCAAATGATATCGAGAAAGAGATAAAACTGGGACGGAGTGAGATTCAAACGGGGCTATAAAATTTAGATTCAGAAAAAATACTTTCAAAATTATTACTCAAAAAAACAGGAATGAATCGATGAGATTGCAGTAAAGTTGGGTTTGAGAGATTCGATGAATGGTGAGATGTGATTATTGTTGCTTGAAGTGTTGCTCTTCGTCGGTTCACTTTGATTTTCTCGGTATTTTGTACGGCTTGACGAGGCCAAATGGAGCAGGTGGAGAGCTAATCGAAGCAGACGTGGACGCTCCCTGGTTTGGTACGTCATCGGCTGAAAAATCGAATTTAATTGGTTTTCTTCTCATCGTTTTGTCGTTTTCATAGCTGCTTTCACATCAGGCGATATTCTTAAATTTGGTTAAAAAACTTGAAAATTTCTACAAAATTTCTCATTCAAAATGTGTGAAATTGCGTCATTGAATGCATAGAAAAGAAACGGGTCATTGTTTGCTGATAAAAACTGAAAATTTCCAGTCGGGACTGTTTTAAAGGCGGAAATGTTTACTTTTACAAGACAATTGAATGAAAAAGTCCGAATATTCGTAACGTGAAGTCAAAAACATCACACTTGTCGAAAATCGGGCCGGCCTGGTTTCAAAAATGGGTATTCATTTTTAAACAATTTGAAATTTGTTAAATATTCAGAGTAAAAGTGTTGAAATTATCTTAAATATCCACCTTTTGAGTTTTATGTTTTTAGTCGAAAACTACACTTCTTTCAAAAATGTTCAAATTCAAATTTTGGTTCAAACACAGCCGGGCCGGGCCGAAAATAATTTCGATTTCTGCCCGAAGCGGCCCGTGACAAGTCTGCGGAAACAGTTATCTTTGGATTTTCCTAAATCACTAGTCAGATGATGAAATAGTGGAAAGAGAATACAGCTGACCGTTTTTTAAAAGAATTTTTTGTTGTTTTTTCTCTAAAATTCAGATATTTCTGCGCTTTTCTCTTTGAATTTCCAGCAATCCTCAAACCTGAAAAATACAATTACCTGGGCGCTTTCTGTCGTCCTTTTTCTCATCATTTTTCTTCTTCTCCACTTCAATCTTTTCCTCTTTTTCTTTTTTCTTCGCTTCTTTCTCTTTGAGCATACGATCGTTCTCATCCCACTGATTTCTATCCATAATTTGAGCGCAAGCCTTTCCAGAATATCGAGAACTCAACAAGAAGTTCATGATTTCTTCATCTGTCATATGAACTTCGACCTTTGGATTGATAAGGTTTTCAAGATTTCGATTCAATTTAAGATCTTCTTCAGTCAATCCCTCCTTCAGAGAATCCATTACAGATGCCATTGGATCATCGATTTCTTTGCTGCTGAGATTCTTCAGAAATCCCAGATTCTGCGCAATTATCGGATCACCTCCTGAACGATAAAAATGCATGTTATTAATGAGAAAATTATCGAAGAATACTTACGGAGCACCAAACCTCGGATGATTTCATCGGTGTCGATTTTCTCTGTTTGACGCTTCGAAGCTCTTCTCGGAGTTGGCATTTTGAGTGAGCTCTGAAAAAGTTTTTCATTATTTTTAAGTTTTCAATTTGAAGAAATGGAGGAAAAGCTTGAGAATTGAACTTGAATAAGTGAATTTGTAAAATAAAAAATTGGCGGCGGTACGCAACTTTCCATCGTCGGTGTTCACACCAGATACACCGTACCCCACGCGCAAAACTTTTGTGGAAATTTTGAGCATTTTCAGATTTATTTCGTCATTCAAACATGTTATTAAAGCTAATTTTCCATACTTTTATCGAACAAATATTTAAGATTGCTTTGAAAAATAATAGTACTGTTTCCGGTTAGCTGGAAATTTGAGAAATCAATTTAAAGTTAATCGTTCTTCAATTGTCTTAAAAGTACTGTTTCTCAGCATTCAAAAAATAGATTTTGGTTAGGAAAACTGTTGAAAATCGTCCAAAAATTTTGAATTCGCGAAGTAACTTCATTCGTTTCAACAAAACTTTCGTCCGTTTAAAATATTTCTTTTTCCTTTTTTCTAGTAATGTCTAGAAAACTTATTTCATCACTATGTGACTTGAATCATGAATAAATATATTCAATAGACAGCTGCGTTCTTAGAATTTGTCCATCCAAAAATTCTCCGAGACAGCTGTCGATTCCAAAACTAATTTTCAAATCTGTTCGATTCGATAGTCGGCACATTCTGCACAGGGGTGCGTGGCGCAAGGTTCACAACGAAAATATTCGAAATTTTTTCGCGTCGCGTCGCGTGCGCGGTGCAGTATATCATATTGAAAGAAACGACATTTTAACGTTAAAATTGAATTTGGCACCGTGCCAACAATTTTTTCTTCTGAAATTATGCTTGACTCATATAGTGAGAAGAGTTGAAAAGGGAAAAAGGAGAAAGTTGGTAATTTGTAACTAACAGATTACTTTCAAAGTCTCTAAAAGCTCCCCTAAAGACGACGTTTCTCTTTTTTGCATATGCACAAAGAGGACAATGCTCGGAGTAATGAGAAGCAAAAAGAGAAGAATAGGGAGAAAAAGGGAGATATTGAAAAACAAAATGGACATCGACGAGGGTCGAGAGAACAGAAATGAAAAATGGGTTGTCAGCCGGCAGAAGAACTGGAGAGAAATAGACGTGGAGAGGGTGACAAAAAAGTGAGAATAGCTGGCTTTGATAGGGAAACGTGGCAGGATAGAAGCAGAGTTTTCAAGGCAGATGGTGCAGGTATTGGGCACGAAGAATAGATTTGGAAAAGGAGAGAGAGAAGAGGCAGAAAAGAAATAGAGAAAGAGTGAAAGAGTCGATGTATGAATTGGGTAATTGAAAGAAATTGATGTTATTCAATTGGTGTCGGATGGAGCCTTGAATCAGTTTTGGTACAAGAAAATATCAAGATTCAGAAACAGTTGAAAAGTTCAAAGTAGATATAAGCAAAGACATACATTCGATTTCAAACTCTATACGACATGAGCAAAGTACATTTTGTGGACTTCAATAATATGTATTGTAGGGTAGAATTAAGGGAGAGAGACGGATGGTTCAAAGGCCACGAAATGAGACGTGCTGTGTATTCAGTTTCAAAAATAAAATGTTTCGATAGCAGTTCTTAGTCAAGATTAGCCACTGGCTCACTATTATGTGATTTTTAAAATATTTAATAATGAAAAAATGGAGTGAAGGATCAAGAGACATCCACAAAACAGCCATTCACGATAAAACTGGTTTCAGATCTTCTCGAAATCATTTTTTTTATAATTTGAGTGTTTGTTGGATCATTCACTTCGCAAATGAACTGTGTTGAATAGAGAACCGAGAGAAAAATCCGCTGTCCATCAGTAAAACAAATGAAAGTGCACTGACTAGCATACAGTTCACTTCAAATTAGGTTTGAAACAGGAAAAAATACGAAATTGGTGGGACTGATTCCAGATATCGATTTGGGTTTTCATAGAAAATTTACGGCCAGGTGCTTTACAATAGTATAGTGACACAATATGAATAGTTTTAAGTTTTACAGATTCATACTTACAGATACTTCAACAAAATGAAAATAGAAGTATTACTAATAGTAAGAAAGTTTGTTCCTATGAATCACATCTATGAAACATTACTTTTTTGCGATGTTCATCCAAAACTTTTAAACGAATTTTTTGTTTGATTTTTACATCTAACAGGATTTTCTTACAGGACAGTTCATTTTCCTTCTGTAGTAAAGATATAGTTTACAAGAATGGATAAATAAGATTAGATAATGTTTCGTGATTGCTTTACGCTTATACTTATTACCACTCATAGTAATGCTGAAACAAAGAAACAGTGCAAAAAACGTCTAAGCTTCAAAAACAAATAGACAAATCATTCACGATGAAACAGGTTCCAGGTTTTTTTCAGACTCAAATAGGATGTTCACTTAACACATGTATCCTAAAAAATACAAGATCGAAACGATCATCTCAAAATCGGGAAAGCTGAAAGTCATATCGTTTAGGTAATAGAATCTGGAGCTACTGTTATTGGAGAAAATACGGTCAGCTGATTTTACATTAACTGTGAAACATGACACAATTACACAATATATATATAGTACATCATTCTGGAAACATAATTGTTTTTCCTGTTCTGGACAACCTATATTCTATTTTCCTCGGAATCCATCAAACCCAAATGATCTCCAATTAACTTGATAACGTTGATCTTCTGAAGCATTCAGCCAAACATCCGTACATTTAAAAAAACTCATTTATCCACTTCATTTCTCTCTCTCTCTCTTTATTCCTTTAATTATCCCCCCGATTCCCGAGAAGAGAATCTTGTTCGTCTCCCTCCTCCTGATCAATTACGCAATTCTAATGTCCACTCGGTGAAATCCGTTATCCATTCCACTCCATCTTTCGACTTCGTATTCCTTTTCGAGAGAAGAACACGATGTACCTTTTTCTCTTCTTATTCTCTTTTCCATTCCTCGCGAATTATGTAAAATCTGATGACAATATCTTGATGCCATTCGAAAGATTTCAATATGATTTGGAGAGATTCTTGCCAGTTGTGGAGCAGGAGGTGGAGTTCGCTGAGTTGTCGAGTTTGACTGATGATGTAGGTGATAATATGGGGAGTGAGAAACACATTGATTGATGTTTTCAGCAAGCTTACGAGCAGATCAAAACTTTCTTCCCGACGCTGCAATTGAGGATTCAACAGTTGAGAAATGTAAGGGAAATTGGATTTGGAAAAAAACTAATCGATTTGGGAGAGGAGTCGAATAGTTGAGAAGAAACTGATACAGGACAATAATTGAGGAATTATAGCACTGTCGGCTTATAACTGACTCCTTGTGAGACTCGATCTGCTGACTTCAGTATAGACTACGCCATACTATTTAGGCGAGATCTCGCTATAACCGAGGCAAGCAGTATTAGCACGGCACGCTTCTTACAACCGCGCTCTATCGAAACCAAAGAAAACTGTGTGCGAAATCGAGAGACACAGAGAAAAGTACATTTTTCAAGGGCATTTCGGTGGAGCACGGTTGGAAGAACTGTGATCAATTAATAATATGAAAAGTTAAGCGTTCCAACGATACACATATTACTATTGACATGTTCAAAACTTTTCATGAGAACTTTCGGAATCAGTGGACGTTAGAAAGAAGAAAATGGTAGTTAAATCAGCTGCTGTGCATTTGTTAAAAATGAGGAAAATGTCGCACCAATCAACAATTTTCCATAAGTATTATTTTCACAATTACTCGAAACATGAAAAAAATCATTTAACAAATGTTTTTGTCATTGTTGAAATTGAAACGGTCCGAGTAAGAAATTCATGCACCTGCATTTATAGGTTAAATTTTAAAGCCCGGAATGTTTTCACTATTGGATTTCCTGTATTGCACACAAATCTTACCAGAAATAATTAAGTGATCTGTTCCACTTCATTTTTATGAGGATTGATCACTTCATTTAAATTTTCACCCGATCTAACATTACTCAGGTATTTTTGGGCAAGGGTGGGGCAACGAAACTTTCAATTGGGCCATGTGGCCCGTGAATAGGGCACAGTGCCTACAAAAAGGGCCACATGGCCCAGTGGGCCACAGGTTGGGCGCAGGTTGGGCCACAGGTTGAGAGTTAGGAAATACTTGGTGGATGTGGGCACAGGTTGGGCGCTTGGTGAGGATGAATGGGCGCAGCCTGGGCACGGAGTGGGCACAAGTTGAGAAATCACGCTCTACTGCGCACTCTGATTTTTCGCCACGATTTTTCTTATTTATTTCGTTTCTTTTTCAAGTTTATCGTCCTTTTATATAATTCTACTTATTTCGCACAGAAAATGAAACAAATCTAAACTCGACTTAACAGGTAAGACAGTATTTTTTATTTGTTTTTGTTTACTTTTGGTGAAATTTCAGCTGAACAAAAAATGATTTCAACAACACAAGAATCATCACCAACTACGCTCTCCAGCTGCTCATTTTCTTCTATCTTTAATTTTTTGCATTTACTCTGAATTTTTTGTTGTAATTTGTATATTTGTAGTTTTCACGAAAAATTATTTCTTTTTCCTGTATCCCTATGTTCCATATTCTAGTTTGACCAATTTCAGCTTATATTATCCTATTACTTTCCATAATTATTGAAATAATTGTTTTGTGTTTGAATTTGACAAATAAATAGTAGAAAAGTACAAAAATGTGTAATCTTGTTAATTATTGTGATTAATGGGAAAGAAAAAAGGGAGCTGAATGCTGCGCGTTGAACCGAATTTCGGCACTTTGCCCACGAAATGGGCCATGTGGCCCAGAATATGGGCATGATGGCCCGCGTAGGGCGGGCCATACTGCCCGTTTGGTGGGCCACATGGCCCATTTCGTGGGCAAAGTGGCCCAAAAATACCTGAGTAATCAGAAACAGTATTTTTTTTATTTGCAGACCGGAATAATTGCCGACACGAACCGAATCAAGCACAAAGAGGGTGCAACTCAAATGTGTGGTCAGGGACATAACTTCGCCTATCTTTTAGTAGATCACAAGTTAAGAAATATCAATATAGTGCTCAACAGAAAGAGAATCTCTGCAGAGGTATGTCCTTTTTCTCCTCTTTTTCACCTACTATTCTTTCTTTTCAGAACAACTTGAAAATGCTAAGAGAAATCCGAGATGCTTTGATCAAGTGGGGACAATCATCGAAGTTCCCATGCCAGAGAGCTCATGCTTACAAGAAGGGATAGAAACTAGCTCTTTGAAACAGTTGGATAATAATTATTTTGTATACTTTTCTCAAGACGGTAAATAAAATTGGGTGATTGGGGAAAAACCGAATTCATGAATAAAATGAAACATAAATCTTAACGTTGTGACATTTGGATACATAAAAACGGAGACGATATACGAGAACTATTTTTTGATAGTTCATGCCTTTAGTCCCTAACAGCAGGAAGAAAAAGGGAAAAACACTCTTGAGATTTTTAAATTACTCAGCAACCAGATACTTTTCCCTGCCGGAAAGAAATTTTCGATGTGGAAATATTCTTTAAAAAACATAAAATGCTTATGAGGTGATAGAGGAAGATTGAACGGCAATTCAAACAATGGTTAGCTTGAAATGTTTTCACTGTTACAGTATTTTCTTAGAATTTGTTTCTTTATAACTCAAGTGATGCGCTGCACAACTTCATTTCCGCACTGAGCACCTAAGAATTGGGTTCGTCTTAATTATGACGTGGTCCGTTACAAAATCCGCAAAATGACCACAGCTTAAACTAAGAATTCCATTTGCAGTTTTAAAAAAGTTATTTTTTAAACTTAAGGTGTTACAAAATGCACAAACTGTTGTTCTACACTTACAATTCATTTTTTTGAAGACCATGAAACATGCTTTCTTTCAAACTCACATTCCAAAAAGTTTCAGTTTCATCTTTGCCATTTGCCTTTAGCTATTCTTCATTTCGTTAGTATCTGTTGTTCGTAGCCCAGGTGTCCCACATTTTGATGCATAAAAACGGACACGATAATCGGGAACTATGCTTCTAACAGCAGGAAGAAAAGGGAAAACCACACTTGAGATCGTTTAATAACTCAGAAACAAGCTAATTTTCCATGAAACCATGGTAGTCGAAGTATTCTTGACTAAACATAAAATTCTAATGAGGTGAACATTGAACGGCAATTCGAACAATGAAACCCAATTGGTGGCTTGAAATATTTTCACTGTTACAGTATGTTTTCAACATTTGTTACTTTATAACTCAAGTGATGAAAGGCATAACTTCATTTCAGTACTGAGCAACAAATAGTTTTGTTCGTCTAAATTATGACGTGGTCAAAGCGGGTAAAAATGATCTTTATTTAAACTATGTATGCCATTGGTAGCTTAAAAAATTTATTGTGAATGTTAATTGACTGTTGTTCTACTCTTACAATTCATTTTTTGAAGAACATGAAACAGGATTTTTCTAAAACTGAAATTTCAAAAAAGTTCAGTTTCATCTTCGCCATTTGCTTCTAGCTATTCTTCTTTTCGTTAGTATTTCTTGTGAAGTGAAATAGCATGGCCTAGCCTAGTGAACGTCCACCTTGAGGTCACACGTTTTGAAGAGCATGGAACAGGCTTTCTTTCAAACTCAAATTTCAAAAAAGTTCAGTTTCATCTTTGTCTTTTCCCTCTAGCTATTCTTCATTTCGTTACTATTTCTTTCTTCATAAACCCAGGTGTTATCCCATAAACACTCTCGACTGATTACTTTTCTCCTTCTCTTCCTTTGTTTCACACTCCTCTTTCTCTTCTTCCTCCCCCTCATCTCGACCTGCTCATTACTAATTTTCCGTTTTCGATTGAGCAGCCGAGTACGGCAGCAGAAACGAGAGAGCACGGGGAGCCAAAGAGACGCAGAGTGCTCGTTTCCATGACAATGTCTCTCGTTTTCTCGTGATTCTTCTCTCACTCGTCCGCCCGTTTCATATTGCTTCTCCTCTTTTTCCAATATCTCATTTATTTCTTTTGATGACTATACCAATTGTTGTTGAGGAGTTTGGTTTAGAATGGCACATCATATTCTTAAAATTTTTCTGTTTCTCACTATCAATTTGAAAATTAAAAATTATTTTGAGAAAAATTTTTCAGAAATCCTAAAAAAAACATTCCAGAACTTCGAATTTCAGACTACATCAAAATTGGATTGTCCACTGCAATTGTCCATTTTAACAAAAACTACGAAACTGCAAATTTTTCTTTTTCTGATACTTACGATAACATTCTACTCCGGTTTCACTACCTAATCACCAATTCCCTATTCCAGCAAACATCTTCAAAAATGGCCACAATGGGTGAGGACGATGCTCCAGAACTGCCGAAGAAGTCGCCGGTTCCCGGACAAATAGACGATTCGGATGGGGAGGATGATATCGAGGATAAGGTTATCAAGGTTAGTAGTCGTATGGAAAGAAAACGGAGTGAGCTGAAATTTTCCTGTTTCCAAGTGCCCTTATGATACGTATCTATAGTTTTTGAATTATTGAATTCTGCCGAATCTTTGGTATCCTTACTGCTCCGAACATTCTCAATAAACAAAAAGTTTTGTTTCCAATGTTTTCTTGTTGATTAAAATTGAAATCACTCATCCGTCTTTTCCAAATTCTCCACTCTTCTAAACCACCGAAAAAACACCTGCACTATTAACGGATCAATTTACGCTTCGCTAATGACATGTTTCCCAAAAACCGCAGATGAAAACTGAAAACCTTGCAGAATACGTCGCGTGGATTTACGGCTTCTTCATGAGCTTTCAGTGACGGAGTACTGATAGAAGTCTTTTACGTTGAAATTGACGAGACGAAAGTGCGACTGTGATAACTTTATAGACTTATCGGATGCTTGAAACTTTAAATTTTTTGATTTTGACGAGTCGGACTGAGAAAAGTAACTTGAGCTGCCAAGTGGATAAGAAATGTTTTATCCTAAATTTTTAGTATGAAGCTGGAAATGAAATCAATGAAGTTCTAAAATCTTCATCACAAAAATTCTACTGTTACAGTATACTTCCAAGAACATTTGGGTAACCAAGTAACCTTACTATGCCTACGTTTAAGGGTTGTGAATAAATAATAAATCATAATAATAATTATACAAAATAATGCTCTTTTTCTTGAAATCAATTTCTGATTTAATTAAATGGAAGAAAAGTAGAGAAACAGGATGGCATTTAGATCATTGCAGTAATAAAGGGAATTAAAGATTCTGATTACTGGTTTCTGAGATATATCTAAAAATGCTGTTTCATTCAGGTATCATCTTTGAATAGCTGAGACTCAAGTAATGTATTTTTAAAACACGGTTCATTTGCACCTCAAATTTTTCATTGTACGAAAACTACAAAAACCACGTGTAATCTATTATCGGAGGCTTGCAACTTCTATTTTTTAATTTTTTTTATAATGAGACTTTTGATGCGTTTAAGAAAAGTAACTTGAGCTGCCAAATGAATTAGAAACGTTGTATCCCAATCATTAGTAAGAACCTAATCTCTAAAATCTTCATCACAAAAATTCTACTGTTACAGTATACTCTCAAGAACATTTGGGTAACCAAGTAACCCTACTATGCCTACGTTACAAGGTTGTGAATAAATAATAATTCATAACATTGCTCTCTTTATTTTTTGAAATATTTTAGAAAAGTAGAAACCGTTTCTAAGAAACGCAATCAAGTTATGAGAAGCAGTAGGGTAGATCACTGCAGTAATAAAGGCAAATTACTGAAACTCTAAAATGTTCATCACAAAAATTCTACTGTTACAGTATACTTTCAACAAGATTCGGTTCACCCTGCTACCAATCTTTTTGTTGAAATCTTTTTTCCAATACAAAAAATACTTATTCAATTAATTGGAAGAAAAGTAGAAACGCAAAAAAGTGGTAGATCATTTTAGTAATAGAGGAAATTAAAGATTCTGATAACTGATTTCGGGGATAAATCTGAAAATGCTGTTTCAACTCTCGCGTTTGAGTAGCTGAGACTCATTTTTATTGATCGAAATCTATAAAAATCAGGTGTTATCAATTTCCAGATCGTCGTCGTCGGTGATGGTGCTAGTGGAAAGACGTCAATCTGCCAGAGATTCGCCAAAGAATCATTCGATAAATCTTATCATCAGGTGAATATCATTAAATGTCACACAAACTAATTGTATAATGCTATAGACACTCGGTTTGGACTTTTTCTCTCGTCGAATCATGCTTCCACAAGAAATGCAGGTGTTAGTTCAGGTGAGAATTGAGCGTCACAAAAACGTGAAACTGAAAATTGAAAAATACTGTTTCTAATCAGGGATTTCTGAAACATGATAAGTGGGAAAATAGTTATTAAATATATTTTCACGCAGGTCTGGGACATCGGAGGTCAAAGTATTGCTGGAGAAATGATTGACAAGTACCTCACCGGAGCCAATATCGTATTCTTCGTCTATGACGTCACCAACTCGAAATCATTCGAAAACGTTGGCGACTGGCTTTCCGTGGTCAAGAAAAATCTGAAAGGAAGTGAAAATGTTTGTTCTTTTAATCACTAGATGACAAAAATAATGATAGAATATTTGCAGGACGTGAAACTGGTTCTAATGGGAAACAAAACGGATTTGGAGGAGAGACGAGTGGTTCCAGTCGACTCTCACAGAAACTTCTCGAATAGTAACAACATGATGCCAACCTACGTTTCAGCGAAAACTGGTGATACTGTCTACATGATATTCAGGTATTCTGAAACAACGAGAAACTGAAAACAACTTTTGTTTTAAGACAAGCAGTGGCGGACTGTCTGAAAATCGGATTGTCGAGGGCGGAAATCGAATCGGATATCGATATTGTGCAGGGATCGGTTATTGAGGCAACGAAGGTTGGTGGGAAGGTGGCAGTAGGAGATACTAGAAAAGTGCACTTTGTTGAGGATGTGGGTTTTATGTACATTTGAGCGCATTTGTTAAGATATTATTGCAAGGCAACATTCTCGCAGTTTATCAAAGAGTAGGCCAAAAATGAAGCTAAAATATTTAACTGAAACCGAAAAAATTAGAAAAAATTGTATGCTTCAGATATCTCATAAAAACAAGTGTCCCTGAGCACTTTACTGCTATGGATGTGAATACGGAATAAAAATTCAAAAGCTTCTACACTCTGTAGATGTACCGCTAAAAGTGCCTTTCATGAGGGCTCATTTTGAAAAAGATGGGTAAATCCAAGAGAAGAACTTCTCTATTAGCTCGACACAGTGCTTTGCACTGTGCTCCACCGAAATGTCCTTGAGAAATGTCTATTTTTCTCTGATTGTGAGCCTCTCTGTTTCTCACACAATTTTGATCGGTTTTGGATTAGCGCGGTTGCAAAAAGCTTACTGTGTTAATACAATGAGACAATTTTGAAGCATGCAGTTCACCCATGTTAAGCGTTTGATGTGTCTTGGCAACTTCTTATACAATTCTTTCAGCCTTTTTCTGAGCCCATTTTAAAATTAAACTATTTAACTGAAACAGAAGAAAAACGTATAATTTTACTCTTTATTTTCAGAAAGACACAACGCAAGTCCAACGATCGGATCAAAGTCGGAACACTTCCGTCTGCTCCATTTCTTAATTTCTCTTCTTTTTCCCCCCTACCATTCTCTCTGTCCTTATTCATATTTGTCCCCTTTCTCTGTTCTAAAATGCCAATTAAGACTTTCTTTCAAAAAGTTTTATGGTTTATTTTTTATTCTTCCGTGAAGTTTGTGTGATTAGCAGAAACCCGAGAAACATACAAAAGAGAGAAGAGAAAACATATAAATTCAAGAGAAAAGAGATCTGAGAATCTTTAGTTTGAAGCATCTGAATACAATCAGATCTTGTCAGCAAGTTGGGCTTGAGATGGATGGGCGACTGAATGTTTCTGACGGTCAGCCGTGGTTCGACGGGCGACAATCACGAATCCAGTGGTACCAATGAAGAGGAATACGGTGAGGACGCACAGCCAGATGTAGATTGTCATGTATGGAGTGAGGAGAAGGACGATCACAGATGAACCACTCTGAAAATAAATTATTAAGGATGGATGGGAGGGAATTTTACTTTTTGAGTAGATAAAGTTGTTTGAACAGGAATATGTTACAATTCTCTCTGCTAATATTCTGCTAATACTATCTCTGCTAATATTTTTTAGCAACGTCTGCTTGTTGAAACGGTAAATTTTCAAACTGTACTCATTATAGTTTCCCATGAACTTCACGGTTAACTAGCTTTGATGATTCTGAACTTTTATTCAGTATCAATTTCTTTCAATGACAGATTATTCCTGTTTCAAACAAAACTTAAAAATTTAACGATCTTCATGATATTGTTTTAATTTTGCCTCTATTCATTAAAATTGTACGGTTGGCACCGTGTGCTCTTCTAAAACATTTCTTTAAAGTCACTTGAGTTTCTAGACTCACTCCGTATGTCACTGTGTGCCGCGTTTGACCTCCGGGCGCGCGCGCATTTCTCGCAGCTATATTGTCAATTTCGCTTTCAAAATGGAGAATTTCGGCACTCTTGGGCGCTGGCGGAGGCACGTTAGGTGCTCCGTTATTCTCGTTAGTGATTTTACCTTATTTCTTGGGTTTTTAGACCATTTTTATAGTTTTCTTGTGATTTTAGTGCATTTTAGCCAGTTGGGCTCAAAAAGTTGCGTTTTGGGTGTTTCTTGCGCGTTTCAGATTGAATTTATATCAAAACTTGGTTTTGATATAAATTGTATTGAGTTCTCGCGTGAATCCGTCGTTTTCTCTTGCTTGTGTGTGTTTTCTCATAGTTTTAGCTAATAAGTTTTGCAAGTTCGCTCGTGAATTTGTATTTCTTATTTACTAAATCACCAACCTGATACAACTTTGACAATGAGAAGACCTGCATGCGACAGTCTGGAACAGCAACTTGACAAATGACGGCACGCGCCATTGTGACACAGAAATCAGAGAATCCGATGAGAAAACCGATGATGAATACGAGAAGGCGACTGAAAAACGTGAGAGGATTGGAGAGTTGTGGGGAGTTTGGTAAGAGAAAAAGAAGATTTCTGTTTCTGGATCTTGTTTTCTTGCTTTGAAATGTTTATGCCAATGCTAAGATAGTAAATGAGACATTCCAGAGCCAATTTAAGCTATTTTATGTAGATAAGTTCCAGAACTAACCACGCTCATATTGATCATCGCAAATATTTTTTTGACGAACTTTTCAAACTTATTTGAAAAAAGCATCATCATAACCAGAACTGAAAAGACAAATACCACCGTACTAAAAAACCCTGATGAAACCGAAAAAGGTTTCAATAAGTTACAGTTTCAAAAAGTTGAGAAAACAATAATTGATTTTTCGACTAGATGCTTTGGTCCATTATTTTTTGTGGTAACTTTCTTTTAAAATACAATGTTTCCTATTCAATATTTCTTAAAATTTTTCTTTGTTAAATACTAATGACAGAAAATCTTCTAACAACTACTCTGTTATCATATTAACCCAAAATCATCCCAAATTTTTCATCACCCCTTCATAGTACTACAGACTCCACCACAATTCCATAGTACAAGCATGTGATCTACACGATATCTTTGTCTTTTTTCCATCCTTTTTTCTTATCAAAACGACGCCAGAATACTGATAAAATATCGCCGTGAAATCACAATTCACGTCAGTTCAAATTACGATTATCCATGGTCATCAATCGAATTAGAACACGAAGAAACATACCTTGGAGTCAAAAAAAGTGGTGCAGAATTGGTTGGACCAAAGGTTGCAAGATTTGGAATTGAGAGAACAGCCAAGATGATAATGATGGAGTAGGAGAGGAAGTTGGTAGCAGCAATCACATAGAGACCATAGTCACCGGCACGTTTCAGAAGGGGGCGGAGGAATATTCCACCTGGAAAATTAGTAAATATATAATTGAACACTTAAATGAAAACTATCAATATCATCCATTTCTCTGGATTTTTTCATGAATTATTTGAAACTGAAATTTTTTTCGTGCTCCAACAGCTTTGACAAGGGTAAGCCTCTGTTTTGAATCAATTCAAACTATTTTTTATCATATCAAAACAAAAACTCACCTTAAATGTTTTGTTTGAAACTGTTCCAAACCATGATTAATGTGATAAGTCGACTAATCGAGATTGATAAGAGAAACATTCAATTTCAATTTCAAGAGTACCCGATGTCTTTCATCTTTTTTTCTTGCCGCACAGAACAAAAAACGAATTGAAAACATGTGGAATTCATGTGTATTCGGTTAAGAGTTCAAGGAAACACAAATAGGGGGTACGGTTTCAAATTTCAGTTCTGGAGATTTTTTTTTCTAAATCTGCGTAGTCCGCGAAAACTAGGAAACTTGGAAATTTCCCTGTTTCCAAAACTTAATTTTTGAACAGAAATCTGTTTCTTTTTAATCTTTCCATATGTTACACTCACCAATAGCCTCGGCGATTCCCATAGAAACTGAATAGATTCCAATAATATAAATATCAGTTTTGAATGCATATGTGAAAGAGAGTGTTGTTGGGTAAACAGTCATCAGAAATGATACTGCGAATCCTTGGAAGAAGAAGAATGGCATCAGAATCAACAGATTCTTCGATTGGAATGCTTTGAGAAATTGTTCTGAAAAAGGGAAATGGCTTTCAAAATAAACATGTTTCAAAAACTATAAAATTTAAAAAGTTTTCAAATTTAAAAAATATCTGTTTCTCCCAGCTTTCAACTGTGTTGCAAAGTTAGTCAAATGATAAAGGAGGCAGAATGTTTAGATTCCCGAAAACTTACTAATTTGATTGGCAAGTGATGGGACCACAGTTGAAGACTTCGAAGCGATTGAATCATACTGTTTTGTAGGGAGGAAAGCGAAGACTACGACAGAAAACACATTCAGAATGAACATTGTTCCGTAGATGAATCTGAAAATAGAGTATGTTTCAGACTCAACATTTCTATAGATTTGAACGAATTCGGTGTTTCTTCTTACAAAAGATTACAATTATGCCTGAACCAACCTGATTTGCAAATCCGAGTACTCGATACCATTTCCACCTTCAGTATGAAGAAGAAAACACAAAACGATGAGTGCAATTCCTCCGAAAAACATGCTCGCATGTCCGACAGCTGTCTCAATTCCAGTGTTCGATTCGATTGTTCGACGAGAAGAGTGCTCTGATAGATACTGTCCTTCACCGTTGTTGTAGACTGAAATGAGGAATTGGAAGCACAGATTTTAGTTTTGTCGTTCAATATGAACTGTTGAAACCGGAAAGTTTTTGACCTGGATACCCGACTCACAAACCTTAAAATCGAAAAACTAAAATCTTAAAAAACATGCTTCGTGTTTTTAGCGTATAGTTTAATCGCCATGCTCCTTATTATAGATGTTTCATATTTTAAAAAAAATTTCCCAGACTCACATGAATATCCGATACCCATGAGGGCTTGTGTCAGGTAGAAATAGTACTTGTTCAAATGGAAAAATCCAAGATAATAGACTGCAAAAAGTGCAGAAGCCAGTGTCAGGAACCATTTACTCGGAACGAAATGTTGAAGGGATGGGGTGACAAGGGTACAGAGGGCGAAGGCCGACAGGTGGAATGCCGCTCTGAAAATTAGAGAAATTGTATTGATCAACGGTCTCAAACAAAACATTAGTTCTTATACAAACCGATAGAAGCAGTTAATCAGTAATAGTATGTATTACCCGAATTTTAAATCCACTTACCCATAATAACCGGCGTACGCTGAGATAGTGTCTGGTGATTTCTCATGGATCGAGTGGATGACTGACTCTCCAATGAATTGTTGAAGGGAGTATCCAGTGTAGAGAAAGAGTGTTCCGATTCCGAGAAGGTATGTACAAAGTAGTTCATGACGTCTGGGGGTTAGTTCCATCCAAAACCTGTAAATATTGAATAATTCGAAGTGCGATAGTATACCTAACGATGAAAGCGATAGAGCTATATTTGAAATGTGGATACTGAAACAGAAAACTGATTTTTGAAAAAATCATGTAGGCTATATACGGTAAAAACAGCAACAAAGTTCTACCAAAGTTCCCGTTTCTCAAAAGTTACAGATATAACAGTGAGCTATTTTAAATGGTTCCTTTCGTAGAGTTTGTGGCCTACTTTTCTTGAGAATTCGCTTTTGGAATATGATTTTTAGACGTCTTTCTCGAAGATTGTAAGATTTTGAAAATATATGAAAATCACCGGAATTTGATCTAGTAATTTGATAGATTCTGACCAAAATCTCGTAGTATGGAAAGTTGTGTTCATCTACATACTGTAGTACTTAACAAAACAATCAGATACTTCACATCAACCTTTTGAAACTGTAAAATATACCCTACCAATCGAACTCAAGGAACAAACTGAAATCAGTAATCACTCCAATCGAAAACAGTAAAAAATACCTTTTCGGTTTGGCGGAATTCTCCTCAAGTACATAGGGAATATTCGATGATTCCATAGTAAACCCAGTCACTACTACACACACAATCTGACAATTCAGAATTCAGAATCAGATTGATAAAATAGGCGGTGGGAGGAGTGTACTTGACCCCAGAATACTCTCCGCCTTCCCCCTCGAAGGCCTTGAAACATTCGACGACAAAAAACAGAAAGATCGACGAAACGAGGGCTGCCGCTATGATATGAAAGATCGCACATCTCTGCAAGGGTTCATCTTTTTTTTCTTTTTGTGATTGATGATGATAAATTGTGTCTAGCAGTATACTGTAGAAGATTAGAACTAATTGGAAAGTTAGTGGTAAGGAAACCTCGAATATTATCAAAGTTAAACTTCGACCTCCATTCACCAATGAACATAACCAAGCAGGGGGTAAAAAGAACATGCTGGAACGGGGGTGACAAAAACGTCATTCCCGGTTTTTTCATAACTATTATCTTTGTCATTTTGTCCACTGATCTGTGGGTTCTCTAGACGGTACAAGGAGGAGTAAGTGATCAATAAAAATTGATCAGTGGAAAAAGATTCTGAATGAATATGGAATATAACAAACGCGGTTTCAGGGAGAATGTATGTTCTGAGATGGGGATGGCATTTCAATACCTATATTATCTCAATCGACTGAACTTCGCATCGACAATCAAAATGTTTTCTACTTTTCAGAGTTTGGATTTCTTATTATTGATGAATTTAGAATCTTTTTTAGAGTGATTAGCTCGGTACTGATCGACCTTATATATTCAAATGAAGATTGAGCTTTTAGAGTTTCTGTAATTCCGAATTCTTATCGAAGGCAAAAATAAAACAACATTTTCTGTTTCTACTCAGTTATAAGGGGGGGGATAGACTTCCATGCTTGGTTGGTTTTACAAAAATGACGGGTTTCTACGATAAGAATTTCAATTATACAATCATGTAGCGAGTAAGTTTTATGGTAAATTATTGTTTTAAGGTTTAGTTTTGTTTATAGAGAGAATCGGGTTACGGTAACAGTTCTAGAATATTTACGACTGTTGAGCTCCAAAAATCAAATACAACAATAGAAGGTGGACCTTAAAGGTCAGAAAAGTATAATATTACTCATAATAATCTATGAGCTTAACATAATTCTGAGAAATATATTTACAAGGTTATTTAAACTTGGAACTAACCCATACATACAATAAGTAATAATAAAACTCAATCTGAAATTTATATGTTCAGATTGTTTCAGTAAAATTTTGGTACTACTCTAGCTCGAAATATCGTTGAAAAGTCTTAGTCATCAAAAAATACAGCAGATCCATTGAAAAATCTTCAAACGTAACGGTATATCTAATTGAAATGAAACATGAGTCAATTGCATGCGTAATCTCAAGAAATCTCTCCTCTCTCTACCCCTCTTTCATCAGATTTCATTTCCGATGACATCAGATTATTAAACTTATTCTATTCGGTCAATCTATGAGAAAAAGGACAAAAGACAAAAAAGCGGTACACAATCTGCACTCTAAGATTGAATGTACCTAGAATGAGAGGGACCGTATGTGAGGGGGCGGAGTCACCTCTGTGTAGATGAGTGGTCCATTGTTTTGCTATTGGGGTCAATTATCTTATCGAGAAAGTTCTGCTATGACAAAGAACATATTCCTTGTTTTCCTGGACAAGTTGGGTACTTTCGGAGATAAGAGTTCATTTGGAATATTATATTCTCTGGGTGTTTGCTAATGAAGGACAATTGGGTGCATGGCTGATGGCAGGCGGTTGTCAGTTATTGTTGGTATGGATGCACAAGGACATATTTTTACTTTTTCAGTGCGATTTCAAGTTATTCGGAAACTTTTTATGGATAATTAGACAATCAGAAGGTATGCATATTATGCTTGAAGACAAAGACATCGACTTAAAATTATATAGAAATTTCAGAATCGTCCTCAATCCTTCGTACTGGAACGACTAGAACTTTAGAAACAATTCCCGTTTTTAATAATGCTCTTATTGAAACAACAGCCGCTTGATTATTGCCTCTTTTAACGTCATTTTCGAGACAGTCTATAACCTTTCTACGTTGATGAATATCTGCTTCAGATATTCATCACTGTTCTAATAATAATAACTACGCAGAACCCCTGTAAACAAACGCTCCATTTCGAAGATGCGACCTCAAGATTCTGAATTCTACGTATTACGTCTAGAGGAATCTAAAACTTTTCTGAATTATTAGACCAATTTTTGAATGGATCAAATATATTTTCTCCTATTTGCAGGTTCAAAGTTAATTGAAACAGGAATCCAAAGAAATGTTCTAGAAGTTTCATTGAATTCAGAATAGGTAAAGCTTTTTGTTCGGACTCAGTTTCAGATATTCCATGACTCCATAATCTTGGCCTAACAAAATAACTAGAATAGTGATGTTGCTAGCTACAAACATGGCTGAATGTTTTCTCAAAACACGATCTTCTTCGAAAGACTGAGAAATAGCTACACAACAATGGAGGTTTATAAGTATGTACATCCGATTCAAATCCTTCCATTTATGGAATAGTCGAAACAGTTGTAGATTGAAACACCAGAAAGGAAATGTTTAGAACATCTGCAACTGGAGAAATGGAACTTCTGAAACAGTTATCAACAAAACTTTAATGATTCTTGAATTCTGATATTAATTAGTTATGAATACGGTTTTAATAGTTTTGTAAAGTACTACATTTTTTGATGACGGATTCAACGATGACCGGATGATTATCAGATAACACAGCAAACAATAAAGAATAATTGCAAAAATACAAAATGTCTGAAACTGAAAATTTTTTCATCATAGTCCCGACAAAGTTCATAGAAATTAGTACGCAAGCAACAGTGAAAAATGAAGGAGGTCCGTAACTGGAAGCTTTGTCACGCTTCTATATAATAGGTGCCTTGAAACTGTTGATTTCCCTCTGAGCTCGTTATGATCAAAAACTAGAAAATTACAGTTTCAACTCATATTCAAAACTACAGTTCCAGATGTTGATGCTACTACTCCTCTACTAGATTCATTTCACACATCATTAATAATCGGTTCTCAATTTTAGACATACCTGTTAAAACTTGCCACCGTCATCTCGTCCTTCTAATGTCTTCCTTTACAAAAAAAAACGTCTGTATCCAACTGGGCAGGTCATTTTCCACTCTCTCCTCCCCTTTACTTTTCTTAATTTGACACCGTAATCCTAAACCATCCAATCAAGACACAAAAAGGAATCGGAACTTCATCAAAGAACAAGAAACAAAAAAACGTTCGTTGAGCCTTTAGAATTAGGTGTGGAAATAGGAACAAGTGATAATTAGTGTACTGTAATTATACACTTTTGCTTGGGTCACTCTATTGTTTTATTGTGTTTACAATGGGCAGACACTTTGCTGCTAGACACTTGTCTTATTGCAAATCGAACACTTTTTGCAATTCTCCTTCTCCGATGATCGTGCCGAATTTCGTCGGTGTCAGATCAACAGAAGTTGATAAAAACTGATAAAAAGTGATAAGGAATTCGCTGTCATCGTGAATTTGCATCAAACTGTCTGATTCTCTCAATTTGTAATGCTCTTTTGTCAAGGAGTGGAACGATCTCGATGGACACGAATCTTCTGACGATTCGAGAAGGTACCGAACAGACGATTCGAGTATTCTCTTGGAAAGGAGAGAACGTTCATGATATTGGATTGGATCATGTGCTTGGCAGGTGTCTTTCGGTTCTCTATGTGCCATTTTGTAGATTACTTGGGGAAATTGATTGGGAGGGGAACGTTTTGAAGTTAGCAAATGATCAAATTAGAAAAATGTTCAGTTTTGCAAGTTAGAATAGGGTTCCAACAGTCGAATGGTTTTTCAAATCAGAAAACTGGGAAAGTTGGTTCCCCGAAACAGAAAAACTGAATGAAAGACAGATCTGATCAGGAGCATATTTTTCTTTCATAGAAAGCTGCTGGAAATATATGGAAAGTAATTTATCACTATAATCCTGATTTAATTGTGAAGTTTTTCAGTTATGTTTGAAACTTGATTTCTGAAATCGATTTATATTTATTAATAGTCAATTAGCGCAACAGGGTAGTCACAACTGCTCTTCAACAAAATCATTCAGAAAAACTCACTCTTCTCTGTCTCTCTCCATTTTCCACGTTAAATTTTTCAGCTTCAGTAGGATACGGTTCTATAATACAATCCTTGTTTTTTTTAAATTGAATATCGATATTGGTTTTTTTAATATAAAAACGAATGCCAACAATATATCTCAGATTCTGAACTCTACTTATCTATAACGAACTTTCGAACTTTTAGTTAACTTGAGATTGTTTCGAAAGAACTTTTGTTTTATATAACTCTACTCCTCGTTAACTGAAATTTATTTTGAAAGCATAACTAATTAACAGCACGATTCAGACGAACTAACTCCACACAATTCACAACAATGCAGAGTACTAAAAGCAAATTAAGTTGATCTTTTGATATACCTTTCATTAAAAAATGGGATTTTTTCCGCCATTTTCAACTTGGTTTGTTTTATATTAGATGCGTAAGTCAATTGATAATCGATTTCACAGATATGAAAGTAAACTTGGAGAAACAGAAAAAAATTTTAAAAGGTGGGAATATTCTGGCACTACAATAATCGTGAATACCGAGTAAAGTGTTGTTATAGAAACCGAAGATTGAAAATTTGTTGTGGGAATATACATAGCAGTTTTCATTGTGTCATTAAGAAAAGAGAGTATGTCTATTGAGACGAAAAGTATAAAATGAAAATTGAATCTTTTATGCTTCTTAAGACCATTGCACACATTGCTTTTCAGTTTTATAATATTTAATTTGATTTTTTGAACTCCGAATATTAGACAAGATCTCCAATAAGCTTCAAACTATCAACTTTACCTGGTTTGAACTAGACACGGTTACATTAGTTATCATGATATCTAGTGATAAATAGAAATGGATTCATGGAAACAGGAATTGTTTGCTGAAAACATTTAGGATTTTCTATTGGATTCATTTTCCCCAGTAAGGAAACATATAATTTTATTTATTTATTTACTGAGTCCAATCACGCTGCTACGATCAATAATGTAACTGTGAACCTCGCAAAACGTTTCATCGAAACAGAAATTTTTTACCGCATCGGAAATCTGAAAACTGCGATTTGTTTAGGTTTCGAAGGAAGCGTAATGGAAGACATTATAGAAAGAATAACATAATTGATAGCATGATTCACAGAAAATATTATAGATGTAACAGCATTTAATCCCATACAAAAAACATTATTTTGTCATTGATTATCTGGATAGAGGCCCATTTTTCTCCGCCATTTTGTTGGATATCGAACCAGTCGGAGCAATCGATTGACTTCGATCGATAACTGGGTATTCTGGAAATTGATTATGGGTATGGTCACTTTCTGGCAAGTATAGATGTCTTCAATACAGACATTTTTACAAACTAACCTCGGATCAAACATGAAGTTTCTTGGTCTTCTTAATCCATCCCATGGAAATGCATTGCTTTCAAACAGCAACTCTCCAAAATCAAACTCTTGGAAGACGTTCCCGGGGATTCGTGTGACTACTGCATGCAACTTGTGGTACGCTGTCTTGTTCTTCCATTTTTCGATCAATGTTATCCAGGCAGAGGAGGTCAAGTTTGCATTGAAGAGGAGCAGACAACGGCCAGAGAAATTATCCATGTACTTGGAGGTCATGGAGCCAGATTCATGAATAGCCAATCCTGGGACTTTGAACAGTTTTGAGATTCTTTTCAGCGGACGACCAGTGAGATCCGAATGGATTTCAACACTCTTCTGGTTGGGACGAACGGTTAGGAAGTGCTTGATTTCAGCTGTCTCTAACTCATCGAGCGAGAAGATTGTGTCTGTCACGTTGTCAATGATTTCCGAGGATTGGAGTGAGTTGGTTGACTCGATTTTTAGTTGTGAAGGTGGCTGATTGGCAAACAAAGATTCAAGATGTGTTTGAAGGAACTCAAGAACATTGTCATCTTCTTTCTCGAGATATTCCAAAACGTGAGTCCATATCTGTGTTGGAGGTTTTTTGGTACATCTGCAAGCTGATTGATTGTAAATATCACTTTTTCTGATATTCCTGAGTACAGTATCGTGCAGTAAGGTATACAATTTGTCATTTTTCAGTTGAAATTGAACAACTTTGAGAGATTGTTACGGTATAACTGATTGTCACACAAAGCTAATTATATACATATAAACCATACAGAACAAAAGTAGAGCTTCATTTTTGTAGTTGACAACTTTTTTGTACAAGCACTCCCTAGCAAATTACGAATCAACAAAGTAATTTCTTCCTCAAATTGACTCATTTCTGTATAAAATAAAGTGATTTTTGAGCTGTCGTCTTAAAATGACCATAACTCTCTAGGGAGAGTCTGTACAAAAAATTTGCCAACTACAAAAATAAAGCTCTACCTTTTTATGGGTTTTTTAAAAAAATGTTTTTAATTAAATCTACTTTGTGGAGGCAATCAGTGGTACCGTAACACCTTCTCAAAGTTGGACATTTGAACTGAAAAAGACAAAATACTATATCTGACTGCACGGTACTGTAGCAATCACATCTGAAAATCTCACCTGCATTTGACATTTCGACAATGGGTGAGTCGGTCTTTTTCTCTGGAACATCTGAAAATACGAACAGAGTTATGAGCTATTGAATAAAACCAAAGAACTATCATTGTCTCGTTTGTTTGCCCGTTCCAACCTCACCTGCTTTGAATTTTCACACCTCCCAAATTCACTTGTTTTCTCTCTTTGACAGAAATCTGTGGGACATGTCTCATGTTTGCCATGTGGTGGAAATCCCTGTCGTCTCCTGTGAATCCAACCGACACTTGAATGCCATTGTCGCTGAGGGCATATTGTACTTTTTTCGGCTTCAGCTTGATGAATTGAATAAGATTTCTCATCTTTTCAGAAGTTAAACTCAGCAAGAAAATATCTTGAAATCCGAGTTGTCTCAATACTTCGATTTGAACCAACAATGGAAAACGGTTAAATGGGATAGTCATTCTGAAAATAAAGAAAAGATTCAAGAACTGATTGAGATAAATTACGGAAGATTACGGTATTGGTTGGCATAGTCAACATAGACAAAAATAAGAAAAAATGAGATAATTAGCAGACACCCAATGCTGCATATTGCTTTTATGAATCAAATGAGAAAGGGCGGAGTCTGTTCTTATTGTGGATACTGTTCTTATTGCGAAATAGTGAATATTTTATTGTATTTGTATTTATTCTATCGAAAATCATCAGTAAATGGGGCGAGAGGCTGAGAATGAGTCCCTCACGAGAATATTGCGAAATCGTTCGGGAGATTGGCAATGTGTACTCTCTGCGAGATCCGCCCCTCTTGTAATGAGGAAAAGGGATCACCAGTTGGTTTTGAGCGGTGATTTTCGGAGGTTTGGGTGAGTGACGTCACGGTTTTCTCCGTTCAAACTGTTAAGGGAAGTTGAAAAAACACGATAAGACAGTAGGTCAAAATATTCCATGGGGACTGATTATGGTAGGAAGTCAAGTGGTGGCAAGCATTCAATACGGGAATCGAATTAAATACATCAGAAATATACAGTAATCTCTAATGAAAACTTTGAAAATCGCCAGATTCGCCGAGCCACTCTCTCAAGGCGAAACAGTACAAAATAGTAAACAACTAAAAAGTAAATGTATATTTTTTAAAGGAGTCAATGCCAAAAAAGTAAATTATGTATAAAACATACAGAAAAAAGGTAGAGCTTCATTTTTGTAGTTCACAACTTTTTTTGTACGGGCACTCCCTAGCAAGTTACATCTCGACAAAGTAATTTCTTCCTCAAATTGACTCATTTCTGTATAAAATAAAGTGATTTTTGAGCTGTCCTCTTAAAATGACCATAACTCTCTAAGGAGTGTCTGTACAAAAAAGTTGTCAACTGCAAAAATGCAGCTCTACCTTTGTTCTGTATGGTTTATACATAATTTACTTTGTGGAACAATCAGTGATACCGTAACACCCTCTCAAAGTTGACCATTTTTAACTGAAAAAGGCCAAATTGTATATCTTACTGCACGGTACTGTACAGTACCGGACAAAAAGATATCAAGTTTTGGTTTTTCGACCATAACTTGTTTCAAATTGGTCGGATTGACTTGAAACTTTGGGAAAACATTTATTGTAGAGTTATTGTTATATTTAGTTAACATTCTCGGTGAAAAATCATTTTTTACAAGTTTTTTGTAAAATTTTCGAAAATCGTGAAAAATCAAAAATTGGATATTTTTATTTCCATGACCGGTGTATCAAAAATAGAGCGTATATTTAGTGTTTATAATTGTTTTCTAATACAAACAGTCCTGATGTTTATTTTTTGATCACTGGACCCCTACTTTTGACTTGTTACCCATATCTCCCGGGCTGTCAAAGATTGGTAGTACTAATATATGGAGTTGTACACTTCAAACATCTGTAAAACTTGTATTTTTGCAGGAAACAATGTAAAAGTGTACCAAACTATTAAGAAGAATGTGGAAAATCTGAGTGTGACATTTTTATCTTGATAGAACCCCTCAGCCAATTTTTAGAGACCTTCGATTATCAAATACTGCATATCTGATATCGATGTATGACCAGTTCCGGAGCGAAATTATACATTTATTCGGTATCTTTGGTTATTTGAACGTATGAAACCTGTTATTTGAACAATTTTGGATATTCTGAACCAAAATTTGATGAATGATTAGTTGTTGAGGTATTGTTACATTGAAAAGAAACTTCGTCGGGATCATATTTTGACAGCATCTTTTGGCTCTCTCATGAAAAGTTGAGAAAATGTGCGAGAGGACACTTCTAGCATTTTAAAACTCATCTAGGTTCTTTTCTGACGTGAATGATCAAATATGCCATCAATACACTATGAATTTTCAGTAAAAACAAAAACACATAGTTTTGATACTTTCAACCCAGTGAGAGTAACATTCCAGCGAGTGATTCAACATTATTAATACAAAATTGTGTACCGAAACTAGGCTCAGAATATTCACAATTGTTCAAATAACAGGTTTCATACGTTCAAATAACCAAAGATACCGAATAAATGTATAATTTCGCTCCGGAACTGGTCATACATCGATATCAGATATGCAGTATTTGATAATCGGAGGTCTCTAAAAATTGGTTGAGGGGTTCTATCAAGATAAAAATGTCACACTCAGGTTTTCCACATTCTTCTTAATAGTTTGGTACACTTTTACATTGTTTCCTGCAAAAATACAAGTTTTACAGATGTTTGAAGTGTACAACTCCATATATTAGTACTACCAATCTTTGACAGCCCGGGAGATATGGGTAACAAGTCAAAAGTAGGGGTCCAGTGATCAAAAAATAAACATCAGGACTGTTTGTATTAGAAAACAATTATAAACACTAAATATACGCTCTATTTTTGATACACCGGTCATGGAAATAAAAATATCCAATTTTTGATTTTTCACGATTTTCGAAAATTTTACAAAAAACTTGTAAAAAATGATTTTTCACCCAGAATGTTAACTAAAATTAACAATAACTCTACAATAAATGTTTTCCCAAAGTTTCAAGTCAATCCGACCAATTTGAAACAAGTTATGGTCGAAAAACCAAAACTTGATATCTTTTTGTCCGGTACTGTATGTATGTGAAACCGTAGGCGGTTCTAATTCATTCTGTATTGTATTCTGTATTGCGAAATTTCGATACTGCGAAATCGTTAGGTTGCATAGCTATGTGTGCTTGTTGCGATACCATCTATTCACTTGTAACTGCTCTCCAATTATAATAGTGGCAGATGCCAGCCATCCTATTGAGGGGTTTTGTATATGATGAGATTAGAGATATAACCGACCTGTCATCAGCTTTTGGTTTTTTCTGAATCGTTTAAAACAATTCATTGAAACAGTAGCAGTAGAAATGAATTTTTCATGGGTTTTTTTTAGTTCTTATTCAACTGATTGTGAACATTGAAGCTGAAACTATACGGTATTCATCTTCATTATTAGGACAAATCAATTATAAAAGAGCTTTATAAAACAGAAAAAGAAGTTGTAAACAAAGAGAGATACAAAGAGAGCATAGTTCTGAACAATTTTTAATCCCAGACCACAAAAGCAATTTGATTCTTAGCTGCTATGATAGATCCCCACGTCCCTCCATCTTCCTGCTGGATGTCGTACGCATCGGAGAAGTCAATCATACTCTTTGAGTTGTTGATTATTCTGAAAGAAGTACACTCTCTTCACCTTTAGGCTAATATCAATTAAGAAAAAAACTTACCTTGGGTCATAGTTAAACATCTTTGGACGTCTGATTCCATCCCAATCCAATACATTCAATTCATCTAACAACTCATCGATAAAATCATCGCTAGCAAATGTATGTATAACCACTGCATGCAAGTTGTGGAGTCCCTCTTTCTTCTGCCATTTTCGAATCATTTTAATCAGAGGTGAGTACATTATTTCCGCATTGTGAAGAATCAAACAACGACCAGAGAAATATTTCATAGCTCTAGAAGAGATCAAACGGGAACCTCGCAATGCTAATCCCTCGATCTCCCAAATCTTTGAGTATTGCTTCAAATCTCGTTTAGTAAGATCCGAGAAAAATTCAAGACTGTGATGATTGGGATAATTGGTCAGATGCTTTTCTATTCCAGATGCATCGAGATTTTCAAACATGAAACTGGTGTCTGAGATATCATCAAAGATGTTTGAAGTGGAGAGAGAGTCGGGAGAATGAAGTTTTAATTGGATAATTGGCTTTGAGTGGAACAAGGAATCAACATGGTTCTTGAGCAATTCTAGAACATTTTTATTCTCCGGCTCGAGATATTTCAAAGTATGACTGCTTCTTTCAAATCTGAAAAAAAAATTCAACTAAGAGTTGGGGAACGGAAGATAATTTTACCTGCACTTGATTGGCTCTCCTCCTAATTTTACTGAAATTGTCTTTTTTCTAGAAATAGACGTGACACATTTCATATTTGTTATAAATTCCAAGTCACGCTCATCGTCAGTGAATCCACCAAGGACCGAAATCTGATCGTCGTCAATACTGTATCTCAACTTTTTTGCTTTCAGTCTGATTCTCTGAACCAGTTTTTTTGTGTTTTCGGAGCACAAACTCAACATAAATATTGATTCCAATTCGAGATGTTTGAAAATTTCGACATGTATCAACAATGGGAATTGACACAACGGAAGAGACATTCTGGAAGAAGAAACAATTAATGTTAAAGCAAGAATTGAGTTTAAAATAATAATAAAGTTAAGAATAAAGTTAAATTAGACCTTATGAAACGGAGAAAATATATGTATGCGTTAAATTTTTCCACCGATTAAGAAACCGTGAGATAAAATTTTCATTTATTGATTGTCTATTGATCTACAGAAGACGTTTTCGTTGCGAGACCTTCTGGCTGTCAGGCCGTATGCACCTTTAAAATAACAAGGTAGCTGTCAATGTAGTTCCATTAGTTATGTGAAAGTTATGTGAAATTATGTGAAATATCGACTCGATATTAGGAGGAATCAAGTCTTTCGTTCAGGTCAACTTTTCGAAAATTGTTGTTTCCATTTAAAAAGTTGAAAGTATTCGAGTGTCTTCGTGAAGCTACAAACAGGGATAACACATTTTCGAAACAGTAAATACAGAATAAGTAAATACAGTTTTCGAGATTCTTTGCGCCAGAGAGTTATTGTTGCTCGTAGAAAATACAGTTGATGACCCGAACGAGCAACGAAAATGGGGGACCAAAAATAGGACCTTATGCTTTCGTACTAAAGAAAAACGAAAACTCAAAACCGTTGGAAGAGGACGCTTCTAGTGAAAATATGATTCAGGTTTTTTTTTAGGTAGTGTTATTAAAAAGTTACATTACTGTTTCTAGAAACTCAGTTTGAAGAAATGAAACAGTTGCAACAGAAAAAAACAAATATCTCAAACACAATTTTATTCAAAGAATGGTGGAAGAAGGGCAACCACAGTATGGCTTTCGGATCGATGACGTCGTTTTTCTAACTTCTAACCGTCAAGTTTGTATCCAGGCAGAGCCTTACGACAAAGGACAGTAACACTTGAAGCACATGCAGGTCCACGGGCAGCGATCTCCTTTCCTTGGTAACCGTATCCATACGATTCGTTACGGACGTCAACTTTGGCAAGGATCTGCTTTCCACCAGCCAAGTTGACAACTCCCACAGAGATATCTCCCTTGTGGTTGTTGACGTGGACTGGCTTCCAAGTTTTGCCCTCCTCGAAAGTGGCCGCTTCTGGGAATGGAATCCATCCGTATTCGTATCCAACGACATGTGGTCCGAGACGAACAAGAAGTTGGATGGATCCAACACCCTTGCAGTATTCATTGTTGAACCAAGAGAAGTTGGCAGCGACCTGAAATGTATTTTGTAAGAAATTCCAGCAGTCTATTAGCTACAAACCTTTCCTCCCTCGTTCCAGACACGACCCATGACAGGTTCTCCCTGCATGTACCACAATGCGACATATTGATCTGGGTTGACTCCAGGCAAAGTGTCCAAAGTCTTGTCCAACGCTTGAACCAACTTGCGAGTCGGGAACGGATCTCCCTCACGGATATCGATCCATTCGTCGTGCATGACACGTGGTGGTGGTGGGCCTGGTGGTGGAATTGGTGGTGGTGGCGGTGGCTTCGGACAGTTGTCACATTCACAGTGTGGTGGTCCTCCAATACAGTTACGAGTGATAATGTACATATCATTCAATTGGGGTCCAACTTGTTTGATAACTTTTCCGTTGAAAGAGAACCAAGCCTCCTCGGTCTTGTTGTCAACATATCCGAGAAGATTTCCTTCCTTTCTCTTCCAGAAGATTGGGAAAGAGTCTCCACAACGGAAGAGTTGATGCTTGTCATCGATCTTCTCGATACGGTCCTTGTACTTGATCCACTCGTACCAGAATCCTGGAAATTGGAAAGTTTTTTTCAGTTACTGAGATTCTAAATATACTAATCAAATCTACGTTCAGCGATGGTCAGATATTTGGATAATCCTATTGAAAAAATCAACAAGCGGCATAGTTCTAGCGGTCCGAGTGGCCCTAGAAATAGCCGATTCCAAATATAGAGTAGGCTTTCCATTTGGGCGGGAAAAAACCTGCCACTCTTTCCCAATTAAAAAAAAACAAAACAAAACAAGTTTGCAGCGAAAAGTTCGAACTCGGAAGGAGCAAATTGAAAAACAAGACTGTTAACCACTAGACCAAACCTTCGCACCACAAGTCTACGGAGAAAGGGGAGCAATGAAAGGAGGGTGTCACGCCGAGAATGGTAAGGCGCGTCGGGCGGGCATTTTGCAGCCTGGATGGAAAGCCTAATCCAGCGTACCTAAAACGATAACCCTGGCTCACCTTGATTGTTATGGTCTCCAACATATTGAAGCACCTGAATCTGTCCTTCCAATTGAGCCTTTGTCGTCAACTCCGCCTCCTTATACGGGAATGAACACTCGACGACTCCTCCGTTATTCCACGAGCGTCCATGGATCGGCTTTCCGTGTTTGTACCACAGAGCCACATACATATTCTGCTCTCCCATACATTTCACTGGACTCGGTGGGAACGGTGAACCGATGGGCTGGAACGCCCACGTGTCTTCTTTCGGTGGTGGATTGGGTTTCGGCGCCATCAGATGTTGATAACGTCGATCGTTGGGTTATAAAATTCCAAGATGAGGCTATTCTGCTGATTCGCCCAGCTTATATGCACAAAGATAACGATCTGACCGGGTTAATTGGGGAGAAAAAAAAGAGGGCTAGGTCACGTAAGCCGATTTTATCATTATTATTAAAAACTTCCAAACGTTTTACAAAAAACAAAATTTCAGATTGGGGAATGAAACGTGAGGGGTGTGTGTTGGATTATGCTATGCAAGATGTGGATAAAAAAGTAAAAAATGGAACAGAATAACAAAAATACTGGAAGACGAGTGGAGAATAAAAATGAGGTAAGAAAAATATTAGAATCGGTGTGAAACTACTTCTTTTCGACATCTTCGGCGACGGTTCTGTCGATGAGATCCTTCATTTCTTGCTCGTTTCTGCAAAAAAAATATGCATTTAAAATATACTTCTGAAAGCAGAAACTTACGCTTTCTCCACTGGTTTCGATGCGGCAGTTCCAGCCTTGTCAAGACTACAATTCTTGGTTTCTTGGAGGAAGAAGTAGGCGGCGATGACGTTAGTGAGACCCAAACTGATTGAGATCATATGGACTCCTGGCTCGTAGATCGTTTTGAGACCACTCTGGAATCAAGTTTTACTTTTGAATAAAATCGATTAAAACTCACAAGCATGGAAGCTCCAATATTGGCGAACCGTCCGACGATCGAACAGGAAGCTGTCGACGTGGCACGAACATCGGTCGGCATCAATTCAGAAGCACACAAATAACATGGTTCCCAACAGATTGAAGTGAAGACGAATGAAGCCAAGTAGACTGCAGTGTAGTACCATTGACCCTTATCTCCGGCATACAAGAAGGCAATGACGCATCCGAAGAAGAAGATTGCGAGAGATTGACACGAGAGGAGAACGAAACGGCGGCCCATCCATGGAAGGTATCCATCGGCGAAACCCATGATCTGGAAAATTGGTAAATGTCATAGTTGTCAAGACCCGGCCCGGCCTGGGAAGGCCGGATTCAAAAAATGACACTTTTTTCCAGATTTTTTTCAATTTTTCATCGAAAATGAGCCCAATTCTGATGATTTTTTAGAATTTCGAAAAAAAAATTGAAAATTTTAACTTTGGCGCCAATTAAACCGGGCATTCGGGCCGGGCCCTGATTTCGCTGGCAAGGCCCGGCTCGGCACTATGATAAATATTGCATTTTCAGCTTCAAAAAGTGCTAAAAACGAATTATTTCTGTTAATTTCGTTGCTGAAAAAGAAGTCCCACTTACAATTCTGACAACCGAGAGCAAGATTCCCGAAAGGAACTGTCCAATCCAGAAGTTCGCTGTCATGTCTCCTCCGCACAAATCAGTCAAATAGGCGGTCATTCCCGTCACGAACCACATAAGCCAAAGGATAAGAATGTTCTTGCGGAGTTGTGGATCGCCGAAGACAGTGAGAATGTTGACTGCCTTCTCTGGTTCAGCGTTCTCAACTTTCTCTGGTGGTGGCACTGAAAATCGATGTTTTATTCAAATAAAGTTTCCAAATTTCCAAAATAAACTCACTTGGAACAAACTCAATTCCAGCGAGAGCAGCGATTCTTTTCCGACTTTCTTCAGCTTCCTCATATCGTCCCTTCTTGCGAAGCCAAATGTGAGATTCCGGAAGAATGAAATAGACAATGGCAAGAGTAATGAGTGAGATACAGGCAGAGACATGAGACGAAAGACGCCATTCACCAGTGAGAAGAGCAACCAAAGTGAGCATAATACGAGCATTCGCCCAGTTACTGAAAGTTCTCAACTTGAATCTCTGATGAGGTGACACTAATTCCGAGAAGTACGCCCATCCGACAATCATAGTTCCAGCGATTCCGATTCCAGTGAGAGCACGGAAGAAATAGAATGCAGCGATGGAATTGAATGTAGCAGAGAGGGAAAGAGATGGGATTCCGATGAGCATTGACAGAATGAACGTCTTCTTTCTTCCCATTTGATCAGCTACATATCCCAAAATGATATTTCCGATGAGAACTCCAACGTATTGAACGAATGCCGGACGGAAATCTTTCCATCCTGGACGGCAGTAGATTTCGAATTCCATGGCAGCTGAGGAGTAATAGCTGTGAGATTTTGTAGTGTGGCATTCGGAAAGGGCAGTTCCAGTGAGATTGGCGCATACATTTGGGAAGTTATCGTACTGAAGACACTTGCTTTTCGGCACATCGTAGCATACTTTTCCTGAAAATTGGGAAATTTAATTTCAAATCGACAATAATTTCTCTCTTTCTCTTATCGCTCCGCCGGCATCGCCCCGATTTTATAACTACCACTCTGACCTGTCTCCAACACGTGGAGAGATGGCCGAGCGGTCCAAGGCGCTGGTTTAAGGCACCAGTCCCTTCGGGGGCGTGGGTTCGAATCCCACTCTCTTCAGTTCTTTTTTTTTCAATTCAACTAACCTTGTGCTGTCTCAACGCAAGCAGTTTTTGGTGTGTAGTTGAGGAAGATCGGGAATAACTGTTGAATGGAGAAGAAGTGACACATTTGATATGAGATCAGAATGAGCACATCGACCCGGTAGAGACCGGGTGGAATGATGTGCATTTTTGGTGGTTTATTGGGTTGAGTTGGACTGAAAGAAATCAGAAATTAGATAGATTTTTGAAGGTTGAAACGTTCTTATCAACAGAGACAAGGCGAAGAAAACAAAAATGACCACATTGTAACTGATATTCGTTTAGAAAGATGGAGACGAGAAGATGATGAAAAAAGAAAAAAATTGAAACGTCGGCAATAAATCATCAGTTTTATTGGATAAGAATCATTGGTTCACTCGTGCAGAAGATGAAACCGAAAGGTTACCGAAAAAAGGACTTTTGGTCTATTAGAAATCGGAATCGGAAGGTACGAACTGTGTTAATTGATACCACGTGGAACACGCCCAGAAATCGGCCAGAAAGCGATTTGGTATTTAGAAAGCCGATGAAAAAGAAGATTTTGCGAGTGGTTTTTTGAAAAATGGGATGAGTAAATTGCTGGTTTTTTATAGTATTCACAGCGGAGAACATCTAAAAAACCAAAATGAACAACGAAATGTGCGAAGATGTTTGAACTTTTAAATTCAAATTTTCGAATTTCGCGTTGAAAAAGAGTGAATTCAAGATTTTTCGGAAGGAAATGCTGATTTTCGTGATAAATTAATGACTGATTCATTCAAAACGGTTAGAATAATGATTGTTGCTAAAGAAACGGCTTTTGTCGTAAAAAATCTTGAAAATGCTCTTTGAAAATAAGCGAAAAACTTAAAAATCGGAACGGCTCATAAATTAAATAATTAGAGACTTCAAGACTGTAAATGATGTCAAAATTCAGGACATAACAACCGTTTTTGTCTCTAATTTTTCTCCATGATGCAAAATGTTGATGCAATAAAAAACCGTGGCAAAAAAAGAGTCACACGGTGCAGAAGCAGAAGCGACGGGGTGGCGGCGGCATCCTAAACCGAAAATCACAAAACAGTATGACGAACACTCGAGAGATAAGAGAAACGTGGTGATAGCTGGCAGAAGTGTGGGAGAGCAATGAAACGATGAAGAAAAAAGAGACCTACTCGAAGGTGAATTGCGTCATTTCTACAGCAGCATATGTTGGGGTCAAGCTCGTGTTACTTACACTTTTTTGGTGGATTTCGGAAGAAAAGAAGACAAGAAACGGAGAACAAAGAGAAAGAATTTTTGAGATCGAGAAGAGGAGGAAGCTGGGAAAATTTGGGATTCGAGTTAGAAGAGAGAGCGTCCAAACAAAAATTGTCCCATTTTTTCTCCGAAAAGAGAAAAAAAATGAGAGAAAGGTCAAATAGAGTAAAAGAGGAGTAGAAAACCGCACGTGGGCATCGAAAATGAACGGAAAAAAGGGGGAGAAGGAGGAGGAAAGGCTCTAGTAGTAACCATCATAAGTGTCTCCGTCTCTTCCGAGAAGTCGTTTCTCTCGAATCGAATGGCCTTCTCGACGTGTCCAGCACCCTCTCGATCCGACACACTCTCTCGTTTGCTCAGTTCGCGCAGTGGTTCGAAAAGCGAGCAGTAGCAGAACAACCAGAGGGATAGAGAGTGGGCGGGGCAGACAGAAAAAGAATGAATACGTGCCGAAAGGAGGGAAACAGGGCAGAGGATGAATCAAAAATCATTGGAAATATTAAAAAAGAAAGAGATAGGAAGAAGATAAGAGTGAAAAGTGTGGGATAGCCTTTGGACTTTCGAAAAAAAGTTTTTACTTTGTTTTGTGAAAAATTGTGAAAAAATTCAACTTTGCTGAAAGAAAATAACATTTTTGCAATGAACAAAAGCTTTTAAATTGAAAAAGCGGAGATTTCTCTTTTGCGAGCGACAGATTACAAGCAACATCTTCTTCATGAAAACTTAGGTAAAAGTTTATAAAAACTGAACAATTTATTTGAAAATATCTAAATCGATCGTTAAATTTATAAATTCTAATAAGAAAAATGCGGCAAAACTATTAAAAATCACAAATTTTAACAAAAAATCAGAAAATTCAAACGAAAGTTGAAAAAATGTTGAAAATGTTCTTCGCTGCGAGACCTCCAACGCAAAACAAGCCATGCGCCTTCGAGTTACTGTAGTTAGTCAGAAAGTTTTCTTTGAATTTGATGAATAAATTTACCGTTTCGCCTTCGTTGTTTATAAATTTCAGATATCTTATCAAAAATTGATGACTTTTTCCAATTCCGCTATGAACACAACAAAAACTTTCAAATCTCCATTAAAAAAAACGGAAAAACTGCTCACATAGAAAATAGTTTCATAGTTTGTGAAAAAATCTTTGGTCTGAACAAATAGTTGTCACTATACGTGGTTTACACACTATGACCGTCCTCATCAATATTCCATTTTTTCCCTGTTATAAAAACTGTAGTCTTTGGTCAAAAAGTATATACACCGCCCTTTACAATCTAATATTAGAAAAATAGTATAATCTTTTATCAGTATTAGAGCTGATCAACCACCTGATGCACTAATCTGGCTATGCTCTGTCATCTGGAAAACACATTGAATCTCGCACGTTTCTTCATCCAAAACTAGTAAACATAGCAAGAGAACTCACTGAGCACAACGAGAAAAAGTGAAAAACAAAAGAGAAACTGATGACGTCGGAATAGTTGTTAGAAGAGAGAGATGTCCCCTTTTTAGATGAGAGCGAGAATAAATAAAAACTTTTGACATGAAAGACGGACGCCAATTTTGAAAAAGACCTTGAACTTTTTCACATATTTTTTCGAGTGGAAGAGGAATAAGTGCAACTGTACATGACGGGGAAAGGACACAATTTGGTGGCAAAATTTTTGGGAAATTTTCGAGAAAGACAAGGGAAGAGTAGGAAAAGACTTATGAGAAGATTAAGGAATTCTTCCCTCGGTTTGAATGATGAGTCTCAAAACGTTTCCTTCAAAATATCAAACAAGAAATGTTTTATTTAATATATGTATAGACGCTTTCTATAAACTTCTTTACATTTGAAAAACTCAGATAGTCAAGAAACAATCAACTTCATTGCCGGAATCTCATCAAACGCTTCTAGTCTTTTTTAGTTTGCGAATCGAATTGAACACTCTTTATTCAAAAATCTATTAACTTGACCTCCCAATCCTGGAGATCCAAATTGTACAAGAAAAAAGAAATTAGAACTGGAATAAGAAGAGCAAGAGTGAAAAGTGCAAGATTCTGGAGAGTCCGCTTCGGTTCTGGAGCACTTTCGATGATTTCAGTCGCCTCTTCTTCATTTTTAGAAGCGACTTCTTCTTCTGATTCCTCAGTTTCTTCCGTGTCGTTGTCACTACATATCCTCCTCATTTTCAGTTTCATCATCTGAATTCGAGTGTTATACCCAACTATCTCATCTCTCACCAAATAGTGTAATGTGTCCATTTCCTGCAATTCTAAACATTCCCGGATTCTGTTTTTGTAAAAGTTTGAACAACAAATCCCGACAGTCATGACTCGGAATATCGGAACCACCTAGCAATACCGGAAAAGTAGCATCAAAAAATTCAGAGAATGCTTTAAGCATAATCGGTTGAATTTTATGTCTTCGAAAGTCTGAATAGATGACGTTCGATTTGAAATGAAACAGATTGACGTACCTTCTCAATCAGACGAGGACTCACAAGAATCAGTTCCGCGAATAGTTTAACTATCACAATTGGTGGTGCATTCGCTATTAATACCTTCAAATTCACATCTCTATTCAAAGTTGCCATCGGATATTTTTATAATTGAAATGAAAGAAGATAGAGTGAATGGGAGTATTTATACTCCCTTTCACTTTTATAATAGTAAAAGACACGAACAAATATTTAGGAATACTGTGTGCCAAGCATTAATGAATGGTTTCGTCACTTGTCATGTCTCAAAATATAGAAAAAATGGAAATGACGGAAAGTTGAGAAGTCTTCATCTAAATTCTTACTTAGAAGCCTAGTGGGGAGCTCCCAAATTTTGAAAAAGAGATAAAGTAAAACGTTGTCTTTAAATGGACATATAAAATATTTTGAAATTGCCCCTTAAAGTATTCACTAAGAAAACAGATAAAATAATAATTTGATAAATGAAACTAACTGAAGAACTTGTATTAGTTATCCCAATTTTTCATTATCCAGATATTATTACAAGAGCATAAGACCATCATGCTTTGAACAAATTTTCATTTTCATAAACACTATGAAACTGCCAGTTTTCGAAAAGAAACATTTATTCGACTTCTCAAGGTTGAATTTGATTCCCCAAAGCGACAGATCAAGAGGTATAAAGTAGGAAAAAATAGAAATGAGAATTGAAATGAGAACCGCCAAAGTAAAAATAATGAAGTTTTGAATAGATGACTTGGATTCTGAAGCACGCTTGATGATTTCAGTGGCATTTTCATTATTTTCTGAAGCAGATTCTTCTTTTGATTCTCAACTAACTTTCGTTTCGTTTCGTTTCAACGAGAAATAAAATAAAATCTATTTCAGTCGCAACTTTGCTTTGAAATATCGGAAGTTGTAAGCACTGGGAGAGCACCTTCAATACAAAAATTTCATGTTTCAGAAAATCATATTGAGTTTTAGTATTTACCAGATGAATGATCATCCTGATTTTTTCTGATTTTAGATAACACTACTTACAGTACTTCTTACAGCAACATTATTTCAAAGTGTATGTTTCCAAATCTAGGCCATTGTTTTTACTAACTTCGAACCCTCTTAAACATGATTCAATCCTAACCTATCAGGTTGTCATGGGCATGCACTTTCCGGAATGAATACTTAATATATTTTACCTGAAAAATAAGCTTGTTGTGAGACAGTAAAACTTTCAATTGGCCATTCTTGTTGCGTTTCAAAGTTTATAATAAATAATTGTTTGAGAGCAGACTCAAAATTGATATCTCGTTTTTTTTCAAATAAAATTAACTCTTTACGTAATGCATATCAAATTTACACACAAAATAAATAAACATTCTGAAACTGAAATACATTTTTCCCAGTCAAAAGTTAGAATGTCTTGTACCATCCATTCCGATATTCTCCTCTCTCAAACCACGCAATATATCCACAAGAAGCCTTTCCACGCAGATTCCACATTCGAAGTTCATCACAGTTTTCGCCTTCTGCAGATAAAATGAAAACAGTTTCAGCTAGATAATATAATGGGATACGATTCTTAGTGATGCTTCTTGACTGTTCTTTTTTTCAAATCAAATCTCGACTGGTTTCAGTAGTTCGTTTTTGTTGTCAAAAGATGGAATATTTTATAATTCTCAAAGGATTGTGACAACTCTTGATATGGCTTTCGCGAATAGAGTCATACTATTTTGAACTGAAATTTGAGGGTGCTCCAGGTATTTTTTGTTCAATTTTTTATCAAAACGTACAGGTGTCCTCATAATGCTTCCTGTTTCAATATCTCAATATTAGGAATAAATAAACTACTTTCCTAATTCATCGAATACACTCCTTACCAATAAACGATGAATTATGTGCTTTGAACAGCGGATGATTCACAGAGCACTCCAATTTTCCACATTTTCCCTGATCCGGATCGAAACGACAGTAGAAATTGAAGGCGTCCTCCGATCCCATCCATCGTCCAGACCATGAACAGTCCACTGGGTCACTTCTGGAAATTGGATTCTAAAATTCGGAAATGGGGATTAAAGATTTGCATCAATACAGTATAACATGGAGGAGCAGTGAGAAATAAATATTCTAATTCGAAATTTTTAAATTCAGATGAACCAAACTTTTCAACTGTTTCAATCTACTCATAACACTCCGTTCATGTGGATAATCTTATTCAAGATGAAATTTGAATCCGCCTCTGTTTCCTGACTCACTTGCAACAAAACTTCTTCGTCATCTGATACGAAAAGAGTTTAATACACGGTTCCCCGAAACTGGAATCAGGAATACACGCAGTTCCATCAGCACATCTTCCAGAGTGTTGTCGGATGAAATCATAGTCAGATGGACATGTCTGATAGCAGAATGGAGCAGTTCCAAACCAATGGCATCCCGATTTTTGGGAAGATGAAGATGGGTCGGGAGTGGAGATTCTGGAAGTGAGCATTATGAAAGTCGTGTTTCAAGTTATCAATTTTAGTGTTGGTACCAAAGGGTAATGATTGTTCGTTTGTCCTCGAGCTAATTTTTTCTGACATCAGTTTTCTACAACTTTTTGATCCCGTTTCACATAAAAGTTATCAAAACTGAGATATTCATAAATCTTGGTAATCCTGAAAAACAACTAAAATGATCTACAACTGGGACGATATGGAATTGTATTTGTAGCTATTCCATTCAGTAAAATGATTCATTGACACAGTAAAATTGGGAGGTTTGAAAGATGAATGAAAAAAAGGAACTATCAAAAACTTCACGCCTCATCTGATAAAGTAGGAAGAGTGAAACTGAACATGTTTAGTCATTTGATCATAACTTTAATGTAAGTCATCTATACTCGGAAAATTAATTATATTTTGTTTAGGAAATTTGTCGGCTATATCATTTTCCGGGTTTTTTTTTTCTTAAAGTCTATACTTGAACCATCCATCCAGAAAGTTGCCATGAATAGATCAAGAAATACTTTTCTTCGAGAATTTTTTGTTTACTTCTCTACAGAAAAAGCCATTTAAACAATTTCTTTCTCCTGTTTTAAGAGAGACTCATAACAGTTTTCTATTTCGGTGACTTCAGTTCAGTCTCATTCTCTTTTAAATTTCTAGAAATTTTGAAGCTACGTGTAGAAAATATACTATTAATAGACACCAGCATCAATGAATTAGTGTTTAAAACCTGTGCATACTTTTTCTGTTTCATGAATCACTAGTCATAACTCATTTTTTCGATAAGCCCATTACGCTCCAAGGACAAAGATTCTGAACCTGAGATGGAATATTTATTCTGAAAGTCGATTATCATATTGATTCGATTAGACTAACTAGCTAGTAAGCTCAGACATAACCTCAGATTATTTTTAGGTCAAAAAGTTCAGAGATCGTTTTCAAAAGTTTCGAATTTGTTTAGTTGAATAGATCCTCATGATAGATCAAATTATTTCAGAAGCAGTACATACTACTACAGTACAAAACGAAGTGTTGATAGCAAAAAAGTACACACAAGCTGAACACAAAACAAGATTCAAAGTCCAGGAAAAATTTCCGGTTGAAAATGTCAAAAACTCACTGGAATTTATTTGAAAAGAGAGATAACCGCTTCAATCAATTGGACCTCAAGAAGTTTCTGTTTCAAAATTTAAGTATGATAAACTATTATCCTCTCAAAAGTAATAGGTTTTCATGGCCACACTTGTTGTAAAAATAAATCTGGCACACCAATTATCTTTAGATTTGAATTTTGAATACTGAATCTAGATGAGATTTCCACAAAATAAGTATCATCGGAACATTGAATATACTCCTTAGAAGATCATACATCCGATCACCTGCGCCGTTACAATCTCGTTTAATCTGATATAAAAGACACCAACATAAAGTTCATGTGAGACCTGATAATTCCATTTTTATAGCAAATAATTTTTTTTACTTTTCCGTTTCATCAAATAGTCCAATACCATTTGGAGTATGGCAATGGTGCGCTAGATACATTCTCAAAGTTTTTTTTCAGTTTCAGAACGAAGTCATAAAAACTTCTCCTTCCGAAAATTCATTAAGCCTAGTGTCAACTGTTCGGAATACCAAAAGCTCATGTTCTGAAGAACAACTTCGATTTACTCAATCCAACAAGAAATACCATCTAACTCGGAATAAACTCAAAAGTTCGGTGATCTCAATTGTCTTTTTACAAGTACTTTCCTGCTGTTTCACAACTAACATATCATAAGTAGTACTCTTCGGATTTCAATGCATTAAGAATACAAGAAAATTGCTAAATTCTTTCATCAAAATTTTTCAAGAAATCAATAGTTGCGATACTTTGATCAAACTTAAACTATCAAATTGTAAACTATGAACAATCCCTTGTTAATGTCTGATACATTTGTTCCTAATTATTTACCGCATGACTCAAACTTCAGTCTTCAAAAGACTTAGATGATTCTGTTTCATGAATCAGATATGATAACTGGTAACCAACACAATTCAATACAATTTTTCTAAATCTCTGTCATTTGTAATTTCTCATCGAAAACACTTTTCCGTAACCAACTATTTAAAAAGCCGTATATCAGGACAGCACAATAAAAACTGTTTCATGAATAAAGTTTGAGTTATTTTTATCTCTGAAATTGATATGTCTATTAAACGAGGAGCACAACTAATTCGAAACCGCTTTTCTCCCATTTTTCTTATCCATAGCTTCAATTGCTAAAATCATATTTCCATACCCATTTCTATTTGGGTCATAATAAATGCTGTCATTTTTCCATTAAATTTTCAAATTTCTAGAATTGTTCAACTCTTGAGCTAATCAAAACTATGTTTTCCTAGTAATCCAAAAGCCATCTTATGTAGATCAAACTTCAACTATCAATTTGCAAACTATGAATAATTTTTTTGTAAATGGCAAACACATTCGTTCTTAACTAAAACCTCAATCTTCAAAAAATTTCTTCTACATGATTATTTTTCATGAATCAGATATGATAACTGGTAACCAGCACATCTCAATTCAATGATATTATTTGCAATCTCTGTCATTTCCAATTTCTCATCGAAAACACTTTCCCCGTAACCATCTAGATAGTCGAAAATCACTGTTTCAAAAATAAAGTTTTTGAGTTATTTTTGCCTCTTAAATAGTGCAATTTTCGAGCGGTCGTCTTAAAATGACCATAACTCTAGGGACATAACTCTGTACGTACAAAAAAGTGGTCAACTACAAAAATGAAGCTCTACCTTTGATCTGTATGATTCATTAAAAAACTACTTGAACATAAAATCAGTATTACCATGACACACTCTCAATATTGGACAATTTTAACTGAAAACGGCCAAAGTTTACAACCTTTAGACCGGTACTGTACATACAAATTGCTCAACTCTTTTATCACAACTATGTTTTTGCAAAAAAAAACCAAATAGCCATCTAAGTTGGGATGTAATCAACTTGCATTTGTTCTCAGTCTCCATAAGATTTCTCCTAGCTAGTTCTGTTTCATGAATCAGATACCATAATTGGTAACCATCACATCTCAATTGGTTGATACTCAGGCTTGGTCGGAGTCGAAGAATCAGATACTACGATTTTCCGATTCTCCGACTTTTTTTCGGAGAAATTCTTCGAAATTCTCCGATTCTCCGAGAAAAAAAGTCGGAGAAAAAGTCGGATATCATATTCTCCGACTTTTGTTTTCGGAGAAAATTTCGATTCTCCGATTCCCGAAAATTTTTCTCCGACCAAGCCTGTTGATACTTTTCCGAATTCTATCATTTGTAATTTTCCATCGAAATCACTTTTTCCGTAACCATCTTTAAAGCCGAAGATAAGGAAAGCACAATAATCACAGTTTCAAGAATAAAGTTTGAGTTATCCTTGTCTATGAAAGTGATCAATTCATTGAACGAGGAAGACAACTAATTTGAAACCCCTTTTCTCACATTTTTATTATCTATAACTTCAATTCCTGAAATAATATGTATTTCAAGACCAATTTCTATTTGAGCCATAATAAACGTTGTCATTTTTAAATGAAGTTTTATAATTTCTAAAATTTTTCCGTTTTACAACTAACATATCAGAAGTAATATTCTTCGGATGTCAATGCAGCAGTTCAAATCAACTCTTTAGCTAATCAAAACTATGTTTTCCTAGAAATCCAAAAGCCATCTTATGTAGTTGCGCTTTGATCAAACTTCAACTATCAATTTGCAAACCATGAACAATTTCTTGTTAATGGCTAATACTTTTGTTCTTAACTAAAATCTCAGTCTCCAAAAGATTTCTTCTAGATGATTCTGTTTCATGAATCCGATATCATAACTGATAACCAGCACATCTCAATTCAATGATATTATTTGCAATCTCTGTCATTTCCAATTTCTCATCGAAAACACTTTTCAGTAACCATCTGGAAAGTCGAAAACCACTGTTTCAAGACTAAAGTTTTAGTTACCGTAAAAACTGTATTAGAGCGACATGTCGCTCTATTTTTCAACCGCCTCTCAGAAAAATGTGTGGTTTCAGAAACTCATTAAAGTTAAACGGAAAAAACTTTTTTGAAATTTCTATTTGTTGATCTAGAGGTTACTATTCACGCTGCTTCTAATCAGAACCAAGAAAATACACTGGGATAATCATATTCATGAATCCTGAGTATAGATGGGTGTCGTTCTATTAGAGGTGTCGTTCTATTAAAGGTGTCGCTCTAATACAGTTTTTACGGTATTTTTATCTCTGAAACTGATAAACCATTAGACGTGGAGTTAAACTAATTTGAAACCCCGTTTCTCACATTTTTCTTATCTATAACTTCAATTGCAGAATTAATATTTCCATACCCATTTTTATATGAATCATAATAAATGTTGTTATTTTTCCATAAAATGCTCAAATTTCTAAAATTGTTCAACTCTCTAGCTCATCAAAACTATATTTTCAAAAAACCAATAGCCATCTCAGTTGCGATACTTTGATCAAACTTCAACTATCAACTTGAAAACTATGAACACATTCTTTTAATGGTTAGCATATTTGTTCTTAACTAATCCAACCTCAATCTTCAAAAGATTTCTTCTAGATTATTCTGTTTCATGACTCAGATATGATAACTGGCAACGATCAATGATACTATTCCATACTCTGTCATTTGTAATTTCTCATCGAAAACACTTTTCAGCAGACTTGTCAGAAATCGGGCAGGACCAAACTTTGTCTCGGCCTGGATTCAAAAATGGGCACCTATTTTTTAACAAATTTTTTGGAAAATTAAGAGTAAAAGGGTTCAAATTATCATACACGTAAACCGTTTCATTGAATTTCAAGTTTTTAATCGAAAAATTGGTTTTTTTTCTCAAAAAATTAAAATATTGCTTCAAAAGGGGCCTGGCCGAAAATAATTTCTGGAAAGCTGAAAATCAGAAAAGCATAATAAACACTGTTTCAAGAATGAAGTTTGAGTTATTTTTGTCTTTGAAACTGATGAATCCACATTAAACATGGAGGACAGCTATAATGAAACCCAATTTTTTCTATAACTTCAACTTCTGAAATCATATTACCAGAACCATTTCTTTATGGGCTATAATAAATGCGGACATTTTTCAATGAAATTTTTCAAATTTCTAAACTTTTTCCGTTTCATAAATAACATATCAAAACCATCGAACAGCATAGTATAATACTGCTCTTCCTAGCGCAAAAACTCACTTTTTGATTTGTTTTCTCTGAAAATTCTCATCGAAACCGTAATTTTGTGATAGTACAGATAAAATGAATAAATAGAAAATGTTGATAGTAAATGGGTTCATTCTCTTCCAATATGTCAAATATCAAATCTCTCCGATATCTCGTCAAATTGACTCTCTTTCGGAGGTCAGATATTCTTTCGAAAAGTGTCAATAAACGAGATTTCTTTCGATTGCTCCTCTCGTGTTAAAACACTCGAAATGTTGTGTTGTTTTGGATCCAAAAAACTATTATAAAAAGGTAAAATCAGGTATCTTTATTTCATCTCAATCTCACGATTTTCGATTTTATAAAAAGAAAAAAAGGTGTTGTTGTGGTACAGAGAGAAAGAAAATAAAATAAGGAAAAGAAAACTCGTAAGAAGAAGAAAACGAAGGACTGATGGATGGGGACGGAAATCTTTGGAATTTCCAATACAGAAGAAGAGCCAGTTACAGTTGAAAACAATCATTATAAAAAGAGAGATGGGATGAGCGAGAGAAATAGAAATTAATTAAACTTCGATATATTTTTGTAGGAAAACGAGAAGGAAAGATGGTGGTGTGGAGAGAATTTCCAGAGGTTACACGAAACTTTGAAAGAAACCCGTCAGAATACAAATCGACATAAATTACACGCTAGTTGTTGTTCTTTTTCTTTTTTTCTGAAAAAAAATATGGGAAGATTTTCATGAAGGGGACATGGGGGACGGCGGGGCCGAGACTTGTATAATAAAATGAGAGAAGGAGAAATTATAATTATTAAATCAAAGAAAGGGGGAGAGAGAAAAGACTCTCATCATGCATTATCTATTAGGCCTGTGGAGGAATCTGTGGAGGAATCTGAGGAGGAAGAGGAGCTGCCGGATGATGTTGTGTTGGCTGGTGAGAGTTCGCCGTGTGATGGTTGTGGTTGTTGTTGGTGATGACTGGGTGGTGTGGAATTGAGTGCGCAGCAGTAGCTGATGAACCGTGGTGGTGGTGGTGGTTTTGGTGATTGTTGTGTCGAGGAGGAGGAGCCGATTGATTGTCCCGGTGACGGCAGGAAGCCGAGCCGCCGTTTGATCTGTTCGACGATTGAGACAGTGTCATGCGGTGTGCCGACGCGTCCGATGATGTTGTTGTCACTCCGTTCTGGAGTATTTTCGTCGTTGTCTGGAATCTGATGGGTCATTAGTAAGGTTCTAGGGATAAGTTTCTGACGATTTCTCAAGTTCAGCGCCGTGCAAAATATACGAACTTTGGCCGTTTTCAGTTGAAATTGTCCAACTTTGAGAGGGTGATATATCACTCATTGTCCCACCAATTGAATTTTTGATGGATCATACATATCAAAAGTAGAACTCCAGTTTTGTAGTTGACAACTTGTTTGTACGGGCACTCCCTAGCAAGTTATATTTCGAAAAAGTATTTTCGCCCTCAAATCGACCAATTTCAGACTGAAATTTTCAGTGCAAAATAGTGCGATTTTTGAGTTGTCGTCTTAAAATGACCATAACTCTTTAGGGAGTGCCCGTACAAAAAAGTTGTAAACTACAAAAATGAAGCTCTACATTTGTTCTGTATAAATAATTAAAAATCTACTTGATGGGACCATCAGTATTACTATGACACACTCACAAAGTTGGCAAATTTCAACTGAAAACGGCCAAAGTTTACAACCTTTTGACCGGTACTGTATGTACGTTTTAGAGGATTTCTCAAATATCAGCTATTGCTCTAAATTGGAGAGAATTTTTCTTGCACTATGAGAATTTCATTTCTGAAGTCACAACAGTTTTAACTTTAAAAATCGCTACAATTTTTACACTTACCTCAATATTCGGTGGCGGACTCGCTGGCAATGATATCGACGCATTTGTCAATGATTGCTGAAGTGACTGCAATGTGGTATCCGCATCGTCGTCAATCATTTCCGGATTGACAGAAGTGGCACGTGGCGGCACACGGACTTTCGAACGGAGACGTTCAATCTCCAGACGTTGCTTTTCGAGAAGTTTATGTTGTTCCATGCGATGTCTGAAATCGATTCGATAAATGGGTTGGAATAAACTAGTCCGACACTAATTGAAACTCACCGAACAATCATTTGAATCACTTCCGGATCTTCGCCTTCCATATCCATTTGACCCTGAAAATCATCAAGATTGATTTTCGAAAACTTCAGAAACTCGAAGCAAAAGTAAAACTTTCTCCATGACCTCATTTTGTTCAACATGTGCAGAAACGAACAGATGTGAAAAGAATGGCAGCGTCAATGTGTAAAAAGTGATTAAATATTATTGTAAAGTCAACGGCCGTATGTATAAACCCATCTTTCAAAAACCATGAGATTCTAGAGGAAGAAGAGAAGAACAACTCAAAAAAAGATTTCGGAAAAATTTTGGCTGAAAAAAAGGAACTGTATACCTACATTCCAACCAAAAATATGTTCACATCTCTTCATTTTCTCATGGCGAGTGGGCGTTTTGTAAAGCTTCTGTACAGTTTTAGACGGATTTAGCGCCTCCATTATTGAAATTAGATTTCTGTTGCATCCGAATAAAAACAGTCAGACGAAAATAGAGGAGCAGGAGGACGTCGGTGAGTTTTTTTTTGATATTTGAGATTCAAATTCTTGTAAACTTTAGTGTGTAAAAACCAACAAAAAAAACTAAAATCAACTATAAAATCAAGCAAGCGTGTTTCGGCCAGATGTTCCTATTGCAAGCAAAATCATAACGATTTTTAATGAATTAAAGGAACTAAATCAAAAATAAAATAATTAAAATTTACCTTCAGATCATAATCACACTCGGACACCGGGAACGGACTATGACTGGGCGGTGTTCCGATGCTAAAGGCACCTCCACCTCCACCATTTCGTTCATTCGTGAAACTTGGCGTCATCGGAGCCGTCGTCTCATCGCGAGAAGACGGTGCATTCGGTTGTCGAATGTGTGTTCCGAGTGTCGACGATAACGCCGTTTCGAGATTCTCAAAAGTAGCGAGTTTTGTGCCGGTCGTGTTACGAGTCATTGAAGACGTCATCGATTGAGCACATTCTTGATCTGTACTCATCGTCATTGCTGCTGGAATCGCTTCTGTCGTGGCTGGAGCCGACGCCGTCGTCTGAGGTACTGATGAGGTGAGTGTCACGTCAGCCATGTCTTCTAACATTGTGGAAGATAGAGATCCATCAGCAGGTGCTGACATTGTAGAGAGGAGATCCGGGTTAGGTGGTGAGACGAGCTGTTGCTGAACAAAATGGAATGGCGATTAGAAAATCAGAAGTTAGGTTAGGAAGAGAGAGAGATTGAACCAAAAAATGAAATAATCGAATCAGTCGTGCTATAAGCAGAAGCAACTAAACACTGTTTTCTAATTTATTTTTCGTTTTTTCATATTTTCGTTTTCAAAAGAATCTTACCGTTGAAGCATCCGTCAAATCAGGATGATCCGGTGGCATTGGTGTCGTTTCTCTTCCATCCGTATGAATTACTTTACCCAACGCTTCAGCCAATCCTTTCAACGTATCAATTGGAATCTCGTCTTTTCCATCTATCGCCGCTTGCTCATCACCCTCTTCTCGTCGATCTTGTTCCAGTTTGAGTGCTTCCAACTTCTCGTGTAATCCAGCAAGGCCAGATTCAGCATCTAGACGAGATGGTGATTGAGGCACACTTGCATTCGGAATGAGAGCGGCGGCGTGTGCAGCTGCGATGACAGCTGGAGCCTGACCGATGGAAGCTGGAACCGTTTGACAAGCAAGAGGAATCGTTTGAGGTGTCATCGACGTATGAGACTCCACCACAGTTGATGGAGACGCCGAATGAGACACACCGCTGACCTGTAACAACTTTTATTCGTGAGGTAATCAGTTCGAGAATTCAATTTCTTACCTTTCTCAGCTCACTTTCCAATTGTGTCAACACATCTGGTTGACTATTGACAACGAGTGGTTCTTGAACTGGAGCAGGTACAGAGATTGGGATTGTTTGAATGACAGCTGGAGCTTCAGATACTAACGTGGCAGTTGAAGCTGTTGACGATGAAGGCACAGTCTCCACAACGAATTGTTTCGTCGTCGGTTGTCCAAAAGCCTCCAGATTGAGAGAAGCAGTTGCGACAACTGGAGGAACACTAGGAACTGGTGGTGGTCCTGTCGGAATGATTGCTCCAGCTGCTTCTGGATGTGGTGTGGAAATCGATGAAGAAATCCCAGATTCGGCTTGTGATACAGGTTGAACAGTGAATCTTCTACCAGGCACACTAGTTGTTGATTGAATTGATGAAGTATTCGAATGAGTTGTAGCACTAGGCGAAGAGTTCGAGGAGAGTGAGTGAGCCACTGGGGACGGTGTTGCGAGATGAGTGATAACATGAGAAGTGATCGGTTGAACAATGACTGGCTCGGCTGTTGGAGGCGTTGGAGCAATCACCGGAGTGATTGTTGTTGTAGATACCACAGTTGTCGGCGTGGCAGCTATTGGATCAGCAGACTTTGTCACTTGGAATCGAGATGGTTTTGCGGCGGCGACCGGTGGTGCAGTTGTGCCAGGATCCGAATGATTCGTTGGTGATGTTACGGCAGGGCGGGGTATCGATTGGACACTCTCCGCATTCGATTCCTGGGAGACTTTCCGCACGTTCTGTAACTCAATTAGGAATGATTATGAGGTTTCAATTAAAATGAACTTACAGTTACTTGAACATTATTCGGTTCCTGAGAAGATTCTCTCGTCGGCGGTGTCTTCTCAATCTCGATTCTTGGCCTCGTAGCCGCTGCCACCGCCACTGAATCCTTCGGCATAACCGCAGTGATTGTTGGTGGTTCAGTGCTGTTCGGATCAAGAACCGTCGCCAATTTCGTTCCAACTCCTTTCTTCGAATCCGTATTGACCAGTTGAATGACTTCACTCAATTGTGCTTCCACAATATGAACATGAATTTTCAACAGACAATCCTCAGCGAGCAGTTTCGTAGCAATCGTGTTCGGTTTATCCGTTCCTGGAGCGAATTGAAATGTAACTGATTTGTGTGAAGTATCGAGACGACACGACACAAGAGCAAAGTTTCTCGACTCGTCACATCCCAGAATCTCCATCATCACTTTTCGTTTATTGCTCTTTTTCTTTTCTTCTTTCGCTTCAGCAGCTGGTCCATCGGTAGTCGTCGTGGGTGTTGGTGCTGGAGTTACCGGTGCTGTTGTAGTGGATACTGATCCAACCGTATCATTATTTGAAAGAACACTTGGAGCAGGTGAGGCTATTGAAGCGGGAGTATTGACTTGAAGAGCAGATGAATCAGTAGATATCGTACGGGGAACTGTGTTTTGAGCCAATGTTGGCGTTTGGAGATCTTCTTGTTTAACCGGGGCAGGTGATGGTGGAACCTGAAAAAATTTTCAGTTAAAATGCATTGAATTGACTTTGAAACTCAAATTTGGTTAGAATAAAACTTACCGTATTGCTTTGAACCGTTGGAGCTGGTACAGTCTGAACTGGAATCTCAATCGGCTTCGGCACATGAATCATCGTAGCTGGAACCGTCGGTGGCGCAGCAGTCGTTGGTGACAGAACTGGTGGTGCTTGCGGTTGAGTTGGTGACATAACCGGGATGTTGGCAACCATGGTGACCGGGACAGACTGTTGCGGAACTGCGGATTGTTGAGTCAATTCAGTGGATGTTTGGGTTGAGAGTGGTGGTGGAATTGGTTGTTGAGCCGAAGAGTGTGGAGTCGCTGGCGTCGGTGGAATAGGTGGTGGGTTTGCTGCGGCGACTGCTGCAGCTGCTGCTTCCTTCTCCAGCCGCTCCTTTTCCAGTCGTTCTCTTTCTTTCGCTTCAGCTCTCAACTTCAATTCTTCCTTGATTTCAGCCTCCTCTCGTATCCTTTCTTCCTCCTCTTTCGCTCTTTTGATCTCCAACAAACGATGATCTCGATCTCTTCTGAATGCATCAACTTTATCTTTTATCAGCTTGGTAATCATTCTCGTGTCCTCATCCGGAATATGTTGTTGTTCAATCATCTGTTGTACCACTTCATCAGCACTATCATTCTCGATATCGAAAGCGAATTGAAGTCCCTCATTCTCCTTGAATCTATACTGTTTCCGCTTCTTCTCATCGTAAACTCTCAACTGCATCTGAATCTCTACATTCAGATCGTTGAGGTCAGCATCACGATTCTTGATCTCTACACGGATTCCGATGAGGTCTTCTGGTGTGAAGAAGTCGTCAACAAGCAGTTGCTTCACAGTGCTTCTCTCCTCTCTTCTCACACGAATACATCGATCGATTATCTCTCGAATCTCCGGATATTGAGCCGGTATTCTTGAGAAGCACTCTGGTTTCACACCGGATATCACTTTTCGGTAAATGGTTGCTGGATTCATACACTCTGAATACGGATATTCTCCAGTGACCATTTCCAAAAGACACATCCCGAATGCGTACACATCGACACTCTCGTCATACATCTCTTCGTACATTTCTGGTGCCATAAATTCCGGAGTTCCAATGACCGATTTGGCGAATGATTTGTTTTTCAGTGTCGCCAAACCGAGATCTCCAATTTTGACACTTCCAGTTGTTCCAGTAATGAAGATGTTATCACACTTGAGATCGCGATGAATGACTGGTGGATTACGAGTGTGAAGAAACGAGAGTCCTTTGAGAATCTGTCGACACCACGATTTCAGCACTTTGATGTTTATTCGTTTGAATCGTTTCAAGTACATTTTGAGTGTTCCAGAAGTCATCAACTCGGTGACAAGTACAATATACTTTCGTTTTCCACACAGATCTGCACTCTCCCAGTAATCGTAGAAACGCACAATGTTCGGATGTTGAAGGTCTTTGAGCATTTCAGCTTCTTCACGGAATCGTTGTCGTTCCGTTTTGTTCAACTTGCTCTCCTGGAGTTCACACCAAGCGACAGCGACTCCAGTTTCTGTATCCAATCCACGGAATACCGTTTTGAAAGATCCACGTCCGAGTTCTTCATCGAATTTCAAGAATCGCCCGTCTGAAATAATTCAGTCATATTCCTCTTACTCAAACTGTGGTGAAAACTCACTTTTACTCTTATCAATCGGCTTCTCCTGCGCATCGAAATCGTCTTCCACATCAATTTTTCTCGCCGCTTTCTCCTCTTCCTCTCGTTTCTCCGCTTCTTTTCGTGCTCGCTCCTCTTCACTAATCTTCTCCTCGTCTCCTGTCAGAGTACGTGGCCCTTCGTTGACGAGAGCGTCTGTCAGCGTTCGAACTTGAGACAGAATACCGAGACGTTGTTGTGGTTTGTCTTTGTCACCGGCATCATTTGAAACTGATGTGCTTGGTGGAATTTTACTCGTTAACCTATAAAAAAGGAAAACTAGAAAATTGCTTAATTCCTTCTCTTCATTCTGTACCTAGATCTGTCAAATATACTATGTTGGGGACTAGATACTGCATTCTGTAACACCGTCGCTGCCACATTAATCGGACTTCCCGTTGATGGTGACATCGGCCCTCCTTTACCAGAGACCAACGGCGTTGCAGCCGATGTCGGTGATATTAACAGAGGAGGCAGTGTCCCATTCGTTCCGATGGCTTGAGGGATACGAGATGCTTGGTGATTATGAGTAGTTGGATGTGATGATATCGTTGATGAAGCTGTCGATGTGGTTGCTGTCATTGGAATCGATGAATTGATAAATGACGTTGTATTGGATCCAGATGGAACATCAGAAGCAATACTCGTCGACGCGGTTGCTGATGTCTCGTCCGGCCTCCGAGGTTTTGTTCCCCACTGAAACTAAATTTGATGCTTATTTTCGATGATAGAAAATGGAAAAAAAAACGCACTTTCATAGGCCTTGTCCGTCGCCAATCTTGCTGAACAGCTTCCAGTCTCGATCGTTCCTCTCCAGACAGCCAGTGCGACCCCATTCTGCAAAAATTGAACATTAAAAGGGGCTCTTCCCTTCAATTTGTGACCTCTTTCTCTCATTTCTAGTCTGTAATTGTCTACTAGCCAGCAATAAATCATTAGAAATCGGGAACTCCATTTCAATAGTGGAGAATAAAAATACAGGAAAAAATTGATCGTGAGTGGGGAAAACTTCACGAATTCTTTCCAGGAGTGCGGGGGAATGTATGATAGGAGAGACGGGGAAAATTTGAAATTCAAATCGAATCAAATATTCCGTATTCGCTATGTGAGTAAAGGCCAAAGAGACTGTCCACATACAATTTTCCGCCCGTCCCGACACAGTTTTGCATACGGTTTTCAGAAGAGAAAGAGAATGCTCACATGACCCATCAGAATTGTCACGAAATGAAAGAGAATAGGTGTTTTTGTTCAATGAAACCCAATTTCTATATTGAATATGCTATATTTAGAATGTGTTCTTTTCAGACTCATCGGAAGAATTTCAGATGGGGAACCGCCCCTCCAGGGACCATATTTTGAGTTTTCTCAAAATATACCAGAAAACATACGTGGGATTTTCCTGTGCTGGATGCAGCTCATCGACCTTTTTGATCCGATTCACTAATCGACGACGAGTACCTGGAAAAGCTTCAGAAGCGGTAAGTGATAAGTCTCTCTAACTACACTTTTCAAAAACCAAACTTTTTCTCGCTCTCTATCAGTTCAAAAAATCGCTTTAAAATTCGTCAACCTAATCCTCTTGACGTAGGTGACCAAAAAGAATAGGGGGAATAGACTCTAACCTTTTTCTGTGATAGTCGACTTTCGAGGGAAATTCCCCAAAGAGAGAAAATACTTACCAAAATTACTAGTAGACGATGTCGTTCCCGTACTCGTTGAGCTCGGCGGAGCAGGTGGACGTCCACCGTTTGTTATTGACTGAAAAAGAAACATAAATAGGAGGTCATCGTACCTTCGGGAATTTTCTCGGGAGGTTGGTGGGGATGTTGAAACATTCTATTTTTGTCTCTACTACATAGAGAATCATCATTAATTCAAAAACATCGGCTACCAGTTAGTTGTTCCCTTTCCAACCTATCAAAACATTGATCACCACGTGATTGTAATATTAGGGTAAACGGTGGTTGTGGTGGTTTTTTGGGAGTGGAAAACGAACGAACATGTTCAGAACATGGAATGTTCTCGTTTTGTGTTAGAGGTGAACAGAACCTGGTCAGTTGTAAATTTTTAAAGTTTGTTTGATTTTTCCATTTTGATGTTTGCAATAAAACTTCAGACACTTTATAGTGGGTCAGACTAATTGTTGCTAATAGCAGCTCTAGATTGGACAATCATGTTCAAAACTGCTAGAACTAGAACTAGAACTACTTTGAAGATTAAGTAAAGCTGTCGATGCTATTTGAAAAAAAAATCAACTTCTAGCTTTCACATGCTCAGCTCAAAAACCAAGCTAAAAACTATGGTAGGAAATGTTTTCGTTGCGAGACCACTAAAGCAAATTAAAGGCGCTTTTGAACGAAAAATAAGAGTTTCTGATCAGCGAGAACCATTTTGAATTGATCCACAAGAGAAAACCATTCAAAAAATCATACTTTACCGATGAGAACGTCGTAGAATGTGTTGAAATAGGAATCGAATGAGAATGATGATGGTGTGAAAAGCAAGACTGAAACAAGTCGAACGATAGACACATCGTCGTCTTCTTCAGAAGACAAAACCCACTCGCGGGGAGGTAGAAAACGTTACACACTCTGCGTCTAATTTCCCAATTCCACGTGCTTCATCTATTTTCTCTATACTCTATATGTATATATCACTGTCGATTCGAAAATCAAACAAGACACTGAGAAATTTTTGAAGAAAAAGAAGAAGACGTTGGGAGAAGGAGATGGGCGATGTTTATGGGTGGCGAAACGAAGAAAAAAAGGCGGGAAAGAACAACAAAAAACAACAAGAAGAGAGTGAGACAGTAACTGCTATCAATTTCTTTGCAACCCGATGGAGGCCATTACAAGAAAGTTGATACTACTGGAATACGGTAGATCACTGACCAAAGTCTAGAGCACTCACCCAGCAATAATATCTCCGATACTTCCGATAATTTACTGCTATCATATTTCTTCTTCCAGAAGCTTATCTTCTTTCTAATTTCAGGCTCATTTTATAGGGGGCGCCCACGGGTATGTGATCGTAAATCAACTTTCATACGTCTCTCATTTTCCCTCACTATTTCTTCAAGCTTCATTAAAATTTCAATTTTCGTGTGTTATAGTTTTTGTCTTTTTTCAAATTCTCTTTGCTTTTTTTTTCTTTTTTTCGACAGTACGCTCACAAGAAAACCGTCTCCTGACGAAGAAAGACTGAAAGCCGAAAGCCGGCGAGATCAAATGGAAGAAGAAAAACGATCAATTTGTCTCGATTTCGGCAACAATTAAATAGCCATCAAATTGGGAAAAAGAAGAAAAAATAACAGAAAAAAAGCTATGGGAATCTATTCCATTGGACTTTGTCCAGAGTAGTTTCGAACGGAAACACGTGATGGAATCCAGAAGAAAAATCTAGAGAAAAAGATAAAAATCTCCGAGAATCTGCAGATAATGAATGCCATTTTGCAAGAGGGAAATGGTCATTACATTACTGAAAATCGAATAAATTCCGAATTGTCAGTCGACTATTGAACGAAATTCTCAGTCCGATTTCAGACCAAAATCCAAACTGTTCAAATCCAAAACACAGTAAATTCTGTACCCATCGACGATTAGTTGCAAAACGGTTGAGTGACCGTCGGGGAAAGGGATTGTCAAATTGAACAGAGGAACTAAACACAGAGAATACTCATCGATGGAAGATTGAAGAGGATCAGCCGAATCAACCGGTCTACACACCTACACAATTCATAAAGTACTTTTACTTTTTTTTCGATTCAAGCAGGTTACGACTCGCAACATTTTTTCGTTTTTGAAATTTTGAAATTTAAAAAAAACTCACATCAGGCATCTTTCCGTTCGACAGCTGCTGCTTCTGATAACTGATTTTCTTGATTTATGTCCTCAATCGATTCGACTCCAAAAGAAGTGTGAATTCGAGAACAAAAGTGTATTTGATTGATAGAGTTGAAGTTGGGTAGAGATAGAGCTCCTGTTTATGTATGTGCTTGAATGAGGAGAAAAAAGGAAGGAAGTGTCGACTAAAAACTCGATGATATCTGCATTTCACTGCTCCGGATATCAAGCAAAGAGCCCGCACGGTATCGGTCTGAAAATAATTAATTAAGAATGGGTAGGTTTTGAAATGAGAACGATAAAGAGCGAAAATGAAACGTGAAAAAGTTTGAGAAGATTCGTCGAGGAAAAAAATTTGAGAGTGGAAATCGGGAATTCATAGTTGTCAAGGCCCGGGTAAATTGGCGCCAAAGTTCAAATTAAAATGTTTTTTTTTTGTATTTTTTCCGCGAAAAAAACAAATGTTTGACTATCGTTAAGAATTAGAAGAAATTATGAAAGTTCATCCAAAACGGTTAAATTTTCGATGAAAAATTGAAAAACATTTCAAAAAAAATTGGAAAAAACGGTCATTTTTTGCCGGGTCGAGCCTTCAAACCTTTCCGGGTCTTGACAAGTATGCGGGAATCGTTTAACAGAGTAGATACAAAAGGTTAAATAATGAAGAAAACATCAAAATTCATATCAGATATAAAGTGCAACGCAGCAAAATTTATTATGAAATTAGGTTGCTTCTAGAATTATAAAAATGACTCATTTCGTTAAAATTCTGCTGAAACTCGTCGGAAAACTCAGAAAAACGTCTCCAAGCTTTCCAAAAAATGAAAAGTTCGAAAGAACAATGACTCCTCCAAAACCACAGAAAAGAAAGAAAAAAAACCATCAAGGAAATTGAGAAAACTGGGCAATTCCTCTTCTTCACAAGAAAAGAAAATTAACGGGTGCCAGGCGGAGAGAATTCCGAAATTTCGAAAAGAAAAAGCCAAGAGCGCGAGAAATTTTTCAAATTTCCAAGGATTTGCATCGGAAATGAATGGAAGAAGAGAAGCGAGATAGAGAGACTCCCGAGATGACAAAGACGTTTTGATGAATGGCACACACTGTCCTTGACCAGTCCATGTGTGTCCATCTCTTGTGTCCACTTACTATCTCTTCTGATATCGTAATCAATCTCTCTTCTATTTTCTGCAACAACACTTAACAGAAATAGATATCAAGAAGACGTGACGAGGCGGAGATATTTGTGAGATTTGTCTAGAAGGATGACAATACGGTGGTGCCACGTCATAACACCTTCTTCTATTCATATGAAAATAGGCCGTTTCAACTCAAAGAAACAAGGTCACAGAAGAAAGAGAGAGAAAAGGAATACTACGAAGAGTCTGCCATTTTGCAGAGACGAAAAAAAGCTCGTTAATAGTGAGAACAAAACGGTGATAACGTTTGCAGAGACGCATACGAAACATAAAAGTTCCGATTCGCTGTCTCTGGAAAAACTACGCTGAATTGCTTATTCTAGAACTAGGAAGATAAGGAAGAAAAGAGACTTGAACTAACAGAAAAATGTGAGAACACAACAAATCCAAAAATGGAACACGCCTGACATCACTTCCAAAAACTTCCAACAGAGAGAAAAAAACGCCCACCTCTTCACAGTGAGCACCACCCCTCCGGCCATTCTGGAGCCAATTGAGCACTTAGGTAGCTGCCACTCAATAATAGTCCCATGTTTCTTTTGACTCATCAACCTGAGTTTTGATTGGCAATCACTTGAGAGGAAAGAAGACAGAGACAAGCTAAATGAATGGATCGAAGTTCAAAATGTGACATTTCAAGAATGTCTTCCAAAATAGAACTGTATCATTTCGTTGTCAAGTAATTCAATGACCCGGAAAACTAAAGGTGTTTCTAGTCATAACCGACCAGCTGATTCTGCAGGAAACATTGAAGCAATGCGACAAGAAGAGTCTACAGTATGACAGGAATTTCAAGTCTTCCCACTTCAATCAGAGCGATTGACAAAAAGTGGAGAACGAACAACTAAACTTCAGTTATAGACTATAAAACAAGCATGTGGTTTGGTTTTTTCAGTGCTGCTCCTCTTTCTCAAAGCACCTCGAGGAATAACGAACTCGTGAAAGAAGGGGATGACTGTGTTGAAGACCTCCTGCATCTCTCGATGACACTTACTCGTTCTCCTTATTCTGATTCTCACTCCTCCTCCTACACACATACTGTTATCAAATTCCCCCCTTCTTATCATTGGATCATAACTATCATCGTCTTCTTCTTCTTCTTCTTCGTTTTCTTCTTATGACTGGGGGTCTTCACGTGATTCGACCTTCTAGAGAAATAGAGAGAGTGAGGATAAGAGACACTGTTTACTTATATTTTTCTTTTCTTCTACGGGGAGGGCTTATTCAAACTCTCTTTACAATCGTTCAATGGTCACTTTGGTTCTGGTTGACCGGAATATATATTTTGTGTCTCTTTTTCTTTCTCTCTCGCTCGGAAACGAAAAAAAGAAAGAGAGAGAGAAAAAACTGCTGAACTAGATGGACAAGACTGAAGAAAAGCAAGCATACATGCGGAAGAATGAATCATACAAAAACGATTAGTAACGTTATATGAAATTGAAGAAGACGAAAGAAATAGGTCGGCTAGGTCAAAAGATCGATTTTTAAAAGTGCAAAAAGTGATTCGATGGTGAAAGGGTAAAAGTTTTCGAAAAAGTCTGCAAATACTCCCACTTTTATGGGGGAGACGGTGACGATTAGATTGAGGTGTCGACCTTTTCAAAAAGTTGCCGCACACTGTGCTTGTAGACCAGAATTTCAGTCAGATTTGCTATTGTGAAAAGAAGATTCTGGAGATTCTGGACGTCTTCTCACGTTTCGCTGAATACCAAAATGAATTCTAGCTTCAGTTTCGTTTGTGAGTTTTCAGACAAAACTCTTGTAACTCGAATCAATTTTGTTATCAGAAAAATAGAAAAAAAATATTCAGAATCCCCACGCCGGCAGTTTTCCAGTTATATTCACCGAAAAACATAAATAGAAAGAATTTCAAGAAAAAACGTAGGAATTTAAAAACACGAAATCTACAACTTCCAAGCTTCAAAAAAGAGAGAGAAAACGTGCGCCTCGAAATCGTACCGAGAAGGTCACATCTGGGGTCGAAGTGAGAATTAATCAAGGGAGAAGTGTGGGTGGAATAACAAAAATTTGAATTTTTCACATAGAATACGCACAAAGTTTTTGAAGAATGCCACCAAAAAAGGGATTGTTGTGTTTTGCAGAAAAAAAGAAAAGAACCGAAAAAGCTGCAAAAGCGACAAACATGACGAAGCGAGTGGGGCGCGAATGGGGGTTCGGATTTCACGGATTTCATGGAAAACGAGGGAAAAAGTTGCGAAATCTGTATACATCGAGTATCCAGTTTAATGAGACAAAGTGGGGATGAAGCTAGAAGTTTCGAAATGAAAAAAGAAAAATGTGATTTTTTGTTCTTTTTGCTTTTTCGAAAAGTACTTGAAATGAAAACAGCGAAGAATGAAGAAGCTTTGACGATATTTGCAAAAAAAGGTTGAGTTTACCCTAACTTTTTCACACAATCATCTCCTCCTCTCTATCTCTAAAGTCCTTGAGAATTTGAGTTGAGTACCAAAACGAACATTTTTGTAATGTAAGAAAGGGAGAAGCTGAGAGAAAGGTATAGGTAGTTGGGGAGGGGTTGCTTTTTTGTTTAACAGAAAAATGAATAGAAGAATGCGAAGAAGTGAGAAGAAGAAGCAGTTGGAGTGGGTGGTTTTGGATAGGTAATGTCTTCTCCCCGTTCGTGAACTGTCTGCGTCTCCGAGCCTCTCGTCGCGCAGCCAGCAGCAGCACCACTCGATTTCCCACGGGTCAAATGGCGGGAAAAGCGGATAAAGACAGTTTAAACCATATGATAAAAGTCAAACTACTTGGTAAACGGAAGTAAAGAAAACGAAACGAGAGAGAGATAGAGAGACAAATTGAAAGGGCACATTGAAAAACACGGGATTTTTTGGAGGTGGAGGCCCTCCCAACTGCTCAAGGACTCCCGGAGCCGCTGCTGTGCTGCTGCTCTTCATCGCTTCGTTTCGTTCGTTCTCTCTCGCGAAGAGTGAGGAGGGGGAGCGAGAGAGAAGAGACGACAGACATGTTAGACAGTTTCTTTCGACTCTCTCACTCTCTCGCCTCGTTTCTCTCTTTTTCTTTCGAGTCGAGAAAAAGCGAGAGAGTGAGAGGAAGAGAAGAAATGAGGACTGCTGCTACGACTACCCCACTCTTTTCGTATCAATCGCTGCGTCTCTATTAACACACCCTATCACTAATCGACTGAAAAATAGTGTAACTTTGACGGAGAGTGGTGCAGAGACAGGCGAGTCCAATCCTCGTCGGCTAAAGAGCGTTGGTTCGAGTGGGAGCGCCATCTCTGTCGTCTGTGTCGGTTTTTTGCGTGTGCTTGTGCGCTTTTGCAACATGTGAATTGAGTATTTAGTTTGTCAAAGCGTTTTTCGTTTTTTTTCTTCTTTTTCTTTCCTCTCCTTCTCGCTATACTTCTCGGGAGCACAGTGGTCGAAGAGAACGTGCAAGGCTATGGATTTTGTGTAATTTTCAAGTTATTAGCGACAATTAGAGAGCCACGACACTTCAAAAATGGAAAGAATTGAGCGAGAAAATTACGGAAAAGTGAAAGAGCAGCAAGAAGTAGTTTTCTAAAGGAAAATGCTATAAAAACAAATGAAATGAGACGGAAAACTATCAAAGGTAACCTAATAGCGCTCGGAAAACCGGAAAATGTGCTGAAAAATAAAAATTACAGCCGAAAATCGAATGAAAAGGTGAAATTAATTAATTTAGTGTCGTAGGGTACGGTGTATTGACTGCGAACACCGCCACGTCAGAATGCAGACACAGCGAAAAGTTGGAAACAAATTTCGCGCGGTTTCTAAAAAAGTTTTCAATAATTTTCAGGTTTTCGCGGTTAAAAAGAATAGAAAATTTTAGAAATTCATACAAAAAATTAGAAATTGGGTCAACTTTCTCAAATAAAACAGTGAATTTCGATTTTTTGGAGTTAAATTTTTCGTATTTATTTCAGAAATTTTTTAAATAGAATTTCTCGTATATTCACTCAATTTTAAATTAAAAACCAGCAAAATTATTCAATTTATTACTGAACAGCAATAACTTTTACAGTTTCGAAGTGGAATATCTGAAAAAATGACCGGTTCTTCACTTTTTCAATTTTAATTCGAAAATTTTGCTTTTCTTTAAAAAAATCAAAAGTCCAAAAAGTACAACCTTTTGCAAAAGTTTTCTCTTAGAAAACCCATTTATCGGTGCAAAAGACTCGTTTTGTTTTCTCTCTGTCGGACAGATGCGAGATGGACTCTCATCGATAAGTAATAGATTTCTCGGGAAAAAGACAAAAGAGCACAGAAAGCACAGAGACCCCAAGCCAATACCCATTTTTTATTATCCCCCATTTCTCTTCGGACACTGGAGACTGAAGACTGGACTTTTGACGGGGGAAGAAAAGGAGAAGAGTGAAAATGAGAAGTCTCACGACGACGATGAATTGAAAAGAAAATGTGTTTTTTTCTATTGAAACAAACGAAGGGAAAAGAAACAAGTTTCCGATTTTTAAAATTCAAAACTAAACTCAAAAGTGTGCCTTTCCTTTCCAGATTATGCTAATAACCGACAACGTGACCATGATCATTCGTCAGAGACTCACGGGATACCGGAATACAAAAATCAAACATAAAAACTTCCTGAAAATGAGTGACGAATACCAACTTTTGTATTTTCTTTTGAATACTCTGTTTTCAGTTTCTCCCATTGTACCTCACCAAAGGTGAACGATCAAAGTTACGAATGATGTCACTCCTTGACAGTCTCGGTGTAATCGGAACCTGTATTTTTATTTTTACTCACTCGGTTCGTTTTTTGATGAAGACGCCTTCGGATTCTCAGGATTAACAGGAATTGGGGGCAATGAGGGGAAATCGGAATACCGAATATTCGTTGGGAAATCGAAGATTCTGGAAGTTTGTCGAGGCTACCCCCTTCTCAAGTTATGTTTACCGAAAACACATATTTTATAATCTGAAAATCCTTAACTGATCCTGGATAAGCATTGAGTGAAATAAAATATGTACGATCACTTTACAACTCTGCATTATTGGGCCAGGTTACTGTAGGAGTAGCGCAGCTACAAAATTCAAGAAAAACTTGGGCTACAGTAATCCTCAAGCTCTGAAATATTCTTGCCTCGATTCAGATGATACTTCTGATTGTTTGATGTCTGTGTTTCATATGCCATGTGTGTACTCTTTGAAGGAATTTTAAATTTACATAATCTGGAAATACCAGTTTTCGGAATAGAAACAAACAATGACCAATCGCAACTATTGAAAAAGATGTTTGGGAAAAAAGCTTCGCATAAAAGTTTAGCAACTGTCTTTATCATCACTGCAATTCGGGGGTTGTTTCTCAATTCTAAACCATTACCAATTCCTGATAGATAAATGAAATCGCAATAATCAAGAAACTGTTCGAATGAGTTTTTCATTCACATCTATAACCTCGGAGAAACTGAAAAAATATGGAACCTTTGACAATGAGACCGTGAGAGTTATCTTACTTTTTGCAATTTGAATACTCAAGCCAGTTAGTCAACGGAAAATTCATTAAAATTCAAGAATATAAATTCACTGTTGCAGAGTCATCATATTTCCAAATATTTCCTCCTTAAAGCTGATGTTTTTGATAGAAGCCTTTTGACGTAATACAGGTCTTTCAATTATCCGGAATACCCAACTTCATCCCTATAATTTTTCAAATAAGAAAAAATTCAAGTTTCAGAACTTCTAGAACTCTCGTGAATCCGCATTTACTTATTCAATGAATCAAATATTTAAGAATTGAGAATTTCTTGTATGACGTCCGGCTATGTTGTCAAGTCCAGCTGTTTTCTTCAAGGTGGAACCTTGTAAAAAAAATCATACTGTCGGATTTATTCAGCATGCGAAGAAGATAACATTGAGAAACTGCAAAAAATCATAAAGAGAAACTGATAACTCTGATACTTATCCCACTTCCTTATATTCATTGTTTCAGAATGATCAGAATGAAAACAAAAAATGGACTTTACAGTAAAATGATTACTACTCCCATTTTGCTTATGATTTATTCCTACGGTATTGTTTGATCAATTTGACTTAAAAACAAGATTCAAGAAATCGCAAAAATAAATAAGCATCTTCTGGTAGAACTATAAAAAACATATTTCAGTTTCAACTTCTCCATTTTTTCAGGAAATTTTCATCTGGAACTGATAACTTCACCAACGACAAGAAATGTTTCCTTCTATGTAACTCTGCTAGATACATTTGACATCATTTGTATATATTTTGTCACGAGCAACTGTATTTTTCAACAAAAATGGTTCTGATAGATGATTCATAGAATTATGCCTCCTTAAAAATTACTCAGTGACAAAAACAAGAACATTGAGAAATCGAAAAAATTTAATTCAGAGTTTTTTTTCTGTTTCTGAATACCTAGACAATGAGTAAAAATCTCAATAGTTCTGTAATGCATCATTCAACCGATAAGTTTGGTCAAGACAACTGTGCCAGTCCGGAAGAAACCCCGAGCTCTAACATTTCCCGAAAATTTGAAGAGTTTTAGATTCTCTGAACTCCAGACATTTCTTTTAATCAAACGAAAGTTGCGGTACTACATATGGACTAATAACTTTGGAGAAACAGTGAAAAACTTCATCAATAAAATCTGAAAATTATCTCAGATTAAAAAAAAATTTATTCACAGCGTCTGTAAAGTGAAGCAGACATCAACAGCGTGTGGTTCAATGTGCGAATTGTTTTTTGCAGCGAAATTTTAGTTTATATAATCTAGAAACATTCACATAGGAGTCACGCCCTACTTTCTGAGTTGACACAAAAATGCAGTTTCAACCATTCTATATTCCTCAGAGACGGTATTGACATTTTGATTTGACGTACTCCGTACAGCTATTATTAGATTATTTGAAACGTTTCAGCATTAACAAGATTATTTTGTTAAGATTTTCAGACTGCTCGAGAAAAGAGACGGAGACAAACTAGAGTTTAGAGTTTCATCAACACCAGATCTATAAAAAAAACTTCACTCACATGTTCTTGGGTCCATGTTTTGTTCTTTTAGATTTCCAACATTTTATCCTCTATTACCTTTCACAACACAACTTGTTTTGCAAGGTAATCCATGAAAATTAGAATTGTTAATGATTCGCTTTGAAGAAAATTAAAATTTCACTGTTACCGGAGCTTTTGAACAGAAAGAAAGATTTAGACAGTTTTGATATGGCACTTATAATTGACTTGAATCCGTTTTTATCAGAGCTGAAATCAAAAGATTAGAAAGTATGGATATGTCACATGTTGTTTTTAAACAATTTCCTGTTTCAATGATCTATCATTTCCTCAAGTAATCCCATTCACCCACTTCTGGCGCTCGCTATGCTATAGTACTTTGAGATTTGAGAAATTCATGTTTACCTATATAAGTTCTTCCGTAACATTACATCACTTGCATACCGTTGGGTAGAGCTGTTTCTATCTCAACAAAAATGTTTTGTTGTTGGGTGATTCATGGCAATGTTTTTGTAGAATTCTTTCTAACAATTGGAACAATTCAATATAAAATAAATAAAAGTTTTGAAATTGTGAAAAGAAATTATCCAAAAAAAGTAATGTTGAAAATTCTAACATTCCTCACATTACTTGTGACATCTACTGTTTCGAGGTCAACTGATGATATTCCTGATCTATTTCTATTTTTGATTAGCAATACACCAGCAGAATGCAAAGATCAAACCTACGAGCTGGCAACGAAATTGATGAAGACCAAGGTATGAACTCTGGCTAGAAATGTTGTTCCAGGCGGTCTTATACCGTCAGAAGTAGAAATTTAAGTTTATTCTACCCGCTACAAACTGTCCACTCTCTGTTGCCTGTAATTTAAAAAAAGTCTGAATCATATCGGTCTATTTCAAAAATCAACTGTTTCTGAATCCCTTATAGTTAGTAGGTTATTTAAAATTCAGCTGTTTTAATCGTATCGAATAGCCTCTTTTCAGAATGATCTCGAACTAAAGTACGGAAACATCGAGATGCTTTACAACAAAGAACTCATGAATTCTCTCGTCCAAAAATTCAAAACAATATCTGATTCTATCAACTCACCCAACTGCTCTACGATCAACTTTGTCAAGTATTTTCTCGATGGAACAGTATTTATTGGTAATGAAATTTATGGAGAAGCATTTGCTTGTTTATCTGAAGTACGTGACATCAAGTCAATCTGATATTCAAACGAAACTTTTTCAGGAAGATCTTGAGACTAAATTCACTGATTGTAACACTGGAATGGTTCCGAAGGACTCGGATGTTTTAGAGTACCTGAAACCGGTTTCCTATTGTGTTACTCATAAACTGGAATGCTCACCAGAAGATCGAAAGCATTTTATTTCCGCAGTTTACGCTGGTGCGGATCTATTCGAGACGTTCAATAATGGTAGAGAAGTACTGAAAAAGATGGAGAGCAACAAGTTGACACTGAAGTTTTTGCCAGAAAAGTATGAACATATTTTGAAGTGATTAATATGAATTACCTGTTTTTCAATAAATAGTAAAGATGAAACACAAATCGAATGAATTTAGCTGCTCTCGTACCAGTGATCTTCAGTTGTATAATGCCGGAATGTCAGTAAAAACAGCAAGAGAAATAACTTCTGTTTCAGAACAGAGAGAAGCTGGCCTCCCGTTTCAGCGAGAGTAATCACATCTCATCTACAACTCAAAATTGAAGTTCATTAGAAATTATCGTAGAACTCCGGGATCCGATATACCGAAAAGACTAGAATGGAAAATATCGGAACGGTCTATCCAAGTTCTTCTTCCAGATTCCATATAAGCACATGAAAAACTCAAAGGCTTAGAATTAAGGTATCATTACACAAAACAAGGTATCATTACACAAAACAAATTCAGATAACAATTAGCAATTATCCAGAAACAGTGAAAATTTGAAGTTTCCTTATTTCCCGCTAATTACCGTATACGTATAAGATTTTAAAGAACATTTCATAGCACATGGTTGCTAAACTTATGGTCCCGTATGTGCCATTATCTAGATGAAAATGATTACTCGGTAGTGGGAATTCAGAAATAGAATCTTCCAAACGAAAGTCTGAAATCGAAGATTTGCGCGAATTTGGATCCTTCAATCCTGGACCAATAGGAAAACTAAGGATCACACGATTTTCATAATTTCGCATTATTTTTGCTGAATGCCACTGTGCCCATTCTGCCCATTGTTTGATGTATTGTACATTGAACTAAATGAATAACGAGAAACAGTGAATTTTCAAAAAATTGCCAACGTCTCTTTTTACATCTCTCTTCTTGTTAGAAATCATTAGATGTTCATTACCTCGAATTCATATCCGATTAGGTGGTCTGAAACTAATATTTTTGGAAAAAAATTCACAATCATACACAGATTCCTTCCATCAAAAATCATTATCGCAACCTAAAAGACTCTTCCTCTTCCCCTCGCCCGCAAGTACACAAGGTTCATAGCTGCCTTCTCTGTTGTCTCTGTTCTTGACACTGGTGGCCTTGTGGTTAGTGCGCTCGTCCAGCGTGCCGCCCACCACCCGCCGGTTCGATTCCCTGTGTATGACGACACGATGTTAGGGACATCTGCATCAACCGTGAAGATTTAACTGATAGTAGTACTGACACAGTTTTTTCGTTTTTCTTCTCTTGATAATCCATTAGCTATCGATGGACCAACATTTTTCGAAAAATCAATCAAAGGACGGAGAAGATCGTCATTCTGCCAATTTATGGAATAATGTAACCACAAAAAAGTTTTAGCGAACTCTTAACTGTAGTGATAAAGAAAATAATACAGAATCAAGTTTTGAAGAAGAATACAAAATACGGCCTAATATTTACTGTTATCATAATAATTGAATGCCATTTTTATCATTAGTCATGGATCGGTGAGTAGCCAATCCTTGTAAAAGTTAAAATGCGTTTACTTTACTTTCAGTTTCAGACCCTCAGTTTAAGGAGTACGTTCATCCTGCTCACAGTGCTTTAGATGTATCTATTATATCAAAGTTGATCACAGAGCAGTTTCAAAAAATCGAAATGCTCTAAAAAAATTTATGGTGAAGGATTGAATCAATTTTACGACTCGCTCTTTTTCGGTTTCACTGTATTCACATATTTCTTTACTATTGTTAATTATTAGTTCAAATATTATTGTTTATTGTGGAGTGTTTTTTTTCTCATTGGTGACCGCGCTCCACTGGAATCTGTAACGGAAACGCGACGCTTACTGTAATGAAAACGCGACGCAGCATCCTTCATCTTCACATCTCACATCTGTCATTCCCGCCATTTACTATTTTCGAAAATATAGATTTACTCTTCCTGTCTCTAGTTATCCTGCTTGTCTTCTTCCTTTTCACTTACGAATTAGAAAATGAATCAGTCGATTCTTTCTACTTCAAATACGAAATTATCTAACTCAATCCTTGAGAAAATTTATGAATTCTGGCAACGTAAGTGATTATTTACCTAATCGTAATTAAAATTTATTCATTTTTTAGAACCTGAAAACTACAAACATGTTCCCGTGGAAATCGCTCTTGAATTGTTTAATTCAAACAAAATTAAAATAAGAGAACTCGCGTGGTATTTGGAGACAAGTCCAAATATTCCTCAGAATTTTGAGGAAATTTGCAAAGGACTCGTTGAGAAGCATTTTCCTCAATTTATTCATGAGAAAGAGGGAATGGTGTATTACAATTGGTATGGATTTTTTCAATATTGTGTTTATGTCCAAGATGATGAGGATTACAATCAACAAGAAGAGATGCATCAGAGGAAATTGAAGGAATATGAATCTCAGTTGACAGCAATGGAAATGATTTCGGCAGGAACCGAAATGGTTCAAAAGATTATTGAGAATAAGAGAGAATTGATGATGACGAATCCAAAGAAGGCACTGAAAATAGTGGAACCAGCTCAGTGGATTATGTATAAGAGATTCAATGATATCGATCGATCCAAGTATCAAAAGGAATATATTCGACTATTGAGTTCGAATGAAGCTCCGCGCGAAGCTCATTTTTCGGCTTTTGAAGAAGTTATGAAAGAAGTTTTGAAAAAACAACAGCAAGATTTTATTGAGAAGGAAAATAATAAATGTTCGAAGGCGATTCCTAAAAAACGTAAGTGTCTCATTTTTACCATGAAAAACTCAACCGATAAACTTTATTTTCAGCAAATACAAAAACTACAAAGAAATCAGAAACTGCAGTGGACTTGAGTTTCCTGAAACCGTATCTTTCAAATGATGCGATCAAGAGAGTTGAGGAGAACGCTGGAAAGAATTCGAACAAAAAAGGAAAAGTTAAGAAACAGGAGCAAAAGAATGAAGTGAACGAAGAAGTAAAAGAAGAAGAGAAGGTTTTGACTGTTCGAGATTTTCTGAAAATGAAAAAAGAATCAAGAAAGTCGTCAATGGATATTCTGAAGAAACACAGAGTGCAACCATCTGAAGAGTTTGGTTGGAAAGTTAATGTTGATTGTAACAATCGAAAAGAAAATATCGAAAACAAGAACTCTAATTCTAAGAAAGAATGGACATCAAAAAGAAATTTACAATTCCATCCTGGAAATAATGTTCTGCCTAATTGCTGAAAATGCTGACTGCTATCAAATTCTTCTGAAAATTTTCAAATTCGCCACCGATACTCCAGTGAACTTTTAAATTACCATTGAATTTACAGTTGTTGGATAATCTTGTTTTCTGTTTTCTGCATTCTTTTTCAATATTATCATGTCTGTCTGTGTGCCATAAACCAATAAATAATAAATTAGAAATCTTCATTTTGTCATGTTAGAAATTAAAGGGGGTCTCTCTTCTCTTTTCCACGTCAACACCGATTCAACTCGGCACATCACAATGCATCGACCACTTGTTGATTCACAAACTTTGCCAGTTCTGGAATCTTTTATCAACCATTTGATAGCATTGATCAGAAGTTATTCCCTTCGGGAAATAAGGTTATGTCTGTCTGGAAAGATATTGATTTTAAGTTTTGAAAAAGTCATCAAACTCTAAATAACTTACTTTCGAAGTGACTGCATAATTCTTCGCATTCTCCAACATTCGTGCACAGAATGCACTTGTCAGACGTTTCTCGTCCTGAAAAGTTTCTTGCAAAGATAGAATTTTATGATTGGATTCACTCACAACTTCTTCTTTTTCTGGAACTTTTTCTCTCGAAGTTTCGACAATTGTGTTACGAGAAACATATTTTGCTCGGAGAGGTGCTGGAATGAGAATCTAAAATGGAGAAACAGAATCGATATTTATTCAATAAAACTGTCATTGTGATGCAGTTCATCTTTTCTAGCAATGGTATAATCTGTTCAACTATAGTTTGGAAAAAATTATTCTTTTTTAAAAATCCACATTTGAAACGTACAACGTTCAAGTTGATTTTTGAAACAGAGAAATTTTACATATGTTTTTTGTATCTACAGAATTGTCTACAGACCGAAAAAGTATCTCAAACTGACCTTCAAAACATTTTTGTGTCCAATTCTACCCGTATGCTCTTCTCTTCTTTCTGGAATAACTGGAGGTGGAGGTGGTGGTCTTGTAATTGTCGTGATTGTTGCACGAGCCGTAGCCGTCGGGGGTACTGTAGTTGTTGTATTACGTCTTCTTGTTGTCGTCGTTGGCAGTTCGATTCCTTCGATTTCTTCTTCTGGGTACTGTGCGGATGCTAAAATAAATCATAAACCCTGAAAGTCAGATTGAGTTTTTTCTCCGATCAGACTCCAAGCCTGCATCGTCTTTCAGAGTCCTGGGATTTGAGTGATTCTTGATTTCTTTTTCTGTTTCAAAATACAAATAATTATGCTGATGTAAATAAATAAATGTTTCTACCAGTGGCAGTCCTAATCTCGTTTGTGTTTCTAACAATTAGACCAAAAAAAACATTTTCCTCAATGTTGTTTTACTGATTTGATTGGTTTTCACTTTTTTGATAAGCTGAGCGAGGATGCTTTCAAATAACGTATCGGACAACTGAAGTACTCATGAAACAGTTAAATTTGCATTGCGTATCAGATGAATCCTTTAATAATTCGACTGAAAGATTCCGCTAGTCGCCCTGTATACTTTTCTCTCTGTTTCAAGATGTTAATGATGTGCGTACGATGTAAACTAAACCAGGAAACAAAGGGAATATCTCTTAAATTTTTTTTCAGTTTGACTATTTTCTAATGCTCATATGAACTGTTATTGAAGTCTAGGAAATTGCGATATAGGTTGCTAGAAAATCTAATAGTTTTCAATACAGAATTCTATGAAAGTCATTTCGTCAACCATTCAAATATATCACATGTTGCATGACATCTATACTCGATCATGGTCCAAAAAGCGGATCCTTCAGAAAAATGTGTTCTGTGGCGGGATTACGATGCGAGAAATGTAGAATCTAGATGTAAAATTCTGAACTTCAGAAGCTCACTTGTCCAGCAGTTCACTTCGCAGTGCAAGTTGGCCAAAAAGTTGCTCCAAGACTTGTTGAAATTCTGTCGATGGCTCCGATGGCACTTTTTTTTACGAACTGAAACATTTTGTTTCCGTTTTGACGACACATCATATTGTTTCCAGAAAATCTTAGCTTTAGTTGTGTTAAGATGGAAAATTGCTCGTCCCCAAAATATTCCCTGAATTTCCACAACTACAAAACAATCTGACATGCATCGCACCGACAACTCAAATTTCATCGTCTCATTTGCAGAACGATGCTTATACTTTAGTAGATCTCTTTTCGAAGATTTGCTTGTTCAGACATTTCAAAAATCCTTCTTAGAAGGCATCTGTCTTCAGAATAACGATTTTCTTGCAGCCATAAGTGCAATCTTTATCACTTTCAGTAAATTGTTTACTTTTTTCTCATTTAATCTTTGTCTTCTTGTGCTTGATTTTCAGATTTTCAGATATTCATAAAACTTTTTTGATATCCAAAACCTTATTTACACAAAATATACAACGTAACTGAGACACTGGAACTGAAATTTGAGGAAGAGAAACTGAACTGAAAATGCAAAAAAGAGATTCTTGATTAGCTTCATGAACTTTTTTTCGAAAAATTCCGACCAATTTTGAAATACATGAGTGAAATGGGGGGAGAAAGTAATACTGTTTGCACACTGGGAAGAACACGAACGGTTTTGGAAAATGGGAGACAAATATAACAAACAAAAAAATAATAAAAATAAAGAAAAAAATTCTCGAACGACGTCGGTTTTCTTCTTGAAAAAGGGCACCCTCTTGTTTTTTGTATGACGGAGATTTGAGTTGATTTTTGATGTGATGGAGATCTGTTGAAGTTGATGAGATGAATTTTCTGAAAATAAGAAGACATTTAGAATCAGAAGACGTGACTCTGTTAAAGAACACTTACCTATGATAATACTCTAGTATGAGCCCGATGAGCACGTGCTTCTTGCTCTCGCACTTTTGCAATACCCATTAAAAGTTGCTCGCAAATTGGCTTGGATTTCCTCACTTGCTCGTGTGTCATCTTTTTGACAAGCTGAAATCAAAAAGGTTAGGAATCTGGATTGGGGAGACCGGGAGGCTTACCAATTGTGGAAATTTGACAACCAAATTGCAAAATTCGAATATCACTTTCCTATCTTCTATTCTCATTTCTTTCAGCATATTTACATCTTTATATTCAATTTTTGCGGTTGCTGAAATAATGAAAAATAAGTTTACAGTCGATAGATCAAAGAGAGCAAGGAGGGGTGAGAGACACAGACAGCTAGACAGTCTAACCACTCTGCGTCTCTCCCTCTCCTCCTTGAAGATTCAACTCACTTCCTTGATAAAGAACAAACGACGTGGAGGAGGGAGTGAGGAAACAAAGAAAGATAATGATATAGGCGACGATCCTCTGCCTCGAGTCACTGAACAAATATCGACTCTGCAAAAAAAAACGAAATGAGTTGAAACGTCAAACGACACAAAATATGGGTACACCTGCCCCATTGTATCAAATTTCGAAGCGCCTCAAAAAGGTCGACGACGTCATCTGACCGGAAAACCAAATAGGTCATTCTCAAGTTCTCACCGTTTTCGTCGCAAGCTGGTAGTATGCGCGGGCTATCCGTGCCAAAGGCATTGTAGTATTTTCATCTGTTTGCATTACACAGTATACCTGAAAATTCATATGAATGAGATTCAGATCCTTCAGAGAGTTTTGACCTACCTATAGAAGAAATTCTGAATTTGTTTTGATTACTGTCACAGTAGTATATTCGTCTCTTCTTTTTCGATATAACCGCCAGAAAAACGTGGAAAATTGGTGAGCTCAGCGTTCGGTCCGTTTTGTAGTGCTGAAATAGGGAGGGTTAGATGACGTGGGATTAAGGAGAAAGGACGACAAAAAGGACGAGACGCAAAAATAATAATAATCGAGTGGGAGGTTTGTTTTTTTTGGGTGAGCATTTGTGCAAATTAAAGAATTTGAAATTTGAGAAATAGAATTTCAGACGAGAAGAGGAAGAATTCAATTCATTTCTAAATCAGTCAAAGTGACCAACAGAAGAATTTTTGAGGAGGTGGATAGAAGTAAAAGATAATTGATAGTTTCGGCAGTTTTAACATCTCAAAAATCAGTGAAATGATGAAAACTGTGGTCTCTTAGGCACCGGGTACCCCATAATTTGGACGTCGAGAAGAGAGGAGACCGGGTACTCGAGATATCAACAACAAATAAGCGGTGAGTTGTTTGGTGATTAGTTTCGAAGAGAATGAATCAAACAGATTTTTTAAGAATGGGATTCCTGGAAAATCTTCAACACGTTTAAATAGGGAGGAGGACCCGCACGGACCGAATGTTCGGACGACGACGTCAAAAAACGAGACGTCGGGGTGGGATGTATGGATAGGAAACCTTACGATTTGGAGGAGGAGGAAGATGTGCAAGAAGAGAATTACTATTTTTGAAAAATACGACACACACTCACACACATTCGCAAATTTTCATCACTAATTCCACTAGGAGTCATTGAGAGATTTCTGATTTTCAACCCACACTCTGACTGGATGCAATTTCAGATCAGTAGATCAAAACAAGAGGAATGACAAATGACAAATGACTGGGGTGAGAGAAAAAAATCTATAAAAGTGAAATCTTACAAAATATTACAGTATCCACATACCGCGGCGCTTTGAGACCTGACTAATGACTGATTTTTGAACGGGAAAAAGTATAGAATTGTTTTGATTTCTTTCTCTATGATTCAAAACTGAAGAGTTTTTTATTAAAACCGACAAGATATCACATATCGTTCGTCGTCGTCGCACATCGAAAAACACACGACGAGTCTAAAACTACGACAAATCCTGCTACTTCTGTCTTCAAAACTCGCGATTTCACGCTGGAATCCTGGAATCCGGCATGATTAAAAAATCGTACCAAATGGTGATGAGTGTACAAAAAAACACACTTCTTTCCGGGTGCTCTCGTGCTCCTTCACACCCAAAAAAAAACCGGGTGAAAGATGAAAAGTTTCTCAAATTTCTGGGATGTGTAGAGTGAATAGTGAGCGGCGGCCCAGTAGAGGGGACGACGACGACATCTCTAACGCATCAAAGAATACGTTAAAGGGCCGGGAAGGACCAGCACAGAAACTGATCATTATGGGAATATATAGAAAGTTCTGGTGGAGAATTGAATGGACATCAGAAGGTAATGTGCTCTATTTTTAAGTTTCAGACGAGAAATCGAATAAGTTCAAAAACAATTTTGACATTTACTTATGATCAAACAACAATTTGTAGAAGAAGTTCTCTGAAAACAACAGGAAATGATGATGGCCTAGAGAACCGGAAGCTAGGCGACGCAGGTGTGGATAGTTACTGTACTCGGTTAGAGTTTTAGGGTGCCTTGCCGGTATTTTTGTTGGGAAAGCTAGTGGGTCTTCTGTCCAACCAACACTTTGCACTTGACACAATCTACAAGTTTCTAGACACAAAATTCTCTCTAACAACGAATAACAATGCTAATCCTATCATCACAAACTTTATCAAAATTTAAGACGCTTCTGATTTCGTGTAAAAATGTTTGTAAAAAATTTGAAATTGATAAGAGGAAGAACTCTGATTATCAAGGCTGTAGGGTGGGAGTCATTACGCCCTTTAGACAATCCTAATTGTTTCTTTTTCTTATTGTGGAGGACCACACCAAGGGCTTCTTCTTCTTCTTTCATTTCGATCAGCGATCATCAAATGTCATGTAAAATGTGTTGTGTACTGCACCACAACAGACCGAAATAAGAATGAGAAATGACAAAAATATATATGTGAAAGCATATAATTAAGATACTGCTTCCTTGGGGGACACCACGTACTACAGATTGCGTGGGTGTCGGTTTGAAATTGAATTCAGAATACGTGAAATTTCAGAATAGTATAGTATGCAAGAGATCTTCACAACCTTTAAAAATATATAGAAGACGTTAGCATTCAAAAAAAAGGGGTTGGACCTCAAGGAGGGAGGGTTTTGCAGAGATTTTGGAAGATTTCGAAGGTTTTTTTGTTGTTCGTACACTTTGATACCTCGGCACGACTCTTATCAAACATCGCCTTTTCCAGGATTTACCGTAGTGGATTATGACGATGCGTTGGGCAGAGGAGAGGAGAGATGAACAAACACAAATTAGAACTTTCTGATTGGGTAGTGGAACACAAGAGTTCTTGTTGTTAATTTTCGAAGAAAAATAGAATGAAATTTTGGAAAAATATACAGATCAGTAGTGGTTTAATGAGTTATGACATACATGATGAGGAGGTGATGAATGATTACGGATGAATAGATAGTAAACACGTCATTATGGAGTACGGTGGAAGTGATGGTGAAGAATTCAAGTTATTAGAAAGCTGAATACATGAGAACACATAATAGTGTCCTGGAACAGCAAAGTTTTATTGGACCATTTAGAATTTCAATCAAAAGAAGAAAACCTGCGCGGAGTTGTATGCTCATTACGAAACTGAGAAACGCAGTACCGAGACAAAAAACAAGGCAAATGTAAGTCAAACAGGAAAATAAAAATCCATCAGAACGGCTGGCTCAAAAACTCCTGGATTTGATACTTTTTGACTTGTAGATGCCCTATGTCAGTCTTGAACACTGAAACGATATTTCCGTTTTTTAAGATTCAGTTAGAAGCTTACAGACTAGTGGCGAAAACCTTGCTCCTGCTTATGAAATGATATCAAAGCAGCAAAATTTTGGAACCTCAAACTAATCAGATTGGAGGACTGAAGTGTCCGCCTGCTAGGACATCACTGCAGACGATCAGCTGATTAGCGTAATACGCTGCGTCGTCACAGAAATTCAGAAACATAATACAGGAAATGATGAAACTTGGAAGGAGGAGAAAAATATTGTTGAAAAAATAGTTGGGTGCAAGATGGGTTCGAGCATTTGAATTAGGAAAATGAAAAAGTTGAAAAACTAAATTCGAATAAAAATCATAAAATAAAAAACTGGTGAAACCGAAGATTGACAAAAAAACCAGAAAAGAGAGCCACCCTCTCCGCTACTCAAAAAATCTGATGCAGTGATCTACCCACCCAAAAAAGAGAAAAAAACGTAGGTGTAGTTGAAACCTATATCAGTACACGTTCACTATGTCTTCAATCATTTATTTATCAGCTCCTCATCTCATCTCCACAGACGACACTTCAGTTGATCAGAAAACACAAAACACTGCTGCTCCTAAATCGGTGCTGTGTCCCGAGGAGGAAGCGCTGTTTTCCGTCGAAATTTAATCAGTGTATTAGTAGTTAGAGATATGGAAAAAATGCAAAGAGAAAACTGAGCTCAATGACCGATTTCTGATGATCATCTCCTTATCTAAGGCTCCTTAATGAGGCTGGACGTTCTCGATAAATGGGAATCGTCTAGAGATGAACACCTAAAAAAAACTACGATAAGCAACGAAAAACTGAGAAATTCGCATTTAAAATCTCAAAAATCATCGTCAGACTCCTGTTTCCAGAGGAGTTGGAGGGCTTCTTCATGGTCATCAATTGTTTTTTCTTGATTGGGAAGTGGTAGAAGAAGAGGTGATCAAACTTCAATACGTAGTAGCTTCTCTACACGTTTTTTTAATCTGCCCAAAATAAATAAGGTCTCAATTTCTCTCTCAAATTATAGGAGGGGGAGGTGGATCGGCTACTATGTATAGTTAGGAGTAAATTAACTGGTGATGACGTAAATACGTGTCAGATTCTGATCTTATTTGGTCTCTTTTGCTGCAGAGACAGAAAAATAATCAGAAAAAAGATTAATGATTCTCTTGGAGTGTTCTCTTATTAGTGGTACACCCGATAGATTCTTTAAAGATTGGTTAATGACAAGTGTTTTTTAGGAATTCGGAAGGTTTTTAGATGATCAGATGGGTTACGGTTATTCGAGAGGTAAATAGAGATCTAGGAGCAAAATAAAGTATTTGGCTTATAGATAAGCAGGGTGAGAGATTTTTGAGATTTGGAAGGAATTTTGGAATCGAAGAAGAAACAATGTCTAAGAGAGATCTGCCGGATTCTGTAAAGAAATTATATTCGAATTATAAAAATAACAAAAAGGGCCGAAAAACTATGAAATATTGGGTGGCTCAGAGCAAGCTTTTGGGGAATGAATACTATCGTAAAACATCTAAAAGAGGGGCTCCCAACAAAGTCTATTTAACATGGTATTTCTTTTTTCTCAAAGGAGATATGAAAATGTTGTCAACAGACAAAATATAGCTGAATACTTATAAAACATTTCTTAAGTTGGAAAAACTTTGATAGCTATCAAGGCAGTTGAGATATTGGGCACCAAACTCTTGCTACTGGGGTCACCTCTATTAGAGGTCTTACGGTATATCAGCACCGACAACACGACAGTCTGATTTTCCTGTGCTCTACTCTCCCATCACAAACCATACTTCCTTATAATCCAAACCTAGTCCAAAAACCTTCTTTGACATTATCCAGCACCTCTACCGTTATTACGTAAAAGCTTTTCCCAGGGATCACATCCTGATGATTGAAAAATGAGATACGTAACTTTTTCTGTTTACCATTTACTGCATCACTTTTAAAAATATACATCGAACGAAACACACGTTTCGAACTCTCAAAGTTTTCATCCCGATCAGTAGCAAAAAGGTAAATAAGAAAATAGAAAATAGAAGAGGTTTTGGACTGGATAATCCACGGGTCAACGGAGATTTCGGAGAGGGATTTGTTTCCAGAGAATTGGAATTCAAATCAGAATGATCAAAGGGGGGATATGGGGAATAACGGTATATTTCTAGAATAGAGAATTCCAGAAATGAGTATAAGACCGCGAAACCGATGAAAACCCAGGAATCTCTATAAAATTACTCTCAAATTTGAGTACTGTTTGACTGAGGGACGTTCTGAAATTAGCTCTTCGAAAAACGAATCAAAGGAAGAAAATTTATTACGTGCTGTTCAGAATTTCTTGGTTTCCAAATGTCTAGTTTTCAGAATATTTCAGACAAATGAACTCCAGCTATTAGGGTTAAACTACGAGGCTTCCATAAAAACTTTACTATTGATAAGACACAAGGAACATATTTTTGGAAGCAAGCTAACTCAAGTCACTATAGTGAAACGGCAAAATAATTTCTCAATGATCAAAAACTTCGGGAATTCCCCGGTACAACCTCACCACCTACACTTCGTCATGACTTAGATTAGCCACTAGCCAATCGACCAAATTTCAGTTTCACATGGTCATAAGGGTTCACAAATGACTGTCTAGGAGAAGAAGACGTAAACACACAAGAGGCCTGTACTGATCCTCCGATAAGCTTCAGGTCAGCAGGTGAAGGTGGATTTGATTTGATTTCTTCTCTTCATCCGAGATTTCCGCTTAAGAGTTTGAGAGGGAGAGAGAACATTTGGAATCAGAGTGGTCAAGGGCTCGGGATAGATGTAGTGGAGGAGGGGATCGGAAATGCCAAATGAAAAAAAGGAAAAGAAGAAGATATTCAACTTTGCAAAGTACAAATGACGAAGATTTCTTTCATTTTTTGGTCCTAAAATAAAAGAAAAACGTATGCAAAAAGAGAGATTCTTCCTTGCCCCCAATGAGACATGAATGTTCTTGACACTATCCGGAAATAAAAATAAGTTAGAAGAGTATGAAACATGGCGGCGGCGTCAGAAAACTGGAGGTGTTGTCGCGGAAGAATCGGAAGCAGACGACGTCAATCGAGGTTGAAATTAGAATTCCAGAAGAAGATATGAGAGAGACAGATTGAAGAACAAGCACGTTTGCGCGTAAATGAGCATAAAACGAATTAACAGAGTTCAGAAAATTGATGTATTTAGAGAAAAACGAGGAAGAGAAGAGAAGAGGAAAAGGAATTGAGAAGTGTAGGTGGAATAAGATTGGAGTTGTTGCAGAAAATAGTTTTTTTTGGTGTTTGGAAGACAGGTGGTTATGGAGAAGGCTAGATGGGGATTGAGAAGTGAAATGAACTTTGATATCGGAGGAATCGCTAGAGAAGAGTTTTTCAGCATTGAGACTGGAAATTCAGATCTAATAGGAAGTTTTAGATCGTATAGGCTTTGAAAACGTACTGGGCTAGTAGATTAAATAACGATAACTAAGTTGTTAAGTTTCAAACGTTTGACTAATTGCTATTAGCGTTGAACTATTTGATAAGATCTTTTCGAAATTCTTACCAAAGCAATTTTCTAACTGTCACGTTTCCGTTTTCAGAGAGTCCATGAATTGTATTAGCTCAGCTCAGTTCCTACAACCGAAATTCTCTTGAAAAATTAAACTTTTCCTCTGAGTCTCTCATTTTCGCACACAATTTTTTTCGATTTTGGTAGAGCGCGGTTGTAAGAATCGTTGCTAATACACAAGCTATGCTTGTCCGGTTTTAGTGAAACCTATCAATTCTGGTACAGTTTCATGTTGTATATTTAGACAGAAGACTAACGAAACAACTAATTCGGTGAAAGCTACGTACTTCATTTTCAGAATACGATTTACCTTTCGACCTAAATATTTGTTTTGTATGAATCCGAAGATGTGTGGCACTATGGAAGGATTCCACCTTAAAAAAATCCCTGTCCCATATCTACAGTAAATATACGACTGTTACTCTCCCACATTCCTCCGTTTTTTTCCTTCTTCTGATTCTTTCTGATTTCCGGACACACATCTTCCAATCCCATCAACATAATCTCTTTTGCTCCTAGACCACCACTTAGTCATTCATTTGTACCCAAAACTTCTCCTCCGCCAACTAATTTGATTTTTGAGGTCATATCCGGATGTGTTATTTATATCAGCTCTCATTCTGTCTTGTTATTGAGAAAGAGAATGTTTCGAATTAGCTCTCGTAGGATAATGATCTCGTGATTTCCTTATCCTCTTCAGTTTTTCGGCCTCGTAGAGTATTAGATGTGTACAAACGAGAGAAAGACTTAGAAGATGTCACGAAAAGAGCACACGATGCTTCTTTGAGATATGAACTTTGTGCTTTGTGAGGTGCAGAGAGAGCAGGAGAGACGCAGTGATGGAAAGGGATTTGGAACTCTTTTCACTTGTTTTTGGAGAGGAAATGAATTGAAAATTTGGAAGGGAAAAGGGCAAGTGGAGGGGTAAATATCAATTAGATGATGGGAGAAACATGGGGGGAAATCAGAAGGAATTATAGATACAAAATAGTAAAAATCAGAAGCAGAGGAGTAGTTCTGGAAGGGTTTTCTGGAGATTACTGAATTGAAAAAGTTTCCGTAGCTCCTACCAGAACCCACTGAATAAATACTTTTGAAGTAAAGTTCATGAAACAGAAAAAAACTTGAAAACGAAGAGGAGATTGCACTATTCGTATACAGTGTCAATTCTTCTCAAGAAGAGAATAACTTGATCAAAAATGCATTAAGAATACAGTATAAAAGTATTAGACATAACAATATCCAGAATGGCATAACAATATCCAGAAAACAACTGTATTCAAACCACAAATAAGAAACAGGAAAATTTAGAAAACGTCACAGAACGTTTAGCAGATTTTCTATTTTTAATTGTCAGGTATTACTGTATCTTAACGAAAACTTAACAAAGAGGTATAAATTTCACCAATGGGACACTAAACCTTAATTGAAATTGAAAGTTGCTGAGTTTCTTTTTGATGAAAAAGGACAACGCAATAATGAAAAAAAAATTCGCCAGAATAGTAACGATGATTGTGAAACAGAACAGTTTTACTGTATCGAAAGTTTAAGAAAATTTCAGAAAACATTTCTCAAGAGTACAGTATACCACTGCCACCGGATAAAAGAAGATTAGAACGAAAACGACATTTGTGAATATAAAGTGCTAACCAGAATCTCAAAACTAACCGAACAGATTTAGAAACTTGGGAGTTTAAAAAAAGTATTAAAGTTGAATTGAAAATAGAGAGCAAGAAAATAAATATGAAACAAGATGTTACAGATTTCACTGATGATTTCAGTTATACCAACAAAAAAATTGTATTTGATAAACAGATCTGAACGAGTATCTAAAAATTCATAAGACTGATAATACAAAAACTTAAAACATTGAAAAACAATAAAAATTCTTAAAATTTACATCAAAAAATGCTCACGTACAAGGGAGGAGAACTAATAGCAATGCATTGTTAGATACCTTATTTTTAGCAAAATTCTACAAAGGAAAACGAAAATTCCTCTCTAATTCTGATTGAGAAAAGAAAAGTTTAGAAAATCATTGGAAACGAAAATTAAAATTTAATAAATACTGTATCAATGCTCCTACAAGTTTCAATTTTGTGAACTTACAATAATCACGAATTTCTAAAAAATCCCAAAAACTCACCTAGAAATTTTCAAAAAATGCAGTAAATGGAAGATTCGTCTCTGTCGTCCAATCGAATAGTCTTGAATGATTTTCCAAATGAAAGACGCCCTTTCTAAGTGAACAAATAGTGGTTACTGAAATGTTTTCATCGTATTTTCCCTTCTGATTACAAAAATCTGTCCCCCATAATACTACGCCACCTTCACAAAACAAAAGAAGAGATCCTTCTCATCCGGACAATTCTAGAAGAAACAAAAGTTCTTTCTCGGAAAGAAAAATAAAACAAAGTCAGTGAGACATTGTTTCTTTTCTGATCAATTCAATTCCAATTTCAGTCCTGGAGTGATATAGTCAGATGACGACAACAACTATGACACTCGTTCATATTTCAAAGACCTAGACAACAAGTGGTCACAGGTTGAGAGGGGCGAATTTAAAAGAGAGGATTCACTTAACACGAAGAAGAAGAAGAGAAGAAACCAGAAACCAACAAGTCCAAAATTAGAAAGGAAACCTTTTTTCGGTCTGACACCATGCCTTCCAACTACTACAAAATAGGTTCAGTGATCAGCTCATCCACGTCATAGGTCTCTCTCCTCGTTTGCATACTCAATTTGTCTCTCACTAAATACTTCTCTTTTTCTGATGAACGTATCCTTGTTGCAAATTTTTAAAAAGTGTCTACTTCTATTTCTGTTCTTCTCTTCTTTTTCTCAATTTCTTCTATTCCAGCCGAACCGATGATCACTAGCGGCTTGGAAGCTTTGATTATCTGGAGGAATCGGGGATTAAGGAGCTAGAAAATTGGAGAAATCAGATAAAAGAGGATTGAATTTCCGACGTTTCGAAAGTTACAGTAAGATTAGGGCTATAGGATTGGAGGGTGGGAAAATATAAAAGTGTTGATATGGGCGGTACATAATGTTACATAAAAAGAACGGTCCTTGAGATTTCAGAAAATACATTTATGAAGACCCATTTCAGGTTATCTGTACCGTTTCAGTATCAAAGTTTAATATTTATAGTTTCTCACGACTTTATTCAATTTAATTTTATTGAAAGTTTCGATATTCAGAAAAAGTGACCGAAAGCCAGGTAAGGTCCCTCATTGATTTATAGTAGGCCTGATCATGACATATTCAAATTTCTGCAACTGTTACCTAACCTCAACTTTTGTAGGTTTTCTTTTCAAGTTTTGAATTGCTCAGGTTGTGTCATACAGAGACGATGTACGTAAAAAGTTGGAAGATGTCAAAAAGTAGTAGCGGTAAGAGTTGTACCAGTTTTTATCGTATCAGTGGAAAAGTGAAATTTTAAAACTCCATCGCGGTATCCAAGCCCCATTGAAACCAAGGGAATTTTACTGAGGTTATCTGTTACTCGAGAAACAGCAGAAAATTTGGAAAAAAAAACCTTGAAACTACCAATACATGAGAAGGAAAATATCATACTTGCAAACCGGGGCGAAACGGGCTTCCAAAGTATAGTTGAACAGCTTTATACCAGTGCTAAAAAAGATGAACTGCATCACAATGACAGTTTTATTGAATTAACATTTATTCCATTTCTTCATTTTCATACTTGTCAACGGGCCGACACGGGACGGAGCGTAACTCGCTTCAAACTCAATATTATGAGCTCAAAAATATACCAAAATGTAGATCTCGACGAGTTCTATGTCCGTGACCCACTGCGGGCCGGATGGCTATTAGGTAATGTGCCGCGGGCCGGGCTAGAATGGCTTTTTTGGCCATTTTCGCGTTTTTGGGCACTTTTTCCCGGCCCGCGGCACAATAACAAATAGCCATCCGGCCCGTAGTGGGTCACGGACATAGAACTCGCTGAGATCTACATTTTGGTATATTTTTGAGCTCATAATATTGAGTTTGAAGCGAGTTACGCTCCGTCCCGTGTCGGCCCGTTTCGGCCCGGTTTGCAAGTATGGAAAATATCGCTACTCATCGCGAAGCAGGAATGCGTTTACTCGGTTAATTTCTAATTTGCCATCGAAATGAAACTGTGCTTTTTGGAAATGCATTCCGTTTCATAACTTTGATTAAAGATTCTGGATACTCGGAAGAAGTCACTTAATCTATGTATGCTACCTTTTGATCAGATTATATTTGTTAATGGAAAATCAGTAAGCCTAAATACTCAAACCTCACAGGTCAATTTCTAAGAATAGCAGGGACCTCTCCCCACCTGACCAACTTTTGCAAAGGTTAGCCTCTCCGTCCCTTTCTTCCCAAAATTAGAACCCTTCCCCCCACGGAAAAAAACAAAAGATCCCGGAAAAAAAGGCGACGCGTCAGCAGTGGAGTAACAATTAGAAATGCAAGAGGATCCCTACTGCCAATCAAAGTTCTTCAGATGATATCAGATGGTTGTGTTTTGTATTCTGGAGAATTGACAATACAAAAAACAAAATGAAAAGAAGTGGAGAAATGAACGAACAAAATTTTTAGATTTTTGAATTTTCTGCGGAAAGAAGAGGGTGTTCGTGTTTTATTCAGAAGCATTCGAGAAGGAAGAGGGAGGGAACAAATTGCAGAAGAACAAGGGGAGAGAAACGTCACGAAACGGAAACAATTTAAAAAAGGAAGACTGATTTGACAGTGTGTGAAATCTCAAACGGAGAGCAATATATTCCTTTAGTCAGTGACGTGACACACTTTTTAATTGATGCGGGGGGATTTTTGGGACAGGGTGGTCGGGTGATGATGTCATCAGTCTTCTGGTGTTAATAGGGCGACGCTCACAATTCAATTTCTAATTTTGGAGGAGACAGCAATGAGCAGTTGGGATATTGGGAGGAAGTGCAAGTAAGGGAAGTGTTTCAGATATGGGTTATTGACTTTATTTTTTGAAACGTTGCAATGTCCATATTGGTTGAATAGAGTTCAAAGCTCATAGTCAATTAGATGTACGAAATTATTATTCTCGAATCACCAACTTCATTACATTTGAAACCACTAAGTAACGTTAAAGAAACAGCCATTTTTTGATTCTAAATATTAGAAACAGTTCTCATTCTGGTAATTCTTTGGCTATGCTTCGGCCTCCTTAGGCTACTGGTTCCAGAAGATACAGATCAGCTGTCGGCTTTTCCCATCCAGTACTATCAAAATGAAGCAAACATTCTACTGGAGTAGGGTAGGAAATTTTGAAGCCATGAGTTCTCGAAAATTAGTATTAGTAAATTTTTATTCATTTGATCGGTTCCTTCAGTTTGAGAAACGTAATATGTCACAAAAGAAACGGTAAATAAGTTGTCGGTAGGCACAAAAACATCCAAAAGTCTCGTATTTTATATATTTTTCAAGTTGAATAGAAGCATCGAAACAATGTTCTTTTTATATGAACTCCATATTTAGAGAAGTTACAAAACTTTTTCTCCAGTTTTGATGCTCCGACTAAACTTGGTTATCTTACATCACCTATTCTTATACTAATTGTGTCTATGAACTGATCTAATTTATTCACACCTTGGAACAGCTAATTAAACTTTTCAATAGTTACTTGAGACACCGCGACAAAGCTGTACAGGAACATCAGGAGCATGCCAGCGGAGCACGGGACGACCGTCAGACAAATTTGGGAATAGAGGTCAAAGTTAGAAAATAGCCAAATAATTTTTCAAAGTAAGCAATAAATCGAAGTTGAAAGGGGATTAAAATCTAAAGGTTCAAAGTAAAACAGAAAAAAAGAAACATTGGAAGCTGCCATAAAGCGGCTTACAGAAGCGGTAGAATGTTTTGATAACTATTTTGAAACGTAACAGTTCAAGTTACCTATGCATACATAAGCAAAGTACTAGTCATAAAGTAAAGGGTGTTGTTTAGTTTGATACCAGGTAGTTTCTAGAATTAGAAAAATAGTTCAACGTTTTTACCATGTAAAAAACAAGAGATACATACTTGACCACTACTGTAGCCTAATTGAAACCGGAAGTATTCTGGAATGATCTGAAAACAAAAAAACAAGGTCTGATCTGAAATGCGAAGATCTCTATCCTATCATATTCTCAGCATCTCATCATAAAACAAAGGAAATAAATTATGACGAGAGCATTGAACCCAAAAAAAGAAAAGAAGAACCATATGAGTATCGGAAAAGGTCGTCGATGAAGATTCTGGAGGAAAACTGAGTAGAGAGATGTAAATACGCATGAAGACGTGCGTCTGTGTGGTTATTAATCGCATTGTGTGCTGCTAAGATAGCAGCTCAACTAATACAATTAACATTTTCTCGACGCGGGTTGGAGAGAAAAAAGGAGAAAATGATGTGGGTTTTTGGGAGCACAAACCGTCTGATCGACGATGAGGAAGAAGAAGAGAAAGTGATGAAGAGGAGAAGAAGAAGAAAGGTTTTTGGTTGTCTTTTTCTTCTTTCTCTTTTTGTTGTGATGACGTCGAATGGATGGGAACGGGTACATGGATCGGGAGGTCTTCTCTCGTGGAGACCAAGAAGGGAAAAATTTAAGTAATCGTGGGAAATTATGCTTCATTTATGTTGTCTTTTCGTTTTGCACCCAGTTAAGAAGACCGAAAGGTTCAGAGATTACTGTAGACGATGTGTCTTGGAAGATATCGAGGAATGATCTTGTTGATTACTAGATATCAATGATCATCTGTGCTTGGGATCACTGAATTATATGGAAGAATTATTTTAGTAGAATAAACATAGAATTATAGTAAGGAATCACGCATAAAACTGTTCAGAGTGTTTTTCTAAGGGGGTGCTCCGTGAAATTTGCAAAAATTGGAAAAATAAATAGGAACGTCATGTTTGTGAAGTTCGGAGAGGAGCAGTGTTCGTAGAATGAATTTGGGGGACTGGATACTGGAAGATTGTGAAAAAATCATAGGAAATAGAAGACAGATCCATTGCCCTGTAGGCAAACTTCAAGATAACTAACCATAACGAAACGGAACATTTTTAAGACACAGGTATTCAAAAAATTGAGATTATTTTATATGGATCGACTCAGAATTTTATAGAAAAGAGTAAAGTCACTTGGAGCCAGGTCCGAAAATCAGTCCTAAACGAGTTATCAGGCCTCAAAGTGTCAAAAAAAGGGCCTCTCGCCGTGAAGATTTGTCTTATATTTCAATGTGAAATTTTTTATCTCCGAGCACGTGAAAATGTTGAAATATAAGACAAATCTTCACGGCGAGAGACCTTTTTTGACACTTTGAGGCCTGATAACTCGTTTAAGACTAATTTTCGGACCTGTCTCCGAGAGACTTTTCTCTTTTCTATAAAATTCTGAGTCGATCCATATAAAATAATCTCAATTTTTGGAATACCGGTGTCCCCCTTTAAAGTGGTCAAATATCGTTTCGAATAGCTTCTTCAACTAAAAATTGTTCTGTTTCCAAAACTTATTATTTGAAAATAATAAATAAGCCCAGTTACTCTGTTTTTGCTTGCCTAGTTATTAAGTACCTAAATTTGATTAAAATTTGTAATAATTTAAACTACTGTTATTGAGAAAGCATTTGATTTTTGAATTAACATGATTTCTCTGATATTTTTTGCCTAAATGTTAGGGACAGTGAACATTAAGCATTGACACGGTCAGTACGTATAATTTATAGGCAAATTAAGCCCTATCTCCAAAAGTACTGTAGTTTTCTATGACCGTAGAAAACAACATGATGATTCTTTGAGTTATCTCAGTTAACAGCCAGGAATCTATCCTGAAAATCTAAAACTCAAAAAAAATTAGCACACTCCCAAATCTTGACAACCTACATACCACTTATTACTGTACCAGAACATTTAAAAGATTGTAACCGTTTTTTACAATTAATTTCACGCTCAAGAGTAACCGGTATAAATGAATTCTAGCTAACTTGAGAGACATAACGGCAAAAAACTTAGAACTCAGTATCATATTTGACTTATAAAATCAAAATATTTCTGCACACCACTTTTCGCTCTTCTCATTCTCCCTCACCCTCCTCTGTCTAAACAAGGTCGTTTAAATGTACCCAATTAGCCAATTAGCATCCAAAATATCTCAATTAGATTGCAACGCCACTGATGACGTAGTGATTGAATGCGTGCACTTGATCTTTTCACTACTTATATAGATATTTATTGCCTTCTGATCACCTACAGTACACCTTCATATTTTTAGATTTTTTTTCTCATTTTCACCGATCACAGACTACTTGACACAATGAACAAACAACCCACCTGGTTGCTGTTTTGTTGAAAATAGAAATACTACAAATAATCCGATCCGATTCGTTTTCAGTACTTTTCGGGATAATCTGAGACTGAGTCGAAAGACGTCAATGTGTCCGTGGGGGTATTAAAATGCAAAAAGAATTTTGGAATTTGGGGAAAGTGCTCTCAAAAGATCAGTGCGATGTTGGAGAACGGTCTTTGATTCGTTGAAATATTGGATGATGGATTGGAGAACTAGGAGAGAACATTAGTTAAAACCTTATCTATTGCGTGAAACTGAAAGTTTAGAAACTGCTCGCGAGTAAGAATATTCCGACATCATTTAAATTTATTAGACTAAAACTATTCTTTTGTTTTCTGGTTATTGCCCATATTGCTATACATCAGTCAATTAAAAACACAGATCTGGAGTGCAAATTTAAAAGTTATCTAGAACCGTGTAAAAGCTTTTAAAATTTCGAAATAGTTGCAGGTCTAATTATGAGTGACATAAAACTTTACTGTGGTGGCAAAATTTCAAGGATCGAAAAATTGATCATTTCCGTTCATAATAAAATCAGACTTAATTCATAAACACATTGCATCAACTAGAACTACTGAAACTTGAAAAAGGAAACAAATGGCGTTTCAGAAACTGCAAATATTTTTCTTGTTACCGCGTTACTGTGGCTACAGTAGTAGAGTGGTATGAAATATTACAAAGAGGACAGAACAATCCAACCTGTTCCATGCAATTGAAACCATGGCAAGAATAATTCTACATGTTTCTTGAGTTGAAAAGAAACTACCATCAATTTGGAGAAAGTAATCTGAGAAATGGGAATCAAAAAATTTGACATGAAGTCCTGTGTAATGGAAGAAGAAGTTAACTATAGTAGATGAAACTGAAAAATTTTAGCTCTCGCCCGGTCTCAACAACTTTTTATGTATTTGTTGGACGTTAGTGTTTCTCCGATCAGAAAATCGACGGTTTCTGCCTTTTGTGCAAGAAATTGCACCATCAGTATGAAGGGCAAAAAAACCCTCAACTAGGATTCACTTACTCTGTTATTTCTGAAAAAAATACCTTATCTACATAATTCCTCAGTACCGTTCCCATAATGGACACTAAAAAATTGTGCCGTTTCAAAATGTTGTCATCACTAGTCAAGACAACTTTTCGCAATTATAGTTGCCCATGTGTGAAAACCATCAAAATATCAACCGACTACAGTAGGAACTCTCTAAACCCCCAACTACCACAAGACCAAAAACCATGTCATTTTCTTATTCTTGTTCAGAATGACAGATGTTGCGAAGAAGTGAAAAAGAAGAAGAAGAAGTGGAATGCACAACTCCTATGAATACAGGAAACACTATGGGTGAGTATGTCAGAATCCGTTAATCTCGTCATTTCAAATATAAGGCGGAAATCAAAAATAAAAGTCAAGATTTCGGGAACACATCCAGATTAGTCGCCTCAATTTTTCGTCGTCCTAGTTTCTTCGTTTCGCAGAAAAATTGACCTGTCTGCTCAGGGGCGGGAAGTTTTGGAAAAGATGATGAATGGAATGCATATTTTTGGTTAATCCAGTTTCCGAGTCATCTTTAAATTTAGGCCAGGTTATTTATGGAAGATCAAAAAACAAGGAAGACATTTAAAATTTCAATCGCATGTTCAGGAGTAGTAGGAAAAAACTAAGAGATGAAGGGAGCAATAGAGTAGGTTTTGAAACAAAAGCACTTCGCCAATTAGGGAATATGAGTTATTAGGAAGTTATTGAAGTATTGAAACATTGAAGTCCATAATTGGGTATTTGAAATGAAATAAACTTGTAAATTAGCTTTACCGGGCTGAGCTCGGTTTTTTGAGTTTGGATCACAAAGCCAGAATACATTCAAACCATCGCAACTAGACTATGCGAAACGAGTGATCCCGGAATTTCTGATATTCAGGACTAAAACCTCTACCTGGTCAACGATTTTAGAGAAACGGAGCAGCGTTTATTCCAAGAGTCGTTATCTCCGTACAGTACACAAAAAATTTAGAACTTTCAAGGCGTCTAAGAATGCGGGAAACAATATGATGATGATTATCAAGAAAAATTTCGAAAAACATCGGAATTTTTTCAGTACTGAACTTCCGGCATCTCCCGTTGCAACTCCGCTTAAAAGTTACAGAAGTGAATAGCACAATCAAAGGCGATAGTGGAGTAAGTAAAATAGACTCTATATTATCTTGTCTTCACTTTGCAACCGGAGAAAAATATGGAAAGTACTTGATTCATTTTCAGCACGAGACTCACGTCTCAGAAACAGATCATTCACGAAAAATACAGGATGTTCTTGATCTACTGGAATTATCCCGACTGCAGAAAACTATAATCCACTTATTAAAAATGATGAAAAAGAGAAAACAAGGAAATAGAAGAAGAGAAGAAAGCAAAGATCTTTTGAACTCTGTCAAAAAAGGTGTTCCAAAATATGAAATATATAAATAACTTGTTTTCTTCCAACGAGACAAATTTGTATGCAGGGATAACTCAATCATCAAAGATTTGATATCATAGTTATCAGCTCAGGAATCAGTATGTTCTAGGGCTCAGAGATACTTTTCTCAAAATGTGGAAAACTTTTGGAATCCAGATCAAAGTGATCTCTGAAATCGTTTGCAAGAAAACATCGAAACGTTATTTCAACTAATCTGAAAACATTTTTTGAGAACAAAGATGCAATACGGAAATCGAGAGAAATAAGGATTCTCCCTAACACATTTTAATCTTGACGTGAGTGTCTGAAATGAGTGGGAGGTGTGTCGAAAAGGGAGAGAAAACATGAACACGAAAAGAATTTTAGAAAATAAACTACTTGAAAAAATAGAAACAAGTGTCGAAAAATAGACTGGGAGTTTGTTTTTTTTTAGAAGCGGAGAAGGTGATCTGAATGAGATTACCCATTGAAATGACGAGAGAAAAAGAAGGGATTGATCAATGAAAATGTCAAAAAAATATACGATTGGGATAAGAAAACAAAGTGATTGAGTCGAAAAAACGTAGTGAGTTGTTGTTGGAATATTGAATTAAAAAGGAAAAAGAAGCGTTTCACAAGTATACTGTAGTTATAGAAGCAGTGTTCTTGTTACTTTTATCTCAAAATGAGACTTCTCAACTTCATGTGTAAATTTATTTCTAAAACACTGATTGTTGGAAAACACTATTACTCAAATTAGGGGACTCTAGATTTGATAAAAATCGTGAAACATTGTTTTTTTCCAACGTACTGAAATGTTGTCCCTGTGAGAAGAGTGAAATTTCAGTAAAGCTAAAAATGAAATGACGAATTTTATGTTTCAGCAGGTCTTGAAACTACGTTTCACTGATTATTTGCAATAAAATGTGAGCTAATCATCATAAATTCGTCAAGTAATATTACTGAACTATGTTTTTCCATTAAAACATTGAAACTCATAATTCTACGGCATGATTGGAAAAAAATCTACGATGCAGGAATTAACCATGAAGCGACACGATTGGGTCAAACGATGTGATAAAAATCAAATTATACAGATGAAACTGAGAAAAAATGAAAAAAACCTCTCGGGGAGGTGGAATCATTTTCTTATCTTTATGGTGACACTGCATTTAGGATTAATGATTTTATGTTTCACACTCTCGAAATGAAGATGGGAAGTGTGAGGGCTACAGTATGCATTCTTGGCGAAGTAAATATATTTTGGACTATTTTTCTTCATGAAATTGAGGAAATATGTATGTTATTTTTAGAATTTCATGTGATATCCATGTTTTGTATCGATTCAGAAACTAAATTATTATTTCTCAATTCCTAGTTTCTTTGATGTCATGTTTCAGAATCTTTTAAATTTCTAGTTTTTTCAAACTCATAATGCTGAACTGAAAAGCCGTTATAAATTGCTCTATTTCAGCTAATGATACAACTATTCAAAAAGATCTAACTAGGACCAAAATCGACCACACACTTTACTCTTAAAGAATTCCAAATGGCTTTGAGAAAGTTAGGAAACAGGGAAATGATTCAGATGATCGATAAATAATATTTAAGGATCAAATAGTGTTTGAATGATCAAACCTTAACGGTGTGATCAAAATAATTAAGGAAAACAATTAATTTGCGAGGGTGTTACTCGGACTTAGTTGATTGCATTTTGAAACCTTTTCCGGTTTCAAAAGATTTGTGAAACAGGTCTTGTTTGAAATCCACTGATTTTACGATTGTAGTAACAAAGAAATCACACGACGAATTTTATACTTCCAAAATTCTGTTTAAAAACTTTGTTTTCCCAATTCCGGCTGTAAATTTCATAAATTGGTTACATAAAACTACTATTCTAATCATCATAAATTCGTCATGAGTCAGGTCATACTGCTAACTAAACTGTTTTTTTCAGGTTTCCAGTTCGGCGAATTCCTATTTTCGGATTATACAACTATGATGTCATCGACTTTCGAAAATTAAACTTGATCTGAAGAACCGGATATGGATATTTTTGTTAAGGGCAATAGACGCTTTCACTGTTTTGAGGTGATCTGATTAGTTTTAAAGTGGCGGCCAGGGAATTCGATAGAATGGGTGGCAGATCGAGTTCGCTTAAAGTAATGTGACTTGCAGTTTCAAACACAACATATATCCAGAAGAAAAATACAACAAAAAAATTATTCAACAGTCAAACCAGTCTAAAGGAAATAATTCTTCATGCATTCGCGGAAACAGTAATTTTCGTGAATTGTTCAGTGATCCCAGAAAAGCTCAGCGGTCGGGTTACTGTACTGAGTTACAGCCCGTAAAATTGTTTTAGGTCAACGAATAATTTCAAAAAACTTCAATTTTTCTAAATTTGGACTGGAGATCATTTTATTTCAAATAGTTTTTGAGTACGATGATCGATCGTAAACTAACACTGAAAAGATCCAGATTACGGCTTCTCTCAGCAGTCGTAAATGTTTAGAGAACTAGCTCAGAAAATTAATCATATTATTCAGGGGAAAAATGCTTTTAAAAAACATATTGTTGAATAAAAGTGAACTGATTGTGAGCTTGTATCTATATACTGAACTTCGAGAAGACATAAACTTGATATACAGTTTCAAAGAGTGATTGAAGGTGTTATCTGAGAAAAATCGGCTTGGTATAAAAACGTTGTTATTTTCGTTTCACAGTTTTTTCATGAATTCAATACGAGAAACCAAAAATTCACTAGTTATCCGATTTTGTGTTATACTGTCGAATCAACCTTTTTTAGACGCCCACAGCTTTTTTCCTTAACTTTTTCTCCCTATATCAGGTCTAATAGTTATCTAAATGAGTTACAGTTTCAACGAATAAATGAAACTGTACTAGAGAATAACTGAATAATAACTTTGTTAAATTTCTTTTTAAAAAAGACAATGAATTCAAATCGTTCTCTAGATTTCAGGAACATTGCTCCGCCCCCTTCCCCTTCCAAAACATATTTTGTCTCCGTGAACCCAGAACTTGCATCAGTGGGTGTGAATCTCTTTGTCTTTGTCCTCTTCCAAACCTGCGCTTTGAACACTTTCAAGAGGGTCCGACGTCTTCTTTTTCTTATTTTTTTCTTTTTTTGTGGTTATGGTGCACCTCTTTTCCTACTTTCTGTCACTTCTCACCCACACGACACTATCAGAATATGCACACGCACACGCATTTTGTGACGTGCAACACTTGAAAAGTTTCAGGAAGACCAGAAAAAGAAGAAGAAGAAGGAGGAAGAATTGTTGGAAGAAGAAGAAGAGAAAAGCACGGCGAGAAATGGAAAAAGAACGAAAAAACAAGGGAGTGTTGGAGACGAAGAGACGCAGAATTCATTCTGGGGGAAGTCCTTTTTTCGACTTTTTGACTCAAGTCAAGAGCTGTTTAAATAGTGAAAATTGTTATCACTTAGACTATTTATTCTATTTTTCTTCCTGGAAATTTTATCAAAAAATAGAAATTGTTTTGAAAATAACAGAAAAAAAGTTATTTTGCTTAAATTGAACTGAAATTGTCTGGAAAGTTCGGAATCGTATGGCTTGAATATCACATCACTTCATTCTGAGATGGAAATAGGAACACATAAAAACGGGAGATCAGAAAAGTGTTATGGATGGAATATTTCATATGTCGAACAAAGCTTTGAAATATTAGCTGATTTCAAAACTCCAGGAAACATTAAATTTTCAATTTTCGGAAGATGAAAGTTTCAGTGATTGATCTTAAAAAAAAGTGTATCACTGTTACGCGTATAGTACTGAAGGTGACCACATGTTGTTCCATTATTACACTTGTTAAATACTCAATAATGAGAATTTTTCCATCAATAAAAGCTATCTAAGGTTGCGAACCAACTCTGCAACAAAACAGATATCATCGCTTTGATTTCAGTCAAGTAGAACTCAAAAATCGTGCCAAGAAAGAAAATGATCTTTAGTTCTGATAGAAAAAGAATTGAAACGAACGTAGTTATAATAACTTTATGAGTGCGTTGGAACCGATTTTTTTGACAGAAAGCCGTTAGGTTGTTGGTGAAGTTCTCTAAATTCTGATGGTTTCCAGCTTTTTTTGTTTAGGTTTACAAAAATCCAGATTTCCGACTAACTGGCTGTCAGATATCTTATTTTTACCTCTAAGATGAACCTCAGATCATTAACGAAACTGTTGAAACTAGGAATCAATCCAATTTTCACTGAAATTTAAACTTCTTAGTTAATGTCACAAATCAAACAGTTGTTTTTTCCGAAATTGTTTATAAGCTACTTGAAACAGAAATTCACAGAAACTAATAACACAACAATCATCGTCTATAATAAATTGTGAAAACAGATTCTGGCCGTTAACCTAATCTCAAAAACTGAAGAATGAGGAAAATGAAGCACACAGGATTACGGTAGTCTCAATTTTTGACCCGGATGTAGAAAATTGTATATTGCTGCAATCGATGTATTAAACGTTAACCGTTTCTTGATTAAATTGTAACACTATTCGAAAATCAAGCAAGAATAAAAATGATAAAAACATATCATTGGTTTGATTTCAATCAAGTAGAACTCAAAAATCGTCCCACGAAGGAAAATTATTTTTTAGTTAACAATAATCCGACAACTATTGAAACAAACGTAGTTATAATAACACTTTATGAGTGCGTTGGAACAGAAATTTCTAGATAGAGAAATGCCAGGTTCTTTAAATTCAAATGGGCTCCAGTTGTTTTGTTTAAGTTCACAAAAATACAAATTTCCGATTAAATGGTTTTCAGATCTCTTTGAAGATGAAGCTCAGATCAGTAACACAATTTTTGAGACTATGACTAGATCAACGACAACACTCAAACCTTCAGTGAAATTTTAATTAGGAAATACATATCAATTATTTCCATAGAAATAATTGTTTTTGAGCTACTTGTAACAGATATTACATAGACACTAATAACACAAAAATCATCATCTGAACAGTGAAAACAGATTCAAAATTTGAAGAATGAGGAAAATGAAGCATCCAGGATTACAGTATTCTCAATTGTCGAGCCGGCTTTGAAAACAATATGTGGAAAATTATCTATTGCTGTAATCGATGTACGTTAATTGTTAATTGATTAATGAACCCACAGAAACCATTAATGAACCCACAGAAACCGTGTTCTATTTTTCAGAACCCTGCTTTAAAAATAAAATGAAACGAACACTTTAATTGACAAAAAAGGATTCGTATGTGGCCAAAAACCCTTTAGTTCCCAGAAATTCAAATGTAAACTGATCTTCGTGAATCTTCCATTAAATACTAATTAGTTCGGAGCGGGTTGCTTGTTTTTCTCTTTTGTCTCATGACGTGGATCTTCGGTCTATTTGAACGTAAAGTTTGCAAAGAAAAAGAGAAGAGTATTGTTGTTATTCCAGCAAACGAGGCTATATATATTGTGACCTCCAGACAAAATCATCATCATCATTATAATAAACGGAGCAAAAATATATAAAAAATGAGTAAAATGTAGGAAAAACAAAGAGTGGAAAGGACAGACGGGGTGGGTGGAAGCGAGGGAGAGAGTAATCTTTGGATAAAGATTCGCAACGGAAATTTGAGAAGACAAAAAGAAGAGAACTCACTATAGATCTTTTTTGGGTCCCTATTTATTGGAAGAGAATTGAGTTGATTAGGTCAGGTAGGTGGAGCACAGAATAAGAAAGAAAAAAGGTCGAGTGCTCTCTGTGTACTGAAATAATTGAATGTTGTGTTGGTCAGAAGAGGTGCCAGGTTCTTCCCGCCCTTCCTCCCACACTTTTTCATTCAATTGTTCGAATTCTCTTCTGTTGGTCAAGAAGTATTCTTTCTTTTTTGAGCTGTGCTTTGGTTTATGTACTCTTTTTTCGAGGGAGAAAGGTCAGGGGTTATTTTTGGGATTTCGTTTATATGGTAATTTGTTATTATTGAATTGTAGGTGTCAGTGTTATGATGGTTCTCTGAAACAGAAAAAGTAACTGAATAGGAGTTCGAATTGTAGAAGCCGTCAGAGTGTCTATAACCATTTCGATTGAGCATATTTTCATTTATCCTACCGTAAAAACTGAATGACTGTAGTTTTGTGCTTTGGAAAAAATTGCAGAATTGCTAAAATCGTAGAACCTATTTGTTCAAGGTTTTATGTAACAGCACAATATTTTCTTCCAAAATCTTTTCTAGAACTCTAGTGGATAGAATTTCTATCGGTGAGCTTCTATATTAGGAGGGTACGCTTCTTACAACCGCGCCCTACCGAAACCGAAAATTGTGTGCGAAAGAGAGAGAGTCTAAGAAAAAGAGACATTTTTCAAGGTGTATTCGGTGGAGCGCAGTTGTAAGAACTGAGCTAATACAATGGAATTCCCGTAAGCTGAGCGAATTGCGAGCATTATTTGATGCTCCAGAAAAAGAGGGATGAAAAATGTTGTGTTTCGGAATTTTTTTATATAGCATGTGACACGAAACTATTCGTTACTTGAGAAAAACTAACTTTCTTCAAATAAAAAATTCGAATCATGTCATGACCGAAAATAAAAATCAGGGTTTGCCTGATTTTCCGAACGAAATATATTAGCGGCCCACGCCTTCTTACAACTGCGCCCTACCGCAAACGAGAGAGTATCGGCGAGAGACGCAGAGTTTTTTCTGGCGCGAAACAGATTTTCACAAATGTTGACCTATTTTTGTATAATTTTCTCTCGGAAATTGGCAAATTTTTTGTTAAAACTTGTGAAAATAGATCAAAAATTGTAAAAATCCGTTTCGCGCCAGAAAAAACTCTGCGTCTCTCGCCGATACTCTCTCGTTTGCGGCGGGGCGCAGTTGTAACGAAATTGCTCTGCTAATAGTTTGAACTAGTTTTTACCTTAATATCCGTATACTCCTGAAAAACTAACAATGAAAAACCAACCGGTTCCAAAAGAACAACTGAAAATAGAATTACAGAAATAGCTTAGTGGTAACTTTGTAACCGTAAAATATTTCTAGTTTCTTAAAAATTCTACAGAGCAATCAATTCTGTTGAAGTGTTGAGTGGCTCTGAAAACTATCAGTAACACCTAACTCTCCGGGAAACAAATAAAAAATATCCAATCTCAAGAACAGATCAAAAAAGACTTTCATCAAGTTTTCCCCCAAAAAATGATCCAAAAAGTGTATTTTGTTATTGGCGAACATAAAACACGATTTCTAATCCCCCATAGTATCATTTGCAAGTCAGAAGAGGAAGGTGATCCGAACGGTTTCAGGAGGATTTGCTTCTAAAAACAGAGAACGGTAGTCTAGGAGACCTTTTTGTGCAAAAAGACTTCCAGACAATATCAGTTTAGATAATCCCCACACTAAAAGCATTTTTGAGATGATCCTTGAATTATGGTCAGAAACTTGATCGTGAGTACGAATATAACTGAGCACTATCTAAAATACAAACTGATATGTTCAATTTGAAACATTCGAAAATTTTCTTCTCATAGTTTCACAGATCAAGCACATCTCCTGTTATTCATTTTTGTCAAGCTTGAACAACTTTTTTTTTCGATCAAAACTTTCTAGTTGGGAGATCAGAAAGCAAAATTTTTACGCGATCCTTCCGGTCAGTGGAGGTGCAGAAAATGCAAATTAAACGTGTTTTTAACAAAAAATGATACGAAATAAGTGTTTTTAGATTGGTGCTTTAGAAAGTGATCGTTGATGGAAGAGATATCTCAATTTGATTTGTGAATTGAAGTCAGCGGAGTTAAGGGACCGTTAAGAGTATGGGGGGAACAATGTCACAGAAAGTGCGAATCTTGAACACCTCAACATCCTCATTGATAAAATGGTATTGAAACTGCTAATTTTTGAAATTAGATCATGAAACTGATTATTGATTGTTCAACTGGAAATTCCATTGAAAACCGTTATTCTGTGTTTCGGATAACAAAAAATTTGTCCCCAGTTGATTACTACTGCTACTGAAAATTTTAGGCTATTTTTTAGAAGTTTAATGTGATTACAGTTTCGGGAAATCGATTTAAACCGATGCCGTTTGAGTGGACGTTCATCAACATGGATCTACTCCCTTAAGCTTTACGGACGCGTTCAATTTTTATTATGTATTTCAAATGATGAGCTTCCTGAAATATCTTCAGCATATTCAATGCTTTTTTTCTATTTTGACACCTTTTGTTAATAATGGTAATACAGATATTCGAAAATCTAAATTGAAAACTTGAAACAGGTACGCATTAACATATTTTGCAGATAGATTTTTACGAAAATAAACTTAACTTCCGTCAGCACTTTTTTCAGTTTTTAAAAAAATATTTTCAAGTTTGGAAAAGTTTTCCCAACCTCCAGCCAACATTTTTGTCTTTTCCCATCAAAATTCTTGGAAATTCCCGGATCAACATTTTGAAGTTCACTCTTTTCAAGACAGGGAACATAAATTCTTTTTTCCAGAAATCTAGATTTCATCCAGCCCAGACAGAAAACAATTTATGTGAAAACGGAAACAAAAACAGGAAAAAATAACTTTTCGGGGGTTTTTTCCCACAGCGTGTGTTCTGAAACAAAGCACTTTCCCTTGACTTTCCCTTTTTTCGAGTGCCTCAAAACTCAAAAAAGAGGGAGTTTTTGGTTTTGACACCTATTTTTACGACTCGAAGTGCAATGACAAGGGCTATTTTGAAACTTGAAAGGAGAAAAAGTGCAGACGATGGGGGAGTTAATTGATAAGAGAAGAAGAGACTTGAGGACAAGTTCAATTTCAGGACACAGTGTTAAAATTTATTGAACAAATACAACGGAATTCGAATTATGTTTGAAATTCATATCAGCTCTGAAACTGAATTTTCGAAATATGTGTAAGAAATACAGTGAATTACAGGGAAGAAATCTCAATTTCAGGAGGCTGTGATGTTGGTTTAAAAATTAACAAGGAGATTTTTGGGGTGATTTTAATTGAAATAATGCATAGATTGAACAAAACATGTTGAATCAATTAATTCTGTGTTAACTAAAGAATTTTTATACTAGTACTTCATGGGTTACTTGAAACTGAATAAAGGATGAAAATCTCCGAAACAGGAACATTCAGTCCAGAGAACGTCGTCGATGATACAAAAAGACAGTGCATGAAGGAGTTGTTCGTGGTTCTTCAGATTTAACTGAAGCTTCACTAATGGATTGAGCATGCACATCGATAGGATTCTCGCAAATATAAGTATAACTGATTTCTCAAAGAATGATAACGCGGTGGTTACAATGTTTGTCTTTAATTATGTTGGAGCTATTGAACAATGTTGATTTCAAGTTGACTAGGAAAACTGCCGATCCGGTGAAGCTTTCTCAGTCGTTAGTGAATTTATAGAGTTTTCAGAAGTTTCGATTTGAAGTGCAACAAGTTTTAGACACGATGTTTACCTGTGGAATCTTTGTTTTCATTCTTCTTCAACGGACTCCTATACATCAAACAAAAGTGATCTCCAGGTTCGAAAAGTGACTCCAATATGAAAGTCGAAACATTGCAAATAACTCATTTTCCTGAAACTGCAAAATAGTAGAAGTTTAATTTGAAATTATAATAAACACCTTTCTGTGTATGAATAGGAAAATAAGGAAATCCTGAAAGGAATGATTCAGAGAACTTTCATAACCACATATCAATGTCCTCCCCTTCTTCTCTTTTTGACGCCATTTTACGTTCAACCTGTCTGTGCTTCAAACCAATTATCTGACATCATTTCGTGAGCTGAAAATGAAAAGATTAGTTTAATGGATTTTTGAGAGTGCTGAAACCGATAAAATCGGTACTCTTTTCACGTTTTTCGCAACAAATGTTTATTCTTTCTCTTTCTCTTCACTTCCTTCAAAGTCCCTCCTTCTCTTCTTATCATTAACTCCTAAAATTGAAGAAACCTCAAGTATAAAAAGTGGAGGACTGTCCACTGGATTCTGCACAACACTCTTTTTCAACACTTATCAGTTATTTCATACATTTTTGATAAGGAAAAAGTGGTTTCCCTTCGAAAGCGACGAATTCTGTTTGAATGAAACATTAACGGTTTTTACAACTTGATACCGATCAATTTTGATTCTAGTTTACGTTTATTCTAACTTTTTATGTTTACCTTACCGTTTTTCTGCTGAAGGCACACAAAATGTTTTATGAAGGTGTGTAGAGCATGCTCTAACTGTAAGAATATAATTCAAGTTTCTGGTTCAAATTAAACTGGCGTACTGTACAATTTCACTCTGTTTCAGGTTTCTGGTGTAACACATTCATTATCAGTATTTTTACTGAGAGCATTATATTAGTGAAAACTTTCCTACCGTCACCGTCAAATAGGCTTACATGTTTTCAAATACAACAATCAGAAACACTTAAAAACTGTGATCTGAATTGTTTTAATGTTCCAATCAAAAGATATATGTGCTAGTCAGCAGCTCCTTCTAATTAATTTCCACATTGCAGGCGGTAACTTTAAAAAAAAACCGAAGAATTTTCGAATAGTATCACTAAAAACTTTGACTTGTTAACCCATACTGAAACAGAAACCTCTACAGATTTATAATCTTTTCTCGCCTCTTTTCCTTATTTCCTTTGCGTATTAACTTCTTAAACCCTGCATAATATTTCCGAAGATTACGAAACATGAGAAGCTGATTCTTTTATCAGAAACATTTTAAGCCGATGATTCTAGATGGCCTCTGGTGAGAAACAGTTCAGAAAACATTGCATAATTTCTTTAGGATTTACTAGAACACTACCATTTCTAGATTTAAGTTAAGATTATATCGAAAACTGCAAGAACTAGCAGTAATTTCAGTTTTCCCTTAAATAAGAAGTTTGAAACATACAATTTTCTCCAGTTGCAAAATAATCAGGACAGAAAAACAGTTGGGCCATTCCGTGACGTTTTTCTAGTTCTGTTTATTTGCTTCTGATTTCAGATTCCTCCTCTTCTTTTTTTTACTCTTCCTGACAATTCTCGACCAATTATTTTCCTCGAATAGTCACGTAGCTCCTCCTCTCTACCCCTCCCTTTCTTGATTTCATTTGCTCTGGATCTTTCACTGATAACTTTCATTCTTTGTCTCTTTTTGTGGTTGAATCATCGGCAGAAGACCATTTTATTGCAGTTATTCAATTTCACATTATCATCTATACTATAAACTTTTAGTGGCAAACAAACCCCAAAAAGTTGTTATCAGTTCTCTCTAGCTATGCTACTCCCAGTTTTTGAAGTTATGCCATTGAGGGGTGATTTCATTTCAATTAAATTGTGTCATATTTTTCCCAAATAATTTGAATTTTCAATTTTTAATTTCAGGGTAATGCTTCGAAACCTATTTTTGCTTTCCTTTCTGGCGGCAACGGCTTTTTCTATCCTTCCAAATCACTATCACTTCAAAGAATACCTCAACAAAGCCGCCAAAAATTCCCGTGGAAATGATGCCATCTCGGTAACTACTGGATATTTGAGCACTCCATTGGATCAATTCGTTGGAAACGCATCAGGAACTTTCACTCAAAGATACTTCTACACGAGACAGTATGCCCTTCATCAGAAGGTTGCATTCTTGTATGTCTCTGTATCGGGAGACTTTGAAACAAGTGTGATTACTGATGAGAGAAATCCAATTGTCATCACCGCGAAGCAATTCGGAGCAACTGTTTTCTCGTTGGAGCACAGATATTATGGAGGGTCGAAACCAAACTTTGAGTAAGTGAGAAAACGCTTAACATCAGAAACATTAGATACATTTGAGTAGTTGTAACATCAGAAAACTTTATTAGAATCAGATTAAAATATACGATTCAAAATTTTAAAATATTCCACACTCAATCCCGACAAATTCACATAAAATATTTCAGCAAATTCAACGGAACCACCCTCCGCTATCTCAATTCCTACCAAGCCATTATGGACCTCAACGCTTTCATCAAATACGCCAATGTCCAATTCAACATGGACCCTGACTGCAGATGGATACTTTGGGGTGCCGGATACGGAGGAATCATTGCTGCAGAGGCCCGAAAATGGTATCCAGACACTGTTGCTGGAGTCATCGCCAGTTCTGCTCCACTCACTCATCAGTACGACTTCTGGCAGTTCAATGACCACGTGCAGACGGCAATAATGCAAGAGGGAGGCTCATTGTGTTACCAGAAGGTTGCTCAAGGATTTGCTGATATTCGCCAAGCAATGAGAACTCCAGAAGGTAGATCGAACGTGTCTGATTTGTTCCAATTGAATCCACGTCTCGATCAAACAAATCTCAATTACAACGATATTCAACAATTCTACCTTGCCATTATTGCTCCATTCCAAGAAGTGATTCAGTTCAATAATGATGTAAGTCACTTTGAAGAAGTGTCCTTCAACTAATAATTGTTTTCAGTTCAACATCTCCATTATTGACTTGTGTACCTCAATCGACAAGGGCCCTTGGACTCCGATGCAGGTCATCTGGCAAGCATGGGTATACTTCAGTACTACTGTAACTGGGTCTGTTCAACCATTGGTCACTTCTTATCAAGCAGTTATCAACGATCTCGGAGACCAAAGTCCTAATGCTCAATTCAGTAAGTTGGAGAAAATATTTGAATTAAAATAGGTCATCATCACTCCACAAAGACTTTTCCCTATAAAAATATTCAATTTCCAGTCGACCAACGTATGTGGCAATACCAAATGTGCACTGAATTCGCGTGGTTCTACACCACAAACAACAACGAGCAAGGAATGTTCGGAGCAGTTGTCCCATCTAGTATCTTCCTCAATCAGTGCTTTGATTTGTTCCCTGATTCAAATCTTACTCCAACCTCAATCCGTGAACTGGTTATCAACTACAATAACTTCTATGGATCTGCCTATGACTATTCGGGAACAAATGTAGTATTCACTAATGGGTGGTATGATCCATGGAATACTCTTGGAAAGGAAAACACTGCAGATTTCTCTGTGGTCACCTACATGATTCCACAAGGATCATGGGCTAGTGACTTTTTCCCAGGAGACTCTGATAACCAGTTCATCGACGTGGCTCATAGATTGATGATTGAGAATATCAATATCTGGGCGAACGGACCAAGAAATCCAAGGACCTCTGTCAACACCACTGTTCCATGGACTCGTCCATATTGGGGAGAATTTGGAGAAGTCGGAAAGAAACTTGCAGTTGAGAATACTGAATCCAAATTTGCTAAACTCGGAGATGACGTTCCATCGAAGAAGACATTCCCACAACCAAAATACAAGAAGATGCTCTTCGGAAGACCACCACACGGATTCCTTCCAGAACCGGATTACAACAAAGATGCCACATATCCACCTGGATTTGAGCAAGGAACATTCAGACAGAAACAGAATCACTTCAGCAATCAGAACCCAGATACTTTCCAACAAAAGTTCTTCAAAAACGCGCAATGGGCAAAGCCAGGAGGGCCAAACTTCTTGATGATTGGAGGAGAAGGACCAGAGGGTCCCGGATGGGTGTTGAATCAGAATATCACTTATTTGACATGGGCGAAGAAATATGGAGCAACTGTGTACTTGTTAGAACATAGATTCTACGGAGACAGTGTTGTTGGGTAAGTGATTCGATTTTTAGCTTCATAACTGATCTCATTTAACTTTCAGAGACAACACGAACTTCCAACTTCTCAGCTCTCTCCAGATGCTCTACGATCTTGCCGAATTCATCAGAGAAATCAACTACAGAACTGGAACTTCCAACCCATGGATCACATTCGGTGGATCTTATTCTGGAGCTTTGTCCGCTTGGATGAGAGAAGTCTTCCCAGATGTTGTCGTTGGAGCTGTTGCCTCTTCTGGACCAGTCTTTGCTAAGACTGACTTCTACGAGTATTTGATGGTTGTTGAGAACTCAATCCGTACTTATGACCCAACTTGTGCTGATAGAATTCAATCTGGATTCAACACAATGCGTACGAAGTTTTTGACGAAAGAAGGACGCAAGGAACTTTCCGACCTCTTCCAACTCGACCCACCATTCGGAGACAATGTCACTGACACTGACCAACATTACTTCTTCTCGAATGTCTACGGAAACTTCCAAGGAGCAGTTCAATATTCCGGAGACAACGCTGGAGCCTACGCCAATGGATACGGTATTCCAGATATGTGCAAGATCATGACAAATGACGATAACACTCCACTCAACAACATTGTTGCTTTCAACCAATTCATGTCAATCTTCTACAATGGTGGTGGAAACTATACTGGAATGGATAACAGCTACCAAGACTTGGTGAACTATTTGATTAACGCTCAGAGCTTCGGACCGGAATCCGCAGCTGGATTGTTGTGGACATGGCAGACATGCACAGAGTTTGGATACTTCCAATCTGCAGACACTGGAAATGGAATTTTCGGATCACCAACACCTGTCAAGTGAGTTTATTTCAAACTTTGAATAGGAATCTGATATTCTCTTTTCAGCATGTTCGTTCAAATGTGTATGGATGTGTTCAGCTCATTCTACCAAAGAAACACAATCGATAGCAGTATCGCCAACACCAACTACATGTATGGAGAGAGATATCATTTCAGAGGATCAAATGTAGTGTTCCCGAATGGAAACGTTGATCCATGGCATGCTCTTGGACTCTACAACTCTTCCACTGATCCATCAGTTGTCTCTTATTTGATGAATGGAACCGCCCATTGTGCAGATATGTATCCAGCCAGAGATGCTGATGTACCTGACTTGGCAATTGTTCGAAACCGTATTGATCAAAATATTGCTATCTGGCTTGGACAAGCCGCTGCTGCAACTACAACAACTACAACAGGATCAACAGCTTCTCCGGGAACTGGTTCGACTGCATCGCCAGGAACTGGATCAACAGCTTCTCCAGGAACTGTGCCAACTTCCACTGCAACCACTGTTCAAACGACAACGAAATCCGCCACATCATCCACAGTAATCTTGTCATTCATCGCCATTTTTGCTAGATATCTCTTGTAAAAAATTAAGTTTAATACCTCCTTTTCTTGTTTTTGTTTTCTATGAAACATTGTCATATTATTTTGGAAAATTATTTATGTGCTGAAACATTTGAATAAATGTATTGAAAGTTTATAAATAAACTATTAAAAAGTATATTGAAGATATTTATTCCATTTTATAGTTCTGATTGAAACAGGTAATTTTGCCAATAACATCGGGACTACGGCTTCCATTCGGTCCAATTTTTGACAGACCGCCGACCTTCGCAATTTTTTCTGTCTGCATGCGCCATATTCGAAGACAGTTTTTGAAAAAGAAATCAGCTGAAAATTGACACTTTTCCGAGACCCAAAGACATTAATCTGAAATTAATAGTTCAAACTTAGGACGACACGCTACTTACAACCGCGCCCTACCGAAACCGAATAAAATAGTGTGCGAAATCGATAGACTCAGAGAAAAAGAGACATTTTTCAAGGGCATTCCGGTGGAGCGCAGTTGTAAGAACTGTGCCTAGCTAGTATGTACTAACAACAAAAATAACTAAACCAATGTGTCAAGTTTTGTAATTGTAACAGTAACAACTTCTGCAATACTGTCGAATATCCATATTTATCACGGGCCATGGCCGATTTCCAAATGTTCACCAACCTGTATTGAAAACAGTAAAACTGAAAACTTACGTGCAATCTCTCTTCACTTTCTTCGGATTACAAACATATTTCCCTCCGTCTCCCTTCTCACCAATCCGCTCTTTTTGTGAACAATGTGCTTCTACTTTGACGGTTTTGTAGAATTCTTGGTTATTGCCTCTTTTCGAAGCATCGGACACTAGTTTCCTGTCATTTTCAGCATTTAGTAGTGCAGTCTTCCGTAGTTCTTTGATGGATTCTGATTGGAAGAAACTGATGATGTTGGAGGAATCTATATCGATTGATGAGATGACGTGGTATTCTGAAAAAACTTTGACTGTATATGTAATGAAAATAGAGAAAAAACTCACCAATCTTGCTGACAGTGAAATAGTTTGATATCGAAATTACCAGAATTACAAACAGCAACAGAATAGTCAGCGAGCCGGCCTTCGTGTCTCGAGACATTTGTATAGGAGGATATCTGGAAACTGTAACAAGGAAATGGAGTTAGCTGATAATTCTTACCTTTTGAATGACGATAGAGAATGGGCGACAAGATAGGAGTGAAACAGGAATCCAATTGAGTGAAGAGGATGAAAACTTCCACGAGTCATTATGTGTCTTTTTTTTGCTCCTTGACCCTTCCACGTATTTTCGCGTACGTATTTAAATGAATTTAAAAAAGAATAAGAAAAAAGAAAAAAAGAAAAAAGAAAAAAGAAGAGACTCATGCCATGTGGATGTCGTAGAAAAGGTGAGACGGTCTTCAAGGCGTCGGCTCTTCTCTCCTAGCCCCGAACGCGATTTCTCCTGAGCCTCGTGGTGAAAGTCGGTGCGTTGCCGCATCCGATCTGGCATGTTAGGCAACGCTGAGTGTAGTTAGTTGGTTCGAACCCATGTGAGGGCCTGACTTTTTTATTTCATAGGAATCAGAAAATAGAGGATTCCGAGCATGTCGACCGTTTTCTCCAATAATTCTGATTATTAGGATCCATTGTAACACCCAGAAGGGTGGTGTTCTTTCAGCAAAACTTTATTTTCAATGTTTTTGTTCAAAAGTTGGAAGAAGAAAGTGAGTCTTCTCTTCACTCGATGATTCATCAAACACTCTGATTATTCAGAAGATGATTGAAAATGTTCCATTTGTTCATTTTTAACAATTTCAATCTTTTCAACATTTCTCTTTTCTTGTATGAAAATAATTGAATTCGAGAAAACTTAGATATATAAAACCATTCTGTCTCAAAAAATTCACCGAAAAAGTTGAGATGATACTGCATTCAATTTTTCTCTACCTGATATTCTTACTACCAGTGTATTCAGTAATCCCAAATCACTTCCATTTTTCTGATAATTTTCGAAAAGTAGACCCGTCACAACTCAACGAGGACATCAGTGTATCCCTGTCATATCTCATTCAACCTTTGGATCCACTCTCTCCGGAATCAACCAAGAAATTCCAGCAGCGTTATCGGTATTCAGAGCATTTTACATCAAATAAGAAGGCCGCATTTCTTTATGTTTCTGGACCGAATGATTTCGATGAAGCTGTTTTGAAAAGTGACGGAAGTTCACTTGTGAAAGCTGCTGAAAGATTTGGAGCAACTATTTTTGCACTGGAGCACAGATATTATGGAAATTCGACGCCGAAATTTGAGTGAGTCTTTGTCATTTTAACTCTGAAAATTTACACGAATAATAAGAAGTGCGTTACAGTACATAATTTTCAATATTGGATTCTTATTTTTATGATTGACCCGCAAGAACTGTGGCTTTCTGAACCCGTTTATTTTAACAAGCGGTTTTTATTCTCTTGTGCGATTTCATAATGTTAGGGCCTATTCAAGCTTTTTTCGTTACCTACAAATTATAAAGACGACACAATATAAATAAACATATTCAAATACTCTTCAGAACTCACTGAAACAGAAAATTTTTTGTTCAAAATTTCAGAAATTTCACCTCTGAAAGCCTCCAACATCTCGATTCCTATCATGCGATACAAGACGTCATATTCTTCATCGAACACGCAAATACTCAATTCAAAATGGATTCAGATGTGAGATGGGTCCTTTTTGGTTCTGGATACGGAGGAATCATTGCTGCAGAGACTAGAAAATGGGATCCCATCACTGTTTCTGGAGTAGTTGCAGTTTCATCTCCAATTGAAAGAGAGATGGATTTTTGGAGTAAGTTAATGTTATCGCTTGAAAACTTTAAAAAATGTGAAATCAATTTCAGAATACAACAATAAAGTTGAAAAGACCATCATGAAATATGATTCGAGTTGCTATAATAAAATCAAAAAAGGTTTTCGACAGGTTCAAGACCTTATGAACTTTAGCGAAGGTCGTAATGAATTATCAGATTTATTTGAGTTGAATCCGCCGTGGAACGAGAGAGATCTGACTTTGAATGAGATTCAGATGTTCTTTTTGTCGATTATTGCCCCATTCCAACAAGTTGTTCAGTATGATAACCAGGTGAGATTAAAGGGGAAAATAAAAAAAAGTAGAAATTGGATAGAAGATCACAAAATTAAACAGTTCAGAAACAGAAATATTGTTGAAAGTGTTCTAAATTTTGCAGTTACATTCATATATTTTAAAGTGAATGTTTTCTGAACGTGATTCATTTTTTAACGATTCGATACGAAATATAATTATTTTGTTGAATTCTAGTTACTCTCGTTTTGAAACAAACTACAAGTACAAAATTTCAGTTTGAGCTATCGATAAAAGGACTATGTGATGCGATTCATGAGAGTTGGGATTCAGTTGAAGCGATTCATCAAGCTTATGTCTACTTGAGTACTCAATTGACTGGGAGCATGCAACAGATGAATTCAACCTACGAGAAATTTGTAAACGATTTGGGGAGTGTCGACCGGAAAAGTGCATTTAGTGAGTATCGATTATAATCCAGCTGGGGAAAGTCGTCTCGGCACCATTCTCGAAAACTTCGATTATTATTTGCTTAAATAAGAAAGCCCAATTAGCTGAAATGGAAAACATTAAAAAATATTGCATTTTTGAAACAGGAGCATTTTTATTTATTATTTTTTGAAAGCCATAGAAAATTTAAATTTTTTTGAAAAATTACCAACATAAATTTTGTCTTTTAGCCCAAAAACGCTTCTGGCAATACCAAATGTGCACTGAATTCGGATGGTTTCCTACAACGAACGACAATGAAGATAGTCTATTTGGATCAGTTGTGCCTCTTAGTCTATTCTTTAACCAATGCTTTGACATCTTCCCAGATTTATACAAAAACGAGACAGCTATCAAAATAAGAGATGATATCCAAAAAGCTAAGAAGTTCTATGGGAAATATTCTGGAACAAATGCTGTATTTATCAATGGAGGAAATGATCCATGGAGGGTTCTCGGGAGAAATGTGTCTGATAAATTCTCAGTGGTCACACTGACTGTTCCACGTGCTTCGCATCTTGGGATCTACGACCAAAAGGAAATTCAGAAGGTCCAAGAAATTGTTATGGAGAATATCCATGTGTGGGTGAGAGGACCGAAGAATTCTGTGACTTTTATGGATACTGTGGAGCCATGGAGACGACCAGAAACTCATGACGCCAATTCCAAAAATAGTAAGCAGAAAATGTCAAAGCAAGAGAATGATGATCGATTTTCGAAATTTGTTGAAAAGTTTTCATCAGAGAAAGAAGAATCCGAAGACTTTCATTTCTTCGGAATGAAACCAATTGCTCGGATGTTTCGAGGTGATGAGGATGAAGAATTTGACAAGGAAGGAATGGAAATTGGAATGTTTCGACAGAGAATAGATCACTTTAATAACAAAAACACAAAGTTTTTCCAACAAAAGTATTTTAAAAACTCGAGATTTGCTAGGCCAGGAGGACCAAATTTTCTCATGATCGGAGGAGAAGGTCCCGCTCGTGGAAGTCACGTAAAGAATCTGAATTCGTCAATAATGAGAAGAGCAAAAAAATATGGAGCAATTGTTTACTTGTTGGAACACAGATTCTATGGAGATAGTGTAGTGGCGTGAGTTGGTTATACGGAAAAGCTGTAAATTTTCTGGAATTTAAATTCGAAATGATGATAGAACAATTAGATTTTTAATCTCTTGAGCAAAATTCATCAGTTACAAAATAACTACTTTTCATGCAGATTCAAACAATTTTCTCTACGTTAAAGAAAATTTCCAACTTTCAGAAACAACACTGATCTCAGCACACTGAGTTCTCTTCAAATGCTCTATGACCTCGCTGAATTCATCAAATCCGTCAACTTCAAATCCCAAACTTCCAACCCGTGGATTACTTTCGGAGGTTCTTATCCTGGTTCTTTGTCTGCATGGATGAGAGAAATATTCCCGGGTCTTGTCATTGGAGCAATCGCTTCCTCAGCTCCAGTCCTCGCAAAAACTGATTTCTATGAGTATATGATGGTAGTGGAGAACTCATTTCTGAGATACGATCCTGCTTGTTACCAAGAGATTAAGAACGGTTTTGATGAGATTCATGACCTGTTTCAAACGGATTCCGGACGAGAGAAACTTTCGGATCTATTCAAATTGAATCCATCATTCCGGGGCAATATTTCGGAAATTGACAAGCATTTTTTCTTTTTTGACATCATCGGCCCTTTCCAATTTGCTGTCCAATATGCGGGAAGAGGAAGTGGAGGTTTTGTTGAAGACTCTAAAATTGCAATGCTATGTCGTAATATCACAAATGGCACACAGTCAAGTGTTGAAAATGTTGCTAAAGTTGTTCTGGACGATTTTAAAAACAAAAGCATAATTCATTCGTTTTATGACAAGAACGAGTGGAAACAAATGAAGAAAACGAACGAGAATTATCTGTGGGGGTGGCAGACTTGTTCGGAATTCGGATACTTCCAATCCGCGGATTCAGGGAACAGTATTTTTGGAGCAATGAATCCAGTGAGGTGAGTGCGATAAAATAGGATCACGGATTAGTGAGTTAATGTAACAAACAAAAAGTTCATAACATTCTGAAGCCGGGAATTTTTGATTTTCAGCTTTCAAGTTCAACAATGCATGGACATGTTCGGAAAAGAGTATAGGAGAGGGAAAATTGAGGAAAATGTGGAAGCGACGAACTACAGATATGGAGGAGTTGATGACTTTAGAGTGAGTTATTTGAAGAAAAACGTAACAAATTATCTGAAAAGTTAATATTCGCCTTTTCTGATGAATTTGAAACAGAGCCTCCGCGGGTTTTTATTTTTTGCTTCCTGGCATAAAATACCGTAAATACTGTATTATATCGGTACCTGTAAAAGAATTGCACCTGTATTATAACGGCACCCATCTATACTCAGAATTCAAGAAGATGATTATCCCGGTGTTTTTTCTTGGTTCTGATTAGAAGCAGCGTGATTAGTAACGTCTTGATCAGCGAATTGAACGTTCAAAAAAGTTTTTTCGTTTAATTTTAATGAGTTTATGAAACCACAAAACTTCTCTGGGAGGCAGTTGAAAATTAAAATGGCATGTCATTATAATACAGTATTTACGGTAGCTGGCCGGTATGTGATTAGTTAGAAGTAGTCCCCATTGGAACGATATCTAATTCATGTATTGCAATTTTAATTTCCAGGGCACGAATGTTGTATTCATAAACGGTGACGTCGACCCTTGGCACATTCTGGGACTCTACAACTCAACTGAAAAATCAGTTGTTTCATATCTGATAAATGGAACATCACATTGTGTAGACCTGTCTCCTCCTCGGGATAATGATATTGATGGTGTGAAAATTGCAAGAAAATTGGTAGATGATAATATCAAGATTTGGTTGGAACAATCAGGTTGGAAGGCTGAAATAAGGAAAGAGTCTACAACAGAGGGATCGACTACTGAAGTGGTTACTGTAACAGAAAGAGCATCTATTAGAAAATCTTCTGTTTCGAAAACATTTTTTGTTTCCGTGATTGTTTCATTGGCAATTTTGTGTCGTTTATATTCTTAACCGATTTTGTGTCGATTTTATCCATAATTTAGTTTCTAAACCTAAAATTACACAATGTTCGTCTAGAATAATAATTGAATAAAAATTTTGATCTACCTAAATCACAGACTATTTTTTGATCTACCTCCATTTCCACCACTTGATCTACCGCATGAGGTACCAAGTCTCTTCAACCCTATCGATTTCTCATTTCTCATAATTTTTCCTATAGTTTCACTCAATTCCTCCCACTCCGAATCTGTCCAATTCTCCATTTTCAGCCTGTCTTCGCATTTCGACAATGACGAACGCCACTGTCATATGTACCAGTCTAGACGATTGGCTGACAATGGCAGAAGGAAACGGAGATCCGGAGATTCAACTCGGATTGAAGTCGTACCATGGGCTGAAATTCAAGTACCGCATAGGAAATGTCAATCCACAGGCGAGATATGTGATCAGGTTATTGTTCACGAGAGAAAGTGATCACCCGTGAGTTTTTGAATTTTGAATTTTTTTTTGGCTTCTTTATGAAGAGCCGGGATTGGTGTGGGACTACGAAGCACCTATCCGGACTCTAATCTTTTTTGCTACAAGAACACTTTGAAAAACCTGGAAGCGCCTTTACACCTGACTGAAAGCACTTTGGTACTCAATTCAACCCAACTTCATTCTCAGATGGAATCGAAATTCGCAAGGAATTGGATTCTGGAGGGAAACAAAGACATTCCTTCTTCCAGATGGAGAACTATCTTTCCAACATATCGAAGTGAAATCAGGAGAAGAATTGCTAAGAGAAGAGGTCTACTTTGAGAAAATCTTCTTCGAGAACAGGGAGAAATTAGGAAATCGTCCACAGAGGAATCCACCGAACTACATAATCACTTTGACGTGCAGAATCAAGTACTTCGTGTCAGTGGTGATAACAAATGCGGAAAACTATCGAGATACATCTACACATGGGATCCAATTTCAGTACTTTATCGCTGTTAACGCGAATGTAAGTTGTAGCAATTCACCTTGTTTCACCCAGTATTCTCTTCAGGCACCTCTCGTGAAAAACACACGAGAATCACAGAAAATTGAGGATCGACATGACTCAGCGCCACCGAAACGGCGCCCTACTCCAAGAAAAACCGGATTCAAGCATCCGAGACCGACCAAATAAATCACTTGATTGAATACTATGTGATAGTTATATTATTCTGTACCATCAGTTGACTAATATCTCTTCGTATTTATTCATTGTTGTCAGTTTTTATGTTAATTATGTATTCAATAATACTCACTAAATGTTTGAATATTTTCATGAGTTTTTCAGTTGAAATAAAGTTTGCTTTAAAAAAAAACTACGTTTCAATAGAAATTCCCGTTTATCGAAACCATCAAATAACCGATTCTGTGGAAAACTTGCACTCTTGAAGTGACTGGGACCCTTTTGTTTTGTGATTTCGTTTCTCGAAATCTAGATAGAAATTCATTTTCAAAATTAATAACTTTTTAATCAATTACGAAAATGAAAAGCTTCTGTCTCGATCTGTAGTATGAAGAAGAAACAATTTTCCAAACTTGTCACGGGCGGGGGCCTGAAATTCAGAAAACTAAAATCATTCGGTCAAAAAATAGGTATCTTGTCACAAAGCCGACCCGGGCCAGGCCACGCCGAAATTTGACAGGTTTGCAATTTTCGTATCTTGGGCGAGTCATCAACTGCAAACAGGGAACTGTTGTATTTTACAAGTCATTTTACAATCTATACGATTCGAAATTTTTTCTTCCGCTAAGAATCTGCCACGCAACCAAAAAGAAATACAAATAAAGTTGCATACCTGTATTTGATTGAATCATTCTTGGAAACTTTTGTTTTATTTTTCAAAAAATGATGGGTTTCTCTGAAACTTTGTACGTCTTATTGAATCGATACTGTTCAGATATCAGATACTTTTTGTGTGACATAAATAGCATCGTCGATTTCTCAAGTTGGATTGGAGATTTTTGATTACAGGATCCGCCGAAACAACCAGAATAGCTTCTTCCAATGACATTTTTGGAAGCCAATTGAAGCAATAACATCTAACAGTGATCATTTATTAAGGGTGACAGATAGAACGTTTCAGAAGCATTGTTTGAAAATAAGTCAATAATTGAAAAAAGAAAAAAACAAAGAAAAATTGAGAACTGAAAAACTCTGAAATTCATTGCTGAAAATGCAAATCCGAAGTACAGTAACGATGTACTGTAGTATGGTAAGCTCTCGCGTAGTCCGTAAATCCCGTTCTAGGATATCTGCTGAACAGTCGGAATTCCTTTGTGTAGTACCAGATGGATGTTTCGATGGAGAGAAGGTAGAGATAAACGTGAATATAGACATTGGAAGCGGTCTGAAGTTTGGAATTGAAGTTTTTACAGTTTGGGACTATGGTAACGCGCTATAACATACAAATAACTTTCAAACTTACACAATATGGAAACAAAAAATAACCAGTTAAAGCAAAAAACAGAGTGATAAATATCATAGATTTCCAATTGATTCTCAACGGTAACTTTGGTAAAAGTATAGTTTGATACCAAACCATTCGAATAGCTGCATAAATTGAGAAGATCATTGACATGATTCGTGCGTAGTACAGGTTCTGAAATTTATTGTTTTTTGGTCTCAGAAAAAGATCATTGTCACTCACCCATTCAGCCTGAACGTGCAAAATATTCATAATATTACAGATGAAACCACTCTGAACCATTCCGAAAAGAACAGTAATGGTTGCATGACTATTTTCTAGTATCGGGGAGTAAACACCAACAACCAAAGTATTGATTGTGTTTATTTCCCAAGGTAAAAATGGTTTCTTTTCAATGTGAAAAAACTGTGTCATTCCAATAATTGTTATGATTGGAACGGCAGTGATCACGGAGAACACCATTCCTGGCTTGGAAAGAAATTACAGAAAACAAGAACTAATCTGAAGCGTTAGGGGGATTGTGCTAACCTCGCTCAATCTCCAGAATTATTAATTTAAGACCCTTTCTCACGAAACATCCCATAGGCTGACTGACCTTCTCCGCCCGTTTCCCATTCTTCTGTAAGTCTTTCCTAAATAAGTCTTGCCCCTTGACACTAATTCCCTGCTCACACTTGTGAGATAATCTCAAAAAAGTTTATTTCATTATTCTTAAAGCTCCAGTGAGTTTGAAAAAAATAGATGTAAACCAGCTCGTTTTAAATCGGCAAAAATGCAACACAATATAAATTTAAGTGAGATCAATCAGCTTCGATACGAAGCAAAGTTTTCAACCCTTATGTTCAGTGGCCTTCGTCTTCTGCATAATTTTTCTCATCTTATTCCAGAAGTTCATGTTAGGACACGTTTCGGTAAAGGTTTCTCGGTCTCAAGGCAAAAAGTATTTCCCTGTATTTAGAACAATTCATTCTGAGACCTCGGATGTCTCCACCATTATAGAAGCGTCAGAGACACACAAGTGTTGCATGAAAGCTGTATAGTTGCTGCATCAGTGCTGCCGGTGAGCTGCATGCGCTCATTGCTTCTCGTTTCTAATCAGTATGGTTAATATGTGATAACAGAAATAACTAATAATGTTTATTTTGAGAATATTAAATTTAAAAAATAAAAGCAAAAACAAAAAAGCCTATTATCTGTACTCGTACGGTGTCAAGCTCATCGACTCTATAACTGAAGCCAAACTAATTTATCGCAATTGTTGCCCTATTTCAGTGCTAAAAGGAGAGATTTTGAAGCTTCATTATCTGTTATCTGTGATCTCGTCGTCAGATATGATTTCAATTGTCTATTCAATATCCTTCTCTTTTGTCATAATTACAAACTTCACAAATCGGAAACTTCTCCCTGAAAATGGTATTCTAACGTGACCTGCGCTTCTTCCGTAATTATTGTTGTCACGTTTTCTCACTTCTCTCCATTCCACAAATTTCCAAAATGCGTGTATCAACTCTCTTCACTTTCCTACTTCTCCTCAACATCTTCTGCCTTGTCCACTCGACAAACTACTATTTCTCATTCTATGTCACCCTACACTGCAAAATTCCCAATCGACAATTCGGATACAATGCTCAGTTCTTCGATAAAGACGTGGCTTGGTTAGTCTTGAACTAGAGTTGAATTCTCACTGATAGCTTTTTTTTGATTTTAGGTTTAATGGTGACGATGCAATTACTGATCCATATATAAATTATTCTCTTCCGGGAGATGCCTTCTTCAAATCAGAAGGGATGCTCACTGGAGATGAGTTTCTGTCAAAATTTTTCGACCTGAAAATGGTTCTCTTCCACAATTGTAACCTAGCGAACGAAGAAGTTCGAGTTGATATGAATCTTCTTCCACTATTCAAAATTCCCCAAACACTTCCGGATAACAAATATTATCAATTCGAGTTATCGGTGGATATCACAGAAATGAGTGGAGAGATTACTAATACTGGAAAACTGGTTCAGAATAGATGAACAAATAAAGTGTTTTAATAAGACGTTCTTTTCAGACAGTTATGAAGTTTCAGTAGAGCGAAGTTGCAAAAACAATATCGTACAGATAAGTAATGGCATAAAAATGTCCACGTTGGGGCAAGACTGAAACTAACTTTTCAGTTTTACATTTGAACTTTTCATAACTCTCCTACTCTAGTTTCTTACGGTATTCTTCTCTGTTTTTCTTAAATATTTCATTCCCAAAATGCGTGAATCAACGATTCTTACCATCCTTCTTATTCTCAATTCCCTTTGTGCAGTTCTCTCAACAAATTATCACTTCACATTTCATGTGAAATTACACTGTGGGATTCCCTATCGTAAGGTCGGATACAATGCTCAGTTTTTCGATAAAGACTATATGTGGTACGTAAGTTTTTTTTTCTGGATTTGAGTTATGAACTTTCCAATTTTTAGGTTCAACAGTGATGACCCAATTACTGAGCAGTATAAAACCGTTGCTCCGCCGGGTGATATTGCTTTCAAAGCAGAAGGAACGCTCACGGGAGACGAGTGGCTGACTGACTTTTTCGAAGTGAAAATGGTGTTATTCCACACTTGCACACCGAGTGGAAAAGCAATGGCAGTCGATTTGGTTTTATATCCATGGGCATACAATCACTATAATTTGGAGGATGACAAGTATTATCGATACGAATTCACAAGAAATATCACAGAGCTTAGTGGAGACCTTGTTCAGCCCGCTAGATTGGATAAAACTTAATAAAGATATTTTTGAAGGTTTTTAGTTTTGTTAATGGTTGAAGTTTAATATGCTCGCTATCGCTGTAGAAACCATTGAGTTCCACGGAAAAGTTCAACGTCATCGGAGATTACTTCAATTTTTCAATATTCAATACCCTTCTCTCTTGTTATAATTACAAACTTCACAAATCGGAAAGTTCTCCATGAAAATGGTATTGTAACGTGACCTACCCTTCTCCATTCTCCGTAATTATCGTTATCACGTTTTCTCACTTCTCTCCATTCCACGAATTTCCAAAATGGGTGGATCAACTCCCTTCACTCTCCTACTTCTTCTCAACATCTTCTGCCTTGTCCACTCGACAAACTACTATTTCATTTTTGAAGGAAAATTCCACTGTGATATTCTCAATCGACAATTCCAATACAATGTTCAGTTCTTCGATGAAGACTATATGTGGTTAGTTATAATCTACCTAAATTTCAACTATACAATATTTCAGGTGGAACGATGACGATCCAATCACTGAGCCATATAAAGATATTTCTCCCCCGGGAGACTCTTATTTCCGATCAAAAGGAATGTTGGATGGAGATGAGTGGATGGTGGAAGCTTTCGATATTAAAATGGTTTTATATCACACTTGCACTCAAACGGGACAAGAAAATAGAGTGGACATGAGGTTCAGGCCATCTGCCCAAAATTCCTACAATCTGGATGAGAACAAGTATTATCGATATGACTTTGCGACAAATATTACAGAATTGAGTGGAGAGAAAATTCAGATGGCTAGACTTTATAAAAGTGGACAAAATAAGTGAACTGAAGTTTTTCTTCTTTCTAAAGTAAAGATATTATGTTATTCGCTTTTTTTAATTTGGGATTTTGATGCTCCTTGTGACAATTTGGAAATGAAAAGACTCCTGGAGTCCCAGTTATAAAGACATCTCACAAGTCATGACAAAAATTGAACTTGAACTATCCGTAACCTGCCCGACTCCATTTCTTCCTACTCCGTGAACATGTTCTCCTCCTGTCTCCTCAGCGAGCGGTCGTATTCCTTCCCCCTCTCATATTGATTTTTTTCCTCCCCTCGTTAACCCTGTAAATCTATACTCTATCTCTCCACTATATTCTATCAAATATCAGATATTCAATTCTCTATCAAATATCGAACTTATTTGCATACTAACGTTGGAGGTAAGCACATATGAGGAGGAAATTCAGGGTCAAAATCGCGAACGTTGCCAAAAACATACAATTCGCGATTCACCCAATATCGATCGAAAAAGGGCTAAATCTGCTTCCAACTCTATATATATGTAACTGGCGGATTTAGTCTACTGGAAACAACGGGTAACTCTAAATTGATGGATTTCTCTAGAATTTTTAACAATGAATCTACAAATCTTGGAACTCAGAAGGACGCTATCGAAGTGATTAAGGGTATGGCGAGTGCGCTAACCCTTATTCACAACCAAAATCGAACTCTTATATCTCAGAACAAAACATTGAGCGAAAAAGTGGTGTCGTTGGAATTACTGGTGGGAAGTATTGTCGAGAAAATGTCGGCTCCATCCACTTTGAGCAAGATGAATGATGCTCTGCCTATGGTGCAACCCAACAATCCAAAATCATACTCTAATGCTGCCTCGAAAAACCTTCCGAAAAAAATGACTTCAAAATCTGGTCCTACCAAATCGCGAGAAGCAAAACTGTCGGATAACTCCCAAAACAGGACCTCAAATCTTAAAGATCCAAACTAAGACTCCAGCCGATGCATCAAAAATTCGAACTCCGCCGACTAATTAATGATCTTGTATATCTGTACAAAATACTTGTATCTAATGATTTTTACTCCCCTAATCATGTTTATACCTCTTTTACTCACTTTCAGTCCTTAAGACGTCATCCCTATCATATAAAATCCATCTTATCTAACAAAACCAAATTCGGTTCCCAGTATTTGCCCAACCGGTTTTTGTCCTGTTGGAATTCACTCCCCGTGCATGTTTTTCCTGTCAAATTTTCCTCCCTGTGGTTTAAAAATAATGTCAAACGGTTAAACCTGTCTAAGTATCTCACTCTCAACATTTCTACTTACTAGTCTCCCCCTCTCTCTCTTTTGACCTATTCATGAGGTAGCAAAAAAAGGCCAAAAACTATTTTTCTTTTTACTAAATCCAAAGAGAAAAATAGTTTCCTTCCTAATTTTGCGTCCTCCAGAATCAGCCCATCAAATTGTTTCTATATCTTTTTGTAATTCACTTCGGTTGTATCAGTGGCTCTTTGCCCTTCATCTCGAATCAAAAAAATAAAAATAAAAATAAACACTATATTCTCAATTTCACAAATTCCTCCATTCCCAAAATGCGTGGATCAACTGCCTTCACCCTCCTTCTCGTTCTCCATGTCTTCCGTGCAGTCCTCTCAACAAAATATCTCTTCAAGTTTGATGTCACACTGAACTGCTCAATTCCCAATCGACCATTCGGATACAATGTTCAGTTTTACGACAAAGATGAGATGTTGTTAGTTTTGAGCATAATTCCAATTCTCAATTTTTCCTTCATTCTTATAGTTGGAATAAGGACGATCCTATTACTGAGCTATATAAAGGCGTTTCTCCACCGGGAAATGCTTTTTTCAAGACGGAAGGAACTCTCACTGGAGATGAGTGGCTTTCGAAAGTCAGTTGTTTTCTAATCTCTGATTCTTTATCCCATAAAAAAACTTTTCAGTATTTCGACGTGAAAATGGTTCTCTTCCACACTTGCAACTCCCTGGGTGAATCAACTCGTGTCGACATGAGAATAGATCCATTGGCCGCCATTTCCGAGTATTCGGAAGATGAGTGTTATCAGTTCGGACTTGTCGCGGATATCACAGAAATGAGAGGAGATGTTTGGAATGTGGCTAAATCGGTTAAGAATTGCTGACATGTTTAATAAAATGGATCCAGGTGGAACTATTGCTAGTTTTAAGGTTGCGAAACGCCATGGCTGCGAAATGTCGCAGTGGCGAAATGTCGCGAAGCCAATAGAGACAACTCCTCCAAATTTGCAAAAGTGACATCACATTAAAGATATGTAACCTGCTCTACTTAATCTTTCTGCCTCCGTGAATCGTTTTTTTTGTCATTTTCACACTAAATTTCTTCATTTCCGAAAATGAGCAAATCAACTATCTTCATACTCTTTCTTATTCTCAATTCCTTCTGTGCAGTCCTCTCAACTAATTACCACTTCACATTTCATGTGAAACTTCGCTGTAGAATCACCCATGAGAAATTCGGATTCAAAGCTCAATTCTTTGATAAAGATGTGATGTGGTTCGTTTTCATCCTGATTCTCAAATTTCAGAATTTTATTTTTCAGGTGGAACGGTGACGATCCGATCACAGAGGAATATATAGATATTTCTCCCCCGGGAGATGTCACTTTCAAATCAGAAGGAATGCTCACTGGAGATGAGTGGATGTCGGAAGTAAGGTGCTTCTATCTGAACTTTTATGTCAAAAGATAATTCCAGTATTTCGCGGTGAAAATGGTTCTATACCACACTTGTAACTCGATGGACAAAGAAGTTCGAGTTGATATGGATATATTCCCACTTGCATTCATCTCCTATAATTTGGAGGATAACAAATATTATGATTACAAATTTACAGCGAATATCACAGAGTTGAGTGGAGATACCTGGCAGCATGCAAGTTTACTCCAGAATTAATAAAAACTTTGAATGAAGTTTTTTTGTTAAATTTACTAATCGGGGTTTTTGAAAAATAATTATAGTTTTGCTCTTATATAAAATTAGCAAATGTGTAATTCATATTCCTAATATTTGTTCTCTATGTTTCTCCCCTCATCTAGTGCACAATCAGCACACAGATCAATACTTCCGATTGGAAGAACTAAAGTTTCCAGAAACTCTCCAGTACTTTCAGTTGACAATTCAATGTCTACATTCTTTTGATTTTATCAAAAGTTCATGTTGAATTGCACAATCCGTACAAACTCGTCGTTTCTTAATCTTCTTACATTGAGAGCACGCTCCTTTGTTCGTTGTCTGCAGAATTTATTTTCAAAAGATTCGAATTTTCTGAACGGAAAATTCGCACTTTTTGATCGCTGGAAACGCCACACAAATCAGATAGTGATATCGATTCAAAAAGTTGTTTAATCATCTAGTGAGCAGACCAACTGATATTCTTCACAGTGACGTAAGTTGGAAAACGCACCTACCAAAATTAGGAGTGAGGAAGAACATCCGAGTTTACTTACACACTATCACCACTTCTTGCAATCAAAATCATTCATTGACAAGGGAATTGACTTTCCGTACCCGTTCAGAATTTTCTATAAACTTCCACACTGATAGTTTAGAGTCTGCTCTGAACAATGATGATAGTCAAAAAGTGCAAAACTTCCGAAAAAGTGGATTTTTTGCTCCGAAAGTTTGCTCATTTTTCATCATAGAAAACGCGAGTGCCACTTTGGGAGGACTATCGAGTTTGTGAAGGCAACTAGCTGCCCTCTCGGTCAGCAGTTGGATGGCCACGTGGCAGAGTGGGGGACTGGTAGGAGGAAGGTCTAGGGATCGACCCCTTCCCCTTCTTCTTTTTTTTTTGCTTTTTGAAAACCGACTGTGGAAAGTTAATTACAGCTTTTTCGACCTACTCTATGAAGTTTTTATTCCGTTTTGAACTATTTTCTACATTATCTGAACATTTGGAACAAAAATTTTTTTGAGAAAATTTTGTGTTCTCTTGATCATTCGTTCATCTCCTCATGGGATACCCGCTCATTTTTGTAAGCTTGTCAACCAAGTTTTCTCATCTACTCTCGAACCAGATATTTATTTAGAATGAATAAGGCCCTGTACAGCAAGAATCCGGCATACTTACTTAAAAACCATGATTCATTAAAGAATTGGCAAAGAGGAGTGTCCACCATGAACGAATGATCAAGAGAACACAAAATTTTCTCAGAAAAAAATTTAGTTCCAAATGTTCAGATAATGTAGAAAATAGTTCAAAACGGAATAAAAACTTCATAGAGTAGGTCGAAAAAGCTGTAATTAACATTCCACAGTCGGTTTTCAAAAAGCAAAAAAAAAAGAAGAAGGGGAAGGGGTCGATCCCTAGACCTTCCTCCTACCAGTCCCCCACTCTGCCACGTGGCCATCCAACTGCACAGGTAAAGCGCGATGGATCCATTGTGGGTCCATATGCGTCCATATCGAATATGGATCCACATAGGATCCCTAATGCGTCCACATTTAAAACGCGGATCGCGCGCGGATGGAATATGGATGGGGAGGATGGCGGTCGCCCTCGAGTTTCCGTGGATGGATCCATATGGATCCATAATGGATCCATCTGACACGCGTGGATCCATATGGATCCATAATGGATCCATCTGACATACCCACAGCATCCGCGCGATCCGCGTTTCATCCATAATGGATCCATCGCGCTTTACCTGTGTGCTGACCGAGAGGGCAGCTAGTTGCCTTCACAAACCCGATAGTCCTCCCAAAGTGGCACTCGCGTTTTCTATGATGAAAAATGAGCAAACTTTCGGAGAAAAAAATCCACTTTTTCGGAAGTTTTGCACTTTTTGACTATCATCATTGTTCAGAGCAGACTCGAAACTATCAGTGTGGAAGTTTATAGAAAATTCTGAACGGGTATGGAAAGTCAATTCCCTTGTGAGAGAAAGAGTGCAGGCTTAATGTTTTTTTTTTTTCGTTTGCTAATCCGATCACAAACTTTTCTGTACACAAGAAGGACATAAGTACCCGCTTTTCGAGATTATTCCTAAACTTCGACAGACAGAAAAAAGGAAACCACTGATAACTTAATTCGCAGGTTTGTTCCAATCAAAAAATATTGTTCAAAAATAAGAAAATCAAACAAAAATGGTTATATTTCATCAAGCTTCGGTTTTTCCAACTGTTGCTCCTTGTCTCTTTCAGACTGTCCAAATCGAGAGCCAAACATCGGCAGTGTTTTGAATATTAATCTCATACCTTCCACAGAATCGTCAGAACCAAAGCTAGGTTGACCGAATTTCAAGGATGGTCCATGTTTTAAAACACCGTCCATTGGTATGAGACTACTTCCCTCGAAATGGCCCTTTAAGATTATGAAATCGTAAAAACCTTTGATACATTCCAGTTGTTCAATCGTTTTCTTCCATTCCAATTTCTCTTCAGTGCTGCTTTCGATCTCCATATAATTAGATGCTTCTTTTAGGGAATCTTCGACTCGAATTCTAAAATGCCAGACTGATCCATAAACTTGATCCATATATTCAGTTGGTTTTAAAAGTTCGCTATCCGCGGAAGAGTCGTTTTCCAAATGTTCAATAAGTTTTTCTATTATTAAAAAGCATTCGCAATGAAAGTTGTAGAGTTGCAAATCTAATTTCATATATTTGTGTTGATCGCACTCTTTCCAGATGTTATGAAACAAGAATACAAGAGCAGCGTGAGAATCAAGAACTTCTGTAGCATCGTTCATATATTGAACGTCACCCAAAGGTACCATTTGATGTCCATCATGCTTCCGTCCATCCATTACGCAATCAGCACATAAAGCGTTACTTCTGATTCGAAGAATCTTAGCTTCCAGTAGTTCTTCTTCTGAAGAATCTTTTGACAATTTGAGACCTCCATTATCGGATTTCTCTAGAAGATTGTGTTGAATGGCACAATCTGCACATATTCGTAATTTGTTGCTATGACCTTTGCATTCAGAACATAATCCATGGCCAACAGTCTGAAGGAGGTAAACTATTTCAGAGATTTAATTAATAAAGCTCACCGTGTGGTCTGTATTCATATTGCATACACTTGTCAGTGATATGGACTCCAACAGTGTTTTGACCATATCTGGTGCGTGCCAATTAAAACGTTTCTCATCGAATGCATGTTCTGCTTTGCAAATTGAGCACGATCCAGACTGTTTTTCATCAAAACATTTTTCACAAATTGAATGGCCACATGATCCAATACACGTCTTACGGTTTTCATCTACACAAAAATTTATAAATTTGAGACAAGAACAAGTGTTCTCACTTACTATACATCCCCTCGCATTTTAAGCAAAGAACGGAACTTAGCATAGACATCTTCGAGAAGAATTCAAATGAATGAAAATATTGGAGAGAAATCAGTGAAGAGAATGTTGAGGTCAGAATGAATTGTTTATCAATAAAATGGACAGTTATAAATAACAGTGAGCAAGACAGTCAAAGAGCCGTGCTGTATACAATCGTTTCAACATAAAATGTCCTGGCGCACGCGGTCTAATCATTAAAGGAATGTTACAAAATGTGATACTTTAAACCGATAATACACCAGGATTAGTTTCCGCGTTTTTCAATGTTTTTTTCAGTTTTTTTGCATTTGGAACCCATGACCAAACATTTAAGCAGATGAACTCTTTTGGTGTGTCCAAAGTTGCTACAACGACAAATCTGCGGCGTCCAAAGTTGATTTGTAGGTTTGTAGGTTTTGCAGGTTTCGCAGTTGAAAAATTAAGGATGAGCAATAACGCATAACTGCAAACCTGCAAATCTACAAATCAACTTTGGACACCGCAGATTTGTCGTTTTTGCTGTTTTGCAGCAACTTTGGACGCACCATTTCATAGTCATAATGATGCGTCCAAAGTTGCTGCAAAACAGCAAAAACGACAAATCTGCGGTGTCCAAAGTTGATTTGTAGATTTGCAGGTTTGCAGTTATGCGTTATTGCTCATCCTTAATTTTTCAACTGCGAAACCTGCAAAACCTACAAACCTACAAATCAACTTTGGACGCCGCAGATTTGTCGTTGTAGCAACTTTGGACACACCATAATGTTGCCTGTCAGTGAAAACATTAAGAATGAGCAAGGAAAGATTATTATCGATGGACAAGTCAATTACAGAAAAGTTTGCAAACTTATTGGTTGATTCTATTTAGTATAACAGAGAATGGTGATGAATCAAGAAAGCTTCTACAAAAATTTAACAGGACAACAATTCAAACATCACTGACAATTATGTACAAAATATAATTAATCAAGATCCGGTTCTTCGAGTTGATTGGACTTCTCTCTCATGAACAACTGAAGACAACTTCCAGCAAAGTTGGCGTATTTTTCATACCTCGGCGGTAGTTTGATCATTCTTCTCACATCATTTGTTACGTTGAGTCCATCACGGACCGCTTCCTCAATACTTGATTTATCAATCCGGTTGTCATTTGCAAACGTTTTTCCAAGAGTTCCAGATTGATACATGTAAAATAAATCCACAATTTTACTCGTGCGAAGATCAAACTTCTTTCGTGAACCATAAAAGTTTCTGAGCGATTCCAACTTTTCAAGTGTTTTCTTCAACTCTCGTTTTTCGTCGACACTTTCGGCATTATTCATTTCGACACTTAAATCGGCTAAGCACTTTTCGACAACTTCTTTATAAACCCAACTGACACCGTTTAAGATTTCCATGACGGTGTTTATCATTGTGATCACTGCCGAAGAATTCGAAGCATGATCTACTCCGTTGCCTTCTGCTATTTTTTGCTCAAATTCTTCTATAGTTTTCCAACCTTCCGAGACCCAGGCGCACACTGTTGGAGCCAGAGTCATATGTTTACACTCACTCAGCTCCTTTTTGATGTTGTGCAATGCAAATGAAACAATAGATATCGCGCGGAGGTTGTAAGAAGTTTCACTCATCCCTTTGATGTTTATCATGGGAATCAACTTGTGTTGTTTTCCATCTGATCCATCGTGTTTGTTTCCATCAAGTACGCAATTTGCACATAAAGCAAAACTTCGAACCAAAAGCATCTTCGTTTCCAATAGTTCCCCATCTTTAGTTTCAGACGAGAACTCAAAGTCTCCATCTTTTGATTTTGTCAATAGTTCTGATCGCATAGCACATTCAACACAAACTCGGAGCTTTTCGTTGTACTTCTTGCATTCGGAACACTCTCCATCTCCAGAATACTACAAAATAGTCAATTGATGCGGGGACACCAGAAAACAAAAATCCTTACCTTCTGGTTTAACTTTAAATCAACTAAATCAGTCAGCGACACGGATTGCACTACGGTTCCAACCATCTCTTGAGCTTGATAATTGATGTTTTTCAAATCGAAGGAATTCCCTTTTTCACAGATTGGACACGTTCCAGTTAGTTTCTTATCGAAGCATTTCTCACAAATTGAATGATTGCATGTTCCAATACACATCTTACGTGTTTCTAGATCTGCAAAAAAAGTCACTATGTCTAAACGGATTCTGATAAGTTTTTTGTGGTGTCCGAAAAAGTAAAAGCAGAACAACAAAGTTACTTCTTGGACGCATCTGAAACGCATACTCACCATACATATTTTTACATTTCAGACAGAAAACAGAACTCAGCATCGACATTTTAAGTCAAAATAATCAAAAGAAAATATCGAAGGAAACCTCGAAAACGGTGGGCTAGTCAATTCGGATAAGATGATCGTTAGAGAAAGAGGGAGAGAGAGAGAGACGACTAGAGAAAATTAAGAGTGAGGAAGAAATGAAAAGGATAATAACAAGAATTCAGTTGATCTCGGAAGACCTATTTCTATATTTTTCTTGAACCTCGATTTCCGTTAACCTAACATCTTTACTCGCTGTTTCAGATGCGGGGTCCCATAATATGTACTGCAAAACTAAAACAAAAAAGTTGTTAAGAATCAAAATCTTTATTATCACGGCAATGGAAATCACGAAAATCTTGAAAACTGCCCGAAGCTTGGCACATTCGAACTCTCTTCTTCTTCCTCTTCCTCGACGAAAAATGCTTCGTTTCGATCGTAAGAAGTTCTGCAGAACGGACAATGTCCTTTGCGGAGACAAGCCATTTCAAAGTCATCCAGGTCGAACACCTGAAATCAAACATGAATCATAAAACCATTTCCAGAGAACACCTATACCTTATTACACCCTTTACACTGAGCAATAGTGATACTTGGCATGACATTGAACAAGAATTTCGGAGCCAATGGAGGCTGGAAGGTTTGAACAATAACATGTCCTCTTTCGAGTCTCGACAGAGAGTCTCGATTCAATATAATCTCTTTAACTCCTTTCTTGATAGATCTCAATGGGTTATAATCATCATCTGCAAGCGGTGGTTCACTCTCAATCAGTTCTTTCGCTTCGTCAAAAGTGATGTCTTGTTCGATTTTGAATTCAATTAATGGGAGGACGTCGAATGAAACGAAGGAGATGATGAATGGAGTTTCACAATGAATACAGGAAGTTCCGCCGAGGAATGGGTTGTTCAGGCCACATCTGAAATATGGAGTCAGTTCAATCGAAAGAATGTTTCAACACAAAAAATGCCATCTACAGATCATATACGAAACAGTCATTTTTGATACCGTGCAGTAAGATATACAATTTGCCCTTTTTCAGTTGAAAATGACCAACTTTGTGTTACGACACTGATTGTCCCACAAAGTAAATTATGTATAAACCATACAGAACAGAGGTAGAGCTTCATTTTTGTAGTTGACAACTTTTTTGTACGGACATTCTCTAGAGAGTTATGATCATTTTAAAGGGACTGCTCAAAAATCACTATATTTTGCACTGAACTGAGACGACACGGTACTGTACATCAACAACAAAACCAAACAAATTAATTATAATTTCTACAGTTTCAGCTAATACTCATTAAATCACAAAACATGGGAATCTGATTTGAAGATGCCATTTTTTGTGAGCTGACCTATAACACATCGGCTGCATACTGTCCACATCTGTGAACGGTTTCGCTCGAATATTCAACGTCATCGTATCGATTTGTCCATCCAATTCGAAATGAGGTCTAACTCTCAACCGAGTCAGCTGATCCAATGCAGTTCTCGCCGATTTGTAGGCACCCATCTCGCCAGCAAGTTTTGCAATTGTGAAATAGACAAAACTAAAATTTTGGAAATTATGAGGGGAACGTATTCGGACAACTCACACTTTGGAAATGTTATTGATGTAAGGAGTGAAGGTCAGATATCTTGCCATATTGAGGATGTTTTCATTCCTTTCAAATGAGAATGGTTGACTCTGAAAATGTACAAAATTCAGAAAATATCATGTCGTCTGTTCGTGAGGTCTCTTATGTACTTTTGATGTTCTGAGGTTATATTTCTGATTTCATCAGAAGATCTACAGTTTCACCGCTTTTAGATATTAGATTCTACATTATTGAGTCAATTCTCTGTGTATTAACTCATTTTCTTTTACGTTTCTACAACTCACACAAAATATGAAAACTGGGTAATATGCATAGTATGCATCCGCGAATTGTGCTGCCTCTCTCGCTTTGCTCAGCAGTGTCAAATTCTCTTCCGATTGACTTCGATCCAAATATTGTTGACTCAGAAGCCAATAGTAGAAGCTGAAATTAGGGATGTTAAAAATGCGTTTTACGGCAACCTTCGCCTTTTTCATTTTCGCCGACGGCGATATTTGCCGCTTCAATTTCAGGCGAAGGCCGCTTTCGCCTGTTTTTAAAACGCAAATTTTTGACGCGTTTCATTTCCCAGTGGTAAAAAATGCTGTTTTTTTCTAACCAGTCGGTTCACGTCGCCTACCGGCGACTAAACCTCCTTTTCTACACCACCCTTCTACTTGTTACAATGTTTCCCACGCTTTTAAGAAATGAAGTCATTTGCAGAATGAAAAAGTTCTATAAATAATTTTCCCCGTGAACTCCTACTTCCCTATTTCGGAAATGAAAGCCACTGCTAGGCTTGAAAACCACGTTTTTTGACCTAGTGACCTAGTCGAGAGCTATTCTAACTAAAAATAAATAGACGGGCATCAAGTGATGAAAATTTCTGATATTTTGGTCTAAGTTCGAAGAAAAACGGTTCAGTAGGAAGGGCGGTAGGATCGGCGACAGACAGACAAACATACAGCCGTTTGCGTTTGTTAATAGTAAAGGTTTTGTGTAGAAATTAATTTCAAAAAGCGTAAAAAATGCTTGCCGAAAAATGAAAAGCGTTAATGAAAACCTGCGAGAAAAAAACTAAACAGGCGAAAATCGCCTGTCTTGGAAATGGATACGGTATTTTTCGCCTTATTGGGAAATGAAGCAGGCGCAGCGTGAAGGCGAAGGCCGCCCGCAACATCCCTAGCTGAAATACGATTTCATTTAGGTTACTGTATTTTAATCCTGTTATGATAATTTTCAAAAGAGAAATCCCTGTTTCTCCTTAAACATTAAGCTACTCATTATCCTTCTTAACAATTCATCTTTCTTTCCGAAGACTCACCCCGCATCCGCAAATCGGTTCTCATCTACTGCATTCGAGGTGAGTTGCTCCAAAACATTCATAGCTTCTTGCTCTTTTCCAGCTCGATGGAATGCTTTCTGTGCTTCTTCGAATCTATCTCTTTCAGCAAGGAACCTGGCATACGGTAGGTACACGTCTTCCACATATTTCGGATGGCGATCAGCTATTGCGAAGGCCTGAAGATTTTTTATTAAATTTATTTCAAATAAAACAACTTAGACTAACAGCAGACTCTTTTGAAAATTGGTTCTAACAGTAAAAAAATTGAATACTGTTTCACGAGTATGATAGGAGTCTACACAAATTACAGATTTCAATAGGTGATACATTATTTCTTTCATGCCTCCTAAAACTCACATCAGTCCAATGACCTGCATTTACATGCATATCCACTATAGACTTCATATCATTTATACTCTGGAATATTCTCGAAGCGAGTCCAAATTCGTGTTTTCTGATGAAGTACGATGAGAGCTTCTTCATAGTTTCCAAATCTCCCTTGTCGATTTTATGAGAGATTTCGATGGCTCTGGAAATCAGGAAGGCGGTCCAAGGGAAAGTAAAAATGTGAGTGTGATAATTGTAAATTTAATGTATATACATTTAGTTTGAAACTTATCTTCACTGTTTTTGATAATTGAAATAAGTTTCTTAGACCAAATGCGAGCAATTCGAACCAATTTTCTATTGATTCAAATACCTCATTCCCCAAAACTTCCCCACTCACAATTCCAACCAATCATTCTCTATAATCAAGACTGTCGCCTTGTCCAAATCTCCAGATGAGATGAGCATCTCGGCTGCAATTTTCGGTTGATTCGCATCTCTTGCCCAACTTGCTCTCTTCCTCATTAACATTTTCTTGGTTTCTCCAGATGCAGTCGTCATTACTTCCTGGAATTATTTATTGGTATTGAAACGATTTTAGAAATTTTTACGGTTTCGAGAAGTGCTTTTGAGTTTCAGTAAAGCGCATCGTCGCTAGATCAACACTAGTAAAAACTTTTAAATGGAAAGCTGTCTTTAATTTTAGAGGCAATTCAAAAAACTAAAATGAAAAACAATTTCATTTTCAAGATGCCTACCTGAACATCCTCGAACATTCTCATATCCGTGAACAACTCCATCGCCTTATTCTCAAATCCATTCTCCTTATAAATCTTCGACGCCTCACGGAATTTCTTCATGTATGCGCAGATGGTGGCACGAATGATGGCTTCTGTTTCACCATTTTCCTTTAGTTTCTGTAAGTTTTCAGTTATATTCAAAGGTCAATTCAAGAAAAGACACCTTTAACTCAAAAATCATTCTCAACATTGCTCGATCTTTAACTCTTTTATAAGCCTTCATAGCGACGTCAAGTTCCAACGCATTCAATGCTTTTTCAGCCAGATATATCCAATCGTTCTTCACAACTCCAAGACAAGCGATTCGGAAAGCTTCTCTGTGAAAGTAAATTGAATCGTAAAAACTCTATTGAGATTATTTGTCCCTTACTTGAAATCATTCCTATCAATATATTGATACAAAATCACTGTATATGCCACTTCCAACGGAATCAGGCTATACTGTACCAGACAGAATGTCCTATTCTTCACAAATCCCAGCACATAACCAACTCCTCGGGAAGTGTGTCCAGGTGCCATTAGAGTTCTCACGTGTAACATCATATTGGTAGTGTAAGCGAATAGATTCTCATTAACTGTATTGAATACAACACTATAACATCCGGGTTCTTGAAGAAGTGTCTCTCCAGTAGCAATATCCGACCATTTGCAGACTAAAGTGTCCTCAATCGAGGCAAGAATTGTTCGATTCGCGTTGATGTCTACACACTTGATTGGTGTTTTTCGGGTATCCAAAAGAATCGGGTAATCATTGTCAATCAACACTTTGTAGACACATCCATCAACGGTTCCAAGGACAAGAGTTTCACGGTGAGGGGGACCGCCGAGTACCTGGAATTAGTGGAGGGAGTCGAATTGTCGAGGGAGGCAGAGTGTACTGATTTAAACTTGGAGAAACAGTAAAATAACAAAAGGTTTTACGGATTCATCTAAAAATAACTTACATCTTCGTTTCAATCAGAGCTTGCCAAACTTAAAAAGTTTCTAACTTACCCTCAAATACCTGACTACTGACTTCATATTCCATGACCTTTTCTTGATTCCCTTGAAGTCATAACACTCCAGTTTATCCTCATTGCAAACAACCAGATGCCCATGCGTTACAACCTGAAAACACTTTTGCATTACTTTCATTGCACTATAACCTCATATGATTCGAATGTCCCTTACCATCAACGAGAACTCCAAATCTTTTCGAATCGTGTCTTGCAGTGTATACTTCAGATATTTCCTCCGTTCCTGTTTATTCAATCCAGATGATTGCTTGTAGATTTGAATTTTATCGGATAGTTGAATGGCGAGTTTTGTGTCGTACAATGACATTTTCTTAACGAGATCTTGACAACGAATGTTGCTGCTGGTACGGTACTCAAGATTTTGTACGTAGACGTCGGTCATGGATTTTCTGGAAAAAAATTGAATAACGATGCCATGTCGTCAACGAGCGTTTTTGAGAATAAGAGTCTTTGAAAATGCTGGTTACGAAACGGCAACTTTGTACATCTGGAAGAGATTACAAACAATGGAGTACACGCCCATCACCAACACTAAAATAAAAGTATCGAGAAACGGGAAAACCTGAAATAAATAATAATAAAAACATCTTAGGAAGAAAGCACATCTCACTCCTCAAATCCAAATTCTCACCTCACAGCATATCTCGCATGATCAACACAATGAACTGTTGAAAAGATCAAATTGTAGCATGCAATAGTTCCATCTACACATCCCATTGCAATCGTGTTAGTGTTCGGACGAACTGCCACAGACCAAATCCAATGATCCATTTGAGCAACAGTGGAGAGCAGGACGCCTGGAAACAAAGGTTATCAGCATAAAATTTGAATATCTCTCAAATTCGAAACGTTATTGTAACAGTATCCAATCAAAGTTTTCTGTTTTTTATCCGTCATAAGTATGAGGTCAGAATGTTCTCACTGCTTCATGAACTGGTCTACCACTTCTCATCCTTTTCTCCCATCTCACCTGTCCTCGTATAAATCTTCAATTTCCTATCCGACCCTCCAATCAACAAATATTCTCCCTGAATACAGTACTTAATACAGTGTGGTTCGAAGTCCAACTGTCTCGATTCCTTCAATTCTCCCTCCATTGTATAGAAAGAAAGAGTCTTGCTCCAGTCAATCACAGCCATTATCTCATCAATATTCGTCGGATTTCCTTGAGAATCTTTCGGAGCAAATAGTTTGTTTGAGGAGAATGCGATACCCCAGACTGGTTCAGTACTATCACGTTGGATGATCATTGACGCTTCTTCGGTCTGAAAAATACAGAAATTTTGCTGTTTTATGAGTTTCAAATAATCATTGTGCAGCTCAGTTTTTATTACTATTAGAATGTTAAGACTATTTTTCTCACTTTGCTGTTACTACAGTATCGTCATAAAAGTTGTAAACTTTGCGATGCTGGAGTTGAAAATTTATAGAGTATTTAAGGAGTGTCGGAAAATGTTAATAATTCAAGAAGCTTTTTGTTCAGGCCTTTCTAAAAGGTTGTTGCTCACCAAAATTATTTCTGCCACGAATTGGCAAATTTCAATGCTAAATAGAGAGCTGCGAGCTTTACATCGATAAGCTATAAGTCATGCTAATTTCCAAGTTTATAATTTTCTTACTGTTTCAAATCGATGCTCCAACCCGTTACCATGTTTTTAAGTTTCCTAATTTAAATTCTAGACTAAAATTGCTAACCACAATGGTTCCCTTCCTCAACGCAACAGTTCCATCTCCATGTCCAATTGCATAAACAGTTCCATCCGTATTCCACGCACAACTACAACATCTCGTATTACTCCTCTGCTTCACCACATTCTTGTTCGTTGTTGACCACAGGCCGAACTCATTCAAAGCACAAGTTAGAAGGATTAGATTGACTGGATTGAACACCATAGATTGGATTACGTCGGTGTGACTGAAAGCGAACGGATTGATCTACCGAAAATTGGTTTTTATGAAGTTGTATCTACCTGTATCTCAGATATCCCTCATGCTTCTCATTCCATAGAATCACCAGTTTATCGGCTCCTCCAGAAGCGAACATCTCTCCATCATGAGACCAGGCAACTGTGTAGACAAGGTCTTTGTGGCCTGGAAAATATAAGTTTTCATCGAAAGCAATTGCAAAAAAAATAAAAGTGCATTACACATCGGTACTAATCAGTTGCTTAGAACAGGAAAAATTTCAAAACAAGTCATTTTCTCTGATGCATCAATTCCATGTTTTGTTTCAATCAAATTTGAATTTTTGTCACAACTCAATATTTTAAGATCTCTTATGTTGATTTGTTTGAAAGTATCTTCATTTAGTTTGAGGGAATTAGCAATATTTTGAACATAATTTCTGATTTATTTGTGGGAAGAGTGAACATTCTACTGAATAGTTAGTGGCGGTGATCATTCCTATCTCATCATTCCATTGAAAACAGTTTATCTGAAATTTGATGGAATGCTCAAAAGATTGTAGGTCGTAATGAAACCTCTTATTGCTTTATTTTTACCTCGATTTGAAATAGGTAACTGTTTCAGTATTCCTATTATTTTTCTTCATTTTGAAACCACATATTTCGTGTGTGGTATGATTAATTTCCAGATTTTCTCGGTGGTTCATGAATACGAAGCCTCCCGAAATAAGCAATCACAATTTTCCTCGTTTCGCTCTTCAATCAAGAGAATGATTGTTTCATTTTTTTTTTCCTTTCCAGTACGGTCGCGCTCAGCCATCAACTTATCAACCACCTGGATAAGAAGGAGATACCACTTCATAAATTTCAGTCGTTTGACAAAAAATATACTGTTTCCGTCATCTGATTTCCAACTGGCTCATTTCTTTTGAATAATTTTACGAAGCCAAACAATCTCACCTTTCAAAATTTGCATCTGTCCACCTTCCGCCACATCAAACAGAAACAATTTGTTATCCGCCGCCAACAACAACTCGGATCCATCTGGTTTGAATGCCAAGTCATATACACACACTCTGAAAATAAACACATGAATTTATAGAATCCCTGCATTCCAAAAATTGCTCATTCTTCACCAAATTCCCAAAAAAAAGTCTCATCATACTAATCCGGAAGAATAAGGATAGCTCGTATTCACTAATTAAATTAAGCCCCCGCCAAAAGAGATGTCTCTGAAGGGTGCCCATATGGAAGTGAGACAATATGAAAGACGCAAATGATATTAATTTATTTGTGGTAAATATCATCATACTCATCATCTTCTCCCCACTCTATTCATCATCTCCCCCATCATGGGGTTCAAAATTGGATACGGTACTTTTTGGAGAGAAAATCTGGAGAGATGGGCGGTCCGGTCTCTCTTATAAATACGCCGACGAGTCGTTGGTTTTCTTCACTTTATCATGACTCTGCTCTACCAAGTGGGGTTATTACTCCTTGTGGCAGCAACATATAAGGTTCGTTTCACTTTTTCTTTTCTTGTTTGAATGTGGAAAAGAGTTTTTAGGTGTCGGCGGAATGCTGCACACCAGGAGCCACTTCTGACTTCTGCACCGTCTTCTCGATGCTCTCCACTATGGAACAAAATGAAGTGATGAGCTATTTAGGTGAGGGGTTGGTTGGAGTAATGGAATTAAAAAAATATTGGGGAGAAAACTGAGAGTGAGTAGAGAAAGATATTAAGAAACTGTAAATGTTTATATGCTCAAACCAGGAAAAGAGATTCATGACACTCTGAAACTGAAGTTGCTTTATTAGTGTTCGGAACAGTTTATATATTTGGTTTAGATAAAGTCACTAAAATAGGATCTTATAAACTAATCTTGCGAAAGCATCATTACAATCAGTTAGAATTTAAGTTCATCGGAAGGAGCTGAAACAGAACAGCTTATTTGGAGAATTTATTGTATCTCAATGTCCTTATAGCTTATTTAAATTATAGGTATAGAAATAATTTCAGCATCACTGATAGCGATTTTCTGAAACTTCAGTTTTTATACTCTGGAACTAAAAGTGCTTTTTAGTGTTGTGAACTGATATTACTTGCATTTTGTATACAACAAATATGAGCTGAATTCAAATTCCGACGTCCTTTCGGCAGGCCCAGATAATAATAAAGGTGAATAAAATGTCGTTTAACTTACAATCAACTCTTGACACTCGAAAACTGTCGATTTGAAGTCAAATAGAAACGGAAGAATCTTTCAATTTGTGAAAATTTAGAAGTTGGCAATGCCAGGATTAGGTCTAGTAAGCTAATGAGAGCAGTGCTAGAAAGATGGATGGAAAAGCAACGCAGTATGTATTGAGCATATCTATTTCTCTGCTGTCTAAATTACTATTGTGAAACGGAAAGTTGTTTCTCTATTTCTGCAAGGCTGTCATGATTCAGTGTAAACTTCCTGCTTTGCCCGCGAAATTCAAGTAGAAAACCTAGGAACTCGAAATGGAAGATTCCATGGTAGCTGAGAACGGTTGAGTAGAAAATGATCTCATTATGCAGCTGGGTCATTTCACTAAAACAAAATTTTTTTTTGGAAGCTTTGTAATTGTTTTCAAAGCTCAAGGCTGGTTGGGAAGTTTACTAGGAATCTCATTACAAAAACGTAGGATAACCGCATGTTGAAACAGTAGAATATTTCTGCGACGTAATGGTTTTCCTCCTTTAATGAAAGTTAATGAGACATCATAGGAATCAAGTAGGGGCAGACAGAACAATACAATTTAACAATTGATTTAATGCGGAGCTACGTCTTCTACTTCTAGTTCTAATTCTTCAAAAAGTTTTCCAATTCCAGGCGAAAACTGCGAGGCTGACGCCGAGGTTGCACTGCAAAAGATGGAGAAGAGAAAGCCAAACTTTATGAGATACGGTAGATCTGCAGGTGAGTGATACTCTGATAAAAGAGCACAATTTCGTGCTCTTTTAGCCGTTAAGTCGCTGGGAAAGAAAGCCGGTTCAGACCCGAACTTCCTTCGATTCGGACGCTCTCAACCCAACTTCTTGCGCTTCGGAAAGGCCAGTGGTGACCCGAATTTCCTCCGATTCGGTGAGATATTTTAAAGATTTTTCAATAGGAATTTCAGGTTTTTCAGTTCATTTGCAAACAAAGATCCCATTGATAAAGCTAGTCAGTTAGGGATTAAAAACAAGAGGATTCAGAAATGAAGGCGTTCGAAATTTCAGGTAGAAGCGACCCGAACTTCTTGAGATTCGGAAAAGCCGCCGCCGATCCAAACTTTTTGAGATTTGGAAAACGCTCCGCTGATCCCAACTTCTTGAGGTAAACCTATTGCATATTCAATGAAATCGGAAGTTCGCTCTACTGCTAATTTTCAGATTCGGCCGCTCATTTGACAACTTTGACCGTGAATCCCGCAAGCCCAACTTCCTCCGTTTCGGAAAGTAATTCCACCAATCATTTCGACATTCATCAACACCACGACAGAATCAAACAAACAAAAAACTAACAAAGCAGCAAAATCAGGAACAATTTAATTCTATTCTCATGTCTTTTTATCTTTCAGTGTCATTTGTTTTTTGAAAATGAAAAGAACAATTTTAAAACTGTTAATTCTTCTCACAAAACTCACCCAGCTTCGTTCGACTCATCGACTATTTTATCGACCCACAAGAGATTTGGACGCATTTTCAGAAATAAATGAGAAAGTTAAAATTAACGGGGGGGTCATAAGAGAATTGAATGAATGCAAAGGATGCAGAGATGGAAACGACGGTTGCCATGGAGACTCCTCGGCGCGCGCTTTGCTCGTTGTCCCCTGCTCGGCTTCGAAAGCCGAAATGTCACACCTGGCATTGGTTTCGATGGGAAAATAATGATGATGAAGGTTTATTGTTAACGATTGAGTTTTGGAGATTTCTGGAAACATGGGAAAAATAAAATGGATGAAAAAGACGAGGAAAAACATGGGAAAGTTAAAATTCAACGAAATGATACAGGTTGACGGCGACGGGATGATTAGCGGGCGTCGTAGACCATCACTGAAAAAAAAATACAAGAATTGAGAGCTAAAAGGAAGGAATAACTTACGCTTTCTGCATCGCTTTTTGTAAAGAATACGATATCCGCATTCTCGACAACGAATCGCGTCCTTTGGCTTGATCTCGTTCTCGCCGTGGCATTCTGGAAATAAGAAATCAAGTTTTTGGTGGGGTTTTTCAGTTTACTGCATTTGAGGTTTTAACAAGCCAGACTATTTTGAATTGTTTGTTCGAAACAAAAAAGAACCGACTCTTCAATAGTTATTTTTATGCAAGTTATACAAAGCTTTCCAGAGAATTTGCACGAAAAGCTTCAGAAAAACGCTGAAGAGATGATTATAGTATTTTCACAAATAAAATCTCTGATACTGTTGTAAAATTATAGTCCTAATCACACTTACACATCTAATAATCTTTTTTGACTGCTTTCAACGAGAAAATACCATATTTCAGATGAGCTTATTCAAGAGAAACTCATGTCCCTTGTATCTCTTCGATTACAATAGTTTTTAAGTACTAATCGATCGAAACATACCTCCACAAATGTAGATCATGCTGTTCGACTTGACATGACCTTGTCCTGGTCCTGGAGTGGCGCTGCCGTCCATTCTGAAAATCGTAATCAGTTGAAACGCATTTCGAAAATGTTCAAAGCGATAACAGATGTAATTAAGAAGTTTCAAAGCTAAAAAGGCAATGAAATACATCGATAATCTTGTCTAACCTATAATTAATTTGAAATAACTATAAGAAATACATGATAACAGGGTTTTTCAAAGAAAAACCGGAGAAGTTTAAAAATTTAGGCTGATCTTGTATTTTCCTCGTGAACTACACACGCGCTGGCCTAGAATCACAAACGCTAAACAGCAAGCAAGGCGGGATTTCGGAGTATCGTTGGCGGGAAAATGAGTCAGAAACTAGCGCGAAACTTCCGAAATTCTGAGATTTCAACCAGAAGTTGATGAATTTGTTCATTCTTTCAGTTTTGGCTCGTTCACTTCGTCCGCGAGTTATGCATTTTTCTACGAAAAAATTGAGAAAAACGTGTGTTTACTTTGCGAAGAAGACAGATTTCGAAACTTTTCAAATTTTCCCACATGACTTCGTCTTCCCATACGTTTTTCTGCCAGTTCACACTGTGTTTCTGTCTTTTTCCGAAATTTGACAACGAGAATCCGTTTTTGAACATTCGAATGTCATTCTCCACTTGTTATTCATTCACTGGGGATCGCTTTTTCGTCCTTCAAATAATGTTTCCGCTTTTTTCTAGAATCTTTGCTCCTTTCAACGTGAACCTTTTTGTTTTCGCTCTTTTCAAAACGTTTTTTGTGCTTTCCTCGTCCAAATCATCGCTCATTCTGCAATATTTCAGCACGAAAATGGTGAAGGCGACTCCAATCGACATGGCACTCTCCGACATCATCTCGACCAAGAGAAAGACCAAGAAAGGCGTGAAACGTCCAATCAAAAAGTCAGCCGGAGGAATCAAAAAACGAGGAAGTTTCTCAAACGCCGGTACTCCCAGACGTCAGAGTGGAGGTGGTCAGGGCGGTGTACGGAAAGTGATCCGCAAGTCTGTCGGTGGTGGATCAAATGGTACATGCTTTTGTCAAGTCAATGCTGATTAAAACGAGTGGATTTCAGACAACAGACCAGTCAGAATCAACATTTCGAATCTCGCCGGCACTGTTTTGTCGAGCGATTTGCAAGAACTCTTCAACGCATTCAATCTTCGTAAAGTTTCCGTGAATTTCAACGAGGATGGAACTCCAGCTGGAACCGGAGATCTCACGTTGTCCAAGTACAACGCCGATCGTCTTATTCAGAAGTTCGCCGGTGTCGCTCTCGATGGAAAGGTACGTAAAGCTGGTTATTTTTATTTCCCGTTTATGTGTTGGTGCTATTTTTGGAGAAAGAACGAATTGAAAACATTTTCGAAGCGGGAGATATGTTGCGATGTTCAATATTGATTTGAAATCGATAATTTCCAGGTGATGCACTTCGCCGTTATCGAGACAACCAACGTCAAACCAACGAGAAAGCCCGAAATCCGAGGAACCCCGAATCGCAGAAACTCCGCTGGACGACCAAACAACAACAAGAAAATCGTACAGAAATCACCAAGAAATCAGAACGCCGCCCGGCCAGCCAAGAAGACTCAGAAGCCAAAACGTGAGCAGAAACCACAGAAGACTGCGGCGGAGTTGGACGCCGAGCTCGACGCCTACATGTCCCGCTCCTAAATCGACAACGTACCGGTTCTCTCACACACCCATTCATCTCTCTTTTCGTTGTTCTTGCTTCTAAAGAAATCCATTTCTTTCTCTCTCTCTGTCTTCCCATCCTTGTTTTACTTGTCTCATCTAATAAATTATTATAAAGCAGAGAGCTCATCGCTGATAATAACTTCATTGTAAGATAAGTGTATTGCATTATTGCACAACCGACAGAAACTGGAATTAAAGAAAAGGGAAAGGTATAGAATTCACAAGAGAGGAAGGCACATTCGAAAAGAAAACGGGCTGGAAACTGAAGAAAATGGATTGAGTTTTCAGAAAGTAACTGAAATTTTTGTGAGGGAAAAGCAATACATTTACATCTAGTCGGTCAATTTATCACAGGTTGAAATACATAAAATGTGGGGGGAGAAAACTGAAATTCAAATATTTTTATGAGTCATGTTTCGAATTTTTTTGAGAGAAAAGGAGAAAACTACTACTGGGGGGAAGGAATGGTTGTGCGCGGAAATGGAAAATAAATGGAGAAAAGAAGTAGATTTATAAGAAGATGGAAATTAAGAAGACGTCGAATGGACACTCGGATGGTTTACATGTTGCTGACCATTTGGTATTTCTCGTGGAGAGACATCTCGTGCCTGCAAATAAATTATTTAAGAGAGATTTGAGTCATTAGAAGTGAAACTGCGCTCCGCTGAAATAGAAAAACACACAGAAAATGTCGCTAGAGCGCGTTTTCTAAACTTTTTGAAGCGCTAATAGAAGTGAGAGCGAAGAAACGGTATGAGCGCAAAACACCATGAAAAAAACTCACAAATGATTCTTTCGGTTCTTCATGCGAAGACGTTCGCGAGCCTCGCTGGCCGACAAGTGGTAGATGTCATCGTCGTCGTATCCTGAAATTCAAAAATTCATTTGACTATACATATCATAACCCGAATCCCGTACCACTAGTCGAGCTAGCCGCGTATCCATGACTGGATCCATTGCTCAATGGAGACGGCTGTTGTTGACTATGATGGTGGTGGTGATGAGTTTGAGAGTGTTGTTCGTGTTGTTGATGAGATTGAGTTGCGTACGATGGAACGTACTGAAAATAAGAGAATTGAATAAAGAGGCTGTGTGCTGAGTTGATATGTTTTAACAGGTGGGAATTAGGGTTAGTGAAGTTGATGAGTTCATAGTGAGTGATGAATAAAGAAGGACAGAGCAGGTCCAGTTTAGATATCCCAGTAATCTAAAGTTACTGAAACAGCCAAATGTCTCTAGGTTTCTGGATTGCTATTTGGAAATGGTACAAAAATGAAATATCAATCTCTTTCTGTGTCCAAATAAAGATTTAGTAGAACTCATACTGATGCGCAGAAATTGAAGTAAATGCGCTCCACCGGAACTTAAAAGTGAATCAGTGAGAATAGAAGCGACGCAGACCACAAAGGAGCCTTGAGTATCGAGAGAGCGCGTATTCTAAAACTGAGCCCATCAAATTTACGCACTTGAAACTTTCTACAGAATCGGGAAGAATTGGAAAAGTAAAAAATTTTTGACTGTTTCACGTTCTCATGTTAGGAACAATAACGTTGCGAGTGCGATCTAATGTATCTCGATTGTCGAAATAAAAATGTCGGAACTTTTTTCAAAAAATTCTAGCAACCATTTTGTTAATATTACAGGTGTGAGAAGCATACAAAAACTAATTGAAAGTCTAACTGAAGATGTTATCACACATGAATGAACTCAAAAACTTCTGCCAAAACCCAAGACCCAAAAAAGCCAAAAATAAATATAAAAACCTGATGCGAGACTGGCACATCAACGGCACTTTCGCGATGAGAAGAGAGTGAAGAGACGGAAGAAGCGTCTTCTGCAGATGGTAGCTCCTCGGTGTGACTATGGATGGTCACACTATTTCCGACAGTCGGAAGACTGACATTTCCAAAGACTTGATCCATGAGATCTCCGGATTCAGCTGGTGGAGCTGCGTACGCATCGTAGGCTGTGGTGGATTCCTGTATGAGAGAAATGAAACTGAGAAAGAGAAAGAAAGCTGCATGTGAGTTAACAGAAACTTTCGATAAAAAGAAAGAGAACTGAATGGAGACAGAAAGAAAACGCTCTGAAAAACAAACTGAAAGTGATCCGACAGGGAACCGATGAGAAGGGGAATCAAAGGAGCCGGTTTCAGAGAGAAAGGAAAGTTGGATGGCTGGAATTCAGAACCGCTTAGTATCAGATTCCAATCATCCAAACTAACCTTCTCCATGACACCGAAAGAAGTAAAGCAAAGAAAAAGAAAGAAGAGAGAGAGAGGAGTACGGTAGAAGCCCTTTTGATCGGTATAGTTTTGTCGGATCACTCACGTTTAGAAACGAGCAAGTTGTTACAGTTATTGTGTCCATTTGATTCTCTTGATTTTCAGTTGATACCTTGTATTGATAGGAGGCTGTGTTGCTAGAGATGGTCTCCGTCTTCGTCGTGGTTGTCATCTTCGAGATTTCACGTTCCTCGTTGACTTGGATGCTCTGGAAATGGAATGATCAATGTGCAGCAGTTGCATTAAGGTTGTCAAGTTGAAATTTATTTTGTGAGAACTTTGAAACAGCAAGATTACAGAGACAGTTGTAGAAGGAATTGATGTTGAGAAGCGTATGGTTCTGCTATTGTCGTGGGAAACCAGCTCATAGAATAAGATACAAATCATTTTAATTTATATAAAATTTTACGGGTGACTCAGACGACATCAAAACGTGCCAAATGACGAGTTAGCTATTGGAAATTTCGCCTTTCAATCCTCATCCAAATCGGCTAGGACAAGACTTTAAATTTCAGAAAAATCTCTAAAAACGACTTATTCTTTCCACATTCTTATTAGGGCGCCACACGTCTTACAACCGCGCTCTACTGAAACCGATGAAAATTGTGTGCGAAATTGAGAGACTCAGAGAAAAAGAGACAATTCTTAAGGGAATTTCGGTGGAGCGCAGTTGTAAGAACTCTGCGCAGCTGATAACAAATTTGAATTATTTGAAGCGCATTCTGGGGATCTCTATAATTTTTCTGTTTCATGCGTTTGCTTTCATCGTTTCTCCTTTTCAAGCTTCTAATTATTTTCCATTCCAACTATCATCCTTTAACTCACATGTGGATTCAATGGTTGAATATCATATCCATTGGTCTTCGCAACTGGAACTTCCTCATGATAAGTCTCCACATTGATTTCTGGTGCAAATCTCTCCACATTATCCCATGAATACGGGATACTGTGGTCTCTGTGATACTTGTCAACGTCTTCTGAAGCAACCAAAAGTGTCGTTTTCATGTTGTCCTTCTTGATAAGAGACACGACTTCTTTGTGTCCAGTGTTTGGATAGATCAGTTCTCCATTCACTCCGACGATTCTCTGTCCAATCACGAGTCCAGCTGCTTGTCCGATTCCTCCGTTATCGACAGTTCCGATGAAGTGACCACGGTTACGTTCGGCATGAAGATTGAATCCGAACTCTTGGTCAGGAGTGCTCTTTTTCTGTAAGGAAAGAAAATCAGTTTATTCTCACCCTTCTAAACAGTAACTAACCAATTCAGCGAGTCGTGGCAAATAGGGCATTGCGTCGGTTGGTGGCGGTGGTGGTGGCACGAAGACTGGCGTTTCTTTCGACTGAAAAAAGAAATTGAACAATAAATAGAGGAAAGAAAGTCATTTTGTATGGGAACATTTGATCTCAAAAGAGGCAAAAGGTCAAGACTGAAAAACCATTTCTTCTTTTGACTCTCTCTTTTTGCGTGGCTGGCACACACTCAATCGGAGATAAGAAACAGTAAATTGGTTTCAATTTTCTTTTATTATTGTTGGAAAAAGAGTCAGAGAACACAAAGGAAAGTGAGAATGTCAGATTTTTTGCCGAGTTGGTTTAAGAAATAAATTGAAGCTAGTCATATGAAAAAAAGAATGAATAGAACAGAATCCTCTCATATCCTATTTCTAAACACTCTGAAACAGTAACAAGACGAATCCAAGTAAAATACAACATTCTAACGCATGGGGGGAGAAACCTGAAGACGTTGTTGTATTCAGTTGTTGCGCCAATATAATTGGTCGTTTTGGGTGAAAACGATACTTTTGTCGGACAAGGCAGATAGAAGACGAACGGGTAGTTGAGGGAGGGGGGATAGAGGAATGGCAGATGTGAGAATTGAATGTGAATTAGGTGGAACATTTTGGAAAGAAATGTAGAAAAAAGAAGGGGTGGCTATCGGATACTACTTGCTACTTTTGATTCTTCTGGAATAGCGATGAAGTTCAGTTTCTACAAATTTTTATATTTGTAACGGAGGAAAATTAATCTAGTGATATTCCTTTCTCTTTAAAAAAAACTTGAAAAAAAAATTTCCTGTCACAAGGGTACGATTTGTGGTTTCTAAGATAACAAACGGATTGAAAGTGTGTATAGAATGCCCTTCGAATACAGTTTTGGTGAAAGCTGAATACGACTCCAGAAGAATATTTAACTGCTGGGCACCTAATTAAAACTGAAACAAGAAACCGAAACGTGACATCTTCATTTCCTAGCTTTCCATACTCAGAAATATACAAATCTATGAATATCTTTGTTCGTATTACAGATACAGATTAGCACCTAACCCACTCACTTTTCAAAATACCACTCTGAAACAGTATCATATTTTCCCACTCCATCTCCTCCCACCATCTCAAAATTTACCTTGCTGCACGAACTCGAACATCTTTGAATAAGAAAGTTGAATGGGTTAGAGCAACGTCTCATTTTACTGATTTTTTATTCAAAAAATGGCAGGAAGTTCGAAGGGGAAACGAAGTGTGAAAAGATACGGTTGTCATTGGCAACGGGCGAAGTGAAAGAGAGCAAGAGGGTGAGAAGTTATATAGAAAATATTTTGATGAAGTAGTAAACTTTCGAACCGAAAAACTTTTTTAATGGAAAATTGAATCTATAATATCAGGGGATCGAATTTTATCTGCTCTGAACTTATTCGAAACATTTACAAAAAAGTTTTCCCGGTTTCATTAAACCTTTGAAATGGGAAGCATTATCTAGTAACTATTTCATTCGACGAACTTTCCAAATTCTAGAAATCCCTTTCTGATTCCCCTCAGAATCTTCTTAATTCCAACTTTGAACCGGTTGATTCCTCCAACTATCCAATCACTACACAACAGAAAAAAAAGAAAAAAAGAGATTCGGTGCATACCTAATTTCTTCTTCGTCAGTGCATACAAGGAATCCAATTTCGACTATTTTTTTCTCTTTCTAGAAGAGGATCAAAAGTGGACAGGAAGAGAAAATAAAAGCGATGAATATAATAAAAACCGAGTGGGGCCAAGGACATCGTCTCGAGAGAGAAAAAAGGGAAGTGGTGTTGGAAGAATAATAACAATAGGAAGGAGAAGGGAACAAGAGATGAACAGAGTAATAGAAATTGAACATGGATTGAAAATTGAAAAGAAAGAGAAGAAGAAGAGGATTACAAGTATGGGAGTATCAGTGACGAAAGGGGAATTATGACTTTTTGGGTAAACAAGATTCCAGAAGGAATCAGTTACTTCGAAAATTGAAAAAGGTAACATCATCTAGACTTTATTATTAGAATAGGACCTTTTTTCTTTTATGTGGAATTAGAATCCAATAATACCACATCTGGAAAAAGCAGTTTCACGAACCTACTGAAACAGTGAACTTTCAGACGTGTTCGATAATAGAAAGGATAACTCAGAACTGAAGCTTGTTGAAAGAAACGAAAAAAAAAGCTTCAAATAGAAATAAAGCAGATTCTTTCGGTATGTTGAACTATTTGAGACCAATCATTTAAAAAATTCATAAAAGACTAGAGAAAGAGAACAGATAACATATACTTTTCAATGATTTTTCTGAAAAAGAAAGACCAGGCCGTGACGAAAATTGCCACGGCTCAGCCCGCAGGCCCGGCTAAAAAAATTTGAACTAAATTTTTAACTAAATTTTGAACGAAAATTTGAATTTTTACTATCCAATCAAAAGCTAGTTATGCATCAAAACAATTTTACTTTCTAATGCAAAATTTTGTTTTTAATCAAAAAATTTGTTAAAAATAGGTACCTCTTTTGAAGCCGGGATTTCGGGACTGAAAATTGCAAGTATGGACAACAGGACTTAAGATGAATCGAAATTAAGAAGAGTTTTAACATTCAAATAGCATTTTTGAAACAGGTAAAAATCGCGAGCTCATTAAAAGTGGTACTGTTTCAATCAGTTAGGAAGTAAATAGATATCAATCAAAAAGTACTCGATAGTTGATTATTATGATTAAAAACAAAATGACAATTTCAGATTCCAAGACCAAAACGTATTCTTATTGGCATAAGATCAACAATACCGAAAAAAAAATATCACAAATTTTAGAGTGACTGGAACAGAAATGATTTCTCCAAAATGTCGCACCTAGTCGCAACTCAAACGATGTCTCTTACAACAACATAATACAAATCTAAGCAGTGATTCAGGAATAAAGTCACCAAAAGTCATCTTATTCATATGCTCATTGAGCTCTCTCTCTCCCCCTTCACGTCTATTTGTCCACCTTGCCAAACAACCAATCCAACCGACAAACAAGAACAGAACGGTCGTCGGAGAGGAGATAGAAAGGTACACGTTTCTCTCTTGTTTTCAATTGTTTTGGACCCAACATTGACCGGATGGTTGGACATTTCCAATCTTCTTCTTTACTCTCTTTTGGTTCTTTTTAGTAAACGAATTGGTGAAAGATACCGCCGACAAACATATTGACAATGGGGCGAATAGAAGAATTGGGGGAATTCCACTTACCTTGTCAACCAATGACGTCATCTTATTTTCAGATCAAAGGTTCGAATTCAAATTCAGGAATAGTGAATTTATGTGAGGAAAGTGAGACGAATGAAATGGAATAAATTGAGATAAAATCTCGTCTCTAACCGCCTTTGTAAGATTTATGATCGAGATGACTAATAATAATCGGAACGGAATTTCTCTGCGGGCTGGTGTCATTTCTCAGAATCTGGTGTCAATTTTCAACAATTATGAATAATCTGAGAGATTTGATATGCGAAAAGTTTCCAACTGTGGCATGGGAACTGTTAGCGAGGAATATAGAAAGGTAGAGTAAACGTTGGAAAAATTATTTCACATACTTAAATCAGTATTCTGAAACCCAAACGATTTTTCTTTTTGTTCGGAACACAAGTTTTGAAGATCTAAAAAGTTCTGTTTCTGTAGCATGACTTATTGTTAGAAAAGGTGAACGTATCTGATCCGCAGAACTTATGGTTTTTCAGTCTGAAGAACAAGATTTCATTATTCGATTTTCGAGTAAAGCAGGGTCGTCCAAACAACGCAATGCGGTTTATTCCATATAAAAAAGGAATGATTTTGAAAGGGTAAATAGTTTGGAGACTAGAATATAGAGAGCATCAGATTTCCATTTTTCAAAATTTACAGTTTCATAAAAATATCAAAAGATGGAAAAATTTTTGAAATTGTTAGTAACGATCTCTCAAGATTATTTGCTATGAACCAAATTTACTGACGCTGATTCTCAAAAAGCCATGATTGCACAATTATTTATTCATCATGTAAAAATCATGATGGGGACTGCAGAACCCTAATTGAGAATCCATTGGTGAAAAAAGTGTCAGAAAATTTTGATTTCATGTTTTTTCTACATCGATTTTTTAAGTTTTTTGTCACAAGTTAAAAGTTGTTGTTTTCTGTTTCAAAACTGCAACTTGTAGGTTCTTCGCTTTCATTGAACTATTGAACCATTAGAAAATCCCATACAGTTTATTCACACTCTGAACATGAACCTTTTTTCAATTCTTCAACACTAGTTTTGTTCCTGTAATCATCCTGTGGACCCCTCTAACTCCATCATCCCTAAAAAAAATCCAAAAAACATCTGAACCAAAGCAAATACAAAAAGAACCACTCGAATGTCTCAAAAAGAATAAAACGACTAAATATATCCGATTACTAGCTAACAAATTCTTCCAGAGAAAGCGAAGAAAGCAAATACATGAAAAGAAGAAAAGTGTCTGTATATTTTCCGACAAGTTATGAATCGTTTCCCCCCAAAACGTTTTATGTTATTCGTTTTCTTATTTGTCAAGGTATAGAAGTATGATGGATGAAGTACTTATTCAAAAGAAGAAGAGAGAAAAGTTATAAGCAATTAGAACTAAAAAAGAACAGAGGATAACCTTGGAAAGGGTATTCTTATATTCAAGAGAATAACTGTAACACCACAAAATTAGATGAAGAATGTTGTCTTCTTCTGAATCTAGAATATATTCGATGCGTCATGCTTCGATAACTGTGAAGAAGGAGACGAGAGAGTGGATCTTTTAGAAGAGACGCAGATGGAGAAACGGAAAAGAATGAGACAAGAAAAGGGCAGGTGAAGGATAAAAAACAAGAGGAAGGTGTCTAATGGAGGACCAATTATGGTGGAAGGTCGTATTGAAGAGGGGGAGAAGGAAAATGGTGATTGGGTGGAAGTGAAGGGTTTGTTGCAGGAGGAAGTGATATCTGACGGCAATATCTTAGGCAACAAAGGTAGATATAGTTCCGAACCAGGGCTCGGCAAATTATTTGAATTCTTGTTTTGAATTTTTGATATATTTGGTGAAAGTTGACCAATCTATTCAAAACTTTCTAGGACAGTTCCAAACAACTCTCCATCAATATTGAATAGAACAGTAGTTTTGAAGCTATCAGCACGAAACGGAAAAAAAAAACTTTTTTAAATTTCAGGGAAACTTCGTCAAAAATTTTGCATTCTTCAAATATAACTTCAGGAATTTTTTTTTAAGCTATCAATATCTGGGTTTTGTGAATCAGAATAATTGAGTTTTTCGATTATTGATACTTCCAAAATTTAGGATTTATGCTGTTCCATCCAGAAAATTAGTACAGTAATTCACATTCTTTAGATTCCTTTTCTCAAAATTCCGAACTTATGAAATTAACTATTGCAACGTCTCCTTCTTCTCAATTTTCACAGTTTCAACGAAACCATGAATGTCTTCAACAAAACAGAGCAAGTGTTTCCTCGTGTACAAAAAATCATTTTGATTCAAAAAGTTTGAAATCAATGAGACATATATGATTGTTTCAAAACCGTATACTAGAAACGATACTCAAAAATATTGAGTTTCAGAACAAATGAGAGTATTTGAGCTTCTCAATCTAGTTCTTCCAGGGTAACTCGGTTGAGAATGAAAACCATTTCCTAACTGAACTCCTATTTATATAAGTTTTGATTTTGGCTAAAGTGCCAAAACTGCACGAACCGAATGAAAAAACAGGAAAGCGAGTTATGATTTGTCCGAAACTGTAAGTATTCTTTTTGAATAAATTAGCTACTGTTTCACTGACACAATGTAAAAACAATGAAATCTAATGAATTTCGATTCATCTCGGATACTGAAACAATAGGCATCTCACTTCAAATGTTGCATTTAACTATCACAGTTGACTAAATACTTTAAGATTTAAAAAAAAATGCGAGTATTTGAACTTCGCAATCTCGTTTTTTCAGGGTAAGAATAAAAGCCATTTCCTAACTGGAGCTCCTATTTATAACTTTCAATTTTCCTGTAAGTATTCTTTTTGAAGACAAGAGCTACAGTTTCACGGAAGTAATGTAAAAACAGTGAAATCTTATAGATTTTGATGCCTCGAATGTGTTCCAACTAAAAAATATTTATACCGAGTAGAGTGTACCACTGAAACAATGAATATCCCATTTCAAATACTGCATCTAACGATTACGGTAGAATTCGGTTACGGTTTTATTCTTGGGATATTACTCGTAACTATTTTCGAGTTGCGCTGTTCTGCTGTATGCATCTTTACTCATTTCTGAATTGAAAATTTGTGCTCAAAAAAATGAGTGCCCCTCTAATACAGTAATTACAGTACTGCCCAAAAATTGCTTTCTCCATTTCCCCAACTTGCCATGTACCCTATGATATATTTCCACCTTTCGTATTTTTTTCAAATATTTCTCCCTCTATCTAAATCACATTGTTATCATATCTCTTTTCTCTTTCATCTAATAGTTCCTCCTCTTCTCTTTCTCTTTTTGATCATAAATCTTCTTTCTTTTTTCTTCTTCTTCTCGTCTCAAACACAATTCTTCTCGTCTCAATAAAAGAATGATCTACCCCACTGCCACACATTTCTACAAAATACAAACATAAGCTTCAAGAGGGCCAAGAGAGAGAACAAGAGACGAGAAGAGATACAGGACAAACTAACAGTTCTTTCGTTTCTTTTTGGTTTCGTTTGGTGGAGAAAGTGAGAGAATTTTGGAATATTTGGAATGTATGCATGAGAAGAAAAAGACGATGGAAGTGAGTCAGAGGGAAAGAAAAGATACTGGTATAAAAATAAGACATATGGCACGAATTGAGTATGACTAATGATGGAAGTTTCAGAGAGATTCTGAAAAGGTTTAGTAGAGAAAGAGAGACGCAGAGAAGGTAGAGTGTCTGACTTCTCTGCGTCTCCGGTTCGCGTAGTACTTTTCTTTTGAAAGGAGTTATTGGAATTATCAGATTATTGGTGAGTGAAGCGAGCTATTAATATCAGTCACTTTCAAAACTCTTCAAGTCTAAGTTTTGAAACAGATTTTAAAAAGAGATATTTTTCAGAAAAATGATTTTTAAAAATGTGCACCGGGTATTTCTTTTATCGAGTTAAAAAGTTAAAAAGTTTTAATTTGAAGTATTTCAATTTAGACGGACCTGAATCAGTTTTCCACGTCCAGTTCTCACATTCATTATGTTAATGAAACTGTACGAATATGTATATTCGTTGAAACAATTGAAACCAAAAGAGATCTAGTTCTATGGTGACTCCAAAATCATCACTCACTTTACTCCTCCTTGACGATGAAGATGGAATCGACTCAATACTCCTCGTCGAGCCATAATGTTGCTTCAGAATTCCTTTCTTTCCTCTCGACGACGTCTTCTGATCCTCGGCCTCCTCTTCTATCCTAATAACCTCATCGAACTGTCTCATCACATCTCTCTGCTCTGCATCCAACCAATCACTCATCCTCGTTCTTTTGATTCGAATCGATTCAGTTTTCCAATCGAGTTTCGGAACACGTACCAACACGTGGCTTCCAGATGGAACGACGGCGATCACTTTTTTCGGAGAGATGGTGGATTCAGATGATACTGAAGACGTTGACGATGAGCGAGATGGTGTATGGAACGAGACAGTTGAAGAAGATGTCGAAGAGGGTTTCTTTTTTGACGACGATGAGGACGATCGAAGTCGAAGTGAGAGATTGGAGACGTAGGTTGGGGAACAAGTCTTCTGAGACGAATGAGGTGTTAGACAGTTGTTGCAATCGAACGACGACGGCGGCGTCAACGACAATAATGATGAATCCTTTGGCGCTGGGAGGCTTGCGACGAGGCCCGCTACTTGTCTAACCGTCTGCGTTTCGTCTGAAGTACGCGATATCTGCGCACGTGGCGTGTCTGCGTCTCGTCTGATCTGCTCTTCCGTTGATTTGTCATCGGTAATCCGTTGTGGTAAACGGGCGTAGATCAGCCAGAAATAGTACAAGAAAGATGTGTAGAGGTAGGAGATCCATGTGATTGGTTGAGGGCTTTCCCCTCCTGAAGGATTACGATTGGAATCCATGGCAAGGAGGCTTGGAGGGATTCAGAAGACTTTCAGAATACTGATTCGGAAGACGATGCTCTTTCCGAATAAAAGAAAGAAGAATGACGAAGAAGAAGGGCAAAGTGACTATTGTTTGTCAAGATATATAACTTTTTTGCCTCTCAATGCATAGTATATGGTTTTCTTCCGCATCGTCCATTTCTTTGCCCCGCGAAGCGAGCTGCCCCATAAATTCCCTTCTTCTTCATATTTTTATCGACATGGAATATTAACATATATGACAAATACACTTTCTTCGAATGCTTTCTTAGTCAATGGAGGAGACGAAGAATAGGATGTGTGTGAAATGTAGAGGAGAATGTAAAGGCCATTCGGTTGAAAAAGTACAAGTGGATTGGTCGGTCATTGAACTATTAAAAAGTGAACAAGGAGAAGCCCAGATGTTCTTTTTGCGAGAAGAGAGGTCACCAAGCGTCTACGAAACAGCTGCAATACCTGATGACGTTTCAAGAAGAACCATTCGGCATTTGGAAGGAGAAAATGCATTTTTTAGCATGTGTTCGCCGAAAGGGGAACCGATATAAATCTATTGAAACAGCAACAAAAATCTTGGTAAATTAGTCCTATTGAAGGAACAAAATAGTTGAGATCATCTAAACCTGGCAGAAAATTATATCCAGCTCAACTAAAGAAGGAATTTCAATCTTTAGGAGAATAAGAAATTACACGGTTTCAATGAAATCTTAAACTGATGAACGATTATTAACAAAGGTTATTTCTGACTGAATGTTTTTATTGGGTAGCAAGTTGAATTGCTTTCGGATTTCCAAATTAGGCCTACGACAACGTTGGTTTATCATGTGGTATTAGTGCCAAAAAATCATTTTCTTATTTTACTAATATTCAGAAACAGTTGAACTTACTGTTTCTGTTAAAGGTTATAAGAGTAACGCCGTGAGAGCTGCATTAACGCATAGTTTTTAATAAAATCTACTTCTCCTATCAAAAGACCAATCAACAATGACGTGCATGCTTTTTAGATCTATAAATTGAAACTGTAGCTATCTATTACCTTTTTGAATTCTCAGGAATCTTGAAGTTGGATGGGTGAGTTCAACAGAAGTACGCTCAAACTCAAACATATTGCCAAGTCATGTTTTCGAACAGTAAACGCAAATATATCGGGTGGAAATGAATGAAAAAACCTTTCAGAACTAGTAGTAAGAAAAACATGAATACTTCACAGTTTCAACGAGCCCTATTACCATGTGGCTGAAACTTGGTTTGATAAGCTTTCGAAAAATTAAGGTACCGTTTCAGAAAGTGTTCGAAAAATGCCCATTTTATTATTTACTGATTATACTCTTCAATTACTCCACGGTTGATTTTTTGTAGTTCCCTCGATTAGCAAGATCATTTTCAGACCCCACCATCTCAATCAGCTCCCTCCAACTCCCATCAAGCTTCTCCCCTGCTCCCATTTTTCCTAATGACGTCATTCATAAACTCTTTCTCTCTCGCACCTCCAACTATTATTTGTTTATCCCTTTTTAGTGTGTGAACATGACTCAGATTGATGGTTCAATATGACTCAAACATACACACATTCCACCTCCAAATATCAAAACAATACACATTCTTTCTCGAAAGAAGTTCAGTTGATCAAGTGGTTGCAAGTGCAAAACGACGGTGTGAAAACATAAACAAATGATTGCTCAACTCAACACTATATGACATTTGATACTGTTCTTGATGAGGAATAAACAGAGAAAATGGGGAAGGACTAACCTGTGAATATGTGGTTGGAGCATACCACGAGCTGGGTGGAGGAGAGTTGTTGGACGGACGTTGGTTCTGACAGAAGGATAGGATTTTTGTATGGACAAGGGGAACTGGACACGGGGAACATAGGGGAAAATCTATTGAGACAATTAATGTTTCAGCGAGAGCACATACTCCAATGATATTATCTTTGTCCATTCTATTTCATTCATCACGAACTAACCTTTTGAGAAACTCGTTCCACATTTGGAAGATCCAAAGTGATTGGAATATTGTGCTCTTGATACAACTTTGCTCCTTCCTCTGAGATGACGAGCATCTCGCAACGATTCGGGTTTGCCTTGATACGTTCGACCACTTTCTTGTGGTTCTCACCGATGATTGAGTGACCGTTGACGGCGAAAATACGATCTCCGGTGATCAATCCTCCTCTGAAAAATGGAAAACGGTTACAGTTGGAACATAAGTCCAGAAAGTCTTTCAAATTATTGATTAATGATAAGAACAATGGAAATACGACTCAAAGTAACAGTAACGCCCCAACTAACCTCTCAGCCGGACTGTTCGCATCGACAATTCCTACGAATTGTCCACGTCCCTTCTCGGCGTGCAAGTTGTAGCCGTATTCCTGAAATCAAATGATTTTTCAATTTTTAAGACGTGCGACATAATAGCAAAATATTGGTTGTATGTTTCAGTTTCGATGAAAATAGTGAGCATTTTTTGTAGGATAGTCTGAGTCCAGAACCATTCTCAGAATCAGTAATAATTTTTTGACATTTAACAAAGCGTCTAGAACAGCTAAAGCAAAATACTTCTAGAGATTTGAAATTTTGAAATCATTTTTCCCAAAGGTTTAATGTTTCACTACAGTCTAATAAAAGGATGCACCATCTAGTGGAATTCATCCAAAAATTAGATTTATCAAAAGAATAAGCTCAAAGATTCACTGATGCATAGGACTAAAAATGCAATAAATGAAAATTTTAAGAACATCGTTATCAGAATTTAAAAAAAAATCCGTAAGTTCTGAAAGTTTGACTCTTTCTGTAACATTGCTGTTTCATCATCATATTTTTTGGATCATATTGTTCAGAAAACACTCCTCTTGGCTGTGACGTGTTTAACGAAAATCTAGAAGCTCCAAAAACACTTGGTAACTTTACTGTGTGAAACAAGTTTGCAATTTCGAATATCCGCGTTTTTTGGCTCCGTATCTGGAGTTGATACTCAGGGAATTAGAATAAATGCAAAACAAAGTATCCGACACGTTACAAGGTGAGTCGGTAGGTGTTCTAGTCTAACAAATATGGAAAAATCACAGTAGAAAGTAAATGTAAACCAATAAAAGCTTATTGAAACCGAAAAAAATCCAAACTAACCGTCTCGCCGTTCAACTTCTCAATGACACAAAGTCGCGGTGGGACCGCGCCGCTCGGAATTTTTACCATGGCTCTGGAAAATTTCTAATTTTTAACAACAACAATGAAAACAACATGAATATATGGAAGGAAGTGGTCAAAGTAGACTCTCAGAAACAGGAAAAAAATCTGAAAAAAGTGAGAAAAGACGAAAGTTTGCAAGTTGGTTTCTGTGCCAAAATCGACATGTAAAACATGAAATTTTTGACAGTGAAGAACAAGAAAAAGAGAGAAAAGTGATTATGCCGTTGGAGTGAGAAGAGGACACAACTCTCTCTTATCAGTACGGACGGTCTTTTCGGCGCCTGGCATACAACTGTCCGGCTCCGAAATTTTTTGTGTTTGAAGAAAAAAAGAATAAGAAGGGTGAGAATTGAGTGGCGGGAGAAGAAGAAGAGGCTGTGAGTACAAGTGTTCTGGTGGATTCCACGTGAAACATAGAAACACGTGGAAAAGTTTGAACAGTGGCAAAACGGGGAAGAAGAAATGGAAAAAGGAGAGAGACGGAAGAACGGAAAAGAGTTAGAGACGGAGAGAACGAGGTGCATGAAAAATGCTTGACACTGTTTGCTCTTTGTGCTCTATTCACCAGAGACAGTTGAAAAGCGAGAATAAAAAAAACGTCTTGTAAAAGAACAGTAGTAGCCTATAGTCAGTTTGAGGAAAGAAGTGAGAGGGGATGGGAGTTCAAGAATCAGAAAGGTGAGTTGATGGTTCCACAAAATTTGGCACACTACAAATATTTACTGATTCAAATTCAAATTGTTTAGTTACCTTTCAACTATCTTTTCATTATGTAGGAAGCTAGTAAAACTTTCAAACACATTTAGTTCATCAAAATAAATGAGCGAATTGTAGCAAAATAATATCATTTCTACTAACTGGCAATTCATATCCCAATCAGCTACATGGTCAATTCGGAATAGAAAGTTTATCAGAATGGAATTCATAAAAATTAACCATAGGTAGTGGAACGACGAGAACGAATTTAAAAAATAACTGCGGTTTCACAATTATTACAGAAGACTATAGAAATATATATCATTTGATATTGAGCAGGGTTTGTCGAAATAAAAAAACAAAATCTTGTTGTGTGAAAAATTAGCGTCTCACTCTCATTTTAAGGTAAAATATGCAATGCAGCATGACTTCAATTGATGACCATAAAAAGTTACGGTAATTAGAGCGTGGTTCTATCATTTGCTCACAAGAGAACTACTTTTAGAAAATGTTTGAGAATTTGCTGAAAATTGGTTCATAGGTAGCTTCGACCATTTCGGAGCAGGAAAGGGGACACAATTTTGTGATCATCGTATTCAGAATGGTCTAAGCAACCTATGAACCAATATTCAGCAAATTCTCAAACATTTTCTAAAAGTAGTTCCCTTGTCAGTGCCAAACTTGACAGAATGACAACCAACACTGAATCGAAATTGGTAGTACTGTATTCGTAAGCTAAATTTACTGCTTCATTTGGTTACTGAACTTAGCCCTGATATTTAAGAGGCGTTGTCTGTAAGATGAGGATTCCTCTTGGCACAGTTGCAAAAAGTTGTTTCAATCCGAACTCTTTTCACAGCATATGTACCCCTATGGTAGTGATTTACAAAAAATATGTCACCAGTCCTCTATGACGTCATCATAGGAAAATATGACCAATAATTGACTTTTCACCCAAAAATTCATAAAAATTTCAATTTTTCAAATAACTTTAGGAAACTTTGGCAACATGTTAGGAGTGATTTTGACTACCTCTACACAAATTTTCAGCCCCTCAGACACCCCAGAAACCGTTCAAGTTAATTCCATTTTCATGTTTTTCCAACTTTTCTCGAAAAATCCCTCTAGAAGTACTCAAATTTCAAATCGTATTCGTATTCTCCGCAAAAAGTTTTATTAGGTCCAGTAAAAATCATCAAAAAACCATTGCACCATTTTGAGATTTTTTGATTTTTTCAAAAATCACATAAGGGTCCCCCCTTATGAAAAAAAAATTTTCACGAAAAATTCAAAGAAAAAATTTGTTCCGAAAATAATCAGAATATTGAGAAAAGACTTAGAATAAACCAATTCCAAGATTATACATCTCAGAAATTGGTTTGAACCGATTTCGTTTTTTTCTTCATCGAAATTTTTTCCCATTTTTTGACGTTTTCATCAATATTTTGTACTGAAGTACACAAATTTCAAGTAATGTACTTGATACTCGCTAAATTTAACAAATAATCAAAATAAGACAAATGAAAAACCATTGGACCATTTTGAGATATTTTCATTTATTTCGAAAATCACATAAGGGTCCCCCCCATGGAACAAAATTTTTATCGAAAAAATATTTAAACATTATTTTGATTTAAAAACGTTCAAAACTCTTTTACTAAACGTCTTGTAATATTGCATCAATGTTCTGAACGTTTTTGAATCAAAATAATGTTTAAATAATTTTTCGATAAAAATTTTGTTCCATGGGGGGGACCCTTATGTGATTTTCGAAATAAATAAAAATATCTCAAAATGGTCCAATGGTTTTTCATTTGTCTTATTTTGATTATTTGTTAAATTTAGCGAGTATCAAGTACATTACTTGAAATTTGTGTACTTCAGTACAAAATATTGATGAAAACGTCAAAAAATGGGAAAAAATTTCGATGAAGAAAAAAACGAAATCGGTTCAAACCAATTTCTGAGATGTATAATCTTGGAATTGGTTTATTCTAAGTCTTTTCTCAATATTCTGATTATTTTCGGAACAAATTTTTTCTTTGAATTTTTCGTGAAAATTTTTTTTTCATAAGGGGGGACCCTTATGTGATTTTTGAAAAAACCAAAAAATCTCAAAATGGTGCAATGGTTTTTTGATGATTTTAATTGGACCTAATAGAACTTTTTGCGGAGAATACGAATACGATTTGAAATTTGAGTACTTCTAGAGGGATTTTTCGAGAAAAGTTGGAAAAACATGAAAATGGAATTAACTTGAATGGTGTCTGGGGTGTCTGAGGGGCTGAAAATTTGTGTAGAGGTAGTCAAAATCACTCCTAACATGTTGCCAAAGTTTCCTAAAGTTATTTGAAAAATTGAAATTTTTATGAATTTTTGGGTGAAAAGTCGATTATTGGGCATATTTTCCTATGATGACGTCATAGAGGACTGGTGACATATTTTTTGTAAATCACTACCATAGGGGTACATATGCTGTAAAAAGAGTTCGGATTGAAACAACTTTTTGCAACTGTGCCAAGGCCCAACACAAACATTCTCACTCTTACAGATAGTGCCTCTTAATTAATTGATATACGTGATGTATGTATTGAAATACTCGCATCAACTTTTTACATCCACTGTTCCAAAACTATCATATTAGGTTCTACGAATAAGGTTTTAATCGTTACGAGCCTTATTATCTAAAGTAACTTAAAAATAACTCAACCTGGCCCATTCTGAACCTATCAATATCACCAGTACCCCACCATTCAATAAACCGGCTCCGCGACAATTCGCAACTGCGACATTCCGCAACTCACGTAGGTTTCGCAACCGCGACACTTCGCAACAGCGACATTTCGCAACTAGTCATTTCGCAACTGCGACGTTTCGCAACTACGACATTTCGCAACTACGACGTTTCGCAACCACTGGGCATTTGCATATTTGGGTCAGCTAAAAATTTTGAGTGTACCAAAGTGCTTGGGAGCATATTTGAAAATAATTGAATAGAAGAAAAAGTTATCTGACCCACTTTTAAACAAAACTAGGTTAAACTATTGCTAGTTTAATGGTTGCGAAACGTCGTGGTTGCGAAATGTCCTAGTTGCGAAACGTCGCAGTTGCGAAATGACTAGTTGCGAAATGTCGCAGTTGCGAAGTGTCGCAGTTGCGAAACCTACGTTAGTTGCGGAATGTCGCAGTTGCGAAATGTCGCAGTTGTGAATTGTCGCGGAGCCAATAAACCAGTTCACTCTCCTCCAGTTCAAAAAATTTCTCCTTTTCTCTCTGAAATAATCTCCTCATAAAAATGTACATTCGAGATCGGAAACAGGGTAACAAAAACCGAAAAGAGATAGAGTGACAGAGAGAGAAAAGTAAAAAGATTTGGGTGAAAATATGTGAAATGAAAATGTGAAAAAGAGAGTGAGAGAGGAGTAGAATACAACTATAATACAAACGAACAATAATGAGAAACATATGAAATTTTCACTGGTTTTATGTATTTGTGTGCAAAGAGACGAGTAAAAAGGGATGAGAGGAGTAGGGGGGAATGGGGGGACAGTACGTACATAACTTGTGGGTGATAAATAGTGATAAGAGGGTGTGAGTGATGAGAGGAAAAGAGAGAGAAAAGAAACAAAATGGTGATTGGAGTAGAGAGAGAAGACTCTTCACTTGTTTCGCACCCCTTTGGCATTTTGAAACATTTGTGCAAATAGATAGAAGAAAATTACAGATAGAGTGGGCATGGGTTTGAGTTCGAAGTACTGATGGAAATCAGATTCTCGACGTTCTTCTCCTAGTGAATCGTAGAGAATTCAACACAAAAAACCTTTTTTGGAAACAGTGAAACCTCCTAGCTCCGGTAACCAAAATGAGAGTCTGAGATTTTACAAAGAGGAAACTTTTTCAAAAATTTTGATCACTTCCCATCATCATGCTTGTGAACATATCATCCCTCCCAGGTCAACTCAACTCAAATAGCCAAAAACGAAATCAAATTTCCAGCTTCAAATCGGGTTTAAGTTCTATGAGAAACAGTGAACAGGAAAAAATCCAATTCGTATTGTGATAAGTTAACCGGAAGATCATGGGACATTTCAGAAGAATTGAAGAGTTGAAAATGAATACCAATGATTAAGACTGCTTTTTGAGACTACCATGAAACGGAGAAAACACAGCAAACACCAATACTTGGTGTTTTTTTTTAGATTGTCAGTTCAAGCTCAGACAAAAGAAAAAAGTATGAGCTATGATGATAAAAGCATCAGATGATAGAAACCCACAGAAAATCATCCCAGCTGAGAAAATAGAAGGCAGCTGCATCTCACGCAATAAATTTATAATTTCAAGAGGGATTTGATATTATTTTGAAACTGTTCATAAGTACAACACTGTGGGAGTGTAGAACTCTTAATGAAAGTTGTCACAGTCTTTGAAAAATCATGATTCTGTTAGAGCGATTATAAACAATTTTTCAAGATTCTGAAATCGAGTAAAAGTGTGTGTCTGAAATTAGCGATATAAAAAGTAGCAGTACAATATTGTTCTACTGATGATACATGAGATTTGTGTTATTGATGAAACAGGAATTGTTGAATATCATTGAAAGGCGAAAATAATGGTTTTTCTAGTAATTCAAATGAGATGTCGGTTTCAAACTACTACCAAGATTAATCAAGAAATTGCCACTGTACTGTACAGTTAGATTGCACTCCGAAATGCAAAATATTGAAAAATATGTGTTGTTTTTAAAAAACAGCTAGTTTTTAGATTTGAAGAAGAGCATTTCCAATAGGACGAACGTTCTAATTGAAGATTTATAGCGTCTCCTTATTAAGTAGAAGATTTGAAACATTAAAAAACCGAAAAACTTCTAAAAATCCATATTAGCATACAGTTCCAAACAGTGAAATGACCAACAACAGTTGTTTGTTGTGATCATGTTCATACTCTGTGTCTGTTTGAATGTAAATCCATTCAAGTAGAATAAGAAGTAGATATGGAAAAGAAGAGAACGAAAGAAAGAACAAATTGGTACTATTCGTCTCTCTCTCTCAATACTTTTTGCTTCTTTCGACAGGAAGGACAACAATTCTGAGGGAAAGAAAGTGAAAAGTGTGGAAAAGAAGAAGAAAAAGCCAGGCGGATGGTTGGAAAAAACGATTGGAAAATGAGGGGAAAGGGTAATTTAAGAACTGTTTTGGGTATTGAGGCAGGAATAATTGGTGGGAGGACAGGAGGTAAAGAGGAGTTTTAAAGTTCATTGACTTTCAGAAAACGATTGAAGAAACTAATGGAAACTTGTAAAAGATGGAAAAACCACGTAACAATTTTCAAAGTTCTTGTTATTAAAGGTTTCAGGAGTGACATTTGAATATGAACTAACTGTTTTATTTAATTAGTGATGGGTTTCTTGTTCTAAAAACTGATTTTCCTATTTATAACAGCTAGGTATTTTTAAACTCCAATCATCCGATCGAGGAAAATGACTTGAAACTTAATATTAGACCTGGACATAAGCTACTGGCCATACCAATCTCCATTCACATTCATATTTTTTCAGTTGTCCCAATTCCTTCAGAAAAACACTTGCTAGTTAGGTGATGTGCCGCACTATTAGATTACTTTACTTACTGTTCCCTCAACGTCTTATCTATTTTTGCGTTATTCTAATTGGAATCCTTCGTCATAATGGAGTGGTTCTAGTCTCAACATCCAATGAAATTTTATCAGGAATTCAGCCGCTTTTTCTACGGAATATTATTCTGTTTCAAAAAACGAGTTTAAGGGTTCCGTATTATCCCAAGCGATATTCCGTGTGGATTATTAGGACTTACTCTCATGAACCAAATTTATATTTTCCAAACGACAAGATACTGTTTCAATTAGGTCATAAACTTTTCTTACTGAATCAGACTATGATAAGACTTTACCAAAAGGTTCACTTATACAATAATTGCCTAAACTAAAAAAAGGAACTAACTTCAAATCATTTTTAAAAACAGATAAAACTACAAAGTTGCTCTCTTTCCAAAACACATTACAGTTATACAACTGAGAAGTGATGTCAAGTGATTGATAAAACAGAATCAGACTGCAATAATCACTGATAACTGACTAAATTTGCACGTTGCCATTGTGTAAAATTGATGAATCATTTGGTAATTGGAGACAAAATCAGGGAGATAGAAATGTACAGAATACGTTCATCAAACTTTGAAAACAACCTACCGCTACTTGAAGTCATGCTGAAACAGAAGAGAGCCACTGCAATCCTAAAGTTTTTTAAACGCTTTTTCAAAATCTTCCGTTTCGGAATCTTCTAAAAAAGATCTCAAAGTTCAGTTTTTCATTAGTCTTAGAGAAAGATAAAAAATATAAATTCTTAGACACCACAAAATGGAAAACAACTTAACTCACATCAGAGAGCTCTGGAAGTTATATGGAAGACATACATATTAAGATTGTAACAAAAGTGTACACCGACAACCATCTTAACACCCGCATGAAAAAGTGAAAACATTCCAAATGAAACTTAACAATGAGACAGTGTTACAGAAAGAACGCCGACAAGGGAATGAGCCGAAGAAGGAGGGATGAGTAATGGAAGAATAGATGAATCATCCAACTCTTTTTCTTATTATTTGTTGACGTGTTGTGAGAAGAAAATGGGAAAGTTTGGAGCTTTTGGAGAGACCATCCGTGGGAAAAGTGTATCATAAGGTGATAGGTAAGCAGAGTGGAAACTGGACAGTCAATAGGAAGGTAGACAATGAGTCAGTGTGGAATGATAGGAATTTCAAAGAGTATTATGCAAATGAGTGACAGAGGGGACTGGTTCACTGCAAAACTGTTTCACTAGCGTCCTAAAACGTTGCTGAAGATACATTAGCGATGAGCAGCGAAAGAAAGAAAAAAAAACAAATCCTGGTGACCAACCGGCTCAATTGTGGAGCCTTGTGCAAACTTTATTCATTTTAGAATCGCACATTTCCGTGACTTGAAGTTATGATCTAATATTGTTTACAAATATACCAATTTCCAAATCAAAATGTCAGTTTCACAAATCTCTCAAAATGGAAGTAATAATAGTAGATTCGATTATAATCCGTTTTCAAATTTACCACCTCCTATTATTACCAAATAGAAACATATTAATTACAATAAAATGTGATATTCATCTTTTGGAGATATATAATCTTTTAACACTGCTGCCAAAACTAAAGCTCAAGTGAGTAGTGAATATTTATTCAGAGTGATAGCAGTTTGACTTTAACTTTGAAACGTAGATATGTATTATGAAACGGAGTGACAACGACAGTTTGTTGGTAGGGTTGACATTAAATAAAACGGACTATCTAAAAACTAAAAGGCTACAGTCTCCCATGCAGAAAGTACTTTTATGAAACAGTAACCAGGTATGAAGTGTATTTTTTGAATATCAGCTTACTTGAGATTATATACTGAGTTTGATCATCTCCGCTATGAAATGTTTGTGCGATCGAATTGAACCCAGCGTATTTGAAAACAGTTTGAAACAAAAAAGTAGTAAAGAAAAGACAAGAAATTGAAAAAAAATTTTGAAGCACTTGACTGGAACCAACTTCTATAAATTATTTAAATCTGTGGAACGGGAATTTTAAAAAGTTTCAACATGGATTGGTCAGCCCCTCCATGAGTAAAAAAAAAAGTTAGGTGAATATCGTAATTTATCTAGGAATATATTAAAAGTTGAGCGACCGATTCGCATCAATTATGAGCTGACGATGACAGTGATGTGAACTTCTTGAAACAGTGGAAGTGTTCATTGAAAGCGGTTAACTTCGAATTGAAAAGAATTAAAATTTGAATTTGCCGCCAATGTCTAGTGGAGCGCATACGATTTCACTATTCACCCCTAGACCCTGTGTGCAATAGAAGCTATCTACTCATCTCTCTGACAAATCTGGCGTTGTTTGAAAACATGATAACTGAAGTGAAACAAAAAAACAACTAATAAGGAAATACATATTGCCACGTCATCACAATCTTCTTCTCCTCCAAACTAGGCAATGAATAAAGAAAAAGACGACGGCACGCACGAAAACAAGCATACAAACACTATCAGTTATACGTCTAGATAAACACACACAAACTATGTTCGAAAATTATTTCGAAAAAAAGTGTATGAAAGGAAAAAGGATAGGTACGAAAAAGATATGAAAAAGCAAAGGGAATTCAAAATGCGGTCAATTGGTTTTTTTTTTGCTGCAATCATTCGGTTGCATTCTTTTCTTTCGACAAAAACGAATACATTCTTCAAAAAAATTCGCGGAAAAGGGAGATAAAAATGATAAAGATGGATGTTATATCATTTATGCCCTATCAGGTTTTTTGCCCATCGAACCTTTTTTCGAGGACGACAAATAGGATTCGGAAGTGACAGAGAGAAGGGGAGAAATTAAACCGATTTGAGATTTACATCGATAAAAAACCAGGTTTCTCTCTCTGAAAATGAAAATGAAATGGTGGAAGACACGTACGGTTGAGTGCACAATATACGGGGGTGAAGATGAAAATGAATTTGCATAAATTTGAGAGAAAAGAAGGAGAAGGAGAAGAAAGAAGAAGAACGGAAGAGATGATGGGCAAAACGAGATAGGGATGTGCAAATATTGTAAAGTTCCGTTTTAGGACACCTGGTTTTATTACTTTGGTTGAGGTGTGGCACATGGTCAGAAGCATTCGAAAACACAGGTAGAAAAGTTGGGACGGCAAGAATATAGTCCAAGGGAAAGACTTAAAAAAGATGAACAAGATTTCAGAAAATTATAACCATTCTTGCAAACCGGAACGGGCCGACCCGGGCCGGCTCGTAACTCGCTTCAAACACAATGTTATGAGCTGAAAAATATACCAAAATGTAGATCTCGACGAGCTCTATGTCCGTGACCTACTACGGGCCGGATGGGTATTCGTTAATGTGCCGCGGGCCGGGAAAAAGTGCCAAAAAACGCGAAAACGGCCAAAAAAGCCATTCTAGCCCGGCCCGCGGCACATTAACGAAGAGAAAAACAATTATTTGAGTATTTCAGATTATCAAGTAGTCCACACCAGTTCAGCTTGCTTCGCCGTTGTTGTGATGTTTCAAGGCACAGGAGTATAATGTGCATAATACCATGGATACTATGGATACTAGCTGACAGCCCTTTTTATGGGCAACAAGAGGAAATAAATACATTGCAAGAGAAGCACAAGAACAGTGCACTTCTTGAAAAATCTACTTTGTGAAACGGAAAAAGGACACTGTAAATGAGTATTCACAACGGAAATGGCAATATCAGAACGTAGAGGATGGCATGATTTAGGCGTCTTGAAACAGAAAGTCAACAGCATTCTAAAAAATAGTGGTATCTCTTATTTATCCGATCATTCAATTTTTAGAAAAAACGAATCATTTGAAGTTACGAATATTTCTTAACTCAGTTCAGCAAAATTTTATTTTTCTAGCTATCATCTCAACTGAATACAGTAAGAAACACTTCGTATACTGGTGGAATTCCTACTCCTTGCAAAATTTCAGTAACTATAAAACAACAAAAACTTTACATAAAAACTTTCGGTAACAGAAAAATTTGATTGACTGGAAAACTACACACTGTCAGAATATTGAAGTACCGTTTCAAATTTTCTGAATTTGGAAAGAGGGGAAATAACAATGCTACATTCGCTGTAGGTTTCAGGTTTCCCAAAAATGTAGAAATTTATATTTCCATGATTCGCACCCTAACTTTACAACAGATTAGAACACTTTCCTCTCTTCTGATAAACATAACATTTTTAATCAAACTGTGACACTTATCAGAATGTCATATCATTATAATCATTTCATGCCATTCCTCTCTTTTTTTCTCCAAAAAGAACTTTTTATCATCTTTTTGCCATCGAATGCAACTCGTTTCATTTTCAACCAGAATTCGATCCGAAAGAGAAAGTGAGGTGACGGAGGAGGAATTGATAAACGATTGTGTGATGTAATCAGACGAGACGAGTGAAGAAAAAGAAGGGATTAAGCGAACATTGATAACGAATTGATAATCGGAGGAGAGAAAAGGAAACATATGAATTGCCTCGCTGTCATTAATTATACTGTTTTGATAATTTCATATAATTAAAGTAAGAGTCACAAAAAAGTAATAATGTAAACAAATATAGAACAATTTTTACAAAAAGACCTTCAATTCATAACTAAGGACAGGGGAACTCTACGATATCAAACTATTAATTTCTTAAAAACAGAGCTCATTTTACAGTGTCTCGAAACAGTAAAACAAAGTGGAGATGCTGTAAAACCTGAGTGGGTTCGGGGTAATTAGGCTCTCTGATTATAACAAAAATAAAATTTCGAAACATCTGACTGAGAAGGCTGAAGATCTGACTATGAGAAGAGTGAGCTCGGAGCATCTAGAGGTGCCGTTCTATTAGAGGGGCGGTCTTCTATGTAATAAAAGCATACTTACAACGGGCCGGGCCGGGCCGTGACGAGAATTTCCAAAAATGTCGAATTTTTTACTATACTTCAGAATTCAATCAAAAGATAGTTATGCGTCAAAAAATAGAAATTTTTAATGTAAAATTTCAAAAATGCCCGGCCCGTGAATTTGCAAGTATGAATAAAAGAGTCCTTCCATAACAGCATAACAGTGTTATAAATGCATCGGTTAAAAAAAAACAAAACTCGAGTCTAACGAAAAGAAACAGATAAAAAATGGATTCTGGTAGGGTGCGGTTGTAAGAATATTATCACAGTACGTTTGTCACATTTGTACTTTAAAAAACAGAAAAGAACACGCTTCAAGTTGCAGATAAATTATTTCACTGTTTCTGAAACTCTAAAAGTTGACAGTAAATCTATATTTTCAATAATCTCCACACAAACACAAATCCAAAAGTTTTATCTAAATTGTTTTCTATTCGAACAAGTGAAATTTCAAAAACTGAAGAAACAGAGTAAATTCTCAAAACAGTTCACAAATAAAATCCAAAAAGTAAAATGTTGAAAGTTGTACAACAGTTTCCAAACCATAGTCGTTTCCCTGCCTCTTTTGAATGCAAATTCGAGTGCATTGAATTCAGAATTTATAATATTCACTTGTATGGGAAGGTGAGAAAACAGTTTGAACATTATCAATAGAGCGAACATTCCAAAGCTTAAAACCTTGATACCAAAAAGTAATCAAAACGGAGGGAAAAAATACATACTTGTCAACGGGCCGAAACGGGCCGACACGGGCCGGCTCGTAACTCGCTTCAAACTCAATATTATGATCTGAAAAATATACCAAAATGTAGATCTCGACGAGTTCTATGTCCGTGACCCACTACGGGCCGGATGGATATTCGTTAATGTGCCGCGGGCCGGGAAAAAGTGCCAAAAAACGCGAAAATGGTCAAAAAAGCCATTCTAGCCCGGCCCGCGGCATATTAACGAATAGACATCCGGCCCGTAGTAGGTCACGGGCATAGAACTCGTCGAGATCTACATTTTGGTATATTTTTCAGCTCATAACATTGTGTTTGAAGCGAGTTACGAGCCGGCCCGTGTCGGCCCGTTTCGGCCCGTTGACAAGTATGAAAAAATAGAAGAGGAAGATGTAATCGTGTATGTAAATATGTACAATGTTATCAATCGTTTTCCCTTTTTTGTTATCATCAATCACTCGACACGTCTATCATGTCTCCTTTTCATGACTAAATACAACAAGGTTTACATCACAAATTGTCATCAAGGCTTATTCTTTTTCAGATTTGGAGAATTATTGGTGTGGAACAAATGCACTAGAGAAGTCGATAGGTTACAATTTTAGGAAAGAATTTGAAACAGGTACCTTTTTTGGAAGATAATTTGATTCCAGAAATTTGAAAATTGCATTTAGTTGGAGTGTTCAATTATTATCTCAGCACAGTTCTTACAACTGTGCTCCACTGAAATAAGAATCTTTCAACGTTTGAAACTATTCATTGTAAGCTGGGAAAAATACGAATTCTGGCCCCTACTGTGATTTTCATTAAATGTGTGGTAAAAAAGATAAACTGAAACCGTATTTATCAGGAACTTCGAGAAAGTAGTAGTCTGAGAAGACGTGAGGAGACTTACTAACTGTTTACAGGTACCGTCTAGAATCCACTAAACTTCCAGCCAACTCATCTTCCGGAACCAACTTTTAAAAACTTTACATGTTTCAGTTCAAAAATGTATTTTTGCTCTATGTGAATTTTCCGATGCGTTGAAAATTTTCCGATGCGAAAAAAAATCAACTTGAAAATGACGGAATATGAAGACTCTTGGTTTATAACTTCACTATTACAGAGCCAATTTTCTCTGTTTCAGAGTGTTCCCAAATCCGGAAGCTCCAGCACCTAGCAATCCTTCAGTGGATGAATCCTCAAAATCAGAAAAAAAGAGAAAAATTAAAAACTCGAAAAAAGAGCGTAGAGTGTATTTTGATGATTGATTATGGGTCAAGTGGATTTGGCGGGGCGGTGACCAGAAAAGAACGAGGAGGAGGCAGAAACGAATTGATGAAGAAACAAAAATTTCTCACAAGAAATGGAAGAAAACGGCTCTGTTTGTGTTTTGGTAAACAATAAAATTAAGGGGAGAGAAGGAGAAAATGACTACACGGAATCAAGAAGAAGCATCGAGAGAGACAGAAAAAGGCGGGGTAATAACAATAATCACATTTGAAATGGACAGAATGGAACGGAAAAGAAAACACGCACACAAGTTTTATGGGCACCGGGGGAGGGATGAAAGAACGTTCGCATGGCTAATTGGCACTTCTTCTCAGTGTCTCTGTTTGATCACACCGAAACTATTCTGTCAAAGTGATGATATGGGCAGAGGAATTGGAAAAATAGAGAGATGGGTGCGCCCACATCGGCACCCATTTCAACACCAATATTTTATGGATTATGGGACATAGAGGAGCCGTTTCCCTACAATTTTTGGGGGAATAATATTGGATTCCAGGGAATGGGAGTTTGAAGAAAAAGCCTGAAAGAGTGAATGTAGAATAAACTATGCGACTTCCACAATACCATTGAACATCAATGATTTTACATGGAGTTATTTTTGGAAAAAGTGAAACCGAAAAAAATAAACAGAGAGATCATGAACTTTCTGAAAATTTTTGAAAATTTGAGAATACTTACAGTTTCAAAAAGAAAGGAAGATCGGAAATTGTAAAAGCAAAATATCGGAATGCAATCTAATGGATCCATTAACAAGGTAGCAAGAAATCGAAATACATTTTTTTGCTAGTGGTGAAATAGTTTTTTGCTTTCTTTGCTATTTTGTGAATAGGTCCATAAAAAACCAAATGAAAAACAAAACAACAAAACTTCGTGGAACAAATTCGATAATTAACGGGAAGAATGATGAATGGACATGTGCCAGATCCTTTTCAACAAGATTATTTAGCGGCTCGCGAGACTTTCATAGTTTCGGAAATACCTGCTTGAAAAGATCTGAACTGAATGGATCACGAATATTGTGTTAGAGTAAGATATACAATTTTTTCAAAACAGGTTGAAACAGTTGAATTTTTAAATATGTGTCATTCGCGGCAATAATTCTGAGCCCTGAAATCCTGAAAAATCCTCTCAAAAGGTTATGATGGGTGCGCCCAAATCGGCACCCTTTTCAACACCAATATTTTATGGAGTATGGGGTGAGCGGTTTTCCTATAGGTTTAGGTGAATTGAATTCGAGGGGAATGGAAGAGTAAAGAAAAAGTAGATATAAATTATGAGTTTTCCACCATACCATTGAACATTAATGATTTTACATAAAGTTATTTTTGAAAAAGGTGAAACCGAAATAAAAATAAACAGGAAGGTCTTGAACTTTTTGAAAATTTTCGGAAAATTCAAGACTTGAACTTTCTGAACATATTTGAAAATTCAAGAAAACTTACATTATCAGAAAGAAGGGAACATCAGATACCGAAAAAAAATTAACGGGGAGAATAATTAAACATGAATGTCATATCCAACATATCCAACAAAGAATGTTTAGCGGCTCGCGAGACTTTCAGAGTTTCGAAAATAGCTGCATGAAACATTTAATGGAAACCAAGTATTGAGTTAGAGTAAGATAAACAATTTTCGAAGAAATGTTGAAACTGTAGACGCACTCTCTGACTCGTTCGATCACCCATGTTCACCCGAAAAAAGTTGACCATCTCCGATTTGCCTATAATTTTGATCAATGATAGTATCAAGTGTTCTCAGCAAATTGGGGTACTTTTTGGCCGGGTCCGTCATCTGGGTACCTAGAAAAATAAAAAAATCGATATTTTTCGAAAATTTTTCCTGAAGTAGTTAGCTATGAAATCTCAACGGGAAATTAATGTAGACACTATTTTAAGCATTTTTTGTGTTTAGAACAAAATTCCAGCTCAACACCTTCATAGTGAAAATTTTGAAAATTCATGAAATTTTCGGGTTTTTTTCATGAAATCGTTTTTATCTCGACAGCGACACGAGAAGACAGCGTTTTTTATTTAATATTCGAAATCTACATAAAATTTGGTATCGGAAACATATTGTCCCTACTCGTAACTCGGGGACCAAAGAACGGTTTTTGAGGGAAGAATGAGAAAAACTTGGATTTTAATTTTCGAAGTCCTCCGGTAAATCATTTTTGATGTTCCAAAACAAAGGTTTTTTGAATTTTTTTATTCAGTCATGTCAGTTTACTTTATTCCAAACACGATTTTCGATCATACCACAAAAAATTTTTCGAAAAAATTGGATTTTTTGAATTTTTGAAATTTTTTCCTGAAATGAATCATTTGAACTGAAATATGAAGGATAACAATATAAAATTAAGATGATATGATTGAAACATAATTTAGGTTTATGAAAAAATTAATTTCCATCATCGGGTCATCTGCAACGTACAATTTCATGATGAAATTTAGAGAAATGTTCAACTACGGTAGTTGATGCATAGGAACTTTGTACTTGCAACGTTATTTGGAAAAGGACTGTGTTGAAAATGACAGAAAACATAAAAAAAACTGCAAAAATTGATTAATATAGCGAGAATTTAGAAAAAAAAATTGAAAAAAAGAGACTCATACATGTTCAATGGTCTGACCTTTTTTGGAAGTCAGAAAAGGTTTTTTTTCAATTTTTTTTCGAAAGTCTCGCTACATTAATCAATTTTTGCAGTTTTTTTTATGTTTTCTGTCATTTTCAACACAGTCCTTTGCCAAATAACGTTGCAAGTACAAAGATCCTATGCATCAACTACCCTAGTTAAACATTTCGCCAAATTTCACCCTGAAAGCGTAAGTTTCAGATGACCCGATGATGGAAATTAATTTTTTCATAAACCTAAATTATGTTTCAATCATATCCTCTTAATTTTATATTGTTATCCTTTATATTTCAGTTCAAATGATTCATTTCAGGAAAAAATTTCAAAAATTCAAAAAATCCAATTTTTTCGAAAAATTTTTTGTGGTATGATCGAAAATCGTGTTTGGAATAAAGTAAACTGACATGACTGAATAAAAAATTCAAAAAACCTTTGTTTTGGAACATCAAAAATGATTTACCGGAGGACTTCGAAAATTAAAATCCAAGTTTTTCTCATTCTTCCCTCAAAAACCGTTCTTTGGTCCCCGAGTTACGAGTAGGGACAATATGTTTCCGATACCAAATTTTATGTAGATTTCGAATATTAAATGAAAAACGCTTTCTTCTCGTGTCGCTGTCGAGATAAAAACGATTTCATGAAAAAAACCCGAAAATTTCATGAATTTTCAAAATTTTCACTATGAAGGTGTTGAGCTGGAATTTTGTTCTAAACACAAAAAATGCTTAAAATAGTGTCTACATTAATTTCCCGTTGAGATTTCATAGCTAACTACTTCAGGAAAAATTTTCGAAAAATATCGATTTTTTTATTTTTCTAGGTACCCAGATGACGGACCCGGCCAAAAAGTACCCCAATTTGCTGAGAACACTTGATACTATCTTTGATCAAAATTATAGGCAAATCGGAGATGGTCAACTTTTTTCGGGTGAACATGGTCTGTTGATCGATGCTCGATCGACACGGAGAGTGCGTCTGTAACACTTTTCAAATTCGCGGCAAAAGTCCGGAGCATTGATTTCATAAAGTTCTCCTTACTAAGAATTTCTGACGATTGAACTATTTATTTCTTAATGTCTTCTAAAAACCTGATATAATTTTGTGCTCATTTACCAAAATGTTCATGTGGTGAATTTATGATTCTCAAAACTTAAAAACCCTTACAAAAATGGGCTTTATGAATTTAAATTATTTTATGAATATGAGAATGAGATTATAGCTTTGCAAATACAAAGCATGGAAAAAACAAATGATCAATTTGTAAGTAACCATAAGACATACATAATTGCAACAAATATATTGGAAGATAGAAAACGTTTTTTGTTGAAACAGTGGATGAATAGAACATCATTAGTTTTTTGAAAGTTTTTAAATAATTATGAAAAAATTGAACAGAAAAGAAAAAAATGCACATGGCTTCTTTTTAGAAACAGGCGCTCAGTGTCACAGAAAAGGGAAAAAAATTGAAAATCAGACAGACAAGTTATTAAAAGTGAAAGAGAGTACTTCATCACTCAAATTTCTTGCACTCAACTTCTTCACTAATTTCTCTGTTCTGTTGAGAGAAGGGTTTGACTTCCGAGGTGCCGCCAAAATATTCTTCGAGGGGAAAGTTGCATTCTCATCATTGAATCTCACTCTCTTGCCGATTTTTGGCTTTTCAGTCAACTTGAATCCTAGCTCTTTCCCTTTCAGAACCATTCCAGAACACTTTTGAATTAGTCGTGTAGCTTGATTTTTTGAAATAGCTAAACTTCCAGTTCCAATTGATTTTCCGTTTTGGTTGCAATTAATTGATACATCTTTGATTTGAAATTCAGATAACTGCACACGAAGGCCACTGGAGGTGGTAGATGGAGCCAGATTGAAAAGAGTTACGGTGGCATCATGAGTATCTGAAAACAGGGGAATATCGACAATATCAACAAAAAAAATTGGCTGCTCCAATAATATGAAAATTAAGAAACAGTTTTCGATAGGACTCTAGATTAAAAATTGTCTTACCATTCTTTCCACTTTTTTTGATTTTTTGTTCCAAAGTCGTTTTTTTCCTTCTGACTCTTCTATCAGTTGCCTTCTTCTGAGTATTGAGTTTTTTGATTCTCTCGGAGAGTTGAGCCATTACAAGTGAGGTTTTCTGGAAAAAAGAAGTTTGAAAAAAAGGAATGCCAGAACGATAAAAATACGAATCAAGATCACCCAATTTGACATCTGTCAGGATTGATTCACACAAAGTTAAAAAAATCTAATCAGGTGAAATTGGAACAGAAAAAAATGGAAATTGGGATGAGAAAAATAGAGCACCACATTTCCCTCGGTCTAATCTTATCTTATCCTCAAAGCATGATTTTTACAACTGCGTATTTAGATTCAACGACCTCAGTATATGTAAATAAGATAGTGAGCTTTCTAGAACAAGTTTGTCCCATCAGAATCAAAAAATAAATGAGAAAGAAAAAGAGAAGAGAAAAATTATTCAACGGCCCAACTCTAATCTGTTCGAAAATTTACGATGATTCAATTCAGGCAATAAGAGCTGTTCATGAAATGAGTATTAAAAACCATCCGAAATAGAATAAAATTTGAATTCTATAAAAAGATTTCAGTGACACTGTGAGTATCGAAAACCTGGCTAACTGTTTATGGAAAATTTGTATTTTGTATTTCATGGTAAAAATGAGAAGATCGGGTTAGTGAGTATAATGCATTCAAAATATGGAAGTTCTGAAACAGAAAATCTGATGAATTTCAAGTTCAAGTACACTTATTAGGAATTGCTCAAAATCTTTATAGAACAAACTCATATAAAAAACACGACGATCGATAGCAATTTCCTCCGTGACCCCTTCCCACATCTCTTTTTCTCCATTATTGTTTTCAACGTGGCAACCACGTAAACCCTCATCCACTCCGTCCAGTCCCCCCGTCAGTTTGAAAATCAATCAATCAATAAATCTATTCCCACGATTTGATAACATCGCCTCGTTTCTTCTAAAGACTACCGTTTTTACTGATCCATTTTGAGTGAGCGGAGAGCAATGTGTTTCTCTAAAAAGTAAGTTTCTGAGAGGACACTAGCAAGAAGGTCAATTTGAAAACCTCTGCTGCCGCAATCTAATGGAGCGCGGTTGCCGACCTCCCGATAGAGCGCACTTCCAAATTTTCAGAGCAAAGAACTCATTTCGTGACCAAAAGAGCAAGCTTCCTGCTGCCAATGAAAGTTGCGAGAGTTCCAAAGAGACTTCTCGTCTGGAGAGCAAGAAACAAGCGGATCCAAAGGCTCCTCAGACTCCAGGTGGACAACCGAAAGTTAATCAAAAAGCGATGATTGTGGTGAGTTTCATTTATCTGATTTGATATTTACGCTGTACCTTATCGTTATTGAATTTCAGGTGAAACCATGGGTCCAACGCGCTTTGGATATGGGCGTGCCGGCGTTGGTTGAAGAGTTCCGTGCACTTGCCAAGTACACTCCGGAAGGAATGACAACCGAGGCATTTAATGCGAATAAAGACAAGAATAGGTAGGACATCTGGAAAAACATACAGTGAAACAGAAATACATTATCAGATACCAAGACGTCCCGTGTCAGGACAAGGGTCGTATCGTCATCAAGTTTCCCGGTCTCCAATCAGACTACATTCATGCCAACTACCTTGGTACTGCCAATAATCCGAAGAAGTTCATCTGTGCCCAGGGACCACTCGAAAACACTCAATACTCATTCTGGGCGATGGCGATTCAGGAGAAAGTGGAATGCATCATTATGCTGTGCAATTGTATCGAGATGGCAAAGATCAAATGTCATCAGTATTGGCCGTTGGAGAAAGATCAGAAGATCTCGTTCGGGGATGCTCCAAATCAAATTTTTGTCACGAAACTTGACGAAAAAAAGATGTCGCCAGAGGAGCAATGCATCAATGTGACAACTCTGAAAGTCGACTGTAATGAGGGATCCAGAACAATTCAGCACTTGCAATGGGAGAACTGGCCGGATCGTGGAGTTCCACAGACTAATCTGACTGCAATTGTAAATCATTATTTGCTTGTTTGAATTACTTTTCATATATCTATTTTCAGAATCTTCTCTCCGCCACCCGTGGAAACCAGAATCCGATTCTTGTCCACTGTTCCGCAGGAATCGGTCGTACTGGTACTATTGTGGCCATTGCTTATGTTCAAGACAAGATGATGGCTGGGGTAATCATCTGAACATTCACTCTGGAATCATAATTTATTATTTTAGGAAGACTGCATGGCGATGAACGAGTTGCTCAAAGAGTTGAGATCCCATCGTCCATGGTCGATTCAGAATGAATTCGTGAGTTGTCTTCTTTCTTTCCCCTACACTTAATCCTTTCCTTTTCCAGCAATACCTCTACCTTCATCGCGTCCTTCTGGCATATTTCCTTGAGCGTCATAAGGAAGCGTACGGCGAGTTGTTGGTTGGAGACAATGCTACCAAGTATCAAAAGTGGATTGAGGATTATGCGAAGGCAACGAATTCCAAGTGATAGAATAGTAGATATTCGGTTTTGAATAAAGAGAGCCTTGATTATTGCTGGCAATATTTAGTGAAAAGACAATAACCTAACAATCACCATCTGAAACAGTATTTTCTCAAACTGAACTTTAAGCAAAACTTGGATTATTTTTAACAGGTTTTATTAGAGAAAAATTACATTAGAAATTAATAAGAACAGAGTTAGATAGACAAATTGGTGAATGTAGAGGCAAGGATGTTTGGGTTCAAACTGTTGGAGTTCATCTTCAAGAATCCTCGCACCTTCTGGTGTTGTCTCAATGGATTTCTCTTCGCTGGTCCATTCTCATCTTGTTTGTCAGCGAACCGCACACGCTTCTCAATATTGGAAGCAGCAATCAACTTGAACTGAATATCAGATGAACCGATAACAACAGGATTGTCTGGAAAAATAAATTATTTTAGAAATGAATGAATGAAACAGCAAGTTTCGATTCTTCAAAACGAATTTTTCAACTAACCGATATCTGATGCACTCATCATGTTCCCAGGCTTTGATCTATCCGATCCAACAGATTTATCTTTCTGAGAACTCTTCTTCTGCTCCCAGTCCTGGTGATTGATTCTTTTAATCTTTTCAATGCGTTGGTTACAGGCGTCAACGATTGGAGCCATTTCAAGAGTTGGGTATTCTGAAATTATGGAAGAATTTGGTAACAGAGTGAAGATGTACACACGGAAATGGGAAGGTTAAGAAATAAAACATGAGAAAATGAAAAGACGGGGAGAGAGTGAGAAGACTGGCCTCACACGGAAAGGTGAGGACGAAGAGTTAATGATCTGAAATGACTGGGATGGGAATGATTGGAAAAAGACGGTGCAAACAGTTGCGTCCAATGAGCGTGTTCATGCTGTTGGGAAGACTGAAATATGCGATTGTAGGGATATGGGATTAAATTCTGTAATGGCTAGGGGCCACTGGAAAGGTACCCTTTAGAAGAACAGAATGGTGACCTCATTAGAATAGGAGTCAATAAAAATAGAATAAAATTGATGGGGCGTTGAAATGGGAAGATATGGAAGTGGAAGCTTTTCTTTGGACAAGTGAACTCGACATTACGGTTTCAACTAGAAACAATAAAAGGTTCGAACTAGATACAATAATAAATGTAGGCTCAATCCAAAAAGTCAACACCGAGATTCGCGAACTGAACCCTCTGTCTGGAACGGAAATGATTGAAAAGGAAAGCACAACCCGATCAGGACAAATTTTAGCACGGCACCACGTTTCTTACTCAACATTTCAAGATTCTCAAACACGACTTACTGCAGTTTCTTCTGTGTTAACACCACTGTCTCTCTAATAAATCTTCAGCCTTTTTGCATATCAAGGTGCAGAAAATAAACACAAAATAATCTAATGACCAAATTTATTCAGAACATGAAACAGTAATCACTTATATAAGGACGGAATTCAAATTGACAAGTTGCTAAAAGTTGAAAGAAGTGCATTATGATTTAAGTTATTACTGTCAATCTTCTTTAGAAATTCCTTCGCCTTCTCGTTCGCTTTCGGCTTTGTTGAGGTTCTCACTGACTCATTCTCCTCTGGTCCCTCAGAAAATCTCACTCGCTTTTCAATATTTGAAATAGCGATCAATCTGAACTTCATCTCTGTCGATCCTATCAGTTTTCCAGTAAACTGTTGGATCAGACTTATAGCTTCATTCTTTGGGAGTACAATAGTTCCGTTTCCAACATCTTTTCTATGATCATCAGAATTAACTAATACTGTTTTCAAGTTGAATTCCGAGAAGATTTCTTGAAGACAGTTGGTAGTCACTGTTGGACAAATATTGGAGAGTAGGATGCGAACGTCCGGATTACCTGGAATTACATAGAACTTTTTTAGATACAGACTGGCCTAATGAAACACTGAGAATCTATCCTACTAACATCCAAAAACTTACCAAGGGTTGTACTTCCAGGACTATCTGATCCCAAACGTCTTCCTTTCTGGGCTGTACTCTTCTGCTTCCAATCCTGGCTCAATCTTCGAGTTCTCTCGGTGAGTTGGGCACGGAAGTCAGGAGATGGAACCATTGTGTAGATGTGACTTCTAAAAATAACATTTGTGAGACTAGAAAACAAGCAAAAAATGAATAGCAGAAAATTTGAGGAAAAGATATGAAAATGCCGAGAAAAAGAGAAAAAATGATGCGTGTATCTGGGCTCACAAACAGTTCGACAAGAAAATTATTTCATGACTCCAATGGAATAACTCGATCTTGCTTACTATCGACTGGTCAGGATTCCATTTCAAGTACAAAAATCAATAAAAGGGTCATGTGAGATAAGTTATGGGCCCGAAAACTTCTTACATGAAATCGTTTTATGGGAAATAATGACATGTCATTGGTACATAAGGTTTTCCCAGAACGCTCAGGAATTATGTAGGTTTTCATCAAACGTTCCCCGTTGTCAAGGTGTGAGTGCATTCTACACAGTATTCTCAAAGATGAAAGGAGTACACTCGCCGTTGTCGGGATTAAATGTGACGATTGAGAAACTCAATGTGAAGAAAATTATTTCAGCGGTTTCTTTTGTTCTATAAAAATAATGAAAAAACCAAAAATTTCAGTTCTCTGATTCTGAGCAAACATCGAAAAAGTAATGTAAAAAGCACAAGACAACAATTCTAGAGGTTATTCTACACAAAAAGTGTTCACTTCCTTTAGAAGAATTTACTGTAGCTTACAGTGGGATTACTGTAGCTGATAGTAAGCTAACAAATTACACGAAATACTGGAAATATACCGTTTCGTGTTTTATTGCTGGGCTCGTCATGGACTTGCAGACATTGGATACGACACTCATTATTTTTCGTTCGGATCACCGAAAGATTTAGATTGTCAGCTTAATTTAAATTATTGACAAGAAAAAAATCAGCCTTCTTTTCTATCAACTTTTGAGTCTTTGTCATAGTATCTGGTTGTTATGAAACATAAAAGTAGTGGTTTCTCAAAATAGACCAGAATAATCGCCTGTTTTTACAGTTGAGATTCCATATAAAAACTTCATGTTACAAAAAAGATCTCTCTAAATTTATACGATTAACAAAGACTGAACAAATGAGTGATACTGACAAAGTTAAATTCATAAAACTGAAACGGTGAATAACAATCCAGAAAAACTATGTATCACATTTTCTCTGAAAATCTGAAAGCTAAATAATATTTTGCACTTTCAGGTGAATGTGTTAAACTCAGCGGCGGTAAGATGATAATTACATCCAGTCTTTGAATCTGGAACGAAAATCGGGAAGAAATGAATACGATTTGGAAGAAATGCGAAAAATTTCATGTCACCCGTGCACAGTTTTCCTCGAATTTTATAGCCTCATTTCCCACGCTTTCCCCTTATGGGGGTCTAGAAAAAGTTTATGGAATTTTGTTTCGTTTTACAATTTAAAAGGAATCAATTGATAGCGTGGGCAGCAGAAACTGTTTCAATGAAGAGAACGGTATACACATCAATCCATACCTCAAGAGTTTAAGAAAATGTATGTGTTATCGATCTGCATCGAAGAGAAATTCGGAAATAATGTCTTCCCTGTTGCTAACCGCACAAAGTGTTAATCTTCAAGTCTGTTATTCTTCTAGTAGGGTGCTATAGAGACTTATGTATATCATTTGTCCAATCCTTTCAGTTTCTAATCCAACCCTTCTAAAACTTTCCTGAAACAGTGTAAAACTTTTAGATTTCAGATATTTATTGTGCGAAATTTGAATAAATTAGAAAGACAAGAGAGTGATGGAGATCAATTATCAAAGAGCGTGTCCCATGTAAGCATCGAGTTCAGCATCCATCTCCTCGACGGTTTTCTTTGGTTGAGCAACCTTCTTTGGCTTCTTTCCTTTCGCCGCCTTCTGACCTCCGGCAGCCTTCACATTCTGCTTCTTTGGTGTACGTTGTTGGTTTGGTTTTCCAGACTGTGGCCTTCTCGATTGCGGTCTTCCAGATCCAGCTGGAACCCTTTGTGGTGCCTCTGGGAACTTGACACGATTGGCGATGTTTGACGTGTCAATGATGGCAAACTTCATCTCCTTTCCATCGAGAGCAACTCCAGCAAACTTCTGAACAAGACGGTCAGCGTGTCGTTTTGAGAGAGTGATGTCTCCGGTTCCGACTGGATTTCCCTTCTCATTGAAGTTGACGGAAACATTCTTGATTCTGAATTCAGCAAAGAGTTGTTGAAGATCTCCAGCGAGGACTGTTGGGGCGAGATTCGAGATGTTGATGCGGACTTCACGGTTATCTTAAAAAGAAAGAAATTGATCATCCAGTCGAGTTGGTTACCAACTCACCATTAGATGGAATAATTCTATCCAACTTCTGGAATCCACCAGATTGACGTCTTGGTGCTCCTCCACTCATACGTCTTGGTCCTCCAGATGGCTTTCCAGCACCAGAGAATCTCTTCTTGATTCCCATTGTGGACTTCTTGACTGATGTCTTTTTGAAACTTTTTCCTCTTCTTATTCCAGCAGAGAGTGGTGCGTCGACAGCGATAGCACGGGCCATTTTTAGTGAGTTGGGTGTTCTGGAAGATGGAAGAATTGAGGATGGATTGGGTAAGGGAAGAAATATGAGAATAAGGGAAAGGACAGAGATGGAGAGAGAAAGAAGACCGACTGCTCACGATGAGAGAAGGATGAGTGAATGATCGGTAAATGACTCGGATAGGGTAACTCGACTGAAGACAGATGGACGGTACGCGGGAAACGGGAGTCTGTGGAAAAAATAGTAGGCGGAGAGAACATCTAGTAAGAAAAGTGAATGTGAAAACAAAGGTCGTGTGCTAACTCTTTATAGTGAAGAGCAGGGATCGTAAAGATTCGGAAAAGAGGAATATAACTTTATCGAATCAACCTAGTGAATTTGGTTTAGAAAACTGAAACTCAGGAACTTTAAAATAGGAAACCGTTCGTTGATAATGTTCAAAAGAGACTATAATCAAAATCTAGAAGCTCGTGACACCATATTGAACCACGAGGAGGGCGAACGCGGTAATCAATTTCTATTGAAGTAGACATAACTGAAAATTTCTGTTCCAACTTCCTGTGAAAAGTAGTTCACATTTGATTTTAAACTAATCAGTCGTATTAGAAATTTCTGATATCTACTGAAGTTAAAACTGCAATAGAGTGGTTCAAAGCTGAAAATCTTCAAGAACCCAAAAAAAGAAACAGTTTCAAGAAGATTGTAAACTCTTTACTCTTCAGAATCCAACAATCGAATCTTATGAAATATTACATTGTGAGACCCGACAGATACAGATCTACGAGCTCTTACACTCCCAGCAATTAGTGAATACCTATTCAAACAATATGTAGGTTATGGAATTTCACAATCTGTCACTTTTAGAAATGAAACAATAGGTAGTTAATCATGATGTGGAGAAACAGTGTACTAGTCATGTGAGGAAGAATAACATCTGGAGAGGTGAGATTGGGACAAAAAGAATGATGAACTCAGGTTGGCATAAACTAAGTGCAGTCCTATCATTTCGATAATTAACAAGAAAATAGTTTTTAAGCTCACATGAGGGTCCTGTGAAACGGAAAATTTTCGGAATATTGTAAGTTTTCAAAAGTGGAGAAAAATAGAATAAAACTTCCACTTAACCAAAAGAAAGCCTTGAGAAACATAAGAAAATAACAATTTCCACCAAGAAAATCAATATGATTTCAATCTCTACCACCTAAAACTAATTTCCGTTTCGTCTACTCTTCGAATCATATTCGATTCTTTTCGAAACATTATCAAACCGATCGGAGATAGAAAGTAAAAAGGAGGCCATCATAAAATAAACATAAACCTCCTTCCAATGCACATCTATTCGAATGGATTCGAATATACATCTGCTGCTGACCTTTACACTGTTTGGATGCGCACTCACCAACTGCGCACTCCGAGAAGGAGAGTCGAGTGGCTTGCTGTGGCAAGTCTAGCAAAGCGCGTTTGCACTGTCGTCATTGGTTCTGGGTGTGATGATACAAACCGTTTATTATCAAGAGTGAGAAGGCAAAATCAATAGAAAAAATGACAAAAAAGATTAAAAAATTGGGGAACACCAGAGGGTATAAGACACAGGGAGGAAATGACACAATAGTGGGGTTATAAGACGTGGATAATGATATAAATGCGATATATAAATTATATTTCGAATTGAAAAAAAGACACTTTCATCGACCTCTGGCACAGATTTTTCGTAACCACTCCCCGGTTAGTTCACTGAAATTGAAGTGCATCTTCACTAAACAAGATTTGTAGTCCTCGAATTCCATTAGTCGGTAGAAAGGCGTAGGATCCCGAGGAGTTCTTCGAACTTTTTGGTATGCTGTATTCACAGGAGGAGGGTTTGTACCATAGTCAATGTCCAAGTCAAACAAGGGATCATCTGGAAATAATGATATTGAGATCAGACAGGCTTTGGGACACTTACTTTCATCGGCAAGTGCTTTGTGGTAACTATCAAGAACTGGAAATGATCCATCGTTATATTCCTCTTCATGCCATCGTATAGTTTTGTACACTATCTGTAAATTTCTTCTTCACAATTCAACCTGACCTCTTCAAGCTCGCCTGATTCATAATAAGTACTCCAAACCAATCCAAAATCATGATAATTTCTGAATCAAGCGGGGGGCAACCAAGTGCTTCATGAAAGCGTTTCGCATAAAATCTCGAGAAATAATGCTCTCCTGGTTGGGTGAATGAAATTTTCAGTGCATGTCTGAAGAGTGGAAGCTCTTCAATTCCTCCATACTTCGCACGTACAGTATCATAGATATAATTGGCTTGTGCAGTTTCCTTGGCAATAAAAGATTGATTGGAATAGATGGTTTCCAGACCGCCCGGATTTTTGTTATATTCTTCATGAAGATATTTAAAAAACCTGTTGTTGTATTCAGTGTATTCCATTCCTCTGCCGATCTGAAACAATAATTATTTAGGTTTTTTTTAAATAACTCTCTGATTCAATAAAAACCCACCAGAAACTTTTGAAGATATTGATGAAATCGAAACTCATCTCGATTTATTAGTTCTTGAATTTCCTTATGAGTTATATGACTGAAATGTATCCATTAGTCTCATCTCATCTGGTCACAAAATTTACCGTCGGTTATTCCGTTTTGCTGCTTCAAACAACCAGTTACAGTACGTCGAAAGAACTTTCATTGTTCTCCGGAGAACGAACGATGTAATATTGAGATCTTCAACACACCCCGCTCCGAAACTGAATAATTTTTGTTTCGTGACACACAGAAGCCAAGTATCACTGAATCTATTGATGGGATAGCGTGTGTCATCTGAAAACGGAGGAGAGTGGATTTTTATAAATTATTCCAGACTTTAAAAATTTCAGGTTTGAATTTATGAACTTTTTTCATTACAATTTTTTTGCAAACATTTATTTTCTGAAAATTTTTCATATTTTTCACAAGTAACATTTGGCCCGTTGCAAGTCTGAATTTTTCTCGTGGAAACTTGTTTCCCATCTGGTTGAAAGTAAATCATAACATACCATAAACAAATGAAATTCCAGCGACTCTTCCTTTCTGTAATGACCTTCCTCGTATTAATGGCCAATCAATGTCATCCACAGATAGTCCAGTGGTTCTGCTATACAAGTCAAATCTCTGCATTCTTTCCCGGAAATACTTTGCTTCTCTGAAAATTTAATATTCATTTTGAATTGTCTTCTTTTTCTTCTTCTTCTTTCCGTAATTCTTGTTAAAAATGTTACTAAAGAGTGTCATGAAGTCTGTTCTTGGATCTCAAAGTTTGTCGGGTACTCATAACATGTCTACATTTTTGATTTTGTAGTTAAGTATTCATAAAAGTTTGATTAAAAATAGGGAGTTCCCCCATACAGTACCGGTCAAAAGGTTGTAAACTATGGTCATTTTCCGTTGAAATGGCCCAACTTTGAGAGTGTGTCATGGTAATAAGGATTGTCCCATCAAGAAAGATTTTAATAGATCATACAGATCAAAAATAGAGCTCCATTTTTTTAGTTGACAACTTTTTTGTACGGGCACTCCCTAGAGAATTATGGTCATTTTCATACGACAGCTCAAAAATCGCACTATTTCTCACTGAAATTGGCCGATTTGAGGGAAAATTTACTTTGTCGATACGTAACTTGCTAGAGACTGCTTGTACAAAAAAGTTGTCAACTACAAAAATTAAGCTCTACTTGTGATCTACACAGAAATAAACAATCGATATCGTGATACAATCAGGGAGGCCGTGTCTAAAACTATATGTGTCGCGTTCTTTGTGGCCACTCCGGGAGTTTTCATCAAATATAGGAAACATCTGATTTTTCATAAAAATTAAGATAATCATATCAACAGTACCGCTTCGAAATTAAAATTACGATTAGGACATCGCACCGGATCGCAGATTACAACTGGTTTCGTGTCTTTAACTATATATTCCTTCTTCAACATAATTATTATTTCTTTTTTAATTCGCTCTTTTTCGATTTAATATAATTTTGAAATTTTGAAATACTCACCTTTGATCTTGCAATGGATCTAATATCGGTGGATATTCTGCTTCGAAGACCTCCATCGAAGATTCCGCATCATCTACTCTTTCTCTAACTGTTTCATCATCATCATCATCATCATTCGCTTTTCTCTTCAGCCTCCGACGTCGTTCATCGACCTCAATCGGTTGCTCATCTTCTGCTCGAAAATCGTCGCAAGTCATTTTCATTGCGCCCATTTCAGTTGAATAGAAGCGTGTCGTTGAAGAAACAATCGATGGACTCTTTCATCGGAATGCAATCCATTCAATGCACCGTAGTTCTCTGACTAGGAGGTCTCCGACCCGTTCCTTTCGCTGTCTGCACTCTCCGAAGGCGAGAGACTGTGGAACGAGAGAAGCCTCTCCTTGAATTGAACACTCTCTCGTCGGGTTAAATGACTCTGTTGACGACGACAAACCGCCACCGATAGAACTTCAATCTGCTTCAAATTTAAAACATTTTCTTTTCTTTTTTCTTTACGAAGAAGACGGAGGCACGGAGGTGGGAAGAAAAGAAGAGAAAGGAGCAGATTTATTGGGGGTCACAAGAAGAGAAAAAAGAACGATTGGAGAGAAATTTCTGATGAAAAGTGTAAAGAAAAGGATTGAGGAGATTCTTATAAAAAATTCCAACCATGTCAAAAGTTTCTGATAAATTTGTTTCCGATAACTTCCCTCCAACTCCCAATAAGGCAGATGCACCATTTCCAAAACCGCCTGATGCTGAAACTCTGCTCAAAAATCAAACCAATTGAAATTATCAGTTTCTAGTCTTAACAATCGCAGAAAAAAGTGAACATTCAGCAGTATTACAGCCTCAGAAAAAGGCATTGCGCCGCGAAAAAAGAACTAACGATAAGAGTGAAACAGACGCAGACATTCCGAGGGGAGGCAAAAAAAGAAACGAAAAAGCGAAGAGCGACGGGAAGAACTTTTTTATGGGAAAAGTAGAAAGGGCTTGACGTCAAGAATCTAGCTGGATAATTTATGTATTCTCGGGAATTTCTAGTACTTTTTGCAGTCGAATTTAGGCATTGCTTTCAAATCTAGCGGTATGTATCGCCCGAGATCAGGCAACTGCGCTCTAGTGAAGTGTACATATACGTACAGGCTTATCAGTAAGTTACTAGAAAACTGACTTGTACATGGTTGGATGTTGAGAAGTTTCTAGAAGCGTCTTCAAGGTTGTTACACGAACAATTTTTCAAGTAGACAAAAAGCTTTGTAACTTGGTTCAAGCAGACTCCAAAAGCATTTTGAAACATATTCAGAATCCTCTGTCAAAACTAAACAAGCTGAAAATCATTCAGAAACTTCAACCAACTTTTATTCTACATCAAAACAAGAAACTCTTAATCAAAACGGAAAATATTAATCAAGTAGTCGTGTAATCCAGCCGGCAAATCAATTGAAACTTCAAAAGTGGTGACTCCAGTTCTTTTCATCGGAATATTCATATTCCATCCAAAAAATGAACCAGTCAAAGTGACAGTGTCAATGGTATTCGGGCACTCGTCGGTCCAGCGGAACAATACTTTTTGTTGGCCTTCTTGGACAAGAATACTCCCGCCACACTCGTTTTCCTTATCAGTGTACAAGCTGTTATCTGGAAAGTTTTCCGAAATTTAGTTTCAGCAACTTTCAATGGAGAAAGACTAACCATCAATAACAATGTCAACATCATCATTCTCACACACAGAGCTTACTGTAGCCATCGCTCTTGCTGTACTCTGTTTGAATGTTGGTTTCTCATTAGTTACTTCAGATAATGGAGAATTGCTCTGAGTCTCTTCAAACGATGGCTCAATTTCTATCAGACTTGAAATAATACTTTCCATCGACAAAACTGAATTTGAACTATCCTCCAGACAGCTCGATTGCTCAAGTTGTGCCTCAATCAACTGTTGAATCTTCTCTATAAATCCGTTGGAAACCATTTGAGCTCCCGTCTCCTCAAAATCAATTTCCTCTCCAGCATTTGCTCTTTCAGCAATCAATTTCTCACATCCGGCTACCTGCTTTGTCAACCACTCATCCATGCGACCTCCCTCGGAAACTGATGCTTCCGGAGCGGCTTCCTTCTCCTCTGATCCTGTTGATTTTCGGTTGGATTTCTTACTTGAAACTGATGGGGACGGCACCATTGTTCTGAAAATCGATAGAATATTTCATAACTTCAGAAAACTGCTCACGGAATAATATTGACATTCGACGACGCATCAAACTTGACTTCCTCCAATTTCATCGACGGCGGACTCTTCGTTTTATCCCTCTTCTCCTTGTCTTTTTCATTTTTTGAAGTCATCACTCTATCCGCATCAACCATCGTATCTTCTTCCGAATTCATATTCGGAATAGGTACAGTACCCTCAGCACTCAATTTCGGAATAGCTGGTCTTATAAAAACACAATTGACCGGCTCATTCATCGGAACTTTTTGACGTGGTGCTTCTGAAGTTATCGGTATTTGAGGAGACGTCTTCTTGCTAGATGGAGTAGTTGGTGAGAGGCATCGAGGAGTGGAAACAGTGCTTTGCGGTGGCTCACGGAGCACCGAGTACATGAACTTTCGAACAGCACGGACGCCAGCTTCGAGTGTGTAGTAGAGGCTGAGAACAGCGACGAGGACAGCCGTGATTCTGTAAAAACCTGTATTTCTATCAGAATTCCTTTCCAAAAAACAACAAAAAAGAATTGGCACCACCAAGAATCGAACCCTGGTCTCTCTCGCGAGAGCCAAAAGCGTAGCTAACTGCGCCAAACGAGAAACCAAAGAATATGTTGGCAAGCGGTACAAAAACTAAACTTACATTCCGACCATCCAATACCACGGGCGTTCCTCACTTCTCTCGTAGACAACAATGTGTGGAGCATCGGCGAAATGAAACATTTCAGCCATTCTAAAATCTCATTCATCTTAAAAATTGTCTTATTCCAGCTAACCTTGTTCTAAAAGTCTTCTTCGCATAAGTGCATCCAAGAATCCATTGAAAGAAGCGTTTCACCTCAACCATGCTTCCACCTGCTTCCGTTTCTTCTTGCTTTTCAAACATAATTTCAACCGTTTATTGGGAATGAGCAAAATGAGTATACAACAATCCAACGGATACCGATAAGTGAGAAATAAGTTGGGGCTCAGGATTAGTTGAGGGGAGAAATTAGTGATAACCCGTGATAACAAAAATTAAATGGGCTAGTGGGTTACGTAGATAAAGTGAGCTTTTACGGGGAATTCGAATAAAGAATTTCGAGAAAAAGATAAAATAAAAATGCAACAGAAATACAGATTCTAAATACAAGCTTTTCAAGCAAATATACATATTATTGAGGATTAAAATGAAACATTCGTTTCCATTGAGTCATCTGAACGGGTATCATAGCCAACGCATCAGAAGATTCCAGTTCAGAAGCCTCCACAAATGTGTAGTTCTGACGGACAAGGAGCCGTCCATCCGAGTGTTTCAGTGTCAATTTCTCCAGATTTCTCATCGGACTGTGATCTCGATCTTGTCCAACTCCGACAGCAACTATACTCATCGGATGAGCAGATGCATCAACGACCGCATCTATCGTTCGTTTCATATTCAATGCGTTAGCGGGTCCGCCATCCGAATAGATCAAAAGTATGAAGTAGAGACCCACATGACGACGAGATTCTGCTTTGGCAAATCTGAAACCACATTTTTTAGAAGAGAAATATAATATTTCGACCCACTTTGACACAAAATATATAACTTCCGAAAAATCCGTGGGCGCGAAAGGCTGTACACCCATTGTGGCGGTTCTATAGGCACTGATCAATCCGGCCAGCCCTTCAACACGTGGATCTGTTGGCGCACCGTTCTGAAACGTTTTTCATTGACTCGTGAACCTCAAAACTAAAATTAAACCTACCAAACAGAAGCAATGAGACAACTGAAGAGCGCCTCCAGGTCCCTGAACTTTCGCTCCGAATCCCAGAGCTCCAATGTAAGGGTTTTGTGGGTTCGGAAGGTAGCCGAGTAGCGGTGGTGTAGTGTGAAGAAGAGATTCAAGATAGGCAGATGGATGATGTGGGTGAATGTAGTGAAGGGAACCAGCGTTGACTGGGTTACCATTGGAAGCTGTGAGATCGATGGCGGTGTTCAGCTGGAGTTTGACGCTGAAAAATAATGTTGCAATTGTGATGAATCTATAGAAAAACTCACTTATCATCCAGCATTTTAAAGAAAGTTGGTCCATTCTCCAACACCATTTCCTTCAATTCCACACACGTCTTCTCGTGAATACGTTTTCCATTCGCTTCCATCAACATATACGAATTGAAATGACCGACTCCTTGCTGCAACTGTGTCAGTGTAGTTGTACAGTGACCAACCAGCTGATCGTCATGATTCGGTGTGTAATTGTAAACGAACACTTGAATCGATGACTCATTGAAATAATTGAGCAGGAATAGAGGGACACTGAACGCGGCCCATTCTGGATTCTTGGTTTCTTTCAACATTTCCGATTTGTGAAGCATAATTGTTCGATCTTCAGCAGGAATCGATAAAATATAATAAAGTTGAAGAGGAAGACCATCCGGACTATGAATATAACTCCCTGAGAATCGTAAACGGAGGAATTGTGAATAATACTCGGGTACTTTTCCACTAATTTCCAGAGTAATAGTGGAAAGAGAGGAAGTTATTGGGAGAGTGAGACGTCCACCACATGCAAACATCATTGACAAATCAAAGTCACCGGCACCCATTGAGCCCATTACAGTATTTGTAGAGGAATTCAGGACATATCTGAATGAAAAATAACAATTTTTGATTAAAACTAAGGAATAAAATTACATTATCGCTCGAAACCTTTGCAACTTCTCAAATCTAAAATTCAAGTTCAGTTTTTCTTGAAAACACGAGTCGGCTTGTCCATAAATCGTTTCCGTTTCGGCCACTTGTTCAACAATTTCCGATTCCTTATCCAAACTGAACACTCCGATGCGTACGCCATCTGCCGACGGGTAAAATCGAGCATTTCTAGAAAAAATTAAAATATTTATCAATATTCAAAAAGGAGAAACGAACCTGATGGCTAATGTAATCTCGACTCCGTAGGCCGCCATTTTTTCGGGTGCGACGAGCAGCATACACACACTTGAGAGCACGTTTTTACACTTTTATATGCTTTCTGATCAATGACTCATCGGAGTTTTCCTGTCAAAATATCGAAATCAATTGATTCTTCTTCGGGAACGGAAAGATTGAGAAATTAAGAATTGCTCATCAAAAATTAATAAGTACCGTAACTTCATTATAATCGTGAAGAGACTCGGGAGAAAATTTTTGCTATGCGCCTTTAGTTGTAGCAGTCGTGGTGAAACCTTTTCACATAAATGTGTGTTCCTTTAAACTAATTCACAATCTTTCATTGTTTTTTTTTTCATTTTCTTCTCTTTGAAACAAGTAAAGTGTCCCTTTTGTTCGTTCTTTTCTACTAATTTGGTGTTTTTCATAAAGCTTTGCCCTAAAATTCTCCTAAAAAACGAAATAATCGATAAACTGATGAATCATTTGAAACGAAAGCCATCTCGAGTGTATTCTCAGCAAACATTGTCTCCATTTTCTTCAAAACCAGTTCAATTTTGCCATCTCTTGCTATTTCTTGAACGCCGAGGTGCGAGTGTATGCACTTTGCCGTCGCGGTGTTTGCGGCCACTCGTGAGCATTTTGCCTTTCGAAATTTCCTGGCTTTTCCCATTTTTCACCCAATTTTTATGTTTTTGAAATAAAATTCATCAAATTTTGTTTTTCAGTGATGGCCCGCGGACAACAAAAGATCCAGTCTCAACAGAAGAATCAAAAGAAGGCCGATGCCGCTAGAAAGGCCGGAATCGACCAGAAAGCCGCTGCTGCTAAGGTAAAATTTGAAATTTCCTCAAGAAATCAACAAACTCTTTGTATTCTCAGGCTCTCAATCACAAATGCTCTGTCTGCCTTGCTATGATGCCGGATCCAAAGACATACAAGCAGCATTTCGAGAATAAGTGAGTTGAACTTGTTCAAAACGCATTTTTATGTTCAAAAGTTATTCAGACATCCAAAAAGTCCACTCCCAGCTGAGCTCGTGGATGTCGCCGCCTAAACTCTTCCGGATATTCTTCGAAAATGCACTCCATGTCAACTCTTCCTCTCCCAAAAACACTTTATTCTTCTGTATCGCACCATCGGCGCACCCCATCCTTTTTGACTGTAAGATGGTTGCAGTTAATAAAATTATTTGGTTTTTTTGAAGACTTTGTTGATTGTTGTAATATGCAGAACGTTGAAACCGTGAAACTTTATCTTTATTGTCTCTTTATGTTGAACTTTCCTTTTCTAAATTGCTCTTTCCCAGAAATCAAAATGGTTATTCTGAAAGAAGTCAGCCAGCCAACCGAAGGCATCAAGCTTGCCGCCGAAAACGTTCAAGCTTTCTACAAAACCGATTCTCTTGGAAACGGAACTCTTTATATCACTGACAGGTAATTTCAAATCAAACAATTGAACATTTACAATAAAAATATCAATTTCAGCGCAGTAACCTGGATAAGCAGAGCCGATTCAAAAGGCTTCTCAGTTGCCTATCCGGCTATCGTTCTTCACGCCATTTCCACAGATGTTACCGTCTTCCCATCAGAGCACGTCTTCGTGATGGTTGATCAACGGAAGTCTGGTAAGTTTTTTTCGCGCTGTCGTTGCTGAAATGAAATTCGAAAACTAAAGTTTTGTTTTAGTGAAAAGACGAAGACGTGCGCCTATCCTTAGGACAATTCAGGAAGCTGACGAGCAGAGAGGTACACGTCTTCGCCTTCAACACAACTGGTTAACCAATTCTGTCATTTTTCAGGTCTCGAACTCGCCGCCGCTGAATTGGAAGACGAGGAAAGCGACGACGATGAAGAGGGACCGGGACTCGAGATTCGGTTCGTGCCGGATAATAAGGATTGCTGTAAGTAATGAAATCGAAAAATGTATCTTTAAAATATCTGTTTTAGTGCCCGATATCTACCATCAAATTCTGAAAGGACAAGAAGAGAACCCAGAGGAAGACGATCCAATGTACGATGACGACCTAGAAGACGAGGAAGAAGAAGAGTACGGAGAGATGGATCAGAGTGAAGATGGAATGCCACCCGGGCAATGGATCACTGCTGACAATGTAAGTTTCATACGGAATCTTTCAATATCAAAACATAATTGTTAATTTCAGATCGACCAATTCCAGGGAGGAGATGGAATGCAAATGACCGAGGAAGGACTCGCCACAATGAAGAGAATCTTCGGAAATCGTGAGCATCACGACGATTCAATGGAATAATTGCATTAGCTTGTTTCATAATATTTATACACCCCGTTCTTCAATTCCAATCGATCTTTTTTCCTACCTTTCTTACCCTTTCCCCGTTGATGTGTTGTTACTCGTTCGTTTTAACGCATTGTGATTATTTTGCCAATTAAAAAATCATTTTCCTCTACTCGTGTTTCTTTCAAGTTTTGTTATTTATCTCAATGTTCTACTTCAGGCAAAGTATCTTTTCTATTACAAAGAAAAACAAAAAAAGTTTAAAATTCAGATCTATGTGGAGATGCTGAGAAATCTCTTCAGTGTCTGTCGTAGATTCGCTTCCTCCGATTCTCCGAGGTAATAAAACAGCTGCAAAGTAAGAAAACCAGTTGAAACTGTCAAAACTTTCAGAAAAGTGGTAGTTTGTGCAAACGGAACGATCGCCGCGTGGCATCCACCTCAAGAGTTCCCATACGAGCACACGAAACCAATCGATCTGAGTGCGTTGACGAAAAAAGATCAGAGCTCTCGTTTATCAGCAGCCGCGAAAGCTTCTGCAGTACCACGTGAACCAATCAACGCTGAATTGAAGGAGATCTTCTACACAAGCAAACACGAGTGGTACACGAGGTAATTGATACTCAAACTGCCTTCAGAATGTCAGTATTTTATTTCAGAACCCGCGAAGAACGCCTTCGAAACGTCGCCGCACCTATTCCACGTCGAAAATAATGCGTCTTTCCGCACTTCTCCGTCATCAAAAATCCACTGTAAACGTCGTCGATTTGGGTCTAATTTCATATGGTGCCGCTTTGAAAGAACAACAGAAATTTGTAGATTTGGTAAAAGGCAATAAATCTGAAACACACTCTTTGTAAGAATGCGATTTGTGAATTCTCGTTATTAGTTTTCTTGAATTTCAGAAATTTTATATTGGCTCTGGAACACAAACCGGTTTATACAGTGGGAATTCGAAGTAAAGGGTATACAAAAGAGGAGGAAGAGCGATTGAAGGGATTAGGCGCAGAGTTTCACAGAACATCTCGAGGCGGTCTCATCACATTTCATGGTCCCGGCCAACTTGTTCTTTATCCGATTTGTGATGTCAGAAGAGTGTCGACACGACAACTAGGTGTTAGAAATTTCGTCGATAAACTTGAGCAGACAATCATTGATTCGGCTTCGCAGGGATTTGGGATTCAAAATGTGGGGAGAACTGAAAATACAGGTAATTTGATTTTGCGCGCTTCTGATTTCATGGTTTGACCTTTCGTCTTCAGGTGTGTGGGTATCGGGCGAACGAAAACTCGCTGCCATCGGTATTGCCGTGTCCGGCGGAGTCTCTTATCATGGTATCGCAATCAATTGTAACACTGATTTGACGTGGTTTGATAATGTGAGTAGTTCGTGGTCATAAGTCGAGAGAAAGTTTCGAGAAATGAAGAGAATCGGGGACTGTCGGAGAAAATCAGAAGGCTGAAATCGACTCAGATAGGCTGAAATCGACTCAGAACGGTTTTGAACAGATCTAGTTGAATGAGAGCGGAATTCTACCTGTAAATCACTTTTTTTTCAAACTTTCAAAAAAAATTCTCAGAAATTTTGAAGACTTCGCTCATTTTCTTTAAACTTGCGGGCACTTCAAATATAGAATCAAATGTGTCACTTTAAGAAATTATTTGATAACGCGAAAATGCGAATTTAGGTCGACTTATCACTTTCTTGAAACTCAAAGTTAATTTTAGTAAAATTTCGTGTTTCAAAAGTGACATTTGTTGATCAAAAAATCAAAAAAAATAAAGATTTTATAAAAATTCCGGTTTTTAATTTCTATAAAAATGAGGAATCCAGCTCAATAATTCGTTGTTTCTAGCTGCCTCTCTGCCCACAGTCAGACATCCTCAATTCCCCATTTCCAGATCGTCGGCTGTGGTATCGAAGGTGTCTCCACGACCTCTCTCTCCCGTGAAACCAATCGTACTGTAACTGTTTCTGAAGCCCGTCCCGTCCTTCTGAATCACTTCGCCAAGAACTTCGAGTGCCTTCTCGACTCTTCTTCCTCCAATAATTACAGTTTTCCTCATTCCAAACTTTCTAGTGCTGTTTCTAATTCATAGTCCCTCTTTCCCTCTCTTCTAGTTGTTGTTGTTCCAGTTAGGTAGTTCATTTTATTAGTCAATTTTCTTTAGTGACCCCCGTTGTTTTTGTACCCTTCTTCACCCCAAATAGTTTGTTGTTGTGTGGTGTCTCATCCAGAAATGCAACTTTTTTGAAACATCCACTATCTTTTTGTCCCTCCATTTCCCGCCCCAAGAGACTTCCTAATGAGAAGAAGAAGAAGACGAAGAAGCGACGTGTTTATTTGATTTATTTATTTACTTACAGAAGAGAAAAAGGAAACTTTTTTTAGAGAGCTAAAAAGTATAAGATGTAAGGGGAGGAGGAGGCGAAGCAAGGCGAGAAAAAAAGAAGAATGTATTCCAAGAAGATTCGATTTAAATAAATTTAGCGAACGAAGATCATGTAGAAGATTGGAGCAAGGGCAGCGGAGATGAACGAAGACGGAGCAGAGTTCTGGAGACCGAGGAGCTTGACGACGTTGTTGAGACCTCCCTTATCGAAGATATCAGTCACCATTTGTTGCCATTTGCCCTTGTTCTCCTCGAATTTGGCGGCTCCTTCTTCCTTGACCTGAAAAAAAGAAATTGGTGGGGAAGGAATCGAACCATGGTCGGAAGATCGGTGGCCAACTGTGTTAACCGTTACACCATCCGAGCCGAAACTTTATTAATTCCATCAAGTGTTCACTTGTTCACAACCCCTCTAAAAGAGCGACAAGCTTATTTTTTTCATCGAAGCAGCTATTATTCTGTCATGAATATATATATTGTTTCCCGTTGTTTCCCCATCGGACAATTACCTCCATTCGAGACTAAGTTGTTTTGTTTTTTTCATGTTCTCCCCCAACCCATTGAACCAAAAAAACATCAATAATTGAGAGAAAACTGGTTTCAAAATCGTTTTTTCCTTCCATTTTCATTCGGTTTTCAAACGGAAACAAAAGAGAAAAGAGGTTGAAAAGTTTTAAGTTGAAGGACAACAACATGATGGATGGAAGGGAAAGAAAGAGAGATTTCAGATGAGATCAAGGTGAAAAATAGGTATTTTCGGTATACTTGTAAGAGATAGATATGTATCTTCTGAAGGTCAAAAACCAAATGGAGGGAACTTGAGTTGGGGAAAATATATACTGTTTCAGTTCCAGGTCATAGTTGTTTCGTTGAATTAATATCCGATTCATGATACATATAAAATCCATAACATTCAACCGTTATTTTCAATCAACTTAGGAACAAGAACTTGTGCTATTTATTAGATTTTTTATGTCCATTTAATACCATAAAATGAATTAAATAGCACAAGTTCGTAAAAAGGTCCTTAGAAAACGAGTGCGCTGGCCGAAACTGGAGTTAATCACGAGCAGATTTCTCGAAATTGAGATATCAAAACAATTAGCTAGTGCTCTGACAATGAGACGAGGATCAGGTTCATTTCCTTTTTTCAAAATCATGTTAAGATACTGAAACAGTACTTTTCTGTGAATTTGTTGAGAGCATCTCACTAATCGAGTACATGTTTCCGTCTCGTATTTAAATCTACTATCTGCAACAGTATCTGATAGAACTCTGATCCGTTAAATAAAAGTCCAAACTCTCACTCCTCTCTTATCAAATCTTCTACAGTAACCCCATTGTTTTCTTGAACTTTCCATTGTTGATAGCATGTTCCATTGCCCGAACACTCCCTTCTTTTTTTCTTCTCCTTATTTCGAAATTCTCCTTTCTTCCCCTAACCAACAACATCTGTGTCCATTCCTCTCCTCAGCCACATTCACGTGACCTTATCCATTTCGTTTCGACCTTCCCTCAACCAGTTCTCTCTTTTTGTACCCCCGTCAAGGTACTCTCTCCTGATGACAAAAATACATACGTCAGGATAAAGAAGGACAATAAAAATAATTGGAGTGGAGGGAAGGAATTCGAATGGCATGGAGAGGTTAAATCACCAAAAATTGTTGGTGGTCGAATGGAAAATAATGGAGTTTTGTAATTGAAGGTTCAAGTATCCGAGTGTTTATGAGTCATTGGATTTTACTGTTTTAAGGCGGTGACATTTTAGGAGGAATAGGTTTTTTTATTGATTGATCTTTGCGATGCGACTGAAACTGACTAGCAACAGTGAAAACTTAGGAGAGCACTCATTATATCCTGAATGAACTACTTTAAGAGAAAACGCCATTATCTGTGGCACTAACAGGTGTACTGAAAGACTCGAGTTGTAAACATGGTGAAACAGTTTCGAATTTCCCGCGTTCCGGCCGGGCTAGATCCCAACTAGAAAATTACAGTTAAAAACACACATTATTCTGTCAAGCCTTTCAATCCTTTCACGAAACCCGCCAATTATATTTTCCGTACTCTCAGTAGGCTTTTGATATCGCTGATCAGAAAATTAAAAAAAAAAATCATAGAAATTTACCGTTTTAGAAACATTTCATTTTGATACGAATAGAAATATTTTGGTTATCGATCAAACTGAAAATGACTATGACTTTAGCAGCCCCCCTCGAGGCTCAATGGTCGGAAGTTAAGCTTCAGAGCACTTTTAACAAACATCAACCAGAAAATCCTAATATTGGCATCATCAAATATCTGATAAATTGTCTTGAGAGATTGAACACTCACAAGTGTTCTTACTGAAACGGGTTTTATTTCCGTTATTCCTTTCACTACCCAACTAGATAGCAAAATTCCAAAAAACCGTCTGCAAGACACCCAACCCTTTTCCCAAATCTCCGATCCCGTGTCTTCCATTATCCTGAATTAGTACATACCTCGCTCTGGAACTCGGTGACCTTAGCCAAATACTCATCAACCTTCTTCAATGTCTCCTTCTGTGCATCATTGGCCAATGGCTCCAAACTCTTGACCTTCTCCTTCAATCCAGTCAACAACTCCTTGACTCTCTCCACATTTTTGTCCAATTCACTCTGATTGTTTGAGAACAAATCCTTCGCATTTTGGAATTGGTTGGAGAAGAAGTTGCCGACATCCGATGAGACTCCTGCAAAGAATAAAACTGGGGAGAGCTCATTTGAAATTCATTGGACATTGCGGACAGTTGTTTGATTGATTGGACAACTAAATTAGATGAAGGCAAAGAGGGTTTTTGATGAATTAGAAGATGAAGAATTTTGGATTAGAATGTCTTTTGGTCGAGAGACCTTATCTATTTACAGAATCTATTTTGTAGAGGGGAACGTAGAGAAGAAGGGAAGAAGCTCATAAATCTTTTTGGAGTGAATAGAGAGGAAGGAAAGCACTAGTCAAGATTGATGGCTCTTTGTGGACTCTTCTTACTTGTCATTTCGAGAAAGAAGACAAGGATTTCAAGGAAGAAGAAGAAGAAGAATCTATCTGAGAGACAGGAGACAGTTGGTCAGGAATCGACTACAAGCTGAGACTTCAATGTTTCGTACTGAAAAGAGTAACTTTCTCATAACCATGAAACTGAAAATATTGTTCAAACTTTAATCATTTAAATTATAACAATCACATTTTTAATGTAAGCTACACAACGAAATTATTGGAAACCTAAATCGGTCATGGACGTTATGAAACTGTGAACTTTTTCTAATTGTGAAAATTTGTAAAACGAAATGTTGGATTTCAAATCGGTGATTGTATTTTAGCAGACTTGCAAGATTCCGGGCCGGCCCGGCCCGATCGGGCTGGATTTGAATTTTTGAACTTTTTCCACTACAATTTTTTGTCGAAAAATTTATTTTCTGAAAATTTTTCATATTTTTCCTCAAGTATATTTTTCAACAACCTTCGAAACCTACAAAAAGTTGTTCTTAAGAAATATTTTTCAAAAAAAATCGGGAAATTTTCGAAAAAAAAAATTGAATTTTTTTCTAGAAATTTTGATTCCGGCCAGGCCCGGCCCGTTGCAAGTCTGTATTTTAGATTTCCTACAATACATTGCGCATATGAGCTGGTGAGGCCTATGGAAAGTCTCTTTAAACGGGTTATAAAGATAAGATGGATCAAACAACTACGATTTCTCAGTTTCATAAATATCATTTTCATGAAACCGATTGTTTTCAAGTAGTCCCCTTATCTGAAAGTCATCTTATAGTAGCCTTCTAAAACATAACAATGCCCGATTGTATTGCTCTTTTGTTTAAACAAAACTTAAAATTCCTTCTTGAAACTGTAAGTTTTCAAACATTCAACGCGTTGTTTCCAGAATTTTCAGTTCTCAAATTACGGTTTTTCAACACTCAAAAACACGATGTATAGAAATTTCTGGAACTTCCATCCGATCTCTTCCGAAATAAACAATTCAATTGTCCTTGACCACACATTCATATATTCCATCCCTTTTTTCCATGAACAAGTGATCAGAGTTCATCGAAAACATCTCCAGGATGTGAGGAAAGAAGAAACCCATTTCTGCTCACCTTGAGAATTTGAAAGAAAAAGGAGAAGAAGAAGTCAAGAGACCATTGATCAGGTATTACGTGCACCCTTCTGAGTCCCCCTACTTATCCTATCCATATTCCAAGAAAAGAGAGGCGAAAACAACATCGACTTATCTTCTTTTGATTATCCCACGGAATCTTTGAGAAAAAAATCTTTTTGTGAGGATAAGAGGACTAAAGACCATTACGCATTTTCCGGATGGCACGGATGAAATATGAAACCGATCGGTCGGGGAAAAAGAGAACAGTGAGGAGGAGAGGAAGGAATAAGGGAAAGTGCTCTCATGGACAAGATAATGGGAGGAAGAAAAAAGGAGAAGTTCCTGAAGAAATAAGGATTTGATGATGATTGGTCAATGATTCATAGGACTCATTCAGTAGCTGATGATAGCCGAGCTCTAATAGAAATGAATGAAGCACATAGTTTTTCAGACTTTCACGAAACAGGTTTTCATTTGAATTCTGCAGTCACTTGTCCGAGCGCACTGATTCCAAATATAATTAGTTATAGATCTAATAGTTTTGTAACCGGAAGGGATTGTTCAGTCTTGTTTGACAGATTTCAATATAACTGATGGTGATAATTATTCTTGTTTATTTGTGGATGACGTGAAACAGAAAGTTTTTGGAAAAATCTTCAGAACAGATTAGAAAATCGGAGAACTAGCTGAGGCCTCAAATGAATACTGAATGATGAGCTTCGGACAGACTGAAGTAAACTTCATGAAACACATTTCCTTTTAATTTTGCCGTGAATTCAGTCTGATGGCTTCGGTAACCCGAATTCACTACTGACTTACGAAAGTTTTATCTCCAAAAAACTCAAAATCTATAATCATCAAGGTTTGATCAATCACTCAAATTCACCTACATTTTTCTTATGTATTTTGTAAATAATCATCCTAACTTTTATTCCCCATTCATAATCTCAACCCATAACTCACCTTGAATATCATCGAAGAATCCGGCGTGGGCGGAGACGGCGAGAAGCACAAGAACAGCAGAGACTTTCACGAACATGACTACTGACTGAATTGCCATTTCCATCTCTTTTTGCCATGTCCCAAAAGTGGGCGGAGCCTCCCTCACAAGGCTCCACCCATTTCTGTTTTTTCTCTGCACACTCTCTCTCTTCAGAGAGATCGAATGATGAAATGAACGGAGAGAAGGAGAGGAAACGATAAACAACAACAAAATACCTGCTGGGAGGACAGTGAGAGAGAGGAAGAGAGTGTATTTTGAATGAATCAGTTGAAAAATGAATGAACAAAACGTACTAGATCCTGTCGGCAAACAACTTTAACCTTGCCGACAGATCGGATAAATTTTCAGAGAAAACGAGTTTCAGACAATCCTCTCGGGTGACGATCCATTTACTTTAACTGTTTGTTTATTTTAAAAATGAAAAGTGTTTTTTCGTTGAAAAATCGACGATCAGAAGAGGGAAAACACACTCTTCTGCATGACCAATGTTCAACAGTGAGCATGTTTTTGTATATTTTGGTATTCTGGAAAAAGGGAAACAGATGATGTTTCATAATAGTTCAAACGCTTATTATTAGTTTTTGGTGTACGAGAGGAGATCATAATAGAAGCGATCGGGTTGAAATTGAATGATTAATCGATCAGATGATGGTGATTCATGAGCTTCAAACTGTTTCAATGACGTGATAAATATTCAACTGTTTCTATATTTGATCAGAATTTTAGAATAATTTGAATGTTTCGACAATTATATGTCTTCACGAAATGCGGTAAGTGACAATTGGTGAAGTAATCTTTGTCCCTGTAAAATAAATCACTTTTAATGAGAGGAAATATCTCAGTGTACCAGCAAAAGTGTTCGATCTTGAATACATTTTCTTAATCAGAAATATTATTCTGGTCCTGCAACGAATCAGAACCGCCTAAACGCGAGTTAATTGTTATATTTATGCCACTAGATTTGATGATTTTGATTCGTAGCAGTTCTTATCCGAGCGGTTCTATTCCGGGTAGTTCTGATTCGGGACAGCACCAAGATTCCTTCTTATTACTTTCGGTCATGATGCAGTTTTCAACTTTCAAAGTGCAGGCCTTCATCCTACTCAATCGAACGTTAAATTCAATAGAATAATGATTTGTGATTATTGATTGTCGAAGCCCGTGTATTTTTCAAGAAACTGCACAATGCAGTGCACATTGCAAAAAAGCTATTTTGGAACTTTGTTATCAATGTAACAAAACCCTTTCAAATTTTTAGTTGAATAGTTCCACGACTTCTGAATTTTTACTGTATCTGAATAATGATATCACAGAGTTTGTATCGTTCATTCATTGCTTTCAGCTAACGATAAAATCTGAAAACTTCTATTCTTGTCAGCATGAAAGTTTGAAATGTTTCGTTTGCTGAGATCAGAAAATTTGCGAGTAACAAAAAATAAAAAGAACGATAATTTTAACTTAGAATTCAACAACACATGTTGTCTGTTTCTTGTATAGGATAATACAAGTTTTGAATTATTTTTGTCGCTTATGCTGATTTTTTCACTTGAATAAATTCAATTGTTCACGTTCTGCCAAAACTGGTACAAAAGCTTGGATATCATGAGTTATCAAACAAATAACTGACCTTCCACATGGTCAATAAAGTTGTGAAGTTGTCAAGGTAAAACAGTATCTGTCTCGCAAATTTATTTCACTGCTTCATCTTCTCCATGAATTTCATTTTCAGCAATTAAGCCCTGCTAGAAGTTTCAGACACAGAACCTATATCAACTCCACAACATTTCATACTCTTGCATGAAACTTTGAACACGTTTCGTTTGCACAGCTTATAAAATAACGAATCTGTGAATCTTCTATTTGTATGTGAACTTCCTGTTTTTAGCAGAACTGGACAATATATACAGTCAAATACCAAAAGCTCAATAATGTTGCTACAGAAAATCAATTTAAGACATGTCATGTTATCATTATTTTCTCATTGCTTTCATTCGATTCATTTATCTTCTTTATTAAATTCCCGTCTCCCACAAAAAACATTCAAATAAATTGATCTGCAAAAAATATAGGCGCATATTATTGTGCATCCTCTAGAGGAAGTGTTTGATTGAAAACAAGCAGAACAAACCGCACTCAAAAGTGAATGACTATTTCTCATAGTTGAATGCAAAAAACCGATGAAACTTTCAGAACTCTCTCTGAAATTCGCTCAGAACTCATATATGGATCTTCTCTAGGAAACTTACGAAAATATATTTACAGTTTCATCGAGACGATCAATCCTTTGTAATTCTTGCCTTTCCAATCTTTATAAGTTTCTTAAACTTTTATGAACCCTGTTTTATTAATAGCAACGCTATGAAAAAACTTTCAAAAAAGTATATAAGTTTTACAAGTATCGGGTAAATAGAATGACCCCACTAGCAACCATTTTGTGAGTGAATTCAATAAACAATTGTAATGATTGTTTTTAAACATCAAATTAACTCGATCTGATTCTGAAACTCTCCTGGGCACGGGTGTCTTTTGCTATTTAGCCATTCTAATTTAAGACATACACTTAAGATTAGGTTTTCAATAATCTCAGTTACATTCAAACTTTTGAACCTTTTAACTTTGACTTCTGTTCAACGAGAACTATTACAAACTGAGACAGAGAATTCGAACGATGTTTCGGAAAATATGAGTTGAAATAATCTAAACCGTAGCTGCTATGAATTTGCTGTACACATTATTGCTTGAATTTTTTATTTTGGTTTTTGAATGCTGATTTGAAGTATTCATAACAACTGGAAACAACCCGAAACAATCAATCTTGCATTTTTTCAAGATTTTTTATGACTGGGCTGAAACAGTAGCTGTTCCAATTTCCGTTTTTGAATACTTGCGCCTAACGATGAAATTTTACAACTTTTTTTCACGTTCTAAAATTTAATTTATAAAACTTTATGATAAACATTTAACTCGAACTGGAACATTACTCCTCAATCAAATATTTGTGATACTTCTTCTTTATTTGTTTTTTTGATTTGGAGACGAGAAAGAATGAAAAAAAGAAAGTTGATAGGGAAGTAAAAAGACAAAAACACGTTTATAAAATTGTCGCGGCACCACAATAATAAAGAAAAAGTTGAAACTTTTTTTAAATGAAAATTGAGAAGGGAATCTGATGTCTGTCGAGAAGATCGCAGTTGTTCGAATGATCCTAGACCAATGTCATTGTATCATATCATGTTTCTCAAAAACAGTGATTTATTGTTTCCGATACATGAATTTACGAACTTTTATTCAGAAATCAATGTGAGATACCAGTATTTAAAAAAAAAGATTTAACCCATCACCACAAGCATCTTCGGTGCCTTCCCGGCCATCGCATCTTTCTGAATGTTTCCGAACATTTCCATCGCTTTTCCATTGAAAACTTCAACTGTCCTCTCATCACTGTAGTCACTAATTTGGTCCATTACACTGAATATGAAAGTTTAAAGTTCACTAATCCACGTACTTTCCAACTCACTCTCCGCCTGCCTTCCTCACACTATTCCTTCCCATCTGCTCCAGTTGGGACCCACTCGCCAGGATTTGTTTGATCATGTCATTCGGATTGAAAGCATCTTGAATTGCAGAATGTACACTTCCATTGAGAATCTTCTTCGGGAGATCTGGTTCAGCAGTAACCGGGCGTCCCAGTCCGATTCCTTGTGTTGTATTCCGTTGAACTGCGTCAACCATTGCTCCAACTGTACGGAATCCGCCGGTCAGATAGACAACTGTGTTCTTGAATACTGGACGGATCTGAAAATAGTGCAACTTTGGACAACTGTCCTTCCAATATTACTGTTTAGAGAAGATTAGTTATTTTCTTAGAATTTTTAAAATCAGTGCGTTTTCCTTTTGAAATTTACTTCCAAACGACTTACCGCCTCAGCAAACTCCACAAAGAACGCTTCTCGAATCTTCGTTGATTCTCTCTCATGAGCAAACACAAACTTCTCGGCAGTTCCTCCAGTCAACTCAACAAAATCGAATTTTCTCTTCTCATAAGCTTCACACAAAAACTTGGCATCTTCTACAGTAGTTCCCTTCTCTTGGAATTCCTTTGAGTTTGACTTAATACCAATCAAGAAACCAGTAGAACTTGGGATCTCATTTTTGATTTTGTCATAGATCTCAATGATAACGCGATTGCGGTTCAGCAATGATCCTCCATATCTGTCAGTTCTCGTATTTGTAGTTGGGGAGGTGAATTGAGTGAGAAGATATCCGTGAGCAGCATGAAGTTGAACTCCATCAAATCCACATTCATACGCGAACTTGGCAGCATACACGAATCTATCAATCACTTCGGTTCTTATTTGTTCAGTGGTCAATGCAATTGGTTTTCCGTACATTGTTCCAGGTGGATCAGTTTTCAATTCAACATCGGAAGCTCCGAAAGGAGTACGGTTCGCCCAAATGGATGATTGTCTTCCTCCGTGAGACAGTTGAATCACAGCGAGTCCTCCATCTTGTTTCATTTTTTGAGCCCATTGAGTGAAGAGAGCTCTTCTTTCAGAACTGTCGCCTTCTTTGAAGATGATCGCATTTCCGATTGCTTCGAGATTTGTCTGGAAAAAATACTTTTCTAACAAAGAGTTCAGTTACAAAAACAGAAACTCTTTTCTCGGGAAAACGAAACAGTAAAACTTACCGGATCAACAGCCACATTACCCGTGAGAATCATTCCGAACTGTCCATGACCCCATTTGTCATAAATATTCAGAATTTGCTCCGTCGGAAGTCCATGTTTCTTTGGATTTTCAGGTGAATAAGTAGAGAATCTCTCAGTCATTGCAGCTTTCAGAAATCGATTCGGAGCAGTTCTTCCATTCGGAAATTTCAGTTTTTCTCCGAGAATTTCGGAGGAGACAACAGTAGCATTAGGGAATCTTTTAGGGAAACTCATTGTCAAATGAATGATGAAAAATCTAAGATTTCTTCTTTGCTTATATAAGATCCCGATGCTGACAATTCCCAGTTCATCTCCCCCTTTTTCTGTCTCTTGTACAGATCAAAGTCACTACAAATCACTAGACATTTGTCAGCGGAGAGAAGAGACATACACACTCTCTCTCTGTTTATCGTGTCCGCCCGTGTCCTCTAGCCTTTTGTATTTTGTGACTTGTGAAACTGACCGTGATCATTTGTGTTAGACTTTCTAGAAAGTTCATTGAAGCAAAACGAGGTATCATCAGAATTTTTCGAAAATTTTCTGTTTCAGAGCAATAGTATTTCACGAACATTTTCTGTCGTGTCGATACCGCATAGTTGCATAGTTGCAAATGTCTCTGTCCCAAACGATGAGTTTGTTCCTTCCCATCAGTGAGTGTCATCAGTGACTTTCAATAAACTCATCATTATAAAAATAAAACTGATGAAAGTTCCAAATTATTTTTCGTCTTTCACTGGAATAGCATCAGGATTCTTTTTTTCACGAATCATACATGAAACTTAGAAATATTTCACCTTGTTTCACAATCTGAGCGATTTGGATCTGGGCGATCCTTCTCCGATTCTCGGCTCCTACTCGGGTCCTGGGCTCCTCGGGGGTTCCTCCTCCGAGTCTGTGGTTCTCGCTGGCTCCTCCTCCGAGTTTGGGCTCCTTATGGACTCCTCCGGGTTCTACGCTCCTCGTTGGCTCCTCCTCCTATGTTCGGCTCTTCGTGTACTCCTCCTCGAGTTCTGGGTTTGTTGTGGGCTCCTCCTTTGGAGGAGGAGTCCACGAAGAGCCCGAAGTCCGAGGAGGATCCGACGTAGAGCCCGGAGTCCGAGGAGGAGCCGACGAGGATCTTAGACTAGGAGGAATCCGTGAGAAGTCGAGCCCTTTTTCATCTTTTTCACAACCTTTTTTTCAGTGAAACGAACTTTTCTGAATGTTGTTAAATAAGAAAACGTGAAGTTGATCAAAATCTGAATACACGATCTAGGTGGTTATTCATCAAAAATTGACATTTTTGTCAGATTATCCTCTCGTTGAACATCAAACTTGAATCCACGTAAGAGAAAATAATCATAAATAAAGTGTGACGGTGTCAAATTGACGCATCGAAACTGTGGATATCCAATTTTTCCTTACAATGTTGTTGTTAGACACAGAATCGGTATGCATTCCGAATCTGGAGGAATTTCTTGGTACAGAATCGTTATCGAAGTTTACTGCAAAATCTTTCAAATTCACTGAAAATTTGTACTTTCACTACAAATTATTCACAGGAATCCATTTTTTATTTCGCTAGCTAACATTTTAAGAGTGCATCTGTCAAAAACAATGAAATCATGTGGTTCAATTCTGTGAACTATAATTCTGATATGAAACCGTATTGAATTGGTAAGAAAACATGTTTATGTAAAGTGTCGAAGTGGCACAATAAATAGAAAAAAGAATAAAAATTCCCAATTTTCGAGAAATTAATTGAAAATCAAAACAAAACAAAGAAAGAAAATGTATGAGGAGCCCGCAAGAGAAATGAAGAAATGAAAGGATTTGAGAGAGGGCGAGATCTTCGAAGTGGAGAGAGAGAGGTGACGTCTTCTGGGTTGATGACGGGATGACAGTAGGTGACGGTGGATGACTCCTACTCGGATTTGTTTCGGGACCTCGAATTCTCTCGTTTTTTATTGAACGACGAGTATTTTCTTCTGCAAAAACAATGCCAACGCATGCGGAGACGGACAAGATTGGATAGAGGTTGGGTGGATGCGATACAATAGGGAGTTCATTTGCAACAACTTGGGGAGAGAGGGAGGGACTTTTATCCGATTGAGATTATTTTATTTCAGATTTTAGATTTCATTCTACGATGAATCACTGATTTGGTTTAGCACGGGTATTATGATTTTCGTGAAACTGAACAATTTTCAGATTCTCGATCTGACCAGATAACGAATTTAATATACCTTGTCGGTTTTGATTCTGACCTGGTTTGTGAAAAATCTGAACCGAATGGAATATCTTTTGGCCTGATTAAGGGTTTTTGGTATCCGTTTCGGTCTGAATAACTCTTTTCCCTATTTATTCAAAAAGTTACAGTTTCAAGTAGTGTAAAAAATAGTGTTGGTGAAGATGCATATGTTTCTGTAGTAATAGATGTTGAGAATGACTATCAGATCTGCTACATTTTTAATGAATACACTGTTTTTTGCATACTTGTCAAATGAGGGGCCGGGCCTGAAAAGCTTAGGCCCAGGCCCGGCCCCTCAGGCCCCTCTTTTCAGGGATATGGGATTTTTGAGAAAAATTTTCAAATTTTTCCCAAAAATTCAATTTTTCATGGGGAAAAATTTTCCAATTTACTCGTTTTTTATACTTTTTTCATGATGATTTAGTATATTTTTCGAAAGATTGACTGAATTTTTCAGCCTTTACTCAAATTCGAAAAAAAAATTTGAAAAAAATTCCTTCCAAAAGACGGGCCTGAGGGGCCGGGCCGGGCCTGAAGTTTTGGAAAAAAAGCCCGGCCCTTGACAAGTATGGTTTTTTGCACATGATTGATGAGTTACGCTAGGACACACTACAGGAAAACTGACGTAGTGCTCACAAGTTTTTCATAAAAAGAACAGAGTTCCAATCAGTACACGGGAAGAATGAAATGCTAACTAACAACGTTCAAATGATCTCTTGCTAAAACAGTTGCCAATAAAATACATATACTATTAGTACGACACGCTTCTTACAACCGCGCTCAACAAAAACCGAAGAAAATATTGTGCGAAATTGAGAGACTCGAGAAAAATACATTTTTCAAGAGCATACTTTTTTTCACGAGAGTACAAGGTGGAGCCCAGTTGTAAGAACTGCGCCAAGCTAATAAGGTCCTCTAAATTTCAATATTTAAGGATCAGATCTATTTATCAAACATTTGAGACTTTCAGAATCTGCTAATATACTTTTTGTAAATCCCCCCAATCGGATAAAACATGCTTATTCATCATCATTCTCATCATTCTCATCATCATCCTCATTCCATACTCTCACAAACTCACTCTAATTTCCTTTGTCCCTTTGGCGAATCGAACATTGCTTTTAACTTCTTCACGGGCAACTGTTTCTCAGCATGCATTCCATCAACTGGATCCCAATGAAGTGATTCAACTGATCCGATTTCTTCTTCCTCTTCATCCACCGCCGTCTCACTCTCCTCTACATCTTTCCAGTCACTCATCACTGGATGCTCCAAACTGCTTCGGCTTGGTTTCGATTTGCCGGCGAAAGCTCGACGGAGTCTTTTCTTCGCCGACGACATTTTTGACGGAGATTTTCGGTCTTCTTGCTGAAAAAGGGAGACGTTCTGAAGAAAGAGAAAGTAGTGTTAGCAATCTCCGATTTCTTGATATGCAGTTTTTGAAACAGGAGCTTCAGAAGTTACTGTTTCGAGTAAGAAATGTTTGAAATGTAGAATATTTCTGTTTAATATTCCATAGGACTGTAAATCTTCGACAAAACTGATTATCTAGTAGTCGTTGATAACAACGTAAAAACAGATTTCCAGTGTCGGGAGCTGCTAGGAAAATTTCACGAATTTTGCTTTCATCATACTTGTCAACTGGGCCGAGACGAGCCGACGGTTTTCTTGAAAAACTTTTTTCAAAACAATTGTACGTTGGTTGATAGCTCAAAAGATAGGTATTTTGAATAGTCATCAACTGAATATAAAACCAATTTCCCAAAAAAACCACACAAGCCAATACAGCCTTTGGTCCGTCCGGGCCGGACCGAGCCGGACCGAGAGCGGTTGAAGCTGGTTAGATTTTTTTGGGAAATTGTTTTTATATTCAGTTGATGACTATTCAAAATACCTATCTTTTGAGCTATCAACAAACTTGGTACGATTTGTTTGAAAAAAGTTATTCAAGAAAAACCGTCGGCTCGTCTCGGCCCGGTTGACAAGTATGGCACTCATAGTAATCAGTTTTTTTTTGAAAATCTATGTTTCAGTTACTTGCTTTAATTTATAATAGTATCGAACTTAACTTTTTGCGCATAGCAGTGATTTACAATTTTTTAAAGCAAAATCTCAAAGTGTATTCACAGTATTCAGTATTCACTGTTCAATACAGATCCCCTATTAAAAAGAGAAACTGACCAAGTCCTCCGTCTGCACACACTTCTGCTCGATGACCGGTTGCGGTGTCTGAATCCTGACATTCTTCGTCTCAATCTCCGTCAACGTCTCCATATCATTCGTATCAATGTACGTTTGCAACTCCTCCTCCTTGGTCTGCACATATTCCGTCTGACTATCAGACTCCTATAATTGAAAATCGGGTGCCATGCAGAGACTATATCTATGGTGCAAGTGCTGAAAAAACTTACGTTTACAATGACTGGTTGTGTCATTGTATCTGAATCCGTGTAGTCGAGGATGACTGTTTGCGTTTCAGCAATCGAGTTGAGAATCATCTCCGTTTGGGTTTCACATTCGAGCTGGAAATGGAAAAGTTGGTTGTTAAGTAATCGTTAATCTAATTAATTAAAAAATCAACTTTTTTGAAACAGTATCAAAATAAAGTAATCAGATAAGAGCAACACTTTGTGGCAGAACTGGATAACGCCTTTAAAGAGTATTAAGTTTCCTAAATTTCCAGTTTCAAATTTTCAACTTATATTTTTTAAATCTCACATGATTAATTGGAACGCTTTTTCAATATCCGAATCAACTCACATTATCTGCCTGTAACACTTCTGTCTGTGTTCCTCCCTCTCCGTATTGTTTCTCATCGGTTTGATGTCCTTTTTCTTCCCTGGAATATCGAAAAACAAATCAAGTGTACTTGAAATGAAAACAGAAATTAATGAGGTCTTACTGAAGAAGAATATCCGTTTGAGTATTCGCGTCGTGAGCTACGAAAAGCACCGCATTCTCTGCAGCCGCTTCTTCGATGTCGATTTGTTTTTGGACAAGTTCTTCGAGGATCTGCAAGGATTGGTATTGGGAACTTTTCGTTTTTCTGATAGGGTGTTATTGGTTAAGAATGGGAAATTTTGCTAGATCATTGGAGTAATTGTACTGAAAATGATATTTCAATGTAGGGAAAATATGTTGTATTAGCACGGCACGATTTTTACAACCGCGCTCCACCGAAACCGAAGAAAATTGTGTGCCAAATTGAGATACTCAGTGAAAAAGAGAATTTTTCAGGGGCATTTCGGTGGAGTGTAGTTGTAAGAACTGTGCCGAGCTGATAGTTGACACCTTTTTGTTCACTTCTCTAATCGAAAGATGCTCCATGATAAGAAAAATCTAGAATAAATTAATTTTCCCAGCTCAAGGAATGCTACGAACTTCTATCTGCTTTTTAACTTATTCTATTTATTAATCGAATGATAATTTCTATTAATTTCACCAAACATCGAAACAGTAACATATGTAATTCCTCTCAAACCTACTTTCGGTGGTTCCTCTCCCTCCGCCTGTTCCTCAATGTGAAACAACTTTGGCATTCCAGATTTCTCATCCAAATCAGTCAAAATCGCTGGAATCTCGAATCCATTATTCTTCGCCTTCACTTCAACCTTCTCCATTGCCATCTTCTTCTTCTCTTTACTCAATAAAGGCATCAGAAATTTCGCCGTCTTATTGTTTCCCCACATTCTCATCATTCCGACTGATGCGCCCATTTGATCACCGCCTGGAAGATTTGGAGTATTGTAAGTAAAATGTTATTTGCTGATTCGAGTAAAATCTGGACGATGAATTTATTTTCTGGAGTTGTAAAAACAGGAAAATACTGTTTCTCATATTTAACATCAGTAACATCCGATTGATTGAACTGATTACAGCGAGTTTGACACCTTACCTGCAGCCATTTTCTCCTGATAATCCAAAATGAGTTTCATGATCAAATTGACGTAGAAATCCTCGAGAGCCACTTGAATCACATTGATTGTCATACTGACAAGCGATAGACCAACGATGACAAATACAAAACAGAGTACCATCATACTGAAAGAAAACAATTGATTCTCGTGGAAATATTTTCGTGTTTCAGGAAAGTTTCTTTTTTTGGTTCAAAATTCAAATATTAGTTAACCTTAATAAGGTTTCGAATTCTGTCCTAGTGGTAGAAAAATGATTGTATATCACTTGGCAAGCTACAAAAATCACTTTCAGTAGTTTTTTTCCTGTTTTGACAACTGTATAACTTGCATGTACTGTTTCCAAATCTATTCTCAATCGTTTAATTTCCTTTCAATATCTTAATTTAGCATCGTCCCAACAACTCACTCTCTCCTCTGCACAGAAACATCTCCCAATCCGATGGTTGACAACGAGATGAACATGAAATAGCAACTCTCTCCATAAGTCCAATCTTCCCAAAGTTTAAAGAGTCCAGAACAGAAGAAAATCCATCCGACAGTGATACCAAGTGCAACCTTCACACTCATCCGAGGCATCGCTCTCTCCTCTTCGTCTTCTATATCTTCATAATCACTTTCATTCCGTTCACTTCCCAATTCTGATGCCACGGAGGACACTTCAATATGAATATCTGGATTTGCAGTTCCAGCTTCTACATTCACTAGGTCATCTCCTTTCGGAAAGTTTCCATTTCCTCTCCGACACAGACGAAATGCTCCAAGATAAGTAGTAAAGTCCTCGAATCCTTTGACACATCCATTAATATTATTATAGAGAAATTTTCCCAAATCATTCAAAGTGATCAACATGAATGGGATACCAACACAAGAGTAGATTACTGTAGCAATCCTTCCAGCAGATGTTGTGCATGCAATATCTCCGTATCCAATAGTTGTAAAAAGAGTTCCAGCGAAGTACATTGCAGACATAAACGTCCATTGAGACTCGTTTTTCACAGAGAAATCTAGTTTCTGTTCGTAGTTATCGATGGCTTCTTCAAGTGCTTTCTTTCGATAAACACGTCGTTTACTCGCAGGTTCTTGAATGAGTTCTTCCATTCGGAGCAGTAATAGTCGACGTTCTCGTCTGCAAATATTGATGATGATCATATTATGGAGGAAGCTTCACAAGTATTAGAAATAATCATACTTGTCAAAAATCGGGCCGGCCCGAAATTTCTCTTGGCCCGGCCCGGCCCGGCCCGGATTCAAAAATGGGTACCCATTTTTACCAATTTTTTTTTGAAATTTTTCGAAAAAAAAACAGTAAAAATTCTTAAATTATCATACATATTCACATTTTGATTCAATTTTAAATGTTTATTCGAAAACTATACTTTTTTCAAAAAATTTCAAAAAAAAGTTCAAAAACTCAAAATGTTTTGAAAAAATGTTTCAAAACGGGCCGGGCCGAGATTTTTCCTGATTTCGGCCTGGCCCGGCCCGGCCCGTGACAAGTATGGAAATAATTAAGTAGCATTGTTTATGAAAATTATTCGGAACACTTGTAAATTGCGACTGTGTTAACAAGAGTAGGCCACCTATTGAAAGAACATGCTCAAATAGCAAATGTGATTTATCTGAAACAGTTTTTTTTTTGAAAAAGTTAATCTGATCTCCACCAAATACAGCGGAAAATGAAGGTATACATATTTCTAGAAGTTTTCGTTAGAGTGAGATTTGGAAAAAACAATTTCATAAAAATCATTTAAAACGATAATTTTATTTCAATTTTAGTCCATGTCTGTCAAACTCACTTATACTTATAATCCTCTTCACTAGCCACTTCTTCAGCTGCTCCACTCTCCAGAAAATAGAATATAAGTGCTCCAATAAGCATGTAAAACATGATGAATATCAATGGGAATAGGTACTGAAATGATTACATCTATTTAAAACCATTCGACTACCTACTCACTTTAATATGATATTCTTTGTAAGCTCGATGAAACCGTTGTCCCCATGTCTCTTTCTCTTTCTCTTCTCCTTCTGTTTCATGGATTCGACTCTGAAAAATGGAACAAGATTAGTGTCAAGTAAAAGTTTACTACTGGTGCTCAACTATTCTACAAGACTATCAGGATAGAGGGAAACAGAAAATGGTTAGGGATGGGAGAATCAGAATGAAAAAAGCGGTGAAGTGAATGCATATAGTGGGATACCCTTTTGAACTCTAGATACTGAGATGCTCCGTAGAAATCGGTCGACAGCTTATGCTACAATCGGATACATTTCATTAGTAGCTTGTCGTGGAATTTGTGAAAACTGAAAGAGCTAGAGACTTACTTGTACCACTTTATCTCTATCTGGATTGGAGTGCCGGGTGGCTGATGACTGAGCGCCAGCTGAGATTTGAGATGGTCTACGGAGACGGTCGCCGGATGCCTGAAATGGAAGGGTTGTTATGAATGAAAGAATTGAGGGATGATGAAAAATTTAACATCAAATGAATGTAACCCGAAAATTTAAGTACTGACTGAAACAGTCATTTTTTCAAAAAATTGAGTAAGACACTCATACAACAAATATCAATAAAATTGTATTGTAATAGTGAATTTGTAATAGTAAACCCCAGAAGAATCAACACAGCTTTTTTTTCCAGTTTCAACAAATATGTTCAAAAAATCAGAAACGTGGCACTTCAATAAAAATTGTGTAGAAGAACTTAACTTTCAACTTTACTTTTCCAAAAGGTTTTTTTTTTAATTTTCATAAGAATCATATTGTCTGTATTGTAATTCAAAAATAATATATGTTTCAACAGTGCCAGATGACGAAAAATGCATTTTCTATTTCGTTAACACTCCCGTTCTAAGTTGTCTTATAAAAAATAGTCGAATTAATCTTAATCACTTTCCTCATCAATTTTTCGTTTTCAGAACTCTAAACTGGAAAAGTATGTAGATGTTTCCACAATTGCTCTGTTTCAAACATTCGATTTTATGTGCCTCCAGATTTCGAATGCTAATTGGTTACTTCTGATCACCTTCTTCTTATAATTGAAATACTTCTAAACACTCACCCCCGAGTTGGGCCTCAGATTCCGGTTGTTATTGGACGATCTGCCAAATCCGACAGCTCGTAGAAGCACCGGCATGGCTGGAAACAATTGGATTGCGAGTTTTTAGAATGATTCGATTGGGTGAGAAAAGAAGTAGCAGATAAAAGGAGAAGTTGAAAGAGAAAAATTAAAATCTAACTATCAACAAAAATTCGTATTTAATTCACTAGCATGAGAACGGTTCAGCATAACTTCTTTGAAAGACATGAAAGAATAGAAACAGAGAAAAACACAGGATTGTGATTGTGAATATCAAATGCAGTACTAAAAGTCTGACATGGAATATCTGAAACAGAATTCGTTTTCATTGCACCGTAGACGTAATTTTTCTCATTTGTTGGGTGAGAGATCTAAATAGGGTTTAAGATAGCTCAACAAACTAAACGGTCTTGAAGCTTCACAAGATGATGCCGTGGTTTTCGACAATAATTTGAAATATGAAAAATGCGCTGTTTGAAGACATTTGGAAAAATTTTAGCGATTCACATTGTTGAAACTCGTTATTTCGACTGTTCAAAACAGAGAAAAATGAACCAATCAGTTGACTAGATCGGAATAAAGAAATTTGTCTTCAAATCCCAACTCTTCTATTCTCAAAGAGAACCTCAAAAACTAATTTTCATTGCTTGTTTGAACTGACTGCTGGAATCTCGTAAAACATGTCTATGTCGCCCTCTGAGATGTTATCTCCTTTCAAACGTCCATTCACTTATCACTTCTATTCATTACCCCTTCCTTCTCTTGTCATTTTGTCTAGTCGTACAGCTCATCAATAGAAAGAAAAAAGATGATGAGAAGGAAGGAAAAAAACAAATGAACACCAAAGAATTTGAAGGAGAAAAAAGTGTCGTCGAGTCGATTAGTCGAATCGAAAAGAGAGGTGGGATGAAAACGAAAAGGAGAATGAGAGAGGTGATTTTACACATTTGAAATGAAATTAAATGAATCCGAATGGATCGGAAAAGAGTCGTGGAGTCAAAAGATTGATAGTAGGGAAACGAGGCAAAAGAACAATTGATACAAATCGGTGTGAGAAGTTGGAAAAAAGAGAAAGGAAACGACGGAGGAGACGAACATGTGACCTAGGGGAAATCAAGTGCTGCTCGGACACGGATGAGGAATGAAATAGGTGTTTTGAGGGATAGAGATGTCTGGAAGAAATTGGTGGTAGGGAGGACAAAACAATTTTCGAATTGGTACTCAGAGATATTAAATCGTCATTGTGAACAGAGCAATGTCATTTATCTTCGCTTTAAAAAGAAGTGCAAGTATTGAAACATTAAAAACTTTAAAACTATTCTTCACTGAAACCTCATAACTTGATATCAGTTGAAATCCTAGCTGATTGTATCGGTGATTCTTCGGTGTCTTGATTCTGACAGAACCAGAAAAATGGGACGCCCGGTTATGGGGCATTTTAAATACGGTTTTAAGAGAATGTTTGATAACTGTGTGCTCCACAGCGTTTGAGATGAATAGCTTCGGAAATAGAGTAATACGAAGAAAACGGATGATGACTTCATCTTTTACCACTTTAGAGCTTTTGACACACTGGTGAAAAAGTTTAAAAATACCCGAGACTACTACAAAGATCCAATGGATTTGAGAATGTTTTCCGAGCTTAAGACTCTCTCGAAACAGAAAATATTGTAATACTCTGTCGAAACAGTTTGAAAACGCTTTTAGATTGGTAGCCACCTAGTTTTATATGAAAATTCACTACAATTTAAATTTTTACCGTTTCGAGTTGCTAATGTTTAACACTACGTAGAACTTCAAATAGTTCGTTGTCTTTGGACACTAAACTATTCTGAAAAGGAAGATTGTTTTCAGTTTACGACTCTTCGAATAGCCCTGAAGGGATTATAGGGAAATTCAAGAAACTACGGAATTCATTTTTACGGTTTCAAAATTCACACTGCTTTGGAATGGAAGAAATACCACCACTCGTGAAATTATTTGTTCAAAACCTACAGATTTTTTCTGTTTCAGTTTGGAATCTTCATGATCGATTGGGTCTGGAACTTGATAATCTTATAAAACAATTTTAAATAACATATTATGTAGATCTTCGATTAGAATAATTTTATTGTGAAAAGAAGAAAGGCTCTATTTGAAAGCCATCTGTGATTCACGATTCGCTGCTTGAATTAGGGTTACAATTGATCGAAACAAGCCAACAAGCCAGTAATCTCACGAGTTATAGAAAAATGTTCAATACGTCGTGAAAGGAAATCAGATATGGTGTTTCCTAGTTTTTGAAGTTTTTGTCAGTTAGACTCGGCTCGTTGTCTTCTTTCCCTACTGATGAATTCACTAGCTTCCTGAAGATTAACATAGAAAAAAGTTTCACATAATCTTGGGATGCGACCAGTAATGGTCCACCTTAGCTTAATGAGTTTCTAAAACTATTTGAAACAGGGGTTGGTTGTCATGAAAAACCGAATATTTACTTGGTAGTAATGTTTTAGCTTCAAGTTTTTGGATATGTTGTTTCAACTGTTCAAGAACCTTGCAAAATAACAACGTGTTACGGGCAACATCAGATTAAAGAAAATTGTCTCGACTGTTATTTTTACAAGTATTGAAACATTATCTTTTTTGACTACTTATGTTTTCAAATCGTTTCTGGATAATTTGAGAATTGATTGTACACATTTTCTTAAAAATATTTTTTTTTGAGTTTTAAAACCCAAAGCCCGACACTGAATAAGGTGAAGAGCTATTTTCATACTTTTTTGAAGCACAAAACTTATTTATCCCAAGAAACTAAAACTTTAAGGACAAAATTTCCAATAGTGTTGTACAGTTCTGCCGGAACCCAGGCAATAATTCCACGTAAAAATCCATGGTTACTGTCTCATTAATTTATTAAAAGTGTTTATAGAAAAAGTTAAATTTAATCTTTGGCTATTTCCAGATAATTAGAATACTACTTAAAATCCCTAAAAGAGTCCTCGTTATGAACACTTTTTGAACTATCCCCAAACACTTTTTGCTCTCTCCAAAACAGTGTAATATAATAGTCGTCTCAATTCCGCACCAACAATAAATTATCTATCAAAACATTATTTTTGAAATGACACTCTCTCTCACTCTTCCATCTGATATTTTTCTCTCTATTTCATATATCTTTTTCTGATATCTGGTAGGGAGAGTCTGGGCTCTTTCTTCCCTTTTCATCCCACGCGTTGATCATCATCATCTGAATTCTCAGAGATCACACAAATCAGAGAGACGTTAGAGATAGAAGACGGTCACCGGGAGCTCCTCCGCTCGTCCGGGGACGCATCGCGTTTCATGTGGTACCCGCACTTCGTTTTCGACATGTCTCACTTCATAAACAACAAATCTTTTTTTCGATAGACGCAGACGTGTTAAGATGAACGATTCGTGCTTATGAGACAAATGAGAGAGAGAAATTGGAACGGCTGGAACCGAAATAGCCAAATAGGTTCATTTGACAGCGTTTGGGAGATTCATTATTAAAATTTATAAAACACACGTACGGAACTAACTTCATTAGATTTAGAGATGAAAGATGAATCTATGGAACTTCAGAAACAGAATACCAGAGTTGCAACGGGCCGGGCCGGGCCGGGCCGGGCCGGGCCGAAACCAGAATTTCTCCGGCCCGGCCCGGCCCGCGGCCCGGCCCGGCCCGGTTCGGCCCGGCCCGGCCCGAGCCCGGCCCGGCCCGGTTCGGCCCGGATTTTCAGTACTAAAAAAATTCAATGTTTTTTTTCGAAAATTTTTCAAATTTTTTGGCAAAAAATTTTAAAGGGGGACACAACTAGTTCTAAATTGAGGGTTTTTGATATGAATCGATTCAGAAAGCCAGGAAAAAGATACATTTCTTTTGGTTTCATGTCTGAAAATGCGTCTAATGCGAGTTATGAGACCTCAAAATGTCAAAAATCGATGCGATTTTTGGAATTTTGAGGTCTCGTAACTCGCTTAAAACTGATTTTTTATATTCTTGAGAAAAAATTTGGAAAATTTTCAGACAAAAAAATTATTGAAAAAAAAATTATAGTGAAAAAAAATTCAAAAATTCAAATCCGGCCCGATCCGGGCCGGGCCGGGCCGGGCTGAAACCGGGCCGGGCCGGGCCGGCCCGGCGGGCCAGCCCGGAATTTTGCAAGTATGCAGAATACAATGTGTTTTTCTCAAAAACTGGACAGCATGAATAATTTTTTTATGAAATGTGTGAAAAATCTGTGAACCTCACTCAACCATTTTCTGTGAGACAAAAAAGTGAGATAGTGAGGTGAGAGTGATAAACCATGGCTTAAGGGGTTTTCCAGATTGTACTGTTTCATCAGAATGATAAAATAATTAGCCATAATTGAATGACTAGTTGCCCCCAGATGTGTTCAATTGGAAACACAGTTCTAATTTCTATCTTTGATAGATGTCCTTTCGAAGAAGGTGTATGGAAAACTTCAACCAGGTATAAAAATCTTTGAAACTATTCAGACCCTCATTTAGACACAGTCTGATTCTTGAATAAATTTTCCGTTTCTCTTGCGAGATAGTTTTGATTGCACAGTTGAAAATTGTTTCTCCTATTTTTTACGTTGAAATTCTACTTTTCAAGAAATTAGTAGAGTCCCGCTGTTTAAAAACGAGCAATCTATCTTAATGGAATCTTACAGGTCTTGGCTGTATCCTTTCACATAAAATAATATTGTCTAAAAAGGCTTTGAGCAGATTCCAGAAAATGATAAATGTTAAAATCCAAAGGCAATTGAATAGTCGTGGAAAATCTATACGAACAATGAAGATTATAAACCCAATAATTATAAGCAGATACCAAATGGTTCGGAAACTAACAAAATATCACCGTTTCATGGAACCGACGAAATTTGTATTCTCGTTTGTTCTGGAGTGAGAGGAATTTACAATCCCCAATAAGGAAACAACGAAATTGCTATAACAAGAAATACTTTTTAAATAATCATATCATAAATATAGAATGGTTTTTTATCGAATAAGAGTTACAATGTTCACCAATTCGTCAAAACGCAACGATTGATAGACTACAGTTTTCAGATCAATAAGTTAATTTGCTGTAACAGGAACTTCGTATAAATGTGGGATCATCTGACGAAGTCAGTCCCTTACTTATTTCAAACATAGTTGAGAATGGGAACGAAATCATACAGCAACACGAAATTGAATAAAATTCTATTCGAAAAATATATGTGGGGTTGCTGAAACTGCAGAATTGTGATACAGTTAAAAAGCTTTGAATCCAATGTAATGTCCAGCACAAGTCCATCAACGGATCATCTAAACAAGCAGGCTACAAGTTTATAGAAGTCATGAAACTGCTTCTTGGAGTTTCAAAGGAAAATAATCAATTTTGACTGTTCTGAAAAGGTTGAGTATTCAATTATTGTTGGTAACGAAAGGAAATGATAATCATCTACAAAAGTTATTCAATAGATGCCGAATTTTGTACAAATTTTAGTGGATTACCATCAATAAACCACGTAAAAATTGTTCTAGAAATTTATGAGAATGTTGAAACCGTAAGATTAGAATGCAAGTAGGATCAGAACTCCCTAGCAAAGTTCGAAAGAAGTCTTAGAACTGTACTATTCAAAACTGAAAACTGAAGATAGCCATCTCTGAAGTTTCTAAATCCCTTGTTGACATGTCAAGTTTCAGATTCGTCAAAACTCATCAAGAACCATCTACGATAGTCCTTAAACCAACTTTTAAAACCAATTAATCTATCAATTCAACAAAAAGAAAAAGAACAACTAATTGTTGTCTTTAGCACAAAAGACACGATGGATCAATGTCGCAATTACGAAAAAGCAAAACATTGTTGAAACAAAAAAAGGTTGTGAGAGAGTGTTTGAGACGAAGAGACGCAGACACACTGATGTTATCCGAAGTCTTAACAGTTGGCGTCTCGAAATGAAGAGCAGAAGAGGAGAAAGAGAGCGATTTGTACGGATCATGGAGAAGAAGGTGGGGGAGAGAAGGAGGAGGAGAAAGGAATAGTTAGGAAGTGGGTTCATGATGTGAAACCGGGTGAGAAGTGAGTCACTGTCATGGGTATAGTATCCGACTCTGGAACCTATTATCTGGAAATTACCTAGAATAAGTGCAAACACAGAAACAGAGAATCCATTAATTCTAATTTAGAGAATCCGGTTGATTTCGTGAGATTGACAAATTGAGTTCAGACTTTCTCTTATCACCAGAGCGCGCTTACGCCGTCTCAAATTTCAAATTATGTTTTACAAAAAGAAAACATCAGTTGAAGCATCAAACAAGATCAACTCGACTCATTTCTATTTCGTTCAGCTCTTTTTTCTTCGATTCATTTTTCGGAAACAAAACGGATAGAAATCGGAGGATCGGTGAACTTTTCCTAGCTTCCGCACGTCTTTTGCTTCTTTTCTCAATTCTTTTTTCGATGATTCGATCTTTGTCTTTTTCGAAAAACAGGGATGCAAAAACTGTCGAATTTACCACTCAAAACCATGCGGCGCTCCAGCGAAAAGTGGGCGTGGCCTAGTTTTTAAATTCTTTTTCGGATTTTTTTCGCGTTGAAATTCGTAAAAATTACCACGATTTTTCTTTTTTCTTCTTCAAAATCCACGTTTCTTCCACGTGTAAAAACTGTATTTTGTATTTAAGTACAGCCCGTTTCTCTTGTGTTTTTTCTCGGAATTCTTGCAAATCGGCGACATTTTTGTAACAACAAGAAAGTAACAAAACTACTATCAATGGTTTATATAAAACTTAATCGAACAAGTTCGTTTTCTCTCAGTTTTTCTTTTAAATCAAGTGTTAAAACATTAATTTTCAGCTTTTTTCCTCATCGGCATCGTCTACATGCAACTACTCGCTTTTCTCTACTTCTACTTGAATTTTATCGAATTATCTGAGTCATTGAATCCAAAAAGACAGAAATTCTTTGGGAAATCGTCGGAACAAGTACAAATTCGTCACAATTTAACGGAGAATTGCTCGGGTTGTTTGCCGGTTTCGAACACGAAGTTGAAGAGAGCGCCGCCCATATTTCAAGGTTTTTTCATTGAATTTTTTGTTTTTTTAAAATAAAAATCAATTTTAATTTCCAGGTCCTACAAACGATCGTCAACAAGCAATTGTGAAAGCATTCCAGCATGCATGGAGTGGCTATAAGAAGTATGCATGGGGACACGACGAGTTGCGACCAGTTTCACAGCGATTCGACAATCCGTTCGAGCTCGGATTGACGATTGTAGACAGTCTTGATACAGCGATTATAATGGGATTAGAGATAGGTTAGTTTCAGTTAATTGAGCTTCATTTTTAATCAAAATAATTCAGAAACAAGAGAAGGTTTGGAATGGATTCGTAACAGTTTGAATGTGTCACCTTCGAGAAGTGTGAATTTATTCGAAACGACGATTCGAGTACTTGGGGGTCTATTGAGTGGATTTCATTTGACTGGCGAAGATGTTTGTATTTAGAATAATGAAATGAAAACATCTTTTTTTCCCAGATTCTCCTGGAAAAAGCGACAAAACTCGGTGATAATCTGCTCAAAGCATTCGAAAAATCCAAATCACCAATTCCAAAAAGTGATGTAAACCTTCAAACCGGCGATGCGTTCAGCCCGAATCGTGACTTCTCCTCTCTTGCCGAAGTCACCACGTTGCAATTGGAATTCAGAGATTTGTCGGATTTAACAGGCAATAAAAAGTATGAAGAAGTCACTTTCAATGCATCAAAACATATCCACAAAACGAAATGCTTAGAGTACGATGGTTTGTGTCCGTATCACATTGATTCGAAAGGAGAATTCAGGAAAACTTGTGAGTTTTCGAAAAGATTTTATTGAATTTCAAGCGGTATATTTCAGCGATTACTCTCGGAGCTCGTGCCGATAGTTACTACGAATATCTCATCAAACAATGGCTTCAGACGAAGAAATCAATCGATTGGCTTCGTGACGACTTCATTCAATCGATGACAGCAGTCAAGAAGCATTTGTACTGTCAGTCTCAGCCGAATGGTCTCTGGTTTATCGGAGAAATCACTGAATACAAAGATTTCTATCCGAAAATGGATCATCTCGTCTGTTTTCTCTCCGGATCTCTTGTTCTTTCACATTTTAACTCTCTCGATGAAAACAACGAACATCTGGAAATGGCGAAGCAAATCGGGGATATTTGTCATAAAATGTACGATAATCCGACTGGATTGGGTCCAGAAATTATGCATTTCAATATGGAAAACAGTTCGGATATATCGAAAGAAGATACCTATGTGAAGAGTCTTGATGCTCATTCTCTTCTTCGTCCGGAAGCAATTGAAGCATGGTTTTATCTGTATCGTGTTACGAAAGACAAGAAGTATCAAGAGTGGGGATGGTCCGCATTTGAGGCGATCGAAAAGTACGCGAAGATTGAAACTGGAGGATACAGCTCAATTGATAATGTTTTGCGAAAGAAGATTAGAAGGTTTGTAAACGATTGAACAATCTGTTGATAAGTTTCTCTTGTTTTTTAGACGCGACAAAATGGAATCATTCTTCCCTGCCGAAACTCTCAAATACCTATATCTGCTTTTATCCGACGATCAAGAGGTTCTCCCATTAGATCGATGGGTGTTCAACACTGAAGCACATCCACTCCCGATTTACAATTAACATCACTATCATTTGTTTTGTTACGGGTTTTCATAATTTTTGACGGGTTCGCGTAGCGAAGAACGATTAACGAATGAACAATGAATTAACTGGCTAGTGGCTCAAAATCATCAGCTTCTTTCATGAAGTTTATAATAAAAAACAATTTACAAATAGAGCAATGAACTAAAAGTAACAAAAAACAAAAACTACACAATCTATCTAGTCATTCTGATAAGTCTTCCATGAATTTCTTCTCTACTTGGCCAATATTTTGTCTCTCCAACAACCGCAGATGAGATTTTTCCTTCAAGGAATACACGTTGACAAACTTCACGTAGCTGTTCAATTGTAATCGATTCAATACGAGCAGTCAATTCTGGTGTAGGTATCCGGCGGCCGTAGCAGAGAAGTTGACGTCCGATATCTTCACAAACTGGAGTAGAACCATCAAGCATCAAGATGAGATTTGTGAGGAGAGATCTCTTTGCTCGCCGAACTGCTGCTTCGTCAATTGCTGGAAAACGAACATTTCGCAGAATTCTCAAGGAAAACACTTACCACTAGCCAACCATACCCACTGCTCTAAAACTGAGTTAATGAGATTATCGACTGATTTAGGAGCAGCGACGAAATATGTTCCAACGAGACCCGTCTCTTTGTAGCATGTATTGAATGACTGGAAACATTCAATTCCCTCGTCTGTCGACAATTTTTGAGCTAATTTTGTAGGTGTGTTCACTCCAAATCCACGCATTCGATCGTATTCTCCCATTAACTGAAAAAAATATGAGATTCAGAAATCTATTTCAGAAAGATCTTACGGTATTAGCAACCATCAGAGCCAAATTATCCTCATGAGTCCACGAAACACCTTCTACAACGATTGCACCGAAAAGCTGTGGCAGACCTCTGATTTCTCCGCGAACATCACACGGTTTATAGATAGCTGGAATAAAATCTGCCGACGAGTCTCCATGTTTCAATCCGCCGAAATATTTCTCTGCCATTTTGACAACTTCATCATGGTTGACACCTCCAGCAGCTGCCAAAACCATTCTTCCGCTTCGATAATAAGAATCAACATAAGATCGGAGATCATTTCGATCGATGGTTTGAACGAGCTCAATCGGTCCAAGAATTGTGTATGAAAGTGGATTTCCCTCGAAGACAAACATGTGAAGGTTATCGAATACAACTTCTTGGAAATTCTGAGCAACTTCGTCCATTTCACGAATGATAACACTTCTTTCTGCATCGACATCCTTCTTTGTGTAATTACTATTGAGAAGAATATCCGAGAGAATATCCACTGACTGATCGAGTTTCTCAGTGAAACATTTGGCATAATACGTCGTGCTTTCTCTGGATGTGTAAGCATTCAAATGGGCTCCAATGTTCTCAACTTCGAGTTCTAATCCCATTCTTGTTCGACGAGGTGTTCCCTGTAAAATTATGCTGCTTGATTTGTTAGCAAAAACAGTGACCGACTTTGAAAGACATATGCTCCAAAAAATGGGCGGTTCCATTGTTCTTCGCATTCTCGTAACGACTTCCAGCATCAATAAATACTCCGATCTGTAAAAATTCATTTTTCAGCGACTATTTCTCCTATTATTCTCAATTACCGTTGCTGTGCTTCCGCCAGTATTCTCTGTTGCCACTCTGAATCCGCTAGGTAATGTCGTTACGATAGTTTCTGGCACAAAAACTGATTTCGCTTGAGCTTGAGCGATTTTTCGCTGGGAAGTCTGAAACTATACAATGAATATTTAGTTTTCGAACAGAAAGTGTTGCCTGATATAATCCGGATGCTAGTCTTCTGTACATTTCTCTGAAAATAACAAGGTTGATGATGGTTTGGCAATAATGACGATAAGAGTATAAATTGTGAAGAAAAAAATCGATAAGATTTCTTTATTGCAAATTTTAAATGATAGATTATAATATTCACATTAGATTTGGAGCAGAATTTCAGAAAATTCTGAATCACGAATGGTGTAATAATTGTCCCCGTGAAGTTCACGGCAGATGGAAGAGTAGCAGACCTCGGCCAGAAAATTACGAAAAATGCGGTTTTTCAAATAAATAAACAAGCAAAATCGTCATTCACATTTTTGATTTTTATTTCGGTTAATTCAGAACTATTTATTTTAATTAATTATTGTGCAATATCGATTGATGGTAACCGTAGTAACCAAAATAATGGAAATTCAAGAACAACAAGCAAATAGTGTTTATGGTTCACAAAAAGTTGCTCACAAAAGTTGAAGTTCCCTAGCGAAGAAGAAAAGACATCTACAAAAATATGTATGTTAACACCGAAAATAATTTGAGAAATAGGGGAGGGAAGCGATTAAATGAAAAAGAATACAATATCAGACCTATAAGAGGACCCGAATAGGGAAGGAGGAGTGAGAAACAAAAATAAATAATGGAGAATGAAACAACAAATAGAGATTCTGTTAGAGTTTTCCCGAAGACGAAGTAGTTGTGTCAATGCTTTTGAGAGAAGTCGTCGACACTCCAGATGGACGTCCTCCAGATATTGACATGTCGGTAGACACTCTGCGATTAGAGATACTAGTTCTTTCTATTGTTTGAAAGTGATTGATTCTTGATTGGACGAGTCCACACGCTGAGCTACGAAGAGCGGTCACAGATGGACGTGCTTCAACGGGTTGGTGCAAAAGTGGGAATTTCTGAAAATAAAAAGATAGTTGTTGTTTTTATAATTCAGTTGATACCGTATCTTCCGTCGAGTTCTTTATAATTTCATTGAAATCTCCAAATCCCAATTCAGTGCTGCTATCTGCAGTCTGCGCAGAAATTCTCGGTGTTCGTGGAGTAGAAGAATGTCGATTAATCGATGAAGAAGTCGAAGTATTCTTCTTTCTCTCTTTCGACTCGTGAGATTTCATCGGTGGCAAGAATGGGCATTTGAATGTTTGAGAATCGTCAGTATTATTCGACTGAACCAATGGCGACAGAGCCAAGTGAGCCTGTTGTCGATATCCAGTCATTATGCATGGAGAGCAACTCGTCATCATCGAAGATGATCTGGTTAACAGGGGTGAAGTAGAAGTTAGATGATCAGTTGGTTTCATTTTCGGAGACGAGTAGATGAGATTCGATTGCGGAAGACGAGCTGGACGACTCTGAATTCTTCTCTCACGTGGTGGCGTAGCAAGTGCGGCGTCTGAAATATAACGGTTATTCGATTGACTACATGAACCGAACTCCTACATTCTTGATTGCTGAAAATACGATCTTCTGTCAAATGAGACTTTGATCTGAATCCGAAGAATGGAGATGCTCTCCCTTCTGAATTGGTCGGAGTTGCAGTGGATGGTGATCGAAATAGCGGCGAACGTGCCAGAATAGGTGAAACTTTCTCAGCTTCCTTCGCTTTCTCCACTTGATTTCTTTGAATCGGGGAAGACACGACTGTTTGACTCTTTCCGACCCAAGCATGACCATGCTGGTGGACCTCAAAAAACAAAGTTTGTGTTCTGGATGAAATCATCAATCTCACCCCAATGCTATCCAACTTTCTTAAAGGAATAGCTGTAAGTGGTTCTTGTTGAGTAATTTGAACTCGATGCGCCACTGATTCAGATGCAGTCCGTCGACTGAGCATCGGTGTCGCCACTACATCTAACCGTTGCTTCATTTCTCTTTCCAATTGTTGACCGATTTTCGATTTCGCAGACGTCATCTAAAATTAGGATAGACGATTGTATATTTTGAAGTCTCTTACAGATTTCACTCTCAATTCCTCTTTTCCTCTAATCGGTGTTTCGAAGACAGTCGGATATTCTTGCTGACTTTTCGATGGCGATTTCCCAATAATTGGACCTGGAAATCCTTTCTTTCCAATCGTAACTTTCATGCTTTGTGGTGTAGGTGGAAGCTTTTCGAATGCTGCCATCGATCCATTCAGAACCATCATACTATCCGATGGTCCCGAGTTCGCGTTAGCTATACGGCGCTGACGTCGCTCTGCGACACCAACTCGTCGCAATCTAGCTTGGCTGTTCATCTGAAATTAATTGGTTTATGTGTCATTAGCTCATTTACCCACCAGTTCCAAAACAGACTCTTCGTTTTCAAAAGTTCCTTCCATCATACTTTTCTCTTTTGGGTCTTCCTCTTCACTTTGTAGATCATCAATAGTAATAACACTTCTTCTATTCTCTTTCTCCTCCGTAATCGTATCGACTCCCCAATATGTTGGTCGACGTGTCGGACGACGGTCCCGATTATGATGATTATGATCTTTACGTAGACCATCGGCAGTATTCCGTCGAGTCAAAGCAGTGCCTGAACCAGATTTCTTCTTTTTCGGCGGAGTCGCATCGCCACGAGTAAAACTATTCTGATCGGACTGTGATATGCGGCGAAGAGATCGATTAGTGATCGTTGATGAGGTTGAAGAGATTGATGTTCTCTGAAAATGAAAGACAAATTATTTGGAAATATGCATTATGCCACCTTTTCCATTGGATTCGGTGACATTTGGAACGACTTCTGACTGTCCGAATCAAATTGATTTCCCTTCATCGCTGAATTTATGTTTCCTTTCTTCGTGTGTGTTCGCGATTTCCTCCCAGATGATGTCGAACCATGCTTCTGAATGCTTCGAATCGAGTCTCCGGCTCTTCTGTTATCATCTACGTCACTGTCAACTCCAGAAGCATGTCTTCTAGCAATCGGAGTCGAGTGATCCGGTGGAAGTGGCGGCGGAGGAAGACTTGCAGAAGACGTCGGATTCATATGTGGTGTATCAGCAGAAGTTTGTGGCTTGAAAAGTTGACGGCGTAACTGTAAATTCATTCTTGTTATCCCCCCAAAATTGCTCCTATTGCCATGTCTAAACTTGCAGAACACGATCATTTGTGCTAATAAAAATTTATACAAGCCATGATTAGGACAAAAATTAAATATAGGTAAATTATTAAGGATTAGCTATCAAAACATGCATTTCTAGGCGAACGGAAATAAATCAAATCGGGAAATTCTACCTTATCGGGACTCGGACTCTTATTCCTTTTGAGAAACTGATTGGATACTCTGTCACGAAGACCACGGAGTGATGGTATTGGCAGGAATGAGGAGGATCTCTACAATTTACAGAATAAAAATAAATTCTTCATTTTAATTTTAAATACTTTTGTTCCTACTGGCTCTCTCGGTTTCATCGCTTTCATATGAGTCAAATCGGAATCTCGTCTCGTGAGTTGGTTCCTTGAAGTCTTTTGTGAGTCAGAATTCGGATGAATCTGATGCATCATTGATGCTTTTGCCATATTGAAAACTTTTGGTGTGTTAGATGATGTGGGTGTTTGTTCATTATCGGAAAGGCTTGTACATCGGACAGTTGGCATTGCTGATGTGCTTCGAACATTCAAATGATGATTGTTCAGATGAAGACGATTGCTAGAAACGTAGTGACCGTGCGGAAGTCCGATAAGGTTAGCCTGTAATCATAGAGTTCACTTGGCTGTTGCAATCCTGTCAGATCACATACATTGACTATTAGCAGCTTTACAGCGGCTACTTGCACCCCCATGTCTTCTTTTTTGGCCATGAGATCCGCTTCGGTGCACTTTTTCACTTGTTGCATCTTCTTCCGTGATTCTGTCCCACCACTTGTCATGAAATCTCCGAAAACGGAGCCAACTAGCACAACGGCCAGGTTATCCGTTGTCATTTTGTGTGTATCCGAGTGCTTCGCAATCTTAAATTAACGATAGTTTAAAAATATTCACTGAATCGAAACTACCCGACTCAGCAATCTCATCACATAGCCTAGTGTTCCGAGATGTGATGGTGACAAATGTCGACCCGTCGATTCAAATATTTCAACCATTTCCAGATGTGATAGTTCAAATTCTCCAGTTTCTCGTGCCATCTTTGCCTTTCGAAGTATGTTCATACGGACGTTGTCCGAGTTCAGGAGCGTCGGTTTCAAGTCTTTCAGAAACCGCTTCACCATCGTACACACGTCCCAAACAGTGAAATCATCAGGAATCGGTCGCATACCGCGGTAAATTTCGAGGATTTCGGGTTTATTCAGTCGAACCGAACTTCCCTCTTTGCGAAAAATTCCATCAACATCGAGTCCTTTAGCCATGACACGATCGAGCGCGTCGACGAGAAACCGTGGAATTTCTCGCAATGTGATCCGTGTCCAACCGTTCCCCACGATTACATCGAGATCGATGTTCCATGAGAGTACTTCACCGAGTGAAAACCGATAGCGTGCCATTCCGTTCGTCGCATCGAATGCCATCGAGTTCTTCTTGCTCCCGGACGGACATCGCGTCGCTAAAATGCGGAAGTCCGCGTAATCTTCAGGCTCCGACACCTAAAATCGATGATTTTTGAGTTCTTCTTTCGAAAAAATGCATAAAACATACCATAAAACAGCTGGAAATTTGCTGAAAATCGGAAAAAGTTAGAGAGTGTCGATTCGGTTCAAAATTGCCGGCAAAATGTGGCAGATGCATTTACGCGTGAGTTGTGGCGCATCTGCGTACAATGCGCATCTCAATTGTCTACCGTAGTAGTTTATTAATTTTAATGACATTTTGAACATTTTTTTTTGAAATCGCACAACTGAAGAACTCACAACTGAATTAACAAATTTAAGTCAATTTTAAAACGAATTGCTCGAAAAATTATCTGTTCTTTTCAATTTAATCAAACGAACAGTATAAAAATAAAAATTTTATAAGAAAATATGTTATGAAAGAAAAATACTGGAAAAATATGTATTTATGAAAGCACATTAATATTTAAAATTGAGCATCTCATGAAGCATCGCATCACAATTGAGCACATCAAAAAACGTGAGCATCACATATGAAGTTGTCAGTTTTTGGGTTGATTCCTGTAAATTTGGATTTCGTTTCTGGAACAAAATTGAAAAATTACCATAATATAATTCATACTCATCAGTAGTTCTCCAACACGATTCTCTCCGTTTGCACCGTGAGAATGACACATTTTAGAGAGGCAGTCGATGATAATGTTCCGTTGATGACGGCACTTCTCACGGCCTGTTTCAGTGAACTTGTAATATGCTGAAAATTTATATTTGAAGTGTTAACTTTGCCTTAGTTTTTGTAAAACTACACATCTAATAATCTAAAAATCACTCACTAACGTGCCAGACTGTAAGCGCTTTCAGCAGACAAAACTCTTCGAATGACACATTCATCCGTGCAAATGGAAGTACACTCTCCTCCCAAATCGCGATATGCATTGGCATCAAGGCTCTGAAATTTCAGAAAATGGATATAAGTCATGAGAAACTCTCTGACTCACTTATACTTCGAGAAGTCCTCATCCGACTGGAAATACCCTCGTGCATCCGGTTCGTTTCCAGTCATTGGGAGGGGATCCATACAAAGGAACTCTCCATTCGTCATTATCATCTGACGGTGGGCTTGACCGAGTCTGGAAAATGAGGTACTTGGATAGCTGACCAATTAGTTTTCCCTGTTCTAGCATTTAATTTATTGGCACTTCGAAACAGAAAAAAAAACTCACTTCGCTGAATAATAAGCAGACGATAGTATGAAGTCCACTGCTAGAATCAATCGATAGAACATGTTCTGTAACTTTTCGTTTTTTCAAATAATCTTTCAATATCTCCGCTTACTTTTTCATGACTTGTGAAACTGTAGAAATCTGGGAACCTCGTCGCATAATCAAACAAAATCACAAAATCATGTCGGAGCATTCCTCGAAAGTTCCGGAAATCGTGAGGTCGTAGATCACTTACTGTGTAAGGCTGAAATTTCAAGTTTTCCGATGACTTTAGAAATCTGATGCTTACACATTGAAGAGTTGAGTGGCTATCGAGTATATAATCCATATCAGTATTCGTATACATAATCCGCCTTCTTGAGCATAGACCAGTCTCCATTGAATGATAGTATTGAAGGATTGAATTATGGTCAGTTGTGAGGCCAATTCCAGGTGGGGAGGGATGGATTACGTTGGACGAAGAGGGCAGAGATGAGCAGTAGCCACCGTCGAAAGATGATGTTCGAGAGGATTCTTCTGTCTGAAATATCTAGAAGCTCTTTCATACAGTATCTTATTTTCAGAACCAGTCTTTCCCCTACAGTACCCCAAGTTCTCTCATGAAGCATCGCAAAGATCCAATCAACAGACAAACAAGGGCAATATCAAAAGATGAGTCTCTCAATAGAAGGGAACGTCTAATTGCATTACTCATCCCTCTCTTCCAATTAGAGGACAAAGTACAATGTACACTTCTATCTCCCCGTCTCAGACCACCCATCAACCGATCACTTACCATCATTTGAGAAGTCGTTGGCAATGGTGGATGGGATACTGTAGATGTTGATGGTTCATCGAATTTCACTGGTTTCTCCTCAAACATTTGGAATGACCAATCGTCTTCTTCGGGACTTGACGATTGTCTCATTGAGGGAGAATTACTGTTTGGAGCAGCGTCCGAGTTGTTTCGAGAGTCTTTTCGTCGGGTACACGCGAAGTTTTCTCGTCTTGAGCGGACTACTGAAATGAGAAGAAATGTTTAATGCAAGAGTGGCATATCCAAATTGTTTTAATTCTGTTCAGAACTCTATGAAACTGCAATATCATTTTAGTTGTTACTGTTTCAACTTATACTGTTCTGTCGTAACATTTCGCTTTGATTAATATTTCAATTTGACGAAACACAGAAAACTCTCCAATTATTCCCTACGGTTTCAAAAATGTAGTATAACAGAATATACAAAAGTGAAGTATTGGGTGCCCTGCAAATTGATTCATAAACTCACATTCAGCTCTCATTCCGGCCGAGTAACACTTCCGAAGTCGACATTCTCTGCAGACGAGACGCATGCCTGGAAATTCTGAACTTCAAATTAGAATTGTTCGGTTTCGTTGAGAAGAAAAAGTTTATCGAAGAGGTCACTGAGACTATGTAGTAGAAATCTGCATAGCCTTAGAAATCGACTATACCTACAGTAATCCTTACTCCCATGGGTATTTTAATTTTCTGAACACTGCTGAAAGAAGTGAAACCTTTATAGCGACAACACATTGGATTTGAAAAATAATCTCAATTTCAGAGTTGGATGAATCAGAAATTCAGCACTCGCAACAAGAAGCTGCATTTACTCAACTCAAGTCTTCCAAAAATTTTTGATTTCAGTTTCAAATACTTTACAATTATGATGAAAGGAATTCCCAAACATTAAATGTTGAACTCCATTTTTTGTTTCCACAACATCTCAACTATCACCTATCTATCATTAGAGCCGTTTCCATTCGTGTTCATTTCTTTCCCTAAACAATGTTCAAAGTTTACTTGTAAACAACTCCACCTGATATCTAATTTGCATTTTTTTCCAGTAGAACCACCTGTCTGTTGGGCCAATTTTGGAGCAATGTATGATCACCAAACCCCCTAATTTTCACCTGACACTTGCCTACAGTAACCCGCAATGCCTTTTTCCGGATGCTTTCTTCTTATCTCTCTTCCGTATTCCGCTTCATTGTACCCACTCTTTGTCCTGTATGCTTCTCATAAAAAACTTCAGAACAAAGTACGCAAAGTTCCTGATAAGACTAGTTGAACAACGATAAGTTCGTCATAATAATCGTTATCAGTCACGGAAGAAAAAAACATGACTACGTGTGTCTAGAGAGCATAGAAAGTGAGATTTGTGTGAGAAGGTTAGTGTTTCAGATGAGTTATTTGAAAGAAAAGGATTTGAGCCAAATGGTACAGCTTGGAGAAGTTTCGTTTTCACCACTTTATTGTCAAAATAAAATCACTTTTTTTAAAATCACTTTTTTTATTTCGACAATATGTGTTCAGATTTATACACGAAACTTTCTGTTTCTAGTTTGGTTCAAGCGCAGAGTGATATGTGATATACTTTTCAGTCTCCGCCAAAACAATCATTTGAGAACAACTCCGTGAAGCAGTAAATTAAAAAAAACATAAATTGAAAACTTACTAAAATGAATTTCACACGGCACATCTGCAGCACATTCATACTTCAGATCGAGTGCGATTGTCCGTCGGAAGAATGCAGCACAGGCCTAGAAGATGTGAACTTTTGTGGATAAGCAATGGTTGGTCATACACAATTTTTGATACTAATTCTATGTGTGGTAATGAAAGTAGGCGGACTGAAATTATTTATTACTGTAAAATATAAGATGAAGTTGAAACAGTTGCCCTATTTTTCATACTTGTCAACCGGGTCACGGACATAGAACTCGTCGAGATCTACATTTTGGTATATTTTTCAGCTCATAATATTCATTTTGATGCGAGTTACGCGCCGGCCCGTGTTGGCCCGTTTCGGCCCGGTTTACAAGTATGCTATTTTTCATAATGAAAATGTTTTTGTTGCACTTTCAATATTTGCATAAGACAGTAATGAGAGAATGAAGATGTTCAGAACTTTTTCTAAATCCTCTACAGTAAAGTGCAAATCGATTTTCTCTAACCATAATTATTCTAGAATACGGTATATCTCATTACTCTGAAACCGTTTTATTTGATTGGATAAGAGTTTCATATTAGACGAAAATTATTCCAGTTTCAGAATTCTCAAATTATTACGCTATTGGAACTGAAACTACTGCAGCTCCCCGTATCGAGTCTCACCTTACAACACCTCCCTCCAAAATGTAACGTGAATGCTGTCGGAGATTCACAGACTGCACATAACGGTCCCATCTGAAAATAGAAAGAATTGAAAGCATGGGAAACCAAAGGTAAACATCAACATCATTATTCAAAAATAACTGAAGCAACATCAAGAAGAAAATACTAAAGGTTGCAGCTAAAAAGGAAACGGATGAAATGGAAATTCTAAGAAATCTGCTGAAAACTTGTCTCCTTTTAAATGCTCATTTTCCGGTGTAAGTTCATCAAATCACACATCACAGATAGGATATAATGTAGCAAGGGGTTTCTGCGCAGATGAATTAGCTCATTGAGTGGACGTTCTTTGTAGCTTCTTTCTTTTTGATCTACAAGAACTGTCTGCGAGGGGGCGGGGGCAGAGTCCGCCCATTTCTAGGAGTAGGCGGGGAGGACTGGGGGGTGGTGTTTGGTAGACAAAGTATGGGAGGAAAACGAGGAGAGGGAAGATATAATTGAATGTGAAATTCGTCATTAGTTCACAGATTTTTGGTAAAATAAGAAAATCTATTGAAACCGAGAAAAGTGTATCTGGTAACAACTCTAGTTTATTGGAATTTCAAAACAATATGCGTTTTTTTTTTCATTTTTTGATGAAAATAAATCTTCGCAAATTCACAAAAAATAACAATGGCTTCATCCATCTTCCTTTTTTAGAAAGTTGTGCAACGGTATAATAAATGAAAACATTAGATTACATATTCGGATATAAAGTACATATTCGAGTAATTCTCGAGAAAAAACATGTAATTCAATGTTAAAACCTCGAGTAAAACAAATAGAAAGTCCGAACAAATAATGTCTTTCAAAGAGCAACAATACAAATTTCACTTTTTCAAGATCATTATTTGGCAAGATCAGACATAGTAACGGAGTTCTATGGTTAGACTCAATAACGATTAAACATTGATCAGCTTGAAAATGTTGTCAGATTTCAAAACACGTTTCATAGCTACTTGGACATAAAAAATATGAGATGCAGCAAGAAAAATAATAAAAAATAAGTTTAGAAAATAATTTTTGCTGTTTTATAATGTAGATTTACAATCATGCCAAGATAAAGGTAGTAATGGGTGACTCTATGCCATAGTGAATTTTATGAAAATTTATTAGGAAGTCATAAAAAACGGCGTTTCTCAGTGAAAACATGAGATGAATCACTTGGAAGCTTGAACCATTCAATACGTGATTTCCAGCAGATACAAATAGCAAAACTACTCAGGTAAGGCTAGCTAGTTGAATGAAAATCTAGTGAGTAATGATGATTTTGATTTATTGAAATATTGGTTCGAGTTATTTAGTTATGGAATTCTTTATTGATTAACAATTAATTAAGGCGTGTCGAATACCCGAACTCATATATGAAAAATACGAAACAGTAAATACTATCTCAGTTCGGACAAAGACATAACTAGAAAGAAACTGCTATTCTTCGTTTCTTTTCGTTGAAAATTATTTCATTTAAAAGAAGCTTCCCCTACCCTCCCATTCCTCGTGTTCTTTAAAAGACGCCCAGGTTCTTGCGCCAAATTCAAAATTCAAAAGATCAACTACCAAAAGATTGGAGATCAACAACTCAAAAAGAGCAGGGAAATTGGAGATTTTCTAACTAAATGTGTTTCCTTTGTTTCAGGTTTAGCAGAGAATTCCTGTAAAAATGTTTTGAAAGTGATGATCGAAAATTGGGTTTACAAGATTTGTGATACAACTTTTATTGGTTTAAAACCTTATATGCAAAGTTTTCAAATACTGCTGGAAGTAAAAACTTTAAAAATATGAGAAGCTTCTGAAACAGTCAAAAGTGTAGTTATTCTTGGTGAGAATTTCTCAGTTTTACGTCAGTTTTGAATATTTTGAACATTATTTGAGTTATTTCCGGTGACAGTAGAAATTACATAAAAACAGTCTGTTTGTCAAAAACGAATTGTCTCCGTTTCAGTGATTCTGTTTATTTCTGTATATTTCAATTCAAATAATTTTGGGAAGACAATATATTTATAAATATAATTTTAGTAAACTAAACCCCTTTCTACAACTGACTTAAAACTTTCCCCGGTTACATATTTTCTCCAAAATCTTTCCTAACATCTCACGCCACTTTTTCCATCTATTAAGGTGTTCTTACTCTTTCGAAATTATTACGAAAACAAGCAAACAAACAGTAAGAAAACAATGGTTTGCTGACGATTGCATCAGCAGTAATATAGAAAAAAAATAAATGGAAGGAAACAGAAGAACTTTGTCCAGGACATAGTTCAAGTCATCGGTTGTTAGTGTTTTAATGATGGAATGAAACTAGGATCCATGACATCAACGTTCTACTTGAACGAATTAGTTTTCTGTTGGAATACTGTACTTACGCATGTTTCAAAACAGAAGCTCAGACATGTCAAAAATCGGGCCGGCCTGGATTCAAAAATGTTTTTTTCGAAATTCCAAAAAAATTTTGGTTCAAAACGAAGCGTGCCGGGTCAAAAATAATTTTTATTTCGGCCAGGCCCGTGGAAAGTTTGCAGAGAAGTATTTGAAAATCATACTGAATTACAGTAGTTATGGAAACTGAAAAAAAAAGAATCTGATGCAAAAAAGATACTGCTTTTCTTTCATTTCCAGCTGGTTTTCTCAGAATGTAAACAAAAGAGATTTCAAAACAAACACACGTTGTGATGAACACAAAATACAGTTTCATCTTTCTTTGGCTCTTTTTGTGCGCGAGCACAAAATACGGAGATGTATGGGAGTGGTGTTAGATCTTGTAGTTTTAGATTGGAAGCATGTAATGAAAAGTTATTTAGTATCGAAATATTACTTTCAATTGAAACAGAAGATATATACTGAAGTTGAGCCGAGTTCTATCTCGATACTTGCATCAGTTCGACATGGTTTTGAGAACTTTAGTGAGTTCCGGATAACTCGAGTAATTTTTCTGAATCTCTATGTTATTCAAATCTCCATAGAGCAGACTGGTAAAAAATCTACAGCTACGATAGAAGCAGAAAACCAGGAAACAAGTTTCAAAACTCGTTCACATATTTAACAAAAATGTTATAGATCATGTTTCAACGGCCGAATGAAACTGAATTATGAAGATCTACCTACTACTCATGTAACTGTTTCAAATATATTCATCAAGGATTTATGATCTTATTGAAACATTTTTATGAAACCAACTGAACGGAAAACATGATCTTGAATAAAACAAACACAAGTTCGAAATTTTTAAAGAAATTGTGAAGTAATTCAAAACCCGATTTTCTAAAGTGAGAAGGAGTTTTGAGAGCATTTGAAAAATATTACAACATCAGTTTCACAATAATCCGTTTATTAAAATATTTAATTGAAACATTAACTTGAACGCAGAATATCTCGAACATAGTCGAAGCAGACTTGCCAGAAACATGAATAAAAAATCTTGCAAACAGTTTTCTCAGAAAGAATGACAGATAATCTTCCAACAAATATTCCGAAATAATGGAATTCAGAAACATTTAGTGAAACAGAAACAAGTAATTCCCGAAACCTCAAACAAGGTAAAGAATGTTCAAAGACCGAAAAGTATCTCCCTCCTCAAAAGTGTGTGTCTTTTGTCAACTACGAGTCACAATAACCCACAAAAAATGCTGACAATTTTGTCACCATAAAACGGTAGCAAATAGTGGATGGTGACGCAAAAAAGGAGATGAAGATTACGAAATGGATGTAGAAAAAAGGGAGATATTGGAAGGTTGTTGCAGGAAAGGAGAGAGATAAACAAGATAACAGATAATTTGGGAGAGGGATAAGGAGTGAGTAGCTACAATTTGTATCAGGGAAAATTGGTTTTTTAACACAGAAAACGTATCTTGGTCAGTGATTTAAATTTTGGTATATAATTAGTATTAATTCAAAGAAACAGAAAAAAAAGGAGCTCCGACTTCCAAAAAAACCTAAAAAGTAAGGAAGCTGAAACAGCATAACCTGGCGAGAAGTATCGTTTTGAATTTTTCATCATTTAAAAAAGTATTAGTTTACTCAGCTAAGAGACACAACGGGATTTCAGTATGCAAAGTACAGAAAAGAAGAATATAAGTCATTTAAGCAATTCTGATAACAGGAAAAATGTGAAGGGGAAAAACACAACAAGGATTTAAAATTCGTCACATCGTTTTGCCAGATTTTGCCTATAAGTTTAGTTTTAAAAATGAAAAAAAAAACTCAATCTCAAAAAATTCAGATAAATTCAAACGTTCTATGCTTATCACAGCAGAAAACCGATTTTATACAATTTCGAAAATGCTACATATGCAACAGAAATTATTAATGATATTTCTCGAGCTTTGACATAATTTTGGTATATATCTCAAAAGTGCAAAGAAACTGATATAAAGACACTGATGTATTATACACATAATTAGAAAAAAGAAGCCTGAAAAAAGGTGCTCTAAGAGCAACAAGCACTTTTTTTCCATCTGATAACACACCCGAATACTTTGCACCCACAGAGAGAGAGAGAGTTCTCGTTCTTTCCTCTCCCTTTTTTCTTCAATTTTATGTTTTGTGATTTGATACGTACAACGTGAGCATCGGAGCAAAAGAGCAAGGAATCAAGATTTAGTGAAGTGCTATTTTCTAATCCAGTGAAGACTTTCTGCTAAAAATGAAATAAGAAGTTGGAAGGAGGTCTCAAAAATGTTCATTGCTATCAACTGAATAGAGTCTTTTTGCATTAGGAGCCGGAAAGCAGACAAAAGTTTACACGGAGGGAGGTCATGAAAAAAAGAAGAAGGGGACAACTTATTTACAAATACAAACACCAGAGAAACAGTCAAGAGAGGGTTGGAGAACTGGATGGGATTGGGGAAAAAGATAGTATTTCGAAAAGAGAGGAATAGTCGAAATGAGAGGGAGAAAGTTTGGAGATGAGTGAGAAAGAGAGATGGGTTGAGTGTTCTGAGGACATGAAATGATTTGCACGTGAAGGGGAGGTAGCATGGATTACGGTGGGATCTTGAGAGCCAGAATTGGGAAATTTACTGGATTAGAGTTTCACATGAATCTTACATTTGAAAGATATCTGGAATAGACGATCTATTTTCGAATTCCATCTCTATTTGAAACTCAAACTATCCCAGTTTCAGGTGGTTGCTAGAATGAAAAACAATTCGAAACAAACATTTCTCGATTAGCACTACGTTATAAGCTTGATAGGGGGAAGTTGATTCAGAATTCCAAGAACTGTCTCACTGTTGGATTCGAACCTTTGATTATTCAGACATCGTTGGGAAATAATTAGTTGGGTCTTCAGTATCATTTCATTTCACCCGTTAATGGTTTGATCAAGGATCTTTTGGCATTCTGACCTCTCTCATTGAAAATGATATCCTTCGATTCTACCATGAAATACTGCTTCAATTAAGTTTTGAATCAGAAGCAGTTTTTAATTTTCAATGTGCATTTGATGTCACTCAATATAGTCATACACCATATGAGAAAATTGAGTGTAATACTCTACTTTCTACTTAAATGTAAATTTAATATCAATTTTTCAAGAACTATTAAGAAAAGATTGGAATAAATTAATCTTTTGAACAATCAAATTATTTCCTCATTCCAGTTCACAACTTGAACCTTCTACCCCTCCTCTCGCTAAAATCAAAGGCCTAACCCGGGCCGTACAGTAATAAAACAACGGAGGTCTATAGATTCGAATCTTCAACGAAAAAGGGCATTCAGAAAGAGAGAAAAGAACAACGCACAGATGATCAGCAGATCAGAATCAGTCTATCGGACAACGCTACAATGTATCCTAGGGGGAAGAAGAAGGGAGAAGGAGATGCTGGAAATTTTAATTTTTGAAGGAAGCGGGGAGTGGCGAAGGGGTGTCTAAATAGACTAGGGTGTGAGTGATGTTGGAAGTATTGGGAAATTTCTGTGTTCAGCTACACGTAATGGAACACGTATAGAGAAACGAGGTACATATGTTGTAGTAAAATTATCTTGTTGAAATTTCCAGTCATCCCTTTTTTAAAGTTATTTTTATGGAAATATCGAACCGAAAAATGTATCAAACACAAAAAAATTGAGCGAAAACTCTAACAATGCCCTTCTAATATGGATTCTGATGGATTCTATGTGCTTTCATTACATTTTTGCCAATAACGAATCTTATTTGTTTCTAAACTTTTATAATTCTTGACGTCACATGATTCAGAAGTTCCTTTAAAAGTGGATGATTTGAAAAAGAATGCAGATACTTTGATCTCAATTTCAGAATCATTTCCTAGAAATACTGATTACATGATTTCTGGGAAAATGTTGAGCGACATTTTATCTAGTTTACTACTTTTTTCCCGTTATTTTTAGAAAATATATATATGGTCGAGATCTTTCTGTAAATGATGGACACAAGGGAAGAGATGGATATATCCTTTAAAAAAAACACTCGAAACTGAAATAAAGTATGCGCGCTCAAAATGATGTTTTTGGAAAAATTACGATTTTGCTGTGAAATTTTTGCCGCGATCTCTATTACTTACTGCTACATCTTTCTTTAAAAATAATTCGATTAAAACTCATAAATGATGATTACTGAAAAGTACTGATGTTTCTGTCTGCGTTCGGTTCAATCGAACGACGATGTTTCATGAGCTGCACAAAAAAGAATTGCAAGAATTGAAACACGTTAAGAACATAGTAAAGCCTGCAGTGAAGTTACTGTTTCAACTCAATTATAAATGTTGAACGTTGTGAACATTCCGGTTACAATAGTTAACTATAATAAGTTTTTCAGCTTATGGAGACGATTTATTTCACATGATTCAGTATCGTTCAGGAGCTCAGTTTTTGATTATTATTCGGAAACCGACAATAAACGGTAAGGTAGAACCAATGGTCTCAGCTGCCCCACACAACTGTTTTTATCGATCAATTTGACTTGCGAATCGAAGGAGTAAGCATCTTTTGTAAATAAAAATACAATGAAACAGAAAAAGTTTCTTAAACTTTCTTGAAACTCAAAGAAACATAACAAGCATTTATCTCCAAAATTAACTTATTCCCAAACTCCTCCCCCAATAAAAATTCTGATCGAGATCCTTGGTTGTGTCCTAATTCAAGTCCGCCCAGTCACTCAAATGACGTTATCCCTTCTCTTCCGTTTATGCCCAATCGAATGAGACAGACCGATTCCAAATCACAAAAATTCAAGTTCACGATCTTTACAAATCTGCACTTGTTCGCTCAATTTCTTGTGGTTTGTGTGTATTGTTCAGAAAAAGAGAGAATTGTAAACAAAAGTGGGCGGAGTCTGGCCTGATGACGTCTGTCAATAGTTGTATATTTTGAAGGAGGGAGAGAGACTAATTTGGAAGTGAATTCGGGGAATATGTATATATCTGAAATGGGATTCTGAGAATACGTATGCAAATTGGAAGAAAAAAGGAGTGAGAAAATGTTTTTCGGTGTTTTTGTGACTTGTGACCTACAAAGTTGGGGGTGTTCAGATGAAATTCGAGAAGCTGGTTTTTATGGACTTTCGGGAGAAAAATCTCGGATTTATAAAGGAAGGATCATTGCTCTCAAAATGTTTCGGATTTATGTTATGAAATGAGTTCACGGTTTACAGTATACTAATAATTCAAAGACTATAGTTCTGAATGCACTCGTAGTTACTGATATTGCATATTAGATCTGAATAGAAATTGGTTTCTGTCATAGTTGTAAAGGCCCGGCCCGGGCAAATTGGCGCGAAAGTCAAATTTTCAAATTTTTTCAAATTTTTCAAATTTTTTTGATTTTTTTCGCGAAAAAGTCAAATTTTTCGACTATCAGTCAGAATTAGAAGAAATTCTGAAAAATAGTCAAAAATGGTCACATTTCCGATGAAAAATTGAAAAAATTTCGAAAAAAAAATTGGGAAAAAAAGGGTCATTTTTTGAAGCCGGGCCTTCGGGCCGGGCCGGGCCTTGAAAATTTTCTACCGGCCCGGCCCTTCGGGCCTTGCCGGGCCTTGCCGGGCCGGGCCGGGCCGGGCCTTGACAACTATGAGTTTCTGTAGATTGCAAGTCATAGAACAACGCCGAAAGGACACCAGTGAAGTTTCAAATACAGTACTGTTTCAAGAATGAGGGATGTTGTGATAGATATCTAAATGTTCCGATGACTCAATCATTCACTTGTAACGGAATAAAATCAAACTGATGGTAGACTAATTGAATATATGAAGTAATTCTTGAAACTTGATAAACACTATACCATCTTTAAAATTATTCACAAAAATTATACAAAAAGGGAATTGAAGTGTTACCAAAACAGGTGCATTGAAATCAGTTTTCATGGAGAATGTAGCCTTCTAATAGACAAAATAGGGCTTCAGAGTTATACAATGAGTGTGAAACAGGGAACAGCGAATGAGCAAGATCAAATGTAAATAAATCCAGAATTCCGTTAATAAACTGGAAGAGTGCATAACCAAAATGAAAGCTAGTTGAATCGGAGAAAAAATTCTGTTGAAAGAGGAACCAATCCAAACACAAAATGTTACAGTAACCAGTACGAAGTTTTAAATTGTAATGCAACTTGAAACATAGAGCATGATGACTATACCCGGACACCATACAACCGAAAATCAGGCTCAATAAACATTACGGTTTCCACTATAAGACAACATTTGTTGCGTGCTTTAACTTTACTCCGCTGTTGAAAATCTTTTTGATTTAAACGATGAACCTCTTCTGAGTTTCACAAAATTCACTTCCTGTCTTCATCTAATTTCCATCTAACACTTCAAAGTTCATTCCTATTTTTCCGCTACATGACCATGTGTGTCTCTCAGTCTCTCCCCCCATCTTGTCATAAACTGATTCTTGTTCTGAAACATTTTTCACTCTTTCGGTCTCTCTCTCCGCCTCGTTTTGACGTGTGAGTGTACTATGTACCCCCGAAATAAGCGTAATTCGAATCGAACCACACCACCTTCTGAATATCACTCACACACACACAAGTACACATCATCAAAACACACTTTTAAGGAGGGCGAGTGGGGAGAAGAAAAGAGCATAAAAGTCAAAAGGGATTTTCTTGGAAGACGGGGGAACGAAGAAGGAGAAGAAGAAGAACTAATAAATAAGAGACTGATTGAAATCTAGTGAACGAAAAGGACGCTTTCATTTATCATGTATGCAAGGAAACGACGAATAGAGGTGTAGTCAATGTAGTCATTGTAGGGATTATAGTCGAGGAGAGAGATGGGACTATCGAAATCTGATAGATCCGGGAAGGCGACCTAGAGGGTGTCAAGAAAGGAGAACAGTGACAATTAGAGTATCATAAAACAGAAGAAACCGGATTTCGGATGGTGACCAATTTTCAACAATTCAGCTTTATTAGAGGGCAACGTACTTTTTGACGTTTTCTATTTGTAAGAGACTACTGGATCGAAATATTCAGATATATTTCCGAACATCTTAAAACATAAACCTAGATTTACAGTTACATGCTATCATGAAAGCTTTCAGATGTTTCATTCCAACTAATATTTCATTTGCCAATCGGTTTGAATGCTTTAAAAGAAAACAGAAAAACTGAAATTTCCGAAAAGTCATTGCTGCTTCTGATACGGGGAAAATGAACAGGCTTCTCAAAATCAGCAGAAAATATTTGAATTTTCCCTATGAAAAGAGTTGCCTAGTCTTTTGATACACTTGAAGCCGACGAAGTAATAATCTACAAATATATGAGTTGTTCAATTTCTATTGAAACCGTTTTTGCAATGTTCATTTACTGTAGGTTTGGAAGAGATGATAACTTGACGCTGACAGTGAGTTTTAAAATTGAACTATTCCATTCAGACATCTTAAATGATAATTATCCTTGAGATAGATTCTCCACTACTTAAAATAAGTAAGAAACTGTAAAAACTGGGATCGGATTCGAAAAATAGAAATAGAGCTAAAATGAGAAAAAGAGCAATTCAATTCAACTTTATTAGAGGGAAACGTACTTTTTGAAGTTTTCTATTTTTAAAAGAAAAACAACTACTTCACTGAAATAAAAGACAACAATCAACTAATGAAAATATTCAGATATGTTTCTCAACAAAACGAAATTTACGGTTACATGCTATCATGAAAGCTCTCAGATTTTTTATTCCAACTAATTTTAAATCTGATAACTACTCTTAAATTTGAATGTTAATTATTGAAAAAACAGAAAAACTGCAATATCCAACAAGTCTATCCAGGAATCAGAACAGCTTTTGAGTTTTGCTGACACCTGGATAGTGAATTCGAATTCTCAATATCAGCAGAAAATATTCGAATGTTCCCTATGAAATGAGTTTTCCTAGTTTTTGAAGCATGTCGTGATAACATTTTGAATATCTTGAACCAACCGAAGTAATGACCTACAAATTGATGATTTGTTCAATTTCTATTAAAACCGTTATTGCAAAATTTAATAATTTTTGGCTTTGAAGGGAGGATACTAACATGACGCGGATAGCGAGTTTTAAAATTGAACTATTCTATTCACGCCGTCTATTCACGCATTATCTTTAAGGCAGTTTCTTGTTGACTTAAAATCGTTATGAGACTGTAAAAATTGGATTTGAATTGGAAAAAATGAGAAAATAGAGTAAGAAAGTTTAGAGAACGCATATTGGTAGGTGCTAGAACGAACGAGATGAATAAAAGTAAATATTGTTTGATTGTGAGATGAAACAGTGAAATTAAAAGTTTTAATTATTGCATGGCTCCTAACTAATTGCCATACCAATCGGCCCCTTTTCAAGAGATGAAAAATTATCTTGTTTTGATAGTCACTGAACAACTAAAAGTTTATATGGAAGAGTTTGAAAATCTAAGGTGAAAATGACATCATGAAACGGAAATTCTGTTAAACAGAGACAAATATTGGTACTATATAAACTGGAATTCATCCGGAGAAAGTCTGAAATTCTCCTCCCCCTTTCTTCAATTTTCCGAAACAAAAAGAGATTTCTCTTTGACTACAGACACTGATTGATCCTCAGGCACAAACAACAGATAACACAACGCAATTTTTTCTTGTAGTTTCTGATCATGACTTTTTCGATTTGTGCCCTTTGAATTCATATCCATTCGACTGAATCCGGAAACCATCGGAACAAGATGTTTCAAAATGATAAGATGAAGAGACTTAGGAAATGGATAATACTTCTTATTGTAGCCATTACGTGACAATTGCAAAGTATCAAAAGTTCAAATTAGTCGGATCTATGAAAACACCAAAAAAATACGTTCGAAGTTGGAGTAAACGGGCATTTTGAAACAGAAGAAAGTTAGCGATACCACTTTTGAATGTTGCCGTCTTACATGTAACAAATGTAGTTTGTAGATGGGAACGTTTACACTTTCGGATCGCACTTCGACGACCAAGAATCACTTTCCATTCTATTTCTAAAATACGATTTTCCTGTTTCGGAATGTTTTTGAAATATGTTTCTCGATATAAATAGAAGATATGGATCGAATTTAAGATTCAAAAGAAAACCGAAAAATCATTATAAACTTGGAGAAATGTTGATCTCGTTAGCTTTGTGGTATGTACCACAGCTTTTCGTCTATTGATAACTTTATTGACATAAATATAAACTTACGATTTTAAATGATTTTAAAATTTGGTTAGTAGCTGTATTGATATCTTGCTAATTGCAGAACAGTAAACAATGAACCAGGAACAGAAGATTTATGATGATTTCTAGATTTAAGCCAGCCCTCTTCAAATGATTTTCGACGGGTTTACTTCGTCAGCCCACCCAATGATCGCCACCCATTCTGATATTTTCTCAAATAGTTTCTTCTTTTGACCACCTCTAGTCGATTGTAGCCAAAGAAAGACAGGATCAAAAGATGAACTGAAATAGGAAAAACCTCTTCATTCAAATTGTTCAGAACCGAAACAGCTTGTGATGGGATCTAAGTTTTGAATGCAATCACGTAATCACGGATTTACTACAGGTCACAATCGGTTGTGTATGTACGGACTCCTTGTAACAGAAAGATTCAAAGCACTGTCCTTCCTTCAAAGCAGAAATTTGCGCCAGGACCCTTACTTGTGTGTGTATTTGACTATAACTGAATTCGTATGCAACATTTTCTGTGGCAGCAATTGTTGTAAGTTGTTAATATTCCTGAAATTCCCCTCTTGTGTTACCACTGAACATAGCAGATCTACCACTGAACCCAACAGATCCAGATGCAACACAGGACTTGATATAAAAAAGCTGAAACTGGAAATTTATGATAAAATTGGTATATGTATTTCAGATCAAAACTATCTTTGTCTGCTTTTCTTTTTCCAATATTAGATCAAAGTTCTGAGTTTCATCAGCACATCCGATGAATCTTTCTGATCTCCTCTCAAATTGTTCCTTTTCTCAATCATCTAGTCGACTGTAGCCAAAGGACAGACAGGAACGGATCACGATCTGATAATTGAAAAGAAGAGAAGAAATGATGACAAACAGAAAGAAGGAGGTGAAGATATTGAAAAATTGTAATCGTTCACTACAATACCGACTCGTACACTACAAAATGTGACATGATTTTTCTGGACGGCTATCGAAAAATGTCTTCAAAAAACTACTGTTACGACGAAATTTTATGGAATTTGGAGCAGTGTTCGGATTGATTGGATAAGCTTCTACTTATTTTTCAAAGCCAAGTATAAGAACAATTTCAAATGTTTAAAATATTTTTAAAATGTAATCCTCCAAAACCATCATTTTGGTTCTTCATTCTCAATTTTTTGTTCTGTTCCGATAGCTTTGTTAATTCAATATTCCGGAATTTTCACTCACTATCAGTCTGCAAACCGCTTCGAACATAGAACACTCAATTCCAGGTAACTAATTGATTATGAATTGTGCTCTCAATGATCCCCTGCAATCCAGAATAAACATTCCCATTCTCATATTTCCAAAAAAAAGTTTTGAATTTCCGATTTCTGCAAAAACTGTGGGGGAAGGAGACATTATGTTTATCAACAATCGTCTCCTTCCGCTATGATCTTTCCCTAAACATTTGAGTGACCTATAAATTAATAGCATTGATTCATTCGTTCTCCAATATGAAAATGTTTCTATTCATCTGTTTTATTCTTTTGTGTTCTACTATTCCATCTGCTTATTCTTCCACTTGTGATGTCAAGAATGAGGAGACTACGATGAATTGGCATGTGGAGAATAACCAATTGGAGATTCACTTTGAGCATAATAATCTGACAGAGAATCGATGGACTTCGATTGCATTTGGGAATGGACCTGGAATGGTTAATTTTAAATTCAGAATGTTTACCGTTATGAGTTTAGCATAAAATCTAGAATTAGTGCGTTCAGTCAGTGGTTGATTTTTTTTGAACTTTCAGAACGGTCTAGAATCCATTATCTTCTCAAGAGGCAATGATAATTCTATCACCACCAACACTGGATTCACTCCAAAGAAGAAGAAAGTTGAAGTGGATGACGTGTCATATGTGACTGTGAAGAATGTGGAACTCAACGGAGACAAACTGAAAGTTACAGTAACCCGACCATTGGGACCAGCTGGACCGAGAAATTTCTCATTGGATCAGTGTGTCAATTGGATTATTGTTCCGGGAGGAAGCGTTAAAGATGGGAAATTTAAGAAGCATCATGGTCGGATTTACTTCATCAAGGTTAGAAAAAATAAAATTGTGTTTTGATTGTGGCATCGCTACTTCATCGCTACTTTACTTCATTAACTCATCGCTACTTTACTTCATTAACAAACACTATGTGAAACGGGAGAATTCTTTTTTTCTTTTTGAAAAATGATTTCTCGACTCATTTCTCGACTGGGAGTTACCTGTGAATCATAAACAGCGCCATTTTGCCACTATCCTGTTTCAAAACTATTACATTTTTGTCATAGTTTTCTACTCTTGATAGTTTCATCTTGTGCGGGCCAGAAATACTAGAAGCTCTCGCTAAACGATAAACCACCGGTATACTGTAGCTCCAATTCTCAAAAAGCTCATAAACATGTTCGTTTCCTCCCCTAACAAGTCCCTCCTCCTCTTATGATCTCTTCCCGCAGGTTTCTTCTTTCGGCAACTTTTTTCCCAAAACAAATATGTGTTCTCTTGTTTGAGTTTACAACAAAAAAAAAGAGGCTGAGTTGCCAGACTCGTGTTAATTTGCTCTTGTTTTCTCTCTGACTTGGAAAGGATCGACACGATTTTTCAGAACGTGTGTGCCGCCCAATGCACCAGAGAGAAGAAGTTGAGAGTTATGTCGAATCGAATCCAGTGATGATTTGATCAGTCCCGTTTTAACCCATTCGAATTCATATGAGAATGTTAATAAACTTTGTGAAATAGAATTTGTTTTCTGAAAACACATATTTTAAATCGATGGCGAACAAGTAAAATTAGCCAAACTTTCAGGAAAAACATTATATCCCAACATACTGAAACAGTAAATACTATCATGGAAAACTCATAGTCAGTGACGAACGGATTTAGAACGTTCAAGGTCGCTAATTTATATTTAAAAGAGTGACATTCGTTTGTTGAAATGAATGGAACCAAGCAATAGCGTGAGAAAATGAAATATTATTTGATAATGCATAGAAACAGCAAATCAATTATAACATTTTCTAAATGAAAAACCTAAATGTTATTGAAGTATAATAGTGAAATAGTACAGAAAAAATCACTAGATTAATACTGAATTTGCACAAAATAATTATGGTGAACAAGTTTTCTAAATTTTTGATGATACGATTCAGAACCACTCCATTTAACTTTTCTAGATAGAAAGGCTTTGATTTTATCTCGGTTTCAGTCTCAATTCATCTCATTTGAAAACTGAAATCTATTGATTTATTGTCTAAATATGTTGACTTGGAATTTAAGCTAGAGCATTACATTGAGACCATATTCTTCCGATTCAGTGCATGATACATTGGATAACGTATATCACATAAAAACTATTGATAGACAAAAAAAGTGACACAGTTTTAGTTTTTGCACAAGTCATGTTTCGGCATCTTTAATTCGATAAAGAGAGTCAGTTGTTCTATCACGTCATTTTATTACAATATGCTGAAACGGTGCTAACTATTGTATTTTAAACCGAAGCATGTTCATTGTCCCATCACTATCTTGGAGAATTGTTTTGCTAGTACTCGGTTTGAGAAGCAGCAAAGTTTGTAAACAAAACACAAAAAAACTAGTCAAGAATTTTGTTTTTGCATGACATCATACGGTGTTGTAAGCTCAATAACCACAGACAAATACAACAGAAATAATGAAAAGATGAGAAGTTCATGAATCCGCTTAAAAAATTCTTCTCCTGAATCGATACAGTAGAATAACCAGACAAAACCATTACTTACATATTTATAGAAAGATCAATAAGAAATCGTAGAATCAGTCGGATAATTTTTTTCTGAAAAACTTAAATTATGGTTGGAACAGTAATAATTTCTGTAATAACTCGTTCGAAATTCTATTTATTTCATACGTATAAAATTGCAAAGTTCTTATTTTCAGAGTAAATACTTTGAAGCTATTTCAGATCTACTCACGAATCTGGTTTGTGAAAGATCTTGGTATATTTGCAGTTTCAGTCTCATAAGTTATTTTTGGGAATTGACTTGTAGGCTGATAGAGAATATGGATCACCTTTGCTGACACGGGATTACCGGAATATTTTTTTTATTTACAGTTAGACGTCATAATTTGATTAAAACTCAAAAATCTAAAGAAATGATACTGGAACACGAGATGAAGAGGGATCGTTGATTTTGATTTTTGCGTTAACCAATATGATGTTCCATCAAATATGATACTTGACAGAACTGAGGAACAGAAAAATAAGGAAAATATCCGTGTTATCGAAATTGAATAGGCTTGAATTTCAGAGTTAGTCTTATCATCACAATTGCAAACTCAACTGCATTGGACAGGTTAAATTTCAGTTTCTGTGTGAGATTATGTGTTTCTGTAATCGAGTTATCATTTATTAGTCTTCTATATCGTCAGATTTATGAAGTCATCTAGATAACAGTAGTTATAGTTGTAAGTTTATTGAAATGCACATTTCGGTTTCTTGATTTCATGAAAATGTAAACTGAGATCTAATAAAGTAATAAACTTAGCTGAAAAATAATTTAGAGTTAAAATAATGAGAATTGTCAGAGTACGCATTCGATCAACAAAAAGTCCTATGTAGCTTGATCTCTCCCAAAGAATCAAAAAACTATGGCAAACAGAACCCTGACTTCAACTTTGAATCTTCAAATCAAAATTTCCATCTAGATGTTCTGATAACAGAACAGAAACGTTTCTGTACTCTTTGACCTAGACACAAAACTGTGTAATTTGTTCATCTAATCCCTTTTCACTGCCATTTCGCAATTCCAAACACTTTCCTTTTCTCCTTACTTTCTTTTTTTTCAAAGTAAGTTTACAACCAAAAATATCCGAAGGCAAGCGCAAGAGTGTAGATACACAAAAACGGGAGCACTTGTCACATTTTTGTTGGACTACAACTCACTTTCGTACCCGCTACATAAACCACGATACGCTCTGGCAAACAGAAGGTAAAAAGTGAGTTGACCGGGTATAAAAGTGAGGACAAAAGACGCCAGAGGGCACCTTCCATTCGAAACGTCTCGAAACGAAAATGATGAGTAAAATGGTCGCTTTGCTTTTTGCTCTTTACTTTGCATGTGTTTCCGCTAAGACATGCAAATACGACAGTTCTGGATTCCAATCTCACTGGAGATTTGCGAATAACTCGATTATGCTTCAATTCATGAATACTGATATTAAGAACAATCACTGGACTGGAATCGGCTTTGGAGATGATAAGGTGAGACATTCTGTTTTTGTGAATAGTGATTTTCTGGGAATTGTATATGTTCAAGTTTAGCTTTCTAGAATCTGTTGGGATATTGTTGATTCTAAATGATTTAGGGAAAGAAACCTCACACATTAAAAGCCAGTCCTTCCTCATCAAATACATGTTTCTTGAAACAGTACATCTAAAAAAAACTGCAATTTCTAACAAAATTCTCAAAAAAGGTTCTCCAATGATTACTATGAGAGCTGAATACATTCCAAAGTCTTCTACCTAAACCTCTCCATATTCTTCCAGAACAACCTCGTCGGAGTCTTCTTCATGGTATCCAACAACCAAGTCGCCGTCCGTACCGGAGCCACCACTGAGCACGGACCACCAACATTCTCTCAAAACGGAACAAACTCCGCTCCAATCCAGACTCAATCTCTCCTTTATTTCCCAGAAGATAAGACAATGAGTGCCGTCGTGCAGATTCCAGTTCAATTCCAAGGAAGAAATCTTCAATCCTGCCAGAAGTGGAGGGTAAGCTTTTGTTTTGCGTATTTACCAAAAAAATTGAAAACGAAAGATAGTAAATTAAATTTGGACTGAATGAAACATGAAATAATTTTATAATATTTCAGTGGATCAAATCTGGAAAGATCGAGAACGGACAACTGACCCGAAACGACAAATCTCCAAAGGACAAGAAGGTGTGCCCGATGGAATGCAACTAAACATTTTTTCTCCATGAATAATCATTTCGCCATGTAAATAATTGATTCTCCTCTTCTCTTCCCTTTTCTCCGAATCAGAGCGTGAGCTTTGACCAATAAACGGTTCGACTAGAAAACACAGTGAACGTGAGCATTGTTAACTTTGACTACTGTACATAGTTCCTCCTCTTTCCGAAATCAAATAGAGTGAGAGGTTTGTTATTATTGCCAGCCGTTGGTTGCGCAAGTATTTTTGAACAAGGAGACACTGTTACAGGTGAAACTCAAAAAATCACAGTTTACAAGATTGACGGATGAGTTGAAACTAGTAACTTTTGGTTATGGAAGGGATAATATACGGAAAAGAACACAGTGAGTAAAACAAGAACAGATAGTGAAATGATGAAACATTTCGGAAACAGAAACATCTGTTCTAGACTCGGGTACAATTGTTGAAATCCGATAAAACAGTTCGGGTGTCCACCGTCTGTGCTTTTGAGAAATCGTTTCCTCAAAATAAAAGTTGGTTGCACTAAAACTTTTACTTCGTTGTCTCACAGCTTTCCCAGTGACATTGAACCTGTTTTAATAGCAATAGTCGAATGTTGCTGCTTATTGTTAGGACTGAATTATTATTTTCAACTTATGATAAACTTTGGGAAATTTCTGAAATCCGCCGAAAAAATTGTGAAGTTTTCACTGAATATTGCAGAAAAAAAATGCGGAGAATTTTTCTTTTATGGGGTTATTCACATCCGGAAAAAACTTTTTCTAAAATTTCCGGGTGACATTCATTCTTTTAAAACTTCCATTACGAATCTGATCTCAATAGTCCTGAAAACGTTGTTCTGAAACATGAAAAAAAAAGTTTATCTAATTACTTAAGAGTTTGTATTTAAGGCTTCCAAAGATTGTTCAACTAAAAACTCTATAACGATATAAGACACAATCTCAAAATCGAGCAAACCTATTTAATGAGAATTGCGATTTTGAAGTCCACTAACAGCTGGAAATAAGTTCAAGATAGAGAATGACTTATAGCAAAAAACGTGCAATGACATCCGAAGTACTAGTAGTTTAGTAAAAGTTATTAATATTAAAAGTTTCCAGAAACAGAAAAGTTTTCAGCCTAGACTAATTTTTTCAAGTGCTTCGTTGCAACTCTTAAAATTTTTATCTGTTAGAAAAGTCTTAAAAACACGATGCACTCAAAAACTATCATTGTTCACGGATTCCACAAGAGAATATAGTGGGAAATGCCATAAGTACGGTATTCAATGATGTGTCCGTCAATTATCACATTTTTGTTTTAATGAAGTTTTCTAAGAATCTCTAAACACTGTAAATTCAAAAAGCTGAGAAAGAAAGTTGCAGCCAGTAGTTTTTAAATGCTGAACATAACAGAAAAGATTATACTGTTTCAGAACATTTTTTTTTTCATTTTTTGAGATCTGTAAAGATTCGCCCTTAATTCCTTCGAATTCTTCGAATTCTTTGAAAAGTACCCAGACACCTCATCAAGAATCAGTTTTTTGGTGACATTGTGTACTAAATCATACGTAATGGGGCTATTCCCCCATAACGTGCAAAATTGTTTTCCAGACACACTCATCCCCTCCGTCCCATTCATTCCGTTGATATAGTCGATGCTCTCTGTGGTTTACCGATTTGAGCAAAATGTGGGCAACAATCAAATATTTGCCACAATTTCTCTCTTCCATCGTCTCCACTTATTCCTCTTTTCTTCATCAACTGTTTACCAGTCGTCACCTCAAAAACTTCTGTTTTCCATCCGAAATGATGATTCGACACCCACCTAAATAACTCGAAGAGTCAATACAGTAGACGGGGTTTAAATGCGGGTTTTCGACGAGTAGAAATTCAAAATTTGAGAGTGAAAAAATAGAAATGATCGTTCAAATTTCAATTCTTCTATTGGCTACAATTGGAGTCGTCAGTTCCCAGACATGCAAATTCTCAAAGAATGCTGTGAAGGCGAACTGGAAGATTCAGAATGGTGCACTGCAAATCCAATATCAGAATAATCGAATCACTAATAATCAATGGACAGCCATCGGATTCGGACCTGGAATGGTGAGTGAGAAAACCGAAAAGTACTGTTTCAGATAAGTGACAGAGAGAGACGACTTGGTTGTTTTTTGTTTGGTTTCCATTAAACGTTTGATAAGATTGAAACATTTGCGATCTCAGTAAAGAGATTTTTGGTGAAACACTAATTTAAAGTTGAAAGTTTTGAAACTGCAGTAATTGAGAAAAGCCTCATCATGTTTATATGTACTTGAGCGACACCGTTCTTACAACTTCGCTCTAATGAACCCGAAAAAACTGTGAATGAGATATAGTGAGGAAAAGCTAATATTCAAACTGCGTTGAAATCATACAAAATTATGGAGCAAAATCAATACTTAACTTGATAACTTTATGAAACACAATCTTATTTACGGTTGAAAAACATTAAAAAATACAGATGGCGCATTTTTAAGTCAGTTCAAGACAGATTTTTCGCTAGGGGCTCATTATACTTATTCCATTATTTCCAGTCCAACCTAAACGTGATCGTCTTCATGGTTCAAAATGGACAAGTCACCACTCGCACCGGTAGAGCAACTGGATACGGTCCACCAACTTTCGATAACCAGAATAATGTGAATGTTCAAATGGCGAATCACTCTGGATCAACACTCAATGCTCTCGTCTCTGTCCCATTGAATTTCAACGGAATGAATGTTCAGAATTGTCAGACTTGGAATGTAAGTTTGGATTTGACTAGGGAAAACTCAGAATTTAATTGAAATCTTTCAGTTTGTCCAAAGCGGACCAATCAACAATGGACAAATGGGAGTTCATACTTCGAGACCAGATCAAGTCAATAATGTTTGTGCTTCACAGTGCAGATAATTCCGATGATACCGATTTGGAAGTACTAAAGTAAATGCTATTCATCCCATGTATATAACCGAATTGAAACAATAAAAGTTTTTCGAAAAACTGTGTTAATGGTTTTCGAAGCTTCATAATTCATAATATCGCTGACTCAACTTGGTCGTGCTCGTTTCATGTTTTGGGCTCTGAACTCTGTTTCATAAAACTCGATACGGACAATGTCAATGGAAAACTTTCAGGACTCACCTTTTACAGACTAAGTAAATCAGTTTTTTTCTGAAAATCAGTGTTTATTTGAATGTTCCCCATTCCGTCACACCCTTCAAAAACCCAAATCATGCTAATTATCTGCTTCTCTGTGGATTATCGTCAATATACCATCTAATTACCCTCGTTTTATTTTTCCTACGGCGACATGAGTATTCATAAGAAAACACACAAGAAAAGGTTCTTGCTTGCAAATATTTTTCTCAGTTTCATTGGATCTATTTCAAGGAATTTGCCTCTTGAGAACTGATTCCAAGCCTAAAAACATTGCTATCACTTTTTTAAAGCTGAAGCTGTCTTATGAATTATAGCAAAGTTAAAAGTTCATTTCCTCAGAAAAAAACAAGCCTCCCCAATTATTCAGATTCTGTTCATCAACAATGAAGTTCATCAGAAATTATTTCCCGAATTGTGAAATGCTTCGTTGTTCTAGATTCTCAAAAAAACGGAACATTCGAGTTGAGGTTTTCCTTTTCATTTTCCCTATAAAGTAACCGTGCTAATACAGAGTTTTGAAGATTCTGATATTATAATCTTCGAAATTATTGATCAGTGGACAATCAGTAAAACTATTTTCGCATAAGAAGTAGCTGTTCGAATATCCGAAATGAACCAGAATCTGCACCGTCACAAATTACCCGTTACGAAATAATGCGTGCTTAAATTTTTTTGAAGACCACAATTATTCACAGTTTCATCGTTTTATAATCTGTGGGAGTATTATCTTTCTGTTATTAGTAAGCAAATATTTCCTGTTATGCTTGCCCAAGTTAATTTTTTTATATGAAAGTTATAGCTGATTCCTCTCCGCACCTCACATTAACACAGGTTAGCTTTCTCAACTTTGTTCATAAGAAAGTATTGTAATCATTTTTTGATTAAAATATTGTATCCCATATTTTTCAAAGTACCAGATAGATAATCGAGCAGGAATCGTTCAAGGCTCGCCTTCCATTTTCGGATAAAATCATCGCGGTATTAAAACCAACGAATCATCAACACAAAATGATGTAATTTCTAATAAATCAAATACTCTTACAAAACATTTTCGCATTAAATGTTAGCCTATGATTACTCAATTTCCATTTTTCAAAATGTTAATGATAACTTGAAACAGTGTCTTCGATCAAAAAAAGGGAAACGGTCAACTGACCAGTAGAAAACAAAGAAGAACTTGTGTCCGTTTGGAATGTTATTCTCTCTGTAACGTCTTCTCTTTATTTGAAGAACCCCAAAAAATGATGATCACTTCTTCTTCTTCTCTCTTCAATTGACTGGTATGTCATTTTTCTTCTTTAACCTATCTTCTTGTCGTCTTCTTTATTCAGAATCAGTTCATTCTTTCACCCTTTTTCATCACTAACAAACAATTCCTTTTCTATCAATTTGCCTTCTCTCTTCTCCATTTTCTTCTCCATTTTTCTTCTTCCTTTATTGTCTTGTTTTTCACTGATTTTTGATTTCTTCTCCCACCATTCTTTCAACGAACTACTGATATCTCACTTCTTTTTTTCTAATCGAAGTTTCCTTTTTCTCGACTAAAAAGTGTTCCCACGATTCTTCAGTCACGCCTTCTTGTCTCATTTCATTTTAGTTCTTCTTTCTCTATTTTTCATCCGAGACATTTCAAATTTCAGAAAATCTTGTGTGTTATTTGCTTGTACATAGATTTCCGTTGAGACTCAAGTTGAGAAGAAATAATTGAGAAATGAATCATAAAAGAAAAGATGAAATTGTCATAAACATCCTCACGGAACTTTTGGTTTCTCGAGTGAGCATTGAGTTGGCTCACTCAAATTTCAGACTTAATTTTGAGTCTCTAAAAATGTTTTCCGTTTCTTTTTCTTCATTTGACAAACCAAGACTTCAGTCTTGTTAATAAATTGCCTTGCTATCGTAACACCCAAACATTTTAGATTTGGATCAGTTGGCTGTGGACCCTCGAACTTCACAGCTAATCTTGCTCAAACTATGTCGCATTTTTGAAACGGGAACTTTTGAGAATCAACTTGAATCTCTGGGTTTTTCAGATGTCGTTACCAAACTTATTTGAATCAAATCTGTTTCACATCAAATCCGAAACCTAAAAACGTTTGTTTCCTTTCCGTTTTAGAACCTTAAAAATAGAAGATTTATGAACCATTAAATTCTTGTTTTTCCAAGTTAATTGCTAGTTACAGTGTCACGCGACATCGTGACAAGAAATGACAAGTCCATTTCATTCTATAGAGACCTTCTATCTTGGATTGCTGATTGTGAGGTTGTTTATTATAAACTCATGAGTTATAGATTCATATTCAGGATTTGATTCATGTTAAAAACTGAAAATTCCATACAATTATTGGAGAAAAGAGTTTCAATAAACCGAAATATTTTTTCAATTGTAGAAATAGTTTTTTTGTTTTCTTCAGCAGTAGGATGATGAATTGACCAATACCTTATTGGTTCCCATAATCTCTAATACGTTTAATCATGGCATAACTGTCAGTGGCCGCAATCATTATTACCTTGTCTCTTATTTTCATGTTCAATCTAATCTTCCACTTTTCTCTGTTTCATGTTTTCCGTATATCTTTCCGCTTATTCAAAACCATCAGTTGGATCCAAGAAAAGGTCACCCTATATTTCAGAATGGCGTCAATTTTCCGTCGTCTTCTAAGTATCCGAAAACCGAAGAAAGTGTTGACTCGAAAGGATTCCATCACTGGTCGTAATCACACATTCGTCAGTTTTCTCTTTTCTCGCTCAGTTGCCAATCATTCCTAATTTGATAAAAGAAACGGAAAATAATTTCCGATTTCATTTTTTGCATGCCTTACTATTAGTGAAGAGGGGAACAAAACAAGACCAATCAAGTGTAAACATCACAATTTCTTTGTTAAAAAGTATATCTTATGAGAGTGATATCGAACATCAAAAATAGTTCGTTTTGTTGAAACTGATTTGAAACAGTACAAATTATAAAAATGTAACAAATGTTTTGTAGGAAGTGCCGTACTTGTCTCGACTCGACGGAAACCAATTACAAACGGGACAATCGTTGATTGCCAGAGGATACATTACAGGTAATTTGATAAGAGGAAACAAGAATGAAAATGAAGAAGAATTTGAAAATTGGAATGTTGAAAATAGAGGAGAGAGAAAGATGATGGTTGAGAAGTTGAATGAAAGGGAATCCCATACTATCACAGAAGATCTTGAATAATAAAACACTGTTTTGAGAAACAGTGAATGATGTAAATGTTGATGAATGATGTAAATGTTGATTACAATTAGCTGAGGAATAACTTTATTGAGGAAAAATCCACAATTTTATTGAAATTTCCGCGGGGAATTTGTTTAGCTAAAAGGATCACAGGGATTCTGAACTCGTTTCGAAACGGTTCGAGTCTCAAAATAAATCTAGCAACTCAGTTTCTGTCTGAAAATATGAAATGGAGTTACAATAGCTACTGGAAAATGACTAAATCCGATGTCACAAGGACTTTCAGCATATTTTGGTCGGTAGTCAGAATTTAAAAATCTTGCAACCTCGTTTTCTAAGAGTACAAATGTTGCTAATTATTAGAAACTGTAATTAATATTTCTCCAACGATTCGTATTAAAACTTTCGATTCGATATACTTGTAAGAGATGGTCTGCTGATATATTTATAACGTTATAAAATGCAACAATTAGAAACAAATGCATTTTTAGATCTTCAATTACATTAATTCTTCACAAAAACTCTGTTCCAATAAGACATTCAGTCCCCTCTATAACACAACCCTATTGGTAGTTACGTGCTGAACTATTCAAAAATCTATTTCGCTCAAAAACACGTTATCCAAAAAGGGGTTTTCTTAAACCTGTTATCACTATTGGGAGCTGAAATATGTACATTTTGCCTACTTTTGATTTTTCACATGTAAAATGTTGGAGTTCATGTCAGCTTACATTGAGAACCTCCATAGGCAGACGATTCCATTTTTGCTGTTTCAAATTCATTTCATTCTCCGAACAACTTCACCATAACTCGATATTTCTTTAGTCATTCAATGATTGAAAGACTTCTTTTTTCAGGAAGCGAAGGATTCATTGTCAATCTGACATCTGGTCCAAGCGTTGAACTAGATGACAATGGAACCGGACAACTCGATGATCGACTCCTAGCTCTCCGAGTCGATCTTTCAAAAGGAAAAGTGTTTCTCAATGCATGCATCAATGGACAGTGGGGAAAGTATGTGGTCATTACGCTTTATCGACAAAATGATTGATAATTTTCAGAGAAGCATTCGTAAAGCAATCCTACAAGGAGGGAGACGAGTTTGACATCCGAATTCGATGCTTCGAACAGCATTTCGAGATTTACGTAGAGCATAAATTGATTGCCAACTTCAAACATTATGTTCCAATGAGCAATATCTCTCATATCTATGTCACTGGAGATGTTCGACTCTACGCGGTTTCGTGGGAAGGAAAACTTTATGTAAGTTTAAATTTTTTAATGTTTCAGCTGTTTGTGAAATATTAAAATTAGTTTTCACAAACCATTCCATAATGCTCAAAAAATCCAAACTTCCAGAACATGCCGTACACTGCTGACATCCCAGGGAATTTCTATGTCGGTAGAAAACTGTTCGTCTCTGCAATTGCTGACAAGAAACCAAAAGATTTATCGATTGATTTCTTCGCTGGAGAAGATGTTCCATTCCGATTGAATGCCTCGTTTATTCAAAAGAAAATTCAAAGAAGCAGCGAGATTTCTGGCACCAAATCGACTCCAGAAACCACGTTCGAGGGGAAGAATAAGTTTCCGTTGAAAGCGAAACGATCCTTCGATATTTTGATCTACGCTTCTGATGATAAGTTTTTGGTGAGCCATCTTTCATTCTTGAGAGCAAAACTGGAATTATTATTCCAGGTTTTCATCAACGACGTTCTCTATTGCACATTCGATCACCGTATGCCTGCTGCTAAAATCGAACGTCTACAAATCAATGGAGACATCCAGCTCATCGGAGTTCATATAAAGTAGATTCACGTACAATAGTTTTCATTTGATATTGAATTCCTTTTCCATTATTCCAACAATTTTCATTTTGAATTCATTTAATAAAAACATTGTATCACTGGGATCGTATCAAAAGAATCTACCTAACATCAGACATTCAGCCAAAAATCCTGATAACAAGATCTTGAAACTGATATCTCTCAAACAATCATTCAAATAATAAAAAAGTATTTAGGGGGCACCCGGAGTTGAACCAGGGACCTCTCGATCTGCAGTCGAATGCTCTGCCACTGAGCTATACCCCCACAAGAATCATAAGATTCTGACCGCGTACGGTTTATCGTGGAGAATCAGCGTTTAGCGTTATTCGGAGAAGTAGAGAGAACGAGAAGCGTGGAGACGCAGAGAAGCGGGAGTGTTGGTTAGAGGAATCGGGAAAACGAACAGAGGGAAACTTATGTTCAGAAATGGAAGGAGGGTTTGTGATCTGCTGGTTTTTTGGGGGTTAAGAGGGAAATTGGAGAATTGTGAGAGAGTGATGTGATAGGGATCTTTTTGGATTCTTAACTTTCAAACTGAAAATAATTGAAAAATGGAGAGAGACTTTACGAAATAGTTGGAATCTACATTTTGGGAAAGGAAAAAAATTTGAAAACACGGTTGGTCCATTTCAAAAATGTGACATTTGAGTGAGTAGACTCCGGGATATTTTTTGGTTTCAAGAGCATGTCAATGGATTCTTGATAATGCTGAGAATTGTTCTTTGGGTTGAAAATTTTAAAAGTGACACGTAAGAATTGTTAATGGAGAAATTCCGCACAACTCTGATGCAAATAAGAACATATGTGTGTGTGAGATTGAATGAACAGAAAGTTCAGGAGTTAAAGAGAACTTATCGAAACAGAAAAATTATTTTTATACTCATTCAAAAACTCTTTTCTTTTCTGTTTCTACGATTTTATAGAAAATGTAGATTTTCGGATATCATTAGCTCTCTTGACTCTCTTGAATAAACTATATGTTCCATTATCATAGAAATTTTGTTTATCCATTGAATTTGCTAAACAGTTCACTATTGTCGGACAATTCGTGACTCTATATTGCAGGACACTTATAAATCTCTATTTCATTATTGATGCACGTATGTGTGTGAGATTGAATGAGCAGAAAAGTCAGTAGTTGAAATGAACTCGTAGGAACAGAAAAAATTTTGTAAACGAATCTTAAAATTGCGGGTGTCCAAGAATACGGGAGCCCATGAAGACACGATACTGCAACGATAACCTATGCAAACACGCTGGTCCGCATTACATGGCGGTGAACATTAGAAACATTTTCATGCAGCAATTTTTAGGAGACGTGACAATATAAATTTTTCCACGTTTTTTTTCATTAGAGCGTGTTCGCATAGGTTCACCTTGAAATATCGTGATGAAGAAGCAGTCCTCTTATCACAACTAACAGACTAACCAATTTTGAGATTCTTTTACAAAAAATTTCTGTTCCGATGAGTTCATATTGATTCCAGACTTTTCTGCTTATTCAATCTCACACATATACGTATACGTACATCAATAATAAAATCTAGTTTTTTTCTTCATAACTTGATTTCCTGACACGATAAAAATGAAAACGATAAAAATTGACGTGCTAACCTCCCTTTTCTTTTTTGCTCTAAAAAACTCTGCACTTTCTAAAATTTATCAACTCAAAATCAGTTCTCAATTTTCTTCTCAATTACAATAGTTAAAGGTAACCTCTCCCTCTCCCCTTCAAAACCTTCACTTCAATTTCAGACAATTAAAAAGTGTCAATAATAATGGCTGATGATGGATACGAAATGATGGGGCCACCAGGAGTCGAAGCCAAACCAGAAGCTCCTCCACCTCCTCCTGCAGCACCTGCCAAAGCAACAGCAGCAGCAATTCCAGAATTTCCAGTTTCTGCTAGTGGGCCTGATAAGCCATCTGCCACTGCTTCTGCCTCATCAGCTTCTTTTGTTTCTACGGCAACAGCTTCAGCTTCTGTTGCTTCAACTGCCTCTTCTATTCCACAATTTCCATCAACTGTTCTCACTTCTTCTGCGGTGGACTCTGACGAGGCATCGACCGAATCTCTATATGATGCACTTACTTATTCAGACTCGGAGGAAAAAAAACCGAGGAAACCGTTATATGACATGGTTGATGGATGGTTTGAAAGTGACGATGATGATGATGATGAGGAGAAAGAAAAGAAGCTTACACCAGATGTGGACGATGAAAAGGAGAAGAAAGAAAAGATGCTTAAACCATATGCGGACGATGAAGACCCCAACGATTACGACGTCATCAATTTTGTTCTTCTCGTTTTCTTTCTGATCTTTATTCTCTCTGTTTCTATTCCCGTACTTTTGGCGGCTTCTGGAGTTTGGCACGTGGATTTGATTATGGAACATTTGAAATACGGAATGTGATTGACTTTGAATAAATGGTTTTCTGTCTGTTTCAGCTTGTCTCAATATAGTTTTGTTTCGTTTAAAACTAATAATACAGTTTATGACGAAGAACACATTTTTAACCTCAAGTGAAACTGTGAACGTTTTGGAATTATACATCAGGAAATAAGAAATTTATCAGATTCAATGAAAATTCCGGAAAATATCAGGTCCCGATGTACTTGAACTTATCTTTTATTTGACAAGTGTCGATTTATTTTGGTCGAGATATTGAAAGATACAAATTATAACTTCTGATGCTGGAAATAATTTTCAGCGACTCTAGCCATCTTATTTTGGGAATAACCAAAAGTGCGCTTTCTAAAACAGTAAATTTTTTAAATTTGAATATCTTCGAATTTCTAAGTTTTTAGGAGAAACATAGACAACTGATGGTTACCAATGAACAGAATGAAAGAAATAAAAGAAAAATGATATCTACTGTTGTCGACTAGATATGTAACCAAACAGAACAATAACAACGCTTTCCGGAAACAGGCGTATTTTTTCAGCTGCTTTTTATCTCCAGTTCTAATGATTACATTTTCCAGTTCTGTTGAACTTTCTGAAATTGCTGTAATCTCGATACAGGTTTTTTCTTCAAATTTTAGGTTTCATTTTCAGATTTTTTCTGTAATATTTCAATTACGTAATGTCCTTGAGGTATCAAAAACACTGAATACAATTCCAATTTGCATGCAGTAATAGAAAAACCACGATACAAAAAATACGAGCAGTGAATGAAAATATTCATGGTATCTTGTCGAGATCGGTTGTCAATCAAGATAACTCGAAATTTTAGTTTTTTGTGAGCAACGTGAAACAGATTATTATCACAAGACTGCTTTGTGCAGGTTTCAATTTTTGAGGAAGATACTTGAGAAAAAGAGCAAAGTTTTCAGAAAAATATTATTGCAAAAAAAATTCTTGTTAAAAAATTTTAAAAATTCAAATCCGGCCCGCTGGCCCGAAGTTTTGCAAGTTGTATTATTATGATGTATTGCAAAAAGAGTTCCACGACATTTCGGAACTACGACGTTTTGCAACTGTGACGTTTCGCAACCACATCGCATTTGCATATTTGGGTCAGTTGAAAATGTTGAGCGTACCAAAGGACCTAACATATTTGAAAACATTTAAATAGAAAAAGATGTTAACCGACCCGTTTTTTAACAAAATTTCAGAACCGTAATGAGCTATACTAGAATTTTTGCCATTTTCTTTTTTACTGTTTAACTGTATTGAGAATTGAATTTTCGGAAACTTATTTTGTTTATAGGCATGTTTTTAGAGGCTCTTTATTCTCAGAATAACAAACCTCAAAACACTAACTACACTCTAACTCATTCATCTGAATCTTTAAAATTTCAACAAACAAAACATCACTTTTCCTTCCAAATCTCCTTCTTCATTCCATATCATCTGAAGCATGAAAATTTATGATCTACACGTGTTCAGACCGCCCTTCTTATTCTTTCCTTTATTCTTATCGGATGATTCAACCTTAAATCCCTAATTCTTTTATTCTCCGTTCGTAACGGAACTCTTATCCCAATGAACTCTTCTATTATTCTGGATTTCCTTATAAGCAAATAAGAGTCATAGGGTTTTGTGCCATTTCCCTTTTTTCCTCGTTTTTTTCCATTAAGGTTTAACTCATGATAAGATTAATAACTAAGTTTTGTTTTCTCTTCAAGTACAAAAAGTGCTCATCTTGAACATTCTCTGAACCCAAAGATCTTACTCAGAACTCTTCCGATTAGTCACGTTAGAAAAGTAATGGACTTTGATTTGAATCCCCAGAAAACAATAGAAAAGAGGGCGGAGTGTGTGCGTGTCTGAGGATATAAATTTGCTCGTGGATTCTCTTTAAAAATAAGAATTGTACTCAGTTTCAGATGACTCTATTCCATGTAAGTACTCCATTCGTTTACGACACAACTACTCTCATGACGGCGACTACTTTGATGGTTTCGGTGAGTTGAATGAATTCTTTTCGAAAAGATTCCAGAAAGTATCAAATTGGCGTTTCGAGTAAAAGGGAATACTTATCGTGCGTTTGATACAGTACTTTACTGTTACATAAGTGCGACCAAAAGTCGTATGGTAGAGTGAAAATGATACGACCGGTAGTAACTTTGGAAAAATTATATTGCTCTCAATTAGGACATCTGAAACCAACCAAACGTTGAATTGTTGATGAGTTTCGGAATAATCTAGTTCAAAAGTGTATGTAACATCATGGTTGGTGTGTTCTGTTGATTGAGAGACAATGATTTTTTGTATAAATGAAGTTGTAAGATTAACTTCATTGTCAGTTAAATTATATATAATCTCAACAAATTTTCCTTCCCATATTTTCGTCTGTTTCATGAATGCATTTTTTGAAAAATGGATTATTCAGAATGTTCGAACGACGGGTATGAAAGGTTTCTCACTGCCTACATGTTCTAATTCTGGCAGAGTTCTGCAACCATTTCGTGCGTGTTTGGAAAAGTTTGGTCACGCAACTACCGAAAGGCTTTATTCTTTCAGTACTTCATCCTATCCTATTGAAAAACTTTGATTCGTGATCAGATCAGACCTATCGATATTAAAATGACAGCAATTAGAGGTCGGATTATTAAAAATCTTCCCCAGCTAAAAAAAACTTATAAAAATCATGAAACATGAAACAACCCAACACCTCTTCCAGGTTGGATCCATCGGCCTGATCTCCAACTTCATTGCAATGTTCGTTATCTACCGTAACCCTCTCCTCCATAACACATTCGGTCTTTTATGTTTCTCTCACTTGGTTTCAAACGTTGGAATGTTATTCTGTTTCACAACATGGCCAGTTGCAATGATATTGAAGTGGGTTTACTATATATCCATATATAGGAAGCAATTAAATTTCAGTCAAGATAACGACTTGGCACACAGTTTGGCTGGAAAACGGTTCGGTCAATTCACTATAATCTTCTGGTGGAGTTGTATAATAGCTCATCTTGCTATTTCGATCAATAGATATGTTTCGATTGTGTTTCCGATCAAGGTAGGCATAGAGAATAATCTATTTCGCAGTTTCGAAACTTCCTAATATTACTTACAGTATATTTCCAACTCATTAATTCACATTTTTTCAGTCTTACATCTGGTTCACCGTTCCCAACACAAAATATGCCATCTTTTGTATCTGGCTCGTCGGCTTCTTGGTCACTATTCCTTATTTTTGGCGTACGTCATCAGTTGTAGTTTGTAGTGGTTATTCCTGTGATTTGTGTCTGTGTATTCGTAAGAAACCAAATTATAATTTCCAGACGAAACATGCTACGTGGCATTCAACGCGCATACTTTTCAATGGACTTACGCTGAAAATCCATGTGGACAGTTTCTATCTTTGTGAGTTATTACTGTTTCAGATGAATGGGTTCAGGATAAGAATTCTATTCTTTTTTGATATCAAGGTTTTGGTTTTTTCAGATTCGATTTCATCGGTGGTGTGATTCTCTGCTCGTTCGCTTTCACTATCGACATGCTTACTCTATTCCGTCTTCGAGAAGCAAATAATGTAATAATTCAATCGATTTCTCCAAACATAACTCAATCTCAGATGATGGGATTGAGTACTCAAACTGCTGTGGAAGCTGCGAAACGAAGGAAAACTGAAATCCGTTTCTTCACTCAAGCCTTCACTCAATGCATTGTTTTCTGCATTTGTCTTCTCTCTTTTCATATTTTCACTCTTTTATCTGACAGCATTTGGTGGCAATTCGCTATGGTCACAATGATTTGGATCCTCGCTCATTCATCAGACGGGTAAGCTTTCGTTTTCTCAGAAAATAAATATATTTTTGATTTAATTTTTAGCCTAATCGTTGTCCTCTTCCATTTCCGTTTCTCTCTATGCAAAAATAAACGTCTGACGTCTACAATGATGCTAAATTCGTCAACAAACCGAGTGGAAACCACGCATGCACCGGCTAAATTCTGATCAATTGTGTGCGAAGTGTCGTAAAGTGTGGCGAATCGTCGTCCCGGTGTTTGCGGACTTGACAAATTTTATGCATTTTTCTTCTGTTTTTCAGCAATAAAACGTCTTAAAATGCACTTTTAAATTGATAAAGTTGCAAAAATACATAAAAACACAGCTTCTGAATGTACATTAAAGGGTTTTCTGCTGTAGAAAAGTTTAAAAAGCGGTTTACAATAACAACATAAGTTTTTGATATGGGAAAATGTTTCTATAATAAATTCCCGGCTAACAAAACACATAAATTCATCTATTCTTCTCAGAAACATTCTGATGTCTCATGACAACCCTTTCATTATAATTTCACGCCATCATGCTCGCGCTTTCACTCTTTTTCTTCTCACCTCACTATTTTCCCTTCTCTGTTTTCTCTCTTCCATTGATACTCACACTTTTCAATTTACTCTTGTTTACTCATTCCAACCTCAAAACGTTTCAATTTTCCATTATTTTCAGACAAAATGCTCGCCCAAGTGCTTCTGACGTTAACAATAACGTTGAACACAATACAAACAGTGATGGAACGGGAAAAAGCGCTTTTCGATGTGAATAAATTTTATGTGAATCCAGATGATTTAACGTCGGATCATTGTACAATTCAAGATTCATTGAGGAGAGCAGAGTGAGTTTTTAAGCCAGCGAAATATTGAAATAAAATTTTCATTTGATTTCCAGACATTACTTCCTCGAAACGTGTCCGACAACGTACGATCCAGTATGCAACGATCCAATATTTAATAAAAATCACGAATTCGAATTTCGATGTCGTTTTCCGAGTGAGATTTGGCTCCAAAATGACAAATTAATATTTTTCCCAATTTTCAGTGAGAACGAACAGAGTGTTATCAATGAACTCAACGAGTTTTCTCGATTTAATGAAAATGAGAGATCCGTACGCAAGAGATTGGTGTATGATTGTGTAAGTACTGAAAAAACGAAATTTCAACGAATTTTTGTTTTTCAGGCTATTCCACTCGCCCAGCTGCCCATTTTCCGCTCGTTTAGCGCCACATTTCAACCAGATTCCCGGCAAATTCGAGAATATTCTGCCGGTTGCTGTCGATGCTTCTGATTTCTCAAAGTATGATTCAACATCCCAAATTTTTTATTCAAATGATAATTTTCCAGATCGCATCGGCTCAATTTCCGTTACGGAGTATCCGGAACTCCAACAGTTCTGTTGTGGGTTAATGGTCAAGGTGTCGGCAGAATGGGAAATAAAGATTTGGATTTGGAGAACATTAAGAAATTGATCACAACTCACACTGATCTGATTGAAGTAAAGGAAAAAGTTGAGAAGGAAAACATTATTCCGGAGAAATTCATAGAGTTTGGTGCAGAGTTAAAGGGTGAGTTGCAAATAATTTAATTAATATTCAGCTGCTTTAGAAGAGTTTTCTGATATGTATTTATATAAATACTATAAATGTTCTGCTGTTTTCAGATCTGTCAGGTGAAATGATCGAAAATCAATTGTCAAATATATTGACCTTCTTGTTTTCTGTTTTCGTCTGTGCTACCAGTGAGTTTTCTTTCAAAGTATATCTGGAAACAATTGATTTATGCAATATTCGATGCTTGTCAACCAGTATTTGATTCAGAAAATCGTTGTTCCGGTTTCTTTTTCGAAAAATTTCAACATCAAATGGGAAAAATCCTATATCGAAAATTACAGTTTTCAAATCAAATGTTCTTTTTTTTTCAAACCGCTCTATTTCCAGCCTTCATCTACCACGTCCGCGAACGAATTCTCCTCAGTGCCCCAGTTCTCCAATGGTTTCAATCGAGATGCGGTGGTCCACTCTGTGAGGATATCTACTTTCTCTTCTATGTAGTGGCTCCCCGTAATCGTGCTCCTCGTCCAGCAACTACAGCTCCAGCAGCAGCAGCTCCTGCGGCTCCAGAAGAAGTTCCAGAAGCTGCTCCAGAAGTTGCTCAAAATGACGATGAGTTGGCACCTCTCGTCATTGAAGATTAGTTTAATTTCCCCGAGTTTTCCCCCCAGATCTCTTGTCATTCTTTCATATCTTTTCCACCAATTATATTGTAGTCAAAACGTCTTGCTTCTTGTAAAACGGGTCTAATTGTGTTACTTGATAAAACGCCATAGTTTTTTTTTGAGTCCAAAGAAAAGTGTACAAATTCAAATTTAAAAATTGAAACTATCCGTCGACTCGATTAATCATATTCTCCCGAATGATCTCCTTCCGGTGAATGTAATAGAACCAGTAGATGATCTGAAACTCAAAACTGTTAGATTTTCCGAAACTGAATACTGAACTCACATTAAAAACAAAGAAAGTCAATGGAAACATGACACTGGATATCGAATCGATACGTTCCGGTGTCCAACAGCCAGTTCCACACGAATTGAGAGATTTCGTGGAGTCAGAGCACCCGGGAGGAAACATGAAACGACGTTCCGATATGATTCCATGTGGGGATTCTTCGCGGGATGGCTGGAAATGAAATGATTTGAGCGCATCTTCAACTACTTTGGCTGGCTGATAAAGGTGCGGCTGAGTAGCTCAGTCGGTTACGATTTTGTTCAATTCTTACTTACATTTCCCGAAATTTTCTTCTGCTGCTTCTTCTTTGCCACCGTCTCATCTCGAACCATGAATCCGACAATGGCCAATTCAAGAAGGGAACAGAAGATAAATGTCATCGATACCAACATCCAGACGTCTGAAAGCAAAATGATATGAGGTTGAGAGGGAAATGCGCTCTATTGATAAAAAGTGATTGCATGTTTCGGTACAGCGCATTAACAGAATTGGTACCTCGGTTCTAGATTTTTTTCTGTTTCAGGTTTGCTATGAGATTGGGCGATTCTTGAGATGAGCGTTGCGTGTAATTACGGCGTTACTGGTTTTGCTATTCTTTTTTGTATCAAACAGCTACTAACCAATGTTTCTATTTCTAGTTGTGTCTGAGGCAATTTTTTTCTGTTTCTGAAAGTTGTCATGGCTTGAAGTTCAGTTTCCATTCTGTTCTGATACGGTCTTGCGATTTTCATTTGTTTTCAATTCTGTTGTGATATTCGGGAGCAACTCTATCCATTACTCACCAATCCCTTTGATATAAGAAACTCTTGGCAGATTCCTCATAATATTTCCGAATTGGAAGACGATTGCCAAAAGACTGTTGACACCGAGCATTGTTCGAGCGGGGATTGCACGGGAACCGAGAGCGAATGATACCCAACTGGAAGACAACTTTTTCTTTACTGTTTCAATAAATTTTCAAGATTAGGAAGTTATTTAGAGATCAGTCAGTTCTAAATTTTCATATCTAGCTACTATGTCAGACTAATTGTAAATAAAATGTTCCGTTCCAGCCTCATCATTTTATTTTTATCAAAATAAGAATGTCCCAGCCAGCTCTCAAAGTTAGTTTACCTTATAAAAATAGTCAAATAAGTCGGTAGATATGCTTGCATGAAATACCAAATGAATCGTCTCTCGAATATGATTGTCACGTGAAGTTCATCCCACATTCCTGCTGGATAGGGCTGGAAATCGCTTGGATTAGCTAAAAGTGTCTGTTATTGATTGTGGATGAATGGGGTTTTGTGAAGCTTTCTGGCTTAGTTAGTAAAATTATTCCGTCGAAACTGCAGAGCAAACTTTAACAAATTTTTCTAGAAAGATTAACTTAAAATAACCGATAGAAATAGGTTTTTTTGGAACTATGGTGTTTCATATTCTCATATTTGCTAGTAACTAGAATACAATGTTCAAAACTAAACCATCCAAAATCGGCTTTCCGAAGACTTGGCTCGACACGATTAAGAGTTTTCCACCATTTTCCTAATTTGTGAATGAAAAATGACATTATAACGAAATTATCTAATTTACAACCCAACTTGTGTCATGAATTCAATGACAAACATGTTTCAAAGAGCCATGAAGAATTCACAATAGTTGTGCCGTTATTCCGTTATTTCTATCGACACAACAGTGTTCAAAACTACAAGCAGATAGCTCAAAGTTTATTTATTCCAAAGTATTCCACTCACTTCTTGTTTCCTCGCCGTCTGAATCGCGAACAAGTCGAAATCGGGAAGCACAATCTTCGACAAATTAAACACTGGAAACTCTGCATCTGACCACTTCATCTCAACTTCTTGTCTGTTGTAATTAAAACTGAAACCATTCGAATTAAAGATGAGAAGATCGAAACCAAATCAAACCTTTCATAGATCAAACTACACTTCTGAAGATCCAATGGGAAGTTAGAGAGGTCTAGGCTGCATGGTCCTTTCACTCGGACACGATAGTTGACCATGACGGTTCCATTGGGAAACAACATCAAAAAGACACTTCTGGAATAGGTAAATTTTGATAAATGAAGATGAAAACACAACGATTAGATCAAATCTAGGTCATCAATGAGGAACCAGCGAAACATGGAACATTTTTAGAATACAATTTTAGAAAAGAGGAAATTTACAGAGGACACTTGTCATTTTCCAAGAATTGTAATTCCAGATTCATTGAATCACAACTTTTTTACTGCAGATGGAAAGAACCATGTACAGTAGCGAGCATAGGTGAGGGCAGATTCATACTTTCATGTGTAACTCAGCTGAATCGTGTCCGTTTTGAATAAACTTTTTTTTGAAAGATTGCTGAAATATCCAGTAACAAGAAAATAAGTTTTTTGTAAAAGTTTCAGTTCTGATTTTTTTCAATAATTGATTTTTCCTGATCGTGATTTGAAAATTCGAAAAAAAACTTTTTATTTTTCTCTTGGAGTTATTTAGTTTTTAATGTCAAAATGATGGAAAATGCTCAGATAAACAAAAAATAATGTGGAACTGATTTCTGAAACCTTGAGCATCGTGCCAGAGCTCTAGAAGTCAAATGTAGTGTACTCGGGAAAATCATCATAACTCATCAAAAAATGTTCCAAATTAGCCAAAACATGTACCAAAAGACGTGTTTTGAGTTCTTCTACAGACCAACATCAAAAAATCAAGATTTTAGAAAAAATAATTTTTCAAATTTTTTTCACCCAAAAATTTTTCATTCCAATTTTTTCCTGGATTTCCGATATTTTCTGGCTATAAAACGAACAAAAAACACAAACATGTGTTTTAATATTTGTGATAAAGCACTTTGCATGCAGTATTTGAAACGTATGTTCGTTTTATTGCCAAAAAATATCGGAAATCCAGGAAAAAATTGGAATAAAGGAATTCTTGAGTGAAAAAAATTTGAAAAATTATTTTTTCTAAAATTAAAATTTTTTGATGTTGGTCTGTAGAAAAACTCAAAACACATCTTTTGGTACATGTTTTGGTTGATTTGGAGCATTTTTTGATGAGTTATGATGATTTTTCCGAGGACGCCACTTTTGACTTCTGGAGCTCTGGCACGATGCTCAAGGTTTCAGAAATCAGTTCAACATTATTTTTTGTTTATCTGAGCATTTTCCATCATTTTGACATCAAAAACTAAATAACACTAAGAGAAAAATAAAAAGTTTTTTTTCGAATTTTCAAATCACGATCAGGAAAAATCAATTATTGAAAAAAATCAGAACTGAAACTTTTACAAAAAACTTATTTTCTTGTTACTGAATATTTCAGCAATCTTACAAAAAAAAGTTTATTCAAAACGGACACGATTCAGCTGAGTTACACATGAAAGTATGAATCTGCCCTCACCCATGCTCGCTACTGTAGGTGTTAAATTATTAACAATACTCTTTTCTGTTTCAGTTCCCGCTTATCGAGTTTGAATCACTTCGAAATTGATACTGCTCGCGCAAGTGGTAAAAAAACCATACCTAAACGGCGAATTATGAATCTGTGCCACTTTACTGTTGATAAAACAACTGTTTGGTGTCCAGAGTCGGTCTAGAACTTGATGATTCAATGAAAGGTTTCCTGAAATCAAGTAGGGCTTTGAAACTTGTTCACAATCCTTTTCTTACCTTTACACGGACTCATATGCTGAAAATTGAGTGCCGGATCCAGCCAAGTTTCAGTTATATAAATATCCATATCAAAATCATTAGTTAACTCGTCAATCGATGTGATAGCTTGAATCCAAATCTCCACCACTACAGTCATTCCTTCTTCTTCTGAAAATTCTTTTAACTCGAGTCAATATTCTTCTGATCCTGTTGAACTTACGTGGTATCCGAAACTTGTTGTATCCTGTTCCATTGAGCAATCGGTCTATGATATCGGTGTCTCGAGTGCAATTTCTTTTTCGAGAATTGAAAGATTTTTGATGGAGATGGGAGGATGATGAGGATACTGAAAAAGTTCTTTTTATAATCATTCTCGAATTTGAATGAGTTATCGAAACAAATATTTCAATTTCAAAACTATCTGCCACAGAGAATTTATATTTTTTATTTGACATTTTGTGGAGTACGTTATTGTAGGATCAACACTATAATATAGGAGAGCGTTTTGTCTGCAGCAATAATACAGACCCGACAGAAATTCTGTTAATTCATCTATATAATCAAGTTCGTTGAATCGTAATGAATATTTTTCAAGGTGTGTGAAAATGAAAGGAAGAAGAAGTAAGGAGTTGGGCTCGGATAAAATATGACATTTGTCTGAAACATTTTTTCTTTTTGTTGATTGAAACAGTTGATTAACAAGGAAAATATTAGGAATTTTTGAAAACCACAGTGAAATATTTGAGAAACTACATTTTCAGTTGCTGTTGAGCGTCTTTGTAAAAAATCATTCCACATGTTTTTCAACAAGATAAATCAGCGTCGTACGAACACTACCTGGTAATGTAATGAGTCAGAAACAGTGGAAATATCTCAACTTCCGGTTGACCCAGAACTCTAGATTCTTTCCCCGATATTTCGATCCGTACTCACCCAACTCAGCCGAATGAACCAACTCGGAGTAATCAAGTTCTGATGTGATGATGAGGACGGGTAATGTGGATAATAGGGTGAATATCATCTGAAAAGAGATGTGGAATGGCTTCGAATAAGACTGGAGAGTGAGAGCAAGAAGTGTTCTTTAACTGAAAAAAGACAAAATGTCAAACTGTCAATTCAGTACGAAACTAATGAAAAAAAGATAGAGAGATAGAGAGAGGTAGTTGTTGAAATATCAGAATACGAATAATCTGATGAAGAAAACTTTTAACTTTATTGGAACAGCAAGTTCAATACTGAAAATAGAAGTATTCTATCGGTTTCAATGGGTTCATTTTGGATTTACAACGTTACTGAAACAGTGATAGAGACACAAAATTATGACGGTGAAGACTTTGAAAATAAAAACTTATTTCCAAGAACACCTCTCTCTCTCCAAAAAAAAAGCATTTCACATCATAGTATAGGTCATCGGAAGTGGATGAATGAGGTCATGATTTGAAAAGGAAGAGGACAAGGAATTCTGGATAGATCAAAGGACTCGGACATCATTCGAGGAGTTATTTTCCAACTTTTTCTAAGTTTCAGGAGCTTTTTATCTTTTTTCTGGTTTCTTAATTTCGTTAGTTATCACAATTATCATACTAAATAAAACATGGGAAATTGTATCTTTTGTCAATGATGAAGGCGGTGAAAACGTATTTCATGAAGTCTGTTCCTCTTTCCAGATGTTTACGATTCAAACTAATAATACTTTTTTCATTATCAAAGTAAATCTCAATCATCCAATTTCATGGTTAATCATCCTGTTCTTAACATACATAATGAATAAGTATTTAAAAAATCATGATTATTAAACCGAAAATCAATGTTCTCATTGAGATATTTTCACTTTTCAAGTAGAACACCGAAAACTGCATTTTCGAGAAGATACAGGAACACTCGAAAAAACTTAATCCGCATTTCCTGTTTTCCAAAAATATTTTTTTCAGACAAACTGGTGATAGAGGTGAGACGGAACGGTGGCTGAACGAAGCATGGTTAAAAAAAAACAAGAAAAACGAATAATTTGAAACCGATCTTCCTTTATAATTGAAAAAGAAGCCAGAAGTATGATAACGACATTACACTAACGTGGCTATGATATTAAAATTTACCGAAACAGGAAAAAATTCTTTGTACATTCTTTTAAAAATTATCAGTTTCAAACAGTAGGTCAATTCTACGTCAGAATTGAACCGTGTTAAAGTTTGTTTTGTTACAATTAGTTTTATGGGGTTATTCAGGTAATGTAAAAATGTATTTTAATACATGTTTTAACTTATTCACGAACGGTAAAAAATGTATTTTTCACATGTTTTTTTCTAATTTTCTCCCCAATTTTTTGATAGTTTTTCTACATTCGCATGTCGAAAAATGCAAAAAGGGGGAAAAACGTTGTTCGAGCAACGGTAAACTGAGATTTGTAAAAAATAGTTTCTCGACACTCGTGAATAAGGAAAAAATGTATTAAAATACACTTTTACATGACCTGAATAACCCCATTAAAAAAAAGATAAATCAGAGTCTATGTTTCGAAAAAGAAGCAAAAAACCAGAGCAATATGAACACTCAAAACAAATTGTTAGCACGAAAAATATAGTAAAATTTCGGAAGGAAAACTTAGTTTAAGATTAGAGCACGGACTAAAACAATATAATCAAATGTTTCTAAATAACTTCGGTGAAACAGTATAGCTTTCACTGAATTAAAAGACCCATCGAAGAAATTGCTATTTTGTTTTTTTCAGTTTCAGTACGAAAATAGTTTCCTCTGAATTCTTTACAGTTCGTTCATTTCAATGTAATAAGAAACAAATAAGTAAATAATTACCAGAGCAAAGGAACCTAGTAGATCAAACAAAAATCAGAGCAAAGAGAATATAAAAGTAAGGCGGAATGAAAAACATACGGGATTCCTTTTTGCGAGTGAATGATTAATTGATGAGTATATCTTCGTCGTCTTTTTCTTGAAGAAAAAGACGAAGTCACCGTCCAACCTCATCCGTTTTTTTCATCCCCCCCCTCCGCCGTCCTCATCTATCCAAATAATGAGAGACGGAAAAAGGAGTCACTCACATTTTCAGAGAGACTCTCATTCTCTTCAGTGAAGAAGAGCCGACGTCTTCCTTTTCCTATTCTACGGCACAATTACACATAGGGCAATTATGTGTCGTCGAAAAGGATAAAGTTTATAGAGAGGGAAGGTGTATTGTTATGTGAAAATGGGGAGGAAAGAAGATGAGAATATTCAGAGTCGGAAGGTGTCCATGACGTGGCAATGGGGTTGAAGAGAGAAAAGATATAACATATGGGACATGAGCACTTTTTTATGAGCTCCAGGGACTTCTTTTTGGGAAGAGGGCAAGGAAAAAGGAACGGATAGAAAAATGATATTCACTTTTGAGTAGGAGGAGAATGGGAAGGGAAAGAACAAGAATATAGACAAGGAACATGAGAGAATGACGTTTTTCTCTGGAGCAAGAAACGTAAACTTTGGAATTTGTTGGCATGGAATGTTTGTATTCGTTAAACTTTTGAATTTTTATTATTAAGAAGAGGGGAGAGAGGAAGATAGATCAAGATCGAAATGTTGTTTTTTGGGTGAATATGTTATTTATTTTGGTAATGAAGTGAATCAAAAAGAAACGGTACTTTTGAAATGAGAGCCATTATCATGGAACTATCGAAACCGAAATTTTTAAGACATGAAAGTGAAGAAAGCTTCGAAATCTGACAATTGTGAGATTCATTCCACCAACAAATTTATGACAATGGTGAGATAGGGTGCCCATTATGAAAACATCCAACAACAATTTTGAAGTCTTCACAGATTCTTCATAAAAAAACCATAAAGCTAAATAATCCACCCATAAATTTATGATACTGATGAAACTGTACGAATTGTAATTACTCCCAGAATAACTTCGAAAATGTTCCAGAACTTTTAAAAAACTGTCTCGCTGCAACTAGAATGAAACCTATACTTCTTGAAATATGTAGTGTAAGTGTAATCAAGATAATTCATGAACGTCTTAATCTGGGTGGGTGTTCATCAGCAACTCAACTAAAGCCGTTTAACAATAATCTTATGACAGGGAGTTTTTTTTTGCTAATTTTTTTCCAGTTTCAAAATAATTTGAAGTCATCGAGATGGTTTCAGTTTTTGTTATGTGAACATCACATCTAATTTTTCATGGAAATAACTTTTCCGAGAAAGTTTAGTACAGTCAGAAAAATAGCAGTCTTTCTAAAAGATGTTGTCCGAAATTAATAAATCGACGAAGCAGGAGAAATTGAATAAGGTAAACGTGGAATTTTACTCACACAATACAGAATTCTAACTAACTTAAATCACAAAATTTAAATCACAAAATGATGGAAATCTGGCCAAATGAAATTGCTTCCATAAAGAGAATCGTGTGAAACCCACATTTTGAAACTGGCTTCCAGTTTTTAGACATATCTCTTAGAACATATATTCCAAAATTTTAAGAACATATATCCCAAAAGCTGAAGTAGAAGAATTGTATAATTGCTCGCAACTGACTTGCAAGCGGTACTTTTTTCGAAATATTCTGAAAACCAAAAAAGGAAAATAAAAATATTCTCTCTCGATCCCAACTTTAATCCGATTCGACCCATTAGCGGTTTATTCATTGCTGTCTTGAGTTTTCTTTTAGAATTTCGAGTAGAATAAGGACAAACTGGTTTCAGATGAAGGTACGTACTATATCATCATTGTTGGTGGGAGTTTTATAATATATTTAGATCTAGTTGGACTTTTCGCGAGTCTAGCTGAGAGAGATGATCAAAGTTCCCAGAAAAAAGAAGTATCTAAAAAGATTCAATCGGTAGGTTTGTGAAAGATATTAATTTCAAAATATTCTGTTACAGTATATTTATTTATAGAAGAACATCCGGTTTTCATCATTATTTCGAAGAGTCTGTACTTTGAAGTGCAAACATTATATTCTGACGTTTCTCATCTCCAGAAATTTCAAAGTGAGATAAAAATAAACAGCTGCGTTTCATCTCATCTTCTAATTAGAAAACTCATAAGAATAAATCAAAATTATTATTCTCATTTTAACTACCACTGTTCTAATGGCAAATAATCTGAATAACTCATTAACTAGTAAGATCTTCAGATTTGTTCGAAACGTATTCAAGTCAGCAGATGACAATCTTCTCTTGTCGTAATCAAACTACCTTCTGAACTACAGAGTTTGGTTTGAAAACTTGTTGAAACAGTCAAAGTTTTTGTTCAAAAAATTTCTCAAAAATGTCTCTTTCTTTCTCATACAATGCTTTACAGTACACACACAGCAAATTATCAAACTTCTGTATGATTTCAAATTCATCGTCATTTCGAGACACAAAAATTTTTCAAAAAAGCAACCAAAAACAACCGAACTTTGACGCCTCCTATCCACGAAAAAGTTGTGAACCTGAAGTGAGAATGTTGCTCTTTTTCCCGTTTACCCCATGAGTTTCCGGACCTTCAGAAGAAGAAGGTGAAAAAAATAGAGCAGGGGGGAAAAGTTGGGTTGAGAGCATGTCACTTACAATTACGTCGATTTGGACATTCCTCTACTAACGGAAGCGAAAGAGGAAAAGGGAAATTTCGGGTATTGAGAGGGAGAAGATGTAGGAATGGGAGGAGATGATGGAGAATATTGTGTTGAACTTCTTCTTCTTTTTCAGGTGAGTTGATGATGATGTGAGAGTGGGCGGAGCTAATGGGGGAGGAGATCAGAAATGAAGACGTTCGGGAAGGCGCAATGGAATATTGGACAATGAACTGTGAATCGAGTTTCCAGTTATACTAAACGGTGATCATCATTTTTGAAAAAAAAGTGTTTCAGAAAAGAAGTACCAGAACTCTTGATTACTGGATTAGTAGTTTCAAATGCACTTTTTTGTTTATCATGATGCATGAAGCTACTTTAAAGTTTAAATCCATTTAATGGTATTGTAGAAAGAACAAATTGCTCCTCGATTCCTGAAAGACTCTCCAAGCACTGTGTGACCTGTCTGTAATTCTTTTGAAATAAAAGAACTGACTTCGTATTCAAGTTTCCCCATAAAAAATATCCCCCGTTATTGTTTTTATGACTTTGCACCTTATTTGTCCTCTTTTTTTTAATAAATAAATAAATATCCAGGAACCCAAGTTGTTCAGTCAGCATTTACAACTATTTCTTAATGTTCCTTTGTTTGGTGATTTTCAAAAATTATTCGCAATGTAGGGGTTGTAAATTGAACCGAACATTTCCATATTCTCACTTGGGCAATTAGAACATTTTCATAGAAAACCAGAAAAAATTCTTTAAAAAAAACATTAAAAACAAAAAACAAAAAAATTATTTACAGTTTATGGAGATCAATATCACCGGAAGAATACATTCATTTCAAATGAGTTAAAGGTGGACTAAACTCAACTCTGATTTTTTCATATGTAGAATAATGTATGAGTACCTGTGAGTTCATTTTCATATCGAAAAAATTTTAAAAATCGTTCTGAAACCCGCTGAAAACGATCGCCGGTCAGTTTGGGCATTTCTCTGGCCGGTGAAAATCGGCGTTATGACCCAGAAATTTGACTTCGGTCGTATGTTAATTTCTTCATTTCCTTGAGTTCATTCTCATACCGAAAGAATTTTTTGATTCCGTAAAAACCCCGCTGAGAACGAGCGGCGAAATAGTTTGGACATTTCAGTGGCCGTGGAACTTCGAAAACATTGTTTTCTTCAGGTTTTCGTCGCCAAAATTTGAAAAAAAATCAACATGGTCGAAGTCGAATTTCTAGGCCACCGATATGCCCAAACTCACCTTCGATCGCTCTCAGACCGAATAAAAATTCTTTCGATATGAAAATGAACTCACCGGTACACATACATTATTCTGTGAAAAAATCAGAGTTGAGTTTAGTCCACCTTTAATTCATCCAGAGCCACTCCTCACAACGTTCCACTTCTTGAACATTGTCTTGACGACTTCTCTGTAGTCCTGATGATTATAGACAAAGTATGAAGAGTGAAGGAGTGAATGAATGCAAACAAGCCAGTTGGTCATATCTGCAGCAAGAATTGCAGATTTCTGAAATGTAAACAAAAGTTGATTCTTGAAGACTTGGAGATGAGAGGAAATAAGAGTTGACATGCCCATTCTGCGCGGAATTGAATAAAAAACTAGAGTATCAAATAGTTCTAAACTGATTGAAACGGTAAACTTTTTCGACTCCAAATGATTTCAAGCGGTTATTAATTGTATTATTTTGCATAGTTTTTTTTTACTAAAAAATAGACTTATTTTCGTATTAAATTGAACTTCACACGAGAAAAATACTCTCTTTTTGATTGGCTATTACCAAGATTTTAATGAAAACTTACACTATTTGCATACTTCAGTAGAATACACGTCAACAATGGAATCTCTTCCAGAAAAAGTGTTGCAATGAAATGAAGCATGACTGGTCGAAAGTATGCACTATTCAAGTTCCGACGGAGTAGAAGAGCCAGTCCAACGACACAAACAGTTGTGATGGCAAGAGAGAAATCGTATGCAGACGTGACGGCAGATGCTTCTGGAGATGTTATGCAGGATACTGTCATGCTCGTGGCGTCTGGAATGTTGAATAGTTATTATTGGCTCACGACATTCTTTTTGAGACCAAAGAAGTCTTTAGAGGATATTGTCATCTATGCAACTCATTAGGACCTTCTAATTACTCCTTCACATTTAACTCAACTGAAACGGAAAACTATTTAAAAACCGAAGATTTGTATAGCCCTGTTAGTGTTTTTAATCTTTTTTATCAACAAGATTTTCAATTTAAAAATCTCCATTTGCATCCTTGCGGTTGACGGAAAATTAATTTCCAGTTAAGAAACAGCAACACGAGAACGGGAGAACTAGTTATGTGATGTAGGTTTCAATTTTTTGGCCTTATGAAACAGGATTTCTACTTTCAGATCGCAACAATGAGATGCTCTGATACCGTCTGGAAAACTCACCAATAACCAGCAGAGCCGTCAGAATAATCAGATAACAAATGGCACCGGCGATGAATGGTAATATCCTAGAGAATAGACTTGAATGATGGAAATATACAGGTGAGTAGGCAGCTAACGACCAGTCGATCACTTCACAGAGTAGTAGGAGAACCTGGAAATCGAATCAGAATTAAAGTTTAAACGAGAGAGAGACTACGGTACAACAGTAGAGTGAGCTTTTGAGTGGCTATGAAACAGTTACTCCAGAGTTGTCAGTAATATTTATTCTTCTGTCAGTCGCTATGACAGCTTTTTGAAACAGAAAACTCAATAGTCTCACCTGTAACAATGGAATAGAAGTAGAAATAACCAAAGTGGCACCACATATCCTTTCATCGGAACGTCGATCGAGATAAGCGAGGAGAAGAAGAAGACAAGCAACCACTATGTCTACTATGAATTTCACTGGAAATTGATGGTTTTTTTATTACGTGCAAATTACCATTATCAATATAGTCATTTTTTCTGTATCAATGACAGAATATTGAAACATTATTTTCTATCAGTTCACTTTTTTCCACTGTTTCCAGAATAATTGTCTGAATAATGTTTTGTAGGTTGTAAAAGCTATCTTTCTTTAAATATTTCAAATCATCTCAGGATCATGTAATAAAATCGGATAGTGGTTTATAGTGTGGTAGAAACTGTTGACAATTTTCTCAGAATTTCAGGTTTGATTCACCGGAGATAAGTAATCCAAACTAATTAATCAATTTGTATTTTATCTGATTCTGAATAATTTTTACTATTTTTTCTTGATTCTGAAATTAGAGGAGACGAGGATAAAAATATTTATTTTTAAATCTCAGTAGAAATGAGTCACTTAAGCTCCATAACGTCTGAAATGTCACGATTTCAGCGACCCATATTTATTTTCCTCGGTAATTTGAGCAAAATTTCAAAAAACTCACCTAAAAATATGGAATACTTGTCCCGCAATCTCGTATTGTTCACAACTGTTGCTAACAAAAAAGTGGATACAGTGAGCTCGATGAGTCCGAGAAATAGATAAATAAAGAATTCTGGAGCCATTTGTAACAGCTAAAACAAGAAAAAACCTTCAGAAAAAACAGGGAATCCGGGAGTTAACCATGCGACTAATGCAAATTAAAATGACAGAAATAGAGAGTATGGAAATTGGAGAGACCCAGAGAAGCATACAAATAAAAACGTCAGAGTATTATCACTGATTTCAAAATGGTGATGATAAGAAAGTTTGGACAGTGTACCTCCTAAACGGTCATGTCTCAACTAGAAGTAATAGAATCCAATTCATTTGGAACGGAATAGGATTATGATGGTATTTTGAGAATTGAAAAAGGAAAAAAGAAGAGGAAAAATGATAAGAAAACACATTTTGGTATGGTGGTGATGATATTTGCATTTTGGTGTGAAAGAGGAATTGAATAAATCGAAAGAAGAGAGAAATGTATGTTTTGTGTTGGAAAGAGATTCAGATGGAAAAACATTCGAACTGTGATGGGAACCAGTTTGAGAGGGAGAGGATGAGGTTGCAATTAAAAGTTCACATGGAGGGAAGAAAAGAGGATTACAATTACTGTGATTTTTTGGAAGTGGTCTAAGAGATTAGGAAGAAAAGGAACTTTTGAAAATCAATGAAATTCTGTTCTGGTTTTAAAAGTTCACAGTAATTGAAATATCTGACAAGTGAGGTAACGTAGTACAACCCCCGAAACGAACAAAAACGTAACTGTTATTCATAGGTATCTTTTCGTCATGTATGAAGAAAATATTTCGGTTTCTGAATGTTCTATTAAAATTGAAACAGTTTCAAAGAACGGTGATTGTAGTCATTCAATCAAACGTTCAGTCTCCGAGTAGTGACATGATGTCCAACGTTTCATGAAAGTCGGCATATTTTGTAACCATGATCGACCCCTTCCAGGCATATATCTACCTTGACTCTCTAAATATGACTGTAATAAAGAACCAAACAGTCCAGGAAGTTTCACAGAAAAATATGGACAAAAAAATCCGTCAGTGAAGGAAGGAGACTTCGATTTCCAGTGGTCACAAGGAAAATAGAGAGAATTAGAATTTGGTTTTGAGAGCAGGTCAAAGGATCTTTCCGGTTTCAAGATGTTCATTACTAGAGGAGAAAACATTTTTCATGGTTTTTTTTTATATCCCGATTTGTACTAAACCATGTGAAATCATGATAGCATGATTAGGCTAAACTACTCATTATTTTGATCTGATCTATCTGTATAAAATATGGATTATACATAGAAGTCAACTTAGTTTCCTGATGAAACAGAAGGTTGAAAGAACAAAGATTGATCACTATATCAGAAGATTCATTGATTGGGATAAAACTCAGAAGTCAAATAACTTCTTTACGTTCAATGAAATAATTATCTTCGGTTTCAGGATGGTTTAAAATTTATAGCAACTGAATGGAAATGCTGCACCTGTAGATGTCTCCATTATTGCTCTTATTACTGCTTACTGATACATGACTGTAAATAGATTCCACATTGACAAAAAAAGTGTGAAATATCAATTGTGATGTACCTGTTTAGACTTGGTGTAACTAAGCTCGGTGAACATGTAGTTCCGAAGAGTTTTTATTTAATTGAGATAAGACTAAACGTCGATTGAGAGGAGTGAGTAGTTGTTTTTTCAGGACTGGGTAGAAACAGCTATTCTAAAAAATAACACATTCCAATTAAACGATATTATATTTTATACCACTATTTTCGGACATTATTTCGAACATTTGAGCTCTATATATATATATATATATATATATAGACAGCAGTAGAATAACGAAAAGAATACATTAAAAAAGGGGGAGACTAGATACATCTGATATCAAAAAAATCTTGCTGAGGAGAATTTTATCTGAAATTTGAAACAGACGGTACACATAGGACCAATATCTATTATTTGACTGTTTCTGAGCCATGTTATCAGCGTGGCTTCTGTTAGAAATATTAGTGCATCTATACCCTGCTCGACATAAATATAGAGCCACTTCGGTTTATTGAAGCATCATCATTTTCGTGATTTAGGCAATAATCACAACTGGCTCTATATTTATGTTGGGCAGTGTACGTTTTTCAGTAAGATCAACTTTCAGAGCGTTCCAAGAACATCTTCTCCCTATCTTTGTCTCTTCTCATTCCCTCCATTTCTATCGTTTACCTGTTTCATCTTATTCACACACCTGAATCATCCCTTTATATTTGCTCTCTTTCTTCCCTATCGGTCACTCACTCCGACCTCTCTTTTTGTTTTGAGAGAGAAACTTCTTTGGCACTTTATACTGGGAATCTCCTTATTTTGAGAGTTTTGAACTTCATCTGTACGATTTTTCATTTCCAAGGGGGTTCCCTCTTTCATACCTTTTCCAAACGCTACTGTTTCCTCCTTCTCTTCTGAATTGCCTTATGAATAAATCATTCGAATTTTCCACTACATTTGCTCCATCGGGCTCTAATAATTCGAGAGGAAAAGGCGCCGACCGAAAGAGCCGAGAGACGACTCAAATTGGCTGCAATCAAATAGAGAAGAGGGAGATACCGTAGTAGTAGTTGGAGAGCAGCAAAAAGGAAACAACAGGTGTCTAGTAGTTGATGTTGTTTTCGTCACCAATTCGTCTTCGTTATTGTATTTTGAGATCCGATTCGTCAATATGATTGTGACGAAACAGTTAGTTGTTAGAGAACCAAGTGTGGCAACATATTCATAAATAGTTTTTACTTATTTCTGGAAATATCAAATGAATGCTGAAAGACAAACCGTATCCTTTCTGCGATGATTTTTTAATGGAATATTTTTTCCCTCACCTTGTCAGTTCCTCAAGCTGTGGTAGTCTTGCAAGCGTGGATTGTAGCGTGGATTGTACGGCTTATCACTACAGATTTTCTAATATTTCAATGAGCTTTGTGATAAATACATTCAAATTTTCGGCTTGTTTCCCATTAATTTCGATTTTTCTGAATTCCGAAAATTATTACAGTTTCCAAAAGTTGTTTTTATTAGTTTTAGATGGATGGAGTTGTTTGACGTCCTGTTGGTTTGGGTAGGTATCTGTGTACATTAGAATCTGAATATCAAATCCCAAAGTGAAATATCTTCAAATTTTCAAGATTCAAAAACCTTATAATTCCCAATCTGTTCTTCAGTTGTACTATCGTTATTGTGAAGTTTTGAGTTTTTTAAACACATTTATAAGGTTGATGCATAAGCTCCTGCTATTTTTCGCCACTGTTTCATCGAATCAATAACTGATTTGGTGACTACATCATTCTGTTTGGTAGGCACTATTTGGACTCCTAAAATTCTATGTTTGTCATAAATCCCATTCACGCTTTAGGTATCCGATACCTAGTCACCTTTCTATTATCTCGGCACAGTTCTTCCAACTGCGCTCCACCGAAATCCCTTTGAAAAATGTCTCTTTTTCTTTGATTCTCTCAATTTTGCACACAATTTTCTTCGGTTTTGGTAGAGCGCGGTTGTAAGAAGCGTGCCGTGCTAATATGAAATCCATTTAAAAATTGAGAAATGTCTCTAAATCTCGATAACTACAGTCAGAACACTGAAAAAACACAGTTTGTGAACCAGAAGAATTTGTTACCAGAAACAAAGAAATTCAGTTTCATTCCGTTTTTATCGTATGCTCACAAAAAACTTATGGATTGTTTCCTTCTTCCGTATACATATTAAGTTCTGTCATTCACTCTGGTGGGGAATAACAAATGAGTTCCGTTCGTGTGTCCACATCTATCACAGGGATGATGTTAAACGACCAGATGAGAAACTACACTTCCCTCTACACTAAACGAATCCTCGCCCCAGCAGTTGTCACGAGAGAAGTCTGTCATTCTTCCACAATGTTATCTTAAGCTTAACATAATTTGCTCTCATTTCAACACACATTACACCTTTTTCTCCTCTTGATTGAAGAAGGCCGACTGAGATGACACCCGCTCTGTTGTTGCACTCTCTCCCTCTTCTTCATCTTCATACTCATTCCCATTGTTTTCTTTTCTGTCGAAATTTGAGCCGATTCTTGGCACAAGTTGATTATCGAAGAGATACATGATTTCGGAGAGAGTCGAGACTTTTTGATTGATTATCATAATTTTCGTGGGAATTTTGTGGTCGGTGTATGTTTCATGTTTTTTCAAAATCTTGATTCTTTTGAAATTTTAGTTTATAAAATTTTTATCATTTTAAGAAATGAGAAGGAAGGTTGCACAAGAATGGAAACTGTAAACTTTTCGTTTACTCATCCATGATTCGCTCTTCTTATTATAGAAATTCGTGTGAGAAATTTGCGTATTAGTAAGACTGAGCTAGAGGTGAAATTTATGCACGCCTCGGAACAGTACAATCTTCCCCAGAAAAACCGTGAAATCCAATTTTTTTGAAAAGCTGTTCCATTGAGCATTTTCTGAGTGTTAGATAGAACTGTTAAGAATGTAATCAACTAGATTATTCAACAGTGTCAAAACGATGTATTGCAACAGTATTTCTTTTTGTAATTTTGAATTTCTAGAGTTTTTTCAATTTGTTGCAGCCGATCTGACTTCAAAAATGGAAACCTTCTGTTTCAACGTTGAGTAATCACAAGTCAGATATTCTCCCAGTGTTCTATGTGCTGTCAAAGTTTCGAAACAATGACTACCATTTTTCTGAGGCCTGTATAACGAACTATGCTGCAGAAAAGTCAACCTACTATTCTGCAACATCTGTTGAGAATAAATCTGATTTACATAATTTTCAACATTTTAATTTTAATTTTTAATTAGTTTTCCTTTGTTTTAATCACTGATTCAGATTTTCGATTTAGTTTTGTAGTTTTAAAGCGGACTTCAATGCATAGTTGTGTTTCTGAAAACACTTGTACGTTCTCGGAAGTTTATTCCCCTGAATCATACTAACAAGCACCAATCTGTCAATAACTTTCTTCATAAACGTTCTCTTGCGAACGAATTGTGAACAAATTATTAGAATCTTCGTTTTTATTGAAAAACTTCAGTTAATGGAATTATAGCAATAAACTAAAATTCTCAGGCGAGGCATATCAAGAAAAAAAAAGTTAGAAACAGTAGGCATAGAAAGCAACTTCGATTTTCTTGGCAAATGGGGCAACTTTCTGCAGCATCTCTGTTGACAGTATGCAAAGCATCTTCAGAAAGTTTCTAAAACTTCTATAAAAAGTCGGCGAAAGCTCTTCAGACAGCTAAGGGTTCATGACAAAACTGTCTGCAGAGAGTTGAGGGTCGCAAGAATTTGATGAAATGTTCTCTAAACCTCCATAGTTGCTTCTGAAAGTCGATAACACTGAGAACTGTTTGTAGAGAGTTGGAGAAGTTCCCTATTAGAGTAAAACGAGAACAAATTCTTGCGACCCTCCCATTTCTGCAGTACTTTGTCATGTACCCTCAACTTTCTGCAGCACTTTCTCATGTACCCTCAACTTTCTGCGGAAGTTTTAAAAAATTTCTGTGGATGCTTTGCATACTGTCGGCAGAGATGCTGCAGAGATGCTGAAGAAAGTTGCCGTAATTTGCCGAGTTAAAAACTCAAAAATATTAAGCCCATATTGAGTTTTTCTGATTATGAAATTTAATAGAATTTAAAATATTTCAGTTTCATCCATTAGATAGTTTTGGAAACAGTTTTGCTGGAAGATGGTATTGCTATTCACATAGTTTGTGTTTCCCAATGTGGATTATTATAATACGGTCTATGTTTCAATCATCTGTGAAGTTTATTGTTTTAAATAGCTAGCGATCCACCGTGCCTGTTTCTTTTTGCCTTTCCTTATCACTTGTTTCCCATCAACTTCTAATACCCTAATTATCACACTGACCTCTTCATTCTTGCTCCTTTTGTCCCCCCTCCCAAAATGAGCCAGGTGCTAATCACTATACCTCATGCCCTCTCTTCCCCACCTATTTGCCCTTCTCGGCTTCTCTTATCTGACCTTTGCATCTTGCCTTTTTGTATGTCTGTGTACATAATAATTGTATCATCATCATCATCTTCCTTCCATCCTTCTCCATCATAAACATGCATGTCTTTTTACCTCTTTTTGGCATACCAACCCTTTCGGCTCCTCTTTTCGTCTCTCTCTATTTTTATGATGCCATCTCTTTTGGAGAAAAAGAAAGAGATTCTTATTGCGGAAGATGCATCCGTCGGGACGGTACTCTCTTTCTTTTTCTTCGATAATTACCGTAATGAGGTAATTTGAAACATATTGACAGGAGGCAATCCTACGCGGGTGGATGCTTTCGGTTACAAGGTTAATTCGTTCATTCTATTGTTTTTTTCTTTTCTTAATCCATGGTGTCCTTCAGACCAAAACATGTGTGCCACCTGTTGACGAGACATGGTTTTGAGATTTGTTTAGATTTTAGATTTCATAAATATTACTGTTACGGTTTCATTACTTTTGTGATGGTACTCGTTAACTTGAATCTACACCAGTTGTGTTTTTCGGAATATTCTTTTTAATATCGGAATCGGCTCAGGGTTTCATTTTTGCTTTTAAATGTTTACTACATACCTCCAACAATTTTTAGCGTCATTTCGATCATTAAAAATGAAGACTCAAAATTGCTTTCTTAATTATTATGGGGTTATTCACCTCTGGAAAAAACGTGTTTTTTTCCCTCGATTCATTTACCGGAAAAAACTGTTTTTCCCGTTTTTTCCGGCAAATTAATCGACGGAACAAACGTTTTTTCCGGAGGTGAATAACCCCATTAGAAACATTATTTTTGAACAGTTTTCTCCATAGCTTTTAGGAATAATAAATCAGATGGAGATAATATTATCGATGCTTTTTTGAGGAGCTTGAGCAAGTAATAAGTTTTTGAAAACGATTCCATCGACATAATCATGGAAAATTTTAAAGACTGATTACTGTCGAAGTCATGTAGTTTTCATAATAATTCGACTTATTCGAGATTTTTTTTCATTTTGTTTCAAACTCAATTTTTCAATAGCTGGATATTCGCAATAACGATTGTTTGAAAAATTTTCACCATTTCAAATACTCCTGAAATTGTAAAAAGGTATTCGAAATCATTTCATCGTTCAAAACTAACATTTTTATCAAAGAACTTAGGCTACACACATTTATAGAGTTAAAATTTCAAATGTGACAGTCGATTTCTGGATTCAGAATTTCTATCTCTATCGAACACCTGTATTCAAAATTAGCACGAATTCTAAGCTCAGTCGACTGCTCCAATCGTTTCAGTAGAGCTTATAAAATTGTTATAAAACAGTAAAATCACTTCAAAAAAAGTTGTTGAAGCTATAAAACCGCTTCATCGAAACCACGAAAAAATAGAAGCGAATATATCCATCTCATTATCATGTCACTATATTCTATTGGCACGTTGTCCTTCCCTCCCTCTCCACCAATTAGTTCTTCTTCTCCCCCATGTCACTGTCCAATCAAACCGTCCCTCCGTCCACTACTTCCAAATGTGGAAACTTTTGGTATGAGATGAGAAGCCAATAATTTTCTCGTTATTCATTTTTATGACCCTTTTTTCTCTCTTTTCGTTCCTTTTTTGCGGATTCCGAATGCGCTTTCAAAGTTGTTCCCATCATTCTCTTTCTCTCTTTAGTTTCTGCCGTTCCGAGTTCTTTTTCTTCTCTTATTGCCGTGGAAACCAATATGGATATTCTTCAATGCAAGCATACTTCCTTTTTGGTTTTATTCAAATGTTGAATTATAATATTTTTTAAAGCAATAACTGGTAGTGAGTTTCTGTATCAATGAGAGGAAAAATAGAAAATTCACAACAGTAAATTTTTAAGAAGTATAAATTCATTCTTGTGCTGTTTCAAGTTCTTGATGAATTCACTGTGAATGATGCATAGGTTGATATGTTTAAATAATACATGGTCAATTTTTTGTCTCCGACTGCTTATCACCTTTCTCTTTCTGGAAATCCGTGACCGAACTTCGAACACCATTCCGTTGGAAGTACACTCATGACACTCCATTGAATTCAGATAAATCTTCGGTTTCAGGTTCTTTTCATTAACAGATAGGAACGTTCACATCTAGTAGTTTCTTCGGATATATAGAGATAGACTTGAATTGTAATAATAGGCTGAGAAGTTTTTTTAAGTAATGCTCGAATCTAGACAGTTTTAAACATCTTAAATCAGACCTTCAGTTAATGTTTCATTGTCTCATTATAGTTCTTGGAAGTACTTGAAATCTAGTTGGTCGACGATTAGAGTCTCTAGATACGGTATAATATCCATATCTATATTCACTCTCTCTCTTTGTCTTCCGATAACCATCAATTTCAACTCGGTTCACTGAATACCATCTCCTCTATACTAACCCCCTTTGCTTTCCCTCTCTCTTCATTTCCGGATCCCATATTCGTCAGTTCCAAATCTTCCCCGAAAATTCATAAATTCCCAAGTGTCGAATATCTCAAAAAGTGTCCCCCCTTCTTCATCTGACATGTCACCTTTGCCCTCCTCTATTAGCTCTCCAGAGAGCAATCCGAATGTCAAACTCTTCTCCCTTTTTTGTCACCGATATGGGAATGTGAACTTTTCCCATTTTTTCTGCTTTTTTTCTGTTTTTTGCTCATCTTATCTTTTCTCTTTTTCTGAGGCTAACAAGTATATTCCTCGAACTCTTGATTTTTCAGAACGACTCCTTCAAAATGAGACGACTACTAATCGTCTCGTTTTGTCTACTTTTTTCAATAGTAAATAGTGCAAAAGTTGATATCGATTTGATCAATGAGACGATTCGAGATCTTCTTCATTTCAAAAATTCTGATCCAAGTGAGTCACCTGGTGTGGAGCTTCTTCTTCTCAGTGTTTAATGTATAACAAAAATCTAAAGAATTTTCAAAATTTGAAAACTGCGGGAAACAGAAATATCGATGAGACGATATTTTCTAGTGTGCTTAGTTTTTTTTACTGATTCAGAATAGAAAGTTAAAAATACAGTTTGTTTTAGTTTCAGTACGCTAGACTAATACATTTTTTAGGTTAATACATATTTCAAATTTTACCTAACCGTACGTTTAGCATTAGTGTTCGTCACTGTTTCACTAGCTAGAAATTTCTACTCATAGCCATTAATTAATTAATCACCCTTTCCAGACATCACCTCATTCCATCGTCAATCCCACACTCTGACGGAACATATGAAGGATTTGTATCAGGTGAGTATATCTAACTATTTTATTCAAGAATATGTATATAACTCATCAATGTTTCGGTCAGTTTCAACTGATCTGCACACTCTCTCCATATTCAAATAATTTTTTTTCTGTTTCTGATTATTTTCAAAAACTTGTCCAAGAGTTGTAATTTTGGTATCGCAGTGTTTAAAAACGTTATAACACTTTTTCCAGATCTTCATCGATGAAGACTCCAATGAAGACGGAAATTTGGTGCGTGCCATCGAACCAGCTGTTGGAAAACTTGATGGTCAAGAAGTTCTCGTTTTCGATGTTGAAGGATTCGATTCCGATGAATCCATCATGAGAGCCGAACTTCATTTCTTCCTCAGACGACGTGACGCCTTCTCCAGAAGACGTTCTCGTCAGATTCGTGCCAAATCGGTTTGTGTGAATGAGTACTGTAGACCACAGACCCTGAAGAAGATCCGTGGAAGTTCGACAAGTGGAGATGAGATGTTGGAGGATTTCAAAGTGGTTTGGGATGCAACAAAATCAGTTTTCGATTCGTATCATTTGGATGGAAAGCAAGCAGTTTTCCGTATTACAAGAGAACATTCAAAGATGAGACCTTATGCTGAGATGATCAGAAAGAGCACCCCATTCCTTGTGATCTACTCGAAAGTCAACCATACTCTGGATACAAAATCAGTCATCCAACAAGCCGAACAAACGAAGAGAAAGAGAAGAGACTTGGGAAATGAGGAGTTGAGAGAATACTACACTTACAACTCCATTCCATTGGATAATGATGAACGGGAACCAGTGAAAAGGAAGGCTGGAAAAAAGAACAGTTTGTCAGAGGAGATGTCATCTGAAGACGTTTGGCAAGGATTCGGAGAAGAGACTTCAAGAGAAGATAGGGAGAGAAAGGAGAATGAGGAAATGGCAAATGATGTGAGAGTCGTGCTTCTGCAGAATAAGAATGTGAGTTACATCCGACAATCGAGCCAACTGGAGATATTGAATAAGTTTAGTCTGAATGAAACAGTTGTAATTTTTTCTAACGGATACTGCGAAACAACTGTTTTGGAACATAGAATTGTTAAATTAAACACATAGTCATGAGTATTCTGAATTGGAGATGTATTTCAAATGTAAATGCATCAAAAACGGCTCATTTTCCGAGTTTGAAATCAAAATCAATCCCTTAAAAGTGTAAAATTTTGGAAATATTTTTAAAATTTGAGTGATCTTCTTTCCTTTTATGAATCTCAGTCTCAATTGGGTTCCTTTCAAACTCAAGATGATAACTTCTTAAGCTCATCGCTCTACTTCTAGATAATATCACTCTCGACCACTCTCCTACCGTAATCCTTTTCATTACCTCTCTCTCTCCAACTCTCTTATTTTCCAATCAACAACACCTCATGAAAATCACACCAATTCCCTCTTTCATCTCTCCCAAATCCCACATCCGTAAACCAATAAATCACTCCTCAAAAACACATTTTTCTCTGTTTGCAGCGTTGTCACAAAGAGGGAACTTTGGTCAGTCTAAAACACTTCGGATGGGATCGATTCGTGATGGAACCGAAGACAATCGAGACGTCGTTCTGTAAAGGAAAGTGTGCGAAGCCGATGTTGACAAGTGGAAAAGCGTCGAATCATGCAATGCTGCAGTCTCTGTTCGCTGCAGAACCCGTCTGTTGTGCACCGACTAATTTGAAGTCACTCAACTTTTTGTATAGGTGAGAAAGTCTGATAGTCGAATTGAGATTTTTGAAAAGGAAGAGATTATAATGGAAGATTGTAGCAGTATATGTTGCAACGATCAGGTGACAGGAAGCTATGCTGGACTACGATCCGGTTAGAGAAATCTCTTAAAGAAACATTCATTCTGAAACCTGCTTTAGCAGTAAACTAATTTATTTATTTATTTTATTTATTGAATACGATCGCAAGTATCGTGCAAGAAAGAAAAGAAAACAAAAATATCAAGAGTATAAGCATTAGTGAGGGTTAATCGGGATGTTAAATGTCTAACATAATACAAGAAAGAGATATCGTAGTGTGGTCAATTAGGTAAAGAGTGCAATGAGATAGACGGTCGGTTAATTCCAACCAAGTAAACGAAAACGTTAGAAAATTCATGCGATTTTGAGGAGGATTGGTGAATATCAAAATTAATGTTTCTAATTATGATCTTGAAACAGTATGTTTTAATCTGAACATGACCAAGAAAACTCAGCTGCTATTGTTTCTTAATTTCAAGAAATAGAGAGATTCTGAAGAGAAAGGCACTCTAACGATAGATCGTATAGAAACTTTTTTCGGATTCTTTCTTTTTTTTGCTCTGGACAGAAGCCTTCTCAACTACTAAGCTAATATCAGACTTGCAAAATATCGACCCGGCCCGGTTCGTTACAAGTCTGGCAAATATCAGTTTGTCAAACCACGAACCACTTTTCGTAAAGATAAGAAGACAATGTAGACTTAATTGACATTTCTATAGAATTCAAGGTCTATATCGAACCTTCGTAACAGTATACAACATTGTGACACAAGTTATTCACTCTTATAGTTAATCTCATGACTGCCTCTTCAGAGCCATTTTGACCTGAAAGTTATAAACGGCTGACCAGAATATCAATACCTTCTCACACCAAAAACGTAGCTCTTGAAATTTCAAATAGATTCAAAACTGCAATTGGTTGAAACAAAAAGTTATGACAAGTAGCATGAATGTGTATGTGGGTACTAAAGCCTTCTCCATCCCAATGATAATCTGAACTCTTTGAAACATGTAATATTTTCTTCATTTCAGAGACGAAAAAGGACGTACAGTAATCCGTAACTACTCGAAGATGCTCATTGGATCTTGCTCTTGCCTTTAAATTAATTCATTAATGTTCCTGTAATTCTCAAATAATCTTGCCTTCTCTTATTGTCTGTACATCCTTCTCTACCTCCACTAACACAAACCATTTTATTTCTTTCATAATAAGTGAATCCAATGAATCTCATTTCTCTCCCTCTAATCTTCTCTTATTTAACTGCTACTTCCTAACTTTTGAATATCATAAACCTAGTCGGAATTTCCTGATTAGACTTTTATGAGTTCCCCCTTCCCTTTCTGAATTTGTTTAACCTGAACAACGTTCAAATTAAAATTCAAAACAGAATGAACCATCTGAATAAAGTTAAACACCAAAGTGTTCATCACGTTCCGAGATCATCTTTATTTACTCAGAATCTGCATAAAACTGTGGGAGGAGGGACCACGAGTCCTCGATTGAAATAAGTAAATAGAACAGTCTGTCAGTTTAACATGAACTCAATCAGCTGTCTTCTGTTTCTTCTGATTCTATTCTACAGGTGTTTCCATGCAGTCGATGGGCGGTTCTTCTATGGTGAGTTGGGAATTTTCTTACTGTTTTTAGTAGTTAACATTTGTTGAGCGAAATTTTTCTATCTAATTTTTTTTCATAGCCCATCCGTGATCTAAGTATTGACCTGGACAACATAGAATAATGTAAATTCTATGATTTTGACAATATCAGCCAGATGTAGATACTTTAGTGAAATTCAGGTCTGGAAAATCTGAGAAAATGGGAAAATTCTCAGAAGTGACCCTCTAGACTGGCCCAAGATTCTTTAATCATTTTTAATCACTACAAAAAACTTCCCCAGAACTACATACATTTTGATAAGTTGGCTGGAACCGCCAAGAATCACAAATATGACTGGAGCTATTAAATACCTTTTTCTCAACTGTACGCTCCTGAATTTTTGGAAAATCTGAGACAATACAAATCCGCTTCATATTATAATGGGCATAATACCCCACTTAACGCTTCAAAAATTTTAAGAAATTGTAGAAACAGTAAATATTTTTGTTTCAAATGCAGTTTTCTACCACAAACAAATTTTCCCAGTTGTATCTTGGTTTCAAAACGACTATACGAATAATCCGATTATCCAAAAAACTTCTTAATTTGAAAATAATGAGTTCAGAAGACGTGAAAATGTACGGCTGTCGATGTCTCCAAAAAGATCAAACCAAACAACTGCTCACCTCGCTTACAAATGGAATTCCAGTCAATGCAAATCGACCGATATGGAAATCTTTTGTTAGGGAACAACCAACATTATCGAACAATTTACAGAGCAAGGTATATTTAATTTACACATCTGTAGTTTTTGGAACGCTTACTGATTCAGGTAGTGCACATAAAGAATTAAATCCTTTTTATAACGTTTCTTGGATAGTTTATTTCAATTTCATAGGTTTCCTGGTCCCAATCGCAGTTGGAAAATAAAAATGTGTTAATTGTAACATGAAACATCAGAAAGTTATCAAAAAACAAATTCAGCTCGTTCCTACTCCCACCCATATAATCTACTTACAAATCTCCCACCTTTTCAGATCCAATACCTCAAGGAATGGCTTGCAACACTGACTCTTGACACTCCTACAGTACCCCCAACAACCACTACAACTACCACTTCGAGACCTCAAACTACAGAAGATCCAGTCGCTTTGCCATTCGACGAAGCAGCTGTTGGAAATAATGTTTTCCTGAAGTTGGCCTACAAGATGATGGCTAAGTATTTCAAGAAATTCCGTGAGTTTGAATTTTACGGTTTCTGAGAACCGAAAAATTGTTGTGATTATCTTAATTCCTTGATTTTTCCTTGACCATACAAACGTTTCCAGGCGGCGAATGGACAATTCTCGACCGTTTCGAATGTATTTGTGATGGAGATCTCATTGAACTTCTCAAATCGAAAACATTTATCAATATTCAAGTCGCACATGATTAGTTTTATTGATTTCAACTTTCTTCGATAAAATTTTCTGAATTTCCCAAAATTATTATGACTCTCCCAATAAGTTTTACCCAATCTCACAGAATAGATTTCAATTTGAAGCAGAAAAAATCGGGAATTTGTAAGGCTACAAAACGAAGATTCTAGAATTTCTTCTCTCTATCTAAGGTCCCCCGAGGTATTCAACAAGCCCCGCCCCTTTTCCCACGTGTAACATAGCAACCGGCGGAACCCGGGAGATGTCCGTACACACTGTTACTCAAATACCCTCCTCTCGTTGTGTTCACTAACTCTGGTTCCTCTGCATTTGACCGTGAAAATCTTTCGCCTTTTACTAAAGATTTCCGTGCAAAGGAGCAAACTCTGAGTATTATAAACAATTTTTGGAGTCCCCTCGAACGAGCGGGACAAAAATGAAGTAGAATGTCCTCTGAAAAGGTTGAGATGATATGATTCGGGAGCCTGATGGTGATGGAACAGAGGTGAGAATGAGAACCTTCAGGTTCCAAATTATTAGAAAAATTTAGATTCGGTTTCTCAAATATTATTAACGGCGAACTACACTTTCAATCTTTGCAATACAAATTCACTATGTTAACTTCCATAAAGGATGATGAAACAAGAATCCATGTACACATTTTTCCAACGTGAACAGAATATCTAACTGAAACGCACAAGCAATTTTATCTTCGTCGTCAACTCTTACTAAATTAACTGTAAATCTGAAACAGCGTAGAATTCTTTTATTAATTATAACATGCCTAGCAACCTAATAATCTATCAAAAGGCACATTCATAATATTATACTCGCATCAATGTTTCAATGCTATAGAAGAAAAATGAATTTAAGACAAAAACGTGGGTGACAATACGTTAGCAGCCAACGCAGAATCTGTGAAAATAGAAGGAGAAAGAACAGATGGAGACAGTACGACTCCAGAGAGTACGGTTGGAGAAACGACATCAGGACAGAGAACAAATGGAGATAAAACTAGAGGAGACATTACGTATGGATTTACTACATTAGGGGATAAGACGTAGGGAGAGAAGACGTATGCATTGAATACGGCAGCTGATAATACATTTGGACCAAGGACGTATGGAGAGAAGATGAGTGGATTTCCGACCTGTGAAGAAGACATTTATGGATGGGGGGGGGGGGGGGATGGAACTTATTTGGCATTTCAGGTTTCGAAGTTAATTTAGGACCAAAGTTTTCAGATGGGACCGGCTGTTTTTTTCTTGTTTCAAACTTTTGATTTAGTCTTCCTCCATCAAGTTTGTTCAATACTGTATTGTCTGATCCGAAAAAAACGTTAAAGAGAAAATCGAACTTACTTGAGGTGAAATAACCGGAAGAGACATGAGAAGTGGAGAGAGAACACTCGGACAGAACAGTTGAGGAGATAGGACGAGTGGTCCGAGAACGGATAGCTGGAAATGAATAATATTCAACTTTTCGAAAAAAAACCACGTTTCAGGAATGCAACTTTAGATTTCGCAGCAAAGAATCGAAAGTCATTTTTACAAATCCTTTCCATACGAACCTTATTAATAGTGGGTGCAAATGCTTGTGGTGAGAACACTGTCGGATTCAAAAACACGATTTGATACAATCCATTCAACAGAGAAATCGTCTGTCTCTTCACTCTTCTTCCACTTTTTCCAAATCCTTGAGCTCCATTTCCTTTCGCAAGTTCTCTGATTGTCATTCGAATGGACTCTTCCTTCTGTTCAGTTGTCAGAGAGTCAACTTCATGAATATCGAATGGTAGATCAGAAACCGAAGTGTTGTATATTCCAGTCTCTCCATAAAGAGATTGCATTTGTTCTTTGTTCATGAATGAGAATTTTTTATTGACGAAATCCAAATTTTGAGCACGAGTCAGAGAGCTGGAAAGAGATGTGTACGCCTGAAATGGGACTTCGATTGGTCAGAATTGGGTCCAGTATTTTCTTTGAAAACTACTGTTCCAACCGGTCATAATCTTTGCTGGAAGGAATACATGAACATTGAGTGACGGATCCCCTTAATCTCACCTGATCAATAATCGAAGTCATATCCACTAAATCCTTATCCAATCCACTCTTTCTCAGTCCTTTCACCAGATTCAATGCGTCATCCACAACATTATTCACTCCTGTGATATCCATCACCAATTCCAACACATTTTCTCTATCCTTGTCTTTCAATCCAGCTTTTTCCAGAACATTCGGAATTGGGAGGATACTATTGTCACTCTCGTCACGATACAATGGGAACATGTCGGGAGAGAGGAGCCGTCTGGAATCAAAAGTTGTGTTGATGAATTGATTGATTAGTTGGAGTTAAATATAATTTCTCATATCAGAATTCAATGAAACAGAAATTTGTTTAGTGAAGTTAGCGTCTTCCTACCTCTTTGTGTTTAACTTCTCTGGCATAATCGGCATAAACCTTGGCGACAAAAAGTTCGCATTCGAATCTTTCGTATGTTTGTGAACTGCATCCACCAATCCGAAAACAGTTTCATCAATCATTCCATCCGGTGTAATATCTCGAACTCGATCAGAGAATGATTTCTTTTGTCTCAATGGATGATTCTTTCCAATTACCATATCCAACATTCTATTCTTGAATCGATTCTTCTCCCGGGCTCCGAATACAGCGTCTTGCAGCTGAAATGTTGGTTTTCAGGGTTTTATTTGAACGAAGAGACTCATAAAGTAATTTGCCGATAACTTTCTCTGCTTCAAAACTATTGCAAAACAATAACATTTTTCCGACAACTAATCGAAGAGTCTTTTTTTATCCTTACCTTTTTCAGATTTGTATAGCTTGAAGTCATATTTCTCGTCGGTTTCACATGTGCAAACTCTCTGATCATTTTGGTGAATTCTTGTATTGGACTCTTGTTATTTTCATGCAAATCTGGCATCTTTGCAAAATTCTTTGGTTTATAGAATACTCCATCCAAACTGTCAACTCGTTTCGCTTCGTCGACTGCTTCTTTCTGAAAAATGAGAGTTTTGAAACACTAAAACTCATACAAACTAAAATTGATTTTTTAATGTTTCTGAATGTTTACCAATGAAATAAAATATATCTTCATGATTACCAGAATCCGTCACAGTTTATAAAAGAAAACTCACATTACTATAAAGCGAGAGAATATTTCTCTTCACTCTTCTCTTTCTATATTTCATCGAATTGATTTTCTCCATTTTCTCCAACATCTTCGGTGACATTTTGTATTGACCAGCGAAGTTTCTTCTCTTCATTTTTCGAAATCTTGCAAGTTTCAGTTTCTCTGCTTGGATCTCGTTTATTTTCTGAATGTTCTCATTCTGTTTTTTTTATTTCAGCGATTATTTAGTATTACCGTTCGTACTCTCTTTTTCAACTGCTTCTGCACTACTTTCTTCTGAAATTTCCTTCTTTTCAGTTTCTTTATATCTAGTTTGCCCATTGGTACTGTATCTTGTTTATCGATAAAATCTAATTTCTTATCCAATGCTGCCTTCCCATAAATGTCTTCCAACTTTCCGTCGAAGGCGTTCACGAGACATTTAGCTCCAGCTTTCACGTCATATTCTTTGGGAATTGAATCAAGACAAGCAACAAATGCACGGCGTTGCGGTCTGGAAATTTATATAGAAAAACTCAATGTGAGAGATTAGAAGTGTTATTTCGTTTCGGTGTAAGTAACATTTTAGAAACATAATTTAATTCTTTCTAATAATTTGGAACCTGGAATTTCTTAATCTCGCATCTGTTGCATCACATCAGACTCCCGAATCATATCATCTAAACCTTTTCAAAGAACATTCAATTTCATTTTTGTCCCGCTCTTTCGAGGGAACTCCAAAAATTGTTTATAATACTCAGAGTTTGCTCCTTTGCACGGAAATCTTTAGTAAAAGGCGAAAGATTTTCACGGTCAAATGCAGAGGAACCAGAGTTAGTGAAAACAACGAAGGGAGGGTATTTGAATGACTGTGTGTACGGACATCTCCCGGGTTCCGCCGGTTGCTATGTTACACGTGGGAAAAGGGGCGGGGCTTGTCGGATACCTTGAGGGACCTTAGATAGAGAGAATATGAAGTTGTAACGATCAACGGAACAAGACCACGTTTAACTTTTGTGGCCATCGAGTCTAGTAGAATCTAAATATAAGTTTCTAAATGAAATCCAGAGGCATCGGAGGTATAGAAAGTCAAAAAATGCTGGAATCGTTGTTCTGTAACTTCACAAATTTCCAAATTTTTGCGATCGTAATCTATTCTGTAAAATTGGCTAAAACTTGCTATGTTAGTTACAACAACATTCTGGACAAAAATAGAGATCGCTGGAAATGTCGCCTCATAAGGGATAGTGTTAGACAAGTGGATAGAGTTTGATGGAGGTATTAATTTTTTGTTTCCAACTAGATTTTTTTGAGGTTTCTGAAACAGATAGAATCCATTATGAGGGTCTCAATGAGAATCTGTTTCTTTAGAGTTCCCCAATCAAAAATTGGATAAATGTTCTGCAGAAACTATCACAACAGATAATACTCACTTGAAACTGACTACTTATAAAATTCTGTTTTCAAAAATTTGGGTCTGGAATGCGAATTTCCCGAGTGGTCTACTAGCGATTTTTTGATCGAGTTTTCAGAGGAAATGGATGAAAACTTGACGACATGGAGCTTCGTACTCTTCTTCCAGATTTATAGTAGCTCCAATATGGACCGAGTAATCAGACTTCTTGTCTGAAAGTCTGGGATGGTATCTTGGAGTGTTCACGTTTGATGCTTCTGAAATTGTTCCTGAATCACGTTTGAAACCCCTAGAGATGAGTTACCCAAAGGTTTCCAAGAAATAAAGTATCTTAAGCTACCGTACCTTTGCTCTCTGTTCTCAATACCATCTCAACAAATCACAAGTTCAAAGATACATCATAAATATATCTAATTCACAGGTATCGTCTTCCATTGCTAACTATCCGTTTTCCTCATTAAAATCCTTGCGTATTAACGACGCATTGTTCTTTTGCCTCTCGTTCTCCTCCTTGTCTGATCTCCCCTCTTCCATCTCGTTATCAAAACTGACGAATTCTCGACGGTTCTTCGTTTTCTATGGCGGCGTCAAGTCAGAAGCAACAACGATAAAAACGGCAATAAAAGTGCCAAAACGAACTGGTCTCCCTGTTTCTTTCACACGATTTCCCTTTTTGATTTACAACTTTTTTAAGAGACGTCGAGAGAATTGAGATGGTGATGGCTGCTTATCTTCAGAATATGTTTTAGATGACTCACTTCTTCATTTGCATATACATTTGTTTGCCAACGGAACCAAGAAGTGAGCTGACCGCTTGAATGTACCATCCGTAATGGAGCTGTTGAAGCTGAAAATTGAATATTAAAAAGTTAATTTTCAGGAAAGTTATCAATCATCTTCGTGAAATTTTGAGATTTGATATCAAAACTTCAAAACGGGAATTTCATTTTGTGCAGTGGTGAAAAAACGGTAAAGCTTTTGAAAAATAATATGGATTATGTAGGACCATTACAATTGCGCTCTAAACAAGAAATATTCGCAAGATTAATTCGATCCATTGAAACTTTTGATGACTATATTTTTCGCTTTTTCATTTAGCACTAGCTTTTCAAATTTTCAGGAGAGCGCAGTTTTGAAAATCTATTAGACAGGTGAGCAAGTATTCTTGCAAAAAGTAATTACAGTTACGCTAATTCCAGAAATTCCATCGTTGGTTCTGATGGTGATATGAGCCACACAATGCCTTTCTAATAAAATTAATGGAAGCTTCCGAAATTCTATGAAACTTCCAAAAGATCAGATTTTTCCTTCTCTCCATTTTCTACAAAATATTCCATCCATCACCTCTCCTTTCCCCCTAATTCTTACCTAACCGATCAATCATTCAATCGTTTTTTCAATCTCCCAGACTTGTCAATTCAGATTCATTTCATACCTTATCAACCTCCTTCGCTTCCATTTTCATCTTATCCATAGCTGCCAATTTCGTTGCACTTTGCACACAATTCACATTATCGAATGCTGGAATTTTTTTTTTCAAAATTTAACAATTCGGTAATTTTCTGTGAATTGTAAACTCCCACCTAAATAAAATACACACGAAGCAGATGCGGGGACCTATTGTCTGTGTCTGTCCCCACTAAAATTAAACACATTTTGAAAATGAAAACTTTCTCTAAATCCATCTCACTTCGTTCCCCAATGACATCACCCAAAAATACAAAAAAGAATACTGCACTTTTTTCATCAAAAGTCGTTATCATTTTGTTCTCTTATTTCCTACTTATCAAGTTTTCATTTCTTCGAAACTTCCGAGGAACGAGTGGAACGTATTCAGACTAATCTATCATTTCTCTTTTCACTTGAGGCGATATTTTTGGCGCCGAAAAAAACGGAGAGGAAGTGAAAAATGAAAGGGAAAATGGAAGATGAATTGCACTTTAGCGAGGAGGAGAAGAATGTTTTGGAGTGACCTAGGAATTCGGAATTTTTCTCGAAACAACTTGAAACCTAACTGTTTTGTGAGCCTTTAAAAGTTGAAATAGCATCAGATCTGGCTGTTTCAAATACTGGATATAAGCTCATTGATATAACTTATCTCGATATGTAAGGTGCCGAATCAAAAATTCAAAATTAATGCTTTAAAACTGATTTCTTGGTACTGAAAAGATAATTCAGAAAACTCAAAATGAGATAAAGTGAGTTGGAAACAATAAGATGTTTCAGGGATTCCTTATACTGGACAATACTTTGCTCCTAGCACATTGCATTAGTACCAATAAAATGAAACGAATTCCAGACAAGTTAGATTCTCGACATATACAAATGGACCCTTTCGAAATGTCGGTGTATGTCTCAGAAAAGCGCGTTCGTAGTAGCTTCTTCAAACTAATAACTTTTACAGAAGTGATAGCTTACTCGAAGGCTTAAAGTGTGTGAAAACCGAACCTGGTATCAATTGAAGACTGTTGTGACGTGTTAGCAATATACATTTTTTGCGAAACAGTAACTTTTGAATCAAAAAGTTCATAATTAACCTTGTGTTATGAAAATATGTGAAAAATGTTTCAACGATTTTATATGTTAGATACAACTTCTGATGGGCCATTCAGACTATTTTCGGTGTAGGTAGTTTTTTGTTAGAGAGTGTTTGCTGAAATTCGACCAAGCTAATTTACCTACAAAAGAGTATCAACTGAAGAGCTCCAACATTTATGAACAAGTTTTTAAAGAATTTGAAACAGTAATTTCGCGAAGTTCTGAGAAACGTGCCTGGCTATAGATGCGCTCGGCAACTCTAGACCTCCACCATATCCCTCACCCCTAAACCAAACCAACTCACCATAACAAAATAGCACAAAAATGCACGTCGTCCACCACGACCGAGACCGTTTCATTTCGAATAAAAAGCTAGACATTGGACCGAAAGGGTGTTGAAAGTGATTGTTTCTAATTTTATTGCCCTTATGTTTTGATTCTCATCCCCCTCCCTTCTTTCACCCTCTTGTTTCCTTATCTTTTTGTTTCTTTTCCACTGAAGCCGCCATTCATGGATCAACTCCGCCCACTACTTTTCGCCTCTCTCGGATCCACTTTTTTCAGATACAGTATCTATTTCTCGCCGATTTTCGTCTGGAAGTTTTCGATTTGCGGAAAGAGAAACAGGTGGAAACTATGTGACCGTTTGTGAAATATCATTTGACTAAATGAATGAAGAAATTGAAACAAGAAATAGGGAAAAGTCGGAAAGAGGGATAGGTTCGGTTGAGGTCATTCTACAGTATACCTGGTAGAGATATTGCAAAAAGTGTAGCAGAATGAAAATTATTCTGGTAGAAATTAGCTAAACAATAAAAAAACGTGAGCTGAGAAAAACTGTCATATGTAGTAACTAAAAATTACAGTTTCTGACATAAAGTTTGAGAGAAAATGTTTTCCAAAATTGCTGAAACCATGACTTGTATTAACTGAATTGTTTTGAAATTATAGTCGTACGAACAAAATTTGAAATTTTCGAAATCAGTTATAATAACTTCTGTGAAACGGTCTAGATTTGTGTAGAAAGACTAAATCGATTTGTACTTTCTGATTAAAAAAGATTTGAAATGTCTACGGTAGTTGATACCGAGATGTAGAGGAAAGTACCAAATTTTGACGTTTCTGCAATTTGTTGTGACTAGCTGGAAAATTTTTAATGTTGTTCCGATCGTAACCGACTCCATACTCTTATTTCAGTAAAAGATCTCATACTTATGAAACACAACTCATTTCTCAAAGAGAATATCTGCTCCTTTCAGGCAACTAGTGGAAACATCAACTATATTTAATTTGAGACTTTCATTCTCTAAGTAAATGTTTTCTGTTTCATTCACTTCAGTTCTGCAATCACAACCATCTCAATTCAGTGTATCCGTTAACAATTATTGCAAACTTCAATCATTTCGGTAACAGATACTAGTCTTTTGAATTAAAAAAACAATTAAAAAATTAATCATCAACCATTCATTGACACTTTACTACTAGAATTCAATTCTGATCAACCAGTACTTACTTTACACTCTGTCTTATTCATTTTCGGTTTCCCTTTCTCCCACCTCCTTCATTTTCTACCGTATCCATTCCTTTAAAAGATCTTATCACGATTTATCAAAGTATTTTCTAATTTTGGGTGCCATTGCGAGATCGAATATATTTGTTGATCTATCAAAACAGAAACGATACAATTTGTGATCTGGTCGAAATGATATACTCAATCCCAGATTTTTTCAAATAGGAGTGAAGATTTATTGATTTATTTCCAACCTATAAACTGAAAATAGAGACTTTGGATCATGAATGTTTTCAGTACCAATTGAGCCTGCTACTAGTCCGAATGGGATGGGGAGATTTTCTATTCTCTTAGTTTACCTTAACAGAAAATTACAGTTTCCAAATGTAAATATTAGGGTGTTTCATAAGTCTTTGCACTTTTTCTATCAGTTTTTGATCGAATTTTTCTTAATGAGAAAGGAGTTCTAATAAGTTATATATTGTTCATGAGTACTGGTTACATCTTGCCAACATTGTGGTAGTTTGGCAATTCCGGCCGCGTAGAACTCTGCCGGCTATAGGCTGAAGAAGACATCAAGGTATGATTTCACTTGCATTCGATCATCAAATTTTTGACCAGCAAACGAGTTTCGCAATGATCTAAAAAGATGATAATCAGCTAGAGGAAGGTCTGAAGAATACGGCGAGTGGGTTCGAACTTAAACTCCCTGAGCCTGTAAGACGGCGCTAGTTTTGGTAGCAGTGTGTGGACGAGCACTGTCATGCAACAAAACTGAATGATCGATTTCCGGGCGAGAGGAGCGATGGAATTGGATCATTTTATGGAGTTGTTGACAGTATAAGTTGACTGTTATTGTAGCACGATCCGGAAGAAGTTCGTAACAAATGACCCCGTTTCTGTCCCACCAAACTGATAGCATCACTTTTTTCTCGTGCAACACTCTTTTCTGGTCCGTCAACGGGTCGTCAATATACAAAACCCCCTGCTTTTTACTGTATGGAATACATAGACACCCCATTTCTCATTTCCCGTAACAATATCAAGAATCCAATCGAAACTACGCTTCCGACTGAGCAAAGACTGCGACAGGTCACAACTGAGCTTCAACTGAGAATTTGTCAGTTCATGAGAAATAACTTGTCCGTATTCTGCTGTTCTTCCAGAATCTTTCAGATGTCTGAATATTGTTGCGAACGAAGGTCCAGTATGTGAAGATACTTCACGTACACTTGATCTTGGCTCTTCCTCCAAGACATCTGAGATATCATCGTCGATATCTAAACGAGGCCGACCAGAATGAGACTTATCATCAAGATTGTAGTCCTCTTCTTTGAAGTTATTGAACAAAGTGATTGCTGTTTTATAACTTATGATGTCCTCACCTACGGTTTCGCGTATATTTCGATAAGTTTCCATTGCACTCAATCCTGGGAGACATCTTAGTAGAAAACACCCTTTTAGAGCATGGCGATCTTTGGCGAGTACTTCTGCCATGGTACGCTATTCTGGGGACTTGCAAAACAGAAATGTTTCTTGAGGGTAACAGCACAGGTGAACCGCTGGGAATCCTATATGTGAAAGTGCCAGAATAGCGTCCTATGTGAGTCCCTAAATGAAAAGTGGACCGCGCGTGTGGCGTATATGTGTGGTCGTCTTTTCTGTGTACTGTCCGCGCGTGCACCCATTTGGCTCCCATATACGTTCCATGTATGGTCCATATTTGAGGGTGGCGGCCGGCCGCCGCAACGACACTCCGGAATTACACGTGGGCGTGTTGTTTACCGTAAATCGACGCGACATTTTTTTCTATAAGTCCGGGCCCATTTTCTCCGTTTATCGAAGTTCTTCGCCGATTTTCTTCATTCTTTTTGCAGAAAACAGATAATGGCAAACTTTAAAAATAAAAATAAATCTATTTAAACTTGTGGAAATTTATTTTTCAAAACAAAAATTGTGATTTTCTCAAGAAACTTGAATTATAAGCTGTTGTTGAGAAGTTCGGGTCTGATATTCTTCTTCACTTCGGTATGATAAGAAATCATATGTTTCAGGTGGATTTAAAGGTAAGACGGTAAGTATTTGTCATACCGAAGTAAAGTCAAAATACCGGATTTCGAATTTCTTCGACGGGTATCATTTTATTTCAGAGTTCAAAGAAAAGCTTGATAATCAATTATTGTGTTATAACCACCAAGCTAACATAAGATTTTTATAGGAAATCGTGTGTGATTTTCAATTTTTTTAAAGTATTGCCATTATCTGTTTAAAAAAGGAAAGAACTTCGAGAAAAAGGGAGAAAATATACAAGTCCGAGAAATGGGAAGTGAACAAGTTGGAAAAAGGAAAAGTGAAACAACATAATAGCATTACATACCAATCACAACAATGAATTAGGCATTTCTAGTGTTTCATACACAATAATCAACCAAATACGGTTGGTATAATTAATGCTGATATGCTATCCATATACGTTCCATATGCGCCCCACGTTTTCGGCCGACCGCGCGGGGATCCATATGGACACATATAAGGCCCAACCCTCATTCTTTTTAGCCACATATTCGCCACCGCGCGGTTCCATATGTGTTCCCCAGCGGTTCACCTGTGAGTACTAAATCATTCTTATATATAAAACGCATGTGGGGTTTGTCCATCTGTCCCAATGTCCGCAAATTTTGAGAAATGAGAAAGAAAGACGGCCGGGCCCAAAATCGAACTTGCGCTCTTCGCGCAGAGACCGCCGCCTTGGACCACTCGGCCACGCGGACACATTTCTGTGAAGGTGAACACGTGAATAAGGAGAGGCCAGCCGGATGAAGCGCCGAAGGCGCGGCAGCCAGGCTGGTAGTTAATAATAAAAAAAGGACCAAAAATGCCATGGGGTCAGAGGGCGGTACATTGAAAAAAAGTGCAAAGACTTATGAAACACCCTAATATAACCTGGGCGGTTATTTTCTATCTGATATATACGTCATAACAGATCATTATTTTGAAACATAAGTTTTTTTTCTGATTTCTGTCTATTTCTGAAGGTTCTCTAAAAGTTTTGTATCAAATGGACTGGTATACTATTGACTCACATCTGGGTATTCTCTTTTCCGGAATTCATCTACAACTTTTTCTGACCTAAAATCACTTTTTCAGGCAACTAATAGAAATAACAAACAAATGCTCAACGTTCTCATTCTACAAAGGTTAAATGAACTGAATTAGATTTTTAATGAAATCTACTCAATAATTATGTTGAAACAGGAAGATAAGGAAAAAAAAAACTTGCAATCTTTTGAATTTCAGATTGAGATGGGAATGAGAATTGAAAGCAAAGATAACAATTCTATCTGTTATTCTAACTTAAAGAGCAGGAAACTCGCGGATCAGAAGATTTCATAAATTCTTGATATAAAGTGAAAGTTCTAAAATACTATTGAATCTCAAGATATAGCGTACACACAATTTATAGAGAGTAATGAAAAATAGAAGTTTAGTTCTCCAGATAAAACGATGTTATAGAAAAGTGTGAATTATAAACTGTTTTGAGCAAAGAAAGTCTCTACATCATCAAGAACTTAAAATGCCCACAAACAGTACAAATGAAAATAATATTTTCGATTTCTTCCTTCCTCCTCCCCTTGTCGTCCTGATCCAACTCAATTCGGTACTCTTCGCAGTCATCATTCACACCTAAAAGTAACGTCTGCGTCTCTTCTCCTCACACACTATTTCCTCATCTCTGCGTGAGACATTGTTCTCATCTCAAGGTGCTTCGAATCGAAAATCGGAATGACCAATCAGTTGATCGGTCAAAAATTATCGAGAAAACGAAGGGAGAGGAATACCAAAATGAATACTATTTGGGACGAATCACAACGATCAGAAACTTATTCACAATACTTTTGAATTTGATTTCATTCCTATTTTGATAATTTTTCTTTGGAAAAAAAGTAATGCAATGAATCGGACTAATAAGTGGAACATGACGAAACGATTGAAAGATCAAAGTGTGAAAACCCAATTAGAAAAGAAAACGTTATATCATTTTGAATTCGAATGATGTCATTTTGGAACGAAATTTTAGTGAACTGAGAAGATCAACTATGTCAAGTGAAGTGATAGAAACGTTTGGAACCAAACTAGCATGTTGTTTTACGAAACTTATGTTTTTAGAACAAATTGAATAATCAGATTTAGGTGTATCAAAATCGTGTCAAAAATTTCTCCAGCTACTTGGTATATTCCTGCTACCGTATTTTTTCGCTGTCGAAATTCCCACTTTTTTCTAAATTTCCTGCTTGATTATCTGAGCGGCAAAGCAAAGCAGATATCTGAAATAAGCAAAAAAAGTTGTAATTTTTAATCTTCGTTGCTTTTTAATTATGCTAGACGTTAAGAGAACGATAGAAACCGATATCTTGGATATAAACAAAATAACTGGAACAGTGGATTTTGTTCCAGATGAATTCGGACTCTCTTTAAAAAAAGGTCTTCATGATGTTGCAGAATTCAATGATGCACATTTTCTGGAATTTTCCACTCCAAATTAGATGTTATTGGAAAGTTTCTGTTTCAATGTCTTCATAAGATTTATTTGAAGTCAAAACTGTTATTGTTGTTTCTTTCAAATAGTTTTATTTAACTCCGGTTTCCAAATAGTAATTTTTTAATTTCATTAGTGCTTCACTCGATGACAGCTCTCCTCAATGTTTCGTTAAAAATCTGATTTTGTAAGCAAAATTTGTTATTTATTAATTCTCGTTTCTCAAATAGTACGTGCCAACGAATGAGTGATGACTTGGAATACCCTTCGTGATTACTGTAGCCAATTTAAGCGTATTCGTTTTCTTTGAAAAATATTTCGATCCTTCTAGTGGACCACTTTGGAAACTAGAGATATGATTCTGAGTACTCTGAACTTTAATTTTCGAAATTGTTTGCTTAGGAATTTCCGTTTGAACAAAGATTTGCAGTATTCCAATCACTAAAGATTTCTAACGTTTCAAATCCAAATTAAAATTAAAATTTCAGATCTGATTTATTAAATTCAGTCGATCAAAATAGGAATTGCAACCAGTTGAAATATTGTAATTCTGAAACCGTAATCTAGTAAAAACCGGAATATGCAAATTGAATATTCTAGAAAAAGTCTTAAATTATAGAAATTCAGAAAATTAAAGTTGCTACATTTTTGTAGTTGAAATCTCTCTCTCTCTCTCTTAGATTTTCCGGTATGACAGTTGAAGTTAGCTATCTTTTATTCCATCTTGAGCCACTTTCTTTCGAAGAATGATAACGTTAAAAGCTGAAACGCTATCAAAAAGTTGTTAACTGCAAAAATATAGACAATAAAGTTTGCTAAATTTCTTCAGTGGACAACATCTTGATAGCCCTTCTAGTTTTAGAGATATGCCACTTCAAAATCAAGTACTGTAATCAGTTTCAATCGCTTTATGCGTATACAGAGAGGATGACCACTGGTTCAATTTCGGCTGGTAGTGAATACGATTTGGTTTATTTTGTAAGATTTTGAGACAGTTTTCCGAGCATTTTCAGAAGAATTCACTGGGAAACACAGAAAAGGTTGATTTTTGTAAAAAATTAACTGAAAAATAAGTGAATTCCTCCTGAAACCGAAAAAATTTTACAATCAAGTTTTAAAAGTTATGTTCTCCACGATCGCCATTTTTTCGCTACATTTATGAAGCTCTTCAGTTATTTTTCACTCGACTCACTCACTCGTATTTCTACAAATTCGCAAAAAGAGATTGATGAGTGACACAATAAAAACCAACGGCTCATGTTTGCTCTCCCAGGTTTCCTGCAAAGATGTATTAGCTCGGCACAGTTCTTACAACTGCGCTCCACCGAAATGGTCTTGAAAAATGTCTCTTTTTCTCTGAGTCTCTCAATTTCGCAGGCAATTTTCCTTGGTTTCGGTAGAGTGCGGTTGTAAGAAACGTGCCGTGCTAATAATGATTGAAAAGAGGAATTGAAGCTTCTCACAACTTCAAAATATGAACTGACTATGAGAAAAGAGAATAAAGAAATGTCAAATAATTCATAATTCTATTCGACACGTGGAGAAAATATCTGTAGAACAGTTATTGTTTAAAATTTAGCTATTAACAGAATTCTTGTCTATTATAAATATTTACAGACGAAAAACAAAGCGAATTATGCGAGGGTTTTAATTCTTCTTGAATGCGAAGATGGAGTTACGTCTCTTCTTTTTCTCCACTCCTCCTCCCTTTCGAACATTCTCCTCGTCGGCTGATGGCGAGTTGACGTCGGCCATTTCGACGACATACGAGCTTTGCAGGTGTGGCTTCACTTTCTCGTTTCGCGACGTCAAGATTCCGATTCTTTCCTTCGTGGTGCCTGATGGAGTGAATGGTGGCTTGAATTCAGAAGTGGAAGCAAGTGTATTTGTATCAGATCGCATCGAAGAGCGGGCGGTCGAGCATCGCTCGAACAAGTCGTAGTTGGAGCAGATTGACTCACGTGGATTGCTCTGAAAAATAAAAGTTTTTATTTGGAATTTTGGGAAATTCGTTTACCTTGAATCCAATCGGTGTTCCTCTGATCGAATCGATGGAATTCATGTCGAAATTGAATGCGATCGACTTCCGCGGCGTCTGCTCGACGTTTCTCCTCAACTCCTCCTCAGTTTCGAGCGGACCTTCTTTCGAGAGGTATTCGACGAGGCTGTCTGGAGTGTCGCATCGTTCGATAGGCGATGGAGGGTCTTCTTGGAAAAGTTCTGTAAAAAATGTTATGATTTGAAATCCCTTGCTATCTTCACTCACTAATTCTTTCCTCCAAGTAGCATTTCTTCTGCTCAACTTCCGATTTAATCGTGGTCATCGACTCAAGTTGGTCAATCAGCTTTTCGTTCTGCTCTCGGCACTCTTTCATCTCTGATTCGTGTTGGGCTGCCTCATTCTGGTGTTTGAGAACTATGTTCTCCATATTCTCTCTCAACAGTTCGATTTCTTTCTTCTTTTCTTCCAAAACATTCTGCAGCTTGGAATACCGATCGTTAAACTGTGCAGTTGATGCATCTCGGATCAATTGCTCATTCCTCAGAATATCTTTTGTTCGTTCTAACTGTTGAGATAGCACCAGATTCATCGATTCTTTTCCCTTCACATCAACTTGAAGTTCTTCTATTTTCTTCTTTGCACCTTCGAGGCATGCCTTCGCCGATAAGAATCCTTCGGAATTCTGATGATTCGCCATGTCCGTGTTCAACACCTGCTCCTTCAGTTCACCAAGAACTTTCTCCATTCCATTCTTATCAGATTTCGCCGCGTCCAACTCGTTTTGGAGGCGTTCAATCTTGGAGTCGGCCATCTTCGCTCGCTCCGTATGATCTTGCTGACATTTTTCCAGCTGCGCCTGGAATCGTTCTCTCTGTTCGCCCATTTCAGTCTTTGCATTGTCAGCTTCTTGTCTGTTTCGTGCAGATTCCAGACTCAACGACTCGACTGTACTCGTCAATCTTTTGTTCTCGCCATGAAGATTGGCCTTGAGCTCCTCCAAACTGGTCAGGTGATCAGCCATACTTCGATTCTCTTCGAGCACAGAGCGGAGCTGCTCTTCGAGATCGCTTTCCTTCTTCTGATACCCTTGGAACTCCATTTCGTTGGTATCACGGAGTTTGCGCATCTCCTTCATGCACTTTTCCAGAGATTCTGTAGTTGTGGCAAGTTTCGAAGCGAGTTTTTCTTTCTCCTTCTCTAATTCCTCCAGATGCCGTTGCTCACTTCTGAGCGTTGTACGGCTTTCGGCGAGTTGTTTAGTGACGGCTTCCACTTCGAGTTGCTTTGATTCCATTTCGGCTGTCATCTTTTGAACACGTTCTTCCGCGAGTTCTGCGTTATCTCGCTTCCCAGCAACCTCTTGTTTGAGAGAATCGATACTGAAAAAGTCATTTTTGTACTTTTTATTTATATAATTCGTTTCTAGCTACTCACGCGATCTTATTCGCTCGACTTTCCGTCTTCAGCTTTCCATTCTCTTGTTCCAACTCCTCCACGTGTTGTTCTGCCTCAAGCATCTGCCGTTGTGCTTGCTTGAGCTGTAGCTCGATTCTCATGAACTTCATTGTTGGGGAATCAACAGCATCCGCTATAGGACTTCTTCTGGCGGTCGATGAGGCTGTTCGAAGACGACGAGCAGTTGCTGTGGGTGTCACAAACGTGCTGTTGATGAAATTGTTTCGTGGAGGTGTTCTCATTCCACTCAACACTTCTACATTCTCCGGACGAATCAGAAAACTCCACCAGTCATCGACGCTGTCTTGTGAATAAAGTTTGTCGAAATAGACGAACATATCGAGAAGAACGGTGCTGTTGAATCCTATCTCTGTTGCAAGTTTTTCGAGGACGTTTGTCAGCAATTCCGAGTGGTCCTTGCGGAGAAACTCGAGGAACAAAGCGTAGAACTTGCAGATTTCGAGGAGATTTCCTTTCGCAGCCGCTTTGGGATCCAACGCCTCCACCAAAGACCCATTGACCATATTCATCTTTCTGTGCAAGACCTCGTAGAACAGATCTGAATTGCGGAACTCTTTTGTATCGCATTTCCTGAAAAGTTAAATTTTAGGTTATGACGTAATACAAATAAAATTACTTACATAATTTTGGCGATGAATCCTCCTTGCTTTTCCCAGAGATCAGTCATTGAACTGATCGATTCTGTGTCACTGAAAACTGTGGCGAAGTGGTTCGTCAGCTGCACAAATGAGTCGACGAGCACCGAGTCGACACTCATTTTTGCTGAAAATTTATGAAAATTAACGGGAAAAATCAAAACACACGCAAAAAACAACGAAAATCAAGTAAAGAGGGAGGTGAATTCAAAATAAGCGCGCACAATTTCTGCGTCTCTTCACTCCCATACGTCGGCGCTCTCTTCGATTAGCACACTCTCTCACTATTCTATTTAATCGGCGGGAAACGGCAAATATGGAAATTCAACTGGTAGTTCAGAAAGATGAGAGTTTGAACAAAAGGGAATAGAAGAGAGGCAAAATTTTCAGAATTCGAGGAAAATGGGACTTGCATGTAGAAAAATATAAACATTTTGGCTACAAAACGGCAAAAACTCAAAGAAAAACGTGGGAAAAAACTATTTTTAAGTTATTATTCGGAAAAAATCTGTAAAACCATAAACCAACGGAACCGAAATGACACAGAAATGATAAAAGTTCCGTTTGTAAACGGAAATTTAACCGCGTTTAAACAAGCAACTCAAAGTTTCAAATCGTGGTGAGACCAACTCTGAAAGAGAGTCATGCGCCTTTAAAGATTACTGTAAGATAACTATCTATGAGCAAATTTTTGTCAAATAATTTTGTCTTGAAATCGACGAATTTCCAGTTTAGATGAGTTTTTGCATCAAAATTTCAACTAAAACTCGTAAATAATTATTCGAAAAATAATTTAATCTAAAATTGAAGTTTCGGGGGTGAAAAAAAAACCGAAACCCAGCAAACAAGGAAAATTTGCCAATCTGAACGGCTTTTCAGGTTCTTTTCATAAAAATGGTTTGTTTTAATAGAGTTTTAAAATAGAAACTAAAGCACAAAAAAACTTTAACAGATTCTACAGCAGAATGTTCCAGATTTTTCATATAATGCCATTTTTAGATGACTTTTCCCGCTTTCCAGCTTCATTTTCTCCGGTTATACTTATATCTTCCGCCGATGATCTTCTCTATTTCTTCCCTTTCAAGACAACATCGCCTCATGGAATTCTGGATTCTGAAAAAAATTAGAACATTTCTTCTTTTCTCTGCATTCATCTTGAAAGATAATAAATTTCCAGTTAAAACTTCTGGAAAAATTCTTCTCTTACTCTCATTTTCTCCCCTCCTCCTTCATTTTCTCACTTAACTTCATTCTACACCGTATAGTATTTTATCTTTTGCAAATTTTCAGTAAAAACTCAACTGTTACAGTAATCATTGTAAGGTTTTAATTTCAAATAAAAAGATAATTTTGGTTCCTGTTCAAAAAAAGTTTTCAGTTTCATTGTGGTTTTGTTTTTAGATTGAAATTTTGAAGTAACTAGTCTTTCTCTATTTCTATTAATCAATCTTACTCGTATTCCTTGTTTTCCATTTTCCACTGTTTCCGTCTCATTTCATTACTAACTCATAACTCTTCCTATAATCGTTTTTACACTCAACTCAAATCTACCTCCCCCGTTCTCTCCCGTCTACTGTAACCCATCTTTTCTTCTCTCTTCGCGTGAACTTTTCCACTTTTCCTCTTCATTTTCGTCCATCTTCCGTACCTCTAATCAAAACCTATCAATCTGACAGAAGCTGTCGAAAACTGGATTCTTTTCACCGGATCAAGCCGCTTTCCTTCCCAGAAATAACAAGAAGGGACTTCTTCTTTTTCCCAATATTCAATATTTTATAACTAATGACAATTAAGACAAGAAAAAGACACAAGACAATCCCAGAGGTCCCAAGAAAATACATCACAGCAATCATCAATAAATTATAATTAAAAAAGAAAAAAAGACTAAAGTGAAGAGTAAAGCGAAGACAAGAGGAATAAGTGGGGTCAGAAATTATGCCATTGGATTGGACTTCATTAGGAGAATGTCACTGGCAACCATCTCTTTGACGAGTTCCTGCAAAAAACGATTGAATTCAAATTTTCATTTCTATTCATAAATATATGAACTTACCGGAACAGTAACCTTCGCTTCCCATCCGAGAGTCTTCTTCGCCTTTTCTGGATTTCCCAAAAGGGTCTCCACCTCAGTTGGTCTGTAGTATTTTGGAGACACTTTCACTCGAATCACTCCATTTTTATTCTTTCCAACTTCCTCAACACCATACTTGTCACGGGCCGGGCCGGGCCGGGCCGGGCCGGGCCCGCTAAAAATATCTTCCGGCCCGGCCCGGCCCGGCCCGGGCTGGCCCGGCGCGGCCCGTTCGGCCCGTCAAAATATTGAAAAAAAAATTTTCGTCGTTTTCCCATTGTTTTTTCGTTTACTACTTCATGGCAAACATATTATTGATTAGAAATTATAAAAAGACAACAAGTGAAAACGGAAATTGTCAGAATAAGTTATTTTGTCACTATAAACTTTGAGCCTCTCAAAGTCTCTGTGATAATCAGCCGATGATCAGAATCAGGATCAAGAACTTGCTGGAGGCTTCTGAAAGTAGTCTTATCGAATCCCCCGACCTCGATTTAGTATAAACCGAAGAAAAAATTTAATTTCCAACACTTTCGATTCTATTTTTCAAAAATAATTTTTTGCTGCGGGCCCTGCGGGCCGGCCCGTGATTTGACAAGTATGCTCAACACCTTCTCCTTCCCATTGAAGTTCTTCTCCAATTTCAGCGAAAGCGAGATTACAGAATTCTCTGACACTGAATTGTTTTCCAGTTGCAATCACAAAGTCATCTGGAGCATCATGTTGGAGGATTCTCCACATGGCTTCGACGTACTCTCTGGCGTGTCCCCAATCACGGAGAGCACTCAGGTTTCCAAGTTCGATGGATTCCTGTTGTCCAAGGCTGATTTTGGCAACGGAACGAGTGATCTTACGGGTTACGAAGGTCTCTCCTGGAAAATTATTTTCAGTTTCAAACACATAACATCACAAAAGAGTAAATTTAAAATAGTTTGACTGCGTATCATTTGAGCCTAAAACTCCTTCGCTCACCTCTACGTGGACTCTCATGATTGAAGAGAATTCCATTGCATGCAAACATGTTGTAGGCCTCACGATAATTAACCACAATCCAATATCCGTACATCTTTGCAACGGCGTATGGAGATCTTGGATAGAATGGAGCCTTCTCACTTTGTGGAATCTCTTGCACTAATTATGCAAAATCAATGAATGAAGACGAAAAACGTCTAGACTAGACCCACCGAGACGCAAAGAAACGGAGGAAATGGAGCAGATGTTTTGGATACCAATTTGAGTTTCCTCCACTCCTTTTCAAGTATTTTTTAGTAAGACAAAACGAATGATACGTTATGATTAGTAACTCAGATAACAACAAGAACGAAACCAAATGAAATAAATTGGATTTATGAAACGTACAGTGTTGAGAAGGTGCTTAAGAATGTGTATTTTTCGGAGGGATACAAGTACAAAGAGTAATAAATAAAATGAGAGAAAGATTTTGCGATTCAATAAATAAGGAATTATGCATTTTTCGTGGAAACAATATAATCTGGAATCACAGAAATTGAGAGAGAATACTTATAACAGTTTCGTACATTTTTGCTCGGGATGGAAACGGGAGGTTGAAATCGAGATTGAATTTATCACAGAGGGAAAATGGAAAAAAAGGAAAGAAAATGATAGGAAATGTGGGATGATTATGGAAAAGTGAAATAGAGAAAGTGAAGGGAAAAAGGAAAGGAAATTGATATGATGGAGAGAATAATTGGCACAAAGAAAAAAATTATAAAATTTTTAAAAACATAAACATTTAGACGGAAACGGCATCAGAATTCGGATCAAGTTGAGTTGGACGTTCAAGTGGAGTAGAAGACGATGGTTCAGATTGAAATGGAGCATCACCGACTACAGTATCCTCATCCATCACACTTTCTTCGTCTTCTTCATGGTCGGCGGTGACGAATTGTGTTTCTTCGTTCATCTGGAGACTTTTGAAAGGGTTTAGATCTGCTTTTCGCCTGAATTTTCTGAAATTACCTCTTTCTGAGCGTCCTCTTCTGTTGGTGGATTTGGAGTAGATCTTCCTGATTGACAATCTTGGAGAGCTGAACAATAATGGAGCATGAGGACAGCAAGAGCCTGAAGCCGTTCATCGAGTCCTTGAAATTTCGAAGATGATTCTGAAACTTCTCAACATTTGGATAGCATCTGAATGATTCTATTCAGATCACTAACCTCCACCACTCTGCATAACACTCAGTCGGTCATCTTTCGTCTCTCGTATCGCTGTTTGAATTCTATCAATTTGCGCATTGATTTTTTCAACTCGTTCTTCTGACGGAAGTTCACTGAATATCTCACGTCCGAGACGTTTCGCATTCCGAATCGTCTGCTCGTTGTAGGCGTTTCCGGGCTGAAACTTTCCAGTTTTTGCTAGAAAAGATATTCTAATATTGAAGTCATTACCTGGAAGTAAAGACCACTTATAAATGGGGATCCATCCAATTCAAGGAGAACATCAGCAAGAACATTCTGGATACTGGCCATCGGGCTATCTCTGTCAACAATGTCTTGATTCAACATTGAATTGCAGTCAGTGGATGATGACTCAGTGTCCACAGTGTCCCTTCTTCCTGGTGTTCCCTCTGTTTTCTTCCCTCCTTTCCTCCAATTAGAAAACTTTTCAGTCACTTTCCGGAATCTGGCTCGTTTCGTTGTTTCGGGAGTATCCACTGAAGATGAGGCGGCATTGAAATGAAAAACTAAATCGATCACTTACAAGGTCCTGTAACATTGGAAGAAGATGTTGATGGTGACTGCACGAGCAATGCGTGTTTCTCTTCATGTGGATGATCTGGAGTAGATGCCGTAACGACGCCATCTAACTCCGAAGCAGAAATCTCTTCAAACTGGGAATCATCAGGAAGTGGAAGATGGGTTGGAGGAGAAAGTTGTTGAGGAGAGCAAGCGATTCCACCGTTATTAGCCTTGACGACACACTTATTATGGCAAATGACAAGACATCTGGAGCAAGTCGACGCGTTTCGGAGCCAGATTTTTCCTCGGCACATTGCGCAAGTGGTCGCTGAAAAGAACGGATGTGAGCTGTTCCTTCAAGAAATTCACTCACCATTCCGTCCAACCCATAGCTTCCAGTCATGATTTGCAGGAGCCAGAGCTGGCGGAGAAAACGGTCTGGCTGGTGATGCTGCCTCGTTTGCATGTTGAATTCGATGAAGTTCGTCTTCACTGTCATCTCCAGAATTTATAGCTTTATCAGATGGAAACCCATCTGGAAAGTATCTGAATCCGAGTGTAATGTCACCGAAACAAAGACGTGGATCGAATCCGGACGGGAGAACTCACTGATCAGTCTGAAAAGAATAAATACATGCTTCTTGATTGGAAGCAGTGAAACATACGGATCATCAGTTGCAGTTGGAGGTGGTGGCGTTGCCGAGGTATTCGGTTGCTTCAACTGGAAAACTTCTCGATGACAATTCGAAAGAGTCAATCGACAATCATCAATGAGTTGTGGCACGAATAGAGAGACACTTCCAAGGAGAATCGGTTTGGATTCGGGTGATTTCATAGGCGACATCGGGGCGGAATTCTCAGTATTTGTTGACGAAGAAGCAACACTATCAGGAGTAGAAGGTGTCACATTGGGAAGGATGGATGCAGAAGTGTTCGGTGTTCCAGCAGTTTTCACTTCTCTCGCATGAACAGTCACATTTAAATATCGAATCGTACTGCGAGTTGTTGTCTCTGCAGGAGTGTCGAGTTCAAAGTGAAGTGATTGTCCCCACATTACGTCCTGAAACTAGTGAGGAATTAGATTCTGATTCACCTAGTAGCCTAGATGACCTACCTTCTGAAACTGCACACTTTTCGTTGTTCTCGCTTTGATAGTTGTCATCGGCGACTGATCTTTCTGTCCGGATCCGTTTGATCTTCTACCTTTCGGAGACTCTGACAACTTCTTCTTCAGTCTTTTCTTCTCTTTCTTATCCTCCGATGGACTTTCTTTCCTCTTTCCTACAACTGCCATTGGTGATCTTCCAATCGAATGCTCTCTATCCGTATCATAAAGTGACCCAGCATCCGCACCAATCTCAATACTTTCCCCGTTGAAATCCACTGCAGAGGCGTCAGTCAATTTCCGGTTCTGAGGCATCAAATCGAGAACTTTCTTCTTTCCAGCAGCGAACGTCGCCTGGATTTTAGCTTTTCGTGTACTCGCCGACCTCTTTCTATCAAGATGTGTTTCCTCGTCGTCTCCACAATCTTCCGTTCCCGTGTCCGTTCGATTTGATACCATTGAGGCTAACGAGGCGACAGAACCGGTTTGCTGAAATACATTAATTGGGAAAAACTGCTAAACCAATTAGGAGGGAGAGTAATGGTTATTTTTGTTTTTGTCTGTCAGGTGATTTTTGATTCGATATTTCAGCACTTACAGTTGCAATCAGAGCCAATCCCTTAGCTGCATCCGCTTGAGTCAACGTCTTATCCTTGTCTTCTTTTCGAACGACTCCAAGAAGTTGTGGATCCAAATTGTGTCCAGCTGATGCACTTCTATTCAAGTCTCCAACTAGCAACATCTTTATCTCGTCCTCCACACAATTCTCCATTCCAAAATCAGCGGAACTCGAGAGAACTGCATCAATAACTTTTGCATCGAGATGACTTTCAGATTGGGTTCTTCGTAGATCGAAGCTGGGTTGACTGATAAGAAGTTGGGGGACACGAGCACTTTCAGCACGTTGAACAGACACAATTGGTGATTTTTCGAATTTGTGGGCATCTGGAATTAGATGGATGAGATGTATCTCTTTTCTATAATATTTCGAGATCTCAGTTTGATCTTCTGATCGGTATGAACCTTTCCGTTTCCCATCAATCTTCTTCTTTTTCTCGAAAGAATTTTCAAAAATCGTTCAAAATGCGCGCATCGAACGATATCGGGTTGTTACTGTCAACGAAAAAAATAACTTTTTTATTTTTCTTATCAAACTTTTCCATCATTTTCTCTGTTCTGACCCAACCAATCACAATAACCCCTCCTATTTTTTTGACGAAGACGTTGCCTAGTTGCAGTGTAAGTGTGTACTATTAGGTTGGTTCATAATTTTCTGCAATTTTCGAGCTTGCCGGTTGTCGTTTTCATTTCTCGACATAGGAGTTGTTTTGTGATGTGATTGTTTTTGTGTTTGGTAGGCCTACTCAAGTACTTGTTACAGTTTCAAAGTTTTACTTCTCGTTTTTTTTTCCGCCGAGAACGGAGCTTTGATTTACATGCAACTTTTTGCGTTTTTGGAACCGTATTTTGTTTTCATTCGTTTCTGATCTAAAAATTATGTCATTCAAAAAGAACTTGCTGATGTATGTTAAACAAGGTCTCTGTGTTCAAACGCAAGTACATTTTGATTCACAAGATTCGAAACAAGAAACTTGGATCTGACTGAAAAATTTCTTCTCTATCAGCAGTCAGAGCCAGATTTGGAGTTATAGCAGGGAATCGTAGAAGCGGATCTGTATCAAACCACACGTAGGTTGTCAACTTCTTTAAGGGTGACTTATGTAACTGTAGTTCATAGATGGAAACCATTTATCGGAATGAGAAAATTAGTCGTTACATACCACACGTTTTGAAACAACATGAGATGATACATCACATGGTCCTAAGTTGGTTCTTAGTACTTTTACACCCAACACACGTATGGTCGAGCTATTTATTTCTTAGAAATAAGTAGTCGAGTTGTTAATCTAACGATGTGAGGAAAGTAGAATGTGTGGACCAAGATTTGGGCGCTCTGGATGTTCTCAAACCTGAAAAAGTGGTTTTTTGAATCTGGGACTCAGTACTCTGGGTGGAGTGGAGGGAACTCCTGAGCAAGGACAGGGAAGTAACATCAGATGTTCAAGTTTCTTATTTCAATAAACTTAAAATCTTGTAACTCCAAGACGGGGAGATATAACAAAACGAAGTTTTCAGTATGACAACGATTGTTCATGTGTTGCGAAAGTAGCTCACAACAAACTGTTGTTATCTGCCTGGACAATTATTTTTTATTCATTGTATTAATCCAACCTTCTTCTCTTTAATTACAAACATTTTGCCTGACTTCAACGACATTTTAATGGGGAAGAATCCAAATAAAAAGGGGATATCAAAAATAAGCAAGTTTCCTTTTCCAGTGATCTCGAATAGATGGTCTACGCAGAGAGAATCAGTAAGCTACCAAAATCTTGTCAAAAGACTACCAATGCTGATAAACAGTATTTTGAATTTTAGAAATCTTTCTGGATTTGAAAAAATAAAATCAAAGTTTTATCGAAAAATTGCAGAAAATTATTTACCAACCTAATATGTACTCTCGCTGCAGGCAGCTGATCGAATATTCACGGCTGAAACAGTAAAAACTGAAACAGTAAATTCTGAAAATGATGGGTATCGAACTCAGAGCACTGAAATTTTTGGAATGAATTAGTCTTCCGAAAAGACGTTTTCTGGCAAATAGAAATTGAAATCTGGGACATTGACATTTTCATCCATGAGTAGAGGTTCATGAAAAAATTGATTAAAAACGCATACTTTCGCTCATAGCAAAAATAGGTGCTCACTACTTTTTAACTGGACATTATTCATCTAGACCAGAATTTTACGCAGATTCTGAATTTGAAAAGATCTCGTTGCAAGAGCATTTCCATGAAAAGATATTTGTCAAAGTTGAGCTCGATTATCAAAAGTGTAGTTTTTATGATATTTTTCTACCAGAAGATGACGTGTCACATTTTTGGTGCCAACACAAAAAAGTCTTAAAATACTCCAAATAATTCATTTCTGCAAAGATTTTTAAAAAATCTCATCATCTGAAATTTTTTAAAATTTTTCAGTGTGGTATCTGGGTTTCAGACGGAAGGGGGCGGAGCCTAACAGAATGTGTACGATTATTCTTAGAAAAGGTTGGGTACTCACTATGCCTAATACCAACTCATTCAGACTCATTTGAGTTTTTTCTGTGCAGTCGTCAACAGTGGGATGGTTGAGAGTAACAGAGAACATGTTTTAAGACAAAAACGTGGGTGACAATACGTTAGCAGCCAACGCAGAATCTGTGAAAATAGAAGGAGAAAGAACAGACGGAGACAGTACAACTCCTGAGAGTACGGTAGGAGAAACGACGTCAGGACAGAGAACAAATGGAGATAAAACTAAAGGAGACATTACGTATGGATTTACTACATTAGGGGATAAGACGTAGGGAGAGAAGACGTATGCATTGAATACGGCAGCTGATAATACATTTGGACCAAGGACGTATGGAGAGAAGATGAGTGGATTTCCAACCTGTGAAGAAGAAATTAATGGATGGGGGGATGAAACATATCTGGCATTTCAGGTTTCGAAGTTAATTTAGGACCAAAGTTTTCAGATGGGACCGGCTGTTTTTTTCTTGTTTCAAACTTTTGATTTAGTCTTAGTCACTCAAGATTATTTACTTGTATTTTTCAGTTTTCAAAAAGTGTTTCGTGTTTAGCCGGTTCTCGAGTCAGATCCGATTCGACGCAATTCATTTTCCAACCAAAAACCGTTATAGAAAAATCGAACTTACTTGAGGTGAAATAACCGGAAGAGACATGAGAAGTGGAGAGAGAACACTCGGGCAAAACAGTTGAGGAGATAGGACGAGTGGTCCGAGAACGGATAGCTGGAAATGAATTATCTTCAATTTTTCGAAAAAAAAAATCACGTTTCAGAAACACAACTTCAGCTTTCGCAGTAAAGAATCGAAAGTCATTTTTACAAATCCTTTCCATACGAACCTTATTAATAGTGGGTGCAAATGCTTGTGGTGAGAACACTGTCGGATTCAAAAACACGATTTGATACAATCCATTCAACAGAGAAATCGTCTGTCTCTTCACTCTTCTTCCACTTTTTCCAAATCCTTGAGCTCCATTTCCTTTCGCAAGTTCTCTGATTGTCATTCGAATGGACTCTTCCTTCTGTTCAGTTGTCAGAGAGTCAACTTCATGAATATCGAATGGTAGATCAGAAACCGAAGTATTGTATATTCCAGTCTCTCCATAAAGAGATTGCATTTGCTCCTTGTTCATGAATGAGAACTTCTTGTTGACGAAATCCAAATTTTGAGGACGAGTCAGAGAGCTGGAAAGAGATGTGTACGCCTGAAATGGGACTCCGATTGGTCAGAATTGGGTCCAGTATTTTCTTTGAAAACTACTGTTCCAACCGGTCATAATCTTTGCTGGAAGGAATACATGAACATTGAGTAACGGATCCCCTTAATCTCACCTGATCAATAATCGAAGTCATATCCACTAAATCCTTATCCAATCCACTCTTTCTCAGTCCTTTCACCAGATTCAATGCGTCATCCACAACATTATTCACTCCTGTGATATCCATCACCAATTCCAACACATTTTCTCTATCCTTGTCTTTCAATCCAGCCTTTTCCAGAACATTTGGAATTGGGAGGATACTATTGTCACTCTCGTCACGATACAATGGGAACATGTCGGGAGAGAGGAGGCGTCTGGAATCAAAATTTGTATTTATGGATGAATGAAGAAGTGGGAGTTAAATATAGATTCTCATTCCTGAATTCAATAAAACAGAAATTTATTTAGTGAAGTTAGCGTCTTCCTACCTCTTTGTGTTTAACTTCTCTGGCATAATCGGCATAAACCTTGGCGACAAAAAGTTCGCATTCGAATCTTTCGTATGTTTGTGAACTGCATCCACCAATCCGAAAACAGTTTCATCGATCATTCCATCCGGTGTAATATCTCGAACTCGATCAGAAAATGATTTCGTTTGTCTCAATGGATGATTCTTTCCAATTACCATATCCAACATTCTATTCTTGAATCGATTCTTCTCCCGGGCTCCAAATACAGCGTCTTGGAGCTGAAAATTTGGGTTTTTTTCAGGGTTTATCTGCTTATTTGCCGAGGATATGGTAATCGCTACCAATGCGAACACGCTCTAATGAGGAAAATACGTGGAAATGTAATATTTTCACGCATCCTAAAAATTCCTGTAGGAAAATAGTTTCAAATGCTCCCCGCCACGTAATAGGGACTACGTGTTTTTAGTTAAAGTTTTAGAGCGTGTTTGCGTCTACAGTGCGCAGTAATTTGCCGATAACTTTCTCTATTTCAAAACTATTTCAAAACAGTAACATTTTTTCGACAACTAATCAAATAATGATTAATGTATTCTTACCTTTTTCAGATTCGTATAGCTTGAAGTCATATTTCTCGTCGGTTTCACATGTGCAAACTCTCTGATCATTTTGGTGAATTCTTGTATTGGACTCTTGTTATTTTCATGCAAATCTGGCATCTTCGCATAATTCTTTGGTTTATAGAATACTCCATCCAAACTGTCAACTCGTTTCGCTTCGTCGGCTGCTTCTTTCTGAAAAATGAGAGTTTTGAAACACTAAAGCTCATACAAACTACAATTGATTTTTTAATGTTTCTGAATGTTTACTAATAAAATAAAATATCTCTTCATGATTACCAGAATCCTTCACAGTATATAAAAGAAAACTCACATTACGATAAAGCGATAGAATATTATTCAGTATTACCGTTCGTACTCTCTTTTTCAACTGCTTCTGGACTATTCTCTTCTGAATTTTCCTTCTTTTCAGTTTCTTTATATCTAGTTTCCCCATTGGTACTGTAGCTTGTTTGTCGATAAAATCTAATTTCTTATCCAATGCTGCCTTCCCATAAATGTCTTCCAACTTTCCGTCGAAAGCGTTTACGAGACATTTAGCTCCAGCTTTCACGTCATATTCCTTAGGAATTGAATCAAGACAAGCAACAAATGCACGACGTTGCGGTCTAGAAATTTATTTAGAGAACGTGTATCTCAGGAATTAGAAGTCTTTTTAGTTTCGGAGAATATGTAACTAAGAGATTAGAAGTGTTATCTAGTTTCGGTGTTAGTAATCTTTGAGAAACAGAATTTAGTTCTTTCTAATCTAATAATTTGGAGTCTGAAATTTCTTAATCTCTCATATGTTGCATCACCATCAGGCTCCCGAATCCCATCTCCTAATTATTTTCAGAGGACATTCTACTTCATTTTTGTCCCGCTCTTTCGAGGGGACTCAAAAAATTGTTTATAATACTCAGAGTTTGCTCCTTTGCACGGAAATCTTTAGTAAAAGGCGAAAGATTTTCACGGTCAAATGCAGAGGAACCAGAGTTAGTGAGCACAACGAGAGGAGGGTATTTGAATGACAGTGTGTACGGACATCTCCCGGGTTCCGCGCGTTGCTATGTTACACGTGGGAAAAGGGGCGGGACTTGTTGGATACCTCAAGAACCATAGATAGAGAGAATGGTGTAAATAGAGTATGCGTTGTAGCAATCACCGGAACAAGACCAGGTGATTGTTACAACGTTGAACTTTCATGAATCTTTGAAACTGGAAGAATCAAAGTATATACTTCTAAATCCATCGCAGGTGTAGAAAGGCGTTGTCTTGTAATTTCATAAACTTCCAAATTTTTGCGATCGTAATCTATTCTGTGAAATTGGGTAAAATTTGTTGATAGTGAATTAGTTACAACCACGTCCCGGACAGAAGCTCTCAAAAATAGAGATAGCTGGTAATGCCACCTTATAAGTGATAGTGTTAGACAAGTGTTAGAGTTGATAGAGATGGAGGTATTAATTTTTTGCTTTCAACTAGATTTTTTTGATGTTTCTGAAACAGATAGAATCCATTATGAGGGTCTCAATGAGAATCTATTTCTTTATAATGCCTCAGTAATAAATGGCTCAGTATTCTGCAGAAACTATCTCAATAAATAATACTCACTTGAAACTGGCTACTTATCAAAATTCTGTTTTCAAAAATTTGGGTCAGGAATGCGATTTTCCCGAGTGGTCAAACAGTGATTTTCTAATCGAGTTTTCAGAGGAAATGGATAGAAATCTGACGTCACAGAGATGCGGACTCTACTGTCAGATTTAAAGTAGCTCATATATGGCCCGAGTAATAAAACTTCTTGTCTGAAAGTCTGGGATGGTATCTTGGAGTGTTCACGCTTGAAGCTTCTGTACAACGTGCTTCTGAATCACGTTTGAAAACCCTAGACATGAGTTACCCAAAGGTTTCCAATATGTGAGGTATATAAAACTACCGTACATTTGCTCTCTGTTCCCAATACCATCTCAAAAAATCACAAGTCCAAAGATACATCATAAATATATCTCATTCACAGGTATCGTCTTCCACTGTTAACTATCCGTTTTCCTCATTAAAATCCTTGCGTATTAACGACGCATTGTTCTTTTGCCTCTCGTTCTCCTCCTTGTCTGATCTCCCCTCTTCCCCACTCATCTCGTTATCAAAACTGACGAATTCTCGACGGTTCTTCGTTTTCTATGGCGGCGTCAAGTCAGAAGCAACAACGATAAAAACGGCAATAAAAGTGCCAAAACGAACTGGTCTCCCTGTTTCTTTCACACGATTTCCCTTTTTGATTTACAACTATTTTTAAGAGACGTCGAGAGAATTGAGATGGTGATGGCTGCTTATCTCCAGAATATGTTTTAGATGACTCACTTCTTCATTTGCATATACATTTGTTTGCCAACGGAACCAAGAAGTGAGCTGACCGCTTGAATGTACCATCCGTAGTGGAGTTGTTGAAGCTGTAAATTGAAGATTAAAAAGTTAATTTTTAGGAAAGTTATTAATCATCTTCGTGAAATTTTGAGATTTGATATCAAAACTTCAAAACGGGAATTTCATGTAGTGCAGTGGCGCGAAAACGGTAAAGCTTTTGAAAAATAATATGGATTATGTAGGACCATTACAATTGCTCTCTAAACAAGAAATATTCTCAAGATTATTTCGATCCATTGAAACTTTTGATGACTATATTTTTTGCTTTTTCCTTTAACACTAGTTTTTCAAAGTCTCAGGACAGCGCAGTTTTGAAAATAGCGCTGATCTAGTAAACAGTTGAGCTAGCCTTTCTGTAAAAATAATTACAATTTCAGTGTTCCCAGAAATTTCGTCTTTGGTTCTAATGGAGATGAGTAGCAAATAACGGTGCCAGTTTCCAATAAAAGTAATGCGAGCTTCGGATACTCAGATTCTATTCAAAACGTTCAAAAGTTCAGATTTTTCATAATCTCCCCTTCCCCCTAATTCTCACCTAACCGATTAATCATTCAATCGTTTTTTCGATTCTCCAGACTTATCTATTCAGATTCATTTCATACCTTATCAACCTCCTTCGCTTCCATTTTCATCTTATCCATCGCTGCCAATTTTGAAGCACTTTGAACACAATTCACATTATCGAATGCTGGAAATTAATTTTTTTCAAAATTTAACAATTCGGTTGTTTTCTGGGAATTGTAAACTTCCACCTATATAAAATACATACGAAGCATATAGGAGATGCGGGGCCTTATTGTCTGTGTCATCCCCCACTAAAATTTTACCCATTTTAAAACTGAAAATTTTCTCTAAATCCATCTCACTTCGTTCCCCAATGACATCACCTAAAAATACAAAAAAGAATACTGCACTTTTTTCATCAAAAGTCGTTATCATTTTGTTCTCTTATTTCCTACTTATCAAGTTTTCATTTCTTCGAAACTTCCGAGGAACGAGTGGAACGTATTCAGACTAATCTATCATTTATCTTGTCACTTGAGGCGGTATTTTTGGCGCCGAAAAAAACGGAGAGGAAGTGAAAAATGAAAGGGAAAATGGAAGATGAATTGCACTTTGACGAGGTGGAGGAAAGGAATTTTGTGGGAATCGTCTAGGAATTGTGGGAATCGTCTAGGAATATTCTCAAAATAACTTGAAGATCTGGATGTTTCAAAACCTGGATATAAGTGCATTGATATAATTTTTCTCGATTTTGATATAACTTATTTCGAGCACAGATTTCACTACCCTGAAACGAAATTCCAAAACGAATGCTTCAAAACAGTTCGCTTGGTACTGAAAAGATAATTCAGAAAACTCATAATTAGATATAGTGAGTTGGAAACAAAGCGCGGGCAATGATGCGACGCAGTAGCTTTTCTAATTTGATAGCTTTTAATTGAAAGTGCGTGATTGCCGTATGTGGTATCAAGTGGAGACCAGGGCGTCATGTTAGCAACAAATATAGTTTGGGAAACAGTAAATTTTGGATTAAAAGTTCATAACAGTCCAACTCGTATTATGAAAAAAAAGTGAAACAATGTTTCAACGATTTTGTATCTTAGATACAACTTCCGAAAACTAATGGGTCGTTCAGACTATTATCCGTGTAGGTAGTTTTTTTTTGTTAGAGAGTGTTAGCTGAAATTCGACCAAACTAATTTTCCTATACAAGAATAAATCTGAATAACAGAAAGGAAGAATTATCCGAGAGCTCGATTAAAGAACATGGTAGCAACTGAAGAGCTCCAACATTAATCAACAAATTAAAAAAAAATTTTGAAACAGTAATTTATCCGAAGTTCTTTGAGAAATTATTCGTGCCTGGCTACAGATGCGCTCGGCAACTGTAGACCTCCACCATATCCCTCACCCCTAAACCAAACCAACTCACCATAACAAAATAGCACAAAAATGCACGTCGTCCACCACGGCCGAGACCGTTTCATTTCGAATAATAAGAAGCTAGGCATTGGACCGAAAGGGTTTTGAAGTGATTGTTTCTAATTTTATTGCCCTTATGTTTTGATTCTCATCCCCCTCCTCTCCCTCTTGTTTCCTTATCTTTTTGTTTCTTTTCTACTGAAGCCGCCATTCATGGATCAACTCCGCCCACTACTTTCCGCCTCTCTCGGATCCACTTTTTTTCAGATACAGTATCTATTTCTCGCCGATTTTCTTCTGGAAGTTTTCGATTTGCGGAAAGAGAGGAAGAAGATTAGGACAGGTGGAAACTATGTGACCGTTTGTGAAATATCATTTGACTGAAGGACTGAAGAAATTGAAACAAGAAATAGGGAAACGTCGGAAAGGTTGAGGTCATTCTACAGTATACTTAGTAGAGATTTTGCAAAAAGTGTAGCAGAATGAAGACAGTTCTGATACAAATTAGCTAAACAATAAAAAAATAAACGTGAGCTAAGAAAAACTGTCAACTAAAAATTACAGTTTCTGGCATAAACTTTGAGAGAAAATGTTTTCCAAAATTGCTGAAACTGAATTGTTTTGAAATTAAAGTCGTACGAACGAACTTTGAAAATTTCGAAATCAGTTATAATAACTTCTGTGAAACGGTCTAGATTTGTGTAGGAAGATTGATTCGGTTTGACCTTTCTGATTAAAAAAGATTTGAAATGTCTACGGTAGTTGATACCGAGGTGTAGAGGAAAGATAGAGATAAGTACCAAATTTTGCCGTTTCTGCAATTTGTTGTGACTATCTGGAAAATTTTTAATGTTGTTCAGGTCGTAGCCGACTCCATACTCTTATTTCAGTAAAAGATCTCATACTTTTGAAACACAACTCATTTCTCAAAGAGAATATCTGCTCCTTTCAGGCAACTAGTGGAAACATCAACTATGTCTAAAGACCTTCATTTTTTAAGTAAATGTTTTTTGTTTCATTCACTTCAGTTCTACAATCACATTCTTGTTTATTGGTCATCGATCTTATTTTGTGAGCAGTCATCTTTTCAGTTTTGGGAAGGACAACTCAAATGTAGTTAAGCCTGGAATCATCTCAATTCAGTGTATCCCTTAACAATTATTGCAAACTTCAATCATTTCGGTGACAGATATTAGTCTTTTGAATTAAAAAACAATTAAAAATTAATCATCAACCATTCATTGACACTTTCCTACTAGAATTCAATTCTGATCAACCAGTGCTTACTTTACACTCTCTGCCTTATTCCTTTTCGGTTTCCCTTTCTCCCACCTCCTTCATTTTCTACCGTATCCATTCCTTTAAAAGATCTTATCACGATTTATCAAAGTATTTTCTAATTTTGGGTGCCATTGCGAGATCAAATGAACTTGTTGATCTATCAAAACAGAAACGATACAATTTGGGATCTGGTCGTAATGACATACCCAATCCCAGATTTTTTCAAATAGGAGTGAAGATTTATTGATTTATTTCCAACCTGTAAACTGAAAATAGAGACTTTGGATCATGAATGTTTTCAATACCAATTGAGCCTGCTACTAGTCCGAATGGGATGGGGAAATTTTCTATTCTCATAGTCTATTTACCTTAACAGAAAATTACAGTTTCCAAATGTAAATATAACCTGGGCGGTTATTTTCTATCTGATATATACGTCATAACAGATCATTATTTTGAAACATAAGTTTTTTTTCTGATTCCTGTCTATTTCTGAAGGTTCTCTAAAAGTTTTTTATCAAATGGACCGGTATACTATTGACTCACATCTGGGTATTCTCTTTTCCGGAATTCATCTACAACTTTTTCTGACCTGATATCACTTTTTCAGGCTAACAACTAAATGCTCAACGTTCTCATTCTTCGAAGGTTGAATGAACTGAATTAGGTTTTTAATGAAATCTACTAAATAATTATGTTGAAACAGGAAGATAAGGAAAAACTTGCAATCTTTTGAATTTCAGATTGAGATGGAAATGAGAAGCGAAATTGAAAGCAAAGATAACAATTCCATCTGTTATTCTAACTTAAAGAGCAGGAAACTCGCGGATCAGAATATTTAATAAATTCTTATTATAAAACTTGATGATGCAGTGAAAGTTCTAAAATACTATTGAATCTCAAGATATAGCGTACACACAATTTATAGAAAGTAATGAAAAAAATAAATTTGGCTCTCTACATAAAAAATGTTATAGAAAAGTGCGAATTATAAGCTGTTTTGAGCAAACTTCCAAGAATTGAATACGCCCACAAAAATAACAAATCGAAACAATATTTTCCCCTCCCCTTGTCGTCCCGATCCAACTCAGTACTCTTCGCAGTCATCATTCACACCTAAAAGTAACGTCTGCGTCTCTTCTTCTCACACACCATTTCCTCATCTCTGCGTGAGACATCCTTCTCATCTCAAGGTGCTTCGAATCGAAAATCGGAATGACCAATCAGTTGATCGGTCAAAAATTATCAAGAAAACGGGAATACCAAAATGAATACTATTTGGGACGAATCACAACGTACAGAAACTTATTCACATTACTTTTGAATTTGCTTTCACTTTTTTTTGAATATGATTTTTTTTTTGAAAAAAAAGTAATGCAATGAATCGGACTAGTAAGTGGAACATGACGAAACGATTGAAAGATCAAAGTGTGAAAACTCAATTAGAAAAGAAAACGTTATATCATATTGAATGATGTCATTTTGGAACGAAATTTTAGTGAACTGAGAAGATCAACTATGTCAAGTGAAGTGATAGAAACGTTTGGAACCAAACTAGCATGTTGTTTTACGAAACTTATGCTTCAGAACAGTTTGAAAAATCAGATCTAGGTGTATCGAAATCGTGTCAAAAATTTCTCCAGCTACTTGGTATATTCCTGCTACCGTATTTTTTCGCTGTCGAAATTCCCACTTTTTTCTAAATTTCCCGTTTGATGATCTGAGCGGCATAGCAGATATCTTAAATAAGAAAAAAAAGTTGTAATTTTTAATCTTCGTTGCTTTTTAATTAGTCTAGACGTTAAGAGAACGATAGAAACCGATATCTTGGATATAAACAAAATAACTGGAACAGTGGATTTCGTTCCAGATGAATTCGGACTCTCTTTAAAAAAGGTCTTCATGATGTTTCAGAATTCAATGATGCACATTTTCTGGAATTTTCCACTCCAAATTAGATGTTATTGGAAAGTTTCTGTTTCAATGTCTTCATAAGATTTATTTGAAGTCAAAACTGTTATTGTTGGCGATGTGTTCTTTCAAATAGTGTTATTTATCTCCGGTTTCCAAATAGTATCTTTTTAAATTCAGTAGAACTTCACTCGACGACAGCTCTCCTCAATTTTTCCTTAAAAATCTGGTTTTGTAAGCAAAATTTGTTATTTATTAATTCTCGTTTCTCAAATAGTACGTCCCAACGAATGAGTGATGACTTGGAATACCCTTCGTGATTACTGTAGCCAATTTAAGTGTATTCGTTTTCTTTGGAAAATATCCCGATTCTTCTAGTGGACCACTTTGGATACTAATGATATACTCTGTTCTGAGTACTCTGAACTCTAATTTTTGAAACTGTTTGCTTAGGAATTTCCGTCTGAACAAAGATTTGCAGTATTCCAATCACTAAAGATTTCTAACGTTTCAAATCCAACTAAAAATTAAAATTTTAGATGAGATTTATTAAACTCAGTCGATTGCAACAAGTTGAAATATTGGAATTCTGAAACCGTAATCTAGTAAAAACCGGAACATGCAAATTGAATATTCTAGAAAAAGTCTTAAATTATAGAAATTCAGAAAATGAAAATTGCTAAATTTTTGTAGTTGAAATCTCTCTTAGGGTTTGCGGTATGACAGTTGAAGTTAGCTGCACTATCTTTTATTCCATCTTGAGCCGCTCTCTTTCGAAGAATGATAACTTTAAAAACTGAAATGCTATCAAAAAGTTGTTAACTATAAAAATGTAGACAATAAAGTTTGCTACATTTCTTCAGTGGACAACATCTTGATAGCCCTTCTAGTTTTAGAGATATGCCACTTCAAAATCAAGTACTGTAAACAGTTTCGATCGCTTTATGCGTATACAGAGAGGATGACCACTGGTTCAATTTCGGCTGGTAGTGAATAAGATTTGGTATATTTTGTAAGATTTTGAGACAGTTTTCCGAGCATTTTCACAAGAATTCACTGGGAAACACAGAAAAGATTGATTTTTGGAAAAAATTAACTGAAAAAGAAGCGAATTTCTCCTGAAATCGAAACAAATTTTACAATCAAGTTTTAAAAGTTATGTTCTCTACGATGGCGATTCGCCATTTTTTCGCTTACTTTATAAAATTCTTCTGTTATTTTTGTGTGAGATTTCTTGTCGATTGAGAGGAAATCAAGATCACTCACTCACTCGTAATACAACAAATTCGCAAAAAGAGGTTAATGAGTGACACCAAAGAAACTAACGGTTCATGTTTACTCTCCCAGGTTTCCTGCAAAGATGTAATGATTGAAAAGAGGAATTGGAACTTCTCACAACTTCAAAATATGAACTGAAAAAGAGAATAAAGAAATGACAAATAATTCATATTTCTATTCGACACGTGGAGAAAATATCTGTAACAGGGGACATAAATGTTTAAAATTTAGCTATTAACAGAATTCTTGTCTATTATAAATATTTACAGACGAAAAACAAAGCGAATTATCCGAAGAATTTAATGCTTCTTGAATGCGAAGATGGAGTTACGTCTCTTCTTTTTCTCCACTCCTCCTCCCTTTCGAACATTCTCCTCGTCGGCTGATGGCGAGTTGACGTCGGCCATTTCGACGACATACGAGCTTTGCAGGTGTGGTTTCACTTTCTCGTTTCGAGACGTCAAGATCCCAATTCTTTCCTTCGTGGTGCCTGATGGAGTGAATGGTGGCTTGAATTCAGAAGTGGAAGCAAGTGTATTTGTATCAGATCGCATCGAAGAGCGGGCGGTCGAGCATCGCTCGAACAAGTCGTAGTTGGAGCAGATTGACTCACGTGGATTGCTCTGAAAAATAGAAGTTTTTATTTGGAATTTTGAAAAATTTGTTTACCTTGAATCCAATCGGTGTTCCTCTGATCGAATCGATGGAATTCATGTCGAAATTGAATGCGATCGACTTCCGCGGCGTCTGCTCGACGTTTCTCTTCAACTCCTCCTCAGTTTCGAGCGGACCTTCTTTCGAGAGGTATTCGACGAGGCTGTCTGGAGTGTCGCATCGTTCGATAGGCGATGGAGGGTCTTCTTGGAAAAGTTCTGTAAAAAATGTTATGATTTGAAATCCCTTGCTATCTTCACTCACTAATTCTTTCCTCCAAGTAGCATTTCTTCTGCTCAACTTCCGATTTCATCTTGGTCATCGACTCAAGTTGGTCAATCAGCTTTTCGTTCTGCTCTCGGCACTCTTTCATCTCTGATTCGTGTTGGGCTACCTCATTCTGGTTTTTGAAAACTATGTTCTCCATATTCTCTCTCAACAGTTCGATTTCTTTCTTCTTTTCTTCCAAAGCATTCTGCAGTTTGGAGTACCGATCGTTAAACTGTGCAGTTGATGCATCTCGGATCAATTGCTCATTCTTCAGAATATCTTTTGTTCGTTCTAACTGTTGAGATAGCACCAGATTCATCGATTCTTTTCCCTTCACATCAACTTGAAGTTCTTCTATTTTCTTCTTTGCACCTTCGAGGCATGCCTTCGCCGATAAGAATCCTTCGGAATTCTGATGATTCGCCATGTCCGTGTTCAACACCTGCTCTTTCAGTTCGGCAAGAACTTTCTCCATTCCATTCTTGTCAGATTTCGCCGCTTTCAACTCGTTTCGGAGGCGTTCAACCTTAGAGTGGGCCATCTTCGCTCGCTCCGTATGATCTTGCTGACATTTTTCCAGCTGCGCCTGGAATCGTTCTCTCTGTTCGCTCATTTCAGTCTTTGCATTGTCAGCTTCTTGTCTGTTTCGTGCAGATTCCAGACTCAACGACTCGACTGTACTCGTCAATCTCTTGTTCTCCCCATGAAGATTCGTCTTGAGCTCCTCCAAACTGGTCAGGTGATCAGCCATACTTCGATTCTCTTCAAGCACAGAGCGGAGCTGCTCTTCGAGATCGCTTTCCTTCTTCTGATACCCTTGGAACTCCATTTCGTTGGTATCACGGAGTTTTCGCATCTCCTTCATGCACTTTTCCAGAGATTCTGTAGTCGTGGCAAGTTTCGAAGCGAGTTTTTCTTTCTCCTTCTCTAATTCCTCCAGATGCCGTTGCTCACTTCTGAGCGTTGTACGGCTTTCGGCGAGTTGTTTAGTGACGGCTTCCACTTCGAGTTGCTTTGATTCCATTTCGGCTGTCATCTTTTGAACACGTTCTTCCGCGAGTTCTGCGTTATCTCGCTTCCCAGCAACCTCTTGTTTGAGAGAATCGATACTGAAAAAGTTATTTTAGTACTTTTTATTTATATAATTCGTTTCTAGCTACTCACGCGATCTTATTCGCTCGACTTTCCGTCTTCAGCTTTCCATTCTCTTCTTCCAACTCCTCCACGCGTTGCTCTGCCTCAAGCATCTGCCGTTGTGCTTGCTTGAGCTGTTGCTCGATTCTCATGAACTTCATTGTTGGGGAATCAACAGCATCCGCTATAGGACTTCTTCTGGCGGTCGATGAGGCTGTTCGAAGACGACGAGCAGTTGCTGTGGGTGTCACAAAAGTGCTGTTGATGAAATTGTTCCGTGGAGGTGTTCTCATTCCACTCAACACTTCTACATTCTCCGGACGAATCAGAAAACTCCACCAGTCATCAACGCTGTCTTGTGAATAAAGTTTGTCGAAATAGGCGAACATGTCGAGAAGAACGGTGCTGTTGAATCCTATCTCTGTTGCAAGTTTTTCGAGGACGTTTGTCAGCAATTCCGAGTGGTCCTTGCGGAGAAACTCGAGGAACAAAGCGTAGAACTTGCAGATTTCGAGGAGATTTCCTTTCGCAGCCGCTTTGGGATCCAACGCCTCCACCAAAGACCCATTGACCATATTCATCTTTCTGTGCAAGACCTCGTAGAACAGATCTGAATTGCGGAACTCTTTTGTATCGCATTTCCTGAAAAGTTAAATTTTAGGTTATGACGTAATACAAATAAAATTACTTACATAATTTTGGCGATGAATCCTCCTTGCTTTTCCCAGAGATCAGTCATTGAACTGATCGATTCTGTGTCACTGAAAACTGTGGCGAAGTGGTTCGTCAGCTGCACAAATGAGTCGACGAGCACCGAGTCGACACTCATTTTTGCTGAAAATTTATGAAAATTAACGGGAAAAATCAAAACACACGCAAAAAACAACGAAAATCAAGTAAAGAGGGAGGTGAATTCAAAATAAGCGCGCACAATTTCTGCGTCTCTTCACTCCCATACGTCGGCGCTCTCTTCGATTAGCACACTCTCTCACTATTCTATTTAATCGGCGGGAAACGGCAAATATGGAAATTCAACTGGTAGTTCAGAAAGATGAGAGTTTGAACAAAAGGGAATAGAAGAGAGGCAAAATTTTCAGAATTCGAGGAAAATGGGACTTGCATGTAGAAAAATATAAACATTTTGGCTACAAAACGGCAAAAACTCAAAGAAAAACGTGGGAAAAAACTATTTTTAAGTTATTATTCGGAAAAAATCTGTAAAACCATAAACCAACGGAACCAAAATGACACAAAAATGATAAAAGTTCCGTTTGCAAACGGAAATTTAATCGCGTTTAAACAAGCGACTCAAAGTTTCAAATCGTGGTGAGACCAACTCTGAAAGAGAGTCATGCGCCTTTAAAGATTACTGTAAGATAACTATTTATGAGCAAATTTTTGTCAAATAATTTTGTCTTGAAATCAACGAATTTCCAGTTTAGAGGAGTTTTTGCATCAAAATTTCAACTAAAACTCGTAAATAATTATTCAAAAAATAGTTTAATCTAAAATTGAAGTTTCGAGGGTGAAAAAAAAACCGAAACCCAGCAAACACGCAAAATTTGCGAATCTGAACGGCTTCTCAGGTTCTTTTCATAAATATGGTTTGTTTTCATAGAGTTTTAAAATAAAAACTAAAGCACAAAAACAACTTAAACAGATTCTACAGCAGAATGTTCCAGATTTTTCATATAATGCCATTTTTAGATGACTTTTCCCGCTTTCCAGCTTTCCAGCTTTAATTTCTCCAGTTATACTTATATCTTCCGACGATGATCTTCTCTATTTCTTCCATTTCAAGACAACATCGCCTCATGGAATTCTGGATTCAGAAAAATTTAGAACACTTTCTTTTCTCTCTGCATTCATCTTGAAAGATAATAAATTTCCAGTTAAAACTTCTGCAAAAATTCTTCTCTTTCTCTCATTTTCTCCCACCCTTTATCATTCTCTCACTTAACTTCACTCTACACCGTATAGTATTTTATCTTTTGCAAATTTTCAGTAAAAACTCAACTGTTACAGTAATCATTGTAAGGTTTTAATTTCAAATAAAAATATAATTTTGGTTCCTGTTCAAAAAGAAGAATGTTCCGTTTCATCGTGGTTTTGTTTTCAGATTGAAATTTCGAAGTAACTAGTCTTTCTCTTTTCCTATTAATCAAACTTACTCGTATTCCTGTTTTCTATTTTCCACTGTTTCCGTCTAATTTCATTACTAACTCATAACTCTTCCTATAATCGTTTTTGCTCTCAACTCAAATCTACCTCCCCCTTTCTCTCCCATCTACCGTAACCCATCTCTTATTCTCTCTCCGCGTGAACTTTTCCACTTTTTCTCTTCATCTTCGTCCATCTTCCGAACCTTCTAATCAAAACCTATCAATCTGACAGAAGCTGTCGAAAACTGGATTCTTCTCAACGGAACAAGGCGTATTCTTTTCAAGAAATAACAAGAGGGACTTCTTCTTTTCCCAATATTCAATATTTTATAACTAATGACAATTAAGACAAGAAAAAGACACAAGACAATCCCAGAGGTCCCAAGAAAATACATCACAGCAATCATCAATAAATTAGAATTTAAAAAAAGAAAAAATAATAAACTAAAGAGAAGAGTAAAGCGAAGACAAGAGGAATAAGTGGAATCAGAAATTATGCCATTGGATTGGACTTCATAAGGAGAATGTCACTGGCAACCATCTCTTTGACGAGTTCCTGCAAAAATCGATCGAATTCAAATTTTCATTTCTATTCATAAATATATGAACTTACCGGAACAGTAACCTTCGCTTCCCATCCGAGAGTCTTCTTCGCCTTTTCTGGATTTCCCAAAAGGGTCTCGACCTCAGTTGGTCTGTAGTATTTTGGAGACACTTTCACTCGAATCACTCCATTTTTATTCTTTCCAACTTCTTCCACACCTTCTCCTTCCCATTGAAGTTCTTCTCCAATTTCAGCGAAAGCGAGATTACAGAATTCTCTGACACTGAATTGTTTTCCAGTGGCAATCACAAAGTCATCTGGAGCATCATGTTGGAGGATTCTCCACATAGCTTCGACGTACTCTCTGGCGTGTCCCCAATCACGGAGAGCACTCAGATTTCCAAGTTCGATGGATTCCTGTTGTCCGAGGCTGATTTTGGCAACGGAACGAGTAATCTTACGGGTTACGAAGGTCTCTCCTGGAAAATTATTTTCAGTTTCAAATAATTTTATTATCAGAAAAGTGGGACTTAAAAATTGTTTGGCTGTGCTAAAACCCTTTCGCTCACCTCTACGTGGACTCTCATGATTGAAGAGAATTCCATTACATGCAAACATGTTGTACGCCTCACGATAGTTAACCACAATCCAATATCCATACATCTTGGCAACAGCGTATGGAGATCTTGGATAGAATGGAGTCTTCTCACTTTGTGGAATCTCTTGTACTTTTCCATACAATTCAGAAGTCGACGCTTGATAGAAACGGACTTTTTCAGTCAAACGGCATGCGTGGATAGCGTCGAGAAGACGGAGAGTTCCGACGGCGTCAACTTCAGCAGTGTATTCTGGCAGGTCGAACGAGACTTTGACATGGGATTGAGCAGCCAAGTGGTATACCTGGAATATGAAAACCGGCCTTTCAATCAATCCTAATAGGGAACGGTTTCATTTGTAAATCTTTAACAATTTACAGAAGCAGTAAACTGTTTGATTCAATATGCTCTCTATTCTTGTTCATTTCAGCAAAACTTTTAGAAATGAATTTCCTGTTTCTGACTCATCATGAATTCGTGGGTCGATCAAAATTTATATTGTAGCTAGAAATGTCTTAGAGGAAATTTAATAAACTCGAAACTAACCTCAGTGGGCTCAATCGTCGAAATCAACTTGATCAAACAAGACGAATCAGTCATATCTCCATAATGAAGAGAGAATGAAGAATCCCCGTGATGAGTGATTGGATTACTGTAGAGATGCTCGATACGGGCGGTGTTGAATGACGACGAACGACGGATGATTCCGTGAACTTTGTATCCTTTCGAGAGGAGAAGCTCAGCAAGGTAGGAGCCGTCCTGGAATACAAAACTTTCGGTTTCAAAACATCAATTTCCAGTCTTCAATTAAATGGAAAAAATAGTCTTCTTGCCTGATCATCATGTACTAACCTGCCCAGAAATTCCCGTGATAAGAGCCACTTTACGTGCTCTGAAAGCTGCTAAATCCGCTGCTGGAGTCGTCATCACTTCGTGACTTTGTCCGATACACGCTTCGAGACCCTGCAATTGAAGGATATTGAATTAAAGGTCAATGGAACCCGGACCCAAAAGCACAGAGGTATGAATTCGGAACACTAGGTATTTACCGTTTCACCAGCAGACATTTTTGCTTCTTTTAATCCAAAAAGACTCGAATAAATGAGAGATTGAGAGGTGGCTTATCACTGTAGGTGATATCTCGAATGAATTGGGAAGCACAAAAGGGAAGTATCCAACCAACGAACACAAAACGACACGTTGTATGGAAATGATATGAAAAAAGAGAGAAAAGAGATACAATGGGCGAAGAGAAAGCAGAGAGACGTGGCACTTTGTGGATGTATATTTTGTATTGATGTACTCTCCGATCTGCTGAATAAACAAAAAATATGTACAAAATGGGGTTGGAAGATAGGTTTTGATACAGTTTCGATGATTTCGGTGGTGCGAAAAATGAAAATGGAATGAATTATCTTTTGGAGCAGTATAATCCAAGTATGAAGAAAAACTCATAAGAAACCAAGTGGTGAAACAGAAAAAAATTGGTTTCTCATTTCAGAAATTTTAGTTTCGTGCTATTGGAATGGTTCTCTGGCTTGTTAAAAGATATTGAATGATCTATAAATCAGTGCGGATATTTTCCATCCCTTAACAATAATTTTCAGATCTTCAAAGTTTTATCAATTCTTGAAACAGAAAAAAATGAGATGATTTCTGTTTCAATATGTTCAAAAATACTGTTTCTGATTAAAATATTTGCTAAGATTATTAAATAAAATTCATGGAATAAATGTTAGGAGAAAAAAGTCCGGGTGTGACAAAAATGTTGGTTTTGTATATTTGAAACATTCGAACAATAGTTTTTTTTGAAATTTCATGTTTCAGCAGGATATTATTTAAATGGTTCTCACAGTATGCTCGATCGGATCTGCTTAAAACATGAAGCATCGCATTCTGGAATTTAGAATTCACATTTTTAATCATGATTGTCAGATAAATCACAGTAGTTTTCCGATATATTCAATTTTTTAAAAAATATGCCACCTAATCAAAAACCCCATGATACATACCTCAACTTTACAGGTTCCCATTGTTCCGATCATTTCGGAAATATCAGAGAATTGAGAGTGTTTAGTAAGCATTACTGGCATAATAAATGAATAAAAACACACACACCAGACTAATTGATAAATATCAAATTGAAATAAAAAGAGAAAGTTGTTTGGGCTGTCCTTCTCTCAGTTCTCCTCCAAAAAGAAGGGGGATTTACGGATTGCAATCGGAATGGATGATGTGGAAAAACGATAGTCGGGAGGACCTAGATATTCTCGAATCGAGTGTGTAGATTGGAAAAGAGATTCATTTCGGAGATTTGAAATTTATGAAATGAGACGAAAGAGAAACAAAAAACGAAAGGAAATTCCATTACCTCAATGTTCTGATTTCTTGTTTCCGAATTGGTTTGTTGAGTTTCAGATGAGTTCATAATTCTTTCAAAATATTTGGTAGTTTGAAATGGGAAACATAGGGAAATCGCTTTGAAGCGTGTCTGGGTATCCCAGGGAAACATATGGGAAAGGACGTATTACCATAGAAACAGAAAGCAACGGGAGGAATGAGGGGGAGTTTGTTCGAATGAGAAGAGTTTTGGAAAGTGTGATTCATTGATGATAATTTATGAGATGAAGAAATATCAAGTTCACAGATAACACAACTAATTTATGAATTTTATGAAACAGTACAGATATTTTTGGGATTTACAGCATAATTTGAAGACTGGTTTTTATAATTTCGATGTAAAAGAAATATTATATTACAGTTTCTGAAATATCTAATAATTCCAAGCAGTTTTTCTCACATCAGTGATTTCTCCGACAAATTGGGAACATACGGAAGCGAGCTCTAGTGAGGATTTTATTTTTGAATTTGTTACGTAAATTCCAATTAAAACCATAAAAATGTAAGTTCTCAGGATCACAGAGATCCAACTTCCATCCTCAATCCTCAGAAGAATAGAAAGACCACGAACATCAAGATATTTTGTTTTAAGTAAAAGCAGATGTTCAATGGAGCGTACTTGCATTTGTCGAAGTTTTGAAAATTTGAACACTTCTGTTTTGCCTAGATCGTACTTCTTTTCATTTGCTGAGTCCCTAGAACTACTGGAATATTCCATATACAGTCGTTTTTAGATGAAACCAAAACTGTTATTTTCTGTTTCCAATCTCTCTCTCTAAACACTCTCTAATCTCTTAAACTCATCTAATGATGTCACTGAAACTGAAAAATTGTCTTGTTTCAAAACATCATTATAATGATGCTGCAAAATATAGTACTGCTCTTGGTACAGTGGAAGCAAGAAGATTTCAAACAATCCGGAATTCTGATTAACTATGAGAACAGCCGGTATGCAAAAACCATCCAAGAAACCGAAACTCTTTTTTCAAGTTTCATAATCTACCTTTTCTGAAGTATTTTAAAATTGAAAATAGTCCTAATAGTCTGAAAAAAAGTCTCCGAATTTCTACTCTAGATTTACATATTTGAAAATTTTAAATCCAATAAACAAAAAATCTTAAAACAGAAAAACCGAACTCGAAGCAACAGAACACACTCTCCAAAACTATACCATTCCCTCTTCTAATTTCCAGACTAACCTCAAGTTTCTCACCATTCTTCTTCACATTTTCGTTGGCCATTGTTCTGGATAAGGGCACTTTTTGTGAAACAAATAGAGACAATTTTTCAATAGAAGCAGCCAAATTCCCACGTTTTACAACCACAAAACTCCAAAAAGGGGAACTCCACGTTTCTTTAATTTTGAGAAGTCGAACAAATTATAAAGAGCAAAGAGAATCAGAGAATTAGAGAAAGAGAGACACCCAATATGTTACGTGGAAATGATTCAAAAAGGGGTGTGGTAATGCACTGATAAGATTGTCATCGATAAGAAGAACACGTCCTACTAGAGGAAGTACTCCCGAGGAGCTCGTGGAGCTCCCCCTCCTTCCCCAAAAATCAATAAATTTGCATCCTGAAGCCCCTTGCTTTTCTCCACACTGCCAACTGGCGTTTCTCCATCTCTGCGTCTCATCCGCTTGCTACACTCTCTCTCTCGGTTCACATTTCGAATTGAAAAAGATCCACATCAACAATCGGTTTGTATTTGTATGTGGTGTCCTCTTCCTCCTCTCCCTTTCACCTTGTGTGGGCATATTGTAGTAATAGTGGTCGCCGTCGACACAGCTGTCCAGCTGGTGTCTAATTTTAAAAATATGTTCATTATAATCTAGCACTACTATCACAACTTTCTATACAATCAATATGCAAAATGATACGTCTTAAAGCCTTAAAATCGAGAAAATGACACAGAAAACAGAAAAGTTCCGATGAAAACAAAAGCGGCGCCGATGATATGAAACATGTTGAATGCGTTTTCAAATACGAAGAATGAGATTAGAAGTGAGAAGAATTTGCGAAGAGTCAGGACCATCGTCACGTTGAGAGATGTCGTCACGGCGGAGAGCATGTAGACACCCTTTGTGCATCCGAATCTGAAAAAAGAGAAGTTGTAGTGGAAGTTGGGGAAGTCTGTCTGTGTGTACTCACTGAAAGAGACAAATCGCAAAAATATAAATCCATGCCGATGGAATTATCGTATCGATTCCAGCCAAAACGAACGATGGAGTCTCGTTAGCGGCGTGGAATGCTGGTGTCATCTCATCTCCGACGAGAGCGAAGGCAGGGATTGAGAGAAAATGCTAAAAATTTAAATTTTAGATTTTTCTCCTGAATTTTCGTCTCATCGTACCACATAGAACATCATCTCCTCATTATGTTTTCCATGTTTCTGATAGAATGTCTCCTGATATAATCCCAAATATGCACTGAGAATCAGTGAAAATGAGAGAAGAGCTATTCCAACGACGAATGGAGGAACGGGAATGAGCCATGAGTTTGAGTCGATTCCAGAACGAATCTAAACTTGGAAATTCGAAATCTTACAAAAGAAATAAAGCTCACATTAATATCAGCTCCCGGTTCATAACTAGCCAAAGTGAAAATGACAATTCCAGCAGTGACGACGACAACTGCTATAATCTGTTTCAAATTATATCGATAACTTCGTATAATCCATCCCATCGTCATGTTTGTCAGCAGTGTACCCGATTTGAAAATGATGAAAAGTGGAAAATATATTGCAAATTTCAGTGCTAAATTGTTGGCCATGTTGACTGTGAAGAATATCGCCACTATTTTTGCATACGATCGAATTGGAATTTGATTTGGCACTGTGAAGAATTTCGAGTGAAATATTAATCCATAAGTGGCTGTGAAGATGAATGAAGAGAATGTGATGAGGTTTAGACTGTTTTTTACATATCTGAAAGTTTTTGCTTGAATTTTTGGAAAATTCGGAAAACGAACGTTTGCAAATATTCGATTCCCGCTTGGCATCCAACACAACCAAATAACGTCGTTGAGATCACAGCAGCAGCCATTTTTCGGCTCTGAAAACTAATTTTTTTTAAATATAATTGATTCCGAATGAAAATTCAGGAAATTAGCAAGATCAAGTGTGTGCATTTAGACGTAGCGGTGTTCGCGTATTTTGCAACAAATTTCACGACAACTGATAAAAATGAATTTAAAATTTTTCTCTTAAAATTGTATCTTTTTAAGCGAAAATCGCTATTATTTTACTGTTCTGAATATTACTAATCATCCGAAACATTTGAAAAACAGATTGAAACTCTCCCACTTGAAGAAATTATGCAAAATCAATGAATGAAGACGAAAAACGTCTAGACTAGACCCACCGAGACGCAAAGAAACGGAGGAAATGGAGCAGATGTTTTGGATACCAATTTGAGTTTCCTCCACTCCTTTTCAAGTATTTTTTAGTAAGACAAAACGAATGATACGTTATGATTAGTAACTCAGATAACAACAAGAACGAAACCAAATGAAATAAATTGGATTTATGAAACGTACAGTGTTGAGAAGGTGCTTAAGAATGTGTATTTTTCGGGGGGTATACAAGTACAAAGAGTAATAAATAAAATGAGAGAAAGATTTTGCGATTCAATAAATAAGGAATTATGCATTTTTCGTGGAAACAATATAATCTGGAATCACAGAAATTGAGAGAGAATACTTATAACAGTTTCGTACATTTTTGCTCGGGATGGAAACGGGAGGTTGAAATCGAGATTGAATTTATCACAGAGGGAAAATGGAAAAAAGGAAAGAAAATGATAGGAAATGTGGGATGATTATGGAAAAGTGAAATAGAGAAAGTGAAGGGAAAAAAGGGAAAGGAAATTGATATGGTGGAAAGAATAATTGGCACAAAGAAAAAAAATTTTAAAATTTTTTAAAACATAAACATTTAGACGGAAACGGCATCAGAATTCGGATCAAGTTGAGTTGGACGTTCAAGTGGAGTGGAAGACGATGGTTCAGATTGAAATGGAGCATCACCGACTACAGTATCCTCATCCATGACACTATCCTCGTCTTCTTCATGGTCTGCGGTGACGAATGGTGTTTCTTCGTTCATCTGGAGACTTTTGAAAGGGTTTAGAACTGCCTTTCGACTGAATTTTCTGAAATTACCTCTTTCTGAGCGTCCTCTTCTGTTGGTGGATTTGGAGTGGATCTTCCCGATTGACAATCTTGGAGAGCTGAACAATAATGGAGCATGAGGACAGCAAGAGCCTGAAGACGTTCATCGAGCCCTTGGAATTTCGAAGATGCTTCTGAAACTTCTCAACATTTGGATAGCATCTGAATGATTCTATTCAGATCACTAACCTCCACCATTCTGCATAACACTCAGTCGATCGTCTTTCGTCTCTCGTATCGCTGTTTGAATTCTATCAATTTGCGCATTGATTTTTTCAACTCGTTCTTCTGACGGAAGTTCACTAAAAATCTCTCGTCCGAGACGTTTTGCATTTCGGATAGTTTGCTCGTTGTAGGCGTTTCCGGGCTGAAACTTTCCAGTTTTTGCTAGAAAAGATATTCTAATCTTGAAGTCATTACCTGGAAGTAAAGACCACTTATAAATGGAGATCCATCCAATTCTGGGAGAACATCAGCAAGAACATTCTGGATACTGGCCATCGGGCTATCTCTGTCAACAATGTCTTGATTCAACGTTGAATTGCAGTCAGTAGATGATGACTCAGTGTCCACAGTGTCCCTTCTTCCTGGTGTTCCCTCTGTTTTCTTCCCTCCTTTCCTCCAATTCGAGAACTTTTCAGTCACTTTCCGGAATCTGGCTCGTTTCGTTGTTTCGGGAGTATCCACTGAAGATGAGGCGGCATTGAAATGAAAAACTAAATCGATCACTTACAAGGTCCTGTAACATTGGAAGAAGATGTTGATGGTGACTGCACGAGCAATGCGTGTTTCTCTTCATGTGGATGATCTGGAGTAGATGCCGTAACAACGCCGTCTAATTCCGAAGCAGAAATCTCTTCGAATTGAGAATCATCAGGAAGTGGAAGATTGGTTGGAGGAGAAAGTTGTTGAGGAGAGCAAGCGATTCCGCCGTTATTAGCCTTGACGACACACTTATTATGACAAATGACAAGACATCGGGAGCATGTCGACGCGTTTCGCAGCCAGATTTTTCCTCGGCACATTGCGCAAGTGGTCGCTGAAAAGAACGGATGTGAGCTGTTCATTCAAGAAATTCACTCACCATTCCGTCCAACCCATAGCTTCCAGTCATGATTTGCAGGAGCCAGAGCTGGCGGAGAAAACGGTCTGGCTGGTGATGCTGCCTCGTTTGCATGTTGAATTCGATGAAGTTCGTCTTCACTGTCATCTCCAGAATTGATAGCTTTATCAGATGGGAACCCATCTGGAAAGTATCTGAATCCGAGTGTAATGTCACCAAAACAAAGACGTGGATCGAACCCGGCGTGACGGGAGAACTCACTGATCAATCTGAAAATGGAAATACATGTTTCTTGATTTGAATCGAGAAACATACGGATCATCAGTTGCAGTTGGAGGTGGTGGCGTTGCAGAGGTATTCGGTTGTTTCAATTGAAAAACTTCTCGATGACAATTGGAAAGAGTCAATCGACAATCATCAATGAGTTGTGGCACGAATAGAGAGACACTTCCAAGGAGAATCGGTTTGGATTCAGGTGATTTCATAGGTGACATCGGGGCGGAATTCTCAGTATTCGTTGACGAAGAAGCAACACTATCAGGAGTAGAAGGTGTCACATTGGGAAGGATGGACGCAGAAGTGTTCGGTGTTCCAGCAGTTTTCACTTCTCTCGCATGAACAGTCACATTCAAATATCGAATCGTACTGCGAGTTGTTGTCTCTGCAGGTGTGTCGAGTTCAAAGTGAAGTGATTGTCCCCACATTACGTCCTGAAACTAGTGAGGGATTAAATTCTGATTCACCTAGATTCCTAGATGACCTACCTTCTGAAACTGCACACTTTTCGTTGTTCTCGCTTTGATAGTTGTCATCGGCGACTGATCTTTTTGTCCGGATCCATTTGATCTTCTTCCTTTCGGTGACTCTGACAACTTCTTCTTCAGTCTTTTCTTCTCTTTCTTATCCTCCGATGGACTTTCTTTCCTCTTTCCTACAGCTGCCATTGGTGATCTTCCAATCGAATGCTCTCTATCCGTATCATAAAGTGACCCAGCATCCGCACCAATCTCAATACTTTCCCCGTTGAAATCCACTGCAGAGGCGTCAGTTAGTTTCCGTTTCTGGGGCATCAAATCGAGAACTTTCTTCTTTCCAGCAGCGAAAGTCGCCTGGATCTTTGCTTTCCGTGTACTCGCCGACCTCTTTCTATCAAGATGTGCTTCCTCGTCGTCTCCACAATCTTCCGTTCCCGTGTCCGTTCGATTTGATACCATTGAGGCTAACGAGGCGACAGAACCGGTTTGCTGAAATACATTAATTGGGAAAAACTGCTAAACCAATTAGGAGGGAGAGTAATGGTTATTTTTGTTTTTGTCTGTCAGGTGATTTTTGATTCGATGTTTCAGAACTTACCGTTGCAATCAGAGCCAATCCCTTAGCTGCATCCGCTTGAGTCAACGTCTTATCCTTGTCTTCTTTTCGAACGACTCCAAGAAGTTGTGGATCCAAATTGTGTCCAGCTGATGCACTTCTATTCAAGTCTCCAACTAGCAACATCTTTATCTCGTCCTCCACACAATTCTCCATTCCAAAATCAGCGGAACTCGAGAGAACTGCATCAATAACTTTCGCATCGAGATGACTTTCAGATTGGGTTCGTCGTAGATCGAAGCTGGGTTGACTGATGAGAAGTTGGGGGACACGAGCACTTTCAGCACGTTGAACAGACACAATTGGTGGTTGTTCGAATTTGTGGGCATCTGGAATTAGATGGATGAGATGTATCTCTTTCCTATAATATTTCGAGATCTCAGTTTGATTTTGTGATCGGTATGAACCTTTCCGCTTCCCATCAATCTTCTTTTTTTCTCAAAAGAATTTTCAAAAATCGTTCAAAATGCGCGCATCGAACGATATCGGGTTGTTACTGTCAACGAAAAAAATTGCTTTTTTCTTTTTCTTATCAAACTTTTCCATCATTTTCTCTGTTCTGACCCAACCAATCACAATAACCCCTCCTATTTTTTTGACGAAGACGTTGCCTAGTTGCAGTGTAATAATATGAGAATTGCGCATGGCAACACGAGAGATTCTAGAGAAAATTGGTTGAGAAGATACCTATCCCTTTCGTTTTTCTGGACGGTTACTCGACTTCCTCAATGGTTTGTGTGTTGTAAAATAGAACGAGTATCAGAGAGGTGTTAGAAAGTGAGAGGAATTCCACAATTTCTATCTGAATTCGTATAAAAGGGATGGCCAGGTAACCAGTAATCATTCCATTTCGCCATGGAGATCGATTCCAAGATCAAGGCCTACCGATTCGTCGGTTACGCCGCTCTCACCTTCTCCACTGTTGCCGTTCTTTCGGTATGCATCACTCTTCCAATGGTCTACAACTACATCCATCATGCTCGTAAGACCATGCATCACGATATCGTTGAGTGCCGTGCTGAGGCTAAGAAGCTTTGGGGAGATGTTAACCAAATCCCAGATCTCATGATGGCTCACAACCGTACCGCTCGTCAAGCCGGAAACGGACAATGCGAGGGATGCTGTCTTCCAGGAGCACAAGGACCACCAGGAACTCCAGGACGCGTCGGACGCCCAGGAAAGCCAGGAGCACCAGGACTCAACGGAAACCCAGGACGTCCACCAAAGGAGCCATGTGAGCCAATCACTCCACCACCATGCAAACCATGTCCAGAGGGACCACCTGGACCAGCTGGACCACCAGGACCAGCCGGAAACAAGGGACCACTCGGACCACCAGGACCACCAGGACCAGGAGGAGAAAACGGACAACCAGGAAACAAGGGACCAGCCGGACCACCAGGACCAGGAGGAAAGCCAGGACCAGCTGGACCACCAGGAGAGAACGGACGCAACGGAGAGCCACAACCAGGTGCACCAGGAGAGCCAGGACGTCCAGGACAACCAGGACCACGTGGAGCCGCCGGACAACCAGGAAAGGACGGAGCTCAAGGAGGACCAGGAGAGAAGGGAGCCAACGGAGAGCCAGGACAACCAGGAAGAGACGGTCAACCAGGACGTCCAGGACAACCAGGACGCGACGGACATCCAGGAGAGAAGGGAGTGTGTCCAAAGTACTGTGCTTTGGATGGAGGAGTCTTCTTCGAGGACGGATCCCGCCGTTAAACACTACTGCCTACATTTCCAACTTCTTGCCATTTTCATTTTTATTAGTCATGATAAAAATCGAATTGAGAATTTCTTTATCCCAATAAAGTGATTTTTGTTCGAAAAAATATGCATTCTGTCTTGTTACTGGGGAGAAACCGGTTCGATATCAAAGTTACAGTAAGATTCTTGCAGTTTCAGTGATCAATGGTCACTGATTCTAGACTGGCGCGCCTTCAGCGTCTAAAACATACCTAATCCAAAAATCGATGAAGCCACCGATTCGGTGTTGGTATCCACTACAGATGACTCGAAATTGGATACACTATGACGTCGTCTGGCGGCAAGGGCGCTGGCTGAAAATTTTTGTCTTACAATTAAAATTGCAGTTTCTCTAGTTTCAGTTGCTATTTTCAGCTTCAATCCCTCCTATTCTCTTCATGTATTCTCCAGATGTGACAATAGAGTTCATGCTCATAAAATGTTAGACCAAATGGATTATTACAACACACCCGAGTCACCCTTTTTTTCTTGCATCTTCTTTCTCGCTCTTCTTTTTTCATTCTGAAGAACACAAAATGATAGTGATCTCGTGCAGTGAAGAGAAAAAGAAAAAGAGAGAATCTCATGGAAAACATGAAGAGGAGAAAATAGATCACTCCACAATTTGACTCGGATTTTTCTCATGACGATGAGAAAAGGAGAGAGAAAAGAACAGTTGGCACGTAGTTCACGAGTCTTGGCAATAAATAGAAAATGGATATTTTTGAAAAGTTGAAGAAGAGATTGAGAAGAAGATTTCACTAGAGTTGACTACGAATACTACTGGAGCACAAAGGACTACGGTAACTCAATTTGAAAGCTATCTATGACTATGTGGTTAGTCTAAATATGGGATCTGGTAATTAGATTATTCTAGTCTGAAACTTAAACTTTACTACCTAAAAGTTCTCCAAATCTATCGATACAAAAAAGCGAAGCATCGTAAAGTGTTGCCACCATGCATATACAATCAGAACACACTCGCATTCCCTTTCTTCGAGTAAAAAAAAAACAATTCAATATCACCTACCATCACTCTTCGTTGCTCTCAACGTTACTTCTGTCTTCTCACTCATCGAATCCCTCTGATTCTCGCTCGTCGTCACCGATGCTGTACTCATGAGACTCGTCGTATCGGCATCTCCTCCGAGAACTGCTCCATCGAGATCTCGTACAGTGCTCACAATGATTTCGGCTTCTGGATATGAATGTGAGTGAGGTGAGAGGAGAAATAGAGAAAATGAAATAAAAAATATGAAAATCAAACCAAGTTAGAGAGAAAAATGTTTTTTAGGAATTAGTTTTCAAAACCAAACAACTCGTTTTCTGCTGGAAATCTGATATCCGATAACTCTAACCTTTCGATTCTTCATCATCAATATCGTCAAGACTTCTCTCCACTAAAACCGTCAAATCTCCAGTAGTCGATTGCAAGAATCTCGTCGCTTGCCTCTCGGATCGAATCGGTACATTATTGATAGCAACTAGCACATCTCCAGGTTTAAATGCCGCTTTATCCGCCAAACTGTTATCCTCTACAGTACAAACTTTGACAGCTCGATTTGCATTGACTCCCGTCGTCTGCACACTTTTATCAAAAACCAACCCAATCGGACTGGCGACATCATAACGAGAGAATGTGAGGAGTACATTGACGACGTGTCCTTGTTCTTCATTTTGGACAATTGGGCGGGATTCGATGGAAACTGTGCAATAGATCTCATAGTTCTTCGTTTTGTCTTCGAGAAGTGCGTTTTTGAGACGAGAGCATTGAAGAACCGTCACTTCCATGCCGCCTTCCATTTTGATATGAGTGAAACTGTCTGGAAAAAGCAAACATTTTTAAAGGAAAATGTTACAAAAAGTGTTAATAAACTTTCGAAATGAGCAAAAATGTCTGTTAAAAAACTAACTTATTGGTGGAGACGCTTGGAATATTGGATTCGGGAAGAACGGCCGGTATCGGATCTTGTAATTCGGCCACACATGTTTCCTCTGCAATGATCGACGAATCGCTTCTTTAATTATTGGGATGAGTCGCTTCAGTTGGTGGCCTTGAATTTGTGAGTTGATCTGAAAAAAAATGAAATGATGAATGTAAACTTTTGTGAAAAAAAACTTTTGTAATAGAGTTTTTCATAAATGTAACCCTGAAACTATCGTTTTTTGAAAAAAAAACTCACATCAGTCTCAAAAACCGGCTGAGTAACGAATGAAAATGTCCAGTGATGATATGGCTGTCTCGAAAGAATCACTCGAACCATTCCAGTCAATTTCGTGATTTTCACCGATAAACTCGCTTTCTTTGTGATAATTGTCGACACATCGATAGAGGTTTCGAAGCCACCCGAGTAGTCGATGTCGAGAATGAACACGATTTTCTAGAATAAAAAAAGATAATTCCGGTAAATGTGTCTGTTTAAGTCTCACCTCAAAAGTATTCTTGTCCTCCGCCATCTCGACATTCTCCACTCGAATCGAATTGATAGTCATGAATTTCGTGCCAAGTGACAATTCTCGAATACGAATTTCTTGAATTAGTCGCCCAGCCGCCGAGCGAGTTGTGATGTCATTCAACTCCATTTGAAGTCGTTTGTGCACCCATCTTCTCAACGCTCTCGTATCTTTGTGTTCTTGGAATAGCATATGAAGGAGAAGACTGATAGAATTACATGATTCCCATCTGGAAATCCCTTGTCCGTCCTCTCCTGACTTCAAAAATCCACGTAGTTCTTCTGGGATCTGGACAGGACGGAACTGTTCGATGGGCGGTTGCTGTTGATTTGTAGGAGGTGCCCATGGATCAACGATGAAGATGTATAGAATTCCCAGAAGCTGAAAAATCGGATAGTTGGAGAGCAACAGCAGCTGAAAATGAAAGACTTACAAGTGCGCAACCGCATAGAAACCCGACTAGAAATGCTATCAACATCGAGAGGAACGGAGAACCGCTTCAGAAAAGAGACGCGGTGAGCTCTCTCTGTCCTCCACGTGTTTCCGAATATTTTTGCAGTTTGTTGAGCCCCTGAAATGTATGTTTTTCGTAGTTTGGATATTTTTTATTCACTCAAAGGGATCACGGGAAAACGTAAAAGGAAAAACAACAAAATACGATTTTCTGCCCGTTTTATTGTTTCTTCGAGACACAAAAAGTTATGACATCGTCTACTTGACAACCGGGAAGAGAGCCATGTTTCTAAGACGAGAGAATGGAAAATTAAGAGAAACAACATGTCTACGAGTGATCTGCACTAGTAAACGAGACGAGGAGCGAGAGAGGAAAAGATAAAGAGGTGTTAGAGAAACGAAAGAGAGAAACAATCGTGTTACTTCTATCATCTCAGGTGACCCTGACCTCCCATCAGGAGCAAAGTTTCTCATGCTTTTCAAAGATTGTGACCACGTGGTTTTACGAGAGAACGTAGAGGTTAACTGCGTCACAAGATTAGAATTGACATCATTCGAGTAAAGAAGCTGATTTATCCGGGTAAGTCTACGTGTCTTTCTGCAAATTTTCGGTTAGTTCCCGAATCAAAACTAATAAATCCACGTTTCACACAAAAGGAATGCTTTCGAGGTGTCAGAAGCACTAAAATTTCGGTTTTACTAAAGAAAACTGAGCATTTTTGAGTCAAAACGAGTGAACTGCAGCTGCAAAAAAGCTTCATCAGCTTCCACTCCGTTCTGTGTCGATTTGTCATTTGGTGATAGACAATCTATCAATCGGACAACCTTGAAAGAGAACACAGAGAGCATATGATGATTGGTCGTATAGAGAAAGTATGCAAAAAACTCATAAAAAACAACCGCTGTTTTCGTTTATAAAAACTTTTGAAATTGTTCAGGAAACATTGATTTTTCGAGATCATGCATTAGAGTTTTTGGTTTTTGTCAAGAAATATGCATTTGAATGGCGGCTCTTCGCGAAAAGAGTTGAGCCATAAACTTTGAATGGCTAAATTTTTATAGGCCCGCAACCGAAAAAACGCATGTCTCTCTTTATAAATAGCATAATAATTGTTGGTTAGAAGTAAAACAATAATTGAGTCACTTCCTTTTATAGAAAAATCGATTTGTGAGTAATAATACAAGTTTTATTAATAAGAAAACATGACGAGGGCCGTCGCCTCATTGGGAATTCGGTCAATGATGTACTTCTCATAAAGAAGTCTCACTTTCTTCATTTCTTTTCTCTTTGTAACATTTTTCTCATACTTTTTCATTAAACTCTGCTATTTTGGTGTGAATGAAAGCAGGAGAAATGCAAATCTTTTTTTGTTTCTTCCTCTTCGCGAAGTGCTCGAAGAAATGAGAAACCAACACAACAAAAGGGATTATCCGGGACGAAAAAAAGAAAGAAGGAAGCAAGAAAAAGGGTTTTCGTGGGGTGGTGCCAAAATGAATTGAGATTGGAATTTGTGACATGTTTTGGAAGCATTTTCCGGGAGAAGATGCGATGAAAATGGGACGACGAAACGGAGGAGAAAAATTGGGGCACAAAAAAGAACTGGGTGGGGGTAGACGTAGTGCTTTTCAGCGTGATTGAGCAGCTTGTTCGCTTCCTGCCACAAGAGTGAGAGTGACGTCTTTTCTTCCTTCTTCTGATGATGATGATGCACTTCTATACATTTTTGGCATCAAGAAAATGGAAGAAACCACAAAAAACCCAGAACCAATAGTCCAAAAGCGTTTCCCTTGTTTGGAGTGAATTTTTGAGTATTTATTTAAGATTTTGTTACAAATCTATGATATTCCAATAAAAAACGATTCTAAAATTGTGTAAACAAAGCAGGTCACGCCGTTTTTCACCGAGAGTGCATGCAAAATAAAGAGAAAAAGAATAAAAATGTATCGAAGGGATGAGCGTCCGAGAGGAGTACACGGCCGGCGCGGACTAATTAACTCATCCAAATCCTCTTCCATTTGGAATAAATGGAAATCACAGTCTCCCACACGCGAAATGCGCAAGCAAACTGTGTTTTTCTCTAGCACTCTCCACTCTCTCGTCGACAAGCCAAATTCAACTGTTCTGTAGAAGATCTTTGAGAGACTGTAACTCGCAAGCAAGCATTTGTACAAAAAAGTTGTCAACTGTGAAAATGAAGCCCTATGTCTGATCTACGGCCCTAGTAAAAATTAACATCTTGGGACAATTATTTTACTCGTTATGAACTCATAAAAACTACCAAGTTTGACAGAGCATCACGACGGCACTAATTGTCAGAAAGAGCCATTTTTTGAGGGATATGTAGATCAGGTGTATAGCTTCACTTTTTTAGTTGGTGACTTTTATCTACAGACGCTTACTAGCGAGTTACCATCTAAAACAGTCGACTTAGTCACAATCTCGTGGAGAGTTAGGTAGATTCGATGGAGGAGTATAACTTTTCAGAGAAGAGAAATACAAGAAAGTTGTCAACTGCAAAAGTGAAGCACTACGTCTAATCTACATTCCCTTAAAAAATTGGCTCATTCTGACAATCAGGGAAGCCGTGATGCACTGTCAAACTCGGAAGTTTTTAGGAGTCTATAACGAATAAAATACGTGTCGCTAGATGTTAATTTTTACTAGGGCCGTAGATCAAGTATAGGGCTTTATTTTCACAGTTGACAACTTTTTTGTACAAACGCATACTAGCGAGTTACAGTCTATCACAATAGACAAGCTCACAGCATTGCACTGAAATAGGAGGAGGAGTATAACTTTTCAGGGAGGTCTCGTCCAAAAATGTTGTCAACTAAAAAAGTGAAGTTTTATGCCTGATCTACGTTTTTGTCAAAGTTGTGGGTTTTAGAACAAAAAAGAGTTGGCTCTCTGGCATCACTTTCTCCAAATACAGTAATATCAGTGGTAAAAGTTGGGACACTTAAAAGCATCCTGAATCGATCTGTAGTGAACAAAATCACAAGCTGTAAAAAGTAATAGATTCCTATTGAAATTTCAAACTTTTCCTCCGTTTTATTTTTTTGAGAAACTTTCTTATTCGGCTGAAAAATAGAAAAAAGTCCGAAAAAATGACGTTTTTTCAACTTTTTCAACTGAAATTTGATATGACCATGAATCACTGAGGACTGAACAGAATAAATCAAACTAAAATGGTAAATATTTCTCTCGGGACCCTCTACAATCGCTCCGTTTCATTTTTTCGATTTTTTTTGTTTCCAGACTAAAACCGTCCAAAAGGTGCTAAATACCGATATTACCCATTACATGGATAACTAATTGTTTTGTTTCTAGTAAATTTCTCACTTTTTGAAGTATTTCAGATATCAAAGAATCTATCTAAAGAAAAAAATTTTCATTCCAGATTAGACATGTCCTTCAAACACACTTTTCTTTGAACGCCTCTTTCAGTTGTCCATAAGTCGTGTTCTGAATATTGTTCGTTTGAGATTTTTATAATAATTATAGTTCAGATCATCTTCTATCTTATTATTTTTTTACCGTTTCGAAATTCGTTGTCTACTCGTTGTACGAGACATTTTTCCAAAATGTTTCATTTCAGATTAATTTTAGTGCAAACGCGCTCGCTCTGCATGCGTTAGAGATTTGAGGACGCAGATCGTCGCTTTTCTCGTGAAACCGCTTGCGCATTTCGCGTGTGGGAGACTGTGGGAAATCACAGTCTCCCACACGCGAAATGCGCAAGCAAACTGTGTTTTTCTCTAGCACTCTCCACTCTCTCGTCGACAAGCCAAATTCAACTGTTCTGTAGAAGATCTTTGAGAGACTGTAACTCGCAAGCAAGCATTTGTACAAAAAAGTTGTCAACTGTGAAAATGAAGCCCTATGTCTGATCTACGGCCCTAGTAAAAATTAACATCTTGGGACAATTATTTTACTCGTTATGAACTCATAAAAACTACCAAGTTTGACAGAGCATCACGACGGCACTAATTGTCAGAAAGAGCCATTTTTTGAGGGATATGTAGATCAGGTGTATAGCTTCACTTTTTTAGTTGGTGACTTTTATCTACAGACGCTTACTAGCGAGTTACCATCTAAAACAGTCGACTTAGTCACAATCTCGTGGAGAGTTAGGTAGATTCGATGGAGGAGTATAACTTTTCAGAGAAGAGAAATACAAGAAAGTTGTCAACTGCAAAAGTGAAGCACTACGTCTAATCTACATTCCCTTAAAAAATTGGCTCATTCTGACAATCAGGGAAGCCGTGATGCACTGTCAAACTCGGAAGTTTTTAGGAGTCTATAACGAATAAAATACGTGTCGCTAGATGTTAATTTTTACTAGGGCCGTAGATCAAGTATAGGGCTTTATTTTCACAGTTGACAACTTTTTTGTACAAACGCATACTAGCGAGTTACAGTCTATCACAATAGACAAGCTCACAGCATTGCACTGAAATAGGAGGAGGAGTATAACTTTTCAGGGAGGTCTCGTCCAAAAATGTTGTCAACTAAAAAAGTGAAGTTTTATGCCTGATCTACGTTTTTGTCAAAGTTGTGGGTTTTAGAACAAAAAAGAGTTGGCTCTCTGGCATCACTTTCTCCAAATACAGTAATATCAGTGGTAAAAGTTGGGACACTTAAAAGCATCCTGAATCGATCTGTAGTGAACAAAATCACAAGCTGTAAAAAGTAATAGATTCCTATTGAAATTTCAAACTTTTCCTCCGTTTTATTTTTTTGAGAAACTTTCTTATTCGGCTGAAAAATAGAAAAAAGTCCGAAAAAATGACGTTTTTTCAACTTTTTCAACTGAAATTTGATATGACCATGAATCACTGAGGACTGAACAGAATAAATCAAACTAAAATGGTAAATATTTCTCTCGGGACCCTCTACAATCGCTCCGTTTCATTTTTTCGATTTTTTTTGTTTCCAGACTAAAACCGTCCAAAAGGTGCTAAATACCGATATTACCCATTACATGGATAACTAATTGTTTTGTTTCTAGTAAATTTCTCACTTTTTGAAGTATTTCAGATATCAAAGAATCTATCTAAAGAAAAAAATTTTCATTCCAGATTAGACATGTCCTTCAAACACACTTTTCTTTGAACGCCTCTTTCAGTTGTCCATAAGTCGTGTTCTGAATATTGTTCGTTTGAGATTTTTATAATAATTATAGTTCAGATCATCTTCTATCTTATTATTTTTTTACCGTTTCGAAATTCGTTGTCTACTCGTTGTACGAGACATTTTTCCAAAATGTTTCATTTCAGATTAATTTTAGTGCAAACGCGCTCGCTCTGCATGCGTTAGAGATTTGAGGACGCAGATCGTCGCTTTTCTCGTGAAACCGCTTGCGCATTTCGCGTGTGGGAGACTGTGGGAAATTTTTAACGACTTTTGAGCTCAATTAAAACTGAATTCAATTTGAAAAATGAAATTTTCGCAATAAAATTTCATTGAGGCAACATCATAAATTTTTTCTGTTCAGTATTTCACAATTACCCATTCCGATAACACTCCACAAAACCCTCTAGAAAAAGGGGTACTTATTCCCTTTTTCCGAAACTGATCACTTTTGTGTTTGAGCGACACAGGGTACAAACCACATTCGTATTATAAATTCACAACACTACGCCGCATGGCTTTAAAGGCGCATCCCATTTATTAGAAATTTCGCGGAATGGTCTCGTAGTTGAAAAAGATCAAATACCCTATTTTCGAGCTTTGCAGGTCTAAAAATAAATGCAAATAATGTTTTTCGCTTCGAGACCATTTTGACCAAATTAGAGGCGCCAAAAGCCATGCGGCGCAGTGTCGTGAATTTATAATAACATAAAACGACGCTTATAATCAGTTAAAGACACAGTTCATTTCAATTTCCTCTCCCCGCACTGTCGTCGTTTATCAATCAGTTGTTGTTCTCCGCACAAGTTTCAATTTTTGTATTTGAAAACTAAAAAATTAAAAAAGAAAAGACTTTCAGCACAGAAAAATGACGGCAACGAGCCCGAATACGATCAAAATCGGCTCGTTTGAGGTGTCCCGTCCAATTGCATTTACCTATTTACTCACTATTTTCTATAATATTACATTTTTCCTTCAATTCTCTGCGACACCGTATCTGGTAAAACAATTGCAACTTTCTGATGCAGACTTTGGTTAGTTTTTGGTTCTGGGGAAGGAAAAAGAAAGAAAAAAAAGATGGAAAAAAATCGGGAAATTTCAGGTTACATTCAAACAATATTCGGAGTATTTCAAATGATTGGCGGACCACTTTTTGGATATGTGATTCAGAAATTTGGTATAAGATATGCACTTCATTTATGCTATTTTTCAACGCTTCTCTCAGGATTATCGCTTTATTTTTCTTTTGTAAGTGGAGTTTCTGAACTAAAAAAATGGAAAAAAAGAGAAGACAATAGAGGATAATTCGTAATCCGTAAATGCAATACTTTTTTAAATGGTTTGAATCCAAATGGTCTTGTTGAAACTGTAAAAATCCATTATACGGCTAGAATTTGAAGGTATAAAATTTAAAGCTACTGTTAGAGTAATATCAGAAAAATCTAAATTCCTCCATGAAAGTGTTTCCAATCTCAAATTTCTGGCAATTATTAAACTTTCAGGACTACTATTCCCTCCTTCTATCCCGTATTCCTGTAGTATTCATGCATGGCCAACAAGCCCATCAGACCCTTCTATCTGCTCTAACAACACCTGGAAAAGAGAGAACAAGTGCATTCGGACGAATGGGTCTCACTTTTGGAATTGGTTTCATTTTTGTACCCATTTTTTCGATTGCTGCCACAAAGATCGGTGGAGATCTGGCACCTCTTCTGGTGTCAGCTGCATTGTGTGCTCTTCCTTCAATTGTATTGGAGACATGTATTGAAAGGAAGTCTTATGAGGTGAGTGGAATGAAGTTATGGTTTTAAGAACTGATTCAAAAGGAAAAAAGAAGATCACCGAACGGGAATAATAAATTTGAAGTAATTTGTTTCTAGAAACAGTATAAAAATAGAAATAATTTTTGAGTATGTCCATTTTTCCGTTTCATATATTTTTGAAATAATGCCAAAAAATTTTTGTTCAATATGAAAAAAGGCGTTAAAAGTTATTTTCGAGATCTCATCTAACTGAAGAAAGAATTCAATTAACGAAAACATTTCGGTTTCGCAGTTCCCCAATATAACTTTCTTTTCCAATTGTTATTACTGGATTCTCATTTCTTTTTATTCCAGCACGAAATCTCTCAAGATGATTCAAATGGTCCTCCTCCACAAATCAACATCACCAACGTCGTCAGAATACTCCAGAAACCAGGAGTCCTCAACGTAATGGCCAAGAAAAATGGAGGAGTTGTGCCGTTTTTGATGATTATTGCAGTGCTTAATGTAGGTCTTTTCCTCTTTTGAATTCTTGAATAATGATTGATTTCAGTTGTACATAATCGAGAAATTCAATGCAACAAACACTGAAAATCAGATAATGCAAATGATGATGGGTGTGTTTATCATGTTTTCGAATGGATTTGGAGTCATTTGGTTGAGGAAAAAGTTCGATGAGCAGACACTTCTCATCATTGGATCTCTGAGTTTTGTGAGTTGGGTTTTAGTGAAATAACACGGAAACAAAAAAGCAAATTTTTGGTATTTAAAAATCCTATATTTCCAAGTTGAAACAGTGAAAGTACTGTTTCTACAGTGTATGTTAAATATTTGTGTTAGTAAGAAGCTTACTCTTAACATTTTACAACAGAAAACCAAAAAATGTTTGAAACATCTCCACATGCCGCGTCTCAAATTATGATACGCTTTATCTAGAATGCGTACGGCAAAAACGAGATCTGTTTGAACCTATTCTGAAATTTCCTAAACCAGTTCCTCGTGCCACTGTCTGAAAAATATAACATACTCGAAACATATATTTTTAAGTTTCATAATATCATTACACATCCAACCCCTCCTTTTTCCCTCTAGTACTTTTGTACAAAAAGTTCTGATATGATCGAAGAAATATGATGCAAAGCTTTGTATCCATTCTATTCAATCGATAGAAATAAACGTGTTCACAAAGTTCTGGTTTGAGAAAAATTGAGTTATAATTATTGGTTCGTTCCTGATAAAATCAGAAAAATGCAGAAACATTCTGAGACCGCATCATCCATCCTTGTGTTGATGGATAATTTGACAGTAATGAAACAGAGAAAAAATGTTTCTTACTTCCAAAGGTTCATTTTTCTCTGTTTCATTCAGTGTGCAAAAAAAAATAGAAAAAAAAGAAAAAGAAAATCTAAGAACAGAGTTTCTCTCTTGAATTTACGTTTTCAATCAGATATCCAACCAAACGAAAATGAAATGAATTTCATTGAGATCTTTCATTTCCAGGTCGTCGGATACACTCTCTTCACATTTGTCTTCTTCAACTTCTGGATGCTTCTTGTCATTATGCCATTCGTTTCTCTCGGAATGAGTGTGGTTGCAACGTGTTCTGATAGTTTATTGACAGCTTTGGTAGACGAATCTGAGCAGGTAAGTGGAGGAGAGCTTAGATAAACGTCTGATAATCGGTGGGAACATAAACGTGTTAGTTATATGAGTATGGTATAACAGAACTATTCCGAAACTACCAATTACTTCTTGCATTTCTTTTCCAGTTCTGACATTAAACTTCCATCTAAGAGACCCATAGTACTATCCGCCTATGTTTTTTTAGGGTATCGTCCTCGGAACTGCCACATCTCTCAACTCCCTCGTCCGCACATTTTCTCCCCTTTTCGCCGGTTCTCTACTTCAAAATTACGGATTCCAATCGCTGACGATACTCGGAGTTGTCGGTTCACTTCTTGCAATCGGCCTTATGATTATGTCGCCGGTCGACGAGAATCTCATTAAGAAACACAAAACGGAGTAATTGAATTATTGAATAGTTTTACTGTTAGAAAACCAATGTATAGAACTTTAAAAACAAAAAAACCCCTCAACTGTGATCGATTCGAACTGTGATATCAACAATAAATCTGTGTCAACTACTCAGCTATCAATGAAAGAAGAGTAACAAGAATTCGTGTTTAACCAAAACTTTTTATAACTTCATGAAACACAAAAAATTAAAACTCAAGTAATTTCTCAACACTCTCTACTCCTCTTCTGACTCGTTATCATATCGACTGAAATTTTTCAACGATGGACGTTTGCCCAGTGGCTTCTGACCAGATTTTGTGTTTTTTGAATTTGGTTGCCAGTCATCCGTAGATTCAGGCATTGGATCCTTCGGCTCTTCCACTGGTTTCTTCACAGATTTCGGCAAAACAATTTTAGTTTCCCCTGTTTTCGTCTCAAGAGTATTTTCTTTCGACTCCTCTGACTTCTTTGTTATTTCAATTGTCTTCAGACTCTCATCAGTCGACGCCTTCTCATTCTCCAATTGTTTCTTCACCGGATCTGGAATCTTTGCAAGTTCTTCCAGAACTTTCTTCGGTTTCTCAACAATCGGTCGATTCCTCTCATTATTTTTCTCAATAATCCTTAATTGCTCTTTTGAAACAAGTGGTTTTGCAGTCACTGGCTCCGCAATAGCCAATGGAAGTTGCTTGTCCATCTTTGGATCTTCTGGAGTGTTCGCATCTCTCGGAGGACTTGGATCATGTGCATTGATTCCTGGTGGAGTCACTTCTTCATCATAGCAAAAGATCTTTCCAACTGCGGTTTGACCAACCATTTTCATATCAGCTTCTCGGGATTCCTGTAAATTATAATGAATTGAAATCGTCAGAAAGAGGGATTAGAGTTTGTAGAATCCAGTTGGAACAGAAAAATTTCTGTTTCAAAAATCACATTTGATCTTGAATTTTTTTTTAGCTTGTAATGGGTTCTCTGAACACCACAATTTCATGAACGGCTCCTACTTATTACACAATTCGGAATCTGAAGACCCTAAGCATTATTTCAAGAGGTTGAAGATTTGCAGACAGGAAGCCTTTAATCTCGAATTATTTTTGACTAAATTCGGAAACATATTCAGAATCTACAAGAATTCAGCTTTCTATAAACTTATGTTAGATTTGTTCTAGGAATTGTAAATCACACAAATACCATTTCATAGTTAAAGTCAAACGTCTAAGAAAATATTAAAAATTTTGTCGAGAATTTTAAAGAAACTACAGTTTCACTGGTTTCATAAAACTTGGAAATTATTTTTTGATCTAATGGTAACGAGGCAGATTTTTCAAACAAACCTCTAAACAGAAGAAGACCAGAATCATTCCAATTGTACAAACCACCAAATTGATGAAGAACAAGAATGGCTCGTAGTTGTATTTCAGGCTTTGCTGAAACCACTCCCTAGTTTAATATTTATTTTAGGATTCTAAAACCTACCGTCTGCGTTGCCAGAATCGTTGCAATCTTCATACAAATGTTAGCCATTGATCCAACAGTTGCTCTCACATCTGTTGGCATTAACTCTACTAATGACAGGTAGGCAGCTTCCAGACAAATCGATTGAGATGCATAGGCTAGAGTGTAGGCGGTGAGGTAGAGGAATGAGCCTTTCCAGTCAAGATAGAGACAGATTACAATGAGAATATAACAGATGATAGCAATGAGTTGAGAGAGGAGGAAGAGGACACGTCGACCCATACCAGTCAGGTACGGTTCTGTCATTCCGATTATCTGGAAACGTTTTGAAATAATACTTTGGACGCTGTTCAATTTCTACAATGGCTGGAAAATCTTACAAATTGTGCAATAGAAAGCACCAAACCAGCAAGAAACTGTCCCAAATACAAGTTCTTTGTCATATCTGCTCCGTTCAAATCTGTGATGTAAACTGCCAATCCTACATAAAAATACCTGAAACACCACTAACTTCCAAGAGTATTCAAAAGCTAAACTCACATAAACAATATCATCAAAAAGCTAGTTCTCAACTTTGGATCCATGATAACTCTCTTCGGAGTGACCTTCTCAAAAGCGACAACTTCATACGAGTTATGATGATCTTCTGTCACTCCACTAATCTTTTCGATTCGTTTTCTGGCTCTCGACGCTTCTTCGTATTTGTGATTTTGTTCCAACCAAATTGGACTTTCTGGAAGATACCAGAGAACGGGAAGGGCCAGACAGGCAATTGAAGCAGTTGTATAGGTGGTTCTCGCCCATTCCTGAGTGAAATAGGCGAGACCGACTTGGATCATTCGGGCATTTGGCTGAAAGTTTGAGAGTATTCATAGAAAAATTGCAACTTTTATTTCGATTAGTTTCAGGTAGGTACCTATAGGTAGAGAAAAAGTTTGGAAGTTACACGGAAACATTGAACATAATGTCTCTTTAATTTTCGAAAAACCGTGCGATTGAAGCTGAAAAATTTAAGTTTTGGTTCCGTAACGGATATTCAATCAATCTCTGTTTCAAAATGTGCATAACCTCTTCTTCCGAAAAAAGAAATAATATTGACAATGTAGCCAAAGAACCCAAAAACAAAAAACTCACCCAATTGGCAAAAGCAAAGATCCTCAATCTTCTATTCGCAGAAATCATCTCAATCGCATACGTATACCCAACTGTCAATGTTCCAGATATGGCGATTCCAGTCAGAAGACGGAAAATATAGAATGAAGTGACATTCTTGATAAGAGCAGACAGGACGAGACACGGGATTCCAAAGAGAAGAGAAAGGAAATAAACGGTTCGTCGACCGTATTTATCAGCTAGAATACCGAGAATGATGTTTCCCAAAAGGACTCCAATGAAAGTGACAGCGGATATGTTGAAACTGAAAACGATCAATTTAAGATAAAAAATATAAGGGCAAAATGCAACGGGAAAATTTGGGAGTTTAGAAGACATCTACTTTTCAAGAATGTTGACTATAACTCATGTTTTCACAGTTTTCAGAAGAAAAGGGTCGGCTAATCATACAAAAAGTAGTTCCACATTTCGGTTCCAGAATTCCAGAATTCGAGGATTATGCTTTTGTCAAAGTCATTACGGATTCTGAGAATTTAATTTTTTGACATCGACACAAAAAGCTAGAAGCTTCGTTGTGATATTATGCCACTCAAAAACTGTATATCTGGAAATTTTATGGGATTCCCAATCTAGAATTGATCAACTTTCAATTAATAATGAACATATGAAACAGCACTTTTTTTCAGTTTCAGCTTATTCATATATCAGCTATGCAATATCCAGGCAGAGTTAATTTCCTTACATCTACAAAAACCTACACGACTTGCATTCCTGACGGCATTGTACAATCCTGCTGATATTGGTATTGTGCACTATAAAAATACAGTTTCTTGTGGTCCATTATGCAATCTCTCTGAAAGATATCATGTTAAAGATGCCATTGTAAAACTTGAACGTACTCTGTTCCCTGTCATGTTCACTGGACACAAATTATGAGCGTTGTGATCATAATCCGTCAAACATTTACTTTTCATTTTATAACAAAAGTTGTCTGAAAATCGTTAACTGTTGTATATAACTGTGGCGGTAATGATACCTTCTGTACAGTAGGTTGGCGGCATGTAGTCAAGAAAAATGACGAAAAGTAATTGAGCTGAGAAAACCAAAGTGATTTGGTATAGAACCATTATTATGATATCCAGACGCCATGCTCCTGAAATCAATGAAAAATTGATAGTGAGAAGCATCATATTAAAACTAACCAGCCATTACGAAGGGTCCCGAGTAGCTAAAATGATCGAATGAAAAACAAAAAAAATCGGTGGAGGAGGGAAATTTCAGAAACAGGGACAGTCAGAGTTCAGTTCACTGGAACCGGAGTACCCGGTTTCGGGGGAGAATGAGAGACATTTCACGGGCAGTACACACTGCTGATGCTATAATTTATGCTCTACTTTACAAACTTTCTGTTGTTTTGAGAAATGTAGGACGGTTTTAAATAATGGACTTTTCCAGAAAAATCGTGAAAAACTAGTGAAGATCTGAGTCCCAGAAAAACAAAATAACTCATCTGATGCATTACCCTACTGTTTGTCTAATGTGTTTTCCAAACCTGTATAAATTCAATAAAATACCTGAAACTGAAAAAAAATATTCAAACAAAAAAGTTCATTTAATTTTCTAATCAAAACATAGTTCACTGAGTATTGGCACCCGGCCCAAAATCTTCATATCCATCGTCCATTTTCACTGGAACATTGCCCTCTTTAACCACCAAACTCAATCCACTTTCCGTCTCTTTATTATCATCTTCTTGTGTTCTGTCCAACTTCTTCTCTGGGAGCTCTGGCTTCTTCTTCGCCGGTGTCACCTTATCCTTCTTCTCTTCTTTTTTCTTCTCTCTATCAGTAGGGTCCTTCTTCTCATTATTATCTTTCGGAGAAGACATCGGACACGTGGTCGGTGGAGCACTCTTCGGAGCATTCTTCCGATTGTTGGTGGAAGACTTCTTCTTCGAGCTGAAAATTTTAAGACTTCAGGGGAAACTGGACTGCAAGCCTACCTTGGGTTATTGTTCGAAGAATTCGAGGAGCTCGGTCTTTGCTTTGTTTTCTTTTGAGTCTTATTACGCGAACTCATCGTTGCACTTTTCTTTGACGGCTTCTGTTTGTCCATTCTTTTGACCCTGCAAAAACTGAAAATTCTTGGAATTGTTCTATGGAAGAAACCTCACTTTTCAGCAAGACAACGAAACGATCAATGAGGAAAATGTTTGGAAATAAAGAATGAACAGTCAGGCGAAATAATTGTTTTTATCAGATAGAGCGATCTTATCTGAAATCAGTGAAACAGAAAAAATGGCACATGTTTCGAAGGTTAGATTGGGGGTGTCAGGATGAGGGCAGAATAGAAAAAAAACAGAAATTTAAGAGTTTTTAGAGAAGCTTACGCGCAAGCTGACTTGGTGTTTCAAAAAAAACTTTATTAGAACACTTAAAACTCGCTGATTCCATATATTTCCTTTTCACGAAAATCATAACTTTTGATGATCCACTATTCAACGATCATCATGATCATTTAACAGAAATATATATATATATATATATATATATATATATATATATTAGGCTGGTGCATAAGTTTCTTTCTTTTTTTGAGGTTGAACTTTGACTCACGGTTTTTAGATACTGTGATTGTTTATCGACCCAAACTTTTTTGCATTCTAATGACCTTGGCTAACAAATACAGTTTTAAGTTGGTGCCTACACATTCCGCTCGTTAAAACGATGGTTTTTTCTGTGGTCAACCAAACGCCTATTTGGAAAGTTTTTTGGTTGTAGTTGACATTGGTATCAAATATTGACGATCTTAATGGGAAACTAAATGAAAGTTTTGAAAAAATACTTTATCTTGTTGTCACATTTTAGTTTTTGGTCAGAACGTTAAAGGCAAAAAAATTATGATCAGACGATTGAGAGCAACTAGAAATCATTGTTCAGCTACGTTCAAGCATATTACAGAAACATTTGAGAGAGCATTTAAGCCAAACTGTGTGTAAAAGTTAGAAGGCAACATGAGTAAGTGATTCCAGAAAAAAATGATGAGAAAACCATTCAATTAAGTGATAAAACGTGGGTCGCGTGTTTGCCATGATTTTTGTGCTTTTAAGAAATTTTGTGTAGTGGACCTGGGTGAAGTCTAGGTCTCTTCTCAACGCTTTCAAGCAAGTCAGAACTATCCCCTTACAAGTAATCAACAGTAGATGCATTGCTCTGAAAATGTGCAAAAGATCTAGTGGATTGATTCAGAAGCACGAGTAGCAGGCTTCATCAAACTTAAAAATCACGTGATTTTGATGATGTTGACTTCGCGCTTCCTGTGAAAAAAAGCAAATCGCTTAATCATCTGAAACAAAATAAATTCAGAAACGTCAATGCCTACTCTACTCAATAATAAACATTTCTACCAATTTCCTTATCTAGCGTTAAAAAAAATCGAAAAAACTCACACATCCGTGAATTGCTGATCCTCGCCGTTCTTCAGCGACCGGCACTAAACTACAGTTGCTTAGTTCAAATGCTATTATTAACTTTTTAAACATAATTTTTCTGGCTTGTTTTAATTTTGAATAGATCACCCATTCTCGTCAACATTTTCTGAGAAAAAAATGGAGACGAAGAATGGTACCAAAAAAGGGTTCCTCGAGTATTTTGACTTGTCTACGGCTGAGATTAAGCAGATGGCAGACGTCATGTCCCAGGTATAATCACAATAAGTTATAGGTACTAAATAACTATATTTCTCATTATGTGAGTTATTAGCCTTCTAGAAATTTCATGACAAAAATGATCCAAAAAAGAAAGAAACTTATGCACCAGCCTGATATATATATATATATATATATATATGTCTGCTTTGATTTAGATCCCAGATTCCTAGTCAGGATACCCCTTTCAAAAAAAAACATTTTCCAAACACAGTTTTTCATTCAAACCGAGACATTAATAGTTCCATTCATCCACTACTTTCCAGATGTGATCTTTGCGTAATCCTCAATCCATTTCTTGTATTTTGCCGCGTTTTCAGCCGACAACAATTCACCGTACGAACTCTTGTGGCGCTCGAGGAAATAGGATAGGAGAACACGATGGAGATAGAGGTATTGCTGAAAATTAACAAGTTGTTTATAGTGATGAAGTGACATAAAGACTGACGAATTCATTCTGAATCGACCACGGACGCTGAGATCTCAACTCCTTGAGCAATTCGTTCATCGCCATACAATCTTCCTAAAATAGTATATTATGATTCCAGAGTGAATGTTCAGATGATTACCCCAGCCATCATCTTGTCTTGAACATAAGCAATGGCCACAATAGTACCAGTACGACCGATTCCAGCAGAGCAGTGAACAAGAATCGGATTCTGGTTTCCACGGGTGGCGGAGAGAAGGTTCTGAAAATAGTTATATGAAAAATTATTCAAACAAGCAACAATAACTTACAATTGCAGTGAGATTAGTCTGTGGAACTCCACGATCCGGCCAGTTCTCCCATTGCAAGTGCTGAATCTTTCTAGATCCATCACTCGTGTCGATTTTCAGAGTTGTCACATTGATGCATTGCTCTTCCGCTGACATCTTCTTCTCGTCGAGTTTCGTGACGAAAATCTGATTGGGAGCCTCTCCGAACGAGATCTTCTGATCTTTCTCCAACGGCCAATACTGATGACATTTGAATTTTCCCATCTCAATACAATTGCACAGCATAATGATACACTCCACTTTCTCCTGAACGACCATAGCCCAGAATGAGTGTTGAGTACCCTCCAATGGTCCCTGGGCACAAATGAACTTCTTCGGATTATGGGCGGTTTCAAGGTAGTTGGCATGAATGTAGTCACTTGCGAGACCGGGAAACTTCAAGACTATTCTTCCCTTGTCTTGGCACGGAACGTCTTGGTATCTGAAAATTTCTGTCGGTCACTATATCGGATGCCCGGATGTCGAACCTATTCTTATCCTTGTTCGCATTGAATGCTTCCGTCGTCATTCCCTCCGGAGTCCATTTCGCCAACCCACGGAATTCTTCGACAAGATTCGCAACACCAGTATCCAGAGTACGTTGAACCCATGGCTTGACCTGGAAAAACTCATCTGAAATTTCCAGATTCCAATATTCCTCTTACCACAATCATCGCTTTCGCCGGTGGTTTGGGGACCGGAGCCGCCGGAGTGTCCGGGAACGCGGCTGCTTTGGCAGCTTTAGACTTATCCCCCGGTTTCTTGTTCTTTCCAGATGGATCAGCCGTCGGAGTAACACCTGGACTTGCAGTTGGAGTCGCAGCAACCGATACTGGCTCTTTCTTCGCTCTGAATCTTTAAATTATTCAGTCTTACCATTTCGGAGCACTCACTTTTTTGTTATACACATATTAAATGCAGTCCGCAATTGGTATTTATATCAAAAGGCGTCAACTCCAGATCGATCAACGAATTGAATACTAGAATGTTTAATCTTCCGCCGCTTCAAATGAAGCTTTCTTTTTTATTTTTGCTTGATTCGTATCAGTGTTTTGGTGTGAAAAGGTTGGGAGGTTATGGGGTTACGTGAATTATTGAGGATTTTCGAATTTTTTGAGTTTTGTCACGTTGCTTCAATGAGCATCTGAATGGATTTAATTATCTCATAAAAATAATCTGAAACCGTTTTTTATAATTAAAACTTTCTCTCTTTCAAGAGGAACGGATATTGGAATGTTTTATAAATTTATACTTTTTCACTCAATATCGGTGAATGTATGTGATGAAAGGGAGAGGAGATCAAGAATACCGTTTCAAGAAAATCATAGAGTTTGGGATAAATTTTTGGATAGATTGCTAAGGTGTTTCCTTACTTATTATTTTTTCGGGGTTCTTAAGTTGTTTCTTCACATTCTAGTTCTTTTTAGATCAATGCAAACGGAGAAATCACATTTGATATGGATTTTCGGACAAACGAGTAGATAACGAAGTTCTGCAATCTTTTTGACATCGAAGATTGAACTTTCGTAATTCGAATTTTCCGAAAAAATAATAAAAGTTTTGGTAAACTGTATCAATTCAATGACATCTATCACCTGTTCCTTTTTCTTTTCGTTATTTATAAGTTTATATCTCAAAACAGATGGACTAGTTATCTGTGCAACAAAATTTTATTCGAAAAATTCGTGAAACCGTACATAATAAAACATGAATTCAAGACTTTTCGATCAGTTCGAAAAGTCGTCTGATTCGAATGAAAACAAGAAAAAAGCTGTGATCTGGAAGTGATACAAGTAATCGAAATGATCTTGGGAGTTGGGAGGACTCAATGTCTATTCTATGTACAAATACAAGTGGGTAACCGGTCAAAAAACAACAGGCAGAATTGGGGGAAACGGGAGTCAATATGATCCGAGTGATAAGCTTTTTGGTAGTAAAAAGAAACAATGATAGCGACCTTAGAAGCGAAGCGAAGAGAGGGTACTGTACATTCGTAATGAGACCCAAAAGTGAGAGATGGAGATGACCGGGAGACGGGAAGAATTGGGGGGAGAAGATTTGAATGTAGAAAATGAGTTTCATGAGAAAAAGACAAATCATATAAAATAATAGAATGTGAATATATTAAGCAGAAGAATTCTACAATCGAAGACATGATGGATCTTCTTCGAAAATAAGAGATCCTTGTGGTCCGAGACCTTTCAAATGTCGAGTTGTAGTTCCAGTGGATGGTTCAGAGAGCATTGAGTCTCGATGATGTGCATAATCATCTGATCCTGTTCGAGTGGTTACTGTAGATTCAGCAGTCTCAACAGTCGACATGATGAGGGGAGTGGAGTAGGTATTGTAGTGGGGGTTCTGGAAATTAGAAAACTATTTGAAAGATTATCAAGTTTGAAAGTATTTTTTAGTAACTAAATTTGGTTTATGATAAACTAGTAGCCCTTTGTAACATGTATCAAAATTTTAATTGGGGTGATGAAACGGGAACATTTGGATTGTTTTTAACTACATATGAGAAATCTTTTCAAGTATTCTGGTGGAGCGTAGATGTGAAAACCAAGCCGCGAAAATACAATATCCCTGAATTTGAAGTGGAATTTTATGAAATATCGACCTCTCAAACTCTTATAATTTTTTCCTAGCGAAACCGTATGTGTATTGAAAAAAGAGAATATTCTGAGTACTATTGAATAGCATGGAACAGAAAATATTCATCGTTGGAGAGTTTACAGTGAGGGGAAGTACCTTGAAATAGTGTTTTTATTTAATAAATACAGAACCAAAGAAATTTCAAAAAAACTAAAACTTTCAGACAGATTGGGAGCAATTCCAACCACAACTTGTCTGCCTACACATCCTCTTTGAAACAAAAATCTCTCAAAACTCCTCACCTGTACATATTCGTTCGTCGAAATGTCATAATGTGTGAATCTGGCATCTCTATCGTAATCAAACAGGTCATCATAACTCGGTGACGTCAATCCAGAGAATCTTGGGTAATAAGAATCTGGAAGGTCACCGGATCCTTGCTCGTCTTTGTGTTTCCGATACATGAACAGTCCAGATGTGTTGTTTGGAGGAGTTCTGAAATAAATGAATCTAATTCTGGAAGAAGTTCAGAGTTTAGACTCACTTCAACTTTTTCCTGAGGAATGTAAAGTAGATGATTGGTGGGTAGAGAACAAAGTAGACGTAGGTGGACAATCCAACGAAACTGAAAACCTTCCAACTTATATTCACTTCTTCTCATTTTCACTCACCATAATCCATCCGAAGACTTGAAAAGAATCAATGCAGCACCCATCGATTGAAGAACATTCAGTGTCACCATCATCATGCAATAAATGAAGAATGATCCTTTGCTCGGCAGTTTTGTGTACTTTTGACAGCAAACCAACGGAAGACACATTATGAAAAAGTAGATGAGGGCGAGGATAGCAGATGATAACACCCAGAATATGAAACCACCGTCGGATTGGACGTCGAAATAGGTTAGTGGGAGCCAGGACTGAAAAAAGGGAGTTGAGGAGTGGGTTACGGTTTCGGTTGTGTCATTAAAATGAGTGCACTTAGATTTTATTCAGTTTGAAGTTGATTTTTCTAGATTACTCTAATCAAGATATTTTGTGTCAAAAAAGAAAAACAGAAACATTCTCAAACATTGAAACTTCAGTTTATCCCCAACTTACATTATCAATAATCTTCATCTCGACAATAACTTGCACTGCTGTATGAGGAATCGACACCAACAACGTGCCCAACAATGCCACCAAAATCGACTTTCCATTGTCCAGATGCCCGAACAACAATCCAAAAGTCAATGCACAGAACTCTGCAGTCAAATAGAAAAACTTGATGACAGTCCATAATGTTTGATCTACAGTCTGTTCGAGTCCATCTGTCATTGACAATGTCATACTGTAGGCACATCGAATCAAGTTAACAAGAGTCGACACGTAGACGAGTAATGTGAATGCACGTAGGACTGGCGAGTTTCCGGTTCGAAGTTTTCGGATGACACTGCCACATTTTACAATTAGAAATAGAAGGAATAACAGGTTGGGAAGGAAGATCGCAGCGTCCCAGTATCGAATTCTGAAAGAAGTTTTGGAATTAGTAGATTCTTATTTTGTTTTTGCTTCATGAAAATCAGAAAACCATTCATCATTTGTGTTAAGTGATTGTTGTTCGTGGCTAACTTCTAAAAAAGATAAGTAAACTAACCGAAATCCGCCGGGTAACCTATACACGAATACATCTCTACAGAATCCTCGAATTACTTGATGTGTCGGAGAGTCGATGAATGAAACATTTGGAAACAGATCGTCAATCCATTCGGGACTCGTCTCAATCGACCGATCCAGGGATGTGTTCGTGTCGGTTACCACTGACCCGAGACTTGTTCCCGGGTTCTCGTGGAATATTACCGACATGGGAGGGAGGGAAACAACGAAATATCTGGAATAAGGTTGTACGACTGGAAATTTGGTCTTGGAAGAATGAAGTTGGAAGCCAAAAGTACGATGAACATAATGTCCAGAGATTCGTTTGGATTGGAAATGGAAAAATGAAACCGCAATGATGATGTGAGAGTGGCAATTAAAGTTCGACAGAAAAATAAGACAACCCAAAGTTCGTTGACGATCTTGTGAGCTAAAATGAGCTGAAACGCTGGTTCGCTGAACTACAACTAATCAAGAAAAGTCAGACATCTGTTATATCATAATTGATACATGAAACTGTAAAAAAATTATAAGAAATAGATGGAATTGAGAAAAAATGGCTGGAATCCTTGAGAGCGAATTCATAGACGAAGTAAACGGTGACGATCAGAGTTCCAGATGAGTTAAGTATTTAACTAACACTTGTGAAACCGAGAAATATGATGAGATTTCAAGAAAAAAACAATTTGAAAATCTTGTGAGCTTTACCAAAATACCGTATTGAAACAGGAAATTAATGAAAATGAAAATTTTGCAATGCTCCTTTTTTAGAGATTAAGTGAAAGATGAAGCTCGATTAGATAACTTACTAGTTAGGGTGAAGCAAAACGGAGAATTTCTTCAAATCAAAAGTATTGTTTTTGGATATCCCCAAATAGACAAAACCGTTTCAGTGAAACAGAAAAGAATCTTTTGAAAAACGAAACATTCTGGAACGGAAACCAGATGATTACATCCGGAGAAAAATATGTGATGTGCTGCAAAAAAGAGAAGTAGAGTCATTGGGAAAATAGTGTTGGAAGATTAGAGATGTTTGAGATATTGGTCACTAGGCAACTGAAGCAGCAGCAGACTCCCACTCACTCTTTTTTTCTCTCTTTTGATCCGATATAAACAAGAAAACTCTTTTCTCTTTTAAATCCACCCATCTAATTCATTTAATCAAGGTCAAGACTTTCAAGAAGAGATGGACAAAAAGAAGTGAAAATCAGTGGAGCGGAAGGAGCAGAAAAGGGTGTGGAGAGGGAAAAAAGTAGGTGAGAAGAAGAAGAAAAAGAAGAAATGAATTGTCTCGAAGAAAAATGGAATAGCTGATTAGATGAAAGAGGAGGAGATGAAAAGTGGATGTATGACAAGAATAGAATGGAGCTAAAAATAGAAAATACTCGAGAGAAAAAGGAGAAATTGCAAAAGGAGTTGACTGGGGGAGGATAGGCAGATTTAGGATACTGAATTTGTTTCAAGAACATGATTTTTACTGATCTTTCTTAAGAACGTTCCAAAGAGCTCAATATTTTTGAAATTTCGGAAATTTTCAAGCACCGGGGTTAAGCCGCCTACTGATAGACTAGGTTCCTGATTATTGATCACGTGGAATTGAAACAGTTATTTTTTTTCAATATTTTCTTGAACCTCAGATCTGATTCATACTTGTGCTACATGATTTTCGTAACTGCGCCCTACCGAAAATTTTTTTGGAATAAAGCGAAAGAAACTATCAGTGGATTTTGTCTCTCAAGAAACAAGGGTTTTTTTCAAAAAAAATTTCCGTTTCTTATTCTTTTCAAATTCCATAATTCAGGAAAGGACTGTTGGCTTATGATTCGTAAATACAAAAATTTAAAAAGAAAATCTGAAATTGTCTATTTTCAGTCAAGTCGAACCAAAAAGACAAAACTGAGGCTTTTTGATGTTTGACTGCTTCTTCCTTCCTCTTTTTCTTCTTTCTCAATCCCCCATTTCGACGGTTTCCGTTTCAGAAAAAGAAGAAGAAAACATCAAAAATCTTAAATAAATTCCGAATTCTTAAATTATCCTTTTGGGGGAACATCTAGCTATATATTATTATTTTTGGGAAAGAAATATAATAGAAGAAGGAAGGAACGATTCAAAATTCGCTCGTCTTCCCAACAATTTACGATGTTTACCCTTTTTCTGAACGATGAATATAGAGGAAGGGAAAGGAAAAGGAATGGTGGGAAATAAGCATCTGCAAGCAAATATTCGAAAATGTCAGGAAGAATGAAAAAGGAGAAAGAAAGAGGAAGGGGATGGGTTTAATTTGATGATATATATTATATTGATGGACACTGAATAATTAAAGGAGTTGGAAATCTGGAGATTACGGTATTTTAAAATGTCTCTGTATCAATAGGAAATAGCTTGCTCAAAATGGTTATTACTGTACTGAAACTGAAACAATTTACTTGGTGTGGAATTGAAATGATAGGAGAAATAAAAGGAAAAGTTGGTTTCTTCAGAAAAGATTCCAGAAAAGTAAGTCTTCATAGTATTATGGGATCAAACTGTCACCTAGATTCTGATATTTGAGGTGCACTGAAACTGTGATTCATGAATACCAAAATGCCGGGAAAGGTTTTGCTTTCAGAACAGGAAAGCGACATGAAATAGTTAAAAATATTTAAAAGATTTTTCTGGAAGTACAAGTGGTGTATCGATACGATTCACTAACTTTCCTGTTTTACTCAAATTGTGAAATGGTTCTTTCAGAAAACTTGCTACTTAAAATAATCCGCTGAATAAGCTTTTCCTCTAATTATAACCATCTAAATCACACAGCTAAAGGCAATATTAAAAATGTTTACCAATCGATATCTGCTTTAAACTAAATATAAAAGGTTATCCAGAAAATAAGGAAAATGTGAAACAGAAAATTTTGTGTCGACTAATCGAGAGAAAGCAGTGACTCATAGTTCTGAAATTCCTATCAGAAAACCAAATTCAAACTATAATCCCTATCCCACAATCTGTCTGTGAGCAATCTACATTTCTAGAAATTTCAATTGCAGAGTGAGTAAGAGAACTCTTACATGAATGAATTGTTTTCTGTCTTTTCCAGAGAATACACAACTAAAAACTCTGAAAACCTGAGAAAAACATCTCAACGATCAGGGAAAAGAACAGTAGATTAAGTAAATATTTGTTACTAAAAATAGATCAACTGACCCAATAAAGAGCGAGAAAAAACCTGTCCAGGACTCATTGATGTCAGTCTGAAACTGAAATTTTGTATCAAAATGAATCATGTATTATTCGTTCTCGTGATATGTCCCTGAGAATATGTAGGCGTGATGGTGAGAGATCTTCTCTAATCCTCTTCATCTCTCTCTCTCTCTCATTTTTCATTTATTTGCATGTTCATGCACCACTCTTTGAACACTTTTACCAGAGAGAAAAGAAACAGAAAAACTGGTTTTTGACGTCAAAGAGACAAGAAGAGAGAGGCAGCAAATTGACTGAAAATTGACCGAGGTTTCTCCCTTTTTACAAATTACGACGATGATGATGATGACCAATGTTTTAGACGGGAGTAGTTATTTGGGAAACATGGAAAAGTGAGGGATAAGGTGGGGGCGACAAGAGGAAAAGGAAAAGAGATGGATATTGCGAAATCAGTAGTTTTTTGATGTGAGAGAGAGGATATATGGTCAAACATCGAGATTTAATTTTTGAGAGGGTGCATTTTTAGATATAAGTTCATGAGATGAGGGGAGCAATATTCGAAAATATCACCGATTCGGATAGATTTCAAATGTTTGACAGATATTTGTATTCATTGAGTGAGTGATAATTTGGTTTTAAGATTATTTCGAATATTCAGACATTGTTTCTGCTCTCAAAAGTGGCTGAATGCTTCACATCTGACCTGGAACCCTAGTGAACAAAGGTCTTGAGCTCTGGGGGTTAGACTCAAAAAACTCATGTTTTGCTAACATGAAAAGATCAGTCACTTAAAAAAAACAGAAAATTAAAAAAACATCGAATGTTTCAAGTAAAACATTAATGAGGAAGAGCTCATTAATATGTAATTAAAAATGGAACTTTTAAAAAAAATGTAGAAAAACTGAATTTAGAAATATCACACGTATTCATCCACCTCATGAAACTTAAAAAAAATCTAATTCCCAACGGAAAACAGTTTGTCGTAACATAAAATGGACTTCAGTTTTTACAATCTAGACGAGATACTGTAATTGAATCAAATTTTATATTTTTCACAATTCCAGAACACAACAGTTTCGTGATTTTGGAAGATTTAATTCTCATCGATGATATCTAGAAGTCAGAATGAGTAATATTTAAATGAAACCGAAAATAATTTCAAAGATTTCAAAGTTTTAGAAAGTTTCAGAGAAGGAAACTCACTACCAGATTTTGGAGATTTTGGTGAAAAATGGAAGTTGGGAGATACAGGTTTTAAAACTTATTTTTCTTTTTCTCGGTTCGATACCGTTTCAAAACTTACATGAAAATGCGAATGAGGTTTAGTTCCTAATACTGAATTCACCAAATTTCACTTTTCAGAAAAAAATTCAGAAAAAAAACAACCGTTTTTTGAACTTTCGTAAAATTCATATAGTTACTTCACCGTGTTTTTGATCTTCGTTTCACACCAACTTCTCTAAAAAAGTGGTTATCGAAGCTTCTCAAAACCAACACGATATAAATCATACGATAAAATGAGAAAGTTGGAGAATGAAAAGGCGACATGATGGTCGTGGTCACGGTGGTCATAATTCGATTAGTGTCCGACGATGAAGTAAAAAAAAGAAGAAGGAAATGTGATCGTCTTGTTCGAATTGCCTCCTTTCGATTGTCGCTTCCTGCAACAAGTTTCTTTTATGACGTGGCAAATTACGATTGTGTTGATAAGTAAAGAGAGAGAAATTGTAGTGAGAGAGAGGGGAAATGGACAGAATATTAGCATGAGTAATAAACAGAAAAACGAGAGAAAAACATGAAAACAGAATAAAAACTACTAGACAGACATGGTAAGCAATATAATAGTAAAGAGAGGGGGATTGGGTTGGAACTGGGCGGAAGAAGGGACAGGAACAGAATCTAATTTACGAAATGGGTCTGATGTTTTGAAGTGGGAACTGGGGGAAGTAGAAGTGGATATGGTCAAGAGAGGAGGATCGAGCGGGCAGAATTTCAGATGTTTCTGAAGCAGAAATAGCTGAAAATTCAGACGAAGTCAAAGATGTATCAACAACCGAAATAACATGTCCACATTGATATTATTGAGAAACAGAGAATCAGATAAAGCCAAGGATTTTTTTCTTTCTTGTTAATAAGCTCGGCAGATTTTGAGCAAACGGGCCTACTGTAACTCTGTTAAGCTTATGGAAAACGGAGAGATGCGGTGACTATACTCATTTTTTTAGGAATTTTCAGCAAGTAGAGCTAGAGGAATCGGAGTAACGTGGTTAACTTACAATTAAGGTTTTTCAGAAAGTGGAAACATTTTTGTAAAATGTAATATCAGATTAGCAAACTCGCCCTACCGTAATTCTAGAAAGCTCGAGAGAACATCAGGCTTTAGGTGAAGAAGCGAAGGGATAAAATGCTATTGAAAAGGTCAACTGAATGGGGCACAAGGTTGCATACGGTTTCAAAAACTTGTTGAAACAGAGAATATCTGCGGCTACAGATTCTTCGACTCCCACTTCACAAACTACAAAAGAAAAGATCGTTCGAAAGTTTTTTAAAAAAATCTGCTGTTTCAGATCAGGCTCAAAGTTGTGTGTTTGTTAGGTCTGCGTTGGATCTATGACTCAAACTTTGTAATCTCGAGAGAATGACTGAAACTGTTTCATTTATAACTCAAGCCTAGAGATGACAAACTGGTCAATTAGTTCATGAAGCAAGACAGCGGAACATGGAAAATTAGATACAAAACAGTCTTTATCAGTGATAGTTTTCCCCCGCTTCCGCACACAAAATGTCTGCTCAATGATCAAATTGATCAATGCAGAATTCAAACCATTCAATGGTGGGAATTCAAATCAAATAATGAAATGGAATGTGAATCGGAAAGAGGGAAGAGATGCAGAGGGCTCCAGAGAATAGACCGCCCATAATTGGCAGGTGTCAAGTACTTCGATTCGAATAGCAACACATTCAGGACACCTGGGGACCGCCCGTCGGTGAACAAAGAGAAACTATTTGTCAAATTGAAACCGAGAAATGTTCAAATGGCAGATGCAACTCTTGCAGCTGGCTCATCGCACTTTTAGGGTTTAGAAGGGAATCGGGAAATGATGGGGATGGAGGAATTATTGGTTTGTTTCTGAGGTTTCGGATGGGTTGAAAGAGAGAGAAAGAGGAAAGTTATTTGAATAAGAATAAAACCCGTCATTTGTCTTATTATGGAAATGTGAATTTGGATAGTAATATGGAGAGTTTGAAACATTCATTCACTTGTAACACACATATTTTGCAATCGCGCTCTACTGGAATTGAATAAAACTGAATGAAAAATGCAGGGGTGTGAAGAGATAAGATTGAGAGGAACATACCGTATTGGGCTTAAAATTTGAATGTCAGAAATTGTGAATGGTGAAATTTTAGAAGAAGTAAAAAAAACTAATTAAATTTTCTGTTTCAATTAGATGATATCCACCAACACAAATATCATATGATATTAACGGATTATTTTCCACTTCTTTCTTTTTCATATCACTTGCGAAAAACCCTGTTTCTTTCGGAAAACTATTAGAAACAGTAGAGATGATAATTGTAAATACAACTGAAAAATAAATAAAAAATCTTTGGACGTTGGTTTGACTACTACGCTCCACCGAAAATCTCATTTCTAGTTCATGTCCAAGAAAAGTTTCTGTGAAGCGCAGTTACAGCGCTAATCGAAAAAAACAAAAGAGTTTCCTTATTCAAAATGGACATTTCAATAAAAGGTGTGCCTCCATATGATTTTCCAGGAAATCAACCAAGTCACATGACCGTTCGTAACACCATTCCTAATTCGATGAATCAGAAAAACGTCAAAAATTGTCAAATTTCTACTGAAACTGATAAGAGAAAGTTAAAGATGGAAGACGTGGCACATCATGCTCTTTTTGTTTTTCCGATGCCTTTTTCTGTCAGTTTCTATTGTCTTCTAGGTTGAAAATAATTTGTGAATGCAACTGAAAACTGTCTCGTCTCAAACAATAAATAAAATAAAAACAAAAAAACAAAAAGAAGAGAGACGAAGACAGAAAAAAAGAACTCATTGTGGAGAAAAGATGATTGATAAGGTGGAAATAAGTGAGCATGAAACACAGAGGAGGTGACAAGAATAGAAAAAGAGAAGGGACATTTGGTGTGTTCTGTGGGAGAAACCGGAAACTGGTGGACAGATAATTTATGGAGTTATGTAAGTTCAATTGAATAAATGGAAGAAAATATTGAAAAGGAACAGAAGTAGCCTAACAATAACTTTGAAACCGTATTTTCAAGTTGATAACCAAATGTACTGCTAGAGAGAAAATATTGAAAGGTGTGAATCAGAGTGTTGTGGAAGTCGAAAACCATTTCCAATATGGGTTCTGAAAGCGGAAGTTGGAAAATTTTTTCTAGTCATCACTGAAAACGAATATTGACGTTTTCTTACAAAATTTCATCGAAAACCTCAAAGATTCAGCCGAAATTTTCCGAAAATTTTACACGTAAGTCGGAAACCGGAAGTGAAAAAGTCCGGAAGTCGGAAGTCGGAATTCCGCGCAACACTGGTGTGAATGTTACAGGTGTGCTTGTGGAGAAGAGGAAAATTTTTCAAAAAAAAATACGGTAAAGCTCAAATCTGAAAGCCGTACCTCTGCGGTAACATACTGTAACAATCTCTTGATTTTCAGAAATCTGGTTATTAGAAGATACTAAATTCTCAAGAACTAAATAAGAATTGAGCATACAGAACATCGAACGAATCGAACATTCATAATTTATAAAATAATGAAATGTGAAGGGGCACACTCTATAGTAAAGCCTAAATAACGGAATTCAATAATGCTTCTGATGAAACGGAAAAGTTTCAAAAATAATAAAGCCGGGGACTTCTTCTAAACTCCCAAAATCTCAAAATCCATTCTCATTTTTTGAAAAGTATCAAACCAATCATCAGGGTCATAACCCTGACTACTCGGTTACCTTCTCTCCCCCCTTTTGACACCTGTCCACTCAATCTTATTCTCTCGTTTTCCTCTTTCCGTCATTCGCCTTCCGACTAGAGAAACAACGGGGGGTCGAATTGTGATTTGTCTGTCAGAAATAAATGTTTGAAAAGTTTGCTCTCGACTGTCTGCGTCTCTCTGTCTCTCTTTCAGAGTAGCAAAAAAACAAGAAGGGGTTCCCAAAATATCATGTTTCCGTGTGTTGGAATCAAATTTCACAAGTGTTCCAGAATAGTTTGATGACGTGGAAACGAGGACAGAGTGGGGAATTTTGGATGGAGTTAAAACTTATCGAATGGAGTTGAAGGGGTTTATAGCATTGGGAACTAGAAGAAACCGTTAAAATAGGAAATTCCTGTTAGAAAGAAGGAACTGTTGCAACTATGCTCCACTGGAACTTTAAGGAAGAGCGTGAGAATTTTTTAAGAATTTCGATAGAGCGAAAATACGAAACGCGTTCTGCTGTAAAGATCTGATTGACAAGGATTGAAAATATATGTTAATCAATCTTCTCTGTTACATAAATGTGATTTTTGGAAACCGAGATTACAGTTTGATGTTCATTCGAGCGTAATCGATTCGTATTTTACTTAACTAATTTTCTGAAATTCTATAATAATATGTACATTGTGCACAAAAAAGTATGATAATCTTCTCTGCATTTTCAAAGAACAAACTCCTCCACCCCCTACGAAAATCCTCAATTCCTACTACTCCCATCTCAATAAAAAATCCATTTTCTCCTAGTCTTCCCCCCTACTTTTTTTCCCCGTCATCACTTATTACCACTCACTCGACATGCACAGAGCACACACATTGAGGGGCACCTTTTCAAAAATGCGTGGCACGTTTTTTTTTCTTCCTTTTTTGTGTGTGAGAGTGAAGGAGCGAATCGAAAAATGAGCAGAAGATCGGAAAATGAGAAAAAGAAGAAGGGAGGATGATGGATTGGGCAAAGGAATTGAATATACACCTGGGAGCTTCCGGGAACAGAGAATTAAAAAGAAATAGGTTACTGTAGTCAGTTGAGGTCTTGTTTAAGATTATGGATGTTTGGCTACCAGAATGGGATTTGAATTTCATCAAACTCAAACATAATGATTGAAACAGAAAATTCCAGAAAAGAATTGTAAATTTTCAGAAAAGTAAGTGGAATAGTTATTGCTACTGGCACGCTAAAACAACCTTGTTCTACCGGGATTTTCAAAAAAATAGCAAAAAGGAAAGGGCCGAGAGCAAAAATGATACTTCCAAGAGATTTCAGTAAAACGAATTTGTTAAAACTAGCCTGCCGAAAACTTTCTGTTACAGTAATCTGTGTTTACGTTGGTTACAGTCGGTTAAATTAATCAGATAATTTTTTTCTGAAGATTAATTGAGCGAAAAAAAATGACACAAATATACAGTTTCAGCATTTCAAAAAACTTAGAACCAATAAATTGAACTCATCAATAATCTTCTCTCAAATCAATTCTGAATTGGTTCCAAAGACGAACTATTTAGAAAAGTTTTACCGATAAATATGAGTTCATTGAAACAGATACAAGAAATTACGCCAAAGTCGAAGGTTCCCAAAGAAAACTGAAACTACAAAGAAGACATCAGACTCATGTCTGAAAACCACTTCTCTCCGTCCGTCCCCAAAAACTGGTCAATGTCACTCATCGTTTTTTTTCCGGATGGCGCCTCGGCGCCTCTTCTTCTCCTTTTTTCTCGCGCAAAATGAGGACCCACTGAAAGGAAAAAAATGAGTTGAAGCGAAAAGAGAATGAGAGGAATAGTGTGTGAGAGGAAGAGACGCAGACACAGACTTGTTGTCTTTTGTTCCAGAGACAGAGCCGGAATTGAAGAAACACGGGCTCTCTTTGCATGCAAAATGACAAAAAAGAGGAGAAGCGGCGTCACGGAGATGGTGACGATGGATGATTCATATTTGGATGAGTGGTCTGCTGGAGGTCTGAAAATTAGAAAGAAATTATTAGGGATAGTGGAATAAGAGGAGGTCAAAGAAGGAAGAGAATAAGAATTGAGGAAAGATTCAGAAACAAATAACGAAACTGAAACAGGGAATTACAGAGTTGATGAAATTTCGCTCCACCAAAATAAAAATGATGTAGAAATGAAGAGATGCAAGAAAAAGGTCATAATTTTCAAATTGACATCTTTTTAATAAGATCCGTATCGATGACAGTTGATACTCAGCGAATTTTTTTTACAAGGAACATGAAACTTCAAATTATGAGGAATACGAGAGTATTTCTAGAGAGAAGTATGGTAAGTTGGTTCGAAATTCATTACTGATTCCAGAAATGCATAAAACCAAGACAAGATTTGGAAGTAGTAATAGCACGTCTAAATACGATGGAGTATCAAGAAGAGCACTTGGTAGCTTATCAAATTTAAACAAATCCAGCAGCTAGACACTGTCAAACGTTGAAAAAGTGAAGCAGGGGATTACAGAGTTGATGAAATTGCGCTCCACCGTAACAAAAAATGCATTGGAACCGAAGATATACGGAGAAATGGTCATAATTTTCAAATTGCCACGTTTTCAATCAGCTTCGTATCATTGACAGTTGTTGCTCAGGGAATTCACTTTTACGAGGAACTCGAAACTTCCAAAAGGGTATACGAGAGCGTTTCTAGAGAGAAGTATGGTAAGCTTGATTAGAAATTCATTACTGTTTCCAGAAATGCATACAATCAAGACAAGATTTGGAATTAGTAATATCTCGTCTAGCAAAGTAAAATACATTGAAGTATCAAAGAGAACACTTGGCAGCTTATCAAATTCAAAAAATCTAACAGCTAGACACCGTCGTCAAACGTCCTTGAACCTCTCTAGTACACCAAGTTATGACACTATTCAAGTTCGAAATACAAACAACCTTGTCCCCCCTCTTCCTCCTCCTTCATCTCCATCATCACCTCATCATTTCAATTTTAGACAAACTTTGCGGTCTCCTCCCCCCCCTCTAGGAACCAGTTGGAATGATGCCAAGAAAGGACATTTCCCTTCTTTTCTTTCTCAAATAATCTCACGTGTAGATGAGAGATCAGGAGACGCAGACTGTTCAAGACACGTGAGTTTCAGACCACGTGACTCTCGAAAAACGGTCTCTCCTTCCGAATGGCTGTAGATTGAGGCGATTAATCAGGTGAGGTGGTTGGAAAAAGGACATTTGTAACCGAACAGAAAAAACTAGTTGAGAGAAGAGAGAAGTACCCAAGTGAATCGACACGGCTATTTACAAATCACTCTTTTTTTCTCTTTTGTTATACAAATGTCACCAAAAAAAGGAGATTGCTCTCTGTTGAATCAAACAATAAAGAATTCAATTACTGTAGTAAAAACTGACTCTGAAAAAATTAAACTCTAAATGAAGAACCAGAAGGAAAAAGATTAGAAGGTTTTGGATGGCAAGGACTGCGGATGGAAAACTGTAAAACATATAAAAATATGATGAAACGGACAAAAAAGTGAAGTCGAAGAATCCAGAGTCAAATTCTGTCAATTTTTGGGTTACTGTATCTACAGTAATCTCATTAGTTTGTGAAAACTATGTATGAGAATATGGTTCAAACCTGACTTGTCAAAAATCGGGCCGGCCCGGTCGGCCCGGATTCAAAAATGGGTACTCATTTTTTACCAATTTTTTATTTAATTTTTCGAAAAAATAGAGTAAAAATGCCTAAATTACTGTACACATTCACATTTTTATTCAATTTTGAATTTTTATTCGGAAGCTTTAATTTTTTCAAAAAATTTCCAAAAAAAAATTCAAAAACTCAAAATGTTTTCAAAAAATGTTTCGAAACGGGAAGAGCGGGCCGGGCCGAGATTTTTCCTAATTTTGGCCCGGCCCGGCCCGGCCCGCGACAAGTCTCGTTCAAACGATAAACGATACTATAAGCAAATTTAAGGTATATTTCGAACACAGTATTTTTTCAAGTTTCCAATAGATTTTTACAGCTCGTTGAAACTGTAGAAAGTGCGGAACTGTTTCTGATTTCACCAACATGACGTTAAAATTTTATTGTTAGTATAACTTCCAAGGGAATTGCTTAACTGTGATACAAAACTGCAAAATACCAAGAAACATGAACAAACGGGAACATTTTTTTTTGATAAAAATTCACAAAACTAGTGATTTGAGTTTGTGGGTTACCGTACCTACAGTACTACTTTATGGAAATTATGGTTGTTTTCAAAGCAAGGATTACTGGGACCTACTGTAAACAAAATAGAATCTGATCTATTGAAAGCAATGTTATAAATGTGAAATCAGATTATCGTTTTAATGAAACTGCAAAAATTGTGAGAGTCGTATAAAACGACATAACTCACGATTTCAGAATCTGTTATCTAGTTATTCAGGTAAAAACTTCTTAAAAACTAACAAACACTAAAAAAGAAAGGTGTGAAACAAATTGTCGATCAAAAATCAAGGAAAAGCGGAACGAAAAACTGATATGACTCCGACAGTTTCTCCAAAAAAGAATCGTTTAAGGAATCGGGAAGAGAGAAAAAGAACAGCTGTTATCAGGGGTGGAGAGAAGAGTGTGAAGAGGACAGCCGGTTTTTTGGAAATAAGTGAGGGAAAAGCGGTCATATCAAAAAGAAATCAGAAAAGGAGAGAAGAATGAGTCAAGGAGGGAAAAAGTGACGAGTGTACACACGAAACAGTTATGAAAGTAGAGGTGATTAGGGTTATGAGGCTGGAAATGTGAAGATGATGGGGGATATCTGGTTGGGGTTAAGTGGGGGAAAAGAATGAGAGGAATTTACAGTTTTGAGAAGCTGTAATAATGGAAGGTAGAATTCAATAGAATTCGCTGAAGTACATATGAAGCTAACGGATTTTTCTAGAGAGAATGCACTTTCTTGCCTGTTAACCGTTTCAATCTGAGAATGTTTCCCACTGAAATCACCTGGGTACATGTGAGTTCATCAACAATTTGAAACGGTAGGTTCTGTTTTTCAAACAGGGAAACAAGCATTTCAGGTCCATAAGCAAAAAGAAAATTCCCAGTTCTAGAGAGCTATTTAATGACGAGGAACGTGGTAACAAAATTAACTTAGTGAATTTTCGTAAAGAATTTTCGGGTGAACTGATATACATTTCAGGGGTTTCTGAAACAATAAAAGCAATATACTTTCAGAAGTCAGTATCAAGGTATCATCATATCACATATTGGCTACTCTGGTGAATGAAGTGAACGAGAATTAAAAATTGGAAAAAGTAATGAAAATTAGTAGTTTACAGTTTCAGTGAACCGATGCTGTGAGTCTAACTTCAGTTGAACAATTTCAAGTGATCTCGAAATTCACTTTGCAAAGACTAACTGATTTGAAAACTGTGTGAAACCGTGAGAAAATGATTCTGGACCTACTCTTCCACTTTCAAAAAACGAACAAATCTGCCAACTGCTAGGCCCCGCCCACTATTCTCCCCCATTTACTCTTTCGCACTTTCAATCTCATTTCTGACGTAAACGGAAATCAGAAATCAAAATCGAAGAAATTGTGAATCGAAACGGGGAAAAGGGCATAAGTGCCTCCGATTTTCCAGTAAAATTGTTTTGTTTTTCTCTATTTTTTGTTTTCTTCGAGAAAAGTGTTGATTCCGTTTGAACTCGGGTATACCTTAGGGAGGGACAGAGTGAAGGATATCGTGAACAAAGACTTAAAATTGAATGAAAAGAAACAAAACTAGATTGGCACGCTCGCCCACTGCTCTCAGAAAATGTTGTTGAAATTTGATAAAAACTGAAACAGTAACTTCCAAAATGTGGAAAGTACGAATGAAAGAAATATTTTTTGTCTTGATATTTTCATGAACATTTGAATCGAAATGATTTGATCGAAAACAGAGAATAGGTCTTCTCTATAACCTAGAAACATTACAGAACAAGACTCAACACGCGAAAATCAAGACTTTGAAACAGAAAGTGCTGCATGAGCTCAATGACGAAATGAAACATACGAATGCACTTTCAGCATCCAACCACGCCATTCTATCGGAACATTTCCCCAGTCACGTGGCGTCTATTCACGAGAAAAAACATAGAATGACTCAAAAAGAATCATGTGACTTAATTTAAAAGTAATGGAGTTTTAAGCTAAGGATTCGAAGAGAGAGGACAGTCTTTGTTACGGAACAGATGACCACAAAACAATGTACTCTCTGGACCATTCAACCACGTGGTATTCCATCTGAATCCAAGGAAAAAAGGGACAATTAGTCGTAAATGCATGTGACTCTCTCCGCCTATCTCTCGACATCTTTTTCTCTGAAATTGTGTACTCAACGGACGTTTTTTTGCATGTTGGTGTCTTCTGTCTAGTCGATAAATTATCGTCTTCTCTCTTTTCTTTTATCTTTTTCCGTGCACTTTCGTGGTGGCCACAGGAGGGACTCTTTGAGAAAAAAATGGGTAGGAGGAGCACGTGTTTCGGTCATTTTTCATTTGTGTGACATGCGGAGAGAGGGGGATAAAGAGGAAGAAGAAAATGAAAAAGAAGAATGAGATGAGGGAGTTTTCAAACAAGTGAGAAGATGAGGGAGGTGATGACAAGAGTATTTTCGGATTGGGAACAAGAAAGAAATTGAAATGGATAATGAGATCATAAGAGTTATCACTAAATATAAAAGCTTCGAAACTGTACTGCTTTGAAATTCAATGGCATGGAAGAATTTAAATAACTTGATTGTAAACGACTCTCGTGCGAAGCTACGTACCAATTTTCGAATAAAAGAGGTTTCATCTCAAACGGTAGACGGTTATCTTGATTTCCAGAAATCGGAAGAGAAACTCAGAAAAGACTAAAATTAGCAGCATTTCTACTAAACGGAAGCTAGAAACTCAACATTTACACGAAATTAAAATCAGAATTCGAGAATGAAGCTCACCCCAATCTCAATCAGTTTACAGAGTTATTGTAAAAGGTGAAAATAAATAGAACCAAAAGACTGTGAATTTTCAGAAAACTGTTCCTCATTATAACTTTCAGTTTCAAAAATCTGTCAACAGTCTCGCAAACCATCCAAAACTGATAGTTTCTTTTTTATTTCACAAAAATGTTCTACCCATTTTCTACCTCAGATGAATTCTGTGTTGTAGTTATCTCGGAATATAACTACAAGTGCTCACTGAATGATAAATCAAACGTGTTTCTTATTCCGAAACACTTCCGACATCTTAATACCTTTCGTTTTTCTTCAGTCTAATCAAGTACTTGAAGTCATGAGAAGTTTTACTTCGTCTCTGTGTGCTCCAAATCTTGCTCGCTATTCTTTCGTATATAAAAAAAATTCTGATTCATCGTCAAGCTAAAATCATATTCCTTGGTTCTTTGCTAGTGTCTTCTGGACAAAAAAAGACTTTCAGAAAATTAAAAAATTAAAAAGCGCTGCCGACACTCCAGCACTCATCACAAAACATGAAAAGATGAAAAGGTGACTCATAGAAAGAGAGAACTTGAACAAACCAGAACAAACACTTGAAATCCCTTACCATCTCGCCACGTCACAAAAAAAAGAATTTCGAAATGTGTTCCATGAAAAATGATAGAAAGAGAAAAGAACAGAAACCGAAACACATCAAGAAATCAAAAAAAGAAAAACAGCTGTTCCAGAAGACATTTCATGACTGATGGACACAAAAAATAGAAGAATCGAATGTGGACAGATGGGGGTAGATAGGGAGGGAGGGATCATAAAAATTGTTGAAAACTTTTAGTGTACAGATGCAAAATGAGAATAAAATGGGCCGAAAGGGAAATGGGAAATATGGAAGATTTTTGATTGAATCACCAGTGATCAAAATGAATCAAGATGAGTTATAGGACTTAGTGTTGCTCGTGAAACTGTATATTTTTCTGAAGAGATTAAAAACCTGGTCAACTAGATTATGGGCATGGAGAAAATATCATACAGGTATCGAAACTTTAGGAAGAGTTCTTTTTTTCAAACTTAGCTTCTCAGTGGTCATATTTTTGGATCTATACCACTATGTAATTGGTGATTCAAGACAATTACTGACAACAAAAAATGAAAACAACAAAAATGTATTAACTGTTACCGGAAATAATTCAACTGACTTTGTGAACTCTAGGATTTGCTGAAACTTTATCCATGTCAATGTATTTTTGTACATCTCATGACCACGGTTAGTAAAAATTAACCTCAAAAATAAATCTCGAGAAACCGACAAACTTCAAAAAAAAATCTAATACTTCACGGATCTCGATCATTTCCAAAAACGCCTCTATTACTGTTCGGAGTTTCTCTAAAACTTCCGGTGCTCATGGATCATGCGGGAGAAGGAATCAAAAAGAACTCTGAAATTAATACGGACGAATGAGTTTACTTCTGTGCTGACTTCCTTATTCGGGCAGAAAGAATCACGAAAATGTGAAAAATGAGTGTGTCGCAAACTAAATAGAGACCTTGGGAAAGCAAAAGTTTCTCTAGGTGCTGATTATCACAAGTTACCGTAACAGTGAACTTTTTGAACTTTAACCCAGATAATCTCTGAATATTCCCTTTATTTATATTTGAATAAAATGAATAATTTCCTTATTTTTTGGAGGGTGTTAAAAATTAAAAATAGCGCTGAAACTGGAGTAGGATTGGCCGCCGCAAAGGGGCGTTACAAGCTTTTTTGAGAAGAAGTTGGATTGATAATATCAAGTGGATTACCTTAACATTAACTTCCCAAAAAAACAAGTTAATGGAACAGTAATTTGTTGTGTATATAATTCGGTGCGTCAACCAACTGATGATCTCTTTTTTCTGTTTGAGGTATAAGCAGAAATAGAGTGAAAGTGAGAGAAAACGGTGTGCAAATCGTCGAGCAAATAGAATTGAAAATGGACACACAAAAAATAGGAGAACTTTTTTGGCCCAAAAACCAATATCGTTTTCCGAAGTGAAATGAAACTTTTTGGGGAATGTCAAAGCAGGGAGAGTCATATTGTGGAGCTTCAACAGCTTCTGAAAAAAACCAATTATAACTAGAAGGGGATAGATAAAAGATATTGAAGAGACGAAGAGAATCAAGAGTCAATAGAAGGCAAAAAAATGGAGAAGGAGAATGAAGAAAAGCAACACAAAAAACGGACAAATCGGAAGAGAAAAGAGCAACTGGAGAGCAAGAAAATGGAGAAGAAAAGAGGAAACAGAAGGGAGAGAAAGGGAGAAGGAGATGACAACAAACAAACAATCATAAATCGGACAGTGATATTGAAATTGAGTCCAAACGAGAGGGAGTCGGTAGGGACAATGAGGAGGTTCTGGTTTTTTGAAAAGTTTATCAAGATATCTTGATCTAAGAAGACGGAATACAAAACTGATGATCTTTAGAAAGAAACGAAACTAGTTGAAACATGTATAATAGGATCACATTGTGTTGTCTTTTACAAGAAACAGCGAAATCTTATTTTTGAGAAAAGAGGAGTTGTCCATATTTTGCTTTCTTGAAACCTTCATCTCTATTGAACTCCATTAGTATATCCTAAAAACGGAAACATTTCGAAGACTGATTAAATCAGTTAAAAAGTTTAGAATTAGTCTTCAAAACAAGATCGCAATCACAAGCAGAAAAATTCTTCTGTTCTTCTTGCTATTGTGAAACTGAAATGTTATGAATACAAGAATTTTAGCATTGTGAACAATTTTTGCTTTCATCTCTGTACTTGTTCCATTAGAAATATTGGAAAGAATGGGTGCGTTAAGTATGTTAACCGTAACAGTAAACGGTTTTACTTCCATATAGATCCTTTGTACATGAAACAGTAATTTTGGATCAGAGTTGAGCGGAATTCCGCCTTTCGCCTTCCGCCTTCCGCTTTCCGCCACTTTTCTCTTTCCGCCTTCCGCTTTCCGCCAAAAATTTTCCTATTTCCGCTTTCTGCCTTCCGCCTTCCGCTGTTTAAAGATTTTTTCCTCAGCTTGAAAATTTTTATCACTTATTCCAATTTACTGATATTTTTGAGGTTTTTGTCAGCAAAGCTATCAGTGTTTACCGAAAAAACAAAATTTAACACAAATTTAACCATTTTAGTGTTTTTTACTACAAAATAAGGCCAAAATCGTGTTTTTGAAAGCGACATTGTATTCCGCTTTCCGCCGATATTTTTAAAATTCCGCCTTCCGCCTTCCGCTTTCCGCCCAAAAAATGTTCGTTCCGCTTTCCTCCTTCCGCCTTCCGCCATTTCAAAAACCGCATTCCGCTTAACTCTGTTTTGGATATTTTCATTTTTTCAAAGTTTTCGAATATTTCTTCTCGACTGAATATAGGTTAATCAGAAATAAGAGAACATTTTGCGTATTGAATAACTTGAAAGTAAACCTCAAAATATGTTAACACTGCTGGGTAACAGTTTTATTTCAAAATTTTTTTTGCTTGACTTAAAACTTATGGAAACGTAATAGCCCGGCGCAGACCGCTAGAAAAGGAGTACTCAAATTCAATTTGCATAAGTGTTCATTATAGCGCCGTTAAAAGTAACAGAATTCATTTCAACACATCGAGAAACTGAAAAAAACCGTCTGAAAACTGAAACACAAATATCTTAAATCGATTAGAATCTTTCTATTTCGATATTTTTGGAAAAAAAAAACTGATTCTACATCGATGAAACTACCCATATTCTGAGTTAATGCAAAAAAGACGTTGATGAAACAGTGAATTTAAAAAAAAAGTGCATTCCTACAGTACTCCTCTCCAAATGATTCTTGATCATCTTCATCTCTTTTCTTTTTGAAATAATGCCAATAAATGATTTGACATTCAGACGGCACACCGGAAAAGAGAAAAGGAAAGAAGAAACATGATATGAGTGGAAAAATGAATCGGGAAGGGACGGCAAAGGGAAGAAAGACCGAAAGATAAATGCTCGAGACGAGCAAAAAACAGATGGGAAAAAGGAGGAACACCGGGGAACTGTAAGCAAGAGAAATGTAAACAAGGAGAGCAAAGAAATGTTCCAAATCGGGGGGGGGGGGGAGATTCTTCACATTTTTGTTCTGAATCGAAAGAAAAAATTAGAAGTTTTTCGAGGTCAAGGAGATGAGAAGGCGGAAAATGCTGCTAGTAGGTCCAATTATGTGAGTGTACATCGGGATGTTTGAGTGTGTATATACATGGAAAACTGACCATTTGAAGGGAGAGAAATGGAGAGAAAGATGACACATTTTTGACAGGAAACAAATGAAAACTTGTGCAGTAGGCAGGGAGGGAAAAATAATAATGAGGGAGGAGACACTTTTTCAGGATTAGAAAATTTCACAAAGAATCGCTCAGAAATATCTAAACTGCTCATGACTATCTTGATTCGGGGAATTCGTAACTCGTTCGAATACAATTCTGGAATTGCGAGAGGACTCTACAGAGTACTGTGTACCGACAGATCGACCTATTTCATTATTGTGAAACTGTAAAACAATGAAACAATGACAGTTGTTCTTTTGATCTACCGGAATTGGTCTTTTTGAGAATCACTAAGTAGCTGAAATTTTCTTGATTCGAATTACTTCCAAACTGAATTCAAGGTCTACTCTGAAACAACTTCTGTTTCAAAAATGTCTATCTCGAAATCAAACAATTTTGATAACTTATTCATTATACATAAGTCTCAACCTTGAACCCGAAAGTTTTGTTTGTTTATCCACTTGTTATCCTCATAAAAGATGCAATAAAATATCGGAAACTACTCACATAAAACTGATTAGTTATGAAATGAGAAAGAAAAGTGGAAAACGATGTGAGAGTAAGGAAGGGAAGAGAGTCAGCCAAATTGAGTTACTTATTGCCATTTTGGGAAAGAAAATGGATATGAATGAGAAGGGGAAAAGAGGAGAATTTAGTCATTTGGAACTAGGAATATGAGAAAATACAATACAAAAACTCATTTTTCAAAAGGGTGATTTACATTTTTTGAATAGTGATATTTCCAGTGAAAGACTATTGGTCTTCATTTAAAGAAGCACTTGCCGAACGAGTAAATTTGAATAGACTGTTTATTCATGAAAGTGAACATTTCTTTTTTTTCAAAGTTCTGTTTCCAAACATTTCTTTATGAGGATCGTCTTGGATTAAATGCTAATTTTACCAGGAAGTCAATGTTTAAAACTTTAAATTTATCTTTTTTAAATTCAGTTGAAGATGTTAACGAAAATTTACAGTTTCAGAGAAGGAATAATCCTCATTTTGAAATGAAAATTTTTGATTCATATGATACTATATATATTCATCTATCAGAATTTTAGCTGTTGATATTCCATTTCATATTCCCGGAACAGTGACTTGAATATAACAAAAAATAGAGACAAATTATGTTTCATCCAAAAACTGATCTACTGGAAAAAAACGTTTCGGAACGAAGTCTTCGAGAGTTTACTGGTATTTGTTTCTGTCTGAAAGATCATAAAACGGTGCAAATGATTTTTGAAAAATCTATGTGAACTATTCAAAAAGAGGGTTTTGGACAATTCTTAAACAATTTTCCAAATCTACAAAAATAATAAAAACAAAAAGAAACCTCGTGATGGTTGAGAATAATGAAAAGAGAGATGGTTTGTACTGTAATCCATCATCTTCACACCAAAGAAAATGACAAGAAATTGGAAGAGAGGGAGGGAAAAAGAAAACGATGAAGGGCAGTTTCCGTCGGTTTGGCCCGAGGAAAGGGAATATGAAGGGCAGAAAAATAAATGAAAGACATAAATTAACTCATATTTAACAAAGAAACATTTAAGTATTCTGTAAAACAGAAAATTAGAAAAGAGATGGGTGGTGAATTAGTTGATTGGATGAAAATGGTTCCTTGTTGAAATTACTGAGAAGTTCAGAAAATATAATTTCTGTAGAATAGAACGTTTATTTCAGAATATAACAAGATGCGCCGGTTCCGAGGAAAACTATAACAATACTGTTCTAGAATCTCTAAATATAAATCTCGAGCTCGGAAGATTAGTTGATTTGTTAAGATTGTCCAAAATGGAAACAAGCTATTGGTATGACAAATAGAATTGATTGAATTAAATTACGAAAAAGCTCTATATATTGATTGGTGAAAAAATAAAACCATTATATACAAACTCTAATTGAAACCGAATAATTTAAATCTGAACAACGTAGCTTATCTTTCTGACTGCCACGTGCACTTGAATCTAAACTGGATTATAAGAACTTTAAATCACAATTGAAAATTATACGGTTCAAATAACAGCATAAATAATTTATATGCAGCTTTTTAAGTTACTCTGACACAAATCCAAAGAAACGGAAATAAAAGAAAAATCTATGCAATATCAACTCTCTGAAACTGTAAATTGAATTGAAAATAATCTCGAATTACTGATCAAATTTCTATCGAAATAGTTCAGTGGATCTGCTAGAAGAACCAATAAAAAGAAGAAGTCCATTCTATTTCTGCTTAACCAAACTTTGGTTTTCCCTCCAACTGGTAACCACGCTCTATTGCACTTTCCTTGTTTCTCAATTCAATTTTCCACGCAAAAACAAGCAAATTGTGAAAAAGGAAGACGATGGAACAAACGAGTAGGGCTAGAACAAATCAGGGAATAAAAGTGCATATTCTTTTTCTCATATTGACTTGTACAAAAAGAAGAAAAAGAATGGAAAACGTACAAATAGAGTCCAAAAAGGACGAGAAGAATTCAATTAGATTTGGGGGAGGAGAACTCGAGTTCCGATGGAATAAAATGAGAGAAGGTCTCCCAAGGACCGTCTTCTTCTTTCTTCTTCCCCCTTTTTACTCTTTTTCCTTTTCTCTCTTCAATCAAAATAATGGGAAAGGAAACGGTCTAATGTCTCAAGGAGAGATGTGATTGCCTGATGGGTGGGAAGATTCACATTTCGTTTGGCAGATTTGAATCATTTCGTTTGAATTTCGAACTAAAGGATTTCTAGAATCATTCGGAGAGTTTCAAACAGACAGAGATCACTGATAGAGGATTGTGTTCTGCTCCTCCTGTCAATCAAATGTTAGTTCCTCTTTCAAGGTCAAAGGTTCAGATACTTGTCACACCTAGACTCAATCTGTTTCGCGTGGAGTGAGAGCTCCAATTTTTCAACATTTTAAGTTACTACACTTTTGTCATTTGGAAATACAGATAAAGTCATCATGTGGGAGAACTCAAAACATGTGTTTATACTGTTCGAAATAACGAATCGATTTGCGTATCGAATAAGGAAAATTTGAAGTCAGCATATTTTGTCTTGAAACAGTAATCATTTCAAACATGGTTTTATCAGCTGCATACTCCAATTCAGTTAATTATGAAATATCCGAGAAAAAGGGGTTTGAAGGTAGCAATTGAGTTTGAAGTATTTCTAAATTGAAGCAAATTCACTTTCCCACACTTTTCTGAAACTAAACTAATTTTTTTCAGCAAAAAACTCAGAGCAAAACCTATTTGTCTCTTTTTCAGACTTATGTATCAGATTTGAGTTTCACAAATAGAAATCTAGAAAAGGGAAAAATATGTCCTTCGAGAGCAGGAAGTGAGACTCATAAGTTATTTCGCTCGTTCCAACAGTTACATGGAAAAAATGGAACTGACTCCGAATCTTAGAAGCTGGAAACAACCTTATTGTCGTCTACATAATGGAATTAGTTATGTTTTGATTGTATTAGTTCCCACTGTGCAGTTGAAAGATTTCACTAACAAAGTTACAGTTGTTTCGTTTGGAAGAGAAGATTTTTTTGGAAGAAGTAGCACAGTATTTGGGAAAGATCTCAAAAAAGAGTAATCCGAAACAGAGTTTAATTGGTGACAGAAAAACTATAAAATGATTTTAGAAAAATGTTTTTTTTTTCGATCTATAGGAATTGAAAATCCTGAACATGAAGTTGACATCAAATGTTTATGAAACAGAAATCCTTGAAAAACAACAAATCGAAATCAATTTCCAGAAAATCTGAGCCTGTTGCATGGCTACTGTATATTTATGAATTCACCAGCTTATTTAGTTTGCGCTCAGAAGAAGTCTTGATACGATACTACATATATATAGATACCTTATAATAGAAAAATACCTGAAATTCCAGATGAAATGTACAGAACCAGTGAAAAGTGTGGAAAGAGGTCGTCATCGTGTCCTCATGTCAAATCCAGTTCTTTCCTTTTTTCCCGAATAAAACACAAAAAAGTACTGATAATTATCCGTCTTCTCTCCCTCTAATTGCCCTCCTTTTCCCTCTTCTTTCAATTCTTTTACACATTGTAATTCTACCGTAAAATTGAATTGAATCGAGAAATTGAAAAAGAGAAAAGAAGTGAATAGACTAAACAAGAACATCTGGTCACTTTTCGAGAAAATATCAGGTCATTTTTTCTCGGGTTTATGATTCTTCGAAAGAACTTATTAAAACGAGAAAACATCTGGTGTTGAAAAGAGAAATCGGCCCCGGAGAATATAAATGTTGTATCCGAAATACATAAGAGCTCGTAAAAGAATGAAATAAATGAGGAGCCGATAATGTAACATGTTGAAAAACGTGTAAAAGAGAGAAGAGAAACATTGGATGAAAATGAAAAAGACTGGAGTAGATGGGGGAGGGAAGATTAATTAGAAAAGAGATGTTCGATGATTTGTGAGATTTCTAGAGAGCAAGGTGGATTGAGTTTCGGTTTCAAGACTAACGTAAAATATATTTGATTTCTATGAGCAGGTATTGTGTAGCTCTTCAGTTGCGTCCTCGAAAAATTATTTTTTTCATGAGCATCTCCATGTTAGATAAATTTTGAGCTCAGTTTCAAACATGGTATTCTGTTAATATGGGGCAAAAATTATACCCAAAATTCTTAGAATAGTACAATTCCGTGATTAAACGTGAATTTCAACAACAGTGAAACATAATTATTTTAGCGAATTCAACAAGTTTCTAAGAATTATTTTTGGGATGATTCATTAAAGGCATTAAAAATACTTCAGCATCATTTGATTGATATCAAAAAAATCAATTCTTTTAATAAAAATTTTTGGAATGACCATTGTTTGAGCCAACAGTTTGAATGTTCTTATAGATCAGGATACGGAGTTTCTTGCAAGTCAGAATATTGAATGTTCAGATTAAGCCTTTAAAATCAAAAGGAATGAATAGCATCCAGAAAATTTATTCAAGTAGAAAGTTGGCACAGAAAATTATTCAGTTTTTGAAAAATTTGGTCATTTGAAGTTACAGAAACCGTATAAAAATTCAGTATAACTATTTACGAAAGCTGATTGACTAAACAATAGCACAATGGGGAGTTTCCATTGAGTTAGAAAATCAAACACATTTCAAAATCCCGAAAACCCGAGACATAGCAATTTGTTCTAAAAAAAATAACAACTTATGGGGATGTTGAAACCGCTGAAAATTCTAAAGTTTCCAATATTTCGAGTGATCAAAAACTATAGTTTCACTTTCAAAATTCAGCATGAAAAGTTTCGATTCAAAACATTATACCATGCGTTTCTCTCGAATTGAGTCTCGATTTCAAAGAGAAGGGAGAGACGTAGACGGAGAGAGAAACAAAACATTTTTGGGGTTGGAATATCAGAAATAGAAACAAATCCTCTATTTCTGTCAATCTCATTTGTTCCCTTGGTATTATTACATGAATGATACAATCGTTTTTAATAGCATGTATATTGTAAAAGCTGTCTAAAGTTAGTCCAAAAAGTAGTTTAACATTCTTAAAGAATTGAGGTGGACATAAGTCTCTAACTTGAAACGGAACTTTTTTTTAAATTATTCAGTTTCTAAACTTCTAGAAAATTCATGAAATGTGAACAACATAGTTTTCACCACACTAGCTGCTCAATTCTAGAACATTCTGTCCATCCAAAAACTCTTTATTTTATGGTTGACATCAAACTGAAAAATGCAAGTAAAATGTAAGTGACAGCTCGAAGAAAAAAAAAGATATTCTGATGAATGTGTCTGAGAAGTGAGAGAAGAGAAGCGAAAAGAAGAAGACGTGTTGCTTGTTGGCTCGAAAAAAAAACAGAAAAGTTAGAGAGTATTGGAGAAGAAGAGACGCAGATAGAGCAATGAAAATGTTGTTTGGAGGGGACCTCGCCGCGCAGATAATCACTCGTTTTACTGCTTCTTTTTTCAGAGGAAATGTGACAATTTGACGCGAAGGAATATGAGGATGAGTTGCAGTGAGTAACTGGATTTCAGCTTCAACTTATTGTATGCATTTGGTGAGAATCAACAAAGTTGCAAAAAATTACAGTTTCAATAAACTCATAAATAGTGAATAGTTTTCTAGAAGGCTCTCAAAACGCGTCAGTTAGAATAGTCAACTGAAATAATTTCCCAAAAAACAATCAGTTTCAGAAACTTGGAAAATAAAAGGAACCAGAGATTTTAATACTCTGCCATGTACCGGATCCTCATAGTAATATTTCATAACAAAAAATAAATATTCTGGATGAGGGAAAAGTGAAATTGTGTGTATGTATGTGTAGTTACTCATCTGTTTGTAAAAAGTTGACTACTCGATTTGAAAAGGACGACGACAATAGGAGTGACGATTGACAAATATCTCTCTATCGACGGTCTTTGTTGAGTGAAAAAAAAACAACAAGGGGGGAGAAAATAAAAGTTTTTGTTTACGGATTGAAAAAAAAAACAAGTGATCAGTATATCCGAAGTTTTATAAGAAACTTTGAAAAGAAAAAGTAGAAATTTTAGTTACAGAAAACAAAATTCTTCAATCTAGGGGAAACTTTCAAAGTGAGTTACGGCTTTTTCGTTGTGAATTTCTTTATTTTTATTAATGAATCCCGCTTATTCTGCACCATTGGAGCCCATTTGAACAAATTTGAACAAATTTCCCTCTCAATTATTAGAAGTTTCAATAGAGTTACAAAAAAGGAATCGGGATAATATGCATCAGCTCTGCACAATTCCCACAACTGCGCTCCATCGAAACCCCCTTGAGGAATGACTCTGTTTCTCTGAATCTCTCAATTTCACACCCAATTTTTTGTGGTTTCGGTAGAGCGCGGTTGTAAGAAGTGTGCTGTGCTAATATATAAAGTCTTGTTATAATTAAAATAGAGCACTTACACGCAATAATGTTTCTAGGAATTTCTTTCATCCTCTTATTCTATTTATGTAACCGAAATAATTGTTTTAAATTCAAAACAAAAAGAAAACTGTTGATTCTCGATCTCTATGCCAAAATTAAATCCAACTATGCAGTGAAGCATTCCCGTAAAAATTCCCAGAAAAGAAAAAAATGAATCAAAAAGTAGAAGCGATAATGGAACATAGAATTATTATGAAAAGGAACGGAAAGAAAACATCTGGGAAAAGAAGAAAAAGGGAATGGTCTCATGGGAAGAGAGTATATATCCTTCCTTCTTCTTCTTCTTCTTCTTCTTCTTTCTTTAGTTATCATTGGACACCGCCGACGAGAAAAAAGAAGAAGAAGATCACTCCAGATGTCTCCTTTTGTGTTCGCTTATTCTAGCGTAGACGTGTCATAAAAAGAGGAGTGAAGATCGAGAAGAAATATGGAGAAAAGAAAGGAATGGGAGGACTTGTGACGTACTATTCCCAGCAGGGTGGAGTGATTGAGCTGAAAATTTCAGTTTCCAAAATATTATTGGATCCGCGTCAGGAAGATAATAAAACTGAACGTTTTAGTTTCTACAAACTCAAAAAAAAAAGGAAAAAATTGAAACGAAAAAGAAGCCACATCGTACAATAGCTCTACTGGCTCATTCCTCCCGAAAGACCATAGAGGATTAACGAATTCTTGCAAAAAAAGAGGGGATCTCTTGTCCTTTATCCATCTGGCATTTCTATCCCACTCCTTTTCATTAAAAATGAATTGTATTTGTATTCGAATGAGATGGAAAAAGAACATCTCGATGTCATCTTGAACCGAGCATCTTTGTGTTTCAAGTGACGTCAAGATGGAAGAAATCATGGACAGAATTCAAAATTTCAGCCTCCTACAATCTCAGTAAAACTAGCTAAAATTTTTGGTTTTATACGATTGCAGAAAGAGAAAATCTATATTTTCGACGAAAATCAACAGAAAATTGAATAAAATAATAAATCTTGATGAGGTGTGAAATATGGAAAAAGGGAGAGAAAGGAACGATTAAACGGAGAATTGAAAAGATAACATTTGGATAATCGGAGAAAAGAGAGAGAATATTGGATGAATAAGCGTGTCTCGACCTTTTTCTTGCGGAAAGAGAGACACAGTACGTAAATAGAAATGAACGATTTGATTCAAATTGACAGCCAAATCAAGAGAGAAAGAACGGAAGGAAAGGTGAGAAAAGCTGAGAGGGAGATCTTCTCTATGCAGTGGTGAATTTTAATCAACGGCTCGTAACAAGTTTAATTGAATATTAGCATCGATTATCAAATCTATGATACAGTGAAAAAAATATTTAGGAGACAACTATGGATAACTGGAGTGGATTAGTAAGAAAATGACCATTTTATATTCAAACTTCTACAATAATAAAAACATTTTGAGAGCCCGGTTCCAGAGTTCTTCTAGATCAAAGATGCACAGTTTTCTGAATAATCTAGTCAAGTCAAACTATCTTCCAAGCTTCCCATCATGTTGAATCAACAAAACTTTATTCATTCCCCGTTTTTTTTCACTTTCCCCGTTTTTTTTCATTCCCCGTTTTTTTTCATTCCCCGTTTTTTTTCATTCATGAGAGGTCGGACGAACATTTGTTAGGAATACGTAAGGAATCGAACGGGCAATCGACATGGTATTTGATGACGCGAGCTGGGACACGTTGATCAACGACTCTGTCGATAAATTTGTGCAAAGGTTGGAGAAGGAATTTCGGGAGGACGCTGAGTTTCGTAAGGAAGTCCTGCGACATGAAAGGTGGAGAGTAGCGAAGAAAAGAGAACAAATCAAAAGGAATGTAAGTGAGCAGAAGCAAGAATGGGCCGAGAAGCAGGCTTACGCCAAACTTCAAAGAATGCGGGAGCTGAAAAAACTCAAGAAACGCCGGAAAGATCAGAGGAAGAAGGTGATGAAAATCAGACGCCAAACATGGATAGCTTTTCGTATCTTCGTTATGATCTTTCGTAGTGAAATCGTGACTCTGGACACACTGGATATCGAGTTTAAGAACTATAAGCATGCTAATTCATCTCCAATCTCCCTCGAAAAAACGTTCGTTCCAAGAAATAAGAAAAAGAAAAAGTTGCATTTGTGCTACGAATATAGGAAATTGGAACACGGCTAAATTGAACTGATACATATTTTTGTCTATCACGTACCCTTGCGGACGTAAATAAATAAATAAATAAATAAATAAATGGCCGTTAGCTCTTTCTTGTAATAATTACATATCTGTTTTTAATTTTTGATAGTATAAGTTACCATATTGTATTCCAACTTAAACCAGCAAAGCCTGGAGACTCCGGAGACTAAAAGATGAAAAAGCCGTATGAAAATCAAAAAATACGAGGAAGAGATCAAGAAACAATAACAAGGGGGCGCATAACGGGGGTTTCGTTTTCCATTCTGGTGTGAGTATGTTCAATTTCCGAAACAGGAAACCGGCGGCAGTCGCATCGAATTACCATCCGAGAGGAGAGGAGAAAGGGGGCTCTCTTTCTTTTGGAATTGAGGGAAAGGAGAGGAAAGAAAGAGATACATCTTAGGAACATTTCAATGAATTATTCATTTCATTGTTAAGAAGAAGAAGAAGAATAAGACTAACTAGATGAGACATTCAATAATTGGTTTAATTGGATAACAAGGCGATGTTAGAGCTGGAAGAAAAGAGATTGATGAACTAACTTCAGAGTAAGGAAATCACAACTAGAGATAAAAAGTGTCTGTTTCTGAAACTCGATGAACAAAAAGGCATTTTCCTGAACAGTGATCAGTCCATCGGTTTCCAAACTCCCGTTAAACATTTCCCATGAAATCCTGAAATCCCAGAACAAACTGGACCGTCCAAAAAGTGTGTACAAACAACTTCCCTGAATCTCTCAATTTGTATTTGCTCACTGACAGATTTGAATAATTCGAAAATGTTCACACGAAGATGATTATGATGCGGGTGTCTGTCTACAGTAATCCTTTGTTTTGACGCCTCATCGAGAATAAACAAAAAGATGTCGAATCTACATGAACAAATAGAAAACAAAACGGAGCAGCTAGGGGGAAAGGAGTAATTTTGGAGGTGAGAGGAAGTCGTTGGAACGGTTAGTTTTAAAAGTAAAAAATAGTTACTGTTTTGAAATATTCAGATTACCATTATCTTGTAACTTGATTCAATATTTTATTTTCAGAGCCTTGTTTCCAAACGTTGCTAAATTGAAGGGGGAAAATGAATCTCCCATGAAAAAGTGATACTTCTCGATGCTTTTTATGACAATAATCTACAAAAATACAGCTAGATATCGAAGCACATGCCCTATAAACTTCGAAAATAGTTACTGTTTTGAAAAACTCAGATTACCGTAATACTTGCTCCTGGATTCACTACTGTATCAATATAATATAGATAAGTTTTATTTCAATCTGGCCCGAAGAAAAAGAAATACGATGCTAAATTAGGAAGAGGAAAATGAATCTCCCATGAAAAAGTGATATTTCACGATGCTTTCCATGACAATAATCTACAAAAATACAGCTAGATTCCGAAGGAAATGCCATTTATACATAATCGTACAGTCATTTTTCTCTCCGGCTGACTCACGTCGACCCCCTTTCCGCCCGTGCATTTCTTCTCAACACATAATAATAATAATCACCATCGCCCCGTTTTTTAGTCAACTTCGTACTGCAATTGTTGTTCATTTTGTGTATAGTTTACAGTTTAGAGGAGACATTAGAAAAGGGAAAGAGAATTTTCAATTGAAGAAACAAAACTGTTTCTGGGCGCCCAGATATTGAGTGTGATTCGAGAAGTTCACTGATTCGACATAATTAGAAGTAAGAACTTTTGATTCATTTGAATAATAAAGGGATCTGGAATGAAGTGGCAACCACTAATGAAGAACAGTTTGAAATTGAAAGAAGAAAAGAGAGAATCCTCCGGAAAAGAGTACTTCTGAGTGTGTCAAGTGCTTTTACTCTCTTCATTATCCTCTCTTTTTCTTCTGTTTGAACATACAACAACGCGTATCATCTCAAACACTTGTTTCGTTTTCGAGTTTTTGTCTAGGGACTAAAAAATAATCAATTGCATTATCAAGAGGAGTAAAAGCAAGGATATGAAACAGGAAAAAATTATACAGTACTCGGTTTAAATCAAATCGCTTCATTATTGGACCGTTTTGCGAAAAGAGCACAAATACTCCGGTCAGCTACAGTCACGACTTATCAATTCTTCCAAAAAATCATTATTATTATAGACCAGAAACGGTTTATGTGTTATCAACTTCAGAAGAACATCAATTCCAGACCAAAAAAACAAAACGAACGGGACAGATCGGATGCCTAACAACTGTCGCAACAACTCCATCTTCAGCTCGTCGAATATCGTAACCTCCATAAATTTCCAAAACTTCTCCAACTTCAATAAAATCTGGTGATTCATAAAATCTTACAACATTTTTATCAATCCTCTGTCCTGGAACTTGTTCAAACATTGTTTCAGTGAGTTCGAAATCGAATTCACGTGATTGAAATTGAAACATTTTCATTCTTCGATTCCATCCATTTATCCATGAATTCATTAGAAGTAGCCAATCAGTTGGAGTGATTAAAGAGATTTCAGCATCGTAAAAACATGCAGTAAAGTTCATTTTGAGAAAATGATTTAGATTCATCCAACCACCACCCCATAAGATGATTGAATACAAATCAATATAGAAATCAGTTCCAGATTTGTGATCAGTGACTATTTCCAGTTGTAGAGCTTCGCTTATTGTAGAAGTATTCAGAAAATAATTCAGATCGTCTTCTTTCACACGACCCTCAAGATAAAATTCTCGAACAGATGGTTGTAGTGATGAGAAGTAATCAATAATATCTCGAAAATATATCGAAAGATTGTACAACCTGGATAGCTCGATTTCATCAATTACACAACGAAATGTTCCCATTAAATACTCAATAAACTCCTTTTCCAATGAAAACGTTCCCGATTGACGATGATAAGGAATGTATCTGACGTGCGGTTTGAATGCAGCAGATAAATAATCAGATCTGACTGAATAATTTTCAAATACGAATGTCACTTTGTCAGCTGGAGTTTGTTTTGAATATAGAACCAACTTATTCTCAGAAGCTATTTCGATCTTCAACTCATATCGATTCTTAGAGCAGGTATGAACGAGAAATCGAGATTTCCTCGAGCACATCGACAAGTCTAGTCTGAAATTTGATAGATTATATCCTTGTGTATTCAAATAACTTACGTTTCCTCTGTATTCAAGTTATCAATGACATTCCAAATGACGAGCGAAGGAAGAGAAAGTAAAAAACGTGGACATGATTGAAGTGGAAAATATCGGTTTGGAGGACAGCTACTCTGAATAAGACGTCGTTCAATGAGAAGACAAGGATGACAGTGACAGAAAGGGTAATTCTGGTGCACAAGATGGGGTCGATCGATACAATTTCTTCTGACCCTCTGGGAAATACTCAAAGTAAACAGATTCCAAAAAAATCAATTTATTCGTTCGAAGGAAATTGGAAACTAGGTTTCGAGACAGGAGGTGGCATAGAAAGAGTGAGATCAATGATTTTAGAGCTGTGAGTCGGTGGAGTCATTGGAGAAATCGGCGAGACGAGAGATGGAGCAGTTGATGTAGATGGAGTCAATGGGGATGGAAGTGGGGATGTCATTGGAGATGGTCCAGTTGAATCTCCATGATTCGGAGTCTGAACTTCAGAAAATCCTGCTGGTAGAGCGGGTTGAGTTGGCGTCAGTTTCTTAGCAGCCGGATCAGCGAGATTTGTTTCCGAGTTCTCTTGAGACAACGAGTTCTTCTTCACTTTCTTCTCATTCAACTGTGGTTTTCCCTTCTTCGCCTTGATTTTCGCATAAGTATGCTCGAACTTCGCCCATTCTTGCTCGTTTTTCTGGACTCCTTTTGAGAAGATATACTCCAGAACACAGCGGAGAGCATATACATATTGAGCAAAAGTCTGAAAATAGGAAATGGTGTTTTAAGTGAGGAAAACATTCTAAGCACACCTGAACACTTTTAGCACGATCCTTTCTCAAAATCGCAAATGTTTCCTTGACACCCGGTTCTTTGAGAAGACGGAGAGATGAGATCAACGATTCGATGAAAACAAGAGTTCCAGTACGACCGACTCCTGCAGAACAGTGAACGACAATAGGCTTCCTGGAATACAATTTTGATGTTGAGTTCACCAAAAAAACAGTAGACTCACTTATTCTTTCTGACAGTAGACAAGAGACGAAGCGACATTTCACAAGATTCAGGCATTCCCTGATCCGGCCAAGTTGCCCATTGATAATGAGTCAGTTTCCATTCTTTTCCAGTCGCCTTGACAACAACTTTCAAGTGTCTCTGAATGTACTTGTCGATACTTCCACATTCTACTTCGACACAAGATTCAGTGAACACTTTCACATCTTCCAGATCGACGCATCCAATAACTTCGCTGTAAAAGAAGAATGGCTCTTTCAAATGAACTTGTGTATTTCTTACGAAAAATATCTGGAGCACTTATCGGTTCCATTCTCCACAAAAGCACACAACATAATGATAGTAGTGGATTCCAATGCAATAACCATCTTCCAGAAATCACACATCGTGTGCTCCATCGGTCCCTGAGTACACATGAAACGATCGGGTCTCGAGCAGACCTTGACGTAGTTGGCATGAATGTAGAATGATTCATCTCCAGGAAGAATGAAACGAGAACGATCGTAGCAAGGGATATTCGGATAACGATTACGTTCCGTGTTCTTCACATAGAAAACACACTCGGCATCTGGCGCCTGAAAAAAATTGAGAAAATAAATTGAGGAGAGGAGGAAAGGGGTCATACATCCGCGCTAACAGCCTTGTATTCTCTGAGTAGTTGAGTTGGGTTGCTCAACATGACATGCGATGCCCACTTCTTGATCATCTCCGCTCTCTCTTCTCGCTCTTTTTGCTGAAATTGAAATGGGTGTATGTTGATTACATTTGGCTTTGAGACGTTAAATCTACCCCTTATGAGAACTGTCTGCAGGATGAGAGCTAACTCACGAGTATTAGATTCGAGACAGTTCTCATTACGGGTAGCACATAACGACGATACGGAGTGAAATGAAAAATCTTACCGTATCGTCTTTCTTATCACTTGCGAACTCATCCTCTTTTTCTTTTTCCTTTTCTTTTTCCTTTTCTTTTTCCTTCTCTTTTTCCTCTTCTTTCTTCTTCAACTTCCCTTCTTCTTCCTTCTTCTTCCCCTTCTCTTTCTCCTTCTCTACCTTCACCTTTGCCGCCGGAATCGTACTTGTCGACACCTTCTTCTCCAACTTCAACGTATCCTCCATCTCCGCTTGTTGCTCCACAGATCTCTTCCGTTCCAACATACCTCCCGCCTTCTCTTCATCTTCATCTCGACTGATCGACTTCATAATAGAAGAACTCTTCTTCTCGTTCGATCCTCTCTTCTTCGCTCCATTCTTTGCTTTCGGAGGAAGTTGTTTCCGCAAATTTGAAGTCGGATAAAGTTTCGAATGAGACCATTTTTCTCCACTTCTCGGTTGGTTTTTCTCATGATTCGCAGACGGAAGAAATTTCAGTTTTTCTTGAGATCCAGAGAGTTGATGCTGCTTCGGTCTCTCTTGGTAGCTGAGGGGTTGCGCTTGATTTATTTTTAAATTTTCGTTCGAATTCTTCGCGCCTGTTTTCTTGACACCCGCACCTTTGACTACTGAAACTGATATGATTGGAGGAATGTGAGCATTCGAAGCGAAACCTTGCTTATTCTGATTCATCTGTTGTTTATCAAACTAAACCGTGAGAATTCTCCTAGAAAAGATGTTGCTGTGGAGAGATGGGAATAAACGGAAAACTGATTTATTCTGATGTGGCGATGAGTTATAAAGGGGCGGAACCACGTGAATTTAATTATTTTCGAATTAGGAGGTCACGCTGATATCGGGCAAAAATCCAATGATTCTTCTAGCGATAACATGCCATGAATATGGCGTGTCGAAACTAGTACGGTTCGCAACGATACCGTCATGATTGTCCTGAATCATGCTGACAAGTTTTCTATTTGAGAAAATGAGTTTATTATCATTTTAGACATCTTTTGTCATAAATACGTTGTTATAGTCATAAATTAACTTCGTTAAAGGCTGCCCGAACGCTCTTTGTTCCATTTTTGTAATCTTGACGTCTGTTTGTATAGACATCTGGTCTATTTGGCCTGCATATTGGCCTTTATTGATTTATTTCATCCCAGAGACCAAAATCTCCTTTTGCAATTCTCTTTTCTCTCACTAATTTGCCATTCAATCCAACAAAAACCCAACAGTTTACGATTCGAAATGGCTCCTTTCTTTCTACTTCGACTACCTCATCTTCCAATTCTTGAAGTCGTGAAACACATGAAAACTAAAGAAATGTAAGTTAATTTGGAAAAAGAAACATCTTCTGACTGACATATCCACTTCCAGATACAATTTCTCTCGTTGCTCCAAGAAATGTCAACAAACTGTGAGAAATGCAGCTGGGAACCACTTCGAACTGCGGTTATATTTCTGGACTGAAAATGAGATGATCCTGAAATCAAAGAAAGGAAAAGAAAATAAGATACACTTCTCTTTTGAGAACTTCCCAGTGATTCCTTGGAGTTGGACAAGATCGGACAATAGTGTACGACGGTTTCCGTACAAAAAGTATTCCGGATTGTATATTAAAGAGAAAGAATTGATAAAATATTTGGTTGAAACATTTAATTGTATTATTGGAGAGCTCCGCTTCCATTGTGATGCAACTCGAAATGTCTTTCAACCATTACTCAATTTCTTTCTTCAAAGTCAACTCGAATTTCACTTGGTTGCATTTGACGAGGGAATAGTCAACGACGAGGATTTCAAGTATTTGATGGACAATTGCAAAATGAAAGAGCTGGATTTATTGTGCTCCGTCGCGGTTCTATCGATAGAAGACTTCAAAATAGATGTATTCTGTTTACGAACACTTTACAGCGACTGGGTTACTCAAAATCATTTATTGAAAATGTCTTTTGAGCTCGGTTACATACAGATTAATTGTAACATGAAAAAGTGGATGGAAATCGTAAAGGCATGGATGAATGGATGGAATAAACGAATGAAATTTGCTTTATTCGAACCTACGAGATTCGACCTTGACTTGGCGGATCAGATAATTGAAAATGTTATCCCTGGAAAGCGTATCGATAAAGAAGTGATGCGACAATATCCGATGATCTCATCAGATCTGAATTTCACTCGACACAGTTCAGTACTTCGAGGAGGATACGATTTTCAGAGAGTGGAAGACGGAGTACTGGCAACTATAACTCAAGATTCGGGACCTCAGAAACGATATGTGTTTGCAGTTTGGCAATATAATAATGATTTCGTTCGGCAATGATTCAACTCGATTAGAAGATGTTTCGTCAAATTTCTTTTTTATGTTTTACTTTTTGATTTTGCTTTTCTTCTTTTTAATGTTAATATTCAGTTTGTTTCATATGTGGAAAATATGTTTTACTGTAACTATTCAATTCAATAAAAGGCTTTAAATAAAAATCTCGAAAATCATCAAAACCTCGTAATAGAAGATCTTTCTTCTTGTCTCTCTTGAGTCAGTTTATCGAACATTTGCCTTGTTAAAATCACCTCATCTTCGTCTTTCGGATGAACCCTCGCATCCATCCCATGCTTTTTGCAAGTGTCCAATCCACGAGAAATGAAACTCAAATTGTAGAGCACAAATACTCCGTCCAGCTACAGTCACGATTTATCAATTCAGGAGTTTGTTTTTTTTTCACTTTTTTCTTTTTGGAGTTTGTTTCTAGGTACGTAGGGTTAATAAATTGCATGATCAAATATAGTGAATTCAAGAATTTGAAACAGGAAAAAATTACAACGTTCTCGGTTATATCAAGTCGGTTCATTGAAATTACTATTGAGTAAAAATAGTTTATTTGTTATCAACTTTATAGAAAAACAGTAACCACCACATCAATTCCAAACCAAAAAAACAAAACGAACTGGACAAATCGGATGCCTAACAACTGTCGCAACAACTCCATCTTCAGCTCGTCGAATATCGTAACCTCCATAAATTTCCAAAACTTCTCCAACTTCAATGAATTCTGCACTTGGTGATTCATAAAATCTTACAACATTTTTATCAATTCTCTGTCCTGGAACTTGTTCAAGCATTGTTTCAGTGAGTTCAAAATTGAATTCATGTGATTGAAATTCAAATATTTTCATTCTTCGATTCCATCCATTTATCCATGAATTCATTAGAATTAGCCAATCAGTTGGAGTGATTAAAGAGGTGTCTGCATCGTAAAAGCAAGCGGTAAAGTTGATTTTGAGAAAGTGATCCAGATTCATCCAACCACCACCCCATAAGATGATTGAATACAAATCAATATAGAAATCAGTTCCGGGTGTGTGATCAGTACCTAATTCCAAGGATAGATGTTCGCTTACTGTAGAAGTATTCAGAAAATAATCCAGATCATCTTTCTCCACATAACCCCCAAGAAAAAAGTATCGAACAGATGTCTGTAGTGATGAGAAGTAATCAATAAGATCTCGAAAACATATCCAATGAATGTACCACCTGAATAGATAGATTTCATCAATTACACAACGAAATGTTCCCAGGAAATACTCAATAAACTCCTTTTCCAACGAAAACGTTCCCGATTGACGATGATAAGGAATGTATCTGATGAGTGGATTGAATGCAACAGATAAATAATCACATCTGACTGAATAATTTTCAAATGCGAATGTTACTTTGTCAGCTGGATTTCGTTTCGAATATAGAACCAACTTATTCTCATAACATATTCTGATCTTCAACTCATATCGATTCTTAGTGCAGGCACGAACGAGAAATCGAGATTTCCTCGAGCACATCGACAAGTCTAGTCTGAAATTTGATAGATTACATCCTTGTGTATTCAAATAACTTACGTTTCCTCTGTATTCAAGTTATCAATGACATTCCAAATAACGAGCGAAGGAAGAGAAAGTAGCGGAAACGAGGACATGATTGAATTTAATCGTATCGATTTGGAGGGCAACTACTTGGAATAAGAAGGCATTCAATGAGAAGACAAAGATGACAGTGACAGAAAGGGTAATTCTGGTGTACAAGATGGGGTCGATCGATACAATTTCTTCTGAACCTCTGGGAAATACTCAAAGTAAACAGATTCCAAAAAAATCAATTTATTCGTTCGAAGGAAATTGGAAACTAGGTTTCGAGACAGGAGGTGGCATAGAAAGAGTGAGATCAATGATTTTAGAGCTGTGAGTCGGTGGAGTCAGTGGAGAAATTGGAGAGACAAGAGATGGAGCAGTGGATGTAGTAGGAGTCAATGGGGATGGAAGTGGGGATGTCATTGGAGATGGTCCAGTTGAATCTCCATGATTCGGAGTCTGAACTTCAGAAGATCCTGCTGGTGGAGCGGGTTGAGTTGGCGTCAGTTTCTTAGCAGCCGGATCAGCGAGATTTGTTTCCGAGTTCTCTTGAGACAACGAGTTCTTCTTCACTTTCTTCTCATTCAACTGTGGTTTTCCCTTCTTCGCCTTGATTTTCGCATAAGTATGCTCGAACTTCGCCCATTCTTGCTCGTTTTTCTGGACTCCTTTTGAGAAGATATACTCCAGAACACAGCGGAGAGCATATACATATTGAGCAAAAGTCTGAAAATAGGAAATGGTGTTTTAAGTGAGGAAAACATTCTAAGCACACCTGAACACTTTTAGCACGATCCTTTCTCAAAATCGCAAATGTTTCCTTGACACCCGGTTCTTTGAGAAGACGAAGAGATGAGATCAACGATTCGATGAATTTTATCTGAAATCCCCTTTCTCTCACTCTATTCTTCATGGCATATTCTCTTTCCTCGTTTCTCAATTTCACGGAATCGTGAAGTTTCATAAAATCTTAATTTTTCTAAAAATAATTGTTTAGTCGCCAGCGGACATTCCCTTTGCCTTCCCCCACTTTCCCCGTTACACTTCTATTTTGAATCTAAATATGTACAGAGCAGAATAACAAGTAGCAAAACTGTTTATCGATTATAAACTTTATTTGAAGACAAGTCAGCAGATCGGAAGAGAAAAGCGAAACCAAAATGTTATTAAAGAGAATATGCAATGAGTACAGATACAGATGGTCCGAACAGATGGACAGCATCTTCCCAGGTCTCTGTGTAATGTTCCCCCTCTGTTTATTGATTTCACGTCTTCTACCTGGCTATTGTCGATCCCTCTTCCGAATCCAGTTTTTCAGAATGATTATTTTGAAGTTTCCATTGCTTATACAAGAACAAATTTACAAATCAATGGATATTGAAGATAAACTTGCTCTCTCTTTCTGTTCAAAAAGAACAAAAGAATCAATAAAAATATTCAAATTCGACGTCAAAGAAGTTGTTTTTTCTTTTAAAGAAAAACATATTGGAATTCAGTTCAATAATAAAAATGAATTCATTTTTCCGTTGGATCCTGGTGCTTCGTAAGTTTTAATTTGTAATTTCATCAAAGTATTTCGACACATTTTTCAGATTTATCTGTTCGTACGAGGAGAATAAAAATAGAGTTTATGAATTCAATTTTACTAGATAAGAAAAGGGTTTAGAATTCTATTTGGAATTACATAACCACATTATTGATTTGTTTTCGAAATCTATAAGTTGGAAATTCACTGTTTCTATGGAAGAAATCAATAATTATAGACAACTTCCTTCAGTGAGAAGTGCGAAACTGATCAATGTCAGAGACAAAATCATCACAGATTTTGTGAGCTGTAATCCGGATCTCACAAAACTGTCCCTTGTTGGAGATCAGAATATTTATTTCACGAAAATGGGTCTCATCAATATCAGAAATGTCGAGTTCATTGTCACTAAGCGAAGTTTCACTCAATACTTAAAGTACTTCAGATCAACAAATGCAGTGTTTTTTTCTTCAACCAGCCGAATTGAAGTCGCCCTTTTCATTAGGGACTGGTTTAATAATGTGTACTCTGAGAACTTGAGATTTGTTCGTATTCTCCAAACGCGTACATACGAGAGATTTCCTAATAATCTTTTATATGGATATGAAATGAAGGAATGGGATCAGTCGAGAATGCCAAAGAAGTTTCCATTCAGTAAATAGTTAGTTTTTTCCAGAAAATAGTTCACAACTGTTTCCACCATCTCGTCAGAAACACTCAAAAACGTTGATATCATTGCTGATACATCTGATATTTTGGTGTTTTGACTTGTTTCAAATAATTACAAAGACGATGAATATGGGCAGAAACTTTCTTGTCAACGACACGTTAGACACAGCTATACATTTTTATTTGTCATTTCAATTTTCCCTATCCAATATTTTCAGAGATCAAGAAGATTTGCATCTGAATGAAGAATTGTTTTCTTGTGACGGCGCCAAGTATTTTGAAGGACCCAACGGAAAACTGGCATCTATTCGATTTGATTCTAAACAATTATTATTTTACGTTTGGGACAAACAAGACCTTTTTGCATCCAAAGAAGATCTATAAACAGTTATTAATCATTTTCATTAACATCTTTTTTTTTCTCCAGAATCGAAAAACACCTCCAACTTCTTCTTTTCTTCCATCTTGTGTTTAGTTGGTCTGGAATCTCCTCTCACTCTCACTCCATTCTATCCTCATTCTCTCTTTTTTTTAGGCTCATGCTAAAAAAACAACATTGGTATCGCGAATAGTTCGTTTTAATTCGTTTTAAAGTTTCATATTTTCTAAATATGCACGTTGGACTTTGATGGGTTTTTCAGAGTAGAAATGTTGAATTTTCTTCCTCTCTCTCTTTCGCTTTTACTATATTTTTTTTTGTCATTTGTTGTTATTGTTTAATAAAACTTTGTTTCTTATCAAGAAATGCAGATAAAATAATAATTTCCAGAATTTCCAAAATTTCTGGAAAAAATTTCGGAAAAGTTCCGAATTCTCTATAAAAAAGAAAAAATGTGAAGGACAGTCGATTGATTGAGGAAAGTTGTGATCAGTTTTCGGGCTGAGAAGACATTCGAAAAGTCAAGCAAATTCTGAAAGTGATAGTCTTAAAAAGTTCATTTATTTTCTGATCATTTCATGAATTCACATGTTGTGGAAGGACGGAAATGACAACAATACACGTCGTGACCCACAGTTTGATTTTTCGGCGCTTTTCGTAAATTATACTGTAACTATTCAACTCAATAAAAATCTTTAAATAAAAATCTCGAAAATCATCAAAACCTCGTAATAGAAGATCTTTCTTCTTGTCTCTCTTGAGTCAGTCTATCGAACATTTGTCTCGTTGGAATCACCTCATCTTCGTCTTTCGGATGAATCCTCGCATCGATTCCATGCTTTTTGCAAGTATCACATCGATCCAATCCACGAGAAATGATGGAGACAACTATCTGCAAGACAACAATGAAGAGAGCAATCCGTTGAATAGTCTTACCTCATCATCAAAAGAAGTTGTATATCTGCATGGTCTTGGATGTGAAACAGGAGCAATGTCTTCAGGACGAGGAGGTTGGGGAGGTTCGATAGGGATTACTACGTCCCAATCTGATTTTTCAAATCGGAAAGTCATCCAGAAGAATACTACGGAGAGAACGAGAAGAGCTGATATTCCGAGCCAGATGAATCTGAAATGGTTAGTTTTCTCCTTTCATTCCTTGAATAACCCACCTCCACCTGTCCCAAGAATCTCTCCTTCCAAAAATGATCGGAAGAACGTTTGACATCAACGAGGCAAAATAAAACATAATGATATGAGTTCGAACCATCACTGGAAGGTAGTACTTGCTGAAACAACCACTTATTCTTAAAATCCTTTTCACTCTCTTAACTCACTTGCTAATAATATTTGAGCTTTTGAATATTGATGGCCACGACAGAGAAAGGAATGCAAATATGGCAGCGTATAAGATCAATTGGATGTCAAAGTGAAATCTGAAACTCAGCAATTTTGTTAATTGTTTTTCGACTTCTTCCAGCTTACGTGGTGACAAATAGAGTGATCATGATCACAGTTGAACCGGTAAAACTAGCGAATGAAATAAATTTGATAGAGTAGATATTGGTGAGCCGTGGGTTCTTCTCGAATATTCTAGAGATGAACACTTTGAGGACTAGGTGGATCATCTGGAATAATTATTTGAATGTTAGTAGAATTGTGCTGTGAAAATACCCGAACTCACCATAATCAGAGAAACAGTCCAAGCGGTTTTCTCCAATGATTGATCCATAATGTCATAGAGATACGAGGGAAGATATTGGATGAAGAAGGAGATTGTGAAGAAATAAGTGAAGGCGGAGAAGGAAACGGATAGGTATTGACGGCAGAGGAACATTTTCTGAAAATTAAAAAGTAACGGTTTCACTATAGTTTCAAACGAAAAAAACAAAACAATTTTCACTCAATTGCCCAATTTATGACGACCATACAATCAAATACACACCTTATAATCAAGATCCCCTCTGATCGCTTCACTCCTCTGAATCTTTTCCAATTCGTTGTCCGAAACATTTGCATGACGAACTGGTGTTTCTCTGAAATCAATTATTATGGATCATCTATTCTCATAGAAATGACTTACTTATAAAAATAAAAAAAGGTTATGGTGACAATGAAGCTAACTATCGATTGGAAGTAGAAGGTTACCGGCCATCCCAAGAAACTCTTCGCAATGTAAGCGGAGATTGGGTAGAGTGTCGATGGGGAGATCTAAAAGTTGAAATCAAATTGACGATCGAGGCACAAGTGTAACAATAATCAAATTTAAAAACGGTATAGAAACAGTAACTTTTTTCTCAAAAATGTGTCGCTTCCGGTCAGTTCATATTTATTCTCAAACATTCCGCCCGTTCCCACTTGACCTATTCATCCCCCAAAAAAGCGGAAACCCATTTCTCACCTGTTGAAATGTTGACAGAACGAGGAAACAAAAGTGGTCATTTTTCCGGGTCGACCACTTTCGAATGACACTTGGCACTAATAGAAGAGCTGATGGAGTAGTGGCACCGAGAAGGAATTGGACGGTGATGACGAATGGAAAACCGTAGAAAATGGCCCATGGAAGGATGGCGCAGAGGAGGGTTGAGATGAGGCAAGTGATGGAACAAACACGACGATAACCGTGTTTCTGGAAAGGAAAAGAGTTGGAAAATTTCAAGATTTGGAAACTCAAATCGGTGTAAGAAATTAAAATAATTTTCCGTTTCAGAACTCTTGAAATATTTGAAAAAAATACCAAGTTAAGTATTCCGATCGCTCTTTTAAAGTCAATGGTTTTAACATAGTTTTGACATAATCCGAAAAAAGGTCTGAACTTTTCATAAATGTCTTTCAGTCTTACCATAATCAGCTTCCATGTTGGATAAATTGCCACTAGTCCTCCCAACGGAGCCATCATGAAAATAATACTCCTCTGTAATCCATTGAACGTGAACCATGACGAACGGAACTCTTTCATATTCGATGTGATGGCTTCACGAAGAAGAATTTCATCTGAATTCTCATTCAAGTTTTTGTCGATTCATCCCACTTACAATCACTGTGAGATCCATTCAAAACTCTTTCTAAATTCTCCTCTGACATGCATATCACCACGAAATTGATGAGAATGGTGTTACTGTAGACGACTGCATTGAGAACGATGACTAGAAGAAGAAGAAGGAATCGAGTACGATGGAGGAAGGATTTGTAGGCGGGAACGAAGTCTGTGGAGCAGCGAGTCGCCGAGAAGAACGGGCTGGAATTGAAACCAGTTTTAAAAGAATAGCGTTATTTTTCAGAGTAATTTTTTGGAAAAGCATGATACGAAGAGCCCGTACTTCTTTGCCCTTAAAAGTTTATCCAACTCACGCCTTAAGAGTATCCGCCGTAATCATCTCTCATCGGTCCGTTTTCAATTGACATCCAAAAACCATAAGCCGCCAAAACGTTACCTGAAAATATGAAATACGAAATTTCGAAAACGAGTGAGTGAAAGAGAGAGAGAGAGCCGCCCCCATTGTGGGTATTTGAATAGACTGTTCTTCCTATATTTTGTCGGTTTTTCAATCGAAAAGCGGGAAGAGAAATGAGAAAAAAGAATGCGTAAAACATGTAAATCTGTGTACAATTCGGCGGGGGAAAAAGAGAAAAAAGAGTGGATGATTCATTCTGAAACACTCGCTCTTCTGTTTGTTTTCAAACTCTTTCTACTTTATTTAATTGATTAAACTATTTTTTGACCCTTTTCAAATAGTTTGGAGAGGAGTTGGATTGTGGAGTTGGACGAAGAGAACCGTTTAGATAATCAGTTTCACGTTTGAAATAGGAGAGATGAATTATGCATTTTCCAGTTTCAGATATTCGCCAAATATAACAAGATACATTCTAATAATCATCGTGAGAACATGAATATCAAATTATTTTTGTAAATGTCGTTAGATAAATGGATTATGTTTCAGTTAGGTTCCAAGTTCAGTTGATATGAATCAATACGTTCTTTCCAAGTATCTTTTCCTCATTTTCTGATCTTGTTATTACAGTAACCCTACTTCGAACGACAAGATGAAAACGAAGAAAGTAATTTTTAAAAATTTCAAAAGTTAAATAAGGTGAACAGAGCTTATAATTCTAGATCAAAGTGCGGAACTTCTTTCCGGTTCGATCAGTTTCCAAATCTTCCTACAACGGTAATCGGCTAGTGAATCTATCAATTATACTAGAAAGCTTTTTTCCAAAAACCTTTAGATCAAAATAATAAAAACATTTGTTTTTCGCGAATCTCGAAAAGAAATACCGTAAAACCTGTAATTGAGACGCACCCGCTAACAAGAGTTTGGAGCATTCTATCTCGGCTGTCTTTGCAGATATGAAAATGTTTTCAACTTCTATGAATCTCAAGCTATATTTAGTCAGTTGGCAGTTTTTTAACATTTTCTTTGGGAACCGAGATATACCGCTTCGAACAGGCACCGCTGGGTGCGCCTCTGTTACAGGTTTTACGGCAATTTTCAGATAATCAAAAAGAAATCCGAAACACTCTAGATGATGCAATGAATCCTGATATGCCTTATTTTCTCTAAAATTATTTTTCGATTCACATATTTTCGAATTTTCTGAGAATATTTACTATTCAATAATACTTTGATACTTGGATGCATTCAAACCTTTCAAGAACAAGATTCAACTTGGAGAGAATTTCGAGAAGTGTGAAATACGGTTAAATGTTTTCAGATAATTCACGAAAATCTCCACCTATCAAATGAGTGATGGATTGAAAATAGATAACAGAGTGTTTTGAAAAAGAGAAATGTAGAGAGCTTCACAGACAATGTCTTCAGAAATTCATCTCATCTTTTCTGAAACTGTAGATACAGTAACCCCTGTTCAGACTACAGAGTGGGAGATAATCAGAAACATTGAATCTAATCCGAAGAATTAGAACTTTTCTAGATTTTTCCAAAGATAGCATTTCAAACTCTTCCTGAACAATAAATTCCCGTCTTTCACAATATTTCTACAAAATTTGACCTATAAGTTACGAAATGCAGCTTGTTTCCAGAATCTTCTGAAACTCTGATTTGCAGAAAAAACTACAGAAAAAAAACAAAAACAAAAAGGTTTGTTGCACCTCGAAAAAATGTTGACATTGTCGAGAGAGAAACATGTAAAAAGACAAAGTCATCTCCTCCGAAAAACTGGTCTCCTATGATATATAATCTGAAAAAAAGAGAACATCTCTCACTCTATGAGAATGACTAGTGTCACTGAAAATGAGTGTTATGGGGAAACCGAAAATCAAAAAGTTTGGAACTTTATTATCAAGCTGTTATATCTAATACCCAGAAAATACAGGAGGAAAAAAGGAAAAGAACAAGAGAAATGGTGAAGAATGTTCGGGAGAGAGGAGACAGAAAATGAAAAATGTGACTCAATCCAGATGGATTTTCTTATTTCCCTCATCTTTCTTTCTCTTTTTTACAGGCAAAAAAAACCGATTGATTCATAACATTGAAAGCCTAAAAACCCTTTAAAAATATGAACATCTAAAAGAAAAACTGATTGAAAAAAGCAAACAAATCACCCGAAAAGGTGATGACTAATCTAAAAATTTGGTAAAATGCATAGCCGTTTCATAAGCTCCAAAGAAGACGAAACCACCGCCGGAGATCCACATGACACGTGGCACCACTCCAGAATAGAGACCTTTGATTCCACCGGATGTATAAACCTGAAATGAAGAAGGATTAGAGGGTAACGGAGTGTGAATCATCACCTCTTTCAGAGTGGTCAGAATTCCAAGAGTCGGTCCGGTTTTCGTTAGCATAATTCGTGTTTTTGCCACGTCTAGAGGTGTCGTCAATCCAGCTGCAATACATCCGGCGACACTTCCACATGCTGCTCCTTCAAGAGGACTGCATCGACCGGATTCCTGGAATTGAAGTTTTTTTTACCAGAAAGATGCTCTGGCATCTCATTTTGACAGTGAAAGAGCAGGAAATTGAATAATTAAATTAATTTTGTAATAGTTTTGAAACTCAAAATGATCATTAAATGCAACTTCTTATATTAGCAGGGCACGCTTCTTACAACCGCGCTCTACCGAAACCGAAGAAAAATGTGTGCGAAATTGAGAGACTCAGAGAAAAAGATACAAGGGAATTTCGGTGGAGCGCAGTTGTAGGAACTGTGCTGAACTAATAGATAAAAGACAAAAACGAGAATTTTAGAACTTCAACAAATGCCTACCTTTTTGTCGGCCACCATTCTCTTCAATCCCTCCCAAATCGGAAATTGAATAATGGAGAATGGAATCTCCCTGGCCACCGTGCTACCGTATCCCTGATAGAACCCTTTCAGACCCTTCGACTCCATAATCTCCTTGCAAATTAATGTCAATCGAGTGTTCTTGTTCACTTGTCCTCTTTGCTTACACAATTCCGTCGGAACTCGGACAGCGCAAGCCGCAATTTCAGCTAAACTCGCAGAGAATGCATCAACGAGAGCATCTTTTCCTGCTATCGATCGTTTCATTTGTCCATTGATATATTTGTAAGTGAGGAAGAATATAGCGGCTCCCGGAGCTGATCCAACTAATACTGAACTCATTCCTCTGAAATTTCAAAGTCTGAAACTTGTAATTTGAAATGATTTAACGCACCTATAAATATCTTTAAAGCCTCCAGCTGCAATGAATCCCTGTTTCGATTGCATTCTTGATTTGATAGTATCCAATGGATATAATCCAATGTCAACTGCCAACCCAGCGGATGCACCACACACCAGCCATCGTACCACCGATCCCTCTTCTGATGGCATTCTGAATTAAAATGTATTTGAAAGATTCGAAATTGTGAGTGAAAAAGAAAAGAAAAGAATACATAGATACTCTTTTAGTCGACAGTTTCGACTTCAATGGTTAGAGAAAGATACAGACAAAACGTGTCACATTTATATGCAATTTTATTGAATACACTTCGAGATTCATAAACAAATATTGATTAAACGAAATATTGTACACGAATCGGTTGTTGGTTGAGATCCCGTAGTCTGAAAAAAATTAGCATTATTAAAAGACTTCAGCTCTGTTTTTCCTCTGAAAATTATAAGTTTATGGATTAGATTTGAACAGGGGAAAGCATTCACAGAAGAGAAAGAAATAAAACAGTGGGAGGGTGAGAGAAAATACAACGAAAAAGAGAAAGAAAACAATCTTTCTTTTATAAGCTTACCGATGAATGGGAGGGTTTGATTGACATCGAACGAAGAACTTGTGGATTACAACTCAACAAAAGATTCATATGCAAAAACTATTCCTCAAAAAGTTTTTGAATAAAACAAAAGCAGTTTGAAATGGGGAAAGTGTGTATGAAATTTCAGATCAAAAAAGTGTGTTCTTTTGAGAGATAGAATGGGTTTCTTTGATTCCTTTCCGTTTGATCGTCTCGTTGTCACATGGATGCGCCAGTATTGTTCGTTTCGACCTGTTGTAAAAAATACAATTGAAACGGGATAATAAAATGACAACAAAGAATGATACGGGTTGGGGAATCGATTGAAGTTATGATATCGGGACGAACTGGTGATTATTACACTTATCAGACAATGGAGGGTGAAGAACAGGAATGTACTCAAAAACTGGGTAAAGAAACTACTGGAAATCTTACAACGAAAGAAATCCAGTAGATCCACTGTTTCTCTAATGGAATGGGAAGTTGAAAATGTGTCATCAAGACGGATAAACATATAAGAAATCTAAATAGAAAGAGATCTAGAAAGTATTCTAAAAAGTCAATAGAACAAGAAAGTACTAGAAATTGTAACAATTCTCGCCGAAAACAATTCAAAATTTCTAGTAATAAAAATATTAATTTAACATGTCTCTACAAAGATTAACATTAGAAATCTTACTTAAATATTTAACCCCTTTCAAAAACATGAAATTCTAAAGATCACCTAGAAAATGAAACATGGAAATATACATTTTCGGATAATCTTCACAGAAACATACAACTATGACTTCAAATGTCTCTAGCGACATGAACAAACGAATCGATGAGAATTTAAGACATAAAACATGGGAAAGTGAAAAAAATTACCCCTCTGAAAATGTGGAATCGTTTGTTTCAAAAACTCACTTTAATAGAAAAAGCGAACAAATTACATCCCGTGGCAAAGTTGAGTGGAGCAATGAGAGAATCGAAGAAAACCAGTGAATAGAGGAGGGAGAGATAACGTAGAAATATTACTGTTGATGCATCTGAAATAGTCTTCGTTTTGAAAAACACAAACGAATCGGATTGTTCGTACCAAATTATTAAAAAGTGAAGAGTAGAAAAATGAGGTTGCGTTTGGAAAGCTTTAATATATATATTTTGAGAGATGAAGAAGTATTTTGATGAACGTTGACTCAATAACGACGACGACGTGGGGATGGGGAACGAGAGTATGAGCTGAAAATGATCATATTGATTGAAGAAATCTGAAATCGAAACAAACCGAGAACGAGTACGACTACGTCTTCTTCTCTTGCGATCTCTTTCACGGCTTCTGGAACGATCACGATGAGATTTCGATCTTGAAGAGTATCCTTTCGATTCAAGTCCTTTGAGAGTGTGCTGAAAATTATAATTTCATTCTCAAATTGTTGCTGAATTTTCCGATTTACCTCTAATCCATAGACCAACTGTCTGCATCTTTCATCATGACCGATTCTGCTATTTTTGATGAGATTAATCGCTGTCAATATAGTTTCAGATGCTCCTTTGATATCACCAACTGATGCATCAGTAATAGCTCTGGCTATAGCAGAGGAAGAGACTGTCTGATTTCTGGTCATCACATCATCAAACTCGGCATCCGAAAGAGTTGGTCCTTGAATTCCGGGGAACATCTGCATCTTTACATTCTTGTAGGTATATTATGACGAATAGTTTTAGTACCTGTGGATTTACATGAACTGGTGGAAGACCGTTGACTGGCGGACGCATTGCTGTGTTCATTTGCATAAGCGGCTGAACTCCCATCGGGCCGAGTTGTGGTGGTCTGGAACTATTTGGGGATAAAAAATCTAATATATACCAAGTAAAAACTATATACCTTTGCTGGAATTGATTGTTCATTGGTGGAGGAGCAGCCATATTCACTCCCATCATCTGCTGAACTCCCATTGTTGGCTGCATCATCGGTCTCACTTGTGGCTGTCCCAACATCATTTGCTGTTGAGGTGGCATTTGTTGTGGCATGCCACCCATTGGTGCAGTTCCCATTAATCCTTGTTGTGGGACTGGAGCTCGATTAACCATTGGGACAGGTTGTCCGTTGATTTGGAGTCGCATTTGGGGAACTTGATTCTGATTTCCCATTAGCGAAGGTTGTTGGCTCATCAGAGGAGTTGGTCTCACTTGTTGCATCATCAGAGGTGGTGGTCCTGGTCTTCCAGTGTTGTTCGTTGTAGTTCTTCCTGCTTGGTTTCCGGTTCCGATTCGAATGGTTCCCATGTTCACACAGCCATCTTCGAAAGTCTGTAAGAATTAGCGAAGTTGTGTAAAAGAATTCAGAAGCTGGTGATATCGAAGAAACAAAATTAAAATTGTTCAGATGAACTTTTAACGCACACCCTTCAGAAGGTGGACGCCGGTAAGACTCCGAAACTATATTGCACCTGCTACCAGCTCATGATCATTAATACAAAACACCGCTGAGTTTCTAGGTGCTGCATGGGAATTGAACCCGTGACCAGACGAACGACAGACGGCAGCGCTACCGCCTGCGCTACAGCACATAACCTAGTCTCCCCGCCAGAGGTCGTTTATATTGACGCCTCGTGGGGCGGCGAGGGGACAGGAGAGTGTCTACTTGTTTTAGACAGTTGATTTACCTTCTTTTTCACATCAGGACGGGTTTGACTCTTCGCTTGCACTTCTTCCAACTTCGCTTGATTCGTTTTGTTGTAGGCGAGAACGGTGGGACTTTGTCCATGAATGGACTTCGATGGAAGCGTCTCCATTATCTGCTTCACTGCTGCATCTGAGTTTAGAACCAGGAGAGCGTATCCTTTACTCTGTCCGTTCGTTCGATTTTCGAAAAACTTCATATCAGCGAACTGAGACCGTGCAAGCCCAGTTGTGGAAATTGCTTTCTGAAGAGAAAATTATGATATTTGTTTAAATTAACGATTATATTACCATTAAATCAGCATCTGTTGTGTACCACAGGAGATTTCCCACGTAACAGCAGTACTTTCTACCTTCAGATGAAGTTGCTGGTTTAGCAGTCAGTGCAACAGTTGGAGCTGTGACGGGCGTGGCAGGTGGAGAACTTGATTTCAGAGGTTCTTCCTGAAAAAGATTATTTGTTTCATTTAATAATTATTAATAAAAACATACTAAGCTAGTCGGAGCTATAGCATCGTCGTACAGATCGTCTGGATCCTCCGCTTTGAAATCCTTTCTGGAGCGGAAAAAGGAAGAAATTAGAAGACAATTTTAAAAATATCTATACTTACGCATCCAACAACGCATTCTCGTCTATTGGGCCATCATGTTGATCAGTGGAATCTCCTAACAGAACGGACTCGTCCAGTTCTGCCATTTATCTGAAAACTAAAATTACAGTTAATTTATTCGAAAGAATGTTAACAAAAAAATTGGCGATTAATGTTTTCAAATATAATAGTTTTAAAAAGAGAAATCATTCAGAACAAGTCAAACAAGTAAAACTAGAGTGAAAATCTATAAAATATCGACCAAGAACCATTCAAATCAAACGAGAAACAATAAAAAAGTGGGTGGAGTCGAGTCGCTAAACTGGACGCGCGTGCGGAATTTCGGAGCATCGTTACCAGTGTCGATTTACGAAACTTTAAAAAATTATTTTTCTACCTACACTTTCTCTAGCATATTCATCATATTATAATCATGAATGACGATTACAAATCAGTAAATGGCGAAGGTTCTCATGAAGTCTTGATAGAAGGGCACGACGTTTATGAAGAAACCATCGGAGAAGAGGTTTGTCTCGATTTATTGATTTAGAAAAGTAATCGAAATTTATTAAGCAAATAATCTATTGCGATGAAGACTTTGATGGCGATCCGGGAACGATTTTTCAAGGAGAAGAAGAAGAAGAGGAAGAAAAAGTAGAGCCAACTGATGTTCCGTGTTATGTTATGGAAGGAAGTTATTTTACACAAGAAAGTATAGATGCTGCTAATCAGGACCAGTCAGTACTTTTAAAATAGTAACTGTACGATTCAAAATCATAAATTTTTTCAGCTCAGTTTGCTATTTCTGCAAAGAAGATTTGAAGAACAAACGATTCTACGTTCATCTTTTCGATCATCATGGGTTTACGAAACAGCAATGCGAAGTCATGAAACAACATAAGCGTTTGGAGAATCATAAAGGAAATTCGGGGGTTCGCGAACTCCACAGCCTTCATGTTTTTATTTTTTCGTTTTTCAGAAAAAAATTAAATCTCTACATTCATGTGTTAATTGTGGGATGGAATTTATTACAAAAACCGGTCTAAATAATCATCTGAAAAAAGATAACACTCCATGTGGCCGTATGTTAGCAAATGAGGAAAATGGTCCAGGCGCCAATAACATAGTTTGTCCGGTTTATGGATGTACTTCTCGGTAAGGGTTTTTTTTTAAAAACGTGTTGAAACAGTTGTATTTTCAGATGGACAACCTATCTAGAACTTGCAGTTCATGTTGACTGTGCTCATCGAGATTTGGTCTGTCCATCCGAAATCTTCATGATTCGTAGAAAGACTTTCCCAGATAAAGCTACTTTTTTGGTGAGTTTGCCTTTTAGTTGTCACTTTCCTCGTTTCAATAAGTTTTTTTTCAGAAATGGAAGAAAGAAATGGAGAAAGAGACAACATCGGAATTCTTTCTTCGTACATCTCAAAAAGTGAATTTCGCCGTACGAACACTTCTCTACAAATGTCTCTGCTCGAATTCTCGTGGACAAACGAAACGAGCGTGTGAGCAGTGTCCAGCATTCATCAAGTGCTGTCAGAGAAATCACGGACAGTTTGAAGTCGTCGCATGCTTCGGACATCTGGGACACGAGCATCCAACTGAAACTCCAAAAGCTATTGAGTTCAGACATTTGGCTAATCAGGAGAGGAGTAATGTAAGGATATGCTTTGTAGATAATCGATTCAAAGTGATTATTTTCTTCCAGTATCCAAACAGAGTTCGAATTCCAAACCAAGTAATCAATCGTCGCCAGCACGTAGATCAGTATGGAAACTCGACTCACAGCAATGGAATGATGATTCTGATGCCAGGAGAAGTTGAAGAAGAGGATGAATTCTCGCAAGTAATTGTCGACGATGACGATATCGTTGGTCCAAGTGATCCGAAGACGTCAGTTTCAGAAAGACAAGTGTACATGTCGTCGAGTCATCATTATCCAAGATCTTCTCATTACTAGACTTTCTTCTTTCTTTTTTTGTCACTTTCTCATTTAAATACTGGTTGTTTTAAAGCTTTGAAATGGTGCCATGTTGATTATTTTCTTGTTTTAAATCCGATTTCAAGCATGTTTCTCATAATATGACTTTTTATAATCCATCCTTCTTGTGAGATAAAAACATCACAAAACCAATATATTTCCAGTTTAAGAAGAACCGAATATGTCATTATTCCAGAAGCATTATTTGTCAACCTCTTGTGACATTCTCTTCTCATGAATTTGAAATGAAATCATTTCATTTCATTTTCGCTTTCCTCTGAACCCCCTTCAGCCGTTCTTTTTTTTGTGTTCAACAAAGATATTGGTTTTCCCTCGTCCCCTATGTTCCCCAGATGTTCTCAATGTGTTTCCCCTTTTTCCTGTGATTCTGAATCGTTTAGATGTAGGTATAACATTTCTCAAAAATGACGTTTCCTCTCCTTCCGCATCATCTTTCCCGAGACGACAGTAGTTATTGTGTGCATGTTCTTCCTCTTTTTCCATTCCAAGTTCTCAAATCGGGGGTTCTGTTCTAATCTTCGAAAATGTCGTCGCCGCTCCTTTGTTTGTCAATCCTTCCAACCCGCCATCGCTCGCTCACTGCCGCCGCCAATAATGCGTGTGTTCGAGTGAGCATGCTCATGCAAAGATTCGGGTTCCGCCATGTTTCCGTGTCACCTTGAGCACCGAAATTTGATTTTTCACAGGAAACGGAAAACTTCTCTGTTAATTTGGTATCTTCCATCAATCTCAGTGTTCCCACCAGTGCACAATGTTCTATTTCCCATCTCATAAATTTCCTCCGTCCTCTCCCCACTTTTTTGATAGTCATCTCTCACGAAATGGCACGACGACTCACCACAGAATGCTCCTTAATTTTCTCGAAAATTGTCTTTTTTCTGCTCCCCCATTCGTTTTTTTTTTCGTAAAACAGAATTGAAATATGACATGTACTGCTCGATGTGTGCAAGCTGCTCCAAAAATAAAAATGCTCACATTTTCTGCTTTTTTATTTTTGGCACTTTTGACGATTAATCCCAAAAGGAAATTCCGGAGACGAGAAGCGCATCGTCGACCTCCGAAAATAGATCTGGATTTATTTAGAGAATGTCAAAAACGACACGTGCTTCCAGACATTTTGAGAATTGAGTCTATCATTCAGATCTCCCTAATCTCTGATGCCCTTTTTCAGACTTTTCATAAATGTTGCCTCTATTTTGGGTGTGTTCTGTTGTCTGAAAATGTTGCTGCTGCTGCTTCCATCTCAATGGAAGAAAAGGGCATTATTCAGGATTTGTGAGAATGTGTCGAAGAAGAAAAAAAGAAGAATCATATGGAAAGTATTATAAAGTAAGAGACTTCTCGCAGCACCACTTGCAATGTTTGCAGCCTCGGACCTGTCATTTTCATCGGTCATTTTGAAGAGTAATGTGATTTGAGACTACACTCGTTTTGTCTGTTTTTTCGATGTTTTTCGGTCTAATTTTCATGAAATTTTCTGAAAATTAGACAGTCTCCACTTTTAAAAGTTTCAGATTTTTAGTTCAATATGTTTCGGGAGATCAGATTCAGATCAAATTCGCTTATTTTTGAAAATTTTCCAGTTTTGATTTTTAAAAATTTTCGAATAGCTAATTGTAGAACTTCTGGTGTCTTCTTTGCTAGTTTGTTCACACAAACTTTCTAGTGAATTTCAAGTGAAAACTCAATTTCAGAAAATTTGAAAATCCAATCCGTTTCATCTTATCCTTTCTTTCCACTCTTCTGAAAACTCTTCTCAATAATTGCCATGTTCTATTCTTCTGGTTCTTCCGGAATATCCATTCTAAATATCACCCTTTTTGTTTGCAGAAACTTAATTATATAAATGGACATTTCCTTTCCATTCAAAATATGACAAATTCATGTGTGCACTATAAGAGAAGTCGTTTTTCTTCTCTAGTTTTTATGCTAATAGAATTTGTTCGGAAAAGGAAGAAACCAAAGCTTTTGAAACGACCGGAAAAGGAAGAAGAAGAAGAGAACAATTACATTTTCTTCGTTCCCTCCTCCCCACGTTCTTTGACATCGTTCATCTTTCCGTCGCAAAATAATTACTTTTCCTCTTTCGTCTGTCTCCGTTCCACTCATAAAATGCACTTTGAATGCGAGTAAATTAACCCGTCTTCATTCTTTTCCCGCTACTAAGGGCGACGCAGACATTCCGACGACGTCCTCCGTACCGGCCGTCCTTCTACCAGCAGCCTCCCTCCTACTCGTTCATTTTCCAAAAATCGATCGATCATTGTCCGAATTCGAAGCCGAACGTGCGTGTCGTTCTGCATGCCGTCTACGTCTCTGATTCCGATTCAGTGTCTCGTCACTGAACTGTCGTTTCATCTCATTTCTCTATGACCCTCTCTGTTTGGGCACTCTCTCTCATTAGTCAGTCAGTGGGGTCTCTCCCGTGTGTTGTGTCCCGTCGAATCGTATTTGATACTGGTCTCGAAAACCAACATTACCACGCATCGGGAGAGAGGGAGAGGCGACTAGTCTCCCACCTTTTCGATTTCGATTTTAATTCCTTCTCACCTCGCTCTTCCTTTGTTTTCATTTCAAAATGTTAGTTTTGATATTTCAATTTAGAAATGTTTCGTGTTTTTGGATGACAGCAAAGACAATAATTGCAGAGAATGTGGTTAAAATCACCTGTTGAAACATTCTTGTCCAAAGTTCATTATTTAAATACATGAATTTTTGTTGCAATTTCGCAGTGAATTTCGTGAAAAATCCTGGTAAAAATAAGAAGTTTTCTTTTATTTCTGCCGAAAATTCATCTTTAAAAGGTCTGAAAACTTGCAACTTATATCTCAAAAATGCCTAACTTCATTTTGTCTTAAACTGAAAAGTTAGCTCTTGATCCTTCTCTCAATCTCCGCTCGAGCTCATATTCAAATTTCCCGCCCAATCACCTGATATCCATTACATTAGATCCATATGATCTCTATTATGTTGTTTTCAACATTCTGAACATTGTTCCAACAGACCAACAATTCAAAAATCTCCTAAATCTCCTCATTATGAATGACTCAATCCTCTCATTTCCTTGTGCTTTCCCTTCATCTCTCTTTTCATTTTTTCCATTCTTCTCATCTCATTTCATCATCATCCCCACTGATCCTTTAATGAGACAACAAATTGGATGAAAAGTTGTTGTTCGAAGCCGACAAATTATGGGATTATCAGTGACAACGACGACACGAGAATGTTTACGAAAAAAAATGGGGGAGTTGGGGGGAAGGGGGGAGTCGGATAGAATAAAAGAAGGTGTCCGGAGAGGATTAGCCTCGAAGATTTTCAGATTTCCCCCCTTTCCTCCTGACAAGTTTTGGCTTTTCTTTTATTATCTTTGCTTGGATTGAGCAAACTTCGGCAGTTTTTCAACTTTTTTCAAAAGTTTTTATTTGATAAGACGGATACAGTACGACTACAGAGATTGGTATTACTTTTAGTCAATTGTCATATTCTGAAACCAGAAACCCTAATGGGTCCGAAAAATTGGAAATCAAAACGGGGTTTTCAGTAGAGCTCATGGAAATGTAGAATTTTAAGGCTCGTCGACAGCATCTAAACTCGAAAATTCATCGATTCAAGACTCCCTTTGAAATTATATGATGTAGTTCTTTTCGAAACTTTTGATGTCGTTCAACTCGAAGTAAAATTTCCAATCTTATCGTCCAAGCCATGTTTCAGGTAGTTAGCTCTACTAGAACTGCTTGAGTTTTTGTCTTCTAGATTCTGACAAATATGACGAACAGATTCAGAGAAATGTCAATTAAACTGCAACTATTGTAATTCAGATTTTCGCTTCTTGCTTCTCTTCCTATCCAAAAACACATGTGCTTCAAGAAGATTTCAGACACGAAATTTTTCGTTTTTTTTTTCTAGTTTCAAGATAGATTTTATTCAGTTCGAACTACCTTTTTGAACTCAAGATTGATGATCATTTCATTTCCTACAGTTTCTTTGCCAGATTCATCCGTTTCCCAAACGAGAAAAGATCATATATCTCAAAACTGAAAGACTCCATCACATTCATATCAAACTTCAACACACTCATCCTTGAAATCTTCAATCTCTCATCGAAAAGTCTCCTCCCATCGTGCACTTTTTTGAAGAAGAAAAAAAGAAGCAATTTTTCAAAAACTTGACACAAACCGACTCGCGTAGTGACATGTAGATCGGTAGAAGTATCGGATATGAAAAGAGTTTCGAGGTGATAATCCAAAGTGTCGCCCTCCTCTTTTTTTTCTTCCGTAACTCTTCTTCCCTCTTCTCAATCTCTATTTCTTGCACAATATCTCGTATTCTGATGACCCGCACTTGGGGGCCCACTGCCTCCCGGTTTCCATCTCTCTGTCTCTCTATGTTTCTTCTTCTTCTCATTCGTTCACCCCTTCCCTTTCAATACACTTCTTCTTTTTTCTATGTTCTCTTTTTCTTTCGTTAGACACGTATTATCATCTCTTCTTTCGATATGCTTGAAGAGAGAGAGAAAGTGTGGATGATATGATTATCCTAATCACTCTCCCCTTCTTTTCTTCTTTTCTCACCCGAAACACGGCGCTTTATCATCGAAACGCTTTGTTGCCACAGCCACACCAGAAGCTTCCCAATTTTGCTGAGATTTTTCTCTAATTTTTCCCCAGTTAAAAAAAATTTTTTCGATTAAACGATACGTTGGTAGAGTTCTTCTATGATCTTTTTTAATATTTTCCCTGCACAAATTCCAGAATTTCCAAGTAACTCTGCCCCCTTCATGTTCCTTTTCTCAACTCTAACTCACTGACATCATCACCATGTCCTCGTCATCTGAATTTAATGTTTCGTGTTCTCTTCTAATTCAATATTCTCATTGTCTCTATGTATTCAGAACTCCCATTTAGTCAATTCGTCAAAAATTTTCATTCATTTCCGTCACTTCGATGACGACGCGACTTCTATAAATAGCGTGACGATGAACGAAACGGGAAATAATGAGCATATTCAGGTTGATAGTGACGAATATGTATTGATGATTTTGTTCCGTTTTCTATTTCTTCTTGGTTCATTTCGTCAGAATAATACCTATTTTAAAAAGGATTCTCTGTATAGTTGTCTCTCTTTCGAGGGCTTTAATTACTCGTTTCATAAATCTGTGTGGGTATTCAAATAAGAGAAACTTAATTTACTTCTTTATATTCAAATTGACTACTGTAGATTTCGATTTCTTTTTGTTTGAACTCGCTAAATCTAATTCAGATTCTGCTAAAGTTTACTAAAAGTTTGCTAGGGAAGGCCCTCGAGTCAAAGTGGAGATATGGGACGTGACCTATATCATTGGAAAGCTGAGAAAACGCTGATTTCAAATATATATTCAGTTTTTGCCCTCGAGGCCTGGTATTCGAGAAAAACGAGGTCAAAGTTTGGACCCCTAACAAGTCATTACCTTACCGACGTATTAAAAATGTCGGCAGCGTGGTGTAGGCGGTAGCAGAGCGGTCAATGCGCAACCACTTTTTGGTTCAATTCCGTCCGGCCACCAAATTTTTTTGATTTTTAAAGTTTCGTTTTTTTGGATCGGGAAGTGGTTTTTTTTAAAGTTGTGTTCAAATAGATAAAAAAATAAATTTTAAAAAACCAAAAAAATTTGGTGGCCGGACGGAATTGAACCAAAAAGTGGTTGCGCATTGACCGCTCTGCTACCGCCTACACCACGCTGCCGACATTTTTAACACGTCGGTAAGGTAATGACTTGTTAGGGGTCCAAACTTTGACCTCGTTTTTCTCGAATACCAGGCCTCGAGGGCAAAAACTGAATATATATTTGAAATCAGCGTTTTCTCAGCTTTCCAATGATATAGGTCACGTCCCATATCTCCACTTTGACTCGAGGGCCTTCCCTAGTTAGTTCATTCCGTCCTGAAACTCTGAAAGATTCTTGAATCAGAATGACATCCGAAAACTTTTTGTGAAATTTTGATATTTCGAATCATATTTCTTTGCAGCTTCGATGAATTTCCTTCCTTGTTCACCGAAAAATAGCCCAAATTCCTAAAAAATGGGCGGAGTTTTTTTCTGAAACAAAACCACAAAAACATGTGATCCCAGTTTCCAGACATTCTTCGCTTTCATTCGTTTTTCGGTGTTTAATTACATTTATTTCTCAAAAAAATTGAATTTCCGTTTTCATGTCTCTCCGACTCTTTCTTCAATTCTAAAACTCTGAATTCCACGTCATCTTCATTGTGACACGGATCATCGTAGCATCAGTAGTTGCAAAAAATAACACAGCTTTTTTCTTCCCGTAACAAATTTTTTTGCAATCGGATTAGCAGGAAATCGACCAACGGAATATTTCCTTTTTTCCACCTCCCACCAGTCTCAGCTGGAAAATCCGTATATATAGGTCATGTGCGGAGGAGAGAAAGTTTAATCCAATCGATGTTGAGTGGGAGAGAAAAATCTAGAATTGTTCCCGTCTGAAACAATATAAAACAAGAAAACAACTCTTTTTAATTTCCAGATGCTTCCATTCTTTTTTATCCATTTTTTCAATTTTTACGATCCGAACACACCCATATCAAAAATACTCCGTTTGAAACCCATTTCAAGCGGGGGATACTTCAGCAAACAGTCGACAGAAAAAAGAAGAGAAAATGAGTCAGAGTCGAAAATATTAACGGCACGAGACGGCGAGGACGTATTGTTTTGTTTTTTCTCTGTTGTTTTCAGCATTTTATTTGTGTTTTTTGGCTGAAAAATTGTATGTTTTAGTATGAGTTGCTAGTGTCTATGTAATTTTAAATCTAGCAGAAATTCTCAGAAATCACGTCATAGCTCACTGAAATAGATGCAAAGTTCATCAAACTTTCATCTTCTGAATTTTGTTCAAAAACTTGAAAATTTGTAAACTTGAAATGAAAACCAAGTTCTGATCGGTCGCTGTTTCTTTCGCAATAGAACAGATTTATAACTTCCTCAATAAATTTTTGTTCAGATATGCAAACAGTGAGAAGCATTTCACTGTACACTTTTCTAGACTCATATTTTTCTTTTTTTCTGAAAAAAAGTCCACAATTTGATCTACCTTGAAAGGTGGGATTACATAGATCAAATCATCGATCGTTCCATCTTTTCTCGTTTTTTGTTTTCTTTTTTACATTTTTCAAAGAATTCCTAAAAAAAAAACTTTTTCTCACTGTCTTTATGAGATTTTTTCGCCGATTCAATGTCATTTCGCGACAGTTTTTCTCTCAGAATTTTCACAGCTGCATTTACTTTTGTAGAATTCTTCAAAAAAACTTGAACAAATCTGTCATATTCCACCAGCTGCATTTACTCAAAAAGTACATTCACTGGTCACATCTGTGTTGTGTGTTATCTCGTGCTTCGGGCGCTGAGCACCGGTTACCAAAAGAGGGCGGAGTTTCCGGAGCTTCCCTTTATCCCGCCACATCATCACTCGTTTTTCTTATTCTCATTCTCTGTCTTTTTCTCTTTTTATTCTACAGTTTTCGATTAAAAAACTTATTCTATCTTCTTTCTTTTTCAGCACTTTCCGCTTCTCTTCCCCGTAATCTAACCATCACCACCACCACCCAAACGGGTCGTTGAGCAAGGGAATTTCCGAAGAAAGACAGAAAACACAAGAACAACATGCGGGAGTATAAAATCGTTGTGCTCGGATCTGGAGGAGTCGGAAAGTCAGCGTTGACGGTGCAATTTGTGCAGGGAATTTTCGTGGAGAAGTACGATCCGACGATTGAGGACAGTTATAGAAAGGTGAGGACTATCTAGTTGAGTTTTGAAAATAAAACGGCTTGAAGCACGTCGAAAAATCATAAAACAAGTTCGTTTTATTGAAAAATTGAATTAAAAAGTCAATGAAGATTACGGTAGAAGTGTCGTCAAATGGTGCGCATTGTGCAAACACCGGCACGTAAAAATACACTGGAAATTTTCAGACATTTTCATGCTCATTTTCTTTGATTTGCCTATTAAAATCACTCTTTCTGAACCAGCAAATGGCTGAGAAAACACGTTAAAAGACTAAAACTAATATTTCATTATTTCAGCAAGTGGAAGTCGACGGTCAACAATGTATGCTCGAAATCCTGGACACAGCCGGAACAGTAAGTTCTAAATTACCTCTGTTCCGCAAATCACCCCTCATTTTTTTCAGGAACAATTCACAGCGATGCGCGATTTGTACATGAAGAATGGCCAAGGATTTGTGCTTGTCTACTCGATCACTGCTCAGTCGACATTCAACGATTTGATGGATTTGCGTGATCAGATTCTTCGTGTCAAGGATACCGATGAGGTTTGTTCATTTGGAGAAGTATCTCTTGATTCTCATAGTTTTTTTTGTTTCAGGTTCCAATGATTTTGGTAGGAAATAAGTGTGATTTGGAGGACGAGCGTGTTGTCGGAAAAGATCAGGGACAGAATCTCGCCAGGCAGTTTGGATCGGCTTTTCTGGAGACGTCGGCGAAGGCGAAGATTAATGTTAGCGAGGTAAGTATGATAGGAGTCGTAAATAGTGGGAATTGAAACCAAAATGGAATTGAGTTATTAGACTCAAGTTGAAGTAGAAAGGAAACGAAGCGTCTTCAAGATGACCTGTCTTGTGGTTTCTCTGCTTTATGATTTAGAGGCAAAAATGGACTTCCAGAATTCAAATTTGCAGTAATGTCCGACAGAGGGCTTTGTTTATCATCGCCTATCCGATCCCCATGAAATCTAGCCACATGGATAGAAAATTCTATATAGAAAAATATAACTTTGAGTATCTTTTGAATGGACAACGAGATTCCAGCTACTGAAGTCCTTTGAAAAATGTTCAAATTCATGCTCACAATTATGTTTTGCAGGTATTCTACGACCTGGTCCGCCAAATAAACCGTCGCTACCCGGAATCCGGTCGCCGCCAGGGACAATCCAACAAACAGTGCTGTTCATGTGTTATTATGTGATTTCTTTCTTCCCCCACTTCGTATATATATCTGAAACATGTCAAATAATTTATCCATCTTCCTTACTTTTTCCCCATTGTCTTCACAAGGTAAAATCCGTTGACTTCCGTTGAATCCATCATCAAAATCATAATAATCCCCTCCCAAATTCCCTTTTTCTGGTTCATCTGGATTCTTAATTTTGTTTCTTTTTTCTACTAATTTTGATTCCAGTAGTTTCATTTCCATTCTGAAAAGTATTACTTTCCCTCCCTTCCCCCAATTTTGTTTCCATTTCTCTCACAGCTTCTAATGACACCATTTCCCTTCTTAAAAGATGTAACCATACCCGTTTAACCAGTGTGCCTTCTCCCCCATCGAAGTTTCCAGTTATTTACATATTTTCTCACATCAAAATCCCCACTTTTTGAACAATACGAAAACCCCCCACTCGATAATTCCATTCAATTTTAGTCCCTTCCGAAAATTTCATTATACATCTGAAACATTTTGTCCCCCGAATGAGGCATATCCCCCGATCCTCCAACATCATTTCGTTTAATATATATTTATTTTCTTCCCCAAAATCGTTTTTTTGTTTCTTTTTAACACATTAATTTTATATTCCTTTACCCAATCCTGAACCATGTTTAACTTATTATTCCATTGCGCCCCCTCTTCCGTTCTCCCCTTTCTTTCAATTCTTGCTTTGATTTCGAATTTGATTTAATAAATTTGATCAATGAGACTTTGAGTGTGTCTCTTGATATGGCGAATCACACGGAACGCCCCCAAACAAAAAATAAACAAGAGTGATTCCGAAAAACTGGTTGTGGGCGGGGCTTGGGGTAGAGTTTTCGAAGTTACCGATTACTTTAAAAGTACACATTTTTCACAGTAAGACATCAACTTTTTCAAGTAATTCTCTATCCAAAATGTCTAGAACTTTTTTGATTTTCGCCCTTCTTGCCACTATTCTCGTTCTAGAAGCCTATGTGAGTTTTCAGTCGAAAATTTCAGAATTTTCTGAAATTTGTTCATTTTCAGAAAGTTCCAACCGACGCAGCCACTCAACTGAAATTAAAGAAGAGAGGACAAGGATGTATGAAACGAATTCTTCCAAAGAACGGACCATCGATGGCTCTTCAAAGAGAATTGGCGGTGAGTTTCGTGGCGAGACCCACAGGATACTGTAGTGGAGGAGGGGAGGGATTACTGTAGATACAGAGAGCTGCCGACAAGTTCAGTAGAGCTCATTTACAATTTTCTCTGTTTCGAAATTCTCACTAATGTCGTTTTGATTAGAATCAATAATGCTTTGTTTTCCTATATTTTTGAACCAATCTTTTGCAACCGCGCCCCACCGAAATCTCTTTTTGCACTCAATAGAGCGCAATTCCATCTCCATTCAATCTCCATTCAATAATTCCAGGTGTGCTTCAAAGTTGACTGTGCAATGGCCATAATCCCGAAAGTGGAACGACAATTCCCGCGGGAATTCCCAGTTTTGAAAGGATGTATGGGATATTAATTCAATGATATCATCAACTATTTGTACCATATTTTCTTCTTTTTCTCCTGTATTTTTTCTGAAATTTTTGTAGTCTGATGTATGAACGAACGAAAGAAAATAACAGGTTTTATCATTATTTGTTTTTGAATTCAACACTGAAATCAACGAGAGAAAAAAGGAAAAAAGGAAAACAAAAATAAAATGAGTCGAGTTTTGTTTTGTGAAAGAACGAATTGGGATGAAAAGAAGAAGAAGAAGGAAAATGATTAGAAAATTGATGAATTTACCCGAGAATTTCAGAAAAAGAAGAGGAGAGAAAGTGATTAAAGTGGTGGTTCTTTGATAACTTTTCGACGAGATGTTGATGAATTCATTTGAGTTGGTGGCTGAGGAGATGAATCCTTTGTATTTGGATTCAGGAATTCTAGTTCAATTTCTTCAGATGGAGGACTCTCTCGACCCAGTTTCATTCCAGACATTTTGATGGTATAGCTGAAAATATTATAATATAATGGAAGATGAATATTAATCAGAAACAGTTCGTTCATTCAACAATACATGAGATTTGGAACAGGAAAACAATTGTAAGTCTATATATCATCGACAAGATGATCTTAGAAGCTCTAATAGAATTGGAAACTCTTTTTTCTTGTTTTTTTTATTTGAGATTCGGCTGAAAACATACAGTAACCTATCTAAATGAAACAGATGCAGACTGTTCTGGATTTTTCCAAACTATGAACGTGTAATTTTTCCGCCGCTTCAACTAAACAAATCCACAATGGAGATCATAATCAAAGAAGTATGAAACTGAAATCTTCTGGTGCATTTTTGAGTTTTTCAAACGAAACTGCTAAATTCATGATCATGTTTATTAGAACTTGCTTCGAAATCTCACAGATTGTTTTTTTTAGAAATTATATGACATTTTGACGGATCTACTTTTTGATTGAAAGCTTAGTTTCAGTATTTCAGAGTGAACGAACAATTCCATCGAAATTTCGTGTCTGTTTCAAAAAGCTTTTTTATTCGGCTAAGCTAGAAAAAAAGTCGCTAAATTCGATAGAATAGAACCATAACAATGAAAATTTGCTCCGGCTCTTGGATGTGAAAATTTTGAGATGTCTTCAAATTTTTCAGGGACAATGCGATTGCTTTTATTTTGAAGTTTCGAGAAAAAGGTGGATTTCGGGTAAACCTTGAATATCTAACATTATTATGTGTTGAATCTAAACTTTTCGAAAAAATTATACATTCCTAACACTATTTTCAAAACTTTAATATGTCATTATTGAAACACAAATTGTCTCCGTTCTGAATCAGAGGAAAAGTACATATTGACTGTTTCTGAAACTATGTTTCACTTGCTCTGGTCATCCTCCTAGTTCAACATCTTATTTTTCAGTAACATTTATTTTACAATATGATCTTCTCCTCATCTCTTTCTCCAACCAACCTGAGTGTATGATCCAATTGAAACGGAAAATCGAACTTTGTCTTTCCAGTTTCCACGTCGATTTCATGTTTGACAGTCTGATTATTCGCCTCGTCACGAATGTAAATGTTGTACTTCTGAAAATATTTCAAATTCTCAACTATTTCTCTCTTGTTCTCATACTGTATAAATGGGATTCTCAACTTCGACGAACACAGTTGAATTGATAACAGTAGCTGTGAAGTTGTCGATGACATCGTTCTCGTCGAAAGATATCAAATCGAAAGTGTACATCTGAAAAGAAGAAAAAAGGGAAATGGAGAGGCATGATGACGTTGAATTTGAAAAATAGTGTCTTATTTTGTGATTTGTTATTTGGTAATCAGTGACGATCGGACAAAAATCAAGTGATGGAAAGGAGGTGAGTGATACATTAAAGAAGAGGAAAATGAGAGTGATCAGAGAGTTTTCACCAAAGAAACATCATTTCAAAGATCATTCGAGAGAGATGACGTGGGGTTTCGAATAACTTGTTTTCAGTTTTCGGGATTGAAAAAAAATGTCTGAATATGTCTGGGACAATATTTTTCACTGTTTCTTGAATATTTCAAACAATTTTCAGATTTACTATGAAATAATCAAAAAGCTTTTAGCATTTCGGATAAAAGTAACTCATTGTTGGTTGGGTGAGAAAAATAGTTTTGACTTTCAGAATTTCCAAAACATTTCAGAAAAATACATCAACTCTTTTCCATTCATCTCTATTCTCTTTGAATTGAAATAAATGTGATTTTTATGACGCATTGAGTAACTTTAAGTGATTTTTCAGGTAAAGATCACGTTAGAAGATATTATATTATGCTCTGCTCTTTGTGAATGCGTTTTTGAAATTAAAAAATAGAAATGATAGCCAATGTGAAGGTGTTGGGTATGTTTCTTCGCTGTTTCTTTACTTTTACAAATCGTGATTTCGAAAAGCTAATTTTATTCATTCGATAGTTTTCCTGATTGGTTTTTTAAAGCTTATTCACATAAAAGTCTACGGCATTTGGTTGAGCTTCATAAAATACTATCTCATCAATTACTACTAAAACACTGAAACTTCAACAATCCCTTGAATCGGTTTTTTAAGTGTCAATTTCGCTCAACTGGGATGAAAATATGTTTTCCTGTTTCTCCTACCTTATTTCATCCGTACAAATCTCCAAAGCCGTTTTCCAAATTCTCTCAATAAATCCAATAACTTGAACGAACCATTTCCATTCCCAAACCCCGTCTCACCTTCGTCTCCGGACCCTCATGTCTTTCATTCGTCGCTGTCATTTTCATCTGATATCTCTCATTCTCTTCAAGTCCCTCATCGATTCCAATTATAGCATGAGTAATATTCGAGCCATATGTGTACTTCTATAAATACTTTAGAGCGTTATAATTTGAGAATATTTTCGAATCTCACCTTCCATTCTTGTGGAGTCTGATCAGTCCTCGTAGCGTCTTCCTCTTCTCCGTCCTTTTCTCCTTCAATTTCTTTTCTAATATAAATTGTATAATTCTGAATTTCCCCATTCGGAAGTCTTGGTTCTGCCCAGAAAATGTAAACTTTTGAGTCTTGAGCATGAAGAGATGACAGAATTGGAGCAGTTTTCGGGCCACCGTTGGGTGTTGGAATCCAAATTGGGAAGGTCTTTTCGCCCTCTCCGTACTCGTTTTCAGCAGAGATTCGGAGGGAAATGTTAACGTCGAGGGGGATCTGGAAGTGGTGAGCTCATTTGAAGGAAACGATTACAGCAAAGTTAAAGATGATACTACAAATGAGAACTTGTGAAATGAGAACTGTAGAGACTGATAACTGTTACAGATTTGAGCTCGTTCTATTCACGATCTCGTCGAAACATGATACATTACAGTAGAAAACTACTGGCAAAAACAGGTTGTTTCGTTGTTGTTCGGTCGGAAAGGGATCCGTTCCAACTTGGTTCTGATCTGTATAAGTTCTCATTTGTCACTGTTCACATTCCTCGAGTTTTCATTTGTAGCGTTCTAATTATAATTTGACAGTTTTTCCATGTAGTATTAGCAGAAAATTAGAGAAATTAGAGAAATAAGCATTAAGTGGAGAGAAAGAAACAGAAAATATGGAAATAAATCGAACCGAAATCGAAAAGTTTGAAAAATAATTTCCAGTTTCAGATCGTCATTATTTCAAGAAAGCGTGTTTTCGTTACAATTAGATTGTGTTCGATCAAAAACTCACATCAGGAATCTTGACAGGCGGCCCGGAAACCTTTGTTTTATAATTCGAAAGGTACAAATTGTATTCCAATTTCTCTCCGTTAGGATTTTCAATTGGATTCCAGTTGATGTAAAGAGTCGAATCGTCCTCTTCCTCGAAGCTCCAACTGATGTTATTCGGCGCTTCTCCGGGTCCTGGAATTAAAACTCGATTATTGGTTTTAAGGGTTTTTTTTGTTGATGTATCGGAGAGTTATAATACGAATGTTATTATCTTTAACTAAAATAGAACAATTAGGATTTGTTTTAAATTCTGGAATTCGGTTTCAGAATGTAAATTTAGTGAAGTACTATCGAAATATACAATACCAGCCCCGTAGTCTTTGGAAAATATTTGTAATGTGTCTATCCCCTGGCAACACTTTCAAACTTTATTAACTTTGCTTCGCCGGATTTCTCATGAGAAACTCCTCTCTTTTCTCTTCTTCTTTCCATTCCATTCCCACCTTTTCTCACTTTCAAACATTTCTCTTTTCAAACAACTCACTCTTAATAATAATAACTTTGCTGACTGTCACATTCTCATATTTATTGCTTGCTCTGCACGTCACTGTCACATTTCGTCTCGAATTTATCTCCGGCGCCTTCGCTTCAAAACTATCCGGATCCGTTGATTCCACTTCTTCAAACTGTTTTTCTGTATCATTTCCAAATTGATAATAGAGTTTTGGCGTTGGCTTTCCGGTTCCCTTGCAATGAATTTCCACGTTTTGATTAGGTTCCGCTTCGAATTCCATGACGTTTGAAGCAAGGATTTCCAAATTTAGGGGTTCATCTGAATATCTTCTGGATTGTGGATCAAAACTAATTTTTTTTCAGTTTTCCCAAGGTACGAAATCTTTCGAAATCTCTATGTTCTCTGATCACAAACTCACACAAAACATCGGAAAGACACGAAAATTTCTCCGAAATAATTCCAGGTCCACGGTCAGAAACTGCCTGAACTCGGATAAAATGATTAGTAGATGGGCCGAAAGCCTCCACATAAGTCTCCAGTTCAGCTGTCTCGAACTTATTCCAATCGGATAAATCGTCGTTCTCATTTTCAGAATAATAGACTATATACTTCTGAAAACGGTATATTATAAGCAAATAGTTAAAATAAGCTCACCATAATATCTCCATTCGGAAGAGTTGATTCTTGCCACGTCACATTGATTTGGTTACGGTAGGCTGTTAGTTTGATATTTTCTGGTGGGTTTCCTGGACCGAGAACACGGATTTCGACGGACTAAAATAAAAGGAATTATCTTTATCTGTTTTTTCATGATCAAGAAAAGTTTTTGAAACCGAAATCTAATGCTGAAAACTTTGGATAAATCAAACGAACAGCCGATGAATTTCCCTCGTTATTGTTGCCCATACATGTCAGATTTCCAGATTCTCGGATATCGTTTCGCGTGATTTTTGATCTGGAATAATAATAGAAAATAAATAATCACAACGAAACATTGTCAATAGTTTTGACAATGAAAAATATTTTAACATTGAAACAGGAATTTTTTCTGTTATTTTCACCAGAATTTTTTAAACAACTGCAAAAACGCACACAACAGTAGTGTCATCCAAGAGAACATTATGAATATCCCATCCTTCTGTTCCATTTTCAATCGATTCATTCATCCATTCCCAAGTGATTATCGGTGCAGGGCTACCCATTCCAGTACATGTAACTGACAACTTTTCGTATAGATTCGGCTCTTTTTCAATGAGAGGAGTCCCTTCTAATGTCACTGTTGTCATTAGTTCTGAAAATTGTCTGATTACACATCTTTCATAAATTGAAAGAAGAACTCACTTCCATGTCCAGTCCTGAACCATCTTGGCTTCGAAGAGTGCATTCCCCACGAGGGATTATCCAGTTTCGCAGTCACCTTCACCCAGTACATTCGATTCTTTTCAACTGAATCTCCATCGATTTCCACATCTACCTGGTTAGATTTATTTCATTTTTTGATTCAATCAACACTTTTAAGTTACCATCGAACTGATCTCATCTATTCGGATTGCTTTCGGCTCGATATGTTTCCATTGGGCGTGGAGAACGTCATCTGTGGCTGCGAGGTCGATTCGGTACTCCTGGAAAAAAATTAATTTCACGGTTTCAAATTAATCAAATAATTTTTCGCTTTGAGTGAAGCAGTAATGATGATCCCATTGTATGTTAATAATCGTTTTTGGAAGTTTTCCAGTTGAAAATTTTCCAAATGAGAATTCTCCAAAAAAAAATATCATTTTAACGTAGGTCAGGTTTTCTCATTTTACTTAAGATCTCTGCACATCTGTCATCAAATCTGAAACTGCGGCTGTATTCTATTGAAAATGGCAAAAGAGATACATTTTAAACCCAAAAACCTGTTTCAGATAACTAATTTCAAATTCAATATATCACTTCTCACCAATTTTGTAAACATATTTAACAACACCCACTTACATCAACTGCTTTCGAATGATCATCTGGATCTCTAACTGCACTGAATTTGATATGAATCGTGTTGTCATCGAGTACTTCTGTTTTCAGATCAGTTGGGATGGGTACTTCTGAAAAATATTACGGTTTCAGTATGAAAATTAGAGGAACGACACTGATTCCAGTTAGTTTTACGATCTTATTGCTCAATTATCATTGCTCGAAAAATGCACCTCGAATGAAAATAACCCACCAGAATAAGCAGTTTCAAACTCGACAACGTCACTGGCTGGCCCATCCGCATGCGAATTTTTCCCGGCGATTCTGACTCGATAGAATGTTTTCGGTTTCAAACCGACTGAAAGATCAAATTTGTATCTGAAACAACAATGTTTGATGCCTTTGATTAAATGATTATTTACCGAGTAGAATTGTTGTTCATCTCGACGGATTGCCAGTTTTTGTAGTCGTCATTTGAAAGACTCAAGTCTCGAGTGTAGTAGATTAGGTAGCCCTGGAAATGGAGTTATGAATCACTCGCTTTATTAAAATTCACTTTTAGAAACATTGCATTTTTCTGAGTCGGAGTAAATTGCGTTATTGAAATCTGGTATTAACTGCCACTCATTTCCTCGTTTCAATACACTATGAATCGGTAGATCAAAATCACCTACCGTAACCTCTGTCGTAGAGTTCGGTGTATTCCAATAAACAATCACTTGATTCGCTTCATTTATCAACACTTTCATGTTATCCGGTGGACTATCCGGGCCTCCGTTTAGAGTTACAAATGAAGTCAAACTACTCGTCGGACCGATTCCAGCAGCATTTTTTGCTCGTACACAAACAAAATATTCTGTTGATTTTTCGAGACTTCCAGTTGGAAGAAGCATTCTAAAAATGAATTGATTATATATTGAACAATTCTCGGAATAGGTACCGATTAATCTGAGTTTCCTTGGCATTCGATTCATATTGCAGCCATGAGCTTTTGTCTTCTTTTGCATCGTTACTGGCGAGAATTATGTAGCTCTGAAAATTACAGTATCAAAATAGAGTGATAAGAAATCCTTATCGTTCATACTCAATTCGCTTTTCATGCAAGAACTTACAACGATTGGCGAATTCGGAAATTGAGGTGAATGCCAGACTACGGTTGCATCGAGAGCATTGACACTGAGCACTTGAACTTGAGTTGGTGCATCACCAGGTTCTGGAACAATATTCATTATATTTTTTGGAGTTTCTCGGCTTTCCAACTCACTATCAACTTTCAATTCGATCGTCGAATAATTGCTTCCCGCTGAATTCTTCGCTCGACAATGCACAAATTTCGAAGTGAGCACCGAGAAATTGTGCATTGCTGAAACGACGCCACCTGATGATGTCGCTTGTAATCGATTCCACACATCAACTTCTACCCGACTCGCATTCTTTCGATCACTTATTGCAACTGATATCGATGGGCGGGGCTTACCACGGGCGGTGCAATGGATTGAGAGCTGAAAACGTCATAAAAATTAATTTCACGGAAGTATTATGTGGATAGTAAATTCTCACCAATTCACGTGGATCCACAACCATTGTAGCAGCAGAAACTCCTCCGATATCTGATTCCACTGTTATTGGTTGGGCTGAAAAATAGTATAGTTTGAAAAATAATTTCCATTCGTAGACTATTCCCCAACTCACTATCTCTCTCCATCGCCACAATATCTGAAATAATTCCAGGTCCCAACTCTGTTGCTGCTTGCACTCTCCCGTAGAAACTCTCCTCCGTATCCATTATAATCCTCACTAGTGACTCCGATCCATCCAAATCAATTTTCCTCCAATCGGATAGTGGATCCTCTCGATTCAATGTGTGGTAGACTACGTATTTCTGGAAGCACGTAAAAGATTATTTTGTTTCATACAGTACCGGGCAGTAAGATATACAATTTGGCCTTTTTAAATTAAAAGGGTCAACTTTGAGAGGGTGTTACGGTATCACTGATTCTCCCACAAAGCAAATCATGCATAAACCATACAGAACAAAGGTAGAGCTCCAGTTTTGTAAAGTTGTCAACTACAAAATTAAAGTTTGCTTTGATTTGCTTTGTGGGAGAATCAGTGATACCGTAACACACTTTCAAAGTTGGTCTTTTTCACCTGAAAAGGCCAAACTGTATATCTTACTGCACTGTACTGTATGTAATAACTCTGTTTCAAATATATCAGAAATACGTAATAGCTTTAATGATCAGTTTTACATTTCAGATATATTATACCTCCTGATGCAAAACGGCTAGTTTCTCATACCTTAATCTCTCCATTTGGATGTGACGGGGGTTTCCATGATATCGTGTATCCTCTCTTTTCAGCGACCAATGTAATTTCAGAAGGTGGACTTCCGGGACCTTTTATCACAACCTAAACCAAATGAAGAAGCCATTATTTTCAATTCCCAATTCACTTTATAAAATCTATTTGAAACAGTCAAAGTCCCATTTTGCTATATTCTGTAATTTCTTTCAAAAACTCACATTGACATCTTTCGCTGAATCTCCTGCATCATTCGAAGCGATACAAGTAAACTTTGCGGACCTTGTTCTAGATTTCGCACGAATAGTTGACTCGATGAAATCTTCATGAACCGACGTGACAACTGTGTAGAAACTCGAATCAACCGACACTTTTATTCCTGTAGAAATGTAATCGATCACTTCTTAAAGACACTCTGAAACTCACCATTGACTTTCCACAACACGGAGGCCTTGCTGACTGATTTGACAGTACAAGTGATGCTCAATGGCTCATTTGTTTGTGGATCTGCAGTGTATTCCTCGTCTGGATCTGTTTTAATCAAAGCCAGGGCAGTTGAGTTAGTGGTGAAAGAGGCCGAATTGGATGGTGTCCCTTGGATTATTCCTCCGGAGACAAACATTTTGATTTCGTACGTTTGGTTGGGAGTTAGACCGTCGAGAAGGACCTGAAATAGATCATACTCTTGTAAAAATTAGTAGTGCAGATTTCTTCATGAAACAAGACATTTCAAAAAGAGGACTAGTATTTCAATGATAGTTTACAATCCTCTTTAATAAAGACGTTGAATGTGAAGAACAGTGAATATTTATGAAAACCACCTGAAACAGTATTTCAATAAAAAAGTACCTTTCCATCAACATCTGATTGAAAGTTTATGGATTTCCACTCCTCGTCCTCCATCTGTTTGTACATCAGAGTGTAGTTCTGAAATGACGGATTTTCGTTTGATTAGGATATCAACTAAAACTGAGAAACGGACTATCTTTATAGATCACATTGATTTCTTTCTGTCTGTCATAAAAGTTAAATACCGTAACTATTGTAATGTTTTGGGTGTGCTAAAGTTTTTCAAAATGCATTTAAGAAGCCTAGTGACATAACAAATTTTGAAAGAAAGTAAGATTTAACATGTTAGGACGAATACTTAAACAAAATGATAACAAAATTCTGAAAAAATTAGTATAAATGCAAAACACCGGGTTCTGAGGGCGTGCTTCAATTACAGTATTTACTGTATTCCAATAGTTCTCTTTATAATTCAGTTGATTATTTCCCGATTCACGTTGTGCATTCCCACAAGAAAAATTCCATTCAAACCACTCACCTCAATAATATTGACATCATCAGCCGGCACAAATGAAATAAGAACTGACGAGTTGTGTAGAATCTTCGTATTTACAATCAACGGAGCCTTCGGAGCCGCCTTCCTCGTGTGGATCATAAGGATTCCCGTCGGAACACTCTCCACATTATTGAAGAATATCGTAGCTCTTGCTCGATAAACAGTTCCTGATACAATGCTATTTCTCTTCGAATCAATCAGAAAATGATATGAATTGTCATTGGAAAGAACTTCCTGATTGTTCCAGTCCTCGTATTCTTCTACTGTTTGCTTTGAGTCTTTCGTATAATACAACTTGTATCCTGTCACTGATCCCGAGAAATATGGTTTCTTCTGAACTGATATATTGAGATTCAATGCGTTGTCGATGGAAGCGGAGATGAATAATGGAGAGTCGTCGTTTATTTGTCCTGAAACGAATGGATGAGTCATTGGCGAAATTTCAATTATAGAACTAGCACTAAAAATGTAACAATAGCGGACAGAAGTGAAAATTGAATAACAGTAAAGTTTTATTGTAAATGTATTAAAACGTATGTTGATCAAGAACTTATTACATGGAACTACACTGTACAGAAGATTTCAGTTGAAAATGAAAAACTTCTTCTGGAACATGGTCATTGATTGCCCTCAAGGTCGTAATTTTCAACTAAAGAATGGGATACTGTTGATTTGGAATAGCCTGGGACTACGAGTTTATGTCTTTACTGTCTATTCAGTGGTAAGAAAACCTATGACAAAAAGAATCAGTGGACAAAATCCGAATGTTCTTTGATGCAATTCTGAAACAGTAATAATTCAGTTCTCACACTACCCATAGAATACAGTAATCCTACAGTATACGTGTTGTACTTTATTCTCCAGTGTTCCTCTCTATGACGTCCCTAACTATCACTTGATTCTCACTTGTGACTTCTCAACTTTTTTTTCATTTTTCGTTTTGTTTTTTTGTTTCATATCAGTTTCACATGTTCCTCTCTCTCTCCCAAATGACTCACCTGCAGAATCGAAACACCGAACGCCAAAGAGCAAAAGGAGAACAAGAGATAATGATATCATCTGAAACAAGTAATACAAAATAGATAGGTTACGGATTCAGGTACTGTGTACAGAATAAGAGAATCTCTTCAAAAAAAAAGAAGAATTCGAAAAACTCTACTTCAAAAAAAGAGAATAAATCAAAATGTGAGATAATGATGATAGAGTAAAGTGAGAAATGATACAAGTGTGTCTGCCTTGTGCTTCTTTTTCTCCGATAGAAAGAGTCCCTTCGAGGGGTCGAATGTCCGAGAGCTCTCTGGATATCTCTCGTTTCTCTGCACTCTCTCACATTCATTTCACTCTCTAATCACTCTCATCCAATCATTATCTCTCGTGTTATGTCCCAATCACAATCAGACGTCGGGGATCATTCAAAGAGTCAGATATCATTCATGAGTTCACGTGCTCCGAAGAGAAAAAATGAAGGAAAGAGGAGGAGATGGAATGTGATCGCGTGAACTCTTTTTCTGAAATGAATGAGAAATGAGTTTTGATCTTCGTTTGGATCATTTTACAAGGTTTTTGTGTACAAGACAACAGAAATCGAAATCAAGAGAATGTTCGAAACGGTTAGTGGGGAAACAGGAAGACTGAAGTACCGAATAGACATAGAGGGAAATTATTCTGATTCAAGATACATTCGGAAAGGGTCAGAGTTCCCGGTCAAAACCTATATAGGTTAGGAGAACGCTGAAAACTTCATAAGTCCAAAATAAACCGACATTTCGGTCTCGAATTTGGCGAAATTTCTAGTTTCTTTCGACGAAAAGTAAATACCTGTTATCAAGCAAAAGTTGAAACATTTCCAGAAACGGTTAGCTTTCAAACTACATATATATGTTTGTTCTGGAAACTCTTAGACTTTTGTAAAATGTTTGTAAAATACTAACTCAAACTCTAGAGATCATATGGTAATGATACGGACATCCTCCACAAAACTACCAGAACCTCTGTTTATGAAAAATAAATATCACCAGTTATGGTTCCAATCAATTTAATTTTGAGACTTTTTGAACCAGTTTTTAAGAATTGTTATTTATATTTGCAGACTTCTTGTAAAACCTAGATCTTGGCTTTCACGCTTCTGTAATTTCCAAACTTTTTGTGTCAATTCTTCTATTAGAGTTCCAGATTTTCATGCTTTAATCAAACCATTTTTCCAGGAACAAGCAAACACAGAAATCCACGAATTATGCCATCAAATGATTGCTCGAATCGAGAAATTTGGAAGTTTGGAAGGATTCGCAGATAGTGATATACTCGAAATGTTGAAAATGGTGTGTCATGTTCAATAAGAAAACGAATTAATTTGAAATTTTCAGATGAAAGAGCTACTGGAACCTCTTCCATGTCTCCTGGAACTTGTCGCCCCTGTCATTGTATTCGGTGATATTCATGGACAACTGTCGGATCTTTTAGAGTTTGTTTTTTTTATCTGAAATTCCAGACCTCTCTTGTTGTTTAGATTTGTGAAACAAGTTGGTCGTCCACCAGATTTCCAATATCTTCTTCTTGGTGACTACGTGGATCGTGGCGATAAATCATTAGAAACTGTCGTCTGGCTCTTTTGTATGAAGATTCTTTTCCCGAAGAAAGTACATTTGCTACGTGGAAATCATGAAGTTCGACGTGTCAATGCATTGTATGGATTCAAGGAGGAATTGGTTCGGAAACGGAATGATCATATGTGGAAAGTTTTCAATGATGTGAGTTTAATGCAGCACTAGTCTAGGAAGTGCCCTCTGGTTCAGGTGTTCGCCGAGCTTCCGATTTGTGCCAGTATCAATCGAAAAATTCTTTGTATGCACGGAGGAATTTCAACAGAAATCAAGAGTTGGCTAACGCTATCTGAGATGAGTGTGAGCAACTGTTATTTAATTGAAGTGTTATTCTAATATCCGCGAATTTCTAGAAATCTCGTTTCCACAAAGACTGTGAAAATGGAATTGTTGTCCAAATGTTGTGGGCGGATCCGAATCGAAACGAAGACAAATGTCGATTCAATCGTCCACGTGGAATATCGAATCTATTCGGACAAACAGCAATTGAAGAGCTCTGCACTGCACTTGACATTGACCTAGTTATCAGAGCACATGAATTGAAAGATAATGGATACGCATTTGAATTCGATAATCAGCTTCTCACTGTATTCTCGGCTCCATATTATTCTGGATGCAATTCAAATTCGGGTTCTGTTGTGACGATCAGCAGAAGTTTGAAACTGAGAATTGTGACATTGAAACCGATTAGAGGGCATGATTCGATGGTTTTGGAGAGGCAGACGGCTGAGGAATTCGAGGGAAACTTCCAACCATTTAACGATGATCCACTGAAAACTGTTACTTGTCAATACAATATGCCCAAAGATCGAGAAATGGATCAACATATTGATAGTCATTCAATGTTCGCTCATGAAACGAAACACTGTAAAAAGCTTAACGAGGGACCGCTGAAACCGCTTGTCTGGTTCGTTTCCGTTTCTTTTCTTTTTCTCTGAATTGTATGAGTTTGTAGTGTGAAAACTGCTGAAGAGAATACAGCATTGGCGACAATTCGCAAAACGATGAAAGGATATGGAATGGCGATTAGTTTGAAGTGAGATTCTCTGAACTTTCCTAATTTACTCACATGATTTTAGAGATGAATCAATGTCACTTGAATCAATTCGTCGTAAACTTGGAATCACCAGTGGAAAGGATAAGGAGAAGGAAAAGGATAAAGATAAGGATATTCTCCCTCCTCCGCCGCCGCCACCGCCGCCTGTAACACCTGTGAAAACGCCAACTCCTGATCCTCCTGCATCATCTCCTCCGGTTCCACCTTCTCCACACAATTCTGCTGAATCTGCCTAAATGAAAATTAAAACTGAATTATTAGTGACAAAACATTCTTATTAAATGAGAACGAAAAAACAGCATAACCCGACAGTGAGCGTTGATTCGCCTCAAAATGCGTTAGAATCAAGTGCAAATCAATAAACAAGATGAAAAACAGTAACAATACGATGAAAACTGGCTAATTGTTCAACTTTTAAAAATTTTCTTCGGCAGTTTCATCATACGACGAATGCGACGATGATGATAATAATGATGAAATTGTGATCATTGTGAGACGGGCATAATCTGAGCATTGATGATGCGCACGTTTGACGGGAGAACACGTGGAAAACAGATGGTGGTGGTCTCTTCGAAGTGAATATCTCCTTCACGCTTCACAGTTCGACGTGTCTCAATTGTCAGCGTGTCAATCGTTGTCTCTAGAAAATTGAATCCGTTATCACTTCATTATATTGCTAGTGTAAGCTTACCTTTGGTTTCGTCTCTGCTTCCAACATCAGAGGACGTGACTGGTGCCACTGGTGCTTTATTTGGAGTGATTCTCGCGCTTGGGGCTTTTGTTGCAACACTGGATGCGCTACTTCCACGTGGCTGTAGAGTAATCGTCTTTGTATGAAGATTCAATGCATTGTCTAATTGCTCCGAGAATTTGTCTACTTCGGACGGTGGGACAGAAGATTCTCCTACACTTCTTCCGGTTCCAACTACTGCACTCTTCATTGGGACACTGCTTTTGTTGTTTCCGTAATTGTACCCTCCGTAATATGACTCGCGCGCCTTTTGATTTTCTAGCTTCGCGTTTTGATACAATCCGTCTGAAAATAAAAATGAATTAATCTGGAATTCGAATTAAATTAATTTTATGAGCTTTATTTAGGTTCACTAGAAGCAACACGGATTGGGAGAATTGCGTTTGTTTTCGAAGTTTTCGCTGCGGGACCTGAACTACAGTATCGGGAAATGCATGAGCAAGTAAAATGTAAACTTCACTTTTCTCATTATGTTGCACACTAATTTTCAAATTCAAAAAACTGTATCACCGCCACACCCGAGCCCGTTGAAAGAGCTTCTGCAAATTCAGATTTCCAGTAAACTGCAACGCTTCACAAACTCCATTTCACTCCTCTTGCAGTCTAGCGAATTGATAAATGTAGCAAGAACAAATTGCTTCTCGAAGAACCTCTCGTTTCGGAAAAAGAAAAAGGAGCATGAAGTTAGAGCAATTGAAAAAAGGATAAAGCTCAACTCCCTTCTTGGCCAAAACTAGAGGCGCTCCTCTTTTCAACTTTGGCGTTTCAGAACAACCTCGTCCCGCCGGCGAGGCATTTTTCTTCGTAGAATCATTGTCAAGAAGCTGAACCGCTTCGCTCTCATCAAACTCGTCAGTTTCTGCAGCTTTCTTTGGACACAATCGTGATATGTGCCCATGCTCTTGACAATGAAAGCAATGTCCAGGACCACTGCGTCCGCGTCGACCGGTACGACGACCAGAACGTGGTCTCTTCGTCGGTGATATTCCATCGCTTCGAGGAGAACCTGCGACACCGAATCCACCACGACGAGGGACATTGGCGAGCAGAGTGACATCTGGCGGAGACGGCGGCACAGATCGATCCTTAGCCATATTCAAATCCACAGACATGATACGAGGTAAAGCAGTACCTCCGAAACTACCGCCGAATCCTGATCTGGCCGATGTATCTTTACGAAATGTAAATCCCGAAAAATCATCGAAATTTGAGATTGTTTCCGTTGCTCCGCCTGCTCGTGCAGTAGTGCTTTGACCATCGACTTTAGCGACTCCGAATCCGCCACCATACTTTTTCACTGGTTCCGACGATCCTCCAGTGTTCCCGATCGTTCCGGTGTTGTGACTCATGGGCGATGGCCAAGGATTCGCACTACGAGGAGAACGATAGTAGGCGTTTCTATCCTGAAAGCGGTTGATTTATCAATTGAATTAAAAATATAGAAATTCTAACCATTAATTTCACCGGCGCAGCCGCATTTTCCATTGCTTCGCTCGATGTTTCCGACATATGGCGGTACCTGAAAAGATCTTAATTTGAAATAAAGCAGTGTGCAGGATCGGGAGACAAAAGTGAAAAAAGTGTGAGATACAAGAAGTAAGCCTCACCAAACAGTGTCAAAAAAGAGGTAATTTTTCAGGTTGAAAGTGTGAATTTCTACAATTATAAGTTTCTAGCAAATTTATAACGGGTCGGGCAGGGCCCACACATAAGAACAGCAAGAAACCCGATTTTTTCACGTTAAAATTTTTAATTACACCACAGTGGTGCATTATACCACTGTGGTGTAGACACTATTCTCTAGAAAAAACTCATTCCTAGGACTGAGAATGCAGGTCAGTAAAAAAATCAGTGTGTGGCAGGTGACCACACAGTGACGACATAAAACTGAAAGAAATGCAGTGGCGGCGCCAAGTTTCTTGGCGAGACCCACCTTCTACAGTAGTCTGCCGTGTCGATTTACGGCGCCTGCCGCAGAAAAGCAGGCTTCAGTATTTTATAAAATATCAGTCTAAAACAAGGTTTAAACTGAATTTTTTGTACCCAGCTTTACCCGAAAACCGGCGCAATTGGTGTGAATAGTGTTGTTTTTCTTTTGAGAAATAAGGTGTGAAATAAAAAGAAAAACTTCTTCCATTTATTTAGCACTCTTTAAGAGAGCAGAAAGTAACAAGAGATCTCATTCGATTAAAGATAAAAGAATTTATATTGAAACTGATAAAAATGAAATGTACATGCTTCACACAATGAACAGTAGCGATAGAGACCGAAATGAACTATTAATCAAGATCGATCACTTCCTGGGCCAAAAATGGATCGGGATTGGTATTTTTGTTGAGATAAACGTTGCGTAGCTGTTGGGCGTCTGAAAATGATACGTCTCTACATAATCCCGCTCAAAACAAACTCACGATTTTCGAAGACACTTCCAATAGCATCTAAAATTGATCCATCACTGAGTTTCACATAAAATCCTTTCTTCGGTATGATTAGTTGGATTGGTGTGTTGACAGGTACTGATCGTAGTTGTTCGCGTTGACCAACTACAGGAAAGACTAGAGCTGAAAGATGGAGAATCGTTGAAAGTTATTTCGAATTTCGTGAGTTTACCTCTATCTGTAACCAAAGATTGCACAATTCCAGCGTTTGTGACATTTGGTTTCTTGCTTGTAGAAGCTCCGGGGAACGCAGTTGGATCGATTGGAGCCAGCATTTGTTGAGGTCCCATTGAATTGTTGTTGTTCGAGTATCCATTGTTATATGACGTCATTGTGTGCCCACCGGGTTGATGAAACTGGCTGACATTCATACGAAGAGTATGAGGTAGCGGAGTTGGCCGCATTGCAGGATTTGGCATCATATGGGGATCAGGAGATTGATGTTGGAGAGGAATAGGTTGAAATGAGGGATTCGGCATTTGTTGTGGGGAGAATGATTGCATTGGGTATGGAGGCTGCGGTTGGAATGGCATTTGATTATTCCATTGGTTATTATATGAGTTATTGAACATTGGAACTGGAGGTGGTCCCATAATTCCCATCGAAGTTCCAGGTACATTATTATAGAAGTTCGTATTGTTCATTCCACTCATCGGATCGTAATTCTCCATTCTTCTCTCCCGTTCAAACAACAATTGAGCTTCTCGTTTCTCTTGTTCACTAAGCGATTGTTCTGATTCCATTATCAATGTTTCATGAAGGAATGGCTTTTGTGAGAATAAATGACTCATTTTCTTCGTAATCGACTCAAGAACATGATCTCCGAAATCCCAATCATCTGTATTCCACGTGTCATTTTTCACATCTTGTGCTTCATCGTACATCAACAGTGTCTCCAATTCTTTCTGAGAAATGTTCGCATCAACTTGAGCATCGTCAACTACCCTTTGTTGGAGACCGTGCTTTGAGATTTGTCGATTGAAAATCGACCTTTCCATCGAGTTATCCATGATAAGACGATAAACGAATGTCTTCTTCTGTTGACCGTATCGATAGACACGACACACTGCTTGTGCATCGTGACATGGATTCCAACAGGCGTCTATGATAATACATCGGTTGGCTGACACCTGAAAATCAGCATATTGCTACTGGATTCTATATTAGAACTTTGAATGACTCACCAAATTAATACCGAGAGATCCAGCTCTGGTAGAGATCAAAAAAAGGTGGAGCCCAGGTTCGGAATTGAATCGATTAATAAGTTTCTCTCTGTCAGCTCCACTAGTTGTTCCATCCAGCCTAAGATAATTTCTATTCTTTTCCCATCGTTCTCCTGGACCATTCTTTCCATTAATCTGTCGTTTTCGAAGAATTTCTTCCAACATATCGAGAGCAGTCAAATTCTGACTAAATATCAAAATCTTCTCTCCAATACACGTCGACTCGTCGAGAATCTCCAAAGCAACCACTATTTTGTATCCATTTTCCAATACTCCTTCTTGATAAGTTTCAAAAAGTTGAAACGTCCAATCATATCGCATTCTTGATTCCTTCTCTTCTACTTCCTCTTCTTCATCACTCTTTGCCGCCGATTTTTTCGATGCTTTCGTTTTTCTTTGCTTCTTTCCAGCTTTTGTTGGAGTTCCAGCAGACGTCGAAGGTGTAGAAGGATTCGATGATACCGAAGCAAATGGAGAATTGATGTGATAGTTGTTAGGAGGCCAAGATCCCTGAAATATATTGAGAAGTGATTAAAAACCGACGGGAACTTACATTTTGCATCATCATTCCATTCATTCCATTCGAATGCTGGGGATGAAACTGTGCTCCAAATCCAGGCATCATTCCATTTTGACTCATCATCATCATCATTCCATGTTGCTGTTGCTGCATCATTTGTTGTTGATGTTGTTGGTGCTGTTGTACTTGCAATTTCATGAATTCTGCTCGTTTCTTCTCATCCTCTGCTTTCCTTTTCTGTTCGACAATTCTAAACAGAATATCCGGGTGATTCCAAATTTTCGAGCAAGCAGAGAATGCCATGAGTGGATTGAATACGGTGTCATTATTCACTGCTATCTCGTTTTTCGCCCAAAGAACGAAATTTCGATAAAGCTGTCGCTGAACTTGACTTTTTCTCAACAACAAAACATATTCTTTGCTCTCCGGCAAAATTTTCTTCAGAAGATGATGAGTTCTCCGTTGAACGAATCCTTTAACAAGTTCGACGAGTACATGGGTTCGTTGTAATGCAATTTTCACATCTTCCGGTGATGAATCAACGCATTGTCCGTTTTTGATGGGCTTCTCGAATCTTTCGATAAACGATTTTCGTATTCCAAGATATTTGGGACGAACGAAATCAATCATACAGAAATATTCCATGAGATTATTCTGGAGAGGGTATCCAGTTAGCACAATACGTCGTTTCGTGTTGATCGCCCCAAGAGTTGTCGAGATTTCAGCAGTGATGTTCTTGATTTTGTGTCCTTCATCACAAACGACAAGGTCTGGACCTGGTTCGAGCAGGGCACTTCGAAGTACTGAAATAGACGATTCGTGTTATTATAAAACTGTTTAGTGACTCAAAATGTTTCAGATGTTTCTTTTCGGTAAAAATCAAAATCATAGAAACTCACAACTGAATGCCTCTTGTCTAATCCGTCCTCCATTCGTGTATCCCGTCTCGAATTCGATCTCTTCATCCTTCGAATCGTCGAATTGATCTCGTGATAAGCCTGCTGACACCCCGGATAAATTCAACTTCGGACGTCCCTTCTTGGCTTTCTTGGGAACTGTCATTTTAATAAGAAGCCGGAACATGTCATATCCAATAAGTAAAACACCGCCCTTTTGATCCCATTGTTCTGAAATCTTATTTTTTAATTAGGAAAAATTCAAATTCTTACCAATTAAATTAACACGCTGATCAAAAGATTTGACAGCGTCACCCAACAGAAACACCTCGAAATTTCTAATTCTATCACCAGTATCCGAGAACTTTGGAATCCATTTATCATACTCCGCATACCAGTTTTGAATTGTATTAATAGGTACAATGACAAGAACTTTCTTCGCTTTAGTGGCTCTTAAGAAGATTTCTGAGAAAGTGATGACTTGTATCGTCTTTCCGAGACCCATCGAATGAGCGAGTATACATCCGAAACCATCTGATTTCTTGTATTCGCCAAGCGATTCAATTGTATTATCGTACATGAAACGAATTCCTCCGAGTTGATGAGGTTGAAGTACATGAGTCAGATGTCCGATTACAAATATATCTGGATCCTCTTCGGGGTGACCTGCATTCACTAAAAGTCGTCCACCTTTTTTCTCTGTACTCTCCAGATCTTTTGCACTTCGCATTTTTTTCAAGCGACGTGCTTCAATAGAATGCTGGAATTCCATTTGATCAGCATCTTTTCGATCTTTCTCCGCCTGCGCCCATCGCATTCGACGCCCTGAATCTATTTAATTCTTAGACTAAATTCTTCGCAATTTAAATGTTTTCAACCCTTACCAGGAATTTGTTGAGGAGCTACAGATCGTATGTCTGTTATCATACAATCATCATCGGAATCATCTAATGTCAAATCGACAACATCCACTATTCCTCTTGAAGTAGACGGTTGTTGCTGATGAAACACCGCTTCCGGCTTCTGCTCTTCATAATCTCCTCGAAACCGTTTATTATCCGTTTCAACACTGAATCCAAACATTTGCTCGAAATCATCGTCATCTAAATCCAATTGTGGAAGTTGCGTTGATTCACCAGCTCCCGCGAGGAAAAGTGATTCCATTTGTTGAATATGATCATTGTCCGGTTTAATCTTCTCGAGTCTTTCCAACCGCTTTTTTTCGAGCCTTTGCGCTTCCGATACGTCTGCATCCATGTCAGCAGCATTGAAATCCGTTCTGAAATTTTATAAATTAATTTTATTTAAGAAATCAACAAACCTGATATGCTTTCGTTTTAATGACTTTTTTGTTTGAGTAGGGATTCGAATATTGATCAATTCCTCTTCTTCTTCCTCATCATCTGTATATATATACATAATTCAAAATCGGAATTTTGAAACAAATTGCTTACCTTTCTTCACTTCTTCTTCCTCCTCCTCTTCCTCTTTTTCCTCATCTTTATCATCATCATTCGGCTCTCCCTCGACCTCCTCCACCTCTTCTTGCTCATCCAAAGGCTCTTCTGTCACTGCATCTTCTGTTTTGTCTTCGCTCATACCTCAGTTTGAATGTATTGTATCTGAAACTGTTTGAATCAATGAAACTACATCTGAAAATCGCCATGCTCATTGCGAAACGGACAAAATGCTCCGAACTGATTCATGAATCGAGTGGGAACGGACGAGAGAGTTTGCGCATACCGGAGGGCCAGAGAAATACGTTTTGTCAAAAGAGCGCGCTTGCACCATTTGCACCTGATCACGTTCAGACCATTTTTCTGGAATCTTCTATAAGTATGTATGGACAAACACATAAAACAACAAAAACAAGCAAACGTTTATTCATTTTCATAACTTAATTAATTTGAAAAATGTAGGAAAACCCATACGCATTACCGAAAAAACAGAAACAACTGGCAGCTGGAAAAGAACGGACTACAATCTTATTAAAGGGTCGAGATCTATCTGTTAGTTTTACATAAATGGAACCTAATATTCAGAAAAAAACAATTTAAACGAATAATCAAGTGTTAACAGTCTTCGGCGCAAGCTTCTCCTTCAACTTCTCTGTTGTCGAGGTTATCAAACTCTTCTGCTCGTCTTGTTGCATCTGGAACGAATATGATAAATTGAGAAAACACTTGAAAACATACCTTTTGCAATGTGACCTTAAAAACATCCCCATTTCCGTCGACTGTCAAAACGGAATATCCATCAAACCAACTCAGATTCTGGACGCGATAATCGAATCGGAGGAGACGAGGATTTGTGAGAAGACGAAGGAATGACACGTATTTGACTCTCCACCGAAATCTGACAGTTCCTTCATCGATCACTGGAACTGCAGATAACACTTCCATTTCAACATGGGGAAGGAATACCTGTAGAATAAATTTCAGTTTCAGCTTCACAAATTTAGATACCTGTCCCAATGTTCCAATCATGCCAAAATGACTCATCAACTGTTCGATGCCTCGTTTTTGAACCGAGAAAATCTGATCATCGCAAACAACGTCTTTCCGATAGAAAGTGTAATCCATTCGATGTCGAAACATCAACGGAACCTTTAATTTATTGTAATGAGGGGCAGAACTTTAAAAAGATGAGATTACAGTTTCCACTAGACGAGTCGTCACATGTTCCAGCTGATGCGGTGCAGGTTTTTCATGCGAAAAATCAATGCTGAAACAGCGATAGGGAATCGATCTGGCTAACGGTGTAAATCGAGACGGAAGCAACATTATGTCTGTAACGAGCAGTAATATTACTAGTAATTCTATTCATATTATGTTTAGTCCAAGGAAATTATTGCGGTGTATGACCATTTGTACTTGACAACTGCGAAGAACAAGCGGAAAATATATTTTAAAATGTTAATTCGTATGAAAAAAAAAAGAATAGTACACAGAAGCATTAAAAAATCTGATTAATAATAATAATACTGGTTATTAGAGTGATGATTCTCTCATTTTACATCAGCGAGGAAATGGTAAGAATAAATACATGAAAATGAAAATAAATTATGCTCCAAGTAACAGTTGCATTGAATTATAGTTCTTCGGCAGGTCCAAGCTCTGCTGCAGCCTTCTCAGCGTCGTTCTCCTCATCGCCTCCTTCTTCTCCTTCAACTTCATCTTGCCCTTCTCCTTCACCGTCTCCCTCAGCCTCCTCTTCATCTTCATCCTCTTCGAGAGCTCCTTCCTCTCCATCGTCATCCTCGTCATCAACATCTTCACCTTCAATCTCGCCTTCTTCCTCGTCTTCACCATCTTCACCTTCAACTTCTTCATCTTCTGCTGTCTCCTCATCATCCATCTCTTCGACGGCTTCCTCTCCCAATTCTTCCGACTCGCCAGTCGGATTAATGGACACATTGACTCGTTTCGCGTAGCCACGCACCGGTTGTCCATTCTGAAGAAATGTTTTATTTCAGTATTAGTTGTGTTAGTTCGAAATGAAAGTTTACCTCATCCACGCCCCTTTCCTCATTCAAAAAACCCTCAATATCGTCCTCATCTACCTCTTGCATATCAGGCATCACGTAGTATTGAAGTGGATTGATGAACAAGTCATCCTTGATGACTTCGGCAATCTCGTCGCTGTCTGGTGGTGCAGCGTAGTTCAGCCATTCGAGGAACGTGATGGCAGACTCGTCTTCCGGCTTCTGGAAGATTTACATTCAGGAAAGAAGTTTCTATTTTGAAAAAGGGATCTTTAAAGTATATTTCACAACACTATCAAGCTCATCAACTTGACAATTCTTACCGTCGGTGGCTTCTTATTCTCCTTCCATTTGATTTCAGTGATTTGTGTGCTTGGCGTCTCCGATTGCAAATAATACGACTTGGTGATGACGGTATTCTCAAAATACTCATTTGGATCGAATGTCATGACGATTCGGAATCCACTGCGGAGATCCTCGAACTCTTGCACCTCGAGATCTCTCAGAGCACTGAGTAAATCTTCTTGCTCTTCCGGAATCGCGGTCGAGAGCAAGTGATGATTGAGAAAAGCTGTCTGCCAGAAGTTGTCGATCTTCGTCGTCAAATTCTTTCGCTTCTCATAAATCGGCATTCGCTTCTTGTTGAAAACCTGCTCGACTCTCAGAACTTCTTCAGCCGCTTTCTCGCTCATCACGTCCAACTGGTGTTGAACGGCGTCTAGCTCGATCAATTTCTCTTTTACATCACCAGCAACATCCGAACGGAGATTGGGAAATTCGTCAGCGTTTCTCGAACGCTTCGCTGCTGGTTCATCACTCATTTTACCCGAAAATCAATAATTTGATTGAACGAATCGGCAAGTTTCGATAAAACGATAAAATATACGATTGGAAAGGGCAAAAAGACAACAAAATAATGAGAAGGGAGAAAAGATGACTGACCTGGCAGGAATACTTTTTTAAACTCGATACTCGGCAGATTGCGCAAACACCAGACTTGCGTCATCACAACCGTTGGCGCCCAATGTTAGGGGGTGTCTGGGCTTAGGAAAAGAAGGATTTGAAGTAAATGAAGGTAATGAGGGAACCGGATAAAAAAGAAGAACAATATTCAGATGACATTTGATGAAGTATATTCATGTGCGGGGCAAAGCGAACTATTTATCATTGTGACAAGAAAACCGAAAAACCCGTGAGATGAGACTTATTATATTCACAAACAGTTAGCTAACTAGTTATTTAGTATTGGAACACGATTAGTGGGAGTTCGACAAAACAATAAATTGAGTGAATTAGAGTGGGAAACGGGTAAAACGTCTTGGTGGTTTACAACAATTCGAATTGTTTATCGCCATATCATTCGCAAGTTGGTCGAATCCGGGCGTTGGAGAGTACCACTCTTCACGTTGTGGCATCAATTTCAGGTCAATTTCAGACTTCGTGAGAAGAGGCTGAACAGCAGCAACAGAGCTACAACTCCTGGAGTTGACTGCATCCCAATCATCGTGAGTGGCATGACTCCGACTGTGGTGCAGATGGTCCTGATCGTCTGGCCTTCTTCCAGATTCCCAATATAACTAGCTTCTGAAGACAGATGAGTGGTCTCGTTACAAGAAACACCGTCTTTTGTTCCTAATGATAAATCAATGTACCAGATACAATACTCTCAATCAATCTACAGTACCGATCAAAAGGTTGTAAACTTTGGCAGTTTTCAGTTAAAATTGTCCAATTTTGTGAGTGTGTCATGGTAATACTGATTGTTCCATCAAGTAGATTTTTGATGAATTATATAGATCAAAACTAGAGCTCCATTTTTGTAGTTGACAAACTTCTTTGTACAAGCACTCTCTAGCAAGTTACGTATCAACAAAGTAATTTCTCCCTCAAATCGACCGATTTTAGTGCAAAATAGTGCGATTTTTAGCTGTCGTCTTGAAATGATCATAACTCTCTGGGGAGTGTCGTTTCCAAAAAGTTGTCAACTACAAAAATGAAGCTCTAGTTTTGATCTATATAATTCATCAAAAATCTACTTGATGGAACAATCAGTATTACCATGACACACTCTCAAAGTTGGACAATTTTAACTGAAAACTGCCAAAGTTTACAACCTACTGTATATGGTACTGAAAATTGCGAAAAGGCGTTCTTCTCGATCCATTTCTTCCCGAATCAGCATTTTTTTCCGATTTGTACGGTCTCTTTCACTTTGTTCAACACCTGGTTCTTCCATGTGTAGAGCAGTAGTCTATCTAAGAATATGCTGCCGCGTGGATTCGTTTGCCTATTCATTCAGGTTTCTGAGTGAATCCTTTACCTACACGATTAATATATTCATGCAAAGAGAAAATGATAACAAATAGGATAAACGTTCCTTTTCATTTATCAGACACACTGTATAAAAACCCGTAAAACATCTGAAGGAATCTTGTAAAAATGGGAAAATAATTATCTGCGATTGAATAGATACAGCCTCCGAACATCGATATAAGTCCAAATGTACGAGTAGATGAAGAATATTTCAAATGCACCAAACAGGAGGAAGGCTACCCTGAAATAATGTGAATTAGAAAACATTGATTGATAAGAGATATGTACCGTAATAAAATGATATCTGCAATTTTGTAGCTCCGATCCTGTCCATTGACCTCTTCTCTAATTTCATCAGGCACCGTTATAGTCGATCCGATTATCGCTCCTATAATCCTTCATTTTACCAAATTCGGGTAACATTAATTCAATGTTTGCCAAACTGATTTGACTCACCAGCATAGGCGAAAAACAGAATCGTGTTGAGAACCATATACGGTAGGAGGAATTTGGGTCTCGCACGGAAAACTGCCATGATGAAAAGCATACTAAATGAGAGGATGAGGACGATGATAACAGACGAGATCACTGGAAAGGAATGGTTTCACTTTTTTCAAAAATGTTGATAAGAATTAAAGAAAATACCTATAAACTCCACATAATTCTTTGGCGTCTTCTGGATTAACCTGACCAACACATAGACATAAAATGAGAAGAGGGAGATTGCATTGAATAGGATTCCAAGAATTGCAACTGAAAATGTTTTTGTTTTTAAACTTTTTAAGATACTTTCTGTAAATAAAACTAAAAATGTCTAAAATAGAAATCAAATTTTCTGGATGATAACGTCTCATCGTGCATAACAAACAAACATTTCAATAACAATGAAAGTCAACAAAAATGGACTGTTTTTCTCTACTTCACTAACAAAATGCTTTCAATATTTATAACATTTCAGACAGCTACAGTATCCTTCTAGAAGACTCACCTTTATGAACACCAAAATATCCACATATTCTAGTTGGTTTCGGTGGTGCAGGCACTGAGAAATAGTTTTGATCCGTTGATAATTTATCAGAAATAGTTGACATTGTGATGAAAGTGTTGGAGATTTCTGAAGAATGAGAATTTTAAGTATTCCGGTTGATTATCAGAGGCTACAAATCACTGAATATTGGGTTAGTTGATAAGCAAACTATTTTGAACTTTTTTGGTCTCTTTGTGCAGAAAAAAAAGTGGTCAACTGATAGGACGATAGACTTTGTACAAAAAAAATGGTGAGGAGAACAGCAGTTTCTTTGGAAAATAATGGGTGAGATGATGAAAAGTGAATTACCTTTTTTCTTTGGATCCTTGGTCATTTTCATTTTTCTTTTTGAGTTGTTGATTTGTAGAATCTAGAATCTGAATGTTCTGAATGATTTTGTGAAGAAGGAAAAGAAAAAGAGAATAATCCAAAGATTTAAAATCGGACAGCAAGAAAAGTAAGCTAATCTGAAAATTACTCCCTTTGAAAGTGTGTCAAGAACCAGCCAAAAAGAAGGCGATGAAAAACAAAAACTACAACAAATTGAAGTATTGGGAGGAGCCACATCATCCAAAAAAAAACCATTTTTCAATGTTTGCGTATTGAAAACCTAATCGTGCCGAACCGAGACACTATGAGGGGTCAACATGTGATTGAATGGGAGAGAAAGAATTGGGATAAAAATGAATTAGAGAACTGGATGAGTCATTTTCTGGAAAAAAAAGTGGGAATGGTATAGATGTTGTTTGGAGGGATAGTGGTGGGCAGATTTGTGGTTTAGGAGATTTTTATCACAAATTTTAGTTCCTGAACTTCTGAATTCTAGATACTGGGGTCTGCATTCTGCTGAATATTGACTTCAGACTCCTAAATTTTGAAGTTAAAACGTTTATTCCAGAAAAAGAAAATTGGGAATTCAGACTGTCCTGTATTCTTGTCTTCAAATTTTGAATTTGAAAATCTAGATAGTTCTAGATTCTAGATTCAAGACTACTAATTTATAAATTCTTGAACTTTATCTCGATATTCCTGAATTCTAGAATGAAACTTTTAATTTTGATTTTTTATTGCCAAAATCGGAATAAGGTGTTTATGAATTCTGATTTCTAATAGTAATTTCTAATTTTACTATTCAAAAAAAAAAGAAACAAAACAAAAATCTATCCAACTTTCACTTCTGTTCACCTTGTCTCATTCTGTTCCCTTCGACCTCTTTTTGAACTTTAATTTCCAAAAAAACCCTCTTCCTCTCTCAAAAACCAAAAACTTATTTCTCGTCTCTTCTTCTTGCTCTATTTATTTTCGTCAATCCGAAATCAAATCAAACCGAAATCAATGCCCCGACAATCACTCACAAACACAAACTGTCTGTTACTCTCTCACTCTCTCTTATAAATGATACGTACAAATAGACATTAGAATGGAAAAGAAGGAATCAGAAGAATCAGATGACGTCGGAAGAAAGTTCTCATGAGAAAAAGGGGAAAGGCGTAGGAGAGCGTGGGAGAATATGAATGATGTTTTATGGTTACTATGCAAACCATAAATGAAACGGCGTTGATGTATAAGACATGAAAACATAAACTGATAATGATTTCATTTGTTTTTTTTTTCGGAAAGCATCACAAATTATTTAGAACTAAAAGAGACCGAAGAAACAGACAACAATTACCATAAGTCACACAAAAATAGGGGAAAGTTAGAGAAAGAGAAAGTGGTTGAAATGGTAACAAAGGAACGGAAAGAGACATTTCTAGATACAAGAATGTATAGAACAGTTTTGTTCTGGAAGTCTGAAAAGACAAACTTTTGAAGAATGTCACGAAGTCACAATCAGATCAATTTTTGTAAGACTTATAGAAAATCTCTAAAGCTTCATTTTTGTAGTTGACAACTATTTTCTACAAACAACTCCTAGAAAGTTATGCGGCTCCGCCCCTTTTCACGCTATATCTATTTTGGGAGGATTTGTACAAAAAAGTTGTCAGATACAAAACTGAAATTCTTAGTTTGTTGGAACATTCTCAAATTTCATACTTTTCCACTGAAAAAGTTCTCAAATCAATCAAAACTGAGAAAAGAGAAAATTCTCGATGTGATCTTTATGAATTGCCATTTCCGAAAGATTCAATCAGAAAAAGTGTTCCTGACCTATTTTGGAATGAGCAGTGTTTGCTCAAAAATTGATTATCTTTCGATTCTTTATTTGCTAATCTGTGTTCGGAGAGATTTGGTGTCAATTATGAACAGAGTTTGATGAAAATGTGGTGAATTGTATAGAAAAAAATGTTAAAAACGAAAAACTCTATCACGTCAGTTGTTCCATCAAAAGAAGGAGAAGAAGTGATTGATATTTGCATATTTTCTCAAGAAAAGCAATGACACATTTTCTAACGAAAAAAGGTGCGGAAAGGGGCGCGGAAAGTCTCCGTGGTAGCTGAAAACTAAGAGATGAACTATGACTTTTTTGCTCGGTGCTCCAAGGAGAGAGCTCCTCCTCCTCTTCTCTTTTTTCTCCTTGTTCAAACAATCGACTCATTTCTCTACTTTTTCAACTCAAAAACAAAGTCTCCAAAGTATGTTTTGAGGTGTTTTGAAAGCTGATGTTTGTCAAACAATCGGATGGAAAAGGGGTGGGAGGGAATTTCCGGAATTCAGAATAGAAAGGTCTATTGTAACTCTACAGTGACCTTGTATGTGAAAGGCAGAAAACATGAAAATTCTTGATTCATCATTCTGAAAAAAACTAAAAATCTTACAAAATGTGCCAACTGATTTGACCACAATTTCCGTGATTTAGTGTAAATAGAACAGTCATTGAAACAAGCGAAGAAGAAAATAATTGAGAAGAAAAAGTTAAGAAATTCGAAATTTAAATCTAGTTTAATCCTCTTTATATAAACCTTCTCATGACCTCTTCACGAGTGTTTGTTATCGTTTTTTTTTGGGTTTTTATGGCAAAACAAATTGAGATGTTGCGGAAATCTGGGTCGAATTGAGTTCAGAGAATAAGAAACATAACCTAGATTCTATTATTTGTATACATTTTATTATGGTTTCTAAATATATACTGTTATCAGTTTTCAGAATGACCCGAAAAGTTCAAATACTGGAGGTGGGTAACACCTCAAAACCACTAAAACAACTTCGGCCTCAATAAAAAATTGGAGAGAAAAAGAAAGGTTTTGGAATGGAGGAATCACCGGAAATTAGACTCGAAAGTTTGATATTGAAGTATGCGGATTTTCAGTAAGATTCAGAATCAATTTTTGGAAATAGATGTTTGGAAAAAGAGATTTTTGATGTTGAACATGTGGAATTGAACTCGTTGATCCAGTTTTGCAACCTCTGGGTGAAATCAAGGATAACCCTTTTCGAGGAAATAATCCAGAACTTGGGCTTTGTTTTTGTAGTTGACAGTTTTTGTGCAAGCCCTCCGAGAAGAGTTATCGTATGAAAAAAGGAAAATAAAATTTGAAAGAGTACCAATTTTACAGAGAAGCTGTCAGCTGGAAACATGAAGACGATGGCTTGAACTCTACCTATCAAAAAGATTTACAAAGAAATAATTGCATCTGACATCATGAGGGAATCTCAAACTTGCCTGAGTAAATTATAGCGGTTTTTGTTGAAATAGTTTCAATTCATTACGGTTAACTATCGAGAGATAAATTAGACTTCCTCCAGACTACAGTAAGCAAAATGCCACTTTCCACTGTCTGGATGACATCAGAGACAGCCAGAAACTGTAAATATCCTTATCAAAAACACTGTCGCAGACTACAACCACACCCACTCAAAGAATGAGAAAATGCTAAATGACTAACATGTTTCTTTGATGAACGCCTACTAGAAGTGCACTCGGCGTCATCTGATTCAGAAGAAGAAAAAGTATATTCAAATTTGGAAAAGTGAGACGAACTTCCATTCGATGTTTGTTTTTGAATCAGAAGTGAAGTGAAAGATATTGTCACCCTTCCCTGAGAAGGATAAGTGGTTTTCCGAAATGAGAGGAGGAGGTGAGTCCACTTGAAAAGTGACCATTCGTAGAGACTCCGAATAAGCAGCAATCACTTTTTTGTTGAGGAAGTTGTCAATGGTTTTCATAGATTTCTTTAAGTAACATTTGTAAAAAATAATTAGTGGGAGCATTTCGTGAGATGTTTTCCTTTTCATCCTCAATTCCCATAAAACCCTTGATGTTATTTGTTTCGAATTCCAAAAAGCCTTCGATAAGGTAGATCACCAACTCCTAATTGCTACTTCACACGTTTGGAGTCCCCTCCCTTATGCCAACTGGTTTATAGATTTTCTCAGTAATCGATCTCATAAAATCTCTCGTGCAGGCGGTCCTGCACGGCTCACCATATCCTTGTTTAATTAGTATGAACAGGGTAGTTAAAGGCGCATATGAAGACACAGATGGTGGGTCTCGCAACGTCAATACGATGAGTATCCTGCCTTCATAACTTCCAAAATTCAATATATTGGATGACCCGTATTCATTTTAAAAATTGATTTATATATTCTTCTTCTTTTTGAAAGCAAGTTCCTAATGCCGCAAAATGTGGCTGCTATCGTTTCTAGTTATTTATCTTTCATCATTAGGGACCCATAATAAAAATGCAAATTAAAATGCATATCATGGCGAGATACCCATTTCTGAAAAAGGCATGCGAACAAAGTCTGAGTGGTTCGACCCACAGGTCATGTTAATCATGCTCCGAACTGATCCGATTAGTTAGCCCTTTTACATGATTGATACCTTCGGAATCTGAGTAAAACACCAAGTATCTCTAATTAGACCCCGCCCCTTCTGAGGCCGTATCCATGAACGTTTTCCGTGTGGAAAATGAACTTGGAAAACCGTATCCATGAAACTTTCTCGGGAAATTTGTTAGAGAAATTTTTATAATGTAATATTTCTGTGAGGGAGTCCTGGGGGTTTTGGAAATAACATGTAAAACAATTTTAAGAACTCTAAACTTTGTCAAAATGAAAAAGCCTCTTTCAAACCGTAATCCTCATACGATGGTAGAGTTGCTCATTAGTCGATCAAGCTACGGTATGCTAGTTATCACACTTGAAACCCTTTTTTTTCATTTATACTAGGAAGAATCTCATTAAAGAAAGCCTTTGAATTCATTTTCTCTCCCTGTTTTCCGCGGAAAATATTTTCTCGGTGGAAAATAACTCGTGAATACCGAAAACGGTTTTCTCGGGAAATAAATATTTTCTGTGGAAAATGTGTTTTCCTGGAAAACGTTCATGGATACGGCCGTTGATCTACCGAAAATATCGATTGAAATTAGAAAAAAATTTCTTCAGTTTTTGAGACAACATTAATTTCTCTTCAGAGTTTTTGGTTTTTTTTAACGCTCAAAGTCGCAGCTCTTGTCTATGTGGTTATCTCGTCCCGATGTGTATCTTGACTCCATTTCAAATGAATATGAATTATAGAACTTTTTATGGTTAAAGTGTATTCTTGAATTGAATTGAACTGCAAGATGTTGCATTTTATTTAGATGCGTGATATTTTTCAGAATGTCTTTTCCATTGCTTCGTTTACCCGTACTGGTTCATATCGAAATATTCAAACATCTGGAATTTCAAGAAATATTTTTGTTGAGTTTATGCTCGGAAAATATGAAATATCTGGTTCACGGAATACAATTGAAGCCGAAGGAGATACAATATATTCTCGGGGACGATATGATCCGGGTTTCTGTCGGGGGAACTCATAAAGATTGGCAGCGACTTCCCATGGCAGTTGTGGAATGTGTCTCGTTTATTCCCAGTAAAGAAATTATATCAATAAAGCTCGGAAGTGAACGCATCGCATGCAGGTAAGATCACAAAGTCTATTCTACGATTCCCAGGTTACTGAAACATTCATGTAAAACTTAGAGACATAACAGCCTATCCTGTTTACAACTAAATTGTTTTCAGATTTGTTGAAAACTCTTCAGACGACGAATACACTCTTATTTTAGAATGTCTAGAGGACTGTCTCAGCGAAGTTCTAGTATTACTTCAGTACCATCTTGAATTTTTGTTTCCCAAAGACCCATGCGTCCAAGTTCAAATTAAGTCAGTTGACTGCCTACTGGCCGCAGATGTTCTCTATAATGTCACTAACACCGCCATCAAGTTTGATGAGTTCACACCAACGGAACTCGAGAACCATTTGGCCAATAATCCCAATCATGAGAGTATTAATATTCTTTCAAAGCCAAGTGGCCGAGATTTGAAATGCAATTCGAAACTATGGAAGATCGAGGGACTAGCTTTCGAGCATTCTCGTACGATCACTTGCAGAATCATGAAATATTTTTCTGGTCGTTGCCTTATACTTTTCAATGCAAATCTAAAGTATTCTCCCTGGATTCAATTGATTCAAAAGTGGAAGAAAAAGGAGGCGTACGGCGATTTGCATGCAGTAATTGTACAAACCCCCGAGGACGTGTATGAAGAGATTGATTCAGCAAAGCTTCTTCAAGAATGTAATGCAGTGCAATGGGACGGTTTAAGACGGCCGCAGATGTTCAAGTTCGATCCGAGGTTAGTTTTTAGAATGTAGTATTTTTTAGAAAAGTAGTACCTCCCCTCTTTCAGAATAATCAACATTTCAAAACGTGAACCGAAAATGTGGGACTGCTCCGACTGGTACGACATTCAACAAGACAATGGAGGGAAATGGGCATCGATCAGTATAACATGGGCAGAAATTGTGTTTGTTGTATGGGATTAGTAGTTATACTCATCCAAGTGTTTTGATGTTTTCTTGTCACTCATACTTTTTCTTTGGGATCCCCCTTGTACCCATTCCTATCCTTCTTCTTTCTCTTCATTTCCACAAATCCTCTGATCGCGCCGCCGGTCACAGGTTACCGTTGTATTTTTAATATTGCTGAGTAAACTATTTTATAGTAGCACATACATACATACGTCATACATCTTTTTACCACTTTGGAAGAACTGATCTAACAGAAAAACCATTTCATAGGAACCGTGTTATCCGGAGAAATACGATAGGAACAGTAAATTAACTTTATTTTCTCAGAGCAGAGCGTACCCAGGAACACAATTGAGCTATGTAGAACACTCTACTGATAAAAACGACTATCAGGATTACGGTAGTTGTTGACATCCAATTTCCAGGCTATCCTATTATTATAATTGAAATATTCATATATTGTTTTGAAGATAAATTTATAAAAAAAATTTTTGGGTATGAACGAAAAAAAAGCTCGTGCAGAAAAGTTATCAACTACAAATGTTTCACTTTTGTAGTTGATAACTTTTCTGCACGAGCTTTCCGAAAAGAGTTATAGTCAGGAGACAGTGCAACAGAAGTAGGAGTGCTTTCACAAGATTTATCTTGTCAGGTAATTAAAATACAGAGAAGTTGTCAACTGGAAACAAGAAGACAAAGGCTTGAACTCTACATATCAAAAAGATTCACAAAGAAAATATAGTTTCTGACCTCGTGAGGGAATCTCAAACCTGCCCGAGTGATGACCGAATTATAGCGGTTTTAGTTGAAATGGTTTCAATTCATCACAGTTCAAATACTGCCAGTTGAGTTCGGAATGTTAACTGGCCCAAATAAATTAGACTACTACCAGACTGTAAGCAAAATGCCACTTTCCACTGTCTGGATGACATCAGAGACAGCCAGAAACTGTAAATATCCTTATCAAAAACACTGTCGCAGACTACAACCACACCCACTCAAAGAATGAAAAAATGCTGAATGACTAACATGTTTCATTGCTGAACGCCTACTAGAAGTGCACTCGGCGTCATCTGATTCAGAAGAAGAAAAAGTATATTCAAATTTGGAAAAGTGAGACGAACTTCCATTCGATGTTTGTTTTTGAATCAGAAGTGAAGTGAAGTGAAAGATATTGTCACCCTTCCCTGAGAAGGATAAGTGGTTTTCCGAAATGAGAGGAGGAGGTGAGTCCACTTGAAAAGTGACCATTCGTAGAGACTCTGAATAAGCAGCAATCACTTTTGTGTTGGGGAAGTTGTCATTGTTGGGGAAGTTGTCATTAGATTTCTTTATGTAACATTTGTAAAAAATTAGTGGGAGCATTTCGTGAGATGTTTTCCTTCCCATCCTCAATTCCCATAAAACCCTTGATGTTATTTGTTTCGAATTCCAAAAAGCCTTCGATAAGGTAGATCACCAACTCCTAATTGCTACTCCACACGTTTGGAGTCCCCTCCGTTATACCAACTGGTTTATAGATTTTCTCAGAAATCGATCTCATAAAATATCTCGTGCAGGCGGTCCTGCACAGCTCGCCCTATCCTTGTTTAATTAGTATGAACAGGGTAGTTAAAGGCGCATATGAAGACACAGATGGTGGGTCTCGCAAAGTCAATACGATGAGTATCCTGCCTTCATAACTTCCAAAATTCAATATATTAGATGGCTTGTATTCATTTAAAAAATTGATTTATATTTTCTTCTTTTTTTTGAAAGCAAGTTCCTAATCGATCATAAAACTACAGGCAATGTTGCACATCGGCCAAACTGATCCTATTCGTTTCCCTTTTTACACTATTGATACCCTTGGGGTCTAATTAAGTAACAGTATCTGAAATTAGGCTCCGCCCCTTTTTTTAAAAATAACATTATTTTTTTCTTTAGAACTGAGTTTTTTGGTTTCCTTTTTCTCTTTTTTCCTAACCATTTTCGTAGTTGAAAATCCAAAACTATGGCTCAAAATCGAAATTACTCACCACGACCCAGACAAAGCACCTATGATTTTTGGATGACCAGTTTTCCTAGGATGTACATTTTGTTAATATCTCGTCGGCCCGCAGTACATCAATATTCTCAAATTATCGAAAAACTGTGGGTTTTTCTCACAAAAAGTAGTTTTTCCACTACGCTGCCTGAGAGCTACACTTTTTAGATCAACTATAAAAATGTTTCAACAGACATCAAAAACTCATTTCCTAAAAGAAAATAATGGTATCTCAAAAAATGAAGAAATTGTTTCCAACTTCAATCAATATTTTCAGTAGACCAAAAGGGGCGGAGCCTAGTTTCAGATACTGTTTTTACTGAGACCAGTAGGGTATCTTAAAGACGCATGTCTTTTCTATGTGGATATCTCATCACGATATGGATTTTAACTGAATTTCAAATTAATAGGAATTATATCTTTTTTTAGTGCATGTTAAAGTGTATTCGTGAATTGAATTGAACTGCAAGATGTTGCATTTTATTGAGATGCGTGATATTTTTCAGAATGTCCTTCCCATTGCTTCGTTTACCCCAACTGGTTCATATCGAAGTATTCAAACATCTGGAATTTCAAGAAATATTTTTGTTGAGTTTATGCTCCGAAAATATGAAATTTCTGGTTCATAGAATAAAATTGAAGCCGAAGGAGATACAATATACTCTCGGGGACGATATGATCCGAGTTTCTGTCGGGGGAACTAATAAAGAATGGAAGATATATCCGTTGGCAGTTCTGGAATGTGTCTCGTTTATTCCCAGTGAAGAAATTACATTCAAAAAGCTTGGAGGTGAACACATCGCATGCAGGTAAGATCACAAGGTCTATTCTACGAATCCCAAGTTACTCAAATCTTCATGTAAAACTTAGAGACATGGAAGCCTAGAGACCACAAAGTCTTGAGACATGCCATTCACTGGTGTTTTTTTTAAACTATTATGAAACAAGGATTACACGACTATAAGTGTTAGATGAAGTACTTGTATACTTATGAAAAATTAAGACTATCCCGTATACAACTAAATTGTTTTCAGAATAGTTGAAAACTCTTCAGACGACCAATACACTCACATTTTCGAATGTCTCGAGGACCGTCTTAGCGAAGTTCTAGTATTCGTTCAGTACCATCTTGAATTTTTGTTTCCCAAAGACCCATGCGTCCAACTTAAAGTTAAGTCAGTTGACTGCCTACTGGCCGCAGATGTTCTCTCTAATGTCATTAACACCGCCCTCAGGTTTGATGAGTTCAGACACACGGAAGTCGAGGAGTTTTTGACTAATAATCCAAATCATGAGAGTATTGATATTTTGTCAAAGCCAAGTTGTCGAGATTTGAAATGCAATTCGAAACTATGGAAGATCAAAGGATTATCCTTCGAATATTCTCGTACTAACACTTGCAGAATCATGAAATATTTTTCTGGTCGTTGCCTGATTCTTCACAATGCAAGTCTGAAGTATTCTCCCTGGATTCAATTGATTCAAAAGTGGAAGAAAAAGGAGGCGTACGGCGATTTGCATGCAGTAATTGTGCGAACTCCCGAGGACGTGTATGAAGAGATTGATTCAGATAAGCTTCTTAGAGAATGTAATGCATTGCAATGGGATGGTTTAAGACGTCCGCAAATGTTCAAGTTTGATCCAAAGTGAGTTTTTAGAAAGTAGTATTGTGCCACATAACAAGTCCACAAAGTGATATTTCCGTTTGTCTACTCAACTCAGTTAAAAACAGTCACCGTTGATGTTTTTGCTGATGTTTTTTTTTTCATAAATGGCCCACTCATAGTGAAAATTCTGTCTTTGGATTCAGCACGGTTAAAATGAGATAAATTTAACTGTTATCAGTAGAAAACATTTTTCCGCTGAAAACAAAAAGTTACATATTTTTGTTCGTTACTACATATAGGTGACCATGATTCCCTCGTACTCACAGAATTATCAACTTTACACAACGTGAACCGGAAATGTTCGACTGCTCCGACTGGTACGACATTCAACAAAATGGTGGAGGGAAGTGGGCTTCCATCAAGATAACAGGGACTGAAATTGTATTTCTTGTATGGGGTAGTATATAACTGGAGTTTTGATTTTTTTTTCTTGTCACATAATCTTTCTTTGTGAACCTCTTTTACTTATTCCTCTCCTTCTTCTTACTCTTCGTTTCCTCAAATCCTCTTATCGCGTCACAGGTGTTAGGCTTCTCTCTTCTTGAGAGGAGATCTGGGATTTGGCGCATTCTCTCTTCAGACTGTACTTAGCGGTTTTTATTGTTTCATGATTTGTCGCAATTGTTGAATTAATGTTGAATATTAAAAAGTCACTATTGTTAGAACCGTGACCTCCGAAATAAAACCAAAATGAGGGAATAATATGCTTGGTTCACAATGAAAGGTCACGGAGACAATAATTTTGAATAGATTTTTCTATTTTTCTCACAGGAAATGAAAACACGTTCGTCTCGCGAGATTCTCTCAATGTCCAGCAAGAAATTATGCGGGAATGAGAAATAAATAAAAGTGCTGGAATATGCTGTAACTGAACTATGCTGAACTGAACTTTTGCTGAACTTTGCTGAACGAGAATATGCTGAACTTTATGCTGGACAAAACGAGACACAACGAAACGGGACGATTGCGAGAATATGCTGGTATCAACTGGAATCGTCTCGCGATACAACACTCTAAATTGCAAACATTCCAAGTAAAACCGCTATAATTCAGTGAATACTCGGGCAAGTTTAAGATTCCCTCTTGATGTCAGAAGCGATTATTTCTTCGTACGTCTCTCTGACATGTAGAGTCCAAGCCTTCGTCTTCAGGCCTCCAGTTGACAACTTCTTTGTAGAATCGTTACATGACAAGATATGACTTCTGGAAACACGCTTACTTAAAAATCTGTTGCACCTTCTCCACACTTTTGGAGTCCCCTCCCTTATATCAACAGGTTTATAGATTTTCTCAGTCATCGATCTTATTCCTCGATCTCATAAAATCTCTCGTGCAGGCGGTCCTGCACAGCTCACCATATCCTTGTTTAATTAGTGTGAACAGGGTAGTTAAAGGCGCATATGAAGACACAGATGATGGGTCTCGCAACGTCAATACGATGAGTATCCTGCCTTCATAACTTCCAAAATTCAATATATTAGATGGCTTGTATTCATTTAAAAATTGATTTATATGCAGCAAAATGCTGCTGCTACAAGTTTCTAGTTATTTATCTTTCATCACTAAGAACCCAGAATAAAAATGCTAATTATTTAGAATGCATATCATGGCGAGATTCCCATTTCAAAAAGGACAATGTCTGAGTAGTTCAACCATAAGCCCTCAGGCCGTATTACACATGGGCCAAACTGATCGTTTTCCGTTTTACATGATTGATACCCTAGGGGTCTAAGTAAGAAACAGTATTTGAAATTATTCTCCTGCTCTTTTGATCTACCGAAAATATCGATTGAAGTTGGAAAAAAGTTTCTTCAGTTTTTGAGATAACATTAATTTCTTTTCAGAACTGTGTTTTTGGTTTCTTTTGACGGATTATCGTAGTTGAAAACCCCAAACTATGGTTCAAAATCGGAATTATCCACTTCGACACAGACAAGAAACTTATTTTTTTTGGAGGACCAGTACTTCTAGGATGTACATTTTGTTACTATGTATCTCGTTGGCCCGAAGTACTTCGACATTCTCAAATTTTAGAAAAACTGGAAGAAAGTGGGTGTTTCTCACAAAAAGTAGTTTTTCCACTACGCTGCCTGGGAGCTACAATTTTTAGATCTACTACAAAAATATCTCAAAAGAAACCAGCAACTCATTTCTGAAAAGAAAATAATGTTATCTAAAAATATGAAGAAACTTTTTGAATCAATATTTTCAGTAGATCAAAAGGGGCGGAGCCTAGTTTCAGATACTGTTTTTCACTCAGACCAGTAGGGGTATCTTAAAGACGCATGTCTTTTCTATGTGCATATCTCGTCACGATATGCATTTTAACTGCATTTTCAAGGAATATGAATTTTTATGCACGTTAAAGTGTATTCGTGAATTGAATTGAACTGCAAAATGTAACATTTTATTTAGATACATGATATTTTTCAGAATGTCTTTTCGATTGCTTCGTTTACCCGTACTGGTTCATATCGAAATATTCAAACATCTGGAATTTCAAGAAATATTTTTGTTGAGTTTATGCTCCGAAAATATGAAATATCTGGTTCACGGAATACAATTGAAGCCGAAGGAGATACAATATATTCTCGGGGACGATATGATCCGGGTTTCTGTCGGGGGAACTCATAAAGATTGGCAGCGACTTCCCATGGCAGTTCTGGAATGTGTCTCGTTTATTCCCAGTAAAGAAATTATATCAATAAAGCTCGGAAGTGAACGCATCGCATGCAGGTAAGATCACAAAGTCTATTCTACTATTCCCAGATTACTCGATTCTTCATGAAGAAATTTGAGACATGAAGGCCTATCCTGTTTACAATTAAATTGTTTTCAGATTTGTTGAAAACTCTTCAGACGACCCATGCACTCTCATTTCTGAATGTCTGGAGAACTGTCTCAGCGAAGTTCTAGTATTCGTTCAGTACCATCTTGAATTTTTGTTTCCCAAAGACCCATGCGTCCAACTTAAAGTTAAGTCAGTTGACTGCCTACTGGCCGCAGATGTTCTCTATAATGTCACTAACACCGCCATCAAGTTTGATGAGTTCTCACCAACGGAACTCGAAAATCATTTGGCCAACAATCCCAATCATGAGAGTTTTGATATTATTTCAAAACCAAGTGGCCGAGATTTGAAATGCAATTCGAAACTATGGAAGATCAAGGGATTATCCTTCGAACATTCTCGAACGATCACTTGCAGAATTATGAAATATTTTTCTGGTCGTTGCCTGATTCTTCACAATGCAAGTCTGAAGTATTCTCCTTGGATTCAATTGATTCAAAAATGGAAGAAAAAGGAGGCGTACCGCGATTTGCATGCAGTATTTGTACGAACCCCCGAGGACGTGTATGAAGAGATTGATTCAGATAAGCTTCTTAGAGAATGTAATGCATTGCAATGGGATGGTTTAAGACGGCCACAGATGTTCAAGTTCGAACCGAAGTGAGTTTTTGAGAATGTGTGCCAACTCAATTAAAAACAGTCACCGTTGATGTTACTGGTGGTTTTCTTTTCATGAATAGTTCTGAAAATTGCGCCTTCGGACTCAGTATAGTTAAAATGAGATAAGTTCTACTGATATCAGTAGAAAACACTTTTCCGCTGAAAACAAAAAGTGATACATATACGCACTTTGTTTGTTACTGTATGTGAGCATAATTCCATCGCACTTTCAGAATAATCGGCTTTTCAAAATCTGAACCAGAAATGTTCGACTGCTCCGACTGGTACGACATTCAACAAGACAATGGAGGGAAATGGGCATCAATCAAGATAACAGCGAGTGTAATTGTATTTCTTGTATGGGATTAGTTGTTATACACATCCAAGTTTCAAGATTTGTCGCACCCCGTTCTTCTTTTCCTATTCTTAATTTCTTTTTCGAAACCATCTGGTTCTTCGCGATTCTCTTGTATTTTTAATATTGCTGAATAAACTATTATATACATACATACGTCATACATCTTTTTACCACTTTGGAAGAACTGATCTAACAGAAAAACCATTTCATAGGAACCGTGTTATCCGGAGAACTACGATAGTGACAGTAAATTAACTTATACTCTTTCAGAGCAGAGGGTATCCAGGAACACAATTGAGATATGCTGAACACTCTACTGATAAAAACGACTATCAGGATTAGGGTAGTTGTTGACATCCAATTTCCAGGCTATCCTATTATTCTAATTGAAATATTCATATATTGTTTTGAAGATAAATTTATAAAAGAAATTTTGGGTATTAACGGAAAAAAGCAGGGTTTCACTTTTGTAGTTGATAACTTTTCTGCACGAGCTTTCCGAAAAGTGTTATAGTCAGGAGACAGTGCAACATAAGTAGGAGTGCTTTCACAAATGTTTTATCTTGTCAGGTAATTAAAATACAGAGAAGTTGTCAACTGGAAACATGAAGACGATGGCTTGAACTCTACATATCAAAAAGATTTACAAAGAAATAATAGTTTCTGACATCGTGAGGGAATCTCAAACCTGCCCGAGTGATCACCGAATTATAGAGGTTTTAGTTGAAATGGTTTCATGTTAACTGGCCCAAATAAATTAGACTACTACCAGACTACAGTCAGCAAAATGCCACTTTCCACTGTCTGGATGACATCAAAGACAGTCGAAAACTGTAAATATCCTTATCAAAAACACTGTGATAGACTACAACCACACCCACTCAAAGAATGAGAAAATGCTGAATGACTAACGTGTTTCATTGCTGAACGCCTACTAGAAGTGCACTCGGCGTCATATGATTCAGAAGAAGAAAAAGTATATTCAAATTTGGAAAAGTGAGACGAACTTCCATTCGATGTTTGTTTTTGAATCAGAAGTGAAGTGAAGTGAAAGATATTGTCACCCTTCCCTGAGAAGGATAAGTGGTTTTCCGAAATGAGAGGAGGAGGTGAGTCCACTTGAAAAGTGACCATTCGTAGAGACTCTGAATAAGCAGCAATCACTTTTGTGTTGAGGAAGTTGTCAATGGTGTTCTGAATGCGTAGATTTATTTAGGCACAGTGTGTTTAAAAAATTAGTGGGACCAATTCATAGGGTTTATAGACACATATGGACAGACAAATCAAGTAAAATAAGAAAGTAGGGGGCAAGTAGAGAATATTCACAATTAGTTTTGAAGTTCAATAAGGAACTCCATTGCGGCTTGGATGTCTCCATTCGTTTGTTCAAGAGCCAGCTGAATGAGCTCAGCATTTTCGAATCCATACTCGCGAAGTATAGCTGCCTGCTGTTCGTAACCTTCTTGCATTGGTTCTTCTTGCTGCGGTTCTGGTTGAACAGGAGCTGGAGCTGGAGCTGGAGCTGGAGCTGGATGCTGTAAGAAGGGAGCAACAGGTGGTGGGGCACGAGCAGCTGGAGGAGCACCAACGCCTGCTAGCGCAGCTTGAAGGGCCTGAAAAAATATAACAATGAAGTAATGAAAAAGATTTCAATTAAATTACATTCTGAAGGAAAGCTTGTGTAATCGGTTGTGCAGCAGGAACTCCGGCCGGACGAGGTGCGTTTCCTGGTTGTCCAAGTCTCTGGTTGCTGCCCACAGCAAAACCGTAACGAGCTCCAATCTTGCCAATCAAACCCATGACGATTTTGAGAAAATCTGGATTTCTGTACTTGAATGAGTTGCGAGATTCGTCATCTTTGAAGTTGTTTCTGATGCAGTACGCTCGGAAGAGATACCAATCTCTTAGCACACACGCAAATTGATTATCGAAGACGAGTCGTGGATGAGCTTTGATAAGTTTCGCAATATGCTCTGGCAGTCCAAAGTCATGGTTAAATCCGTGTAGACGACGGTCTTCTGGATTTCTGAATGGAGTGGCGATCATTTGGAGTTGAGAATCGACTTCTTGTCTATGACTTTCAGCGACTGGTTCCTGAATAATTGATTTATTAATGAAAGGATTTTCGGAGAATATTTTAACTTACCTTATTTTTGGATTTCTGAAGATAAACTACTCGAAGCGAGTCATTGTCGTTGATATTCTTCAGATCCACTTCTGTCAACGCTTTTCCATTATACAGCAGACCTGCAAATTATTTTTAAAAACATATTGATTTTCCATGAATATAATTAAAACATACGGTATCTATCCATTGTCTTCAATCCTCTGAATTCAGCGCAGTTATCTGACAAATCGTTGAAAAATTGATCATATCCGGTGGAGATAATGTCTCCAATTGGAACTTCTTTACAACTAGTTTTCAGATGTAAGTACACCATTTTCTCGAATCGATTAATGGGATGAATATAGACGTGACAGCGGTTACACGTTGAGATCAACTCGAGAACCGCCAAAAAATTATGACAATTGGAGACGCGCGCGCGGCAAGTTTGCGAAAAGGCGCGCCGCGAATTGCATTCCTCCTGTCATCATGCCCCGCCCACCTTTTCACTCATTCGATTCATTTCAATTTTGGTCCTTCTTCGCTTCGCTTGTGTGATTCATTAATTTTAATTGTGATTTTTAATTACTCTTATAAAGCGCCGCGATCTGTCTTATGACATTTACCACACTTTCTGCTGAAAAATTCTTTAAAACTCGTATTTTTCGCAATTTTCCCACTTTTACGCCCACTCGTTTCATTTGAATTTGGGCCCTTCTTGGCTTCGTTTGTGCGATTCATTGATTTTAATTATGATTTCGAATTGCTCGTATAAAGAAACGATCTGTTTTATGACATTCTCCGCGCTTTCTGCTTAAAAATTCTTCAAAACTCGTATTTCTCGCAATTGGCCTACCAACAACACTTTTAATTGTTCATATCTTTCCAGAAAGATGTCAGAGGCACCGAAGCAGGCTAAAAAGCCCGTCGACGACGGAAACTTCGATAAGGAGGTATGAGAGGTTGTTTTCCGATTTATTTTCAATTCTTTTTTTTTACAGGTTATCTCAAAATGGCCCGACCTCGACCTGGCGCAGACCAGATTCATGCTCAATCACCCAGAAGTCGACGCCAGTGTTAAGGAGGCGAAACTGGCCAAGCTGCAAGAAGCCATCAAAGAATTCGATATGGCGCCGTTCTACGAGCTTGTCTGCGCCGATTTCAAGATTGCCGTTGATACCGCTCAGTTGTCTGCGATGAAGGCAGCGAATGCCAAGCGTGTGGCTGATATCACCGCTGAGGTGGAAGATGCCGAGAAGAATCTCGGAGAATCTGAAGTTCGCCAAGGATTGCTGCGAAAATTCGAATACTTCTGCCAAATCGGAGATAAAGAGAACGCTCAGAAAGCGTACACAGCCACATACGAGAAAACTGTCGGTATGGGATATCGTATCGATTTGGTGTTCGCTATGATTCGTGTCGGACTCTTCTTCCTCGATCACCACCTCATCAACAAGTACATCACCAAAGCGAAGGAGCTGATGGAGCAGGGCGGTGACTGGGAGCGCAAAAACCGCCTGCGGTCTTACGAAGCGCTTTACCGGATGTCGGTTCGTGATTTCGCCGGTGCTGCTGACTTGTTCCTCGAAGCTGTGCCAACCTTCGGATCATACGAGCTGATGACATATGAGAACCTCATTCTCTATACTGTCATCACGACCACCTTCGCGTTGGATCGACCGGACTTGCGTACCAAAGTCATTCGTTGCAATGAGGTTCAAGAACAACTGACGGGAGGAGGACTCAACGGAACATTGATACCAGTGCGAGAGTATCTTGAGTCCTATTACGATTGTCATTACGATCGATTCTTCATTCAGTTGGCTGCTTTGGAGAGCGAAAGGGTAAGTGCATCTCGGAGTTTAGAATTACATAAGATTTCAATTTTTTCAGTTCAAGTTCGACCGTTATCTTTCGCCTCATTTCAACTACTACTCGCGTGGAATGCGTCATCGTGCCTATGAGCAATTCCTGACGCCCTACAAAACTGTCCGTATCGATATGATGGCAAAGGATTTCGGAGTGTCTCGTGCCTTCATTGATCGCGAATTGCACCGTTTGATTGCCACTGGGCAGCTGCAATGCCGGATTGATGCTGTTAATGGAGTGATTGAAATCAATCACCGAGACTCAAAGAATCATCTGTACAAGTCTGTCATCAAGGATGGAGACATTCTTCTCAATCGTATTCAGAAACTCGCCAGAGTCATTAACGCCTAAGCGTATGCTGTTCTTTCAACGTGTATATCCTTTCATTTTACCCTATTCTCGTTTTTCTCCCGTATTTTTGTGCATATGTGTCGCGGTGAACCGCTTCGAATCTCCCTCTTTTTCATCGCCTCCGGTTGAATGAATTAATTTATTACAATTAAATGCTTTAACGATTATTTTACAAAACATTGCTTTCATTCGTTGGTAATTAGCCAAATAATGTATCTTTTGTCTTTATTCTATATCCTTTCTTCATCACTTCGTTTGCATGGTCCATTTCAATTTTTCATCCAACTTGCTGCGACGTACATTTTCTGACCACTTTTCAATCTTTCGTAACCATCGGTTCCAGGTGCGCAGTATGTCTCTCTTAACGACTTCTTGAATAGTTGCACGAAAAATGGCGCCTGTAATTAGGTTTTCTAACAAAACACTGGCATCATGTAGCTTGTTACCCTCTCCAGAAGATCATCGTACTTTCTTGCTGAATAGTTCAATCCTTCTACAACTTCTTCCGTACAGTCCTCAAAATGCTGCAAAATGAATCCGAAAGATTCGGCGATTTCATTCACAAGATACGCCTATAATTCTTTGTAATTATTTCATAAACTAATCAGTCGTCACTTACATCATGAGGATAGCGAACGTCTACATAGCAAAAAGTACCACCTGATCGAAGTACTCTGGAAACTTCTTTCACAAACTTTCGAAAATCAGAATACAAATGAGCAGCCTCGACATTCAGAACTGAAATTATATAATTTTAGTATAACTTGATCATTCTGAAACTTCTTGCCGAAGTCGAATGATTTGTCAGCAAATGGAAGATCAGTGGCGTTTCCGTAAACAATATTATTTACATTCCTCGTGACTACTTTATCGCAGCCAATTAGACATTTAGTAGGACCGTGCCATCTGAAATAGTAAACAACGCGTTATAATGTTGAAAGTATGAATTTACTGTTCGTTTTATATGAGAAACTTCACTCACCTCTCTATCCATTCTAGAGAGTATCCCTGTCCACAACTGACTTCTAATACTTCTAAGTCTTGAAAATTAGGATATTTAGGATGCATTGACATCGCTTTTTCATACAAATGAATATGAGATCGATCAGACTCTTAATAATTCAGAAAGTTGAATTTTTCTAATAATAGAACTTACCGTATTCTTCCAAATCATCTGCATCATCCATAAACTTGATCAGTTTTCTATCATCTTCGCTTGTTGATGGCCAGTATCCCAAATTCATAAAACGCACTCCGAGCATAGGAGCTACAATTTTCATCAACGGATACATTATAAATCTATCGAAAAACCATAACCATAAGCGGCCTGGTATAGAAGAAATATGGAGCAGAAGGTTCATAGCGAATGTTGAATGAAGAAAGAATGAATTGTTGTACAATCGTCTCTCTCACTTGCAGAAAATACTTTATAATTAGCTCAACTTGTCTCAATTTCAGCCAATCATCGTTTCAACATGTCCGGACGTCAAGGAGGAAAGGCCAAGCCACTGAAGGCGCCAAAGAAGGGAGATAAGGATCTCACCGAGGTGATGATAAAGATGATACTATACATTTTATACTGATCAGTGGTGTAATATGGATGAAAAAAACCAAGTGATTAATGAGAGAATGAAACCAAGTGATCAGTTTTTTTCTTCAATTATGTTCCAATTATGGGTGTAGTTTGATGAGGAATCTGTATGAAAATAACTTTTTGAACAATTTCGATCAGGAAATCAACTTGATTCACACCATGTTGGCGCCGTTCTTTGTAAATGACGCCGACAGTTTGTCGAAATTTTTAAAAGATGACTTTGCACTCCGAATGTGTCTTTTTAATCTTTGTATTTTCCAGGACGATATCGAGTTCAAGAAGAAGCAACAGGAAGAACAAAAGAAGATCAAGGAGATGGCAGCCAAGGCCGCACAACGTGGACCTCTTCGTAAGTTTTTTTTCTTTTTTGCTTTCAAACAGAAACTTTATCGTTTCGTTTCCAGTCGGAGGAGGAATCAAGAAGTCCGGAAAGAAGTAAACGACTATTCAAATCAATCCAGCTGCAGGGATCAAATAATATCTAATTCGTCGCTTTTTATGTTCATTTCTCTTTCATTTTTATCCATTCCTTCCCAAAAACTTTTTCCATTCGACGAATAAATCGTTTCTTTTGAACTGCGTAAAAATAAATAAAAATTTCAGATTCTTTCAAGGACTGATTGGAAAAGAGAGCTTTCGGAGAAAAGGTGAGTTCCCAATAAAACATAATTCATTCTCATTAGAAGTACCAAATCGAATTCTCAACTCTTATTATACTTTAGCCTTCTCCTTTTCCTTCTCTTCAGCAGCAGCCTTCTCTCCTTGTCTGAAAACCATTCCATAATCAGATGACTGCAAAAAAGAAGAAACTCACTGATTCTGAGCAGCCCGTTTCGCCAATTTCTTCTGTGCATGTCTTCTATATTGATTCATAAATGCCTCAATTCGTCCAGTCCGTTCAATAATTCCATCTTCAATGAAATATTGCATCAAAACAACATAAAGAAAGAGAAATTGCATATGAGACTGGACTGCTTGGAAGCGCATCGAACGCATTTCACGGACGATTTCCACCATTTCAATGTTTGGATTCTCCATGATACGGAGTGTTGCGTAGTCGATTCCTGAAACATGTCTGTCTGTGTGTCTGTAGTTCCCCCGCAACTCACCAACAAAAGTAGCAGTTCTTCCGACACCAGCACTACAATGAACACAAATCGGAGTGCCTTTCGGATTGACTTGCTTCACCCATTTATACAATGCAATCATAGGACTTGCATCCTCTGGAGCCAGTTGATCCGGCCACCACGGAACCTGAAATTTGAGATGTTTTCAAGAAAAGAAGACAGGAAGAAAAATGAGATACCTGAACATGATTAATGTAGAGTGGATCAGAATTCTGATCGAGAGTGTCGACGACAGTCAATGCATTCCACGTCGTGTTGGCGACTGCCTCCTCTTTACACTCGGTCAGAGTGATCTCGTATCTTCCGAACTTGACAACTTCTCCCAATTTCTCCGGATAATAGAGAACACACTTCTCGACGCCACCCTCGAAAAGAGTGCACAACATCAAGACGTACGAGATCTTCTCCTGATAAATCATATGCCAAAAGTCGGCCAATGTCTCCGGAAGTGGTCCTTGTGTGGTGATGTACGTCGTCTGATCTTTGCCAGGCATTCTCATCCATGACGCGTGGATGTAGTCTCGTTCGTGGTTCTTCAGAATGACACGTGTCTCCTCGATACAACGAACATCCGTGTATCTGTTGAGGTCGGGATTCGCTTCGTAGGCGGTGTAAGTGCAGTTCGGTGGCATGTAACCCTTGATTTTGTCTTGATGCAGTTTACAGATGGCTTGACATTTCTGGAATATTGGAGTTGTTTATGACTAGAATCTGAGTTCAGGAGTTCTTGCGGACTGTTTCGAAAAGAGGAACATTTATTAGGAAGTTTTCAGTTAAACATGAAAAACTTCGAGAGCGTATCCGGAGGTCATAGATTGTTCCAGAACTTATGGTTTATGTAGAACAAAATCAAGAGTTTTATAGTCTCGATCTATCTGTTTTCAACTAAAAAACCAACCATTTTAGCAGCCTTGAAAGCCCAAATCTTTCTGGGATCACTTCCAGGCTCGGGTGGTCTCTCGTTATCCTCATCATCCGATTCCGATTTCTCCTTCTTTTTCTCTTTCGCCGCTTTCTTACTCTTCCTACTTTTCTCCTTTTCCAACAACATCTTCATCTTACTCTTTTTACTTTTTCTACTTTTACTCCCTTCTTTCTTCTTTCCTTTCTCTTCTTTCTTCTCAATCTTATCTTCTTCTTTACTCTTACTTCCTGTATTCTTACCATCTCCATCTTCCTCTCCCGACCCTTTCACCTCTAATATTTTACTCTTTTTCTTCTCTTTCTTATTATTCCCTTCCTTCAAAATCTTCTTCTCTTTCTCCTGTTCACCCAATGAATCCGTATTCTTCTCATCAGAAGAAACCGAGGAATTCTTTTCCACTTTCGCCGCCTCATGACTTGGAACTGGTGGGCGGAGTCTTGTTTCGTTCGAAGCGACCGATGGTGGACTGTTGATGGTCTGAAATATCCGGATGTCCAGATGTCCATCTCACTCAACAAACCTTATCCTTTTTAGCTGCACACGCCCAGAGAACGTATCCACTTGCGATGAGAACAGACGTATTGCAAATGCCAATCCACGGATTTATCCATTTTTCGCTCATCATCGTCTCTCTTTTTTGAAGAAATTAGAAGTGAATTGAGTCGTTTTTACTTGTTTTTATTCTCTAACTGATTTCAGAATTTGTGGAATTTTAGTTTTGAGGGATGTGGGCGGGGACAGGGTGACCAGGTTTCGAGGGTTGGTTCACGTTAACAGAACAACTTTTTTCGAAATTATTTCCATATAAAAGCAGAACATGTGATGTTTTCAGAATGAGAAGCTCAGAATTGGGATATTTCGTCTTGATAGGATTACTCACAACAAGAATAAACTGTTATTTTCGTCATTTCGCCAGACGAAAGATGTTGAGATATTTTAGAAACTTCTTCTTCTTTGTTGTCATCCCATGATGCCAATAAGCCTAGAATTGTTTGTTGAATGAATGTCTATAAATACTCAAATTTTCATCACTAGAGTTGATTGGTGAAAGGAAAAAAAGTTTAAAAATATACATAGAAAACGGGAAAAACTGGAATGTCGATGGGACTTTTATGCTACAGGATACTTATGGAAAAGTGAAAAAAGTGAAGAGGAAATACGTCTCTATTGAATTGATAGAGACAGATAGGAAAACAAAACAAAAATTATGGATCGCAAGACGAGAATTATGAAGCAAACACGAAGTGATGGGGATGGTGGGAGGTGAATGAATTCTTAGAAGATTTGCGTCGTATTATACTTGTTCTGCCAGAAAACGGCGATGAGCGTCACTGCGTAAAGTCCGGCGGCAATCCAACATTGTGTTGCTTTCTCGTTGTATTTGGATTCGATCTGACTGAAAATTTAAAACAGTTGAAGATGAGAAACGTAATCGTGTTAAAGCATTCTCAGAATATACTAAACCATAAGTTCCGTTGTTCTGTCATTTTCGGTAGCTACAGAAACAGTTCATGTTCAACTCAGCATACATCGTGGTTCAGTGCTCAATGAGCAATCATGAATGCTCGTTTGGCTTGAAAATACAAAGCTTACCTCGTTGGAACCTTTCCTGCTCCTTGCTCATTCTCAGAGAAATGAAGGTCTGGGAAGAGAGTTACGGCTTGAATGTAGAAGAATACACCGAGAAGACCGAGAAAGATCACTCCCCACACAGACATGACCATACTGAAATTGTTAACTAGGTTCAATGTGATTGATTGAAAAACTAACCAGAAGGCCGACATTTTTGGTCCCATCAGCGGACAGATTTTGCCCATTTTGCCTGTAAATTAAAGTTTGATTGAAGGGTAAAGAAGCAATTGAAGAAATTTCAACGATAAGTAAATTTCACAATAAAAAAGCAGACAGAATCGATTTTCAAGATAAGAGCGTCTGTCGGTTTTTGGTCTTGACGCACAAAACGCAACACGACGCACTACTTTCAATATTTTCAATTTCTCAGAAACTTTCCGTTTTAACTATATTTTTGCACAAAAAGTGTTTTTATTTCAAACTTTATCTCAAAAAACTGTTGAGTAATGAACGGGAAGTTTTGTGAAGGAGGTGGCCGCGAGACGAGAGAACAAGAATCGATTTTCGGCCGCAGCAGTGTCAGCAGTGTCTCTCCGCTTATTGATCTCCGGCCGCACCGTTGTGAAGACTAGTTTTTCCTTTTATTTTGCTCATTTTTTGAAAAATTTCAAGAGATTTGGAAAGGAAATCATTTGAATTGCTATACCGTTTACTTTTCTCACCTAATCTTACAAGTTGTGCTTGATTTTTTCTGAAAAGTTTCTTCATTTTGGTGGCTACTTTTGCCGAAGTTTGAAATAATTTTAAAATTAAAATTGAATAACTTTCCACGTCAAAAAATAACGACGGAAATCCACGCTGTAAAAATAATTATTTTGAATACAGTAATTTTTTATTCGCGCCGAAACCCTTCCAATTTTGTCTCTGTTCCTTCAGTCATATGTAGATTTACGGCGAGTCTCAACTTGTCCACCTTTTGGAGACCGTACCGAACGGGGAGAAACGAGCGAGTGAGAGAAACGAAACCGGGAGAAACGAAACCGGGAGAAACGAAACGGGGAGAAACGAAACCGGGAGAAATGGCGGAGCGGCGATTTTTGGGCAGTACAGGTTCTTAAACTGTGCGCAATGTTTAAGAATATTAATTTAAAAGTTAAATTCACACATTTCATGTGATACAAACATTCTAACGAAGACAGTGGCATTTATCGCTTTCAACTCATATTTTGTTGATGACCGCCTTTTTTGTCATTTTTCATCTGACAACATTTAGGAACGTTACTTATATCTTTATGCAAAATTTCATCACATCTACAGCCCGAAAAACGCCGCACCGCCATTTCTCCCGGTTTCGTTTCTCCCCGTTTCGTTTCTCCCGGTTTCGTTTCTCCCGCTTTCGTTTCTCTCACTCGTTCGTTTCTCCCCGTTCGGTACGGTCTCACCTTTTGTTTCTTTGCTTAATTTCCGTTCCACTTCCAATCATCTGCAAACATCGTTCTAATTTTTAATTCAGTTTCAGATGGGTATTCTCATTCCACTCGTCTCAGTCTCCGCCTTCTGGGCTCTCATAGGATTCGGACTGCCATGGATTGTGCCAAAGGGACCAAACAAGGGTAAGCTGTTCGAAAAAAGTCATGGAAATCAATTATCATTTTGAAACGGCTATAAAAAATTTATATAATTTGAATAAAAAACTTTTTACATTTTTTCAGGAATCATCCAATTGATGATCGTTATGACCGCTGTTTGCTGCTGGATGTTTTGGATCATGGTGAGTTTTTCAAAACTTGAATGAACATCAATAAATCTCTTCACTTTTTAGGTCTTCCTCCATCAATTGAACCCACTCATCGGACCACAAATCAACGTGAAAACAATTCGTTGGATTTCCGAAAAATGGGGAGACGCCGTTCCAAACAACAACTAAACTTTCCGTTTTTGGTTTGAAAATTGTTTTATCTGAAATCCCCTTTCTCTCTCTCTCTCTCACTCTATTCTTCATGTGATATTCTCTTTCCTCGTTTCTCAATTTCACGGAATCGTGAAGTTTCATAAAACCTAAATGTTTTCTAAAATGATTGTTTAGTCGCCAGCGGACATTCCCTTTGCCTTCCCCACTTTCCCCGTTACACTTCTATTTTGAATCTAAATATGTACAGAGCAGAATAACAAGTAGCAAAACTGTTTATCGATTATAAACGTTAATTTGAATTAAAATTCTACTGGTTGGTAGATCGACGGAGAAAAGAAAATGAAAAATGTGATTTTCAGATGGAGATGTTTCGAACAGATGAATGAGCAAAACTGTTTATTTCGACATTAAAAAGATAACTCTATTCAAATTCCCCGATACTGTGTATCAATCGAGCATTGTTTGTCACAACGAGCGAATTGTGGAAGAGAATACTGACGGAATGATTCACACCCGTAGTACTTCAACTCATCAGGACATCCTTGAAGAATTGATGCCTTCGAGAAGCAATCCATTCCAGTTTGAACATAGTTACATCCCTGTAAAAACAAGATTCAGAAAGATGTCTCAATTAGAAAACAACTGACTCGTTTCGGATCTTCTTGAGCATTCAATACAAAATCAGTGATACATCCATACATTGTGGCATTCTTTCCATTGTAAATTCTCTGCATACATTGCCAATTGTCAGATGCCACTGAATAAAGGGATGAGACTACTAACAGGAAGTATCACTTACAATAGAATCCAGCTCCACATTGATATTGAAGCATACTCATCAGAAATCCATAAGAATATGCTTGGTTTGGTGCAGAGGAATGAGTCAGAAGGTATCCGATATCAAAACATTCGAAAGTGGTGGTGGAAGCATCCGAAAGACATTGAACCATTGAGTTGTACGCGCTGAAAAGGAGTACTGTAGTTACGGCAAGTCAGAAATTACTCACTTGCAGACAACATTCAATCCTCTTTCAGCAGCAACTCCTCCATTTATATAAATGTCTTGAATTTGAAGAGTCAAACCGAGTGGATTCAACCTGGAACAGCAGAAAACGTACTGAAAATCATGAACTGAAAGCAAAAAACCAACCAATTATAAACTCGATCAATACCCAATTTATCAGCAAATTTGTCTTGACAAGCCACGAATTTCGTTGTGTCACACGTGGCATCTACCAGGAATACTCCTGAAAACCGATATTTCTCAGAAAAAATAACTGCAACACTTACCAATTACTGCTAAGAAAACTAGTTTTCCCAGCATTTTCTCGAGAAACACAAAATTGAAATTGCCGATTTTCAATTACAGTTCAAACGAAACAAGGTGAAAATTCTACATTTCAGCCAACAAGATTATTTTGAGTCAGTTTGTCTGCGTCTCCGGGTTTCATGTTATCACTAGGAACATAATTGATAAGGGAAATGACAACAGGTAATCGGATTTATTAGCTCGAAATGTTGAAAATGGAAACACCCAAGCGAAGGATGTAGAATTAAAGATAAATTTCTTAAAAAATGAAAACAGTCCGGTTCAACTGATAGAGTGTGTTCAACCAGATTCTGCAGTTTTAGATGAAGTTCTAACTTCTTAGGATTCTGAAAACCTCTTTAAATTCTTTTTGTCTCGTAGAGTCCAACTAACCGAGCCATATGGCTGCCCTTCTTCAGCTGTCCCCTCGTATTCTATTTGCATTCTCCGAACCATCTGCATTCCTATTGATTGTCCTCTTGCTTTCCATCAACGTATTTTCTTCTCTAGTTTTATATTTCGCTTCGGATAGAAATGGATTCCAGTAAAAATCCTATAGGGTTAGTTAAACAAATTTTCGGATTTAATTCAGTTTTTAAAATTCTACTTCAGTCCAGCAGATATTGATTCAAGCAATGAGACATCAATCAGCGATAACTCGAAAAACAATAATCAAATGGTAAGTTACTGAAAACTTCTTAACTTCAAAACTTCCTCAATGTCTCATTTACCATCGTCATAAATTTATATTGGTCTTATAGTAAATGTCTAGATCTTTCTTGTTCTTTGGCAGCTATTGTTTTAATTGGACTCCGGGGTTTCAAGATATTCGTCTTTAACATGTAGAGTTGAGAAAGTGCAGAGAAGGCAAAGAACTCCCTATCTTTGAAGATTCGTATCACAAAAAATCATATTTTTAAAGCATACTTTAAATTTTAATATATTCCAGACTGTTTCTCCACATCTTCCTGAAAGTGCTACAATCCCTCTGCCAAAACTAAATTACTGGAATGCAGCCATTCAATACATTCAAATTATGCACAACATTGATGAGAGGGAAAAACAGAGATACCTGAAATTTGTTGGAAGAATGTTAGATTTGGAAGAAGAAAGAGAGGAGGAAAGGGAGATGGAGAGGCGAAGAACTCTTATAGCGAATAAGAGCAAGGAAGTGAGTTTACAAAATGGTCTCTCTAGATCAAAAATATAGTTGTCAATTTTTTAAACCTTTCTTAGATATATCTTAAAATCTAAGAAAGGTTTAAAAAATTGCCAACTATCACAATGTAGCCATGTGTTGAAACTACCATGAATTTGAAAAAAGTCAGACAATATAAAGTAAAGTTATAAGTTTACCAATTTTCCATCAGCATTTTCAAGCCTTATTGAAACTTTTTTCCTAGTTAGAGATATAAATATAGATATTGCTTGCCAAGTTCAACTTAGGTACTATTTAAATAAGTTTCAGAGTCACGACCCACTAAAAAAGAAATTCCAAAAATGTCTCCTCCGGTACGACAGCTATGTTTCTCGATGCAATCGTCTGAAAGTACATGAACCAAATCTCAAATGGCAACCAACTGATGAAATCGAGAAAGAGTTGGAAGAATATCAAAGAATAGAACAATTCGATGATTTCTGGAAAACACTTCGAGAGATGGAATCGAGAATTTCTCGTATTGAATCCAGATACTTTCCATTTCAAGTGGTAGTTCATCGTAAAGATTTTAGAGAATTCCTTCAGGACACATGGAATACTCTCAAGAAACCATTTGTATTTGCTAAAACTAAAATCTGTAATTGTTTGAAGAATGTGTCATCGAAGGAAAGTCAATGAAAACTTCATCTTTGAAATTGGTAATGGAGGTGAAGAATGTTCTGACGGAAGAAAAGATAAGGTACAGAGAACAGCGAAGCGTCATTACGCTTTAATAAATATGTAATAGTCAACTCCGAACCCAATCATCTTCATTCAATAAACACATTAATGTTATGCTAGTTATACTTATTTAGGTTTCGGTGTGACTGCCTTCTTCAATGGTCCTCCTTTCTGTTTCTTGACTGGAGTGCTTGCGATCTCCTCACAAGTTGTCGTCGACAGTGTCCCCGCTTCATCCTTGTTCTTCTTGCTATCCACACTCTTCTTCTTCTTATCCTTCTTATCCTTACTCTTCTTCTCAAGTTCAACTTGCAGAATACTCCACTGATCTTTCTTGAAATACGTAGAAACTTCAGAATATTCCCAAGCAAACAGATGGCGACGTTGATCAGCTTGTTCTTTCTGAAACACAAATCGGTCTTGTTCGTGTGACTTCTCACACAGTCATACTCACCCATCTGGCATAAGAAGCCATCTGTCTAGTCTCCCAATCATATGGATCTAACCACGAGCATCCACTACTATCATACACAGATTTAAAGGCGTTATAGACAGTTTCATAGTTTGGGTATGAGTAGAAGTTCCCACTTCGAAGCATTTCTTCAATTGGATCGAACGAATCTGAAAATAGGAATCAAATTCAGATTTTCTCGTTCAGAACAAACAAACCATTATCAAAAAGAGTTTTGAGTTTCGTCTTCAGCTTGACCTTCTCCAGTTGTTTTCCCTCTAAATGAGACCATGGAAGTGGTTTGACCAACTCTGCGATCATGTACATCAGAGACCAAATGTCATCGAGTCTTCCCTGAAACAAATTGAAATACTTCGATCTACAAGGCATTCGACTAACCAAATCCACCATATTATGAGCATTTGGAGAAGTATAAACTGGAGTTCCTTTCAACGAATCAATCGATTTCTTGAATGGACGAAACTCCAAATCATTCGGTTGACTTGCATTCACCGGACCACCCTTTTTGGTGCGAACGAATTTTCGAGAGATTCCGAAATCGATCAGATGGAATACTCGATTTGTCAGTATCTCTGAATCAGAGTCTCCAATCACAAAATTTGATGGTTTGATGTCGTGATGAAGTATTCCACAGTCATGCATTTGTTTCACACTGAAAATGAGCAAGGGAACAATTACTAGTATATTCAAGTGACCCAACTCACACATAGAGACACTGAATTCCAATACGAGACCATGTTCCATTCGAGCATGAATTCGGATTACTACTCTTCTGTCTTAATTTCTTCAAGTTATCCCCGAGAAGTGTCATCACCAGAATATGAAATTTGCATTCCATGCCTCCTTTCGAGAACGTCGGAAAGTATTTCGCATTTTGTCGATTCAACTCCAGCATTATCTCCATCTCTTTTTTCAGTGTTGAATGTGCTCCGTCTAGACGTTTCGGTTCGATTTTCATCGCATATTTTTTCGAGTCTTTTGTGACTTTGAACACTTGACCATACGCACCTTCATCAATTTTCTCGACTACTTGGTACCCGCTTATCCTGGAAATTCCGATAGTTTGTGTGTCTTGATATGCGATGAAACTCACTTGTCATCTATTGAGACAATGATCTGCTCAACTGCATCTGACATGCTGTCCGCCATTTTTGATAAAATAAATTTAAATATTCTTGGATTGATGGGAAGAGAATGATCGATGATGTGGCCAGGGCATGTGTAATTTCACGCGTTTATACCAAGAGAATGACACGTATTCAAACTGAAAACATTATCCGCGTGTTTTTTTTTGGCTTGTAATTGGTAATAGTTGTTTTCCTGAAGAGTCTACTGAAATTGGGTTGCAATAAATGTTCATTTAAAAGAAAGAAAACACGAGAATTGAGAATTATTTTCCGATGGTACACTTGAGTCCTGGGCAAGCTTTGGCGAAAGTGTAACGGAAGTTCTCGCATCCATAATGTCCGGCCTGAGAATGAGAAATATGAGTTAGTTTGAAATCGAAAAGTAAACTAACAGATGCATCTCCAGTTGAGTTACTGTAGACAGTGTTCAAGCAGTCTCCAGTTTGTTGAACAGATCTGAAGAATAGAGAGGAAAATTAGATATTTGGATATGTTCTTACGAGCAGAAGTGGACGGTGGAGACGGTTTGATTGAAGGTGTTGACACAGTTTCTGTAGGGAGTGGAGGTGGGAATGTCATCAAAGTTGTTCCATTGGTTGATTGTTTCTGAATATCTATTGAGAATGATGAATGAATGGAATGAGCTCTCACCTTGATATCCTCCTCCACAAATCCATTCGAGTCCACGGAAAGTTCTGACGTAGTCGAATCCTGGGAATGATTGTATGATTGAATGAATATGAAAAGAGACTTACCATTGGAAGAATCAGTGTTATTACTCTCAAGACGAGTATGAAGATTCATGCAAGTGTAGTAGGTGTGTCCCAAGCAGTGATAGAAATTGGTACGGGCTCTGCAGATCTTGCTCAGTTGAGTCACATTCGAATTCAAATAATTCTGAACTGTTTCGAAGATTTGAGTTCCATTACTGTAGCTGACAGAAGAGTTCAATCCGAAGTTTTGATTGAACGAGTACTGTAATGAATATTGGATTGAGAACTGGAAGGGATGAATTCTGAAATACTTGACAGTAGTTCAATTGAGCCAGATTACAACTCGTATCATTGTTTGTTGGTTTCTCCAGTTGAGCAGTAAAATTAATGAATTTCTCAGACAGAGAGAATGGAAGAAGGAAGTCGGAACGAGAGAAAGCAACGAACACAAGAAGAGCAATCACGGCCGAACGCATTCTGAAATTCATTGGTTTTTTGGTCTGACTTCAATAGATTTTTTTCTGATAAGACTGTGATAAGAAAAGAAAGTTTTAAAAGATAAGAAATGAAATCATGATGAATACTCCCTTCAACTTCTCTTTTATAAAAACTGAATTCGTGATAATTATGATGTTTCCTCGGGTGCAAATAAATGGAAAAAAGATAAGTAAATGCTGTACGAGACAGTTAAAGAAAGTGTGACAACTAATCTATCTGATAAGATCGAAAAGTACCGAAATGTTATCTGTTTGTGGTTTGTAAAGGCTCAAAGGATCGATTTCCTTCTGGTTAACGCCCTAAAAAGAATCATTTTGGGTGGAGCTGGAATCAATTAGTCACAGAATCATGATGATTTATTCCTAGAGTTTGCAAAATCAGATGAAGAACGGTAGGGTCCACACCCCTTTGAACACAATGTAGCATCTGTGGAAGTGGAGGTATAAAAGGGAAACCTTCGGAGACATAATCAGTATCATCTTCTCCTTTTCTATATGGTGAAGGTTGAGACATACTGTAGTTATAACTTCGTACTTCTTCATGAGTTTCAACCAAGGCTGTAAAAAATCGCGGCCGGCCGAGGCTTTTTTTCCTGAAAATCTCAAACAGCCGCGGCTTTCTAGAGTTTCAAGGGAAAACATGACTTGATATACTTTTGACTTTTTAGTGCCATTTTGGCGACCAGGGTTCGACCTCCACTGGTGTTGTCACAATTTGAATTCGCTGAAAGATTAGCATCTTTTCTGTAACACTTCAGCTGATCAATTAGCATTAACAGAATATTAAAAAACCTCAAGTATCTCTAAATTTCCTAGTTTTACTCTCTTAAACATTTATTCGAATTTATGAGATGCCTCAACGAAATCACTTTCTTTCAGTAACAAACCGAAAACTACCAATTTCAAAATGCGTTCGGCCGTGATTGCTCTTCTTGTGTTCGTTGCTTTCTCTCGTTCCGACTTCCTTCTTCCATTCTCTCTGTCTGAGAAATTCATCAATTTCACTGCTCAACTGGAGAAACCAACAAACAATGATACGAGTTGTAATCTGGCTCAATTGAACTACTGTCAAGTATTTCAGAATTCATCCCTTCCAGTTCTCAATCTAATATTCATTACAGTACTCATTCAATCAAAACTTCGGATTGAACTCTTCTGTCAGCTACAGTAATGGATCTCAAATCTTCGGAACTGTCCAGAATTATTTGAATTCGAATGTGACTCAACTGAGCAAGATCTGCAGAGCCCGTACCGATTTCTATCACTGCTTGGGACATACCTACTACACTTGCATGAATCTTCATACTCGTCTTGAGAGTAATAACACTGATTCTTCCAATGGTAAGTCTCTTTTCATATTCATTCAATCATACAATCATTCCCAGGATTCGACTACGTCAGAACTTTCCGTGGACTCGAATGGATTTGTGGAGGAGGATATCAAGGTGAGAGCTCATTCCATTCATTCATCATTCTCAATAGATATTCAGAAACAATCAACCAATGGAACAACTTTGATGACATTCCCACCTCCACTCCCTACAGAAACTGTGTCAACACCTTCAATCAAACCGTCTCCACCGTCCACTTCTGCTCGTAAGAACATATCCAAATATCTAATTTTCCTCTCTATTCTTCAGATCTGTCCAACAAACGGGAGACTGCTTGAACACTGTCTACAGTAACTCAACTAGAGATGCATCTGTTAGTTTACTTTTCGATTTCAAACTAACTCATATTTCTCATTTTCAGGCCGGACATTATGGATGCGAGAACTTCCGTTACACTTTCGCCAAAGCTTGCCCAGGACTCAAGTGTACCATCGGAAAATAATTCTCAATTCTCGTATTTTATTTCTTTTTAATGAACATTTATTGCAATTCTGTTCTTGACACCCAAACGAATCTTCATCCACTGACCTTTTCTGGGATAATTAGACCTTAACATCTCTGTTACTCCTAACCCATTGTTGACGACTGCGCAGAAAAAGCTCAAACGAGTCTGTATGAGTTGGTATTAGGAATAATAAGTACCCAACCCTTTCCAAGAATAATCAGACATATTTTGTAAGGCTCCGCCTCCTTCTGTCTGAAAACCAATTTTCTTAAAGAAAAATTGAAAATAATGATGTGCTTTCAGCAAAATGTTTTTCGAAATGGCTTAGTTGAGCTATTTTAGCTAAAAATATTCGAAAAATTTAGTGAACTGATTCAGAAGTACGAGTAGTACGCTTCACCAACCTATAAAATAACAAGAGAATTTGGTGATGTTGATTTCATACTTCCTACGAAAAAGGCGAATTCCTGAAACATCTGGAACAAAGTGAGAGAATTTGCTTGTGAGAGAGATTGTGTAGTGGATGTGGGTTGAATCTAGGTCTCACCTCAACGCTCCCAAACAAGTCTGAATTATTTTGTCACAAGTAATCAACAGTAGATAGATTGCACAGTTTTGAGTCAAGTTTCGGTCAGTAGAAAATTGAGAATATTCTCCCTATTTTAATGATCTTCTCATTTGTTTAGAGTCCGGCATCAAAGTATTGTTGCTTAGTTCAAATGTTTTTATTGCTTCTTTACATATAATCAGTATTGATTGATTTAATTTCAAATAGCTTACCAATTCTCGTCAACACTTTCTTGGAAAAAATGAAGGAAAAGAATGGTACCAAAAAAGGACTTTTTGCTGGGTATACGGCTGATAGTGAGTTTTAGCAGGAAGGAGACGGCAAGACACCAGTATAATCATAATGAGTTGTAAGTATTAACCAACAATATTTCTCATTATGGGAGTTATTATCTTTTAAGAAATTTAATCTCAAAAATTATCCGAGAAAGAAAGAAATTTATGACTCAACCCAATATAACTGAATTCTGAGATAGATGTTTGTTTTTTGCCCAGTACAGATGAAAAAGACTAATAATGTTTTGAAGTTGAGAATCAGAGAAGTTAAATTTATAATTATTACAGTTTTTCTCAGTTTCAACAATGTATTTCGTTTCGATAAGAGCACCGCTAAAACAATAAAGCAATGACAAAATAACGCCCAAATTTATTCGTTTCAACTGTAATACAACAAATTCATTCATAATCCGAAAGAAAAGAGAAAAAGAGAAGAATAAGACAAATTTATTGGGAATCAACCATGCATCTGAGTCCCCAGCAAGAGTTATCGAATGTGATGCGGAAGTTTTCGCATCCGAAATATCCAGACTGAAAATTAAAGAAGATGGATGAATAATCTGTCGTTTCACTTACTCCAGGAGCTCCGCAAGCTGCATTGTAGGCGTCGTTCAAACAGGCTCCAGTTTGTTGAACGGCTCTGGAAATGACACAAATGTTCTACGTTTCAGAAACTCAACTAGTTTCCGGAAATTATAAATTTTGATTCTTGGTTCTAATGAAATTTGAAAAGAAAAGAAACTTACGGACAGAAGTTGTTAGCTGCAACGGTCTGATTGAAGTTAGCAATACAGTTCAGGTAGGCGTTAGTTGTTGGGAAAGTTCCAAGACATCCCCATTGAGCGACGACTTCTAAAACATTAGAACATTCAATATGAAAACAGAATGGGTTTGAACTCTTGTCAAGAGAAACTAAAACGAACCGCTGAATCCACCGACACACATCCACTCGAGTCCACGGAAAGTTCTGACGTAATCGAAGGCTGGAAATTATGGAATTTGCTTTAAATCTTCATATAAAAGAGGTTACCATTAGGAAAATCTGGTTGAGGTTTGTTGAGAAGAGTGTAGAGATTCATGCATGGGTAGTAAGAAGTTCCGAGGCATTGGTAGAATTGAGTACGGGTGCTGGAAACGGTTTTAGTTTCGAAAGAGAAGGTGTTCGAGTTCAACATTAGAGAAATTATGAATCTGAGAAAGGTCTTCAAGTAGGGAGAGCCAGAAATGCTCCGCGAGAGCTCAGAAACCGTGACACCTAGCAGGTCCTTACCTGACCCTATCATAACTTGCTGACAATGAATGACAGTTTAATTAGCGATCTTGGTAAACACTTGTTTCTTCAGGAAGGGTCTTTGAAGGGAATTTTTATTTTAGGCACCATTTCCATCAACTCACTTGCAAACCTTCACCAACTCAGTCACATTCATCATCAAATATTTCTGAACAGTGTTGAAAATGTAGGTTCCATTACGCCAAGAGATGGAATCATCCATTCCGAAGAATTTATTGAAAGTTGCCTAAAAATGCTCTCAATTCTCTCAAGTTCTGTATCGTTTTCTCTCACTTGACAATAGTTGAATTGAACATCATTACAAGTTGAGATTGCAGCATTTTGTGGCTGCTCACGGAAAGCCATCAATTGAATCACGTCATCTGGAAGAGTGTATGGAAGGAGAAGAGCTGCTTGCGAGGCTCCGACCAGTACAAGAAGAGTTAATGCAACGGAATGCATTCTGGAAAAATGAGGAAGAAAGGGTAAGTCAGTCTTGGAATGAGGAAGTGATTGAAGAGAACAAATATCGATATTTGGAAACCGGTGATATTTTCGATTCCAGATTACATCATCAGATTTTTCAAAACTTCGAAATATTTTATCATGTTGCTCGTTGGGGAAGGTGGACTTATTTTCAGAAAATCACACAATTTGAAATTACAGTAATCAAGCTGTGTTTTTACTTGTTTCAGTTCCAAAACTTAGACTCTATCATTTGTGAGTCTTCAGAATATTAAAAAACAGAAAACATGTATACCATAAGTTTCAGCAAAATATTCAGGATTATTTCAAAATCACAGAACCCGCCATAAAATTGGTTATTACACCCTAACTTCCAGATTTGTAGGAGTTGCAGAACAAACCTAGATGTTGATTTTTATAGTCAACAACTTCTTCTGTTCGAGTTCTTTCCAGAAAGTTACACCCATTTTTAGATAAGCTTGAAAAACTTGGTTTTGTTAACTGACACACTTCGATTTGCAAGATGAGTTTGTCAGGTTATATATTTCTAGGAAGGGCTCAAAACACTGTTCATCGAAATTCTATGTGTCTCCTATCATTCATCCAAAACTTGGAATGATTGGACGATCAGAAATCCTGTTGCATGCTCTCAAAGTAAGGAATTTTCAGGTGAAAACCTGAAAAACGGAATGGTTTTCTTTTGGGTGCTTTTGGAGTTACAATATCAGAAGTAAGTTTCTCTAAATTTAGAGTCATTCAATTTTGAGGTGCAGATGATAGACGTAGTTCAGTAGTAAGCAAAAATGGAAATGTATTTTCTGCACTACGCCTGAAACAGGACAATAACATATATTACAACATGATTTTGTTCTACTTAAATGAATGAATCTCACAATTCCATGGAAACATTCGAAGACTACAGTAATTTCTCCTGAAAACAAATTGAAAAACTGCAGAAATCGAACGAGTAATTTCGAACAAAATGACGTTTGAAGGTGAGAAATGACTCAAAAAAGGGCAGGGCGTAGTCGAGAATTTCGGACTGTGCACACATCGTGGCAAAAATTATATGATCGGCGTCGGCATATTGATATCACTTGGCACGACGGAATGGGTTATCAAAACGAATTACGTGGAGAGAGGGGAGGACAGTCATTTTGCCTTTTAGGTGGATGATTATAAGCATCGTAAAAAAGAAACCGTAAAAAAGAGAAAGATTGGGTTTTTGAATTGTGATGCTCTGCCTTATTGAGAGAAAGTTGAACAAAATTACCCATTTCATTAATAACAAGAAAAGAAAACAACTAAAAAGTAACAGAAGAAAGACCTATTATGATGATGACAAAAACGGAAAGCGATGGAAGAAATCAGAGATGACGGCGGATTGATCAGATGATGGAATCAATTTGTTCTTGGAGCGACTGTCGTGAGCACGAAATTGAGATGATGTGGCGGATTCTGAAGAGTTGACCGTGTCCTTGTGAGAATTGAGTGATGAGAGAATGAGATCAATCTGGAATTATTTGAACTTATTGACATTGAATGACTTGGAATCTAACATCATTCTGCTGTAATTTCTTCTCAATCACTTTCGTTTCATCTTCAATTCGTTTCAACTTTTTCTGCAATTTCTCTTTCACAAATCCTCTCGAATGTTCGATTTCATAATGCAACACTTTCTTCGTCTTGAACTTCAATCCATACATTTCCAAATCACTGAAATATTTGGCTCCATTCTCGAATAGTTGCCAATTCTCGAATGAACCGCATAACTGACAAAGAAGAGCCATCTGAATATTATATTCATTGAAAAACAGTTGATTTCAGACAAACCGTATTTCGAAAGTTTTCTCGGCGAGTGTCATCAGGAAGTTTGGCGAGAAGAAGAGCTTTGGTACGAAGAAATTGAACTTGATCACCGAAATCAACGAGAAGAGATTCATAATCAATGAGGAGACGCAGGCAACTGGAGATTTCAGAAGCGGAGAGCTGGAATAGAAATTGTAATCACGACATATATTATAAGGTTCTTTACCTTTTCTTTCTTTCCGATTGAACATTGAAGCAGTGAATCTATCAGCATCACTTCATGCGTTCGATTGTTTTTTGTATTCTCTCGGAGTTCTTTGAGTATCTAATATTAGAAAATTAGATGGGAAAGGGATTTTCTACTGATTATTCTCAATTTATTGAAAAAGTAAAAATATTATTTAGAAAATCAACAATCTGTCTAATTCTTTTCAGATTCACTAACATTCTCTGCCGCTTCAAAATCTCCCGTGTAGAAATAATCTGCTACTCGAAACAAGTCAAGTTCGCTGAAAAAAAAACAAATTTTTTATTGTTACATTATTATTATTATTAAAATTACTTTACTGCCGTCGCTGTCTGATTTTTTTTTGAAACATCACGAAACCAGAATTTGTCATGTAGATTAGTGGAAAACGGTGGGTAAATTGGAGTTTTTTGAGTTTTAGTTTGATCTTCATCGTCGGAAGTTTCGAAATCATTGAGAAAATCCATTATTTCTTCAATTCCGTCGCTTTTGGTGTATCCTCTTTCGGTGGTTCACCAACTTGAACACTTTGAACACAGGTTCGGAACTCTTTCACCTGAAATTATATAATAAACTTGTTTTTCAGAAGCAAAACCATCTACAAACCACGTCTTGACACTTTCTCCAATCTCTATGTTCTCCCATACAATCGGAGACTTTCAGATGAAGATCCCAGCACCCGGATTTCCTGAAATTTAATATTTTAAAATAAAATTGCATCATATTTCGTGTCTCACTTTATCAGTGTCTCAACTCGATCCTCTTGATCGGAGTTTCCAGTCCAAATATGTGGAGATTTTGGTGCTTCTTTTGGAGCAGGTGGAGCAGTTGACATTACCCTAGAATTGCAATTCGCGAATTGTGTTCTTTGGTGGAAACATAGTGGGAAAGCAAAAAGAAGCAGCAATTTTGAGAAAAGACAGACAAAACGGATAGAAAAGAGTGTAGAGTTCAATAGGAAACGCAGAGTGACAGAGACTCCCAGTGTACTTCACTCCCAGTCCCGTTTCTCCGAGAGGAGTACACCAGCGTTAAAATAATTGAAAAGTTTCTTTTTGTTGTCAATTCTTTTTTGGTTTTAATGTTTCAATACTATCTCTCCGTTTTCGATAATCGGTGGAAATTTCGCACGCAACCTTGATTGTGGCAGAAAAAGTTTCCCGCAATATTTGGTCGTTCCGAACATTTAATGCGAATTCTATCGAGAATCACGTGGTGAAAAAGCAGTTGTTACCTTTTTCACGTGTTGGTTTTTGACAAGGGAGAGCTGAAATTTTGTTTTTCCTTAATTTTTGATCTGATAATGTTAGAAAAACAATATGAACAAGAGCGATAACTCTGAAAATCGTTTTGAGTTGCTCTTCTGAATATTCTAATGACATTTTCCACGAGAAGTACACACCGTTATTTCTAGTCCGCGGCCATATTCGGAAAAATCTGAAATTCCGGATTGCAACTTTGTTTTCAAAATTTGTAAACAAACTGATATTTTTGAAGAAATTTTAACCTCTCGAAGTGGTAATGAATAGTTTTCCCATCCGTTCTGAATGTATCCCTTTCTGCTCTGCCCCCATAGACATCCGTTTTCAAGCTTTGTTGTTGTTCTTGAAATACATCAAACATTTGTTTCTTCTTCTTCATTTCTCTGAACCTCTCTTTCAGTGTCTGATTATTCTGTTTTCAGGTAATCAAACCTCGAGTTCCGCGCAAAAATCACGCTGGAGAGCAGTCGGAAGTCGGCGGCTCCCGACACCCGAGTCGCTCATCGAAATCATTTGGATTTCATCGCGGGATGGGGAGCCGGATGTATCGAAACATGCATTTTATACCCGTCGAATAAGATTATCTTTCGACAACAACTTCATGGATTCCACGTCAAAGATGCGATACAACAAATCAAGTTGGAAGGTGTCGGAAAGTTGTACAGAGGACTGCTGCCACCGTTGATAATGCGGACGACGAGCAGAGCGTTGATGTATGGATTGTACGATGAATTTCAGGTTTTTTATTGAAGAAAATTGTATTTTCAAGCAGAAATATTATTCCAGATCTCGCTAAAATGTCCGCATGCACCGCCCAACTCATCATTCTCAATTTGCCATGCACAAGCAGCGTTTTTATGTAAATTTCTCATTCATTCCCGACGAATAGTTGACATTTGCAGCAGGAGTATGCGAAGCAATGTTATGTCCGCTGGAACGGGTTCAAGTGCTTCTTCAGACGACCAAATTTCATGACAAATTCAAGAATACACTGCATGCGTTCAGTCGGCTACGAGAATACGGATATCGGGAATATTACAGAGGATTTTCAGTAATTCTCGTAAGAAACAGTTTATCGAACACACTTTTCTTTACTCTCAGAGATCCGTTGAAGCAGAGAGTAAGTTTTGAAGTTATGAAGTTCTTCGATAATCATTGAGGGTTTCCAGATAGTTGATCTTCCACAAACCAGTCGATTACCCGTTTCTCTTCAACATTGGATCGGAGATTTCATAGCTGGATCACTTCTCGGTGCCACTATATCCACTGCATTCTTCCCGTTAGGAGTCATCAAAAATCATATGCAAGCCAAGGTAAACTTCGCAATACAACATTTATCTGACCTTATGTTTCCAGGTCGGCGTAAAGTACGACAGCAGTATTCAAGTGTTCCGAGACGTGTGGCAACTTCGTAATCGTTCCTTGCGCGGTCTCTATCTCGGTGTTCACCTGAATTTCACACGATCCCTCGTCGCTTGGGGAATCATCAATTCGATGTATGGAATTCTTCGAAGAGCGCTCGCCCCGTTTGAAAAATGAATAGATCCCTTTTTCACACATTTTTATTCGCCAAACTTTCAATCCTCATGTTTTGTGTGCCTTTTTCTCCCCCGCCCCGCCAACCTGTTCACTTTCATTTGAATTCTAGGAATTCTTTTTCTCTATTAATTGATTGCTTGTTTACGATTCGTATATTAGGAAACAAAATAGATTTATATTTTCACGATTAGTGTATCGCCATCGAAATTCTTATCCCCGCTCACTCTTCTTTCTGGTCATTTCATTTTTCTTCGAGACCCCGACGTGTTCGTTCCTGTGTAAATAATAAAGCCTTCGGTTTTGAATGAAGAAAAGAAAAATATATATTTACAGGTAACGACAACGACAACGATTCTAATCAAAACACTAAAAAATAATCTGAATTTCAGATAAATAAGTGAGTTTCTTCTCAATGCTGATTCGAAACTGCTGGTGGCGGAGTTAATGAGACAACATTGGCTTGTCCTTTTCCTGGAGCACGAAGAGCCGCGTCAGTGGGTGCACCGATTCCAAACATTACAGCTCCACCGACAAGAGCAGCCACAGTGAGTCCTTGAGCAACAACTCGACCACGCATGAATAATTGAGCATCTCGGGAACTACGACGCAACGTGGCAACCATCATTCCTGGAAAAATTCTCATAGTTTTCGTGAAGAATCGAAACAAAAACAAACCAATAAGACATCCAGTAGTTGCGAGCATTCCAAGCGGTACGAGTGGATTGTTGAGTGCCTTCTGAAGAACAGTTGTGGCGGCTGTTTGACCACGAGAGCCACCGGACATGTCTTGTGGAATCATTGGAATATTTGCACGATACGCTTCTTTTTCTTGCTGAAATTTATGAATTTCAGAGATTTTAATGAAACGTTTCAATGCTTACAGTCCACTTCATGTGTGCTTTGTGATCACGGAAATCGTGTGGTTCGGCGTTCATTTTTCTGACTGTTTTACAAAATTAATTTCGTTGCTTTCCAGTTTTTTTTCAATAGTGTTTCCAAAAAATAAGGAGAATTCAACTCTTCAAACAAATCTTACTGTAGAAAATTGGACATAGAACTTTATATATGGGGAAGATGATTGAATTAATAAAATAGTGAAAGGAACTCATAGAAAAGTTAAAACATTCTGGGGACTGGGAACTATTTAATCGGGAGAAATCTGAATCTTTGAAAAGTGTACAAAGTTAAAGAAGAACTGGATGTAAAGTAAACTGGGTGCATTAAAATATAAATTACGGGAAATAAATAAAGTTCGACACTTGGGAGAAGAAGAGGGATACTCTACTTACATCAACATATAAATCACAGAATAGGCAATTTTTGAAACGGTTTGGAAAGGGGGGCGAGACGGCGATTTGAACAGACACGGAGAGTTTTTGAATTTTTGGAGAGGAAGAGAAAGTGGGAGAGTGGATAAAAAACAAAGAGTGGAGAGTAATATGGGTCCTAGTTGGTTAATTATTCGTTGCTTATGAGGAATCTGAGTTATCATCAGGGCTCGTCGATCCACTTTTTGGATCAGATCTTGGCGATTCTGGTTTTGGATGTTCGACTGGCGCGGGTGCGGTGAACTTTTGCGTTCCAGGGATGCTCGTCTGCAACTCCTCTTCAGCCTCATCTGATCCAGGACGACGCAACACTTTGTCCGCTTTTCGCCAGAGTGTGACTTCCTGAAAAATATCATAATTCAGTAAAAATTCAAACGCATTTCAGTCAATTTACCTGTTGCTTGAAATATCTGCGATCCTCCTCATCAATCAGCACCAAATTCAAGAAGTACTTGACTGAAAACTTCTTTCCAACGTCTCTCATCGACGGCGCCAAGTCATATCCAGCCAAGAACAATCGAATTGGAATTGACTCTCCGCGCACCGGTGCTCCGTCCATAATCTCAAACTTGGCGACAGTTTCCGACTCTTTGAATGTATTCGGTCCGGATCCGACGATTTCAGTCTTGAGAATCGCAATTTCCATGTATTTTATCTTGATGCGAACCAACAGGAAATAGATTTTTCCAACGATCACATCTTGAAGATGATACTTGTTCTTATTGTACTCAAACTCGATATGAAGACAATCCTCAATTCCAACTTCCATTTTGATTGATTTATCATTGTCAGGATAGCTGCTGAGGGCATGAACGACCAGATCGATCTCTTTCGTCAAATCGGTGAGCCTTCTTATTACAGTAACACGGAGAAAATATCTGGAAATTATGAATTTTGATAATTTTCAATTTAGTTCTTTGAATTCTAACCTCAGCTTCACATTCGTCCCCATATACGTCTCGAATGGCTTTTCCACATTGTTGAATTCGAATGGAAACTGTGCATTCTGGGTGAGATCTCCGGGACGAGCGAGTTCACGTGTCAACGAGATAAAGTCCTGCTGGTTACCACGATCATAGTATACTTCTGAAACTGAAACATCAAAACAATTGTTTTGAACGGCGGTGTGGGAACGCAGATGTTGCAGAAGACTGTGCATCAAAGTTTGTGACACATGGGGCGCGCGCTCCGGGTCTCGACACGAACCAGATGGCGTGCCGCAGATATTCAGATTTTACGGCATATACTCAAAACCTGCTTCTAAAGCTTGCTGTAGAGCTGAAGAATCAGTTTCTCTCTATTTTTTTCTAGATCTTTGTTATTTCGATACACTCTTCAGTGATAATTTTCACAGTCTTCTTTCACTTTTTCTAGTATTAGAAACGCACCAATTTGTCCAATAAATTCGATTCGAATACCCTGGTGCTCGAATTTGTGATTGGCTTTCTTCAAATTAACTTGAACAGTTCCCGTTACTGATTCACCATCGTAATATAGAAAGTTGTCATGCATATTTCCGTCATCACCGCGAGATTTGATAACCTAAATACATGAAATGGTTAAGATTTTTTATCCATCGAAAATTATGAAATTTGGCTGAAATTCCTCACCTTTCGAGTATCTTCGTTCGAGAGCCGAATCTGGATATCTGCTGATTGCCCAAAGCCGAAGAGCATCGCCATTCTGATGCGATTTATCTAAACAATACAATTTTGTCAAAAAATCATTGAAAACCTTGATTTATCAGAGAAAAATCAGCGTAAATCCGCAAGAATGAGTCAGAATCGCGAACGATTGGAGTTTTTATAACGGATTCACGATAGAGCGCGTTTGCTCGACACTTGAAACGAGTGAATTTTCATTCATTTTTCGTGACGAATCCAGTGGAAAACGTTTGTTTATTGTTGAAAATAAACAAAGTATCAAATTTATGATAAAATAGAATGTTCTGTAATCAATATAGTCTTCGTATATATATTTTAGATGATGATTCTGCACATATTGCAAAAATGACAAAATTTCAACCTAATAAGGGTAGAAAACTTTTTTATTCACCGATTCACCGATTTAATCGGAACCGCTTCATCCCACGGACCATGAATCGTGCATTTACCGGTTTGTTTTAAAATGAGAATGAGTGGGCAAACGAATAAAATGAAAACATGAAGTAGAGTCCAGAACACGGAAAGCTCGACTGAAAACGAGGAGATGCAATAAATAGAAAACAAAGAGAGAGCACAGAAAAGGATGGAAGATATCGAAGGATACACGTGGAACAATCGATTTCTGAATTCAGCTCCGTAGGCGTGAAGTGTGAAGGCGACGACGAGGAGTAGAAGTGTCGGAGTGTCTTCTTCCAGTCGTGACAACAAGAAGATAGCAGAACTCAACCCACTGCTCACAGATGTTGGATATGAAACTCTGAAAATAAATTATATTTTTATGCGAGAATTAAGGAAATTACACTGGTGCTTTCACTCCGTAATCATGAAAGAAACAACTGAGAATCGCAGTGATTATTGACGTCGAGTAGATTGTATCCGTACTGATCGAAGTAGTGAGGGTTCTGAAAGAACTCTGGAGTCAAGGCTGGTATAAAAATCTCAAAAATTACCTTATCACCGGAGTGAAAGCATACGCGAAAAGAAACAAAGTGACGATAGTTCTCGCGTGTTCTTTTCCATTCGCGACGTTTGGAGTCAGAAATTTACAGAAGAAGAGATAAAAGACGATAGTTGAAGTGAAGACTCCGTAGAGAATGTTTGGCGACCAGTTTGAGTGAAGAATCTGGATTTTTGAATGCAATTTTGTTGAAAATGATGAAAACTTACATTCAAAAACAAAACAAAATACATTGTGAGCATATCCAAATGAGTGAGAAAATTCATGCATCCGAATACTGCACTTTTATAGTCATAATGGACGACTGACACTGAAAAAATCATAACTTTTAGTGTTACTGAACAAAAAATCAATGTAAAAACCCACCATTTTTTCGCAATTCCTTCAAAAATTGTGCATCTCCACCCGAATAATTGTCCGGAAACGGTTGTTTTCGATAGAGAATTTTTTGCCATCTCGTTGGTGACGTCATCTGATGAATGCATACCCTGAAGCAATAGAATCGATTTTTATTGTGAAGTATTGTATAGTTTTGTTGAAAAAGGGAAGAATACACGTGTTGTGACGAAGCATTTTGTTTGTTCAATCGATAAAATGATTGGTTTTTATAGTTTCTTTGTCTTAAAAAGGGTAGAAAATTCAGATCAAATTGGGAAAAAAATGAGAAATAATTGGGAAAGAGATTAAAAAAGTAGAAAAAAGAGTAAAAATAATGAGAAAAAGAAAATTGAAAAAGAAGAGAAAAAGAGTGTGCGTTTCTTTTCCCTCTCTCGTTTCCGCACACTCTCTCGTCTCTTCTACAGTAAAATTAGTGATATTTATAGCTTTCTTTGAGAAAGAAAAAAGAAATAAAAAGAGGAAAATATAATATTTATTGAGGTTTTCAATTGAAATTATTTCGGAATTTTGATTCACACTTTTATTAGAAAAAATAATCTGAAAACCATTTTTTGGATGTTCAAATATGAAGGAATAGATTACACAGAACAACATAAATTGAAATTTCACTGAAACTGCTATTCATTGATAAGAATAGAATTCAATCCCTCCATCACCGCTCTCACAACAAAATCGTGGACGACCATCGCCTTCGGAGTGTTATTCAGAAAATCTTTGCGAGCATCTAGCCGAGATTTTCTGCTCACAAATGGCAAATCATTGAGTGCCTGAGCAATCGCATATCCATTTTCTTGTGCCTCATCAGCGTATTTCTGTAGATCTTTAGCCAATTGAACCGTCTTTGGAATATCTTTCAGTGAACTCGCAATGACTTCTTTCGCGTTTTTGTATCCCATGCCTTTACAAATATCAAGAAGAACTGACATCTCCTGAAAAGTTAAAATGAATCATCAATGACATCTTCCCAGTTTTCTTTCTTACCATTGGGAAATGTTTGTCTAGTTTGACAGCTGCTTGATATTGTTCTTCAGCTGTTCGGTTTCTATTCGCTAAAATAGCTTGAGCTTGTCTTTTTGCTTCCTTGATTCTTTGAGTGGCAGACAGAAAATCTGCATACAACATGTTCCTGAGTATTTTATTGGCAACCAATTCTCGGCGAAAAAGATTCTGGAAAACTAAAATTTTGAATAATTTGGAAGAAGATCTAAATACCTGTTGATCAAAACTAGTTGCCAACTCTATCAATTTCCGATTAGTTTCTTCTTCACTAACTGACAAATCGTCAATTATAAACTGAAATTGATCCTGGTATTCTGGAGAAGTCAGATTACGCAGACGCTCATAGATATCCAATTCATAAGTAGCAATGATTGGGAGGATGAGGAAGAAGACGATTGGAAACTTCATTTTGAGGTGAAGTGGTGGTTGGAAAGAGTTTCCGAGTCATCTTTTATACTAGAATTCGAGTCAACAGTGTTTCAAAAAATATTCAGTATTATAAAACATTAATATAACGGTTTTACAAAACATTATATTGTATGAAGAGTATGACTCTTACGTCTAGACATTCCTTTCGATGCAGGAAATAACAAAACAATTGTACAGTATCAATCTTTGAATAGTTCTTGTATTAATCTTAAGTATACGTGAAAACTGTCTTCGATTAAGAGTAAACTAACTGGAGAAATATAGATGGAAGATTATTTCCTTGGCACATGTCGTGATTTCAGAAGCGATTACTTCTTTGTAAAAACTGCCACTCCTAAAGTGTGTGGAGCATTCTAAAAAATGCCGTTATTTCTGCATTTGGAAACTTTGAAACTCTTGTGCACCTGAAACTTGGCAGGAATACTAAATGAATCATGCTCAATCAGATGCCGTTTTTTGTTTGATCGAATCTGTTCTAGAAAAAGTTATGGATTGTGCCCGGCTTCTACGACTTTCATCAAAAGTTAAAAAATTAAATTTCTCAGAGATTCTGTTGAAATTTCTCAGAGATTATGTTGAAACTCAAACTCAGAATATCTTAAACCTGCTAGCCTGTGTCATACAGTCATGGACCTCCCGAACGTGGTTTCGCTAGTTTAGATGATGGGGGAGGCGAATAAACGACGGAGCAGTATTCAACTAGAGGGAGTACATAAGTTTTGAATAGGAAGATATAAAATTGGGGAGAGTTGGATTTGAAAGATTTCAGTAGTTGTTTTGAACGGAGTAAGGCGAGAGCAACAGCCCGATTAATGTGTCTAGTGAACTTGAGATTAGGTTCTATTAATAAACCTAAATCCCTAACAGAATCAACGGAATCAATGAGGGAACCTCCAATAGTGTACGGGTGAGAAGAGTTTCGAGGTCCGAGACGAAGAAGGGCAGTCTTAGAGTGGGCCAGAGGTAAGGAGTTATCAGAAGCCCAAGACTCTACCAAGTCTATTCCCATTTGAAGTGCTAGAGGATCATGAGATACACATGTATTTTTCAGAATAAAGTTTAGTATTATAATTTAATCGAAAAGGTCTCAAAGATGTGGTAGGTGCCGGATGGCTCCGAGAAGGTTTAGCAACAGATTTGACAGATTGAGAGCGTGTTCGTTGGAGCTCCCGTTGTCAGATCTCAGAAATTTTCTCGGTACCGAATTGATCAGTGAAACTCATGGAATGGACGGTGCCTCGGTGAGAACACAATCCGCGAGCATATCTTTCTGGAATTTTTTGTAATTTCGTTAGTAAAGAAATATTTGAAATCAAAAATATCTCACCATGCCATCTTCTTCTGTCCTTCGTTTCATTTCTGATTCTTGCTCCTACTTCTTTTTGATGTCTGTCACCGATTTTTATCGTTCTCGCTTCTACAATTCGTATTTATAAGTTTGAAATTTATTAATTTTCAACAAGTAACAATTATCAACAAAATCATCTTCTCCGCTTCATCCAATTTCTGATCTTTTGATGATTTCTACTTTTCCAATTTCACTTTTTCCTTTTAAAGTTTTGTTTTTTTAATCGTGGCCTTGAAATCATCTCTGCTATAATTTTTTTGAGTTTTCTAGTCGGTTTTCCTGAAATTCAAAATAGATTATTCTCAATTCTTGATTCATACTACCTCTGCTACCTCCTTCTGTTCTGCCATAGTTTTTTCTTTTGCTTTTCTCTGTTTTCTCTATTTTTCTTTCTTCTGTAACCACTCTTTGTGATGGTCCAAGTGAGTAAGAAAACTCATGCATCCGAATACTGCACTTTTATAGTCTGAACAAAAGATCAATCAATGATCTCAATTTTTCGCAATTCCTTCAAAAAATTGTGCATCTCCACCCGAATAATTGTCCGGAAACGGTTGTTTTCGATAGAGAATTTTTACCATCTCGTTGGTGACGTCATAGGATGAATGCATACCCTGAAGAATCGATTTTTATTGTAGAGTATTGTATAATTTTGTTGAAAAAGAAGAAATACACGTGAGGAGAAGACTCAGAAAAGACAATACGATGGATGCAGAGGTTCTTTAATCAAGGGAATTTAAAAGAGATTGAAGAAGCATCAAATTCTTTCGCAATGTGTCGATGTATTCGTTGAGTTGGTCTGTGGGACTCTCCCGGCTTCGACGTTTTTTGAATCCGATTTCAAGCTGTTTGAGGAATCCTTTAGTTGGATCAAATTCTTCACGAGCCAATTCGATCTTGTTTACGAGATCCCACCGATCAAAATGAACCTTTCCGATTTTCAACCAGGAGTTCTCGTCGAGTTTATTTCGCACAGCTGCGTATTCTTTCTTCCACGATCGGTCAGGAAAACGTGTCCTCAGTGCAAATCTGATATCCTCGTAGACCTCGAAATCGCTTGTGGGGGCGAAATCAACAATTGCTGCGTTCGTGGTCCCTCTCCACCTTCCTAAAACCAATTATATATATATTTAAGTTTTCAGACACTAAAACAAACCGCAGTTCTCTTCATGCAAATCGGAAATAAACAAAATCACTCTGAGCATAACTAGTTGAACAGCAACATCTTCGCAAAGCTTATTCTTCCCAATAACGTCTTTGAGAAGCTCAAATCTGTCGTCCCATTGAGTAGCAATATACCTGAAATATGCAAAGATGTATTTTTATACGCGAAGCTGTAAAATTCTTACGTGCTAGTTTTGCTTCCAGTAGTCGTTTCGGGAGGAACAATATGAGTTCTGGGGCCAACACCAATTAGATACAATAATTTGTAAATGTAGAACTCGGTGACGTCCGGGACCTGACCAGAGCTCGTTCCTTTTGGGCCATAATGGCTGCATCTAAACAGAAATGGATCTTGAATGAATGAGTGGAAAACATACTTCACGTTGTACTTCAGAACGTCTGCTTCTCCGTGAGTTTTGACAAACGCAAGTGTGCTCGTAGGACTTCCTCCTAAATCTGCGTCTCGTGTTTCGAAAAAGCAGATAAATGCGGAATCTTGTTCTCCTCTTCTAATATCATGAAGTTCAAGGAAGAACTTCTTCGTCGCGCTACGAATCAATCCCACGTCTCCATCTGCCCAAGCAGCAACTTTAGAATGTTTTAGTCTTTGAAAGTCGCTAAACTCGGCATAGACTTCAAAGAATCCGCTTTCGGTTAAACGATCGTGAAGTCGCAAAGCCTTTTTGCGTTTTCAACTTTATCCGAGCCCTGCTTCATCACTTGTTCTATGAAGACAAAGAGAAGGATATTTTCCCTGTGACTTGTTGATGGAGAGAGCAAATTCCAAACGGACTGGAAACTGGGTACGTCGGAGATTGTATGCCAAGTTATTGTCGTCGTAACAGTCTATTCTAGCAATTTAAACTGTTCTCCCGATAAGACTTCCAGCATCTTTCTCACCATTTCCAGAACCGTCAGCCGAGTGCCATTGCACAATACAGAAGCTACGTCCAGATTTCGAAGGAACCTAATCGATCCGACTTTTAGTTTGAGACGATGTTTTGGAAGGGAAGATGTGTTGATTGAGTTGAGAAACTCTGTGGGGACCACCTTCATGTTGCTGTCGTCCACAACTTCGCCGCAAGAACGTAATATCTGAAATATGAAATTCCAAAAAGTCCTGTTACAGTAATCTTACTTTTTCTGATCCTCCCATTCGATTGTGCACTTCTTCGTTCATTTTGTCTACATCCACGTTTTTCGGTGCTAAGATTGCAGGTTCTGATAAATCTATAAACTGGCCGATTTTCGAGCCAAAAACTTCTTCGATCAGATCTCCATTTGTATAGACATTTGGATCCAATTGAATACGATTCGTGAAGTCGTTGGCGAAGCCGTCACCAACTCGAAGAAGGAACTCAATCCATTCTCTGTCGACAGACATGTCTCCACTTGTGACACGCATATCACGCATATAGGCAGTGAGTTGAATAAGCTTGAATTGACTCCAAAGCAGGCTCATTTTGAGGCATCCGTACACTTGATCGGACCTGGATCCTCTTCTGACGACTGGGAGAACTTGTCGAAAGTCTCCGCCCAGGATGAAGATTTTTCCTCCAAATGAAAGATCATTCTCCATCACATCTTTCAATACTTGGTCCATTGTCTCCACAGCATCTTTGAATATCTCGCTTCGTTGCAACGAAAACTGAAGTTTCACGAAGAGCAGCCGCTTCTTTGCTGTTTAACTTCAGAAGATTTGCACGACAATCCTTATTGATGTTCATTTTGTAGATTGAAGCAAATTGTGCGACCATCTGGAAGGAGAGTGGATGCTATTCCAGTCCAGGCACTGCATGACATCTTTATTCTCTTTCCCATCAGAATCTTTCAGATGACGTTGTACAGATACGTCTTCCCACTTCCACCACATCCATCTAAATAGAACAAACGGGGAAGGGAGGGGTCGTCGAGAGCCGCCAAACTATCATCGCACGCATTCTTCTGCTCCAAAGTCAATGTCTCATATAGACGGGCTCCTTCCTCTCCGATTTCGTCAAAATCCATCTGAGGAGTGAATGGAGAGTTGATGATATAGGTTGGAGGAGAGATGAATGATTCAATTGATTTGCTGAATCTGAAAAAGAGAATTTTAGTTTCTTTTCAGAATACATGTATTTTCAGAATACCTGGCCATTTTTTCTTTGATTTGATCGTAAGCCAAAGCTTCAGCCTCTTCTTCGCTACATCCAATATGAATGAAGTCCTCGCTCATTCCTTTCTTAAATTGATCTCATAGAAGTTGAAGGTCTCCAATTTCGTTGAAAACTAAAATGCAAGAAAATGTTGATAATCTTCCAGATGACATTGTAGAGATATGTGTTCCCACTTCTACCACATCCATCAAATAAATAATAAATGTATTTAAAACGACAGTCAGTTGTATTTATAAAGTATACAATATTCCACAATAAAATATATTCTATTGCTTAAAAACATTTTCTATTCCCAACCGTTCCCGGACAATTATTCGGGTGCAGATGCACTATTTTTTGAAAGTATTGCAAAAAATGGAACATAGAATCACATGGGAAAATCACCTCAACTTACAGTCACACGTTTCATGTTTTGTATTTAAAAAGCTTAAAAAAATAACGACTTGTTTGAATACTAACATGAAAATTGTTGGACATAAATCACATTTCAGCTTTTGATTTAAGTTTGAATCTGAAACCAAAAATTACTAACAAATAAACAGTTGATAAAAAGTCAACCATTTATTATTTTCGTCACATACAGAATGCTGAAAAGTTAACAAGAAACGAAAAAGAGAAAAGAAAAACACAAAATGGAAATGAAAACGGAACCCGAACAGTAGAGAGCAGGGGATGGGAGGGAAATCTAACAATACATCGAAATAATATATACTTTTAAAAACATCCGAAAAAATGGAACGATGTGACCAATGAGTGGGGGAAAAGGAAAGCAACTCGTAAAATACCAGAGAGAGAAAGAAAAGGAAAATAATACTTTCGAATTTTTGGTTTTTCGGTGTGAGAAGAAAAGGAAAAAGATAAAATTGGGAAAAAAAATAATTAAAAATCGGTTCGTTTTACAAAAATGTTGCAACGTAAAACTCCAGCTTATTCTTGCTTCTTCTTGCTCATTCGCGTCCATTCGATGAGTGTCGCAGGCGAACGGAACAAGAATATCAGTTTGGCGAACAGATCCTGGAAATTGAGAATAATCAGTTGAAGTTTTTTTTTTAGAAAATCAATTACCTGTTCTAACATGAAATCCTTGGCTTCTCGTACAAGATAAATGTCGAGACAAATCTTGAGAAGATGATCAGCATTCGGCAATTCAGTGAACATCACCGTACTTGGAGACGTCGTGAATATTCCACGAACGAGACCTCTTCCGACGACTAGAATGACTGAGAGATAGACTGCAATGACTCCTCCTTTGAATACTTTCGCGAGAATCGATGGGAAAGCTCTATCAATGAATCCAACAACTTGAAGGTACGGTCTATGCGAGTATGTTGTGTTTTCAGTCGGAATCCACACTTTCTCATTTGGATTTCCTGGATGCTCTGAAGTGGCAATCCACATCTTCTCGTTTGCTCCGTTTCCTTGTTCCAATTGAAGTGTCAACGAGTCGAACCACGCTTGAGAGATTTGAGTATTCGTCATTCCAGTTGTATTGATTTGTGGAGTCGTGTCTTGAGTGATTGATGTTCCAATTGAAGATGGAAGTGAAAGTTCTCCTGCATTTGGAACTTGAATGAAAGCTGGAATGGAGTTGGGAATCAAGATCGGATGACCAGAACTTCCACGAAGAGCTTCTCTGATATCTCCACGCACTTTCGCATCTTGTGGGATCGGAACTAGCCAAGATTTCGAATGTTTCAGAGCAGCATTCTCGTTTGGATCGTAAGGACGAGTGAACTCGAGTGTCACTTCGAAATTGACAGATGTGATGTTAGAATTCAATTTGTCACTGAAAATAAATATATTATTTTGAAAATTGAAAGAATAGAAAGCTTTGAACTCACATCATTGCATCTCGTGAGTCTTGTGAAATTGGCCAATAGATTTCAGATTCTGGACGGAATCTCACAATCAAAATATCCTCATAAGTGTATCCTTTCAAATATGAAACCGACATTCTTGATCTTAAAACTGACGTTGAGTCTCTTGTTGTGTACAATTCCGTTAATGCAGTATTCAGAACACCGAGTTGATCAGGGGTTATCAGTGAGAGTTCCTTATTATCATGGTTTCTTCCTTGTGCTTCCATCTCATAAAGTGGCGGATATCCTTCGATGGAGATCTTCAAATTGACCTTCTCCGGCATACTGATAGTTCCGATTTGATTGAGAAGTGACCAAAGAAGAAGTGGAGAGAATATAAAGATGACGACACCAATGATAATTGGGAATCCCATCATATATTTGACCAGTTTTCCTTTTGCGATTCCACGTGGTGCTGGATATGCCGCTTCGAATTGTCGGGCACATTTGATATTGAAGATGTGAGCATAGAAGTTCTCCATGTTGAAGAAATCGAAAAGTGGCATTGAAGTGTCTGTCCATGTCCAATCAATAGCAGTTCGGAGTTCGAACAAGAATGGAATGTTCATGAAAACTTTGAATGCAATCATATTGGTCATTCCGTATGAGTGTGTCAGCAAGTTTCCGATACATAACTCTGGATAACCGTTACGAATTTGCCAAGCCGATACGAGGAAGTAACATGATTTGATGACATAGAGAGCCTTTGCAACTCCATTCACTACTGCAGCACGTCGAGTCATATTGGGAAGAACCAAGAAGATCCAAATGTGGAGGAAAGCGATCATGAAGAATTGATAGACCAATTTTCCAACAACTGACTTTCTGAGATATAAAGCACGATCCACAATAATAGCGAGAGTCATTCCGACGAGCATAACAACCAATGTGACTGGAATACGAGATGCTTTGACGTCATCAAGAACATTTCCAGATCCTCCTTCTCCAAATGAAGAGTATCCAATAGTCATGATAAGGAAGCAGATGACATCAATTCCAAACATTATTGGGTACAAATCACGAATGTAACGGAATTTCGGGTGGAACAACTGATGAATAAATCTTCCAATAGGTCCACTTGGTTTCTCTGGTGGAGCTTCAATTGTTTCATCAACGTCTTCAACGACATCAACGGCATTTGTATCGGATGGTATTACGACTGAAAGAAATTACAATGGATAACAGTTTCCTTAAAACGTGTGACAGTCACACGTTTTAACACTGTGACTCACTCTCTCCTCCACTTGTTCCTTCCAATGGATCAGATTGTGTCACTACAACCTTTGGCTCTTGTTTCTTCTTCTTCGGTGTTCCAGCATCGGATCCGGCAGGTGATCGAGACTCTGTTGTTTCGTCCTGTAATAATATAATTTTTATGGATAAGAGCTCTCCCTTAAAAATGGTTACCTTGAATGTTTCAGTCAAATTGGCATCCTTCCATAACCCTAACTTTCTAAGCATATAACGATGGAAGAAGAGTGAGAAGAGCAGAAGGATGTCATAGAATGCGAACGAGTTCTTCTTTTGAACTCCGAAGAGTTTATCAAGGGACATTGGATTCACTTCGTTTTCCGTAAGATATGCATTCTGATTGTATGGCATGAAGGCAAACTGACAGATGAATTTGGCAACAATCACAAACTCAGTATAGGTGATCATCGTGACCCAGAAGAATTTCGATGGTCGTGGATTCGATAGATTTCCCCAGAATAGAGACATCAATGGGAGTGGAATAGTCAGAAGACCTCCAGTATCTACTTGAGTCATAATTGCGAAGAAGTAGCAGAGAATGTCAGTGTGAGCTCCAATACAATTGACAACAGCATTCAGAAGACGGGTGGCCGATGATTTCTGTTGCCAATCAACACTAACTGCAGTCTCCATCTTTTCCACGTCATTTTCCGAGTGTACGAGTTGAAGACTTGGAAGATCAACGTCCGTTCGTATTTCAGTCAGTTTTCTTGATGTATTCGAAAGAGATTCTGAATGTCCGGCTTTCAATTTCTGTTTCTCCTTGCTTAAAACGAATCCAACGTATCGGTGTTCACGGCACAACTTGTTCAATGTCACACTGAATAAATCCAATGCCGACGCTATCATCTTCTGTACAAATTTGGCAGTTGATTCAACCTTTGAGTCCTTATTCTCTTCATCCTCTTGTTTATCGCCGTCTGTCGCTTCCGTTCCTCCCTTTTTACGCATCTCTGGTTCAGAAACCGCGGTGAGTGCGCGATCATCTGCATCCTTGATTGAGTCTCCTTTCTTGACTTGTTGCACGGTTTTGGCGAGGTCGAGGTCGTGAGCAGTGGCAGCGTACATTATCTAGAAGACAAAACATGTAATAATGGGTTCCTCTTTAAAACAATAACCAACCTGTCCAGGATCGAGTCGATCATAGGCGGTAGCCTTTGGATCCATTTCTGGCACGAAGCTATCCACTGGTTCGACAAGATCATCATTCTCCGGGTCATACTTGAACATGTAGTAGTCACCGGCTCGTTTGGCTGAAAATATTAAATAATGGATTTTGAGAAAAAGGAGAGGTTTCTGATCATGCTCGTAACTTTCAGAATAAGGTGTTCAGTGATTAGTTGGTTTTTTAAGTGTTGGTAAACGAAAAACTGAACCAAACTCGAGTTATCACTACTTGATATGTGTGAGTATTTGTTGGTTTAGTTTTAAGAAAGTTGTTGGTTGTGAAACTGAAAAAGAAATAAATGAAAGAGAACTTAAAAGATGAGAGAAAGCGAGAAAAAAGTTATGGAAACAACTCAACAAAAGACAAGAGGGTAATGTATCGTTTTTAAAAATGAGATTTATTGAGACAAAGGGAAAGGGAAATCAGCCAAGAAAGCAGTTGAAACTCGCGTTGAATTGAGGGATTGAAAACAGAAAACAGAGAAGCGTGTTCCGTTTCGTTAATTAAAAACCAACCCGACTCATTTTCAGTTTCTTGCGACGATATACGCAAATCATAGTAAGGAAATGGGTCATCCTCGTCGATACGCATACACTCTGTTGATGAGAACAATAAGAAAGAAAAGCTCCCCAAAATGAGAAAAGAAATTAGAGATGTTGCTGACATGATGAGAAGAAAAGACAGACAAAAATTGGTAAGTTTGGACTAATGATGATAAGAGTAGAAGTAGAAAAAGAAATGAAAAAGAAGCTGAAAGGACTACACAACATCAAATAAATACACTAAACTATGAATACCCCAACCACCAAAAACTACATATGTGATCTATCATTCACGTACACAAAAAATAAATAAATCTAGAAATTTCAGTTTAGATGCTACACCGATTCCCTTGTCAAATCAACTCACCTTGTCCATAAGTTTTCGGCTCGAAATCTCTTTCAACGGATCCACGTTCGATTTGCTTTTGATATCTAAATAAAATTACTTAGAGATATTTCAAAAATAGTTGTCTCACCTATCTCGAATCGCTTCCGTCCTTCTTCTGATATCATTGAACTTTGCCTTCTGTTGTTCGTTTTGTTCTTTCATCTCTTTTTCGATCAGCTGATTCTTGAGAACGGCTCCTCTGAAATCGAAAGGTTAACTCTTAAAGAGAAATAGGAAACATCCCAGAAAATTAGATGAGATTTCATATTAGTTCCAGACTGTGAACTAGAAATTTCTAAAAGATGCCCCAAAAACACGCACACAAACCGAAAGTTTCAAAGTTTATAGGAAAACCGGGGGGATAGAAACAGAGAAAGTATTGGATTCTTTGATTCGGAAGGGAAGGATAGAACTCTTCCACACTGTACTCACCTCGACAATCCATTACCATCACTATAACAACATTCAAAGAACTTTCGGTTAGAAATACAAGTTTACAAGAAGTGGTCCAAGAAAGAGACGAAATACACGAATACAAGTTCTAGAAGCTCAAAATACTCACCTATTTGCTAGAATCACTTCACTTCGATACTCGACCATACAGTGTTGGAAGTACCTAAAATGAGATATATTACAATACTCAAACTGGTAAAATCCTTACCAAGAATGCAGAATTCGTATTTGGAAGATAATGAATCCCAACGCAACAATATCGAATCCGATTTGTGCTTCTTTCTTATCAACCATGCATGATTTATTGAATGAATCGAGATCCACAAGGTCATGACACTGATCATTAACACATATGATACTGAAAAGTTGACGGGTGATGCAGAGTACTTTTCCAGCTGTTCCAGTCTTGTCAAACCATGAAAGGAATACACATCCGAATAACTGAAAATGATGAGATTTCGTTAAATTTCTGATTTTAATTTTCATTCACCTGAATGCAAACTTTCATTGTAATCGAGAGCAAAGTGTAACTCAACAGAATATTCCATCTCTTCAATGTGTGCTCGAATGATCTTAACCTAGCATTCATCACATACAAATTGTTTCCAGACCAGAGCATCGTCAATGTGAATATAATGTATCCGAGAGCAAACAGAGACGTTCCTGCGATTCCAGCGCCCAAAGTAGCCATTAAAGTAATCCAATGGCCGTAATGGAATACGAATGATTTGAAGTAATCCACGTAACTCTTTTTCGAGTCTATGAAATCGTGATGAGGGTTTTCGTGTTTGATAATATATTGGCCATCTTTGTAAATCGAATCATTATCTTCGCCTTCTCGTCGGAATACAGCAAGTTGACAAGACGCTAATAACAGCACAAAGAAGTCGCACAAGAAGTACACCTTTTTCCATTTTCTACCATATGTGGGTAAATTGAGAAGCATACCGAGGTTGTAATTGACATCTGGTGAATACGACGACAGCCATTCAGACCATGGATATTCTGAAATATTTAATTCAAATCACAGAAATTCAATTGTTTCAAATAGCTTATACAGACTCAACTCACCGATACAACTGTCAGGCGGCAGTCCAACATACATAATGAATTCCAGAGGGAATATAATTGACATGTAAATCACGTAGAACACCCATAGTCGGCGGTTGAACAGTCTGAAATATTCTCATTGATGCAAAATACAAATCCCCGAGTTTTAAAGATCTTTTTAAAGAACAGCGACTAAAAAGACAGTAAGAATAACACATAAATCAAGTTTCTAGGAAAACAAGCATATTTCTTTGAATTTATGGGCTATGCTAACCGGAAGTTTCTTTGTTTTCTCTTTGAAATTGTAATGGGTTTATGATGAACCAAAGAAAAATGCAACAACAAACCTTTTGTTCAAAGCGAATAACAGTAGCCAAACACATTGAATTGCAGCGAGAGCATCCATTCGAAGCCAGATATCAACTCCCATTACGATAAGAGTAATTTCAAACCCGAATTTATAGAATCCATAATCGATGAAAAATTGAATTGCGTGTTTCAGAGACCGATCGTATTGTGCTGGATAGAAATCAGGGAAAACTTTTCCTCGTAATGCTTCTGGAAGTCCAAGAGCAGATCGATGATGTTTTTGACGATACATTACAATCGATTGGAATGCCAAAGCAACGATTGAGCCAATCACTCCGAAAATCATATAAATCGGTTCACTGTGCTGTTCTTTCTTCAATCCAAACCAGTCGGCCATTGAAATATTGCTGAATGTACAGTTTTCAGCGCCGACTCCTCGGTCGATACCAGACAGTTCTGGGATGACATCAAGTTGGTAAACCATCTTCGTAAGTGCAATTATGAACAGATAGGCACACATGAATAATGAGAAGATTCCGTCGGCAGCCGATGGTAGACATACTGCCAGTGATAGAAGAATAACGAGTGGAATGAAAATAGCATCCATCTGAAATCAAACTACAGTTAAAGTATTCCTACGGCTAATCTCACGTTGGCGGCGAGCAGGGATGCGATAACAATAAACACAATTTTGGAAATATGAACTTCCAATATCCTCCATAATAATTCAATTGTGTTGTTGACCAGAACATGAAGCTTCTTGATGAGTGTATCGCCTGAATATATTTATTTCAATGTGTTCGAGTCTTTTCTCGCCATGAAACACTTGTACTAGTGAGAAAACTCATTTATCACATTGAGGAATTCACACTTTTTAAATGGAGGGAACTCCCCCGAGATTTCTGGCCTATGATTTTTATGAAAAATCGTTTTGCTCTTTGCATCGAGGGAGGCAGACATAAATGTTTTCGTTTCTTTTTTTCTCGTTTTCCCTAATTTATTCTATCAAAAAACGTTCGAAAACAATAAATTAAAAGATTAATTACGCCTCAAAGATTAACAACTTTTTCAGTGGGATGCCAATGGTCATCTAATTAAAATTTATATTAGTCTGGAAGGCAGCTTGAGTACAATTCCTTTTTTCGCCACCGCTAATCACTCAAATGATTCCTCATGTCATTTTCACCTCAAAATCTATCTGTTCATGACATGTTCTTCTTCTTCTTTTTCAACAATGCCATTCCGAAATTCGAGAACATTCTCGCTTTCTCCACTGAATTTGAACGAGAAAGACACAAAAAAACATTCTGTTATCAAGGAGGGAGAGAATTTATGACACCTTGTCACCAGTTGCCGTTTCTCTTTTTATTTTTGTCGTACGGGAGAAAAGCTCAAAGAGCATTGTTTTGATAGAAGAACTGAAATGATGATAGGGGGGACCACAAAAGATATTGGAGACCCCATTTTCAATTGAAAATTGGGTCATAAATTGAGGATAAATAACTTGTTTTGGATGTGTCAAGAAGATGAAAGATTCTCTTTTATTCTCGTCTCCCCATGTCAAAATGTCTAGAACAGAAAGAATTTTCAATTCTTCCTCAACACAATATGGATCTATGCATCTCTCTTCAAAAAGAACAAAAGTCAGAAGCCAAATTTCCTATTTCTTCTTCTAATCAACTTATTCATTCTCGAGAGTTCAAAAAAGTTTCGAGACCAACATTGTTAGCTCCGAGCCCTTCGCTTCCCGCATAAATACGTTTTGTGGGAAAAAGGAAGCAAAGAGCGCCGGTGTGAGTGTAAGCAGGAAACAATTGGAGTGAAAAATTGAGGTGGCGCCTATTTTAGCATTCTGTTGTGTGTGTATCCCCGGGTTTTGCTAGAAAAAGTTTAAATTTCAAAGGAATAACGAGGAGCACACGAAAAGACGAGAAAGTGTTTTATAGTGTGTAATAAAACAGGAAGGACACCCGGGCTGACTTTTTGTTTCTCACCAAGAATTTCGAGAATTTGCATTTTTCAAAGTCAACTTACTCCACCAATTAGTTATATACTGTCGTGGCGATCGATGCCATCCATTTCTTCCATTCGAGTAACCACTACCAATTGGGGGCCTCGCCACAATAATTGGCGTCAGATCATCATCTTCATCTATATACGGCATAATACCGCCACTTCCGTCGTCGTAAATTCCAGAATCTCCACTACTACTCACTATTGACTTTGTTAGCATATTACGGTCCGTCGGTGACGGAAGAAGTTTATGAAGGAGCAATTGCTCCCAGTACTTCTCAACGTCAACTTTATACAGAGATCTTCGATGATCCGAATATTGTGATGTGCTCAAATAATTAGAAGTAGATGGAGCGGATGATGAGGAGAGAGTAGTATCGGGATAATTATGATGTTGATGGTGCTGGGAATGAATATTAGCGGGATGGGAAGAGGACGGAGAAAGAGGGAGATCATCAAAATGTATCGGAAGTTTTAGAATATCATCTGGATTTATTCCGTTTTTTACTCCGAACCAATGTTTCGGTGACCAACTACTTCGCCGTCGTTCAGGATCTCCTTGTCTTTCGAGTTGTGCCTGACGAGAATATTCACGTAGTTGACGGAAATAGTAGTCAAGAATATGCACGAATTCACCGTAAACCATTTTGGAATGAGAAATCGAATGGTATGAATGCCAGTAGTGTCTCAAAGTCTCTTATTCATCTTTTCTCTATGTTTTTTTTTTCAGGGCTCAAGTGGAAGGAGGGCGGGCTCTTTGTGTGTACAAAGAGGAGGGAGGAGAGATCAGAGAAAGAAAAGGCGGGACCCTTTTTCACAGGAAGAGTCATGGAAAAAGTGTGAGGATAAGGAGGGAGAGAGTTCAAATTTATATCTCTTTCCTGTTTTCGATTTTTTCTCTCGGTGGATCATATCATCAAATACAAATCGAAGAGTGAAGAAAGAAGAGATGAAATGTAGCCATTCAATTGGATTGGTGGTTTTATGATACATCGTTTGCACCGTGTGGGAACCGGATTTGTTTCTTTACTTCAAACTTCCGATGTGCTCCTATACTGATTCTGAATCAATTTCTTTAATTTTTACCTAAACTTTCAATGTTTAACTACTTTTCAACCACAATATGCCCTCTCAAACTAGTCTTAAAACCTATTCCTCTGCACCAATCTCTCTTTGATTTACATGCTTTTTGCTCTCTAATCCTTTCCCTTTCATGTAACGTGGCAAACCATTAATCAAAATGTCGTGTTCTCAAAAAGAGTACCCTATACTTTTCGTTCCAAACATAAAGCATTTCAAACGCCTTTGTTATACATCGTCCAGCCATGAATCATAAGTATCTTGTGAAATCTTGAAGGTATTTCTGTCAAGTTCAAGATCCCATCTAAAGTGCATCTGTCTCATTTCTAATTTCTTTGCTTCTCCGTCTCTTCCCTCTCTCTCTCTCTCTTGACTAATGATATCAGAGAACTACTCCAATCAGTTGTGTGTGGCCATCAAAGCAAAAAAGATGAAGAAGATGCACCGGAGACAGGGAAGAAGAGAGGAAGGACTTGCATTTATCATGCAAAGCCGAGATCTTGATTACAAACGAAACAACGAAGTGAGGGATCTACATATTTAAGAGAGGAGAAAAGAAACAAAAAAGTGACGATGAGCCACGGGTCACTTGTTGTTTTTATTTACGGTGATGATAAGAGAGGGAATGGCACAAATTGGAAAACAATGTGCTGAAAGGTTCAGATGCGATGAGCTGAAAATACTGCGAGAAGAACAGTCTGAAGGATTCAATCAGATTGATTTTCAGAATCTTTGAATCGAACTGACTTATTCTGATTCACCAAAAGCTCAAGTATTACAAAACAAAAACCTATTTCTGTGTGTTAGCTCCTCTCAAACCGTTCTCTGTGCTTCTTCGCCAGGTAATCTGTTTCCGCCTCGTCATTATTATGAGTCGGGATTAGAGAGCAAACGGTGGGGAGTTCCCCCTTGTTAATGGGGAGAGATGAGCAACGAACTACCGTGTGAACAAGAAAAGAACAACACAAACATTGACTCATTTGGGAGTGAAGAAAGCAATAGAAAATAGACAATTGGTCTGTGAACCGGGTCCAAAAACTTGAGGGCTTTATGAAGAAGGATGTTTTTAAAGTGAAGAAAATTAAAAGTTCTTAGTCACCTGGATTCTGAATCCAAGGTTAATCCAATAAATAAATCGAGAACCTCACAGATTGGTCAGTTGAGGAGAAAGAGAGGGAGGAAGCAGAAAAACAAATTCGTAACCTGAGGATAGTTTCGGATGACGTCAACGAGAGAGAATGTCGAATGAAGACACGCAGAGTTATACAAAAACAATCGAAGACAACAACCGAGGGAAGAAATGTTTAGATTTGAGCCAATTTTTCCGGTAGGGTGTCTCACTTTCTTCTCGGAGCGGAGAGAAATTGAAGCGAAAATCGTTCTTATTGCTATTCATATTTGATCAGATCTAAGATTCAAGAAGCATGTATCAAAAAGAGTAACGGAATTGTGTGGAAGAAATATGGAAGAATGACCACAGAGTCTTGATGAATCATCCAGAAAGTGAAGACAAAACAATAAGAAAAATACATAAAACATCATTTCTACAAATCGAGACTGTACTCGAGAAGGCGTGACTCTTTTTTCAGATGAGTGGAGGCACTTTGTTTCAAATAAATGTCGTTTTGAATAATTCATACTCCGAAATTCGGAAATTCTCGCTCGAAAAGCCAACAAAACAGATATTGACAATCGTGAGAAATAAGCGAAGAGGACGATTATGATATGTACGAACATATGTAGATTAGAAGTGATAAGAAATTGAGAGATGATGAACAGTACATCTTCTTCATCATCATCATCTCGATTTCGTCGTACGCGCTTTTTCCATTCGATATCCATCCGAGACGATTTGTCCATGACGGATCGGAAGAGAAAACGATGAAAAGTATAGAGGAAGTGAGATATCGAGAGAATCAAGGAGAATCAGAGAAAAATACATCAGAAGCCGTCACATTGGATCGATTGATCCAGAGGAAGAAGTTGGAACGAAGCCAAGTCTAGAGAACAGAACAAGAGGACGAGTGTTATCAATTTGAATTCAGGTTAATGACGTTTAGATGAGGAAAAAGACGAAGAACAGCGGAGAATAGGTGGGAAATGGGGAAACGATTTCAATTTTCTTCTGCTGCTTCCAAATGTTTTAATTAAGAAACAAAAGATGAGCACGAAGAGCAAGAAGACGTCGAATGAAAACAAGTCGAGGAAGACAACGACTGAAATTTGCAACAAAAAAATCAGTTGGAATGAATGCAGCAGAATTGAAAAGTGACTGAAAACAGTAAAGAAACTGGTTGAGATTGTGGAATGAATCTATACGTCATTTTGGAATGTCATTGTGATTTCTAATTTAGGATCTGTATAAACAAAGATAGTAGAAAGAAATCAAAAACTCGAGAAGAGGAAAAGGAGAAAGTGTTGTTTTCTCTGCCGGGTTAGATATATCGACAGATAAAACGAAATCGTGATCTTTTTGGAGAAAAACGGAAGTTTCTTTGACTTCAAAGAACATCTAAAACAGTTTTTACTTTTCAAGTTTCTGTGATAAATGAGTTTTCTTTTTCCACATTTCGTTCAAGTGTCCCAATCTGTAATCAACCAACCTCCTGCATTGGCTCTTCCTGTTTCAGACGTCGTCGCCACCGCACTTTCTGTTGGCGGATCTTCGGCAGCTCGTCTTGGTGATGTTGCTCGACTCCATGGTCCGTGGAAGAATTTGAGTTGAAGCATTGTGACGACGAACAGGGCGATTGGGGCGAATAGTTGTAGGAATAGTGCTCTGAAAATGAGGTCATTCAGCTGTCTAAACATCCGTCAAAATGTAGAAATTGTGGGCTCATTCAATTCAAAATAACGGCTTACCCAGATTCTCCGATCGCTGAATAGTCGACAAGTCCGATTGCATCAAGCCACTCTTTCGATAGATTTGTATTATCAATAATCCATTGAGATACCTAGAAATAGTTTAGTTATTTTAGGTGAAGAGGATCATTGTATACAAGCAGTCAAGGTCGAAAAAACGAAGAAAAAGGGGGAGATTGTGTGTCATAATCTTCTCGTAAGTACATTTCAATACTTCTCGTTACGCATAGTTTGGCGTATCTCACCCTCTTACAATAAAATTGTCTAAAGGAGAAACTTGTGATGAAAAACTATTGACAACAAAATCTAAAATAAATTGAGGTAATTTTAAAATTGAAGAGGGTGAACAGTTGACAAAACTATCAGATTTTTCCTCTCGGGAAGCCGAGAAAATCTCTGACTTCTTCTCCCAAAACAAAAGCATTTTTCTGACCGTTTTCTAACAAAATATATACCTCATAAACCATGGGAACCCCTTTCAAATATAAAACTTACTCCAGGGAACTGATAGATGTAGAGGGCGATAATAACAAACGATGTGTAGAAGGTAAGTGTCAGCCAGAAGGCGTACGCCAATCCACGATACAATCGGAAGGAAAACTGAAAAAAAAAGAATTGGAATGGGTCACTCTGAAAACGGAATTCAATTTTTCGGAATCGACCTGTTAGAACAATTTTTAAAGAGTGGGCAAAATGAGGTATTTAGAATTACAGCGACGACATGGAAACCGGTATCTTCAGACAGATACACTATAATTTGTGTTGCGCAGATGAAAGGAGGGACGAGAAATAAATACAAAAAAGTACGAGGGAGGGAAAGTTATTATTATAATAACAATAATCAGACAGGTAGTTGAGGTTGGTTAGTCGTCCGAAGCGGTAACTGTTTTTATGTATGCAGAACTTTGAATTTTTTTTGTTTGTTTACCAAAAAATGAAATGTTTTTGGAAGCAGAAGTAAAGGGAGATGACGGAAAAGAGCCTTTGAGAAGGAATGGATGTGTGATTCTGTGTACTCTTTCTACAGTACTTTTGTTTGATTGTTGTGTTCGTTTTCAGAATGTGTGATCACTAGGTTACTGTAGAAGTCACGGGACTAAACTCTGGAATGAAAAATCGGGTTTTTGAAACGAAAATTCAGCCCAAATTTGTGTTTAGAACGTTTATAAAACCAAAAATGTTCTCCATAAACATCGTCTTGAGAAGAAAACGCTAAAAAATGGAAGTATTCACCTGAAAATAGTTTAGAAACTTTATTTTCTCAAAAAGTACTTTTTGGAAACTGCGTGCATCTCCAGAATACCTCTTTCTCAACCTGAAAACGCGTTTCCTACTGTAAAAAATAGAGTCAAAAGATGAAATGAAATAAAAGAAAAACTACTAGATCAGGTGCCAAACATTTTGCTCTTTCTTCACTTTTCCCTCATCGTTTATTTGTTCTCCATTTTGGCCCCGGTTAAAAACACATGCAAACACACAGAGTCTGTCTAAGTTTTGCAACTTGTTCTCTTTTTTCCTTTTTTCTATTGTGAGTCATACCTCTGATGAATAGTTTGGATACAAGTAATAAATCATAACTTTTGATTCAAAAACTAGTACTTGAGAGAGTAACCGTAGGGTTGTCTTACCTTGAGATAAATCAAATTGAGTGCCCATAACGCAAAGAACAGAATATTGTAGAAGTTTGGTTTGAAGTGAATTGAAACCAGAAGAAGAACGAATGAGACAACGAATATGAAGTAAATTGACACTTTGTTCGATAGATATTCAACGAATGCAGCAAATTTCCGACTTTTTGGATCCTGAAAATTCAAAAAATTAGTTATTAATAAAAGTAGAAAAGAAAAAACCAATTTTCAAACCTACATCTTGAAAATACAAATTCAAAGAGTTCTTTGCAAGAGAATCATGAACTCGAATACATTTTCCATTCATCACCGTTACCGTAATCACGTGATGAGGAATATGGGTAAAGCTGGTTGGAAGTTTCAACTTCATACTTCTCAGAAAGTTGACGAGTCGAACTAACAACTCGTCGAACCGCATTTTAGGCATATTTTCAGTAGCTCTCTCTCTCTCCCTTTTTCTGTTTGAAAGCAAAACTCGAGACAAATCAACATAGTCTCGACATGAGAAAAATACGACTCCCATGAGATAGAGCAAAAAAGCAATGATAGATGGGCATATTTTGGGTTATGTTCGTTTTGCAGAGAAAGAAAATATTACCACTTCCTCATCTTCGTCTTTCTTCGAATCATCTCCAATTTCACATAATTTTATCTCCATTTTCAGTGATATCGATTAAAATAAAAAGCATAAAATCTTTCTGTGACGGAATATTGAAAAAAGAGGAGAAGCAACAGGCGAGCGAACAGTTTTGCGTGGACAGCTGCTTCTCCTGCTTCGAAAAAAGGAGAAAAAGGACCGGAGGGGCGAGAGACATCAATCTCTTCCCGCTCTTTTATTATTGTTGTTAGGCAACAACAACAAAGAGAAAAGCATGAATATTTCGGAGCAGTGTTATTCATAAAACTTTCACTTATGTGTTCGTTTGTTCACATACTTTTTCGGAAGCAATATATGCATAATTTCATGAGACTTTTGTTATGAAACACTTCGTCAAAAACATACCTTTGCCACAGCGACTCCCCCGGCTCCAGTCTTCGACGCTCCAAAAGTTCCATATGAATTAATTCGTCTTTGTCGTTCAAAATCACTCAATGATTCGTAATACTTTTCTCTTCGCGCCAATCGTAGGAGTAGGAAGACGGGAAGACTGAGAAGAGTCTGGAAAATGAAAATACAGATTAGTTTTTGATTTTTAAAGTCTGAAAATTTAGAAAATCTGAGATGATCCTCACCGGAAAAATAACAATTCCATAAAAATAAAGTTGTGTCACAAATAGCATGAATTTCGCTCGTTTTAAAACTAAATTTTTCGAAGTGAATGAATGAAAGTAGGTGATGACAAGGATGTCTTGGGGCCAGTAACTCGATACACCTATCATATGCGACACTCGTTTTTTAAAAGAGAGAAACTGATTTCTGCTCGAGAAGAATGTGTCAAGGTGCAAAGATAAAAAGAGATTTTTGCAGAAAACTCACCTGCACACAGAGGATAATAAGTGCATGGACTGGAATGGTTGCCCATTCGATTCCAACAAAATTCATCCATGCTGGGTCACCGATTTCTTGATGAATGTCCATACTAAGGAAGTATTGGAGAACAAGAAGAAACTGAAATGAGTCTATTCGATGTGTTCTAGATAAATCTGAAACTCACCTCGATATACAACAAGATCAATGGAGCCATTGTGAACGACGATCTTCTAGTATCACGGAAAATCCAGAGAATGCATGTGAGAATCAGAAGGATCAATCCGAAAATCGAGTGATACAGAAGAGCCCACGTCATCATTGCTGTCAGCGCAATTGAATACGAATGGAAGATCACAAAAGTCATCACTGCTATCATTCCTTTCGACGCTGCGGATTCTTTATCTCCAGGTGCTGAAGCTGAGTATTACTTGATTCTTTCTTTAAGTACTCATCAACTTACAATTAAAGATATTGCTCAACTTGTTACGATCGACCACTTGTGACGTCACTTTACGCATCGGAATCGAATTTTGTCCCTCGCCGTTTCGCAGAGGAGATCGTGAACGGGCGCGGCCTTGCTCATCTTCGTGTGAGGAGGAGGCAGTGGACAATAGCTGGAATTTAAAAGGTTATAAAGTGCATTGGATATGTTAGAAGAGGTAAATATGGTGGAGAAAGCAGGAAAAGCAAAAATAGGAAAGGACGACGAGGAATGAAAGATTGGGTTGGTTAAATTGAGGATTTGGTTGGGGTTTTGGTTTGGAACTGAGATTTATTAATTATTTTTTTCGTTTGTTCGTAATTTTTCTGATTTGTCGAATCACAATACAACATCTTAGGCCTACCGTCACATTCGATTCATCTGGAGACGACTGAAATGAACTGAATGGAATTTCAAAATTCAAAAACCAAACCGTACAAAAAACAGACAACCACATGGACAAACTGAGGTAAAAAACACCACACAGGGATAAATGTGACACAAAATGCATGCCAAAATCAAAATCAAGTGGAAACTAATTTTCTAGATTTACACTATTCACACGCACCAAAGTATTGCCACGTCCTCTGCCAGATGGAGCAGCTGAGCTCTCAGAAATCGAAATGAGCTGACCCACGTCATCCACATTCGTGTCGACAGTTGCACCGGATGCAAAACGCTGAACCGAAAATAAAACCACATAAATTTGAATTTTTCAGAATTTAAGACACTAGTCTAACTAACGGATACAGTTTTAGTTCTCGCTAACTTCTGAGCATTCGTGCCTAACTTTCAACCATCGCCCCCAAATATTTTTGTTTAGGTAGGAAGGAAAACGACGATGGACAAGTAGATTAAAGATACGGAGAGAAGAGAGCGATAGAACAATGGCGACATGAAGAAGAAGAAACGAATCTGAAACTGACTTCTTCATGTACCGACGATCCGTAGTCATTGTCATCGATGTATTGGCGAGATCCGTTTCTGGTGAATTTGTATTGAGCAACAGTCAAATAGTAGAATATCTGGAAATGTCTTTTTTAGTTTCAAGTTTTTCTAACTTTTCATACCAGAACAACTATGGGATTCGCATACAACGGCCATTTCATTATCAAATCATCATCATTAAAATCTGGCGCGACAAATGGAAATTTCCACCACTCCGGACAAGAAGAATCCATGAGAACAGTGAGTCCGAAGAGACGAGATAGAAACGATCCAGTTGGGAGCCATGAATTGTGAACGATTGGAATCTGATAGGTGTAGAGAACCAAGACGTGAATTGCAGAATAGAAAATGAGGAATTTCTTGATTTGATTGTAAACTCCGTGTCTCAATGGTGTATACGTTGCCCACCAGGTCGAAATGAACAGAAATGCACCGAAGTAAATCGAGTTACTGACAGACGGTTTCACGATTCCGACATAGGCGGTGAAGAGGAAAATCACGAAATTTGTGAGGCGTCTCAATGAATTCCCGATTGCACTCCACATGATCGCTGCCATTTTTCGCTGTCGCCGTTGCTCACGACCGCTGGAATTATTATCCATTTTGATAAATTAGAGTGGAATTTTACTTACGATTCACTTCTAACAGTCACAACATCTCCAACAGTATCCAATTGTTCATCTCGGTGCGACATAAACATGACAATGATAAAAGAGAGAAGAGAAGCAGAGAGAGCAATAATTTCCGGAAGGAAGGCTCGAGTTGAATCAAAAGTTCCAGTTGGATGGAAACGAACAAGACCGATACTTCGGAATAGAGTAGTGTCAGAGCGATTGCAGATGTAGGTTCTGTCATTTTTATGCACAAATTGTTCCGAGATCTTAAAATAATTCAGTTTTAATTCATTTTCTGTGTGTGAAACCCAACCTGGTAAGAACCAATTCCTAATGCAACTGCCAGGCAGAATAAGAATGTGATAGTGACGAATGTACCGACTATTTCTGAAAAAGATTAGATGAAGATAACATTGAAAAATATAAAGTTTATAGAACACTTACTGGGAAGAGCTAAACTTTTTCGAATTGGAGGCACTACTGCACTGAACAGAGCAAGAACCACATAGCCGATTGATAGGAAGCTTGGCCTGATTATTGCAGCTGGAAAATTGAGAAAAATTAAGTTTCCCTATTTCTCTGAATAATACCTGCTAAAAGTGCTCCGGGAAGCAGAAGCTTGACAGTGCAAGACTTTACGAACGGCGGTACCGTCATGTTGTTTCTCGACCTCCGATTCAATTTTACCGCATGTGATTCTGCAAAAATAGAAGATTTGTTGATTTAACGAGTAAAAGAGAGACAATATTGAAGTAACTTTGAAAAGAAGAAAGCAATGAAAAAAGTATAGAGATCTCGAAATTGTCCGAAAATAAAAACCAAAATCATTCAAGTTTCCGCCTGTGATTACGGTAAGCTAGCACCGCGTGCGCTTGCGTACTAGGCATTTTATTTTACGACACATTAACATGTGTTCCTTTTTTGTTTTAGCTCAAAATATCGAAAAACAGCTGATAAATTATGTTTTTGGACCGAAAAGCTCTGAAAAATCAAATTTATTTTTGAAATCAATGTCACATGGCTAGCCATAAAAGTCAGTTTTGCTCAAAACCAACTGAAAAAAGTAAATACAATGAGCACACATGAGCTCGTTGTAGTAAACAAAACGTTGTATTTTTCGAAGTCATCGAGACGAAAAGGAATTTCGAATTTCCGGAATTTAATATGAGAAAATGTTCTCACTCTCACTTTCAAATAAAAAAAATGGTTTGATAACGATGAGTAATCGTTTAGACCTAGTCGAACAGGACAGAAAAAAGTATGGGAATTTCTGTGTGGGTGTTTGTTCAGGTGTAGGTGTGCCGCTTTCAAAATGATATAAACAAATTTGAAAAAAAAGAAGTTATTGAAAGCAGTGAAATTCAATAATCTGCAACATTTCTTCAGTGAAAATCAAGAAAACATTGAAACAAAAAGCAATCATGAAAGCAGTGGGTTCACCCTATCAAGGCTGTTATCAGTACGACAAATACGGGAAATTTCTAGAAAAGAAAATAGAAAAACGTAAAAGAGAAGAAGGAAAGCATCAAAAGACCGAGTTCTAAGAGAGCTACCGCACGATTTTAAATTTCAAAAACCAAAAATGAGGAAGTTTGTCTGTCCTATTGCGGAGAGTTTTCATTTTTCACCACCGGACAGCACAACAAACGGTTAACTGCGAAATACCGCCCGTAGAGTTGTCTGTTCCTCTTCAATCACATTACACTCTTCTTTCGCGCCAATTGTGGCAAATTTGGAAAAGAGAGTATTCGAAAAGAGAGAAGAAGTGACTCATACCGATCAATAATCAAAGTTTACTGATAAGTTCATGGAGTAGAATATTGGGTACAACCAATGCGTTGTTTGCTGAGCAACTCTCACTCTCTCTTTGTGTCTATCCAGTTATCATCATCATATCAATCTACTTGGTGTCACTCTCGGATATAAGATATGTATGCCACCTTTCATTTTTACACACTAAGAGTTCATCGGAATCGAAGAAGAGCAAGGGGACAAGAAACACCAGAACGAATTGAGAGAAGATAAAACAGAATGGGGGAGGAGATGGAGAATGTTCGATTGGAAGAGAGGAGGGAGAGAGGGCATGGGGTTGATTTTATGGTTTCACGGGAGATGAAGGACTCAAGGACACAATGGCTCTAGCTGTCTTCAAATGGCCTCTTGTAGATTTGAATAGACAATGAAATATGGGTAACGGAGGAGGCAGGGAGAGAGAGGGGGAAATTTGAATTTGGGAGGGCAACGGTAGAAGACAAAGAAGATTTACTAATTTCATGAAAATTTTCGAAAATTAGTTACTTTTTTGAAACAGGAGCCACCAGAAAACCCAGAAAGAACAGTTTCATTAGTGAATCATGCGATGAAATGGGCGTGGCCTAAATTTTCTACCAGGTACCCTATTAGGAACCAGTTTTCAAGATACAATGTCTAGAGAATCAGTATGACCTTAACTTCCGAATTCTTTCAAGATAAAATAAATATATGAACGTCAGATGTTTTCAATAGTACTCTCCCATAAAACCATGAGTATATGAAAAAACAAAACGAGCGATAACAGTGTAAAAACATGTAGCACATGTCTGTTACGACATGAACAATACCGAGAGGAACACACAAGTAAAAAACGAATAGTCGAGTGGACAGAAGTAGAAGAGAAAATATCTTCGTGCCCCTAGTTCTCTCTTCGTTTTTTTCGTCTTCTCGGCTGTTTACTCGTTCAAAAACTTCCCCTCACTTACTGCGTCTCTCTTTCTCTCTTTTTGTGTTGTAAATAATTTCTTCTCTCTTTTTCTCGTTGACCACAACAAAATTTGAGAGAGAAATAGAGGAAGAAGAGGAGGAGGAGGAGGATGGAGGAGCCTTGTACGGAAAATATTGCTTTTTCCATATAAACATATTTTTCAGGTGGAGATACAGGGTGGCTAATAAGTATACGACACTCTTACTTTTTGGATATTCGGCGGGAAAACGCTTGAATCAACAAAAAACGTTATTAATAGTTGGAATGTTCAAAATAGATTTAGTATACAAAAGGAATTCGAAGTTGGATACTTTGGCTTTGATACAGGCCATCAGACGTAAGACGCCAAAATCGCCTGTGCGCCGCAGGTAGTCGACGTCGACTTCGTCCCATATCTTCTGAAGGACGGTCTTGAGAACAACAGCCATGTTGTAGGAGATTCCTGATAACTTGCTCTCCAAACATTCCTATTCGACGAAATCCATCGGACTCAGATCCGCCGACGAGGAAGACCTAAAGTCGTTATTCCAGAAGCCAGGAACATGAGAGAGATGATGAATTTTGTTGTTTTGGAACTGTGGGAGGTAGCCCAATCTTGTTGAAATATGAAAAGGAGTCCAGTAGTGTGTTGAGCTGTACAGAGGAACAAAACATCCTTCAAAACCAAGTTTTGGAAGACCCCGAGTTGATTTTCGCATTTTTTAAAATGAAAACTAACGAAGTTCTACCGTAAGATGTCACCGCGGCCCACGCCATCACAGTTTTAGAAAAAAGGGGGTCATGGGCCTGGTCAAGGGGACCTACTATCACCTTTTGATAACAAAAGTTTCTGCTTTTGACAGTTGGAAAAAGGTTCAATAATAAAATGTTTATCATAAGTCCAGATCACGCCCGACACGCGGCGCACAGGCGATTTTGGCGTCTTACGTCTGATGGCCTGTATCAAAGCCAAAGTATCCAACTTCGAATTCCTTTTGTATACTAAATCTATTTTGAACATTTCAACTATTAATAACGTTTTTTTGTTGATTCAAGCGTTTTCCCGCCGAATATCCAAGAATTAAGAGTATACTTATTAGCCACCCTGTATTTATCTAGAATGAAGATGAGGGGAGTACTCCTAGAAGATGGGGTTGTATCTAAAAAATTGTTAGAAAAAGACTGTAACATAAGAAAAAGGTCAGAATTCGAAAAATTGGTGTGAAGATCTTTTTTCTTGTTTTAGCCAGTTGTGATTCGGATGCTCTAAAAAAGAAAGATAATGGATCCGTAAAGTTATGTTTTTTTCAGAAAGTAGTTGCTTGGAAGTCAAAAGAAATTTAATAGAAAATGGAATACATGTATATCTTTGTTTTTTTCAGAAACTATCTCATCAGTTTCAAAAATGGCCAACGAATTACCGTATGACCAGCACCCCACCAAGTTGTCTGATAGGAGCTCTTGCAGATGTAGATAGAACTGTAATAAGAGAGAATAAGGTAATTTCTCAATCTGGGTACATTGTAAGTTGTCTTTTTGTTTTTCAGATAGTCAGTGATCTCTGCGAATTGGTGCATCGAGTCAACATGGCTGAAGGACAGGAAACTGTGGAGGAGTTGACTAATTGGGACTCATTTTGATCTTCGAAGAAAAGAGAGGGCTGGTGATTAGGACAATCGGGCATCTCTTCAGAAATGCTCTAAATTGAAGATTAACAGTTTCTCAATTGCTGCTTGCTGTTCAAATGTCATCTTTCTTCAATAATTGTTTTCTAAAAATCTATGAAAATTACAATGAACAATTAACTAACAACAAGAACAGTGTGCCTCCAAGTAGTTATTCTTGAGCACCTTCTCCGTACCCTCAACCGAATGTTAAAATGTTTGCTTCAATTTCGAAACATGATTGTAAAGATCATTGTTACATGCTGATTCCCGGCCAAGACCATTTTCAGGAACACAAGATGACGTTTTCAAATTATATTTTCTTGAAACCAGTTCAAATTCTTTTTTAAAAGAGGAGGAATCTTTTGATCTTTTCTAAAGGTTTCAATAGAAAATAGATTTGTTTCTTCTCTTTCTATTGGTTACAAGACAGTATTTAAACACAATTGGAGAGGTATTCTCTTCACTATTCTGTCAAGTTTCCAACTTTTTTCGTCAAGCGATTCCAGTTTTCTATTAAACGACGTGAGCTTTACAGATAAAACCTTTATTACTCATTTTGATCAGTTCAACAACTTACAATTAGAGATCATTTCAGTTCTGTTCAACAAACATGGAAAACATAGCAGTGACTCGTTTGATCGAGTACCTCAAGATCAATTCGGAGCAGCCGACTCCAGATTATGGTTAGTTTCAAATCTTTAGTTTCTGTTTCCCAGAGATATCCTTTACAGGGGCATGTCTAAAATTTATATTCAATTATGCAGATGAACTGGGGATAATGAGAAGATCTGTGGAGGTGAGCGTTTTAACAGAGATAAATGAGTTTATAATTTACAGACAGCTCCCGGAGTGTTTTTCATCATAATGACAATAATCGGTTCTCTCCCTGATCTCCCTTCAATTATGCTCTATTCTCATATGGATACAGTCCAAACTTCTTCCGATTGGACACATCATCCATATTCTGGGTACAAAGATGAGAATGGGACAATTTACGGACGAGGAGCACAAGATATGAAGAGTTTGGGAATACAGCATATGGAAGCATTCAGGAATTTATTCGAGCAAGGAATCAAACAATGGAAACGGACAATTCATATAGTATTCGCTCCGGATGAGGAGACTGGAAGTGAGAATGGAATGAAGGGATTCGTGAAGTCAGAGGAGTTTAAGAAATTGAATATTGGCTTCTCGTTGGATGAAGGAGGCCCAAGTCAGAATGATATTTATGATGTTTATTACGGAGAGAGGGTCACTTGGTTCGTAAATGTCACTATTACTGGGAGTGCAGGTCATGGATCGAAATTCATTAAGAATACTGCATTGGAAAAGTTGGTCAGTTATTTCTCTACAAAATCTCATAAACCCCTGATCAAGAGAATATTACCTGAAAAACAGAAATTGTTTAGCTAAAACAGTAATTATTCAGAAAATCGAAAACTTTTCTTTGTGTTTCTCAGATTCAGAGCATAAATGTGAAAGTCTCCGATTTTCAATCTTCTACCTTTTTCTTCAGGAACGCCTTCTCTACAACACTCGAAAATTCCGGAATGAACAAGAAGCACTGATGAATAAGAACAATTTGACACTAGCTGATGTCACAACTCTGAATGTGAATATCATAAACGGAGGAGTTCTTGTTAATATTGTGCCGGAGAAAATCCACGTTTGTGAGTTGAGAAACGGATATTTCAGGGAGGAACCATTGAGTTTTCAGCGATTGATATTCGACTGACACCGAATCAAGACTTCGGAAAAATGCGCAGTCGTCTGGATAAATGGGTGAAAGATGCGGGAGAAGGAGTCTCTTATCAATTTGTGCAGGTAATCGAAATCCATTTCTCAAAGTTTTCAAAAAGAACCCAGAAGCTTTCCATCTTGTTTCGATGTGTTTCGTTATTTGTGTTGATCTTGCTCCGTTGAGCATACGAAAACTGAAATCGTTTCTTCCAGTATTCCGACTTCAAACCGGTATCTCCAAGTACACGTGACAATCCATTTTGGGCGGCATTCGAGGATGGGATGAAGGAAATGTGAGAACGGATTGTTTTCAGAAACTTTTCACTAATAATTAATTGACTTTCAGGAACTGCGAATTCAACCAAGGAATAATGGCTGCATCGACGGATGCGAGATTTGTCAGAGAGGTTAGTGATTTGAAATAAAACTGGCTGGGTTAGAATTATTACACCTTTGGTTTCCTTTCATCGGATTTAAAGTTTTGAACCAAACTTGATTCTTTAAACTATGAAAGACAACTGAAACTTTCCGAAGCCGACACCAAGACGAACACTTACAGAATTTCTTGTATCCAACTTTTTTAAAATTCACTTTTGTTTCAGCGTTTTTGATAAGGGGACCCCCCACAACTCCTATTTCCAGGCCGGAATTCCCGCTCTTGGTTTCACTCCAATGGTCAACACACCATTCCTTTTGCATGACAAGGATGAATGTTTGAGTGAGAAAGAGTTTTTGAAAGGTAGTCTTATTTTGATAACTTATCCCAAAAGTCATTTATTCAAAGCGAAATTTTACAGGAATCAAGATCTACGAGGCATTGATTAACAAGCTCGCGAATGTTGATGGATAAAACCGAAAGAGCTTTGAGTTTTCATTTTTTAGTGTTTCAAGATTTCTGAATAAATATATTTTTCTCAAATGATATATTTTCACGACCGGATTCGTTATCTTTACCAGTATCATGATATCATTTGTACTTTCAGTTTTTTTTTATTTATTTATTTTAATTCGATATGAAGGGCAAGGAGCCACTGATACAACCGAAGTGGATTCAAAAAGATAAATAAATATTTGATGGGCCGATTCTGGAGGACGCAAAATTAGGTGGTAAAAAACTATTTTTCCCTTTGGAAGTAGTAAAAAAGAGAAAAATAGTTTTGCCCTTTTTTTGCTACCTCGTGAATAGGCCAAAAACGAGAGAGGGAGCGGGGAGACAAGTAGAAACATTAATAGTTGAGGGGAGAAAGAGTTAGATACTTAGACAAATCAACATGTTTCAAGTTAGTTTTAAACGAACGGGAGGAGGATTTAACCGGGAAAGAAGAAACGGGTAGAGAGTTCCAACAGTTTAAAGTACGGTTGGTCAAGAACTGGGAGCTGGATTTGTTACTATTTTTGATATTACAACGCAAATAAAATGGGTGTCTTCTTAGAGATTTAACAGATGGAATAAATGTAAATAAGGCATTTGCACAATAGATCTCTCTGCTGATAATTGATTTATATATGAATACCAAATCGAAAACTAATCTTCTGAGCTCCAGAGAGTCCAGTCCACATATATCCAGAGCGTTGAAATAGGATGTATATTCTATTCCAAACTTTTTGAAAATTCGATGAACAAATGACTTCTGAATAGATTCAATCTTCCGAATGTGAAGTTTGAGATAGGGCGAGAAAATGGTACATCCATACTCCAAGATAGGTCGAATATATATAATATAACATCTAATAAACACTTCCATAGTCGAATTCTTGAGAATATTGAAAAGCATATTCACTCTGAATTGAGATCTCCTTAAAATAATATTGACATGATGTGTAAATGACAGGTCGTCCGAAAAGAATATTCCTAGATCCCGAATATGCCTGACAAAAGGGAGTTTCAAACCTGAGATTTGAAAATCGGGGGAAGTTCTGAGTTTCAGGTTGCGAGAAGAGAATCTGAACTCTATGACTTCACATTTGTTAGGCGCAACTGTCATTTGCCACTTAGAGCACCATTCTGATATAGTGTTTAAATCATCTCGTAATAGGTTGGCATGAGGTGAGAAGAGTTTTAAATCATCCGCGAACATTAATAAATTAGAATCCACGTTGTCACTGATATCGTTGATGTATAAAAGGAAGAGAAGAGGCCCAAGGACGGAGCCTTGAGGAACTCCACTAATTACATCCATAGGTTTGGAATAAGTCCCATTTAGAGAAATCACCTGAATACGATTGGTTAGAAACATAGATAACCAGCGCAGGAGGTTGCCGTGAACACCATATCCTTCCAGTTTGGTCAATAATTTGTTGTGCGGAACTTTGTCAAACGCTTTGCTGAAATCAATGTAGATGGCATAGTTGGCTTTGTGATTTTCCAGATCATGTAACAGAGTGCCTTGATAATGTATAAGTTGAGACTCGCAACTGCGGTTAGCACGGAAACCGTATTGACTCCCATTCAATAAACTGTTGACATTCAGGTGTTGGACTAACACTCTTCTCAGAATAGTTTCCATAGTTTTACATACACTGGACGTAAGGGCAATTGGCCTGTAGTTATTGCAGTCAGATCTGAGGCCTTTTTTATGCAGCGGTACAACAATGGCTTTTTTCCAGATATGAGGTATGTTGCCCGTTGCCAGTGATTTGTTGTAAATTAATGTAAGTGGGAGCGCAATGGCGGTGGCAACTTTCTTCAAAAATATAGCAGGGATCTGGTCCGGAGTTCGATTATGTCTGGGCTTGAGCTTTGCCAACACAGCTTCCACTATATACGGTTCGAATTCGTAGCCATCGATAATAGAGTTGAACCTTGGTTTGAAGAATGGAACATTTCCATCATCATGCGTAAACACTTCCGAAAACTTGTCAGCAAACAGCTCCGCTTTGGTTATGTCATCACAGATAATTTCACCATTGTTCTTGATGATACCGACCTCATGAAATGGTTTCATGTGGTCTTTCATAAATCTGAAGAAGGTTTTGGATGAACCAGTAGTAAGCTTTTTCTCAAGTTCCGATGTATCATAATCAGTGAGGGATTTTTTCAATAAAGCACTAATGGCCTTGTAACGTTCAGAGTTACCCTCATTCCTCCATATATATAGCTTCAACTTTTGTAACCGTCTAACTTCAGCAGGATACTTCTTCCGTAAGACATTTCGGGTGACAGTGGGTACATAAGTATTGATAAGGTTAGTGGTGACCTCCAGTAATTGACTGTACATCTCCTCGACCGATAGTTCCCGAAATATAGAGATCCAGTTCATATTGCTCAGTACAAAGTTGATACTATCATAATCCGCTTTCCGGAAATTAAGCAATGTTTTATGATTGGGTAGTTTCTTTAGCGATAAATTCAGGGTTGCTCTTATCAACTTGTGATCGCTGAATAATTCCCCTACCACCACTTCACGTACACTCGGAGTATTTGTCAGCAATAAATCAAGTATATGGTCTGGATTGAGGCGGGTGGGAGAGTGGACGTGTTGACATAATCCATTCCGAAGTACAAAGCTTAAAAACTCATTGCACTTGCTGTCCGATGCCGTCATACTCGACCAATCTATGTGTGGCATATTAAAGTCACCAGTGATAATAGTCTGTTTGTGGGTAGACAATAAGAACTCCAGCGCTTCAATGATTGGACCGATATCAGAACTATGATTGGCGTGATAACATGATATAATACGGGTTGACTTCCCATTGATAAATACATCCACAGCAATAATTTCGACAGCACTTAAGGCTTCTGGAATAGTAATAAGAGAGCATCTCACAGATTTTGATATAAGTAGGGCCACGCCACCACCATGTCGTGTTCTATCCTTGCGGAAAACGGTGAACATGTTGTCAAGGGACAAAATAGCATCGGGAAAGGTATCGTTCAGTTTGGTTTCTGTGAGTGCAATGACGTCAAATGAATAGAAAGAAGCAAGATAATTCAGATAGGATATTTTATTGGAGATAGCGAAGCAGTTGGCATAAGCTAATGAGCAGGGCTTGCCTTTTGCTCTCTGATTTCCCAAGCCCATGGCACCTGATCTTTTTTGTAGGTTATCTTGACAACTTCCAGATTTCGAACGGTGTAAATTCTTTGCTTTTCCTGATTGTTCAGTTCGATGGCTTTCTTCCAAGCATTCCGATACTTGATCAATTCCGGCTTTGACAGATCCGGTCGAATGGAGGCATTTTTGCAGAATGTTACCTCCGCCTTGCGTTTTTCGAAGGTTGCCAGGACCTTGTTTGCGTCCGCCGCCGTTTAAAGAATATTTATAATTATTCCAGAAATATCAAGTGATGAATTCTCTGAAAACCACTATAAATACTCCATCTTTAATGCTCAAATGTTCTATGATTTTCCGATTCTTTGATGGTGTGCCGGGCACGCATTGATTGAGTTTTGATAAGTAACACCTGAAAAACGCCTACTAACTAATCATGTGCACCTTTTATCGAGTTATCCGTCATCAGATTTCCTATAAATTGTATCAGGTGTCGCCACTTTTTGCCATATTCAGTTAGTTTTCTAGTTCTGTTGACTTGAGCGTCATAAAAAGATTGTGCAGTAGACAGGAGTTTTCAGAAATTGATCATTTTTGGAAGAGTTGAATTCCAAAAAAGTCGTTGATCCGGGGGTATAAAGTAGGGCGAGTTTTCGGTTTTCTCATTGTCAGATGGTGGGTTTCGCAAGTCTGTAGAGTCTCGTTGGTTTCCGGATTAGGAAGGATCTAATTAGTTTTTGTTTTATTATAGAAGTGTGACGACCCATTTTTGTTATTTTGTTTTCATAGATAATTCACTACTAAAAAACTGAAAATTAAAAGAACTTCATGTCATACAGTGTTTCTCTTGGTCTTTGAGTTATCACTCTTTTCGAAACTACAGTAATCCGATCATACCCATCTTTTTCAGCCGGTAAAGTTTTCGGACATTAATAACTTTTTTCCAAAGCAGCCTTCGACTTCAATATCTAAAGATTTTAGTCATCCCTTATGTCATTAACCTGAAGCCGTGAATTATGTTCCACCCGGATCTAAAATTTCAGAGTGAACCTACTCTTAACCACCTTACTCCCATTCTATCTGGAATTGAGTCATACCCATCTCGTGGAAATCACCATAATCTTCTCTCCTCAGTCGGGTGTTTGTTTTTGTTTTGAGACCACCCCATTCTCTTCTCATCTATGACTCTTTGGTCCCCAACCAATTGGTATTCAGAAAGTTCTTTCTTCAATTATCTGTTTTTCAGAATAATATAAAAGTGGGAAGACTCATTCCAGTGAATCGTATGGGGGGAAAGAGAGAAGAAATAAGGAAGAAGGCGTCAAGAGCTTCCTTCTTTCTTTTTCTCATTTCCTAACCATATAAAAGATCGCATGTCTTGTTCTCATTTGCCACTCCTTTTTCCATTAAATGTCGATTCCGACAGATAAGATGTTCTTTTTGGAACTACTGTTTCATTGAACCGTCGGAAGACTTTAAAAGTTACCTCACTTGCTTCTTTTTTGAAGGCAGTGATGCAGTTTTTAAAAAAATTTAAAAATTTTGGTTCACTTTAAAGTATGTTTGTGTTTTGTTGCAGATTCATGATTAGTGTTTTACGAGAAAATATGAGATTCTGAAGTCTTGCGTCTAATTTCAGCTTTTGTTCATTAGAATTTTCATGTTCTCAGTTTTCAGTCAAAAATATAAATTTAAAGGATATGAAGCCGCAGATTTATAAATGATCTTAATTTTTGTAAGAAATGTTGATTAAACCTAGAAGTTCCAACAGTTGAAGCGTATCCAAACAATCAAGCACTAATAGTGTCAAGATCTTCACAACTTATCTCAAGTCTGAAACAGTTACCTTTGAATTCTAAACTTCATTTTATCCTTGAAAATTCTTCTCCCTCTTCCCTTTTCTCAACTCTCCCTTTTCATATTCCAGATGATAATGTCATCGAAAATCATTCTGCCAACAGTGCTCCTGATGCTCTGTGCCACCACACTGGCAGTCGATCCACTCGATTTTCTCTTCAGCTCAAACATGGCCCAATACCCGAGATATCGTCCGATCTCACCGTCTGCCGCCGCGGTCAATCCGGAATTCGGAAAGAGGTTTTGGATTGGGTTCGGAGTTCCTCTTTAGATTATTTTTTTTCTATAACTTCTACCAGCTGTCCCCTGTTTCTATGAAGATGAACCAGTTTTTTGAAACTTGTTTATTTTCAAACTGCTTGCTGAGTAATTAGAAGTTCCTATTGTTTCAGAGCTCCACCAGGCTGCGTCTGCACTGAATTCCTCGGTTGCCACGGACCCGGATGTATGCGTCGAATGTATCCAAAGGCTTGAATCGCTGACTACACATCGTTGACCTACTTCTACTACTTCTGTCTAATAATCTTTTCTATTTTTCTTTCGCTTTCCAACTTGAGAACATGACTGAACACAGTGAGAACTTAACATCATCCAATAAACAATTGTTGATTATTTCTTGTTTTTTTTTAATTTGAGAAAGAGAAAACGAACGATACAGCTGCTTCAAAGGGTTCTTGTGCTCTTTCCCACCGAAATTCCTGAAAATCGATGAAAACTTCGAGTTAAATGTTAACCTGAACTTTTAAATTAATTACATATCAAAAACTTAAAGATTTCCAGCTATTTTCTCACGAAAAAGGTTGAAAACCAAGTTTTTTATTTGAAAAAATGCCAAAAATGTGTGAAGTTCAGTAGAGCGCACTTGCACTCTTCACGCATTTCGGCAAAGTTTTGCCAACGTGAGTGCCAATTTGATTTCTGCACTTTTATCAACGACGAGAAGCCTGAAAATGTTGCAAATTTTTTGTTTGTTTAGTGTTCAATTCTCTGAAAATTATATCGATTTCTCCGATTTTTGCGCGATTTTCTCATAATTCTCTCGGTCATGTGATTTTTAAATGAAATGAAAATTGAATTGTTTCAGACACAAAAATGGAAGAGGACAGGTTTTTAACCGAATTTTCTTCATTCGCAGAGCGATTAACAGTAAATATGTGGCATGCTCAAGTAAGATTTCATAAAAATTTACAATTAAAAATTATTTTAAAGAAATTCCCATGAAAATTGAGAGGAAAATTCTAAAAATTAAAAATGGGTTCATAGACTATTGAATCGAATTTTTTCCAGAGAAACGTAGAAAGAGTTACATTGTATCTACAAGAGCCACGACACATCGAAGATATCGCTGGAAGTATGGAAGACGAATGGGACTGTATCGAAGAATGGTAAGATTTTGGTTTTTTATCGAGAAATTCGAAGGAAAAATGGAATCTCATTGGAAAAAAGGCGTTTAAACTGAAATCTTGGACTAAACTGCTTGCAAGAGTGTGAAGCACCGGAAAGCGAAAGTGAAATGCACACCAATTGCATAACAACGGACGCGCAAGTGTTCACACACCGCGCCGTCTTTCCTGATTTCATCATTTTTCGGGAAGAAGCTAGAGAGAAGAACAAAAAATTGTAGAAGAGGAAAATCGATTGATGGCATAATTAGAGAGAGAAATACAATTTCTGAAAGACAGAGGAAAAAAATATGCGCATTGACTACAAAATATATAGAAACAAAGCCGCGAAATTACAAGACGGTGTCTAGCAACTGAAAAAAATTTGCACAGGGATAAATGAAGACTGTTTAGCAAAAGAAAACAGAAACTAATCATTTCAGCGTAAATCGTCGAAAAGGAAGTGATCGTCTACGAACAGCGTCCGTCGCCATCATAATGTGTCTTCATTTGGGAGTCGATCCACCAGAAGCTCCATCTCGTAAAGATGCTCCTGCTCGCCTTCTATCATGGGTTGATCCGTATAAATGTGGAGCACACAAAGCGGCGATAGAAGTTGGATTGAGCACACAGAGAGCTTACGAAAAGTGGCAGCCGAAATCAAAGTAAGCTATAATTTCTTTCGTGATTCGTTTTTATGAACAATGATATTAAGCAGCTCTTAACCCCTTTTATATTCCCAGAACTCGATACAAAATTTGTACGGATCCTCCAATCGACGATGTGAGGAAAGTAGCAACGAATCTGAGAAGAATAAGTGGAAATGATCGAGTCTTGTTTCATTATAACGGTCATGGAGTGCCAAAACCAACAGATAACGGAGAGATTTGGGTGTTCAACAAGTCATTCACTCAATATATTCCATTGTCGATATTCGATTTACAAGGATGGCTTGATTATCCCACTATATACATCTGGGAGACACATTCAGCTGAGACGATTCTTCATAATTATCGACGATTTGGAGAAGATCAGAAAATGTTGGTTTTTCTTTTTATTTTCATAAAAAATAATTTGATTTCAGTTCATGGCAGAGTAGATTCGATAGATGGCAAGAGGAACAGAGAAATCTGCCACCGATTTCTTCAAAAATGACAGATGCCGATCAAGCTGAAGCACTTGGATTCCCTGAGAAGTATCCTAGATATAATGTAAGAGAATGATTAGAAAAATCCCCTTTCATGATAATCTTCCAGGATTGCATCCATTTGGCTGCTTGTAGTGCTGGTCAATGGCTTCCAATGTCGAATCCTCATCTTCCAGCTGATCTTTTCACTTCCTGTCTTACAACACCGATTCGAACATCTCTTGCATTCCATCTGAGTCATTCGGAGCATCGAGACGAGTATCCAGAGAATATTCTCGATATGATTCCTGGAAATCTGGCTGAAAGAAGGACAGTACTCGGCGAGCTCAACTGGATATTCACGGCCATCACAGACACTATCGCATTCACTTCCATCGATCGTGACTCTTTTCAAAAGTTATTCCGTCAAGATCTTCTTCTGGCCACACTTTTCAGAAGTTTCCTTCTTGCCCAGAGAGTTATGTCGAAATTCGATGTGTTACCAGTATCACAACCTGCATTGAAAGATACTTCTAGACATGATCTATGGAGATGTTGGGATCAAACGATGGATATGGTTCTGGATTATTGTAGAGAATTGATGTATGTGAAGGAATCGGAGAGAGCGTTGTTTTGTGGAAGAGACGTCATCAATAGGAGTGGTGTATTCCCATTCCTTGTACTCATTGACTTCGAACATGTGCTCACATTCAATGAGACTCATCAGTATAATACATTCTTCACCGAACAACTTCAAGCATTTGAACTTTGGCTGGATTATGGAGTTGACGAGGGAACACCGCCACTCCAACTTCCGATGGTTCTTCAAGTACTTCTGAGTCAGGCTCATCGTGTCAGAGCTCTTCGATTGCTGGCGAGATTCCTTGATTTTGGAAGATGGGCTATTGGATACTCACTTGCTGTTGGAATCTTCCCATATGTTCTGAAACTCCTTCAAAGTAATATCAGTGATTTGAAGATCTCACTTGCATTCATTTGGGCAAAAATTCTGGCAGTGGATCCATCATGCCAAATGGAGCTGTTCAATGAATGTATCGATGAATCTGCATCAACGACACAATCTCCAGCTCAACCAGGACAACAACAGCAACCACAGGCACCTCCACAACCGTCTGTGGCTCTCAAACCTTCTGCAATGTTTGCTAATCATCCACCGCCGCCACAGTTGACTATGGATGTAAGTCATTTAATTGAGACAACTTAATTTGAGTCTATAATTTCAGAAACGCGCTCTCACCATTGGTCAACAAACCGGCGGTCGCTTCCAAAACAACCAAAATCAAGCTCTAGACATGCAACTTCAGTATGCTCATCAACAAGCTCATCAACGACAAATGGATCCTGCTGGACAACATTCTCCAACCCAACAGTCAAAACTTCCACATCAACCGGCTCCACAACAGCAACAACCGCCGCCAACTCAACAACCACCGCAACAACAGCAACAACAACAACAGTCCCAGCAACAAGGTTCACAACAAGGTCCACAACAAGGTCCACAACAAGGTCAACAACAACAACAGCAACAACAACAACAGTCCCAGCAACAACAAAGGCAGCCCGGAGGAATCATGAAACCTACAACACAGACCCAAGAGAAGAAGACGATGCTTCGATTCCAGTACTTCCTTCAGCTACTCGGCGATCCGGATATCAAGCCGAAGCAGAAAACGGTGGCAGCATTTGTTCTTGCTCAATTGACATCGAATAACTTCCGTTTGGCACAAAAAGAGCTCACGAATAAAGGATATATGGGAATCTGCACCGAGTTGATGGTTGATGATACTGCCAGATCTGTGAAGCTTCTGAAACTTTGGATTCTGATTGGTCTCGGACGTTTATGGTCGGATTATGATCAGGCGAGATGGCAGGGTATTCGATTGATGGCACACGATAAAATGATTCTCGAACTGAGTGATGATTCGGCAGAAGTACGAGCAGCCGCCGTATTCGCTCTCGGAAGTTTGCTTCGAAACTCATCTCGATCGAACGAACACGCATCAGCAGTCGAAGAGAATCTCGCTGATGAGATGTGTGCTCAATGTGTATTCGATAGTTCTGTTTTGGTACGAGAAGAACTAATTGTCGCTCTCCAGTGGTTCGTATTCGATTTCGAGAAGAGATTCGTCAAGTTCTTATTGGATTTATCAAATCAGATAAAGTTCAAATTGCCAAGACGACGAAATTCATCTGAAAACGAGAATGAAGAAGGATTCGATATTGCCGCTGAAATGCCATCGAATAGACGTCGTGAACCTCCTGTAAACGAGTTCATGCAGCCGTCCGTAATGCGAAAGAAGATGTCAACGAGTGTATTCAGTACAGCTGTCGAAGAAGTTGTTCAGACAGATCCTATAAGTGGACATGTTTATTTGGTTGGGCATGATGAAGGACATCATGTTGAAAGGGAATCGGAGGATATCGAGTACAGAGAGCGAGCGAGAGCTCAAATCAAGCATCTCGAAGCGAAGACTTTCAATGAAGCAGTTGCAAGAACATGGTTGTCCTTATTGAGATTATCGTTAGATCCTATTGAAAGAGTTAGTTGCATTTTTACATAAATTAAATAAAATAAAATAAAATAAAATAAATCTAAAACATTTTCTATATTTCAGGTCGCTCGAATGGCTCAGAAAATAGTGCATCGAGTCGAGGCGGGTATTCCAGAAATGCAAGCAAACATTGATAATACAATGGCTCATCTGAATCGTAAAATGATTGCTCGTAAGACCTCACGAGCGACAGTCGAAATGCCACGTCGCCCGGTCGGACCGAATGAAGAAGTTTCCAAATTAGCAGATCAAATTAAACGAAATTTGGAAGTGGAGAAACGTAAGTGAACATTTTGAGAACTGAAGATTTCTATTGTAAGATTTGCCAACGATTCCAGAGACTGGTTCCAATTCTGAAGGAATCGATTTCACCCAAATGAATGATCAAGTGCACAAAGAGAGACCGAGAGGCAGAGGAAAAGGGCAACTCAAAAGATTGCAGGATGAATCAAAAGTTAAATTTCAAGTGGGAAGCCCTGGGGACCTCAATCAACATCATAGTGAGTTTCTTGAAAAGGTGAATGTAATAGATTCATTTGTCAATTATAGGAAACGCCCTCTCTCCTGGAAGCTCGTTTACCGATGAAACTCAAAGCAGCGAATTATTTTCAAAAGATGAGACTGACAGTGAAGAAGAAGATCTCCGAAATCAACAAAGACAAATGCAGGAAGAAGAAGTTTCTATCACTGAAGAAAGAGAAGTGGAGAGAGAAGTTGAAAGAGACGTTGCGACGACTGCTTCTGGAAGAACTCTTAAAGGGAATTTCAGTGAGTTCGAATGGTTTTCTGATTTTATAATTATTCACTTCTTTTTCAGGAAAATCCGATTTCATTGACGCAGCCACGATGGAATTCACTCCACGACGAACAAAAGCGGTTCCCGGTGATTTCGCAGTGAAAGAAGAGTCGAAAACTTTGAGAACTGTTATTGAAAATCCTATTGTTAGCACACAATTCGTCGCTTGGTGCAGTAAAGTATTCGTTGAACCGATTCTTCACGTCATCACTCTTGATGAAGAGAAACCAGATGACTGGGAGCATGAAGACGAGGATGAATTCATGCCAGATGAATATCGAGAGAAAATTAAGGAGATACAGAAGCAAGATAGAAAGTTGCATGAAGAGAAGAGAGCAAAAGATAAGAAAGAAGGAAAGAAAGAGAGAAGTCAAGAGGATGTAGTGGTGACGACGACAACGATTAGTGATTGGGCAATTCATGCAATGGAAGGAATGTTACAAAGTGCAGAAGTCGAGGGAAGAGATTTTCAGAACACGAAGTATGATGAATGTCTGTGGAGAGTTAAACTCACTCATCCAGCTCGCTCATTGATTACATCGAAATTGAGAAGGTGTATGTATGCATCTGATGGTCAACAGATGACTATTATCCGCCAAGACACTGACACTCGATGCTTCCGTCGCTTTGATCTGACTGCTTCAAATCCATTCTGCCCTTCGTATGTTTCTCAACTTATTCTCATAAACGATATGTCTCGTGAAATGGTGATCGCATGTAGTTCAAACGGAATCGTTCGAATTTGGGATCCATATTTCTTCGGATGGTGTGATGAATACGAGAAGACACCGGAACTCGTTTCTGCATCATTCCCATTGGAAGCTCAGATGAAGTTGAGCGATGACACAAATAAATGTCTCTTTGAGTAAGTTTTAATTTCATTCTTTGCAAAAAGTAATTTATTTCATTTAGCTGGAATCAACAAAACGGAAAGCTCATGTGTACTGGAACCCGAAGTGTTCGTATCTGGGATGCCCATTGTGAAAAAGTGTGTCAAGATGTGATGTATTCCCCAGGAAGTAAACAGGCGGGCGGTCTCGGTGTTAAACTCGATAAACATACACTGCCAACTGCAATGTCAGGAAATCTGGATGAAGAAGGAAATATGATTGCAGTTGGTTATGGCGATGGTCGTGTTGACTATTTCGATATGAGAATGGCTAATCCAAAAGCAGCAAGATGCTCTTTGGCACCAGCAAACGTTGGAAATCAATTCGATGTGAAACCACCTGGAATCATGCATCTGAGAGTGAATCGAAAAGGATTCGGAACCGAATTGTTTGCTGGAAGTCAGGATGGATCAATCTACAAGTTACAGTTGAGAATGTTCAAAGAAGCAACTCCATCCATCATCACTCCATGGGCACCCGGAGAACATTCTTACATGTTTGTTCATGAAGATTCTCGAATTCTTGCATCTGCTTCTAATGGAAATCTTGCAATCTATGATGTTGCTCAGAATAAGAAAATGGCATTTATCGCGCCACCTAGAGAAGTTGATATGATAAGAAGAGAGAAGAGTTCCGGTGGTTTTGGAATCTTCGGATCACAAAGAAAACTGTCGGCAGCTCAGATGGGCGCACGAATGAATGTTGTGGCAGCTGAAAAGAAGGCACCAATTCCAAAGATTATCTCATTGACGATGCATCAGATGAGGTTTGTTTAAAATCAACCCGAAGAGAAACTGAGTTATCAAATTTCAGACTTCTCACTGTTGCTGGATACAGCGACAACACAGTGTGTGTTTTCGGTTCGAATACTCCTGGACTCACTGGTCACTACGAGGAAATTCATGACGCCAGTGTGGCACCTTTGCACTAACCCGTTTCTTTTTTGTAAATTATTAGGATCAATTACCTCTATAACAAGTTTGTTTTCTACCTTATTTTGTACACTGTTTTTTTTCTGATCCCACCCAAAATCCTTATCAACTACCTGTTTCTTTCATACATCCCCTCATCCCCGAAGTGCCTTATTATTTTAGAGATTCTATCGATTATTCTGTAAATACTAGCTCTCTAGTAGTTATGTTGTTCATTTATTTTTTGATTTCGCCCCCGTTTTCTATCGCTTTTCCACTTCTAACCAAAATGCTCAAAATCTCTTTGCCAACAACTTCATGTCCTCTTGTTTTCCTATTTTCATGTTTCTTCTACTTTTTTTTTAGCTTCCTTGTAAAAATTTGATAAAGTTCGAAACTTTATTTGAATTTAACAGTAACCCTTTTAGTGCTCCACTTTACCAGTTATGTAGCAGATTATAAGAGAGAAGTAGCAGTACCATGGAGTGAAGGCGGCCATTCCACGTGGTTTCATCATCTGATTCTTCATTTTCCACTCGGTGACACTGTTCGCGGAATCCTGAAAAGACGGAAAAGTTGAAGGGAAACTCAGAGAAACGATACCTTCTTCAGACGAACCAGATCAGTCAAATTCTTGTTTCCCATCATAAAAGTGACTTTTCCACTGATTTCAGTTGGATTTCCTTGGGAATCGAAGGCTGAATACTGGGCATCGTGAGTCTTGAACTCGTATTCCTTCAGAATATTCATAACTTCTGACCATTTGTGTTCGGTGTCCCCTAGAATTTAAAGAATCATTTTGAAATATTAAAAATGAAAATTCGAATTTACGAAGTGGTTTTTCAGCGAAAACTGTAAACTTTTCATCAATTTCCGAACCTTTTTGAAAAAAAGAAACTCACATTCTTTAGGATAAGACTCGAAAAGAGTCTGAAGACTTGTGTAATCTCTATATCTTGAATAGTCTCGAATCATAACCAAGTGATAATCCATCACTTGTTTTGCAGTTCTCTCGGGTTCCGAAGCAGCCGTGAAGCCGAGGGAAAAGAAGAGAAAAAGAAGGGAAAAATGCATCCTTTCGTGGAGAAAAATGTCTGTTTCGAGATGGTTATATAGGTGGTTTTTAATCGAATTATTGTTTTTTTCTTTTATATTTTTTGAAATATTTTATGAGTATGGGAAATTTCAGAAAAAGACATTTCTGAAAAAAGAAGAGGTGAGAAATCGACAACATTCTGTGGAGTCAAAAAAAGGAGGTAAGGAAATAGGGCATCCAATATTCAAATTTGGAAATCCAATACTTGTTTATAGTTACAGACAATACTAAAACTTTCTTTAGATGTTTGACCGTCATTCAGCTACTTCTTAAAGTTATAATCTTGTTCAGAAACAGTGGATTTTCAGTTGCTTGAAATATGACAAACAAAAGTGTGAATATTATTGAAAATAGATCAATGAAGTTCAAAACTCGATAGAAAAAATCAAGGGTTGGTCTAATTTGTCTTTCGGTTCCATTCTATTAGCACGGTACGGTTCTTACAGCCGCGCTCTACCAAAACCGAAGACAACTATGTGCTAAATTGAGAGATTCAGAGAAAAATATACATTTTTCAAGGGCATTTCGATGGAGCGCAGTTGTAAGAACTGTGTCGAGCTAATAAAACAGACAATTATTTTGACCGATTTGTTTTTACACGATTCACCTAAAATACTGTTCATTATCTCAGTATTCAGAAACAATATCGGTTTCGTGAAAACCTGAAAAGTGGAAAGAAATAGTGCCGTACAGTGTTGACCTTACTTTGATGAGCCAGTATGACAAAGCAAGAACGAAAAATAGTTTATCAATTGATATCTGTTAATGTATTTAATGTCCAAAGAAGCTTCTATAAGAAGATTCCTCGAAAGATTCTTCAGCTGCAGCAGTCTCTTGTTGTTGTTGAACAGTTGGTTGTGGTGCAGGTGGAGCAGGTGAAGCTTCAACTGGTTCCTCTTGTGCATATTCTTCTTGATTCGAGGAGGCTGGTGCTCCATTATCTTCTCCATTAATGGATTCTGGGTGTTGAGCACGGCCACCGAATTGAGAGAGAATAGTGTTAACTCCACAATCAGATGGGCAGTATGCAGCTGGAAGACCTGGCTCTCCTGGTGCTCCGATTCCTCCTTGCTCTCCGAATTTACCGAACTGAAAATGAAAATTTACCGTTTCATGAATATTATTTCAAAATTTGTTTCACAAAAAATTCAATAGACATCCACCCCATGTTGTCCTTACCTTTCCAGTAGCTCCAATACCTCCTTGCTGTCCAGCCTTTCCTGGTGGTCCTCTGATATTCGAAGATCTTCCAGGATTACCCGGTGGTCCCTTTGGTCCCTGTGATCCTGCCATTCCTGGTGGTCCCTTGATTCCTTCTCCAGCAATAATAGTGTCCCCTGGTGGTCCTTTCAATCCGTTTGTTCCACGTGGCCCAGTTGGTCCCTTTGCTCCACTTGCTCCCAATCCTCCTGGTTGTCCTGGATGTCCAGATTTTCCAGACTTTCCTTTTCTTCCTGGGTTTCCTGGAAGTCCACGTTCTCCTTGTGCTCCACGTGGTCCTTGTGGCCCAGATGGACAGATTGAGCAAGGAAGTTCATCTTGAGGCTCTAGATCAACATCAGTTCCTTCTAATCCTGGAGATCCAGGCTTTCCAGGAGTACCCGGTTGACCGTCGTTTCCAGGTGATCCCTCTTCTCCAATTGGTCCTTGTGGGCAATGAAGACGGGTACATTCTGAAATCAGAAGAGATGGGTGAGTATAAGCAGAGAGGAGAACTTACGACTACATTGATGCAAGATTCCCTTTTTCTCTTCAGATGCTCCATAGGCATTTCTTGGAATACGAAGAGTTCTACCGGTCTCGATGAGCTCCGCCCAGATCACTTGAGATTTCGCCTGGAATTGTTCAGTTAAAGAACTTTTATACTTTTGGAGATAGATAGATGGTGTGTGATTGGTTAAGATTTAAATGTTCAACTATTTGAAACCAATTTGAAACAGTTGAAATCCCGAAAAACTGTACTCTAAAGTTCCCGTTTCACTATAAGTTCAAGTCTTAAACTCCTAACAGCGTTTAATTAACAACCACCCCGTTGATTAACCAACCTTGAAAGCCGCTTGTTTCCCCAAAATTTCATTTTCAGTCTTCTGAATTTTCGATGAAATATGAATGAAACTGATCAATGTGAAGCATACTGTCAATGCAGAAACCAGACAGATGAGCCGTGCACCCAGACGGGCAACGTCCACTTTCATTCTCTGGAAATGTACTATTTGGGATAAGAATGGGAAAGAAGAAGGTGCGATTTAATAATAAAAGTACAATATGCGCGATATGAATAGTGAACGGAACGGCAACATTTGTGCCCTAGATCTCGGATGAATGATAACATTCGGGATACGAAAGAGAGAGAAAGAAACGGGGAGAATATTATAATTATTATTGTTTGGATTGGAACATACGAGAAGAAAGTCAGAAAGACTTTGGAATAAACGGAAAACAATAGAAGGAAGATCTGGAGACATTGGATTTTCAGATTATTTTCGAAAAAATGAGGGTTGTTTCAGCAAAATTATTTCCTGAAGTCTATTTCAGGTAATTCTGTTTTGCTAAATAGTATCTCTGTGGAAGTATAACTTCAAGTGACAATCAGAAAATATAAATTCATTTTGATTATCACAATTTTTAGAAACATGTTTTCAAAAAAGCTAGAACATGACATGAAAATTTAAGACAGTAATGATTGATATCAAAAATAAACTCCAAGGAATTCCAGGAGAAGGGAACTACTGTAGAAGATGCCAAGTTTCTGTGTGAAGCTTATGAGAAGAAGAGATTTGATTTTTGTTGAGATGACTGGAAGAACTGCTGAGAAGTTCATGTTCGCTCATGAGGGAGAATCGACAACAAGTATTCTTCGTGGAGTTCGCTGATGCAGTGAGCTGATTTTGAGGGAAAGATTTTATTTTGTTTCTTTTCATACAAGGGTTTTTCGGTAATTTGCAGTCTCTCTCTTTCTCATTTCTCAAAATTTGCGGACATTGCGACGGACAGACAGACACCACATGCGTTTTAAATATAAGAGTGATAAACATGGTACACCAAGCTATCAATTACAATTAGATCATGTCCAAAAACCTTATGAGTTTCTTGAAACAGCATCTAAGAAAATTATTTCCAGATCCGTCCAGTACTCAAGAACACAGTTGTCTATCTGACTGGTGGATTCCGTACAGTTGGAGCAATGGTTGACGCAGTTCAACGGAATACAACACAAAGAATCGGACTAGGACGTCCAGTTACTGCTGTTCCAGATCTCCCAAAGAAGAGTGTCAATGGAAGTGTTCCATCAGCAAAAATCTTGGCAAGTAGATCACAATTGGAGCAGATGGGAAGAAAGAGCGTAAGAAAAGTCGTTGGAAACTGGAGGCGATGGAAGTGTTCGGAAACATGCAGATAGAAGCAATGTTGCCGAAAATGCCTGTGGATGAATTAATTTTTATCTTATTTTTAACAATAACTTTGAAATACAAGACTTTTTATCAAGATAAATATGTTTCTATAGACTTTCAACTTTCTGCTCTGGAGTTTCATTGAGAGTAAATTCAAAGATGCCCTCGACAGTTCAAAGAAACCAAATATTTACCCTCCAGTTCATTACTAATTGAACTCACTCAATGTTTTGATGATTTTCTTTTCAATTCGTTTCTAGTTTACACATCATTCTTTGAAACGAGAAACGAGAGAACTTGACCTCAATGATAAAACGGCAGAGAGTGTTTCTTTTCCTACAGAGTACACAGTGTAGACAGAGTAGGAATCAACGATTTGTCATCACTCTAACCCAATATAAATAGACAATTGAGTTTTCAAATTTTCAAACATTTCTTGTCTACTTTTTCTCTCAAAATGTCTCTGAAAAGATTCCCGAATGCTGAAGTTGTTCCATCGGAAATTCTCGGTGAGAAACTGAAATTTCCGAATGGAAGAACTGCACAGAATCGTTTTCTGAAAGCTGCGATGACTGAGAGATTGTCCACTTACGCTCCAGAAGACTTGAAAAAACATGGACTTCCGACTGAACATATTCTGAATATTTATGACAAATGGGGTCATGGACAGTTTGGAATGACGTTGACGGCTAACGTTTTGGTTGATCCAGTGAGTCTATTCACCCCAATTACTGTTTCTGCTATATGCTAAAACAATGTTGCCATCTTGTATTTAGTAATTTCCTTATTCTCTGACTGACATTTTCAGACAAACCTCGAAGCAGTGGGCAATGCGATCATCTTCAAAGAAGGAGACAGTTCCGAAAGAAGAGTTCTCTACACCCAATGGGCTCAGAAAATGAAACAAGACGGATCTCTGGCTATCGTCCAACTGTCTCATGCGGGAAGACAGACTCCAAGTTATGTGAATCCATCGCCATGGAGTGCTTCTGATGTTCAACTGAAAACTCCGGATAATCAATACGGAAAACCAATTGGATTGACTTTGGAACAAGTGAAAACTGAAGTGATTGACAGATTCGTGTATGCTGCCAAGTTCTCATTTGAATGTGGATTCGATGGAGTGGAGCTTCATGGCGCCCATGGATATCTTCTCTCTCAATTCACTTCTCTCACTACTAATAAGAGAACTGACAGATATGGAGGATCATTGGAGAATCGGAACAGATTGATTCTTGAAATCTATGATGAGATCAGAAAAGAGATTCCATCGGAAGACTTTTTGATTGGATTGAAAACAAATTCAGTGGAGTTCCAATCAGAAGGAACCACACTGGAAGATGCCAAAGAAATGTGTAGAGCGTATGAAGAAAGAGGATTCGATTTTGTAGAATTATCAGGTGGAACTGCTGAAAAGTTCCTCTTCAACCATGAGAGAGAATCGACGAAGAAGCGGGAGGCGTTCTTTGCAGAGTTTGCTGAGCAGGCTAGTCGCAAGTTTTTATTATAAGTCATGCAATATGCTGCGGAATACTGAAAAGAATAGAGGAGGCTGGAGATCTGAATTTTCTGAAACCGTAGTTTTTTTCTTTTTGAAAACTTTCAACGTTCTTATTTAATCAGATTTCGCTTGGAATAGATGAGCTTGATACGAAATAAGAATATCAACAAACATCAAATTTGAACTTTCTGGAACTATAAAATCACCTTTCAGATCCGTCCAGTATTTAAGAACACAGTTGTCTATCTGACCGGTGGATTCCGTACAGTTGGAGCGATGGTTGATGCAGTTCAACGGAATACAACACAAGGAATCGGACTGGGACGTCCAGTTACTGCTGAACCAGATCTCCCGAAGAAGATTCTCAATGGTGTCGTCCCATCAGCAGTGAAAGACGAATTCAATCAGAATGAAATGGGGAAAACTATCATGGCAAGTTGCTCACAAATCGAGCAAATGGGAAGGAAAAGCGTGGAAACTGCGGGTGGAAAGTGAGTTTTTATAGAGGAAAGTGTGCTTGAATAACTCTGAAACTTTCAGTCTAATGGATCAAATCAGTGACTTCACAGATGGGAGATTAGTTGGAAAGTACGATGAAGCAGTGGTGGAGTTTATGATAGAGTTGAAGAAGGATTTAAGTGAAGGAAGAACTCCTAAATCTATTATTGTATTCAATTGAAATTAACATAATAAATAAATAATTGTTGGATATTCATTTTCGTGCTTCAAGTTTGCTTCATTCCGAGGGACATTTTTTTGCCATGGAAGATTAACACACTGTGAAATGGCTGCTTCAAGAACGGAACCCGGAAAAATCACTTCCTGCAAAAGGAAGTGATTTAAAAGCGACCCAAACCAGGATTCAATTTATCTTACCCACAGATTTTCTCGTCATTTTCCGATGTGCATCAAGCGATTCCATGCCACCTTCACTCACAGAGAAGAAGTTCTAACATTCCACACCACTCGTCAACGAACTCCTTAAATTCATATATTATTCAATTTGAATATGATCTCAGAATCAAAACTCACCTTGTTCGGCAATTGTATCGACCTGCTTGCTTCGGCCTTGCGACCAAGGCTTGCTGCCAATTCAATTTACCTCATCGCTTGTCCTGACACAATCCTGTTGCTTCCGATCTTCCCGCGTATTGCCATTTTGACTGATCAGTTCACACATCACACAGTTCACTTCATGTACATGAACGTCTCGAATTCTGCTGCTAATCTTAATTTTTCTTTGGTTTTTCAGTTGTTTCAAAGTTAGAAAAACTCACTTGGCATTGCGCAGATGAACATTAAGATGGAAGAAGATGGACAGAATGGCACAAACGTCTTCCACGGGAGTCGTATAACTGAAATGAATAAAATGTTTATTGTTTGAAAATTACGCGTCAATTTTAGAGTTTTTTTCCTTTCCAAACATTAAATTCTCTAATTTTGCTCAGTGCCTCCAAAACTACTTTTCGCTCTCTTCTCACTGACCTGGATTATAGTAGTGATGCTCAAAATGAGGAGTTCCAGCAAGATCGTTATCGTCTATTTTGGAGTTGAGAAATTTTCGAAATGGAAGAAAATGGTACTTTTATATTCACAAAGTATGCTCTCAGAGGTCACTGGGAAAATCGAAGTTTTACTTATTTTGAAGTGTTTTTTCATTTTCCTTTTATTTTTTTAAAAGTTTTTTTCATAAAAAACTTGAAGCATCATTAGTTACAGTACCGGACAAAAAGGTATCAAGTTTTGGTTTTTTCAGTTGAAAATGCCGAACTTTGAGTGTGTGTCATAGTAAAACTAACTGTCCCACAAAATAAGTGTTTATGGAATCTAATAGACCAAGTGTAGACCTCCATTTTTGTAGTTAACAACTTTTTTGTACGGTCACTCCCTAGCAAGTTTCATATTCCCAAAGAAATTTCTCCCTAGAATCGACCCATTTCAGTGCAAAATAGTGCAATTTTTGTGCTGTTCACTTAAAATTACTATAACTTTCCAGGAAATGTCCGTACAGAAAAGTTGTCAACTACAAAAAAGAAGTTCTACTCTTGGTCTGTTTGATTCCATAAAAAGTTATTTTCTGTTGCCCTTCTACATTGGATCACGATTAGTTTATTAAATGTGTTAACAATGCTTTCAAAATCAAAAAATCAGGAAGATATCGAATCAAAATGTTTCATTCAGAATTAGATTTGGCGCATAAAACATGAAACGGAAGCAATAATAATTATACAGATTCAAAGTTATAGTGAGCGATTGTCTGGGCAGGAATGATGTTTTTTAATCTCGTGAATCGCCGACAGGCAAGGTTGTCGTACGGCCGGCCGCGGCTTTTTCTTGAAAATCTCAAACAGTCGCGGTCGGCCCAAAAAAGTGCTGGCACCAGTGGGGGTCGAATCCTGGCTGTCAAATTGGTACCAAAAAGTCAAAAGTATATAAAGTCCTGTTTTCCCTTGAAACCCTAGAAAGCCGCGGCTGTTTGAAGATTTCAGGAAAAAGCCGCGGCCGGTCTGGATTCAGTGAGCACAGCTCTATAAATTTTCTAATCAGGTTAGCGAAGACACAGTTTTTTTTTCAAATTTACCAATGTACTTGTTTCACATTTTGCTTATATTTTTCTTCAGATATACTGTGTTTGTTCTTTTGAAGACAATATATATTCTAATTTTTTATTCTAATTTTTTAAAAATTGACTAGACCCCTATATAGAAACCTGTATAGAACAGTGTTTGATTCCAATTGCTCCCGATGTTTTAATTGATTAGCTCCCCCTCACCTGTTCATTAGTTTCCGGTGGTCTGCTGACTCACTCTTCTTAAACTGTTGACCTGTTCCTCCGTTTTCTAATTTTCCTTTTCCGTTTTTCCTCTGTTTCCTCATTGGCCACCTTTCTCTCTCCCTCTCTTCTTCTTGCTCCCAACTGATAACTATACTCAATTTTTCGATAAAAACTTGTCGTCATTCAGTTATCGACATATAAACGTTTATTACACAATCAAGACTCTCTTTCCACAATAATTTGACGCATTTTAAAAATGCGCTTCGACTTTCGTACTGTATCCAGAATCTGTTTACTCTTGATTGTTGTATTTTCAATTGGTAGGTTTCTGGAGTAAAATATTCCGAATAATCTTAACATTTCTCTAATTTTCAGAATCAGAAGCATCGCTTGTACACAAACACAAGGCAAAAGTAGTGAGAGTGGCGAGAGGTAAGAATTGTTTATTACCGTTTCGGCGCCAATTTTTATAGATTTTTTAAAAAAGTATGTTGACTGAAATTACAGGGAATGCAGAAGAGAAAACCAGGCTAGCGGATGGAACGAAGTTTGAGAGATTTTCGGAGAGAGATGTGCCCCCACTTCCGATTGAAGTATGGGTTTCCCAAGCTTGAGAAAAATAGTTTATAAAAGAATGGGTAGTTTACAACATGGACAGTAGAAATTGTTTGATTGATCTCATTTTGGAGTAATTTCACTATTTTGAGATCTTAAAATTATAGAATGAAGAGGAGTTGGAGGATTCTTTTTCTCAGTTTTTCTAGAGGTAATAGAGCAAAGTTAGAAGAATTGGATTTATAGTGATCATGAATGTTTTGTTTTCCTAACATTATCAAGGGAAACATCAACTTTTGTTTACAAATACAGAACCGAGAAACAAAAAAATAATTTTCATTTGAATATTGCAGGAAGAAGAAGCTGATGACTTGAACGATCCAAGAATCGGACATCTGGATAAAGACGGTGGAATCGCTGTACCAGTTGATTCAGAGGGAAGAGTTTTGAAAGGTTTGTATGCTTTTCTCAATATGACTATCCCGCAATTTCATTCAGGCTTTGAATACCTTCTGAAACCGATTGAGATTGAGCTCGATGATGAAGAGAGTTTGAGAAGCAGACCGTCTGGTAAGACTTGATGACATCAGAGTAGAATAACTGATTTGTGTTGTAGGAGACCAATACGAAGCACCAAAAGATTCTGAAAATGGAAAGCAGAAGGATTACAAACCATACCACAATAGTCAGGATCTTGCTCCAAAACCAGAATTCTTGCCAGATGGACAAGAGACGAATGGGGAAGAGTATGATGATGTGGCCAGTGAGCCAAGAGGTAACATTTTCAAAAAAATTATACTGTTTCCCAGAGAAAATAACTGACATTTTGATGCCCCCGATCAGTTTGTGGTATGGCGCATTATCCCTTTTTTTGCAGAATCTCTTCCCGACATTCCCAATTTGCCAAAAATGGATTATTCTGATTCTGGAGAATTAGATGAAGATTTGAAGGCAGAAGATGGTGCTGGAGAAGATGATGACGATACAAGAGTGGCTGAAGAGGATTTGAGCGACTCGGAGAGAAGAATTGTTGGTGGTGAGTAGGGTTACTGTAGACGTTTCCGAAACAGAAGAAACACGATCTAGAAAAAAACGCAACAACTGTTTCTGATGTTCATATTATTTATTGATTGAGGGAAGATTCTAGAATATTACAATTCTAGACAATTAGTGCAGAAATTAAAGAGAAAAAACAAGAAAATCAGTCAATTAATTGAGCTCGAGCAGTTTGATCGTCTTTTCCATCGACTTCAGATTGTGATTCCATTCGGTTTGATTCTCACAGTTCTCCTTGAGATCAGCCAACTGATATTCCAACTCTTCGATTGTCATTTTATGCAAATTGACATCAATCTGCAGGTCTTTGTTCCGATTCGACCATTGTCTGATTGTCTCCTTCGACTTCATTTCTTTCGCATTCATCTCTTTTTGAAGATCTTTCATCTGATTTCTCAACAACTCATTGTCTCGTTTCAACTCGTTTATCTCATTCTCCAAACGCTTCGTTTCTCGAAATGACTTCAACGAACATGACAGATTCTCATAGCGAACTGTCGTCAATTCCTCTTCTTTATTCTTGAGTTCATCTCTTGTTCTTCTCAATTGAGACGACAGAAAGAAAAGAGTGGAATCGTCTGTTCCGTCTCCTGAAGACTTGAAGTTTCTCTCGATTGATCTTGTCAGACACTCCACTTTCTCTCGTTCAGAACTCAAATCACTGCATAGTTTTTCATTTCGACTCTTATGGAACTCAAGTTGATCGTCCTTTTTGATCGATTCTTCTCTCAAAACGGCAATTTTTTCATTCAATCTGTTGACTTCGAGTTGTGTTACTTCTAATCCAAGATGTCGTCTTGCCGTCGTACGTTTCACGTATCCATACTTTTCTTTGATTTCGAGATGTTTGATCTTTCGATCTTTGATGTAAATGTCGGAACGAAGAGATTCGATTTCTGCTTTTGAAGCGTCGAGTTGTTGTTGTAGTTGAGTGATCGTATCCATTGTGGAGAGAGATGAGATCTGGAAAAATCGGGAAATTAATTCACTGAAGAAATTGAGAAATACAATTTCTTGGGTAAAAAAGAGTAACTTGAAACAGAAAAAAAATGTTAAAAATGGAAAATCAATGACAATGAAATCATAAAACAGAACAAAAAACAAACGAATCAAAACAAAAAGGGGATAATGGCTACTCTTCTTGCATTGAATCGCGGGTAGATCAAATTTTGGTCTCGCGCGCTTTTTTTGAATGCGGGTCGAAAGAAAGACATTTCGCTCTGGGAAGAATAGGTCAAATTCAATCAAAACATGTCTACAAAAAACTTATGGGCATTGATGAAACGCTGGTCGAAAAAATTGTGAAACCGCATTGCATTAAACTCAAAACTGATCGAGATCATTCTAGAAGTGATCGTTCCAAGCAGCAACATTGAGCTTCCAATTTCTCGTGATGAAGTCAATGAGAGCAATAAATCAGCAGATGAAGTGGAACAACAAACAGAGATTAGAAGTGATGAGGATGATAATGAGAGAGATCGAAATGTGAATATTCCAAGTAATCGAATTGAGGAGGAAGAAGAAATGAATTCAGAAGGAGAGAACAGAGGAGAAGAGGAGAATGAAGAAGCGGTTGTGGATAATGGAAGAGATGAGGTTTGCTACAAGAGATTACTGTAGAAACTTGATTACTGTATTCAGAATGAAATCGAATTGACTGAGGAAGATCTCGAAGATTTGGCGAAGGATCTTGGAAAAGGAGTTTTCGAGAACGTCATGAACAAAGCATCTGAATTTGGAGGTATCACTAGATCCCCCTATTTTATATCAATTCTTCGTTTAGGATCAAAATGGGAATCAGAAGCTTCTGATGACGATAACAATAACGGTGTGGATCCAAATTCCGTTGCCGCTCAGGCCGAGATACCATCAGATTCTGGAAACTCTGGAGTGGAAGTTGTAGAGGCTGAAGAAGACTTGGATGGTGTAGTTTTACCTGATGAGGAACTTTCTGAGGAGGAATTGGCTCGGATTGCAGCAGAGAGCTCGAAGCCGAAGGAACCAGTTGGTGAGTCGATCATGTTTTATAGAAATTGCTTGGTCATAAAGGTCAGTCAATGTAGTTCACGAATGTTCTCGTAATTTATAAACTCGTGGAAACAGAAAGGTAACAAAAACCAAAAAAAAACAAATTTATCCGTAGACATATCGTTTTCTCTTAAAAATTGGAAAAATTGTGCTTACAATCTCCCATTAATTTCAGTTCCCCAAGCTCCAACTCCCAGTTCCCGTGTTCGTGGTGGCCGAATCGGAAGTGGAGTTCAACCTGACTCAGCCAGTCAACACAATGTTCTCATTCAATTTATCACTGTTGCTCTCGTTTTTCTTCTTCTCTGAATCTTTGTATGTTGATCATGTAATCGTACCACAAACTTTTCTGTTACAAATTCTTGTCAAAATTTTTCTTCGAACTTTAAATAAATTCCAATCAAAGAACCCCTCCAGTACTGATCGCCTGTTTCTTCAAAATAAATTAATAACTTTTCCTTTTGGTTCTAGATATTTCACCAGTATTGATTGCAAAGTAAGTTCTTGGAGGAATTCCATTTTGTTTGTCCCCATTGCTACAAAATTGAAGCACTGGATGGTTTTTGAATATCTCAGATTCCATTAGAGGATCTGTGACTCCAACGAACACTTGAAACCAGGAGCTGGCCCGACAACCTCTACCGTTGTCCTCCTCGAATTCGGCTTGAATTTTCAGGTTTTCTGGTCTATAAGACGACATTCTGCGTGTTTCCCCTATATTCCCTTTCTGTCTCACATTTCTTGATCATTCACTTTTTAGATAAAATTATGAAATTACTGAAATAGTTTTCCTTAATCCCACCGCTCATTTTGTATGGTTTCCAATGTTTCGTGAACTTTCCGTCAATCATCAAACATTGCTTTCGGTTTTTTGATATGTCGTAAAACTATTGCAAGGTTTCAGCAACGATAACTTTTTTTTAGTTTCAGCGAGCAGATTGATGCGATTCAATTTTTTACGTCCAAGCTTATGACTTTCTTGATGCACGGTCACCTGTTTCAACATTATCTTTTGCGTTTCTGAAATGTTACCTGATAATTGATTAAGCTATCTATGAGTAAATGTTTATTGTGGTGTTCCTAAAACAGTAATAGTGCAACACAATATTTTTGATGGAATTCTCTTTTTTACTGTTTCCATAGGAATGTTTATGTTTTTTGAACCATATCGTTCTGGTTCTTTTTCAATTATTTTTAAAATATTCTCAATATCGTACATCATTCCAAATACTGTTTTTTAATCGGGAATCTATTTGAAACTCACTGTTTCAACACATCTGTTTCAGTTGGATATGATTTTAGCTGGCAGTTCGATCCGGTTTTTATCCGCTTCGAAGAATCAACATTTTTAAATAATGCTATGCTTCTAGAACGATTTTGGTCACTAACCTGCTGAAAATCTACAGTTTCAACACATTTATTTTCGTTTTACTCTGATTCCATCTCACTATTACGTAAACGACTGCTACTTCCTCATCCCAATTGATATACTCCCTCGACTACTATTATGTTTTTCTAGACACCTCCTACCGTACCCCTCATCCTTGAGGAATATCCTCCCCCTCCCTCTTAAACCAAAAAACTGAAAACTCGCTCATAAAATTAGTGAAACATTGTGTGTCTGTTTGAGAGTGATTCAATTAATTTCGTTTCCTCCCCCTCCCATCATCACCCTCTTCTCGTCCTTTTCGAGCAGTTTCTCTTCTATTTCCCAAATTTTTTGTGTTGTCGGAGGAGAATCCAACTTTTTGATGCCCTCCTCCCCCTTCTCTTTCTCGAAATATCCGAATATTTTTTGGTTGAGGAAGAAACTGGAAAAGAGAGGGTGGGACCACCAGAAATAGTTGAAGCGAAACGAATCACGAAATTTGATTTTCTGAGCATTTCGACACCACCACAACCATATGTGTGTCCTTTGCACTTTTCATTCGATTTTCATGTCTCGATTTGTTTGTTTTTTTTTTTTTCATTTTCAGAATTCTAACAACATAGTTTGAGTTCCATTTGAGATGGTTCCAATGACCTTTATGTCAAAAAGCCTATACATGATACATGATGACAAAACCCTTTCAAATTTATGAACTCTCTATTGAAAGGCGATGAGCTAGATGCTCTGGTGCATACTTCCAAGACATCGGCTCCGCCCAGTCGGCCTGAATTTCAAAAATAAGCCTGTTTTCCCTGAAAAGTTTTAAAAAATTATCAAATATTCAAGGAATAACAACTTTGTAGCAAAAACTTTGTAGCAAAAACCCAGCTCTCTTGTCCAAATTCCACGTTTCCCACATATTTTGATCTAATTCTCCCCAACTACAATTCCCGTTTAAAACTCCATATCTTCTCTCGGAACCATCTGTAATTTCCATCATTTTAATTCCAATTTTGCCTCTCCTCATGGGTTAATATGATGGGCGAGAACCCTGAAAACAATCTCATGAATATTCAGATGACTTGTTTTTCTTCTACGTGAGATCCTCTTCCTTTTTTTCAATTTTTCAGTTCAATTACTAGGGATTGACTCATAGCACTTTTTCATATACCGTTAAAACCAGATCTCAATTTTTTAGGATACTAAAAATATAAAATTTTTGAAACATTGAAATTTGTATTTTTTAATTTCTCAGAAAGTTTTTCTTCTAGTTAACTTCCTCAACAGGACATTTTTCAGCATCTGAAATTCCTTTCTCCAAAAACAAATCTCTCAGTAGAATTTTCGAATGCACTATTAATACATGAATACGTGCAGAAGACGACGAGTTCTTGAGACATCTCCTTCAAATTTATTCAGTTCATAATTTATTATTTTCTTGTCGAAAAAACGAAAAAAAAGCGAATGTTTGTTCAGAGATTTTTCTGGAGTTAATGTTCCAGCTGCTTTTTGAATTTTCTTGTTTTTCCGGGTTCGGTATAGTGATTTTCATGGTTTGAAAAAAACCTAGATTTTTGATGTGCCAACTTCAACAAAAGCCGTACATCCATATTGCGTTTTTCTGTTTCGATGGGCGTACTTGGACAAAAGAAACATACGTTTTGGAATCCATGGAATGTCATATCTGTGTGATGATCGGCACGATAAATTGACCTCGTGTAGACCTCCAAACCACAATTTCTGTTTCATGGCTCCATCATTTTTACCACCTGAGGAATCAACCAATAAGTATTTTTCTATGCTTTTTGTCCATCCTTAGTTCCTAGATATCGTTTCAACTCTTGTTGTTACGAACCAACAAAGATTCAACTTTTTCATTCTCCAATTCAGAATATCTTTTTTCTCAAACTTTGAACTTTTGTGATTCTCTGTGAGAAGTTAATCCATATTATGACAAGTTTGAAGGGAAGTGTCTCACTACACTTTGACTAAATTTTTGTTGGTAAAAACTATTTCAAAAAATCAAATTGACAGCCGACTTTAATCAGCTTCTACAAACCAGTTGAGGAAAAACTGTAATTTCGTAGAAATCCTGTTGAATTTCCCAGAAATTCAAAAATTTTTCCGTTTTCTAACAATTTTGAGAGATTCATTCAATTTCCACATCAATTCTTGGAATTTCGCAACACTCTTTTTTTCTGTGAAAACTCACAGGAAAGTTGAAAATTTGTGAAAAAACAGACGACGAAAAAAAATTTTCAAAAACCGGCCGTCTTATATCCTGCACCAACCATTTCTTTCATATCATGAGAAGCTGATGAGAAAGTTTTGAAACAGTATTGTTTAAACGTTGGGTTGAATGTGAGCTTCTGAAAAAGGCTTTGTAGAAGTTGTCGTTATGCTTCAAAGTAGTTTTCAAAAATTTCAGTTTTCCTGATGTCTTATTATGTTGATACTTGAGATTCTACACAGTTACAAAGCTGATATCATAGATGACCAGAAATTTATTATTCGTTCGAGCAAGAAGCTATCGTTATTGATTTTCTGAAACACTATTCTACTTTGAACGTTCTATAAGAATGTTTCAAGGGATTAAGTAAAAGTACTTGATGATTTTTTTAATGCACTTTTAACATCGTTTTGGAAATCCCTGAGCATTAGTCACACGAGTTCTATATAACTCTTCTTGAAAAGTTGATGATTGTTCTGTTTCAAAATTAAAACAAAAACGGAGACGGTTGTCTGTAATTGCTAGCTGGCGGTTAAATTTCCTATAAAAATCTGTTATTTATCAAAATGAATCCAGTTAGAATAATGCGATTGTCGCAGTTGCAGACCCCCTCTAGTTACAAAATGTCGCGGTTAAGGAGTTTTCTGTTTCAGAATTATCACAAATTGGTTATCATTTTTTAAATCTGATCCGCATTTGTTACAATAATATATTTTCCAAATTTCACTTTGATTGCACAACCGACCTCCTCTTTGCAGAAGAAACTGTTGTCTGATCTTCTTCTTCTTTGAACGTGTGTTTCTATTCTGAAATGAATGAGAAAAATGCTGAATAAGGAGAAGAAACGAACAAAACCAAACAAGCTGATAAAATAGTTTGGAAACAATATTTATGTTTGTATGTTGGGTTGAATGTGAGTTTGTGAAAAAGGCTTTGTAGAAGTTGCCGTTATGTTTCAAAGTAGTTTTCTTAAATTTTCAGTTTCGAGGGTGTCATATTATGTTGATAATTAAAATTTAAACAGTTACAATACTGATAAGACCAGAAATGTATCAATCGTTCGAGCAAGATGTTATTGTTATTGAACTTCTGACGCACTAGTTTATTTTGAAGTTCTATAACAATGTTTCAAATAATTAGCAAAAGTACTTTATGATTTGTTATTGCACTTTTAACATAGTTCCAAGTTGTCTCCCATTGCTCTGGAAATCCCTGAGTCACACGAGTTCTATATAACTCTTCTTGAAAAGTTGATGATTGTTCTGTTTCAAAATTATAACAAAAATTGAGACGGTTGTCAGAAACTGCTAGCTGACGGTTATCGCCTACCAATTTCCTACAAATTTCTGTTATTTATCGAAATGAATCCGGTTGATTGATTCCTAATTAGAATAGTGCTACTGTTGCAGTTGCAGATCCGTTAGTTATAAAACGTCATGGTTCGGGAAAGTTTTCTGTTTCAAAACTATCGAAAATTGATCATTTTTATAATCTGATTCGATGGTGACATTCGTCGTTATCATATTTTTATATTTTTCGAATCGGATTTTGATTGCTTTTAACAGTCTAATGTCGTCACCCTCTGCTCTGGAAATCCCTGAGCATTAGTCATGCGAGCTCTATATAACTCTTCTTGAAGAGTTGTTGATTTCCTGTTTCAAAATTATAACAAAAATGGGACACGGTTGTCTGAAATTACTAGCTGTTTTTTATCTCCAACAAATTTTCTACAAAATGTGTTATTCGAAAAGAATCCAGTTAGAATAATGCGATTGTCGCAGTTGTAGACCCCCTCTGGTTTCAAAATGTCGCGGTTCCGTATAGGAAAGTTTTCTGTTTCAAAATTATTACAAATTGGTGATCATTTTTGTAATCGGATTCGATGATTTTTTTTCCAAATTTTACTTTAATTGATCACAAACAACCCCCTCTTCGCAGATGAAACTTTTCTCTGATGACTGATCTTCTTCTTCTTCTTCTTCTTCTTCTTTGAACGTGTGTTTCTATTCTGAAATGAATGAGAAAAATGCTAGATAAGGAGAAGAAACGAACAAAACAAAACAACAAAAACAGTGACTCTTCTTATTTCTTCTCCCCCTTCTCACCCCCTTCTCCTTACTATTGTTTTCCATAACTTTTTCTGAATCTCTTAATCCAAAATATTCACAACTCCAATTTTAAGTCTGTCGTCGACAAATCCAGTTGGCACAAATTGGACACCGGCAGGAAACGAGAGAGAGAAAAAAAAGAAGCAGATTTCAAGAAGAGCCAAAAATTCAAATTTCGACAAAAACCGAATAATGGTAAGTGCTCCGGAAATTGAGTGTCCTCACACGCAATTTCTCCTCCTTTTCCTCTAAATTTTCGTTTTGTCCTCGTTGCTTTTCAGTCATATCCCCCCTCAAATTGTCCCTTCCTATTCTCCCAAATTTTCCATTTTTCGAATAATTTGAATGACTATTATAAGTGGATAATATTGCCGGACGCCCCGTTGTCATTTCTCCCCAACCATCCGAAATATTTGCTGCTGCTCTAATAAAAACAGAGAAGAGAAAAAAGAGAATTCCATTCCAGTCAGCTCATTCTATATTATTGAATCTGTTTCTATTCAACTGCAATTTTCGACAAAATTATGGCAAGTATCTTTGTGAGTTTCTGTCTTTGAAATGCACTATTTGAGAAGGGATTTGAAAAAAAAAGAATACGATTTCAAGTTAGGCCCTAAGGTCCACATTTCGGTCAATCTACAGTTTGCAATCACCAATCGGAAAGCAAACTTGTCAACCGGGCCGACGGTTTTTCTTGAATAACTTTTTTCAAAAAAGTCGTACGAGGTTGTTTGATAGCTCAAAAGATAGGTATTTTGAATTGTCATCCATTATATATAAAATCAATTTCGCAAAAAAATCTCGCCAGCTACAATCGCTCTCGGCCCGGTTCGGCCCTGATTTTATATTTAATGGATGACAATTCAAAATACCTATCATTTGAGGTATCAACCATCCTCGTACGATTTGTTTGAAAAAAGTTATTAAATAAAAACCATCGGCCCGGCTCGGCCCGGTTGACAAGTAGGTCGGAAAGATTTCTTGTGATTACCAAGAGAATGAAAATGCCGTGAAAACCTTTGCTCATTTTCAAACTGAGTAAAATTGTCTTGTTCCAAAGCAAAAATCCTTTTTTGGAACCGCAATCTTTTCTGATATAGAAATAGCTGGGAGAGTTTTTACTGAAGAGAGTTTATTTTCAACATTAAATTTCTGAATATAATTATTTGTTTCCCATCGCAGCACAAAGTCATGAAAAAGTTTTTGAAGCTGGAGAAAATTCAATGAACTTTCTCAGATAATTTTTTCATCAATCTTAATTACAATAAATTGATCACGGTGCAAACAAATTATAGTCCTAATAAGAGTTCTGAGCATAGAGATGATGTTCAACATATCAGTTTCAAAACTTCATCTACTGTAGAGAGACATTCCAGAAAATCCCTTTTCGAACCAAATCTAAAGTCTCCAACTCAAATAACTTTCTTTGAATATGAATTGCTATCAGTCTCTGCCAAACTCTTCATAATACCTTTTTATAATTGAACCTCTAAAATACACCATTTGAAATGGGAAATTCACTATTTCAGATAGATCTTGATACTTGTTCGTAACTGTTTTTTCTATTCATTTATCTTTAATTTTTTCTTTCCAGACCTAACTTCAACTAACAATAATTAATCATTTCCGAAAACTCCTTGACTCGGACTTCCCTCTTCTCATATCTTCTTCCCTTTCGAAAGTTTGCACGGATGTCTAGACAAAGAGATATATGTATGTATTCAGAATGCATTTGACAAGTTTCCACTGTTTCTTTTTCCCCTTCCTTCATCCTTTTCTCTTCTAGTAGGACTCCTGTCAGATAGCGATGGATTCCAATTTATTTATTGCTTTCCCACACATCCTTTCCCTAGTTTTTTCTCACTTCTTCGCCTTCTATCTGCTCATTTCATTTGTCAGTTCGTGTCACTAGATCGACTGCTTCTTCTTTTTAATAACGGATGGAAAAAGAAAGAAAAAGAGACATTCGAAAAACAGTTTGTGTTTTTCGAAAATACCTTCTTTTTTAATTCGAGTTTTTTTCTAGAGAATTGGGGATGGATTTTGTGAATTCAAATTCGTAGATGTTAGTAATCATTTTGAAAAGAAAACTTTTCTAAGCTACATCTATCGGCAGGATAATACAGTTTCAACCAAAAATACTACCTGAAACAGTAAATTTTTACAGTTGCAATTTTTTTTGTTACCTGAAAAGGAATACCTACAGTGCGAAAGTGAAATGTTCGAAATTTGAACGAACAAATGTGCTTTATTTGAGCAAGAACTCCTGTTTCATGCTGTATATACTTATACATCAAGTTTTCTCACGAATAGTTTGTACTTCTAAAACCACTTAATGCAAAATACCTAATTCAGAAGAACATTGGCATAAGTTACAGCGAGATAGCTAACTCCAAGCTAACTTATCGTCCTTTCTGTTTATTATTGTTATTTCTGTATCGAAGATCATTAGATTAAGTACAGGGGTCAGCGTCGAAATGTTTGCTAAATTGATCTAAATTGATCAGATGACACGACTAGCATATTGTTTTCTTATCTCAATTCAAAACTAGCTGAAACAGAAATCTGTTTAGATTCGATTTGTACATCAAACAAGTTCCAGTCTTTCATTTTCCCCATATTAAAAATATGTTATGGTGATTTTCACATGGAAACCATAAAATCGTTTTAAAACGATTCAAATTGGAGAAACTGGTTTTCATCGGATTTCTTTCAACTTCGAGAAAAACGAGTTAAAAGGTGGTACAGTCCTATTTTAAACTAGGAATCATCCAACTTCCGTTTCGTTCCATCTGAAATTTGAAAAACCAAATAGAAATCCGGGAAACAAAAAGCACGATTGGTGTTACAGAAGAACGCGTTCATACACCGATTACAATGGACAAAAATTGGTTGTTTTCCATTCAGGTCTCCCTTCTTTTTCTTTTTTCCATATGTTATTCCATTTCCATCCCCCGGGGGTCCGATTTATTCTTTTCGCCTTTTTTTGCATTCCTCCATCTTCGACTTTTACACTTTTTCACTTCAAGGAATTCCCGGTTTTTTGGGGAGAGCTCGAAACAATTAGCACCGTTTTGTGTTCGAGTCTCACCCAGTTTTTGCTCAGTTTTAGCTTTTCTCATTTTCTTTTTTCCCACTTGCTTTCATTGCCTCGAAATGCTTGAGCTCTTGTAGATCATATGAATGCATCATCTGAAACATCCCCTAATTGGAGATTCTAAACGAGGCATGATGATTCGATTTGAGTGAGTAAGAGAGTCTCCTCTCCAAAAGACGTACTTTTTCACATACCATCAACTTCTTTTCTCATCGAATAATTTGATTTTGAATGTGTCTTTTCCTCCCAAAAAAGGATTTTTGGGGATGTTCTTGGAACCAAAAAATCAAATTGTGAATAGGATAAATGGAGTTTGAACTAACAATCAGAATTCGGTTGGATGGAGTGACGAATATTTTAAAAAGGATGCTACAAAACAACTGTTCTTCTAGAGTTTTCTGTCTATTTATGAAACACCTGAAACATAGCTTATAGTGGATTATTTGTCTTTTTTTTTGCTGTTTCAGTGTGAAATAATAGTCCGTTTCGTATACTCCAAAACTGGTTATACGTCGTTGATCTGACTTTCCTGATTCCAATTTAAGAGAAAGTTGGAACCATAACCATACTTGCAACGGGCCGGGCCGGGCCGATTTGAGAATTTTCACCGGCCCGGGACACAGTACAAAAATTTGAAATTTTGAATTTTTTTGATTTTTTCGCCAAAAAGTCGAATTTTCGACTATGTTTTTACATATCGATAAAACTCAAGTGTACATAGGATTTTTGACTATTTTTTATGAAAATTTCAAAAAATTTCGAATAAAAAATAAAAAAAATTGTGAAAAAAATGTGCTCATTTTTTGACTCCGGGCCGACCGGGCCGATATTTTGCAAGTATGACCATAACCAATCCCAATGGCTTCTTCCTGTACGTTTGGTTTCTCTGTTCTAGAAAATTCAATCAGTCAGTTGATCATGTCAGCTAACATAACATGTTTTAAGATGATGATTTCACGAAGGAATGTTAGTTTTTAACGATGCTCATGTTTAGTATGTATACGGACGCGTGAATATTTTCATTCTGATTTCCGTCATAAACAATCTTTGTGAAACATACACTACTTATTCACTACGACACAGCTGATGGATTTATTTAGATTTGAACAGATAAATGTTCCCTATTTTCAAATAATATTCTCCTTTTCATTTTGTCTGCTGGAATTATTATTTTTTTTAATTATCACTTCCAATTTTTTAGAAGCTTCCATCATATCTCAATGAATTTTCTTGTCTTGTTCGTTCATTCAATTCTTCTATTTTATAATTTCATCCTTCATTCTGCAGAATAACTAAATTCCAAAGTAAGAAACAAAGTACAAACGACATCCGTTTTCATATAAATCCGTGTGAAACCCTTCTTCTTCCTCCGGCTAATCTTCTTACTAATAGTTCTTTGGTTTCTCAATTTCTCAATTATTCAAGTACTAATGAGCATTTCGGATTAGCCATATTTCACATTTCGAGTGAGGAGGAGTTGTTAGAGAAACAAGAATCCACACGAGAGGAAGCACTCTATTTCACTTCTTTTTTGTTGATTCGAATTCCTTACGAAGCAGTTGAAAAGGCAATATTCAAGTGCTCTGAAACTCCATTTCTCTTCAGTCTAGACTAGACGCTGAGCAACAGTTTCCAGAATCTTGTTTTTGAATAAACAGTAAATAAAAGGGCACTCACTAATTCAGGATTTTGAGAGAATTTGAGGCTAGTTCTGCAGTTGAAATTTTCTGGAGTGGTTCTCTTTTTCCCTGTTTTTTTTGTCAGACAACTGAAAAACTAATATACAGTGAAACTAAAGGAACTTATTTGAAGTATACAAATTTACGGTTTCATGCCCATATCAGATTTCCCTTAACGCAAGAATTTCCAATGAGAATCTATTCCGTTTCTTTCGTTTCTTGTTTTCAACTAGATTCCAAACTGAGTAAATCTTGTTTTGGGGTACTCGCAATGTTGCCTGTTTCACCTGATTCATATTCACTCTGATTTTTTGTCATTAGTACTGGAAAAATGTCAATACCTGAGTTTTGTGATTTCATTTTTGTTGTCTTGAGAACCAGGGATGTACATTTCTTGGCTAGAAATATTTTCTGCTTCACAACCTATATAATCGTTTTCCAATAGGTTGAATTCTCCGCTGAGATTATTTTATAGATGTTCCCATTCACATCTTTTTCATATTGACTGTTTCAAAGCCATCATTTATTCAATTCTATCTGCAAATCAGTACTGATTCGCACCAGAAAAGACACAGACACCAGCTCTTCCAGTACTAAGTCGCACTTCGTTTGGTCACTCACACTTCTCAAGTGTTTTCTTTTCTCTCCAGAAGGCACCAATGTATTCTCAAGATTCTGGGAGTTGTCCTTTTATGTTTTGGTTTCTTGGATCTCTGACATGGGTCACGACATGGCCGGTTTTTCGGTGTCTCCGAGCAGTAATAGCTCAACTTTTAGTATCCTAATTTCCCCGGATATTGTTCTGAAATATCTGGATTTCATGTGCAAGGGAGAATCTATTCTAGTGTAGGCAGTGTTCAACTGAGAGTTGAGGCAGTTTCAAACTGAGAATTTCAATCAATCTATAATTTTACAAAACTTTGAAACAGGAAAAATTATTTATGGTTGGAACAAATCCCTACTGTTTCTCAACACTTATGTATCAGTTAGACATAGTTATGCTCATTTTCCAAGGCCTTCATCTGAAATACCTCGGACATCAGCGTCACCCATTGAGGTCACTCCTTACGCATCGACTCCTTCCAGAACATTCCAATGTATTCTCAAGATTCCACTCTCTCTCATACTCTTTCGACCTACAAATGATCTCTGACACCTTCTCCAACTACAACACCACCCACTCGTGTCATTGCTCTATTATCCTCCTCCGTCTTCTCCTAGTGTCCATTTTATTCCAAACACAGAAAGAGAGAGTGGACACATCTTGCTTATTATTCTAAATCCATCTGATTCCAACTCCTGGCTCCCACACAAAACAAGCGCCGAAGGGCAAATCACGCGTCGTCTTCTCTCGAATCATCATTACCGAGAGAGCCTCCTCCTTGTTTCTTGTCAGAACTTGTCTCCAGAAAAAGAAGAAAAAAGAAACAGAGACCGCCCATTTCCGGCGTTTTATGACCATCCTCTCACACTCCCCGTGCTTCTTTTGCTGCTTTTGCACCTAAGTTCGCTTATTCCGAAAAGGAGAAAAACATTATATTTCTTTTGGTGTCATGAGTCTATCAACTCCTATTCCTGGATTATCACCACAATCACCATCGAAAAGGATTAAGCCAAAGGTAAATCAGGTGATAGGGGAGGGAAGAAAAAAATGGGGAAAATATTAGTGTGAGAGGGATATTATTCTTTCGGTGTGATGGTGGTCCGGAGGGGATTACGAAATCATATGGAAACAGAAGAAGGAAATGCAAAAAACAGAAGGAGAAGGATAGGGTGAGAGATCATTTGTCTTCGTTCATTTCTTTTTCCAATTTTTGTTCGAAAAGAAAGGAAATTGTATATTCTGGAGGAGTATAGAGTTTCTATGTTTTCTCAGTTTCAGAGTGTTTTAGAAGAGTCCATATATGATGTGATTGATTTGAGTCAAACTGAGGGTGAGATCTCTTCAGAAGTCTCTCTTCAGAAGTCTTATTGTGCACAAAATGATCCTGTCGTTCTTTTATTCATTTTTTTATCATGAAGCAGTAATCGCTACCGGTAGTTTGTCCGGGAAAACGAAATATGTCTGCTGAGAATATCGGTGAAGCGAAGTTATAAAAATAGTAAATCTCACTGTTTCAATCGTTTTAGAAATAATATTGTCTTTTCTTAACCATATTATGCTGTCGATTTTACTCGCTGCTTCATGATTTCCTTTTAGCTAAATAGTTCCAACTGATCACATTCCAGAGCCAACACTACAATTCTCTAAAGATTTGAGAAGACAGATTTAGGTATGTATACACTAAGAAGCTCACGAGCCAACCACAATTTTCATCAGATTTATCAGCTTTGAATACACTCATGATACCCGTTTTTTGATCATTCGAGCTATAGAAGTCTAGAACCTTGGAGAAATACCTTGGAAAAAATGGATTTAAATGGGACTCACAGTTCAAGGTATGAACTTTGTTGGAAAATCTTCTCTGCTTGGATTAGTGAGGTTCTGAACACATATTGTTGGGAGGAAAATCGTCTATAACATAGTTTTCTAAATAGTTTCACTATTGCTAGATAAGTTCAACATAATTATGTACAATATTTCGATTTTGTCATAATAATTTGTTGACTTTGAATATCTTTTCTAATCACTTCGCCACGAGAACCAATCGCAATGTTGAGATCAACCATCTTGTGATAGATTTCCCGGTTTCATCTACGCAATATTTTTAAATTACTGTCCGATTTCCTACTTTATCATTTTTCTCCACTTTTCTAATACAAAAATTGCAAACATTTAGCGATTCCCATGAAAAACTGCGTCCCGTCTTAAAATTCAGTCAATTTTTCGAAGTAGAGGATAGTTAGACGCTCTCTGTTTTCTGCGTTCTTATTTCTGCTTTCTTATCTCAAAGTTTTCAAAACTTCCCAATGACACAGTGCTTCCCTGTTTTTTTGAATGATCGCAATACTTTAAAGATGATCCGAATACCCCACCTCCTGATTGTCTTATCCGTACTCCTCCATAACAACTCTTCTATTTCTGAATCTCTTGTGCAACCTTTGACCAAACTTTCAACAATTCAAAATCTCCGAAAACAAATCCCAAAAAGCGCGAAACCGGAAGTCGTCAAAGGTCGATTTCCTGAACGAAAAGGAATCACGCTTTGTCAAACTCCATTCTCTTTTTATTTGCAAAAAATCCGAGTTTTCAATTCCAAAAAGTAAAAAGTTTAATCATTCGGATGGGTTTCAAGAATACGGAAGTTCGGGACCATTTTATTGTTGAAATTTGTTTTTATGAATCTTTTCCAACTCATCCACTCTCCAGATTCCTTCTTTTAATTTAGTTGATTTGATTTTCCATTCTCTTTTTATTCTATTCTTCTTCTTTTCCTTCTACCCCGAATATTCTAACAAACATCCTTCTCCTTCTTCTTCTGAATTCTGCTTCTGAAATCAACAAAGCTACAAACTCGGAGGAAAATATGGTAAACACTTGACAATCCGGTAGTCACTTTCAAAAAATTTACTCTTATTTCTTTCTCCTCCCAGAAAAAAGAAACGAGCCTAAACTTGGTTTTCTCCTTCTTTTTCTTCGACACCCGTCTAGAATACGTCCACTTTTTGTTCCGCCCTGATGCACACGGAGCCACTGATCTGGAGGTCCGATAACCAGGAGAGGAGCGGGAGGAAAGTGAGACAAACGAGCCAGTTCACACTTTTTCTCGAAAGAAATCGAATTTATTTTAGGTCATCTATAGTTTTCGGGTAGTGGACGTGAATATTCTGATTTTGTACGTTTTGGGATTTTTTGTTTGAAACGTTAATTGAAAATATTCTATTGACAGTCTGTGTTTTTCTACTTCATTTCCATTTATTTCTTTACAGTTCATTGTACTCCCATTGACTTCTGAATAGCTCATCATCCTGTATTAGTAAAATAGACTTATCCACTCAATGAAACATTCAAGAACTTTAAAGTGTATTTCTCAATATGACAACGTTCAGTACCTCTATATTATGCGAATGATTCTGAATTCTACATTAATATCTAGTAACAGATTTCAAACTCATAGAAATACTTATGATTTGATTGAAACAGACAAATCAACTACATGATTTCGATCTGTTCGTCGATTTCCATAAGCTTCTGATGATATCTCGCAACCGAGTCTGATCGCGGTTTTCAGCTATGATAGGATTTTTCTCAACTGTTTTCAACATAGATTAGATATTCACAACTGTAATTTTGAATCCCACTTCTCTGAAACAGACGAGAAGTTTGTAATCAGTGAAAAGTTCTTTCTTCTTGATTTCTGAAATCCAATCGGATTTGCACTGGTTCAGAAATACTTATGATCTTCTTCAATTGCTTCTGAAACAGAAAACTTTTTTCTGTCTGTTTCCGAGCTAAAAACTATATTCATTTTCAATAGCACAGTTATTTTCCATCCAATGCATGTCACGTCATTCTAGATATCTATTCAATTTGCTCTTTCTGTTTTTCAACTATTTTCTAGGTTCAAAATTTTATTTTTCCAGTTTATAAAGGATTCTTTGTAACAAATTTAGACCATCGTTTCATTAGATATAGGGGTAATAGTGTAGTGAGCAGAGCATTGAATCAGTACTCAGCAACTGCTTCTCCGGTATTCTGACTTATTGGAAACAGTAATAACTCTTTATCTGAGAATCCAGGTAACTTTGTTTTCCCACTTCAATTCATTTCCTTCTATGATATATCTCAACAAACATCTCAAATCCTCAATTTCCCGTGTTTCTTCTCAAATTTCATATTGAACTCAAAGGAGTGAATGACCTCTGGTCGGATCATCTATCAGCTCAAGATGAATATTTCATCGTTTTGAGACTTCCAGAATAGTTGATTATTGAGCTTTTAAAGCTAAATGAAATCATTTTTGAACTTTTTGGAAGTCTGGAGCCACGTGGGCTCCGAGATTTAGATTTTGACTTGAACTGTCAGTGAGAACTTTAATCACTTTGTCTATCATGTAAACAGTAATTCTTGTACGTGATTGTTATTTTTAGTAATTTTCTGAAACAGTATATCAAGTTTTATTCTGTTCCCACCGAGTTTGGTTTTATTTGAATCTGCGATTCGATTCTCTCCACTTCCTGATTTTCTAAGAAAACGTAACGTTTGTCAAGAAATTCTGAATTCTTAGAAATTTCAGGAGTCCACGTCGAATTTCGTTATTTTTTAGAACGGGTGGTTTTCAGCTTGCATGATTTATAGAAATCAGGCAAGATCGTTTTTCATCTGGAGACTTTTAACATAAACACGATAAGTACAAATTTCACTAAGTGTATTGTAGCAAAAGAACCATTCTTCCTCTTTCCATCCAAGAAAATATTCTTTGACTCATCGCTTCCCCAATAGAACCCGGAAACCTATCAATCCTAAACAAGAAGAATCCGAAACCCTCTTGACACCCACATTCCACTCTCAAGAATGCCCCCCTTCAATCATTTTTCCTACCTACTTCTTCTCTTTTTTTGCAGGACGTAATGCTCAACATTTTGATGTCAATGACGAAAGAAGGCGCCTCTGATGGGCCGCAGTTCGTCGCTCCTGCAAGTAAGTGGAGGTCACGCCCCTTTTTTGGGGAAGAAGGAAAAGAAAGGATTCAGGAGAAGAAAACTTCTGAATCTTTTCTCTTCTATTCGAAAATACTTTCTAAACGAGAATGTTCCGTGCAGAAACAAGCAGAGACACACTCATCACCACTGCATACAGACTGCATCGAACCAGATGGAGGATTCTCGAGCCATACAGGTTAGTTGGGCGGATTAGAGGGTTACATTGTGTTAATGTATGAACGTTTCCAACTAGAGCCAATGCAAAAAATATCTGTTGAAGACCTAGAGAAAGTAAAATAGTTTCTCGAAACTGAACGTTTTACAAGGGAAGTAAACGACGGACCGAGTTGAATTTTATCTATAAATTTGGCCATAGGTTATTTCGACCCTGAGGGTTCCAAATCTGCAAGAGAAATCTGATAGAAAAACCTGCAAAATGTTCCCCTGGAACGAGTTGTAGGTCATCAAAACTTTGCAGGTTTGGAATCCTTAGGGCCGAAATTATCTATGGTCAAATTTATAGAAAAAGTTCAGCAAGACTAATAAGGAATTAGGAATTGAGTCTTTTATAGTTATCTAATTCATTAGTTTTGTTTTAGCATGAAATATTTCAGTTTTTGATAACTATAATAATCACTATTCGAAAAGTCCGAATGTTGACGAAATGTTTTATACTTTTGATTCAAATATCAAATCACCGTATTGTATTTTGACTGTTAAGGAAAGACTTACTGTTACATCAGTCTTGTTTAGCTGTAGATGCAGTCTATCATTAGAAAGTTACCGTTTTATATTCTGAATTTAATTTAACAATCTTCATATTTTTTGGTATTTTCCTATCTGTCCTTTCAATATAATGAATATATATTGTTCGTATTTTAACTTCCTAACTACTCAAACTTTCTCCACAAAAAGTTTTTCGTTGGAACAAATTGGTAACCGAAAAAAATTTCAAAACGTTCTCGGACAATTGAAAAGATTCCTTTTTTATCCAATATTCTAAAGGTCAATCAGAGCACAAATTCCAACTTTTTGACCTCCATTGAAATGTTACAATTGGTTCTTTTCTGCTCCTTTTTTGCAAGGTTTTGACCAATTATATATTCCAAAAAGATCAAACTATATATATATATATTGTTGAAAGTGGTTTCAGACGACTGAAGAATGCTTTGAAGAAGTTACAAGAGGACTATCTCAAATCGAAGGAAGCGAATGCATTGATGAGATATGTCAAGTTGGGACAATCGGTTAGAGAGGTAATTAAGGATTAGAAAGCAAAGGTGATAATATTCCATAACAGCCTTTTCTTGACTTATGTTATCTCTGAAACCGAATAAATTTCAGGTGGCAATGTTGGAGAAACAGTACTGGAAAATGTTGAATATACCAGCACAAGAGGGAAACGAGGACGCCAATTGCTATGTTGTCAAGTGAGTTTCATATCAAAAATGAATAGAAACAATTGGTTTCCCTGTGGGAACCGAACTCATCACTTCGCGCGGGGGTGCAAAAGTGAAACCTACTGCGCTACGCGGCCACATAAAACAGTGTCTCCACAGGGCAATGATTATCCCCAACAACTATATTTATCTGCACAACTGAAAAGTTATTTTCCAGAATCATCGAACTTCTTGAAGAGACTCCAACTCAACTCCCTCCAACACGTGGAATCGGAGCATTGTTACAGTCGACAATCGGAAAGCCAGCCGAGTCGAATGTCGACACAGCTCTCTACGATTCTTTGAAAGGTTTGTGAATAAAATGGATATCAGGTCATGGAAGCATCAATGCTTAGGAAGAATGTGAAAAAAATAACATTTCTGAAACAGTTTTTTTTAAACTTCAAATTTCTCAATTTTCAGCTCGAAAATCAGAAGATCTCGTCAAAGAGTGCGAAGCATTGTATGCTCAACTGTATCGTCTCACCAAGAAATATCTCGGATTGAGACGTCTTATCAAGGTTTGTGAATTTCTACTTCCATTTTCCTTATATCAAAAATTACAGGAACTCCACGACAAGTACGACGCGTCTCGAATGTTCCCAATCGTTCCTCGCTATGCGATGCTCAAAAAGATGATCAAGGCGACGTTGAGAGCTCCAGAGTTCGCCGACATTTGCCACGAGCAAACCGAATAACTTATCATTTCTGTGAAGTGGTTCCGATTTTGATATTGATTTTTGATTGTGAATAAATTTGGATGGAGAACACAAGAACTAAAGGGTAGAAAAATTCAATGCAATAAAATAGAAAATTAATACATAATACAGAGAAGCAATCGATGTATCACAGAAATTGTAAATGTGAAGAAGAAGCGAGATTTTCAGTCGAGGGAATGAGAAAGTGATTAATGGGCTTGCTTCTTGGCGAGGTTCTCAGCCAATTTGTCGAGGAATTCGAAGGTGTTGAGGTAATCGGAACGGACAACAGCTGAAGCGTTTCCTCCCTTCACGCAGATGGCGAGATCCTTGGTGAGGAATCCAGCTTCCATCGTCTCGATGCACACAGCTTCCAAGTTGTGAGCGAACTTCTCGAGAGCAGCGTTGTTGTCGAGGGTGGCACGGTGAGCCAATCCACGGGACCAGGCGAAGATCGAGGCTGAAAATATATAGAATTTAGTACATTTCATTAATTGTCTTTGTCTTTGATAAAAATCAAAACAATGTCATCATCTCGTGGGCATTCTCTCTTTCTCTGATTCTCGATACGGAAAACAGAGAAAACGAAGAGAAAGTTCTTATCTTATCTCCGCTATTTAATTTTTTCCGAAGCAAAGACTTTTTATTATTATCAATCTTCACTTACCAATTGGGTTGGTCGATGTCTCTTGTCCCTTTTGGTGCATTCTGTAGTGACGAGTGACAGTTCCGTGAGCAGCCTCAGCCTCAACAGTCTTTCCATCTGGGCACACGAGAACAGAGGTCATCAATCCAAGGGATCCGTATCCTTGGGCAACAGAGTCAGATTGAACATCTCCGTCGTAGTTCTTGCAAGCCCACACGAATCCTCCGTCACTCTTCATGGCTTGAGCGACCATGTCGTCGATGAGTCTGTGCTCGTACCAGATTCCAGCGGCCTTGAATTCAGCCTCGTACTCAACGTAGATCTCAGCGAAGATATCCTTGAAACGTCCATCGTACTTCTTGAGGATGGTGTTCTTCGTGGAAAGGTAGAGTGGGAATTTGCGTTGAAGGGCATACTTGAATGAGGCATGAGCGAAATCACGGATGGAGTCATCAGTATTGTACATGGAGAGGGACACTCCTGGTCCCTTGAAGTCGAAGACTGTCTCTTGGATAGTCTGGGTTCCATCAGCGGAGACGAACTTGATTTCGAGCTTTCCAGCTGATGGAACAACGAAATCGGTGGCCTTGTATTGATCGGCGTGAGCGTGACGTCCGATGATGATTGGCTTGGACCAGGTGTTGACGAGACGTGGCACGTTCTTCACAATGATTGGCTCACGGAAGACGGTTCCTCCGAGGATGTTACGGATGGTTCCGTTTGGAGATTTCCACATCTTCTTGAGCTTGAACTCCTCGACACGGGCCTCATCGGGAGTGATGGTGGCGCATTTGACAGCCACGTTGTACTTGAGGGTAGCGTTGGCGGCATCGATGGTAACTGAAAATATATTATTTATTGGAGATAGGGTCGCGACAACGTGGTTTGCCGACAATTCTCTCTCAAAGTAGAAGAAAATTGCATTGGCTATTTTGTACGAGGAACAATTCGAAACTGGTTTGAATGACATTCATTCGTGGACAATTTTTTAAATATACCTTGGTCATCGGTGGCATCACGGTGCTCGACTCCAAGATCGAAGAAGTGGAGATTGAGGTCGACGTATGGGAGGATGAGCTTCTCCTTGATCAGATCCCAGATGATTCTGGTCATCTCATCTCCTTGCATCTCGACGATGTCTCCTCCTTGAATCTTTTGAGCCGCCATTGCGTTAGTAGTGGAAAACCCTCTGAAAAATGGAATTTAATGAATATTGCAAGTGAAACAATGGAGTTTCGAGAGAGAAAAACCTGAAGACATGTCGGGCGAGTGTGGAGCATGCAAGAAACGGTCGCATTTTGAGAGGATATCGCGAAAATTGCACGGTTTTTGCAAAAATAGTGATTCGAAAACTACGCGGTACCGTACCACCACGTACGCGACCACGTTCACGTTAAAGTGCAGATTAAAAAGAGCGGCTTTTCAAAATTTATTTTTCACTACTCATACTCAAAAATTAATCGCGAAACTGTCTCCACTCACTAGAAACAACGACACACAACTACACGAATGGCAAAGAAAAAGAACTGTGACCAGGCTACACGTCCTCGACCGCCGCCGCAGCACGAATGGGCGGTGCAAATAGAGCGAGAGGGCATTGAACGAGAATATTAAGTGATTCGGAGAGACACAGAGAGGGCAAGGTCGAAACTCAGACGAAGGATATTCTTTGGGTCGTATTGAATTGATTGGAAGCGAGGAAGAGAAAGGAATTTACAGAAAATATCGAGAGAAACAGCCCAGAAATGAAGAAAATGCATTGCTTTTGCGCCACGTTGTCCCCAGAAGAATGTCTTTCTCTGTCTGAGTTTCTCAGCTTTTGCTGCTATTTTTCGGCTCAATATAGACAAAGAGACATTCAGAGCTGTAGAAGGACGCCTCCATTTTAAAAATGCTTTCTTTTAAGCGAATTAAAAATGCAGAGAACGGCAAAAGAACGAGGAGAAAAATGGGATGTTTCTTTGTGATTATTTGAACTCTGATCATGCCACTTTTCACTTTTTTCCCGCAATTTCGGCTTATCAATATACACTTTCGCGCGTATCTGATTTTGTACGCAAATTGAACGTTTGGTGACAGTAGGTTTGATGAAAAATGGGCGAAATGCTGGAAACAAGTGATTTATTGAGAAAACTATAGTTTCAGTTCAGAAAAAGGAGTTCGATTCAACTGGATTTCACCGGATTCCATCGAAGAAGATTTGGCGGAAAAAGGAAAAGCAATAATTTCGTGCGCGCTTCGAGACCAGGATAATTCAAAGCTTCATGCGCCTTGAATCGTACTGTAGAACTCACAATTCCTCAACATCAAAACACGGTGATTTTCTCGGAACCACTTGGTTTGATTTCTAGACCCTCACATTGGCGGCCGCGAGCAAACCCGCTCTACTGCACCGTTGAAATTTCTAGACCCTCAACTTTGGCTCCAATTTTCTAAAAATTTGATTAAAACAACCCGCAGGTTATTTGTAATGCCTCTTAAAAAAATTATGGAGAATTTTTAACAATAAGTTTCATACCATATGGACTTCAGTTTCACAGTTTAATCCGCCAGTTACTTTTTTTGACATTCAATACAGTGTAAAAAATTATTCCATGTTTCAAACGCGCTCTTTCTGCACGTGCGAGAGAAGAGAGACGCAGAGCCAAACGAGTGCCGCAGTTGCGAAAATCGCGTGCCAGGTTTGCATCGAGACTCCGCCCATTTTATTTTCCACTGCGGCCGAACTTTTTGAGCGCTACCTACTAGCTGGTTCCGAAAAAATCACCGTGCATCAAAATGGGAAAATTGTGTGAATTGCTGCCAATTTGACTTAAATTGGCATCAATGTATTACTGTTACAGAATAATGTGCAAGCTGTAAACAATCGAATTTTTAAATACGCCGAATAGCAGACAAAAACTAGCAGAATTCGTTCTCAAAAAAAGATATTCAGTGGTTTTTCGATTTTCAAAATGGCGTGATTCGATTTGTTCAAAGTACATTGGGTCACTTCTGATATAATCATTTGCGCAATCTTCAGAAGGGATAAGATCACCGAAATTTCTCAAAAAGTGCGTACTTGATCAAGAGATACTTTTTCTTTCGCAGCATGGCCTTGCAAGTGAGATCAGATCTCTAGACCGTTATCTATCTGTTTCCCGACAGATAATTATTTGAAATCGGAGGCCTCTCGACTGCCCTAATAGGCCATCGTGTCACGTGGTGGCCCACAAACATCACAGAACTTTTTAGATTCTTATCAGTAGTTGGTGGAGTTGATAAGCGGTAGAGTTTCTAGAAGGGCAGAGTAGTAAACGACACTTTTTTGATGATAAATAAACGAATTGGAAGAGTGGAAGTGGACTTTGAGAAGGAGAATTCGAAGAGATTATGTACAATCAAGAGGTCACAGAGAAGAAGAGAGTGATGATTTGGCCCACAATTTTGTGTTTAGACCGCCTGGGGCAAACGACAAAAGTTTCCATTTTTTGTAGGGCAGAAGATGAGAGTGTAGGAAGACTACGAAGAGAAGAAGAATTCAATGAATTCTGGTTTATACGACAATTTTTAGAGAATATCGAGTTGTCAGAAAAATTTTCCAGGAGTTTTGAATGAATATCCTGGTATTATTATTATCAGAGTATCAGCAAACATTAAAACTTTATTTCCAATAAGCTGAAGATTTCTCCAACTTGCAGAGTCATTGCAATGCCGTCCGGTTCGAGATGATATCACTGTTTCAGATTCTCTTTATAAATTCCGAATTCTTTCTACATCGAGAAAGAACCATCTCCGTTTACTTCTCTCCCATTCCATTCTCAATTTCTGGAAAGAAACCACATTCTCCCCTCTTCTCTCTATCCCTTCTCCCATGCCACTACATCTCTCCATCTCTCCCTTCTTTCCAAGCTCCTCCCCTTTTGCACGCATTGCATAGCGACCGGCGGAACCCGGGAAGTGTCCGTACAAGCGCTTATACATATACCCTCCCCTCGCTGTCTTCACTAACTCTGGTTCCTCTGCATTTGACCGTGAAAATCTTTCGCCTTTTACTAAAGATTTCCGTGCAAAGGAGCAAACACTGAGTATTATAAACAATTTTTGGAGTCCCCTCGAAAGAGCGGGACAAAATAAACTTATTCATCTGAAATTCGAGATTTCTGTATTGTTGAAATTTATTGCAAATTAAAATTGAAAAGGCAGTAAAGCATTTGAAGCACAGAAGAAAAGATCATAAAAAGCTACAAGTGTTACTACGAGTGATTTGAGTTCAGAATTAGGCCAGTCACACTTTACTTCTTCTTGTTTCCAGTGATGTGAAGGATTCCACTTCCGTCCAACTTGCTCTTGATTGTCGATGGATCGGTTCCATTTGGAAGTCTGTAGCATCTGGTGATGCTGCGAGTGATACTTCCGAACTTGTCATCCTTGGTGGTGTGAGCCATGTGGATCTCAAGGAAGTCTCCAATATTCTTCACATCAATCTCCTTTGGCTCAAAGTTGAAGGCTTCGAGTCCGACCTCAAAGTGGTCTTCGTATTCGAGAACCTGGAAATGAATGAATTAGTTATTGAGCAATAACCCAGAATTCAATTGAAATTCTAGAAATTCAGAGAAAGAAAAACGAACCTTCACAACTCCATCTCCCTTCTGGAATGGCCAATCCCACTTGGTTCCCTCGTCGTGGACAACCGGAACAGTAGCACTCATTTTCAGTAGTCAATAAGATTCTTGAGAAGAAAAGTCTCTGAGTTGTTTACATCTCGCCGGACCCCTTTTATACTCGTTCCGAACCAGATGTGTCAGTGGCTCCGAGGAATAAAAACACGCCGAAAGTCACGGACCTCTGCAGATTGTTTACGATATTCTCTTCTCATCGGACCAATGAGCAAATTGAGATAATGTGGATCGGAGAGATGTTCGAGAGTCAGAGAAAAGATCAAATCAGATGTAAAGAAATACACAAAGGGGCGGAGTTTCCAGGGACGGAAAGTGTAAGAATGTGACGAAAAGAGAGCGAAAGATTAAGTGCAAAATGAACTATGAAAGCTCAGAGAGCGAATAGTGTATTGTGTGAAGTGTGATCAATACACTGTAGTATGCAGATTCTGTATTCGCTGACAGTTTGATTTGTGAGTAATGATATGGAAATCTAGCACTATTTAAAAGTTGTTGATCTGACAGTGCAGTTTCCTTCTGTTTAATATTTATTGAGTAACTGAAAGTTTCTTGGATATGACTTTTATATAATTTATTTCACTTTAACTTCTCCAATAGGAAAAATACTACAACAAAAACATTAAAAAATAAACACTATTTCTTCTATAAGTGATAACTAGTAATATTGGTTTCTGCGTATTCTCGATTTTATTCCGACTGGTTAATATTTTAAAGGCAGCGTATTTTCACCTCACGAAGTGAATCATTCCAGATACCTATATTGAAATAATTTGAAACAATTATGATTTAACTGGTTGGTTGAGACTCAACTTGAGAGCTTATCACGTTTTGGTCAACAGTAAATGAAGGATTCAACAGTTGAACTTGAAATATCCGATCCGTCTGTGAAACACTTCTGAAACATCATTCATTATCTTTTCATGTGAAAATTATTGTCTTTTTTAAAAAGAAAGTTTTCGATTTCAGAATCATCTCACTGATTCAATCACAGACATCCGCAGTACCTGAAACACTAAAAGTTGTAGTACTCGGCAGTATGTATTTCTAAAAGACAAGATGGCGTATCTTGTCTCATGAACAATATAGAGTTTGCTCATCAGGAATTCATGAGGATTGTCCAGTCGCTTCAACAGACAGATATGATTATAAAATGCTTCTGAAACGTTATTTGTTTTATTTTCTGATAAGAATCTCATGGGACTCCGAAAACTCACTTCAAAGCATGGTTTCTGTTCGATACAGTTTCAAAAACATAATTATCTCTATGCTTCAAAACACTCTTAGTAAACTCCAAAGTGCTCCCCAGAAAAAATTGTTTGAAGTGTAAACCAGCTGAAACAATTTTATCTCATCGAGAACATTTTACATTCCCTCTGAAGCCCCTAATGATGTGAGTTATCTGAAATTCTTGATCTCCCAACTTTCTGTTGGCTCTATTTTCTTCCATTAGAAAAACCAGCTTTGATATATACATTTGTTTATTTACAATATAGAGAAGAGTGTATTTTTACAATCGAGTTTCCGGAAATCATCGAAAAAAAGTCAGAAGGGAATAAGTATTTAGTGGTCAGTGTTTTTTCAAAAAGAATTCAGCTTCAATTGCTTAATGCATTTTATTTGCATGGATATGAAGGATTCCATTCGAATCCAAGTTGCTCTTGATTGTCTTACTATCAACATTCTTCGGAAGTTTGTAGCAACGAGTAATATTGCGGGAAACGTCTCCAAAGTTGTCAGTCTTCACCATATGTTCCATATGAATCTCGAGAAGGTCTCCGATGTTTTTCACTTCGATCTCCTTCGGAAGGAAGTGGTGGGCTTCGAGTCCAACTTCGAAGTGGTCGTCGTCGTCGAGGACCTGGAAATATCGAAATTGGGAAGAAACTAGAAGGATTTATATTAGAAGCTTGGAACAAATAAATGTTTTTGAGATGAGAACGCATTAGCGACTACAATTACACAAAAATCGAAGGCAGACTAACTTTTCGAAAAAGTTATTCGAAACCGAAAATTATTTTTCCAAAATTTATAGCTACAAAGTTATTTCCTATCAAAAAAAACTGAGTCCCATTTTCTTACATTAACAACTCCATCTCCTTTTTGAAGTGGCCAATCCCACTTGATTCCTTCGTCGCATTGAACTGGAACGCTCATCATCTTGAAGTAGTTTTTAAGCTTTCTGAAAGTATTCAGTTTTAATAAAATTCTTAAAAAGAAGAAGAGAAGATACCGTTCCCTAGAACACTCACTTCTTTTATACTGTTGTCTGTTTTCCAGTGCGCGATTTGTCTCATGACAGTCTTGCTCAGACTCCGCCCACATTTTTCAGCAGACTTGTTTTTCATATTCTTTTCTTTCTGCAGACTCCGCCCCCTTTCAACCTCTTGTCTGGTATTTCAGAAAGTTCTGATGTGGATGGAAAGGTAAACATAAGAGATATCTCTCTTGAGAACAACAGAGATTTCCAGTGAAATCTTGGATAAGAGGGAGAGACATGTGATGTTTTCAATGGGTATACTTATTTAAGAGTTCTAAAATTACACACAAAATTCTTTTCGATTCTTTTTGTTGTTTTGAAATATTGCACGGACCACCTGGATGGTCAGGGAACCCGCCAATCACATGGGACCAGATGGAGAGAAAAAGAAAAGGAGAACAGATGGGAAACTTGTGATGATATGGGAAAACAAAAATAGATTCTAGTTTTCTCATGGAGTAAAGAGAAAGAAGAGAAGATGACACGTGTGGAAAATGTTGGAAAAACAATTGAGAACATTCTAGGTACAGATTGAAAAAGAGTTCAATGCACTGGTATTATTGGGTTCAAACTTGTTAGAGAGAGGATTGAAATAGTTTCAGAATCCACGTAGATCAAGAAATCAGACGGAAAAATAAATGTGGATTTCAGAATAATTAATCCCAACAAACACGAAACATGTTTTAGAAGGAGAAGGAATTGTAAGACTTTGAATCTTGGTTATTTCATTGTCATGAATCATAAAATGTGTGGCAGAGTGGTCCTGAAATATCGGAAAATTTATATACTTACTGTTTCCAAATATTCAGAAGTCTGTATTCGAGATTTCAAACGTTTATTTGCCTCGAAAGATTGCAGTTCCTGCACAAAATACACTTTGAATTCTGTTAAATTTTCCTACCGATAATGAAGTTTCATAAAATTTCCGTTTCGAACAGAATCCTCTGTCCTCCGTTAGTTGAAAATGAACAATCAAGATTTACTGTTTTCAGAATTCTATTTCTAAATTTGAGAGATGACTCATCAATGTATGTGTAGCAATTTTTGCCAATTATTGTTATCGGATTCCATCTCTCACCTGTATTATATTTTTTCGGATATTTCAAATCAGAATCATAAAAGTGGACTCTATTCCAAACTTTCCTAGCTTCCAAGTATCCAGAACTTACTTTTTTCCATGATGAAAACTTTTAAAACTAGAAAATCTGCAGGAAAAATTCTCCCATGGAAATCCCAAACTGTCCTAATGCTTCTTGATTGTTAGAAATGTGACTCGCCTTTTTTCTGTTTCAGAAACTAGATTTGTTTCCATATGGTTGAGGTATCAACAATACCAATCGACCTCATTTTTAATGAAAAATAATTCGAAAACACTTCTCCTATAACCAAAGGTTTATTTTAAAATGAAAAATATGTATTTCTGTTTCAATCTGTCAGTTTCAAGTAGTAAATTTGAATATATCTCATTGGATTGTTGTTGTATTCTGGCAAAAAAAACCATCGAAAGCTATCCTCTTGAAAACATCAGAAACCAGTGAAAAACAAAAACAAAGAAAACATATAATAACTGCGATCATTTATTACAATAAAACAGATCTCTGTTCAAAAAAAACTTCATCTCCACGTGTCGGTCCAACCTGCGAAAAGAAGAAAGCTGAAATGCATCAGAAATCAGATAAACATGTTGACTCGCGGATTCTGAAGACTTTTTTCTGGAACACTCTTTGGGTTGCATTTGAATTATGGAAGAAGTTCAATTTGAAAGGGAATCAAATCGAGGGATAAATAAAAATGAACTAGAGTATACAATGGTCCAATGCCTCAGAAAATGAAAAGATTCTTTTGATTTTTTAACAGTGAGGTGAGATGAAATGAAAAGAATGTAAACCACAGAAGGGCTACTGGTTATGGTTTTTTTGAACGGACTTTCAAATCGATAATGAAACAGTTTTTGAATTATTCTGAAACTTGGAATTCGCAAATTTGGAGTTCCATAATTTTGGTTTAACACTCACAGTAAAACAAAAAGTGGGAAGCATCCCTCTCAACTGGTTTAAAATAAGAAAGAAGCATTTAATTATTCTGTCAATGAAACCAAAAATAATGGTTTATCAACCAAAATTTCCTCATCACGACGATCTGTTTCACAATTCGAATTGATTCAGATGTTGTAATCTCTCCATACATCAACTTTACTAACTGACAAGGTGAATATATTTCATTAAGGAAACAGAAAAAATATCTGAAGTATCAGTAAAGCATGAAACAGAGAAGAGAACATTATAAATTAAAGTCAGTTAAATGAGAACAGGCACATGGTAAGAGGACATACATGGGTACATTAATTCTTTTGAAAAATAATTTACACAAAAATTACAGAAAAAGAAAAGTCAAAAGATATGTAGGCCAATGAAAGGAACAACTACATTATGTGAGCAATATCATATTTCAGATTCTAAAATTCCAGGTCTTCACGTGAAATGATGCAACCTATTGTATGGATTTTCCGTGAACGGTGCTCCATCTGCAAATCTCGCGGGTCTCTGAGGCAAGACTGGTCCCTGTACTTGACGATTACACGTGTTGAATGCAGATGACGTGGCAGAGCATTCGGAACTTCCTTCCGAATAAACACTTGACGATGAATCCATTACCGAACGAGCCACACACTTTTTGTAAAAGAAGAGAGCAAGACCGATTTGAAGAAGAATCAGTAGAACGACGATGACGACGACAAGTTCAATTCGATCTTTTTGAACGCAGTATTGTTGTTGATGAGATGAAGAAGAAGAGGAAGAAGACGTCGAGAATTCTGAAAAAGAAGAAGTGATGAGTGATGAGAACAAGTTGGGTGAAATATATGTATGTTTGCACAGCTTCTTTTTTCCCACGGGGACATTCATAACCCCTCTTCTTCTCTCCGTATTTTGACTTGTCAACACTTCATTCTCAAGGAAAAAAAAGAATCCAGAAAGAAAAGACAATAAATTTTCAATTTTTCGGATGCATTTCTCATTTGTTTCTCATCAATTTCTGTTAGCTTTCGATCTTATTGTTCGGGAATGTGAAATTAGAAAATGATTTAGTGGATTTCGCGTAAGAAAAGGGTGAAGTTGGTTTTTTTAATGAAATTGGATTTTTCGCCAATTTTTTCATTAAACTTACTTGAGCACTCATTATTCATGCTTGGCAACAAGGCTTCAAAAAAGAGATTAAGAATCTAGAGCGGGAAAATCTCCGGATTTTCTATATTCGAGGCTAAGAATAATTTCTCGAAACTCATAAATTAAGTGTGATTTCTAGAACTTCCCACAACAAATGTTAGTAGTTACTTTTAAATTTGAAAAGCTCCAGACCACAACCAGTTCCTCTCAAAAATTCAAGAAATTGAGACTCTTGAATTCCGTCTTGGGTTCAGGAAATTTAATAGTAAAATATCTGGAATCAAAATTGAAAAATTTAAGTCGGTTTCATCAGTTTCTTATCATTCCTAACCTTCCTTCTTGACCGCTGTTGCTACAGTTTAAAATAATTTCTACTAGTAAAAAGTAAAAATTGAAGGTTGTCTTTTCGGAATACTCTCTTTTCGCGACAGTTCCAAACTTTTGAAATCCGTTTCAATAATCCCTCATACATGGATATACAGAAATGATTCTTTGATACTTCATCCTCATTCCCAACCTATTCAAATGAAACGGTCATCTCATCCGTCCTTTTCTTGTCCAACTCGTCTCACATTACACCTTGAAACGTCAACTACATCTACCCAAAACACAGCCATTAAACACAAAACATTCGGCCGTAAAACCGTGGGTCGTAATTAAGTTGAAGAGAGAAAAAGAAAAGAAGAGAAATAGATACCTGGTCGAGGTTTGACCGTTTCCTTCTCCTCATCTGTTATCGTAAGTGTTCCTGTCACCATTCGTCTCTTCTTCGTTTCTTTTTTGTTCTGCAAAAAGTATTCGAAGAAATGTAGCATTTGAAGGGGGAGGGAGGGAGAAGATGTTTCAAATTGAAAAAGAGATGGACATATGTTGATGTTTTAGACTTGTCAAAAACTGATGTCTTAAGTATAAAGTGCATACACTTCGGATTTCATTTTTGTTTTTGAACTTTCGAAGATGTGAACTATAGCTGAACGACTTTATTGAAACCAGTTCAAATAAATACTATTTCAGTATCACTATTTGATCTCATACTTTTTTGTTCGATATTCACTTACACCCTTCATTTTTCCTGATTAAAACTAACCCCTGATTTGAGCCATTTTTCCACATTCGAACTTCTCTTTTTTCTTCCGAAACTGTCCACATTTCGTATTTCCAAATCGTCACAGATTACCTGAAAATAATAACAGATTACTGCCTTTAGTCACCAGGTGGAGAAAGAAGTATTGAACATTGACTTTCGATGTTCGATACCTTTTCATAATGAAACACTGAAATGAGGATTTTTGTAGTTAAGCTCTGTCTCAAGATTAATTGTTTGTTCGTGTTCTACCGAAACTTTAAAAAATTTCTATGTATATTGAAAATTACCGGATTTTGAACTAGAATTTTTCCCAGTTTCACATATACTCTAATAATTCAGTTTCGAAAACATTACTTCAATTAAGAACACGTGATAAGAAATTTCTAAAACTTTCTAAATTGTTCCCCTTCCAGTTCCTTAATTTATGGTTATCTCAAAACTGCGTATTCGAAATCTCTGTTTCGGTCAAGTATTCCACCTGTTTTCAGATGAACATCCGAGGTAAAACATTACATGTGAAATACGCGTGGATCGACGGTAAAATCGAAGAAAACGTGTCAATTTCTGTCGATGAATCTGGTAAAATCGTCGGAATCAACAAGAAAGTTTTCGATGAAAACGTGCATTTGAGCAATCATTTACTGGTACCCGGATTCGTGAATACTCATTCTCATGCATTTCATCGCCATTTGAGAGGAAAATCAGAAATTGGGAAGTCGGCAGCTGATACTTTTTGGAAATGGAGAGATAACATGTATGGATTGGTGGCAGAGGTTACGAAGGAGAAGATCTATCAGGTAAAATACCTGATGCATTTCTCTATCAAGAGAAGCTAAAACGGTCTAAAACGCATAACTTCAGTACTGTCTCTCTACTTTCAAAGAAATGATAAATGCTGGAATCACGTCTGTTGGAGAGTTTCATTATGTTCATCATTCTGAGCAAAAGTAAGCTTTTTCAATGTTTCAAAAACTATAGATATTTATGTTTTGACTTCAAATTATATTTCGTTTTTCTGATTCTTGAGCAGAAAAAATACATAATTATATTTCAGATTCGATTTGGACCAATCTGTCATCCAAGCAGCAATAGACGCTGGAATTCGTATAGTCCTTCTTCAAACTCTCTACGAAAGAGCCGGTTTTGATAGTCCTGCTGTTCATCCAGTTCAAGAGAGATTCATTGCTTCTTATGAAGATTTTCTAGAGAATTTAGAGAAGTTGAGGAAGGAACAATCACATCCGAGAGTTCAAATTGGAGTGGCTGCTCATTCAGCGAGAGCTGTTCCATTTGATAATATCAAGAGACTGTTCGAGTATGCAAGTGAAGAGAGAATACCATTTCATATTCATTTGGAGGAACAGCCAAAAGAGATTCTCGATTGTCAGAAATGGATTGGTCAGAAGCAGGTTAGAATACAATTAATCGAAAAAATCCTCTCAAGTGAATAATATTCCGGTACTTCATTCTAATCAATCATCTATTTTCAGGGCCCCAGTGACATTCTACTTTCCGAAATGCACTTGAATGAATACTTCACAGCAGTTCATGCCACATTCACACCAGCTGCTAACATGGTTCACTTCTCAAAACTTGGAGCAAATGTCTCAATTTGTCCGTGTACTGAAGGTATAAAGTTTTTACACGGTCTAGTTGAATGCCCAATAAAACCAAAGAGTTTCAGAAAATTTATTTGTTATTTGAAACAGTTTTTTTTGTTAGATTACCTATTTATTAAAGCCACTACCACTTGTGCATTATGCGAAACAGATGCGAAACAGAAAGAATTTTCAGGATATCTCGGAGATGGGATCCCTCGAATCAATGAGAACCTAAAGATCAGTTTCGGAACAGATTGCAACAATCGAATTTGCTTTTTGGAAGAAATGCGATGGGCTTGTTTCTCTCAACAGGTGTGTAATAAATTCTAGATCTGACCCAATGAAATCTTTTTCCATTCCCATTTTCAGATGCTGAATAACTCTCGAAGTGTTTGCGGTCTCTCTCCAGAAAAGCTTCTTCAATCTGCAACAATTGACGGAGCACGAGCTTTATCTTTGAGCTCAACTGCAGGAAGTCTCGAGGTAAAAAGAGAAAACAATCACTTCGATTAACCTCAATGTTTACTGTTTTTGCAGATTGGCAAGTACTTTGACGCTGTCTCTTTTTCTCTCGACTCTCCACTATTTGCTAATTCTCTCGCTGATACTCTAATTGACTCTCTTGTGCTTTCGGCTGGAAATCGAGAGATTTCGCATGTTTTCGTGTCCGGAGTGGATAGAAAAACATAGGGAAAAGAAGAGTAAAGGGTTGTAATAAAGGTGGATTTGAGTACTTGTTGTTTTCCACTCTTAACTTCACAAAAGAACTAACCGGAGGACATGTTTCCACACAGACATCAATTGAGCATTTGATACGAACTCTACGGGATCCATCGAATCGGAATACTTTCATTTTTGTAGAATACACGTCATCTTTCTTGAGAACTGGATCATGGAGCAGTCGGTTACGAACTTTCTCTTCTGGGCACCTGGAGAAAAGTATATTGCCTAGAATGTTTTCAGATTCCTCTCACCCTTGATAGATGATTTTCAGAGGTTCCGGGTGTGGGGGCTGTCCTCCAACACGTTCAGCGATGCACTCGTTGATGAAGAATCCAAGGTTTTCAGAGTGATCGATTACTGTAAACAGATATCGTGGGGGAGTGAAAATAACCAAAAGAGGATAATAAAAATTGAGAATCTTTATGCAAATATGTCACTATGTGACATGAAAGAAAAGCTCGCAAGAAATTCTAGATTGATAACAATTGTTGGAATGTGCAGAAACAAATAACTAGCAAATACATTAACCATACCATAAAAAGAACATCTGAAACAGTGCATTGTGGTTAAATTAGTTTACCAATTGAGCGCTCTTGTACGTTTCAGATTTTTGGGGATTTTTAGATTTATAGCACTGGGCTGAAACTGTAACCTCACCTGTCCATCTCAACGAAACTTCTGCTCCAAGTGGTACTGTCGTGACTGCCTGTCCATTTCGAACAATCTCCATCAGAATCTTCTCACTTTTCAGGTCTCCCTCAACTTTTGGTCTGAAAAATAGCACTGTTTCATATTGTTGTCTTAAAACTTCCAAGTTGCATTTGTCAATAGGAAGCTAGTGCGCGGTCATAAACATCCTCTCAGATTCATCAGCTCTGCTTTTAAAGGCTAATTTGAAATACTCACTTCAACGCCGCCAACTGATTCTTATCCGCAATCTTCGAAAAGTCACAAGTGACTTGAAATGTTTTATCTTTTGTTGTCACCAGAGATGGAGTCTTCATATCATTTCTCTCCACAACTACATTGTAATCCCATTTATGTGGTTCTGATTCAATTCCTCCACACTTTGAGTCATCTTCAGTCGGGAATGGAATATGAAGTTCAGCGAATGTGGTGTTGGAGAATGGCTGACGGCAACTTGAGAAGTGGTCCTGTAAGAAATGTGTTATGAGAAACTAATGGTAACTGGGAAGAATTTACATTGAGGCTGTCATTTATCATGACAATGAATAGTGTTATAAATATAAGGTAAACTTAAAACAGATAATATTTTCAAACCCATAGCTCTCACAGAGCTACAGTGTTGAATAAAAATTCTAGATTTGTCGGTACATAGAATTCAAAATATTAATCACCAAAAATCTAAAGTCAGTTGTTCATTCATGAGTTTCAAGAAACAGCAACCAGTCACTTTTTCTTTTGTAAAACCCAAATCTCCCACCTTTATATAGATCGTTCCAGAAGTCGCTGCAGCAAACTTGATCGATACCGAAATCCCGGACATTCTACACTCCGTCGACAACCTCGCTTTCACTCTTCCTTCTGATTCTTCAGATGACGTCAACGGAGATTCTTCTCTTGCATCGTCAACTTCTTTCGAGAATTCATCTGCATCATCTATCACAGTCCCCTCCACCTCCACTTTTGTTTCTCTCCTTTCACCCATATTTTTTGAAGTTGTGACTCCATGAATCGCCTCGACTGCTTGATTATCTTTCAGTAGATTATCATCTTCAAACTCCACACTATTTCCGGTCGTGGCCACTTCGAAGTTCGCGGCTCCCTGAGCAACGCTTCTCTCGGAAGTTGTCTCCTCATCAACACTGTTTTGAATCAGCTGTGGAGGTGTTTCTGGTGTAGTTATCATCACTTTCGGGTCTGTTGGGTCACAGATTTTGTCGAAATAATCAGTGAAATTGGCGACGACAAACTCGTTTGGACGAGAGAATTGAGAAATGTCAGATAGTTGGCATTCATCCTGAAATGTTTATGTCTATATTATGGAGAAATGGAAGTAATCTCTGGCAAAACATTATTCTATTTCAGAACTCGCTGAAACACTTGATGATGCTAATTTGCATATTACTCACATCCATATAAAAATACGTGGCACTCGAACATCTTGCTCCATCTTTCATACACTGACTGAGACATTCATGCTGTGAAAGTGCTGGAAGTGTTTTGTATGCACTCGTCATCATTCGATTTGCAACAAGCTCAAAACTTGCTTCTATACATTGAAGGTTTGCTGGAAAAGGCTTTTTTAAAAACTATTTCCAGAATCTCAAGAATTTTCTCACTTGGCAAGCAATACTTCTCAAAGTACTCTCCACTGTTCAACGGAGCCAAATTGAATCTCTTGTCGCCTTCTGAAATCTCTCTTTATAACTGCTCAATCAATTAAAACTCACTATGTCCCACATAACTGCTCTCCGCCGTCAAATGACACTCTTGTTTTGAATTACTGTAGGCGAAAGCCTTACAGGGGAATCGTTCTTCTCCAATTTTATTATTTTGGCAGAGTTGGTTGCATTCTTGAGCGTCCGAACTTTCAACAATGACGTCTTTTGACTCATCGATAAGATATTCTTCAGTTCGGATCCAGTGAAGTGTCTCTTCAGCACGACATGATACTGGAATACAGATGCATTGAAGAATATCTCAAGCGAGTGCAGCTTTACACCCTTCTGTCAAAACTGTGAAAACGTTTTATTCTATGCGGGATTTACCCGATTATGTAGTTTCTAACTTACCGTAGCTTTGAATTTCACCCAAGACATATGAAGCCTATCAAACTACCTTTTTCTATAATCAGAGACAAGAACTTCTTGAAACAGCAAAAAATGAAACAAACCATCTGCACAATTATTCTCGAAATAATCGACCAAAGTGTCCAGAATATTCGTTTTGAATAACTTTGGATAGATGAATTTGCTGTCTCGATTCATAATACATTCTCCTGTTTCGTAGTAGTAGATCACAGATTTACACAGGAAATTGTAGGATTTCTGGGATAGAGCACATTTCGAGAGACAATCAGATAGGCCATCGACAGTGAGAACTTTCATTGCATGACCAATTAGAACGGATTGAGGATATCTTTCGAATGAATACGGGGCATTGCACACGGCTTCATCTGGAAATTTTGGGTGTTTTGGATAGAATTTCTTCCTAATGGGCAATTTTTAATGCTAACTGAAAAAGGTAGAAATTATATAATTAGTTAATGAAACAGCTTTAAATTATTTCTGTTTCGCTGTACTATATTACGGTGAGAATTAACTCATAACTTGTTCTGTGGTTGCCTTCTATAACTCAAAAATTCATTTTACTATCCAGTGTTCTCTGACTCACCAAGTAGACAAATTTGCTGAAAAAACGAGATAGTTTGTGACGCTTTTGCTAGAACAGATGCTCCAAATGGTTGACCATCGTCTGAATGATGTGAGCATTGGAGAAGTGATGCATCGTACTCGAAGGAGAGACATTCTTCAGTCTGAAATTGTACTCGATAAGAGATTAGATAAAATGGGCGATATAATTATTTTCCAAATGCCAAAAATTAAAAAAGAAAAGCAGGTTTTATTTCCAAATATCTCACCGCCAAAGAATTGGAACAAGCAGTGGCGCACTCATTCAAAGTGACATCTTTCATGACTTTTGTGGAGAATTCCATGAGACGAGTTCCCTCCGAACGGAGATATGTCGTCGCATTTGGAGCTGAACATCGGGATGAAGCTGGAATTCCACATAATAGGGATTACTGTGGTTTTTCAACAAAATTTATTTCAATTCTCTGTTTCTATTCACAAGTTTGAAGAAAAGTCTCTATAAACTTCTGAAAGGTTATTTTATCTTCAATTGACGATAATGTGAAACAGAAATGTTTTATTGTGATTTTTGCGGAGCCTATTTATTTATTCAAATGTTCCGCCAATTGGACCCAAAACATATCTCAGTAGTTTCAATATGTTAGTTTACGAAACAAGCTACAGTACCCCCAGGTTCTTTCCTCGCTTACCTTGTAGAATTGGAACCAAAAAACCAAGTAAAGTAATAACAAGCATCAATGTTCAGAATAGTGTGAAAAACTGTCTCTCGAGTGTCGATTGAAAATTATGAAAAGAAATGTAAAAATGAAGCTAGCGTTAGCCGTTTTCTCGGAAGAAAAGGTTGAATAGAAAGTGTCCAGTTCGTTTCTTCTCCGGAATGAATCGGTGACCTGGATATTATTGTATTGTATGTAGTCGTCGCCGTCTAGAAGTCAGAAGAAGAAGAAGAGAAGTAGCCAGGGCAGCTTCTTCTTTTCACTCGATAATTGCTCCGACGCGCCTGTCCGGCTAATGAACCCTCCGTGCGAAAGAAATAGGTAAAAAGAGAGACAGAAAAAGATACACCGGTGCCAAATGACGAACAGTATCGAAACATGTTTCGGTAATTATTCGACGGTCAGGTAAAAGGGATTCGAGAAGATGAGGAAAACGATGTAGCATTCATTCTAGGGGAAAAATAACAACTTCATAAGCACGGGGCGTCAGGAAGTTCCAGAAGGCGAACTGAAAGTGTATACACTTGTACCTGGGCGGAAAATCATGTTCTGAAATAGTATAAGGTATAAAGATATTTTTTATTCAGAAGCAAACAAATCCTGGAAATTTCTGGAAATGATAAAGATGTAGGTAAAAAATTAGATTAGATACGATTTCCCAGATCTGAATTTTTAATTTGTATACTTCCAGATTCAACTTAGAGAAATATAACTTTCTTGCTGTCTTTTTCACAATTTCGCAATTTTTATCGCTTATTCCACGTCATCAAAGTGGACCAAGCCACTCAAACATCTGTACGAATTGCAACAAGCGGCAGACGGCTGGGAAAATGTATTTATTTTTCATATCTTCATTTATTGTCAACATACTGAATTGAATTATTTAATTAAAAAATATTTCTTAATTCTTTTTTTCTAAATACAAATTTACAAAATTTTATTCTTGAAAATCGCCACCAAGTTGTGATTTTATCCACTAAATTTGCCACGAAGCATCCACCGTTCGGCGTAAACACAACGCAAACACCAGAGACGCCGACGAAAAAGATAAAGGCGCGCCGACTTTCGCCGCCGGGTCTCACCACGAAGGGAACCTTTCTGAGTTGGCGACGGCTTTTTCTCTGCGTGTCAAGGATGCTACCGTTTTGTCAACGTATCTTTAACATTTTTCAGATGTTTTTGATAAATTTAATGAAATATGAAAGAAGAAGTCTTCATTTATCGTAATAAATATGTCATTTATCGATTTTCTGCTCTTTAAGTGGGGAAAAATGTGTTTTACGGCGCTGTGTTTTCTTGTTGGTCTTGTAACGTGTTATCTTCCTTATAAAATCTCTCGTCCACTGCACAACATTTTTCAAATATTTATTGTTGCAGAACAAGATGCCTCTCCGACTTGATGTAAAAAGAAAGCTTCTGGCGCGTTCGGATCGTGTAAAATGTGTCGATTTGCACCCGGTTGATATGTGGCTTTTGGCTGCTCTGTACAATGGAAACGTGCACATTTGGAATTATGAAACACAGACACTTGTCAAATCTTTTGAAGTGAGTTGCATTTTTGCAATAAAAAACATTTTTGAATTGCAAACAAAAGTTTTTCAGGTGTGTGACGTGCCCGTTCGTGCTGCCAAGTTCGTTCCTCGGAAGAGCTGGGTTGTCACTGGATCTGATGACATGCATATTCGTATTTTCAACTACAATACTCTCGAAAGAGTACACCAGTTCGAAGCACATTCAGATTACCTCCGGTCGCTTGTTGTTCATCCAACTCTTCCATACGTTATCTCGTCATCCGATGACATGCTCGTCAAAATGTGGGATTGGGATAATAAATGGGCGATGAAGCAATCATTTGAAGGACATACACATTATGTGATGCAGATTGCAATCAATCCAAAAGATAACAACACATTCGCTACTGCTTCACTTGATAAAACTGTCAAAGTGTGGCAATTTGGATCAAATGTTCCAAATTTCACTTTAGAAGGACACGAGAAAGGAGTAAACTGTGTTGATTACTATCACGGTGGAGATAAACCGTACATCATCTCTGGAGCTGATGACCATTTGGTGAAAATTTGGGATTATCAGGTAAGGCAACGAGAAAGTCATCTAAATTCTTTAAATTTTTACTTTTAGAACAAAACCTGCGTTCAAACCCTCGATGGACACGCTCAAAATGTTTCATCAGTGTGCTTCCATCCAGAGCTTCCTCTCATCATAACCGGATCCGAAGATTCTACTGTTAAATTATGGCACGCCAATACTTACAGGTAACAATTGTACTTTCTAGCAAAAACTCATGTTATGTTTGTTTTAGACTTGAAACCACGTTGAACTATGGTTTGGAACGTGTTTGGTGTATTCAAGCACAAAAGGGAGCCAACACTGTCGCCATCGGATATGATGAAGGATCTGTAACCCTCAAACTTGGACGTGAAGAGCCAGCTGTCAGTATGGATTCTTCAGGAAAGATTCTTTGGGCAAAACACTCCGAAGTTCAACAAGCTAACTTGAAAACCATCTCCGCTGAAGAATCAGAGGCTATTCAAGGTAATATCGACATTTATTGACCAAAAATAATAATTTTTCTTATAGATGGAGAACGTCTTCCTCTTTCCGTGAAAGATCTCGGATCCTCTGAAATCTATCCCCAAACTCTCGCTCATTCTTCAAATGGACGTTTCGTAGTTGCCTGTGGAGACGGAGAATACATTGTTTACACTGCAATGGCTCTCAGAAACAAGGATTTCGGACAAGGACTGGAATTCGTTTGGGCCGTTGACCCAAATATGTTTGCTGTTCGCGAATCGGCCACGAATGTGAAGATCAAGAAGAATTTCAAAGATCACAAGTCTATTCGCTCTGATATGGTTCTTGAAGGTATTTCTGGAGGACCACTTCTTGCTTTGAGGTTAGAATTACATTTATATATCAGTTTGATTACGAAATTCTTGCAGATCGACGAATTCGTTGTGCTTCTTCGACTGGGAAACTGCAGTTCTCGTTCGTCGTATCGAAATAACTTCGAAAAACATCTATTGGAGTGATAACGGAGAAATGGTTGCTATTTGCGGCGATGAATCTTTCTACGTTCTCAAGTACAGCGCCGAAGCTGTGTCCAATGCATCTGAAGTGACTGAAGACGGAATCGAGGATGCATTCGAAGTTGTTGGAGAACAAACAGAAGTCGTGAAGACTGGATTCTGGATTGGTGATTGCTTCATTTTTACTACTGCTCTCAACCGAATCAATTACTACGTTGGAGGAGAAATCGTCACTATTGCTCATGTCGATAGACCACTCTACTTGGTAAGTCATTTAATTTCAATTAAATTCAAATAGTTTTAATGTAAACCTACGTTTTCAGTTGGGATACATGGCAAAGGAATCTCGTGTCTACGCCGTCGACAAAGATCTCAATGTTATCTCCTACAAACTTCTTCTCTCCGTTCTTGAATACCAAACCGCCGTCATGCGTCGTGATTTCGATACTGCTGACAAGGTGTTGACGACGATTCCAAAAGAACAGAGAACTCGTGTTGCTCACTTCCTCGAGAAACAAGGATTCAAGAAGCAGGCTCTCGCCGTTTCTCAAGATCCAGATCACAGGTAAATTCAATTCAATTTTTTCCTGAAATAATGTGTCGATTTTCAGATTCGATCTTGCTATTGCTCTTGGTGATTTGAAGACAGCTTATGAATTGGCTCTCACGATGGATTCCGAAGAGAAATGGAAGTCTCTCAGTAATGCCGCCACACTCAAGTCTGAACTTCTTCTCGCTGGGGAATGTCTCGGAAGAGCTCGTGATTTCGGAGGACTTATGTTGCTCGCTTCCTGTGCTGGATCTGCTCCACTTATGCAAAAACTCGCTGTTGATGCTGCTGCCGCCGAAAACCACAACATCAGTTTCCTCAGCAGTCTTCTTCTCGGAGACATTGATGCCTGTTTGGATAAGCTTATTGCTACTGGCCGCCTTCCAGAAGCTGCATTCCTTGCACGTACTCATGCTCCATCTCGAGTACAAACTATTCTTGATTTGTGGAAGACCAAAGCATCAAGCCACAGTGAGAAGAGCAGCAGAAAGATTGGAGAATCTCTTGCTGATCCGATAAAGTATGAGAACTTGTTCCCTGGATTTGCCGAGTCTTTGAAACGAGAATCGTTCGTCCGTGAAATCTCCAAGATCCCAGTTCCAGCGAATGTTCGTGCTCCATCTGTCGCCTCACGAAACATTGAACAAGAGTTAGAGGAGGCAGTTGCTTCTGGAGCTGTCTCTTTCACTGATGAAGGACAAGCCGTGCTGAAGAATGCTCCAAGGTCATCGGAACAACAGTTGAAGGCACCAGTATCGCCAGCGGTCGCTCGTCAACCATCACCTGTTCGTCAGCCATCTCCAGTTCGCCAGCCATCGCCAATTCGGGAACCTTCACCCGCACCTGCTCAAGAATCTGAAGAGGAGGAAGAAGAGTTTGAAGATAACCAACAAGAAGTGCATGTACCCGTCAGTTTTCGATTCTAATTGCTTTTTACAAATCATTTTATTTCAGCATAATGATGAAGAAGATGCTTTCGGTACATCCAAGACACCTGATGTAGTTCTGGAAACCAGCCGGCCTGACATTGTACCTGCACGGGGGTCTGCCGCTCCAGATTTAGTTTCTGCTCCAACAACAACTCAAGATGTAATACTTACTTTTCTAGATATTTTTAAAATAATTTTCTCTTCAGTTCGGTGATGATACTCAATGGTCTGACGAAGACTTCGGAGATGCTGAAAATGGTGATTTGAATATGGATGATTTGAATTTAGACGAGGAAGATTGACTCGTGGTCGATCGATCTGCCCAACAGGAGAAGAAAGAATAAAAAGGTTATTTTGTGCATGTAATTTATTCAAGTCCCATTATCATTCCCATTCCATCTTTTTTGCACAATTTTTTGACGAATGATTCAGAGCAGATCGGTCGATAGATAGTTTTACAATTGATTTTTCAGTCTTTTTAAAGAGTGTTTTTTCTAACCCAAAATGGTGTCGGTCACTCTAACATTCATCGGTAAATTGTTCTTCATCTTTTTAAGGGTCTGGAGTAGTGTTTTCAGAATATTATTATGTAATTTATAGTGTTTTTTGGCACACTTTTTTGTGATTTTTATTCCTACTGGTCACTTTTTTTTTGTAAAATCCATTGCCAATTATCCGCCCATTTCATACCCCCCGTTTCCTATTTCTCTGCCTTCGAAACAACATAATTTATTGAATTTTCTCCTCGTTTCTAATTTATCAGTAAAGATACTAAATTATTCTCAGCTTTTTTTGCGGTGTTCTGTTTTGTATTCTAGGGGTTTTATTTTTCTCTTATCGTTATTTATAGCATCCCCCCAAAATGTTTGTTTCGTGTAAACAAGAAGCAATGTAATGAGAGTTTTATTGATTGAAATCGTTTGTTTTTTATTGGATTGTAATTGAATAAACGGAAAAGAAAGTGTGGCTGGCGAGGAACATTTTAGTGATAGCTTATAGTGACACGATGTTCAGAAGGCACTTTGGGAGGAAAAATAAAATAAAGAAGGCGTCGAGTCTTCAATTCGGGAAAAGGGTATTTGGTGATGCTCCAATACGATTCTTGGCACGAAATCCAGTGGGACGAGCCTGAGCTGATACGGAACGAGCTTCTCTTTCAACTAGTGGTTCTTCACTTCTCGAATTTCGTTCCGATGATTCACTTCTTCGCTTTTCTGATATCTCTGACTCGACGCCACCCCGTCAACTGTCGCGTGGTTGGCTTTGTTCTTTCTGGAAAACATTATACTGTAGCAAGATCGATTTCAGAACTTTTCATGATTCTGAATCTTTTCTCATATTTCTTTTTTGTCCCGCTCTTTCGAGGGGACTCCAAAAATTGTTTATAATACTCAGTGTTTGCTCCTTTGCACGGAAATCTTTAGTAAAAGGCGAAAGATTTTCACGGTCAAATGCAGAGGAACCAGAGTTAGTGAAGGTAACGAGAGGAGGGTATTTGAGTAACAGTGTGTACGGACATCTCCCGGGTTCCGCCGGCCGCTATCTAATGCATGCAAGAGGGGCGGAGTCTTGGTCTTGGAAAAAAGAGAGGAAGGAGAAGAGAAAAAGGAAAAGGAAGAAGGGAAAATACATACCAGTTTGAGATAAAGAAGAGAAATACTTTGAGCGAAACTTGTTGGAAATGGTTCGAAGAAAAGGAATAATTGACGAGAAGATGAGATACAATTCACTGCTATTCGGGTTCTGGAAATGGGCGATGAATGAAACGTTTCGAATTCTAAATAACTCAGAAATTTACCTGATTTTAGGCGGTTTATCGTGTTGTTTGTTTTTAATAAATTCATCCAAATAAACTTCTTTCTTCTTTTCCATGAAGTTTATTCGTTTGAATTTCTGAAAAAAAAACACAATTTTTAGGAAAAAAAAAGAAAAGAAGACTCACCCCTGCGTCTTGAACTTTGAAACTTGGAACAACGACAAGAAAGTTGTCATCATGTCTGTTGTGACTTGCGATGTATCGATAGACTGCAGAGATTTGAGCGTTCTGGAAGAGAATTCAGTTTTCAAATAAAAAAATTAGAGAACTAAAAAAGTCTATCAAACGTATGATACTGTCTGAAACATCCCTGTTTCACAAAATTCAGATACACCTCCACTACAATTTTGCTGAATTTGAAACTCTCAACTTAACTAAAAACTCACCAAATTATCACTTGCTCTACTCAATTCTCCTGCATTCACAATCTTCAATTTGTAATAAGTCAGATCGATGTCTTCATGTGTCGTTTCTGAAATTCCTCATTTTTAATAGTAAAATTCTAATTAAAAGCAACCTGTAGTAAAACAAATGATATGATCATCTTTTCTAGCCATAGTAAAACCGAGTTTCAGCAGAGTTTCTCTTGTTGTATTCACTAGATTTGGTACAGCTTCAGCAGTCAAAGACATTGAAATAACACGATTCGAACGTCGGAAGTATTGGAGGAATGGCTCGGCACAAGTGTGATATTCGGCTATTCTTTTCTGAAAATGTCAGAAGTTGGAAGGGAAATTTGGAGTAACTGTTTCAGGTTTATCATTTTTGTTTTGTTTTTGAAACACTGCGATCAATTGTATCTAAGACCAGTTTACTGTTATTATTCATTTCTACAGCGATCTGAAGGATAAATGTAATCGTATCGATAAGTTTTCAGTTATTCAAACCTTGATCGTGAAACAGTAAGACTCGAAATATATCAGTTTCGAATTTTGAACTACCAATTTACCTCTAATTTGCCTCTATCAATATCATCAGCTCCTCTCATCATTTGATTCAACTCTGGATTAATTCGTTTACTATCCTCGTCTTTTCCTGAAAAAACCCGTAATAACCCGTCATCTCACTCTCCAATATCCATACCATTTGCAGCTTCTCCATTCAATCTCGTCAAATTCTGCTCATCCTTTACATTCACATCAATTGCAAATGCAATTGGGTGCTGAAATTCGTCCATTAGGAACTGCCCCTCTACTCAATAAATACCTTCATCTCGAACTGATTCAACTGTCTGTCATGTGATCTCGCCCGATACTCTTCCGCTTTTAAAATTGAGGAAACTGCCGGAACAATATCTGAAAATTCAATTATTTTATTCCTCTTTTGGCAAATTTTAAACTAGTCATTTCCGTTTTATTCCCCAACGGAAATTACTTTTTATTTTTGGTTTGTGGATAGTTTGAACTTGAGAGAAGACTCACCAACAACGAATCGCTGATTCATTGCCACCTTGATCCGACTGGATATCATTTCAAGAACCCAATCGATTGATAACATTCCTTCGTCATTCTGAAAACATCAACTAAAGTGAAATTATTAAGGTAAATAATGTATCAAATATCACAGTTGTATGAAACCGTATAGTCGTTTCGTTTTGTTGAAAAACTAAATATAGATTTTCAGCTTTAGCTGTCTAGTTTTGTTTCAGAAGTCCTTTTCGAAACATCAAAAAAAACGGATGAAAAATATATCAGGAGCGCAGAAAAGAAAAGAAAATTGTTTATTACAGTTTCCTGGGATTGTTAAAAGTTTTCCATTCCTTGTGACTTCAATGCCTCCGCTATATTCTACATTTTGGCAGTTTACAGACGTATTTAAAAAACATGAGATTTCTCTTGAAGAGACCTAAGTGATTTGAAAAATGCTCTAACAAAATTTCACTACGAATATTAAAAGCAACACTTTTCTTCACTAGAATCACTTTTTTTCTTTTATGCTCCGTTCCAGAAAAAAAATGGTTAGAAAACTATTGAGCATGAGTACTAAACGGGAAATTTTTGAAACGATGAATAGGATATTTGCATCTAAAAAACACCTAAAAACTGTGTGAAACCCGGAAAACGAGTTTTAAAAACAAATAAAAAATCCTTTGAGAATTTGAAAAAAGTGAGAATTTTTACGGTTTCACGAAACTCAATAATATCTGTTTGCTTCGATGATAACTAATGCATTATCCTGTTGAAACACTACAATTTCCTGAGAATTTCATGAGTTGAAAGTTCGAATGAGAACAGAATCCAAGAGATTCTATACATCTCTACTGAAATAGTACATTCATTCCACCACCCAAACTAACCCTCAACGCCTCTTGAATATCCTTGATCTGAGTTCCAGTTCCACTGAGTCTCGACGGCAAATATTGAAATACAATATCCTCTACAGAAATGGATGTAAAATTGAATGAACTCGTCAATTCCTCTATAATCGATCCCTTTTGAGAAGCTGGACCACCTGAAATAAACACTTGAATGTACTTTGATTTCATTAAGGACTTCCGGAATAAATCGAATAAATGCAAACTTTTCTCTCCGAAGTGTAATCGAATCAAATTATGATTTCATTGGGAGGAAGAAAACGAGAAAACTCACCAAAAATAAAAACAATTGAATTCGTATTTTTCTGTAGTTGATTCCTTATCGCGGATCCAATATCCACAGGAATCGGAGCCGGTGGTCTAAAGAGCTCTGAGTGAGCATCTTGATGAAAATCGGCTTTCGATGGATGACAGCCCATCCATGCACCCGCCAATCACTCGTCTTCTAAGGCTGGAAAAATCGAGAAGAATGAATGGAAAAATGGTTGGAAAAAGGAGGATACGAGAAGAGGGAAATGAGTGGTTTCCGGTATTTCTGAAGTGATACTGGAATACGTCAATCGAGAAGAAAAAAGTCGGATAAAATTTGAGGAAATTGGGAAAAAGAGAGAGAGAGTAGAGAGACGGAGAGAAAAGAAGTTAAAGAAAATGAACCGGAAATTGGAGAAAATGAAGAAGTGGAAGGTGATGATCTTTTTGAAATAGAATGATCTGGAAGACAACGTCAGTTCATTTCAGAGGATGAGTAAGGATGGAAGAGGAGGAAGATACAGTAGCGAGCATAAGTGAGTATACCTCCATACTTTCATATGTATCTCAGCTGAAACAAGTCCGTTTTGCATAAACTTTTTTTTCAAAAATAGCTGAAGTATCCAGTAAAATTGACATAAGTTTTTTGTTTAAAGTGATCAGCTGATTTTTAAGATTATCGATTTTTCCTGATCTTGATTTCAAAATCCGAAAAAAAAACTTTTTATTTTTGAACTGGACTCTATGATTTTTTAAGTTAAAAATGTTGAGCAACGTTCATAAAAACAAAATATAAGGTTAGAATGCTTCTGTGCTTCTTGATCATCGTGCTACAGCTCCAGAAGTCCAAATCGGTATGCTTGGCTAAATCGTTATAACTCATAGAAAAATAGTTCAAATTGGTTGAAAACGGCGGGAAAAAATACGTAATATCTTTATCAACATTCTTGTATTTAAAAATGATAATTTAGAGAAAAAAATTTTTTCGAATTTTTTTCACTCGAAAAATTTTGGTTTCCAACTTTTGCCCAATTTTTCCTGTTTTTTGGTTACAAAACAGTTGTAATAGAATTAATGAAAATCTAATTTTGATGTTTCATGTAAAATTCAACTCAAACTCGCAAATTGTTGTTGTTTTATAATCAAAAAACAGGAAAAATTGGGCAAAAGTTGGAAACCAAAATTTTTCGAGTGAAAAAAAGTTTTTTTCTAAATTATTATTTTTAAAAATAAGATACCCCCTTTAAGTCGCCACATCCGTATTAAGTTTTCAAAAACTAACGAAAAAGAACTTTTTGGAAATCTCTAAAACAAAAAGAGTTATTCAAAAAATGACTGCGGAACAAAATTTTTCACAGAATTATCGACAATTTTGGCGAAGCTCCGCCTACCGAAATCGGCATCCTCATACCAACGTGATTTAAAGAGAGGGGGTGATTGTTGATAAACGTATTACGCATTTTTTCCCGCATTTTTCAACCAATTTGAATCATTTTTCGATGAGTTATAACGATTTAGCCAAGCATACCGATTTGGACTTCTGGAGCTGTAGCACGATGATCAAGAAGCACAGAAGCATTCTAACATTATATTTTGTTTTTATGAACGTTGCTCAACATTTTTGACTCAAAAAATCATAGGGTCCAGTTCAAAAATAAAAAGTTTTTTTTCGGATTTTGAAATCAAGATCAGGAAAAATCGATAATCTTAAAAATCAGCTGATCACTTTAAACAAAAAACTTATGTCGATTTTACTGGAAACTTCAGCTATCTTTGAAAAAAAAGTTTATGCAAAACGGACTTGTTTCAGCTGAGATACATATGAAAGTATGGAGGTATACTCACTTATGCTCGCTACTGTACATACGTTTCAGTGATTATCAATTTCAGTTCTTGGAAGAGGTTGACTTGCATAGCTACTATATCTTAAAAAGTGGGTAGTTCTCGTTTATTCTTCTAAAATCACGTATACTTTTATTTTTCCCACGCCATGTTTCTGGCAAAATCCGTCCTTAAACAAAAAAGTAATATAAATAACGGTGATGATTTGTAGAACACTTCGGAAGTTGATTTCGTTTCAGGTTTTCATAACTATTTGATAACTAGGAAGAATTAAGAACTTTCGCAACGAGTAAGAAAAACATAACTAGATATATATTCCAGTCTGGAAACAGGAAATTTTCGAAAATGAGCGATTCGTTCACTGAAAAGCCGAGATATATACTATTGAAGCCCATGAATTGTGTCTTTTCTATGTCATAGATTGGAACATCAAAATGGAAAGATGTAAGGAGATAGTTTGAATTGCGTAAATCAGGATTTCCAAAAAATGAAAAACATAATCTTTCGTTTTTATTCGACAAAACAGGAGAGTTGTGCATCATTTGAATGAACGAAGAGGACGCCGTGCTAATGTTCGATGACTTATTTGAAGAATAACAAGAAACTGAAACAGAGGAAGACAGTAGGTTATGTTTCACTTTTCAGAATCAAAAACTCCAGACTTTAAACCGAAATGAACGGAGAGGGAACGCTGTCTTTGCTGATGGAATATCAAAAGTTTTATCAACAGATGAAACTACAAAGTAGAGGAAACCGGAAAAAAAATAGACAAACCTGGTATTTCAAGAAACCCTGATTCAAATTTCCTATTTCATTTTTTCATTTTTAGACAGTAGGTAATGCTTTTCAAAAATGTGATATTGGCAGAGGTTTGAAACAATGCAATGGATTATTTCAGTATTCAAATCAAAGAAAATGTTATGAGATGGTCCTGAGGAAAAACAACTATTATTTCGATGATTCAGAGGGGACCAAATCAGTAACAAATTTGCTGAAGAGGAGAAAAACCAAAAGAAAAAAAATACTGATATTTCAAACAAATGTTGATATACACCAGGCGGAACAGTTGGGTCTACCAATAAAGACATAATTAAAGTGGTGGCGATAACATTGTTTGAGAAACATGAGATGAAACAGGAAAAAAATTGGAAGTTTTTCAATTGTATGGCTTCTAATCAGTTGGTTTCTATTCTCAATGGCAGTGAGGGCAAGTTCTAAAATTTAAATTTATTAAACATTTTATTTGCCAGAACCTGATTTTGCAATCCATATCATCAGAATTTATTTGGGTTAGAACACAAAATAGTGCATACCGATTACTTGGAATAGTTAGGCATAAAAGAAGACTGTTTTTTGGAAAGCAGATGAATCCGAAATTTTATTCGAATTTTAAACACTAATTGGAACTCAGAAAGACAGAATACTAATACTTATTGTATGGAATCCCAGAGAAAACGGCATGAACGGAACATTAAGAATGTTGTGAAAATATTTTTGAAGAACGACACCCCTCTTTTTTTCCAGAAAATAACGACATGAACAAGTAGATAATATTGAAAAACACTTCATCTCGTCGCAAAATCTATTTTCAGCGAAATGAAAAAAGAGAGATTGATATGAAGCAATAATGCTAATTTATCTGATAAGGAGTATTATGTATAGGATTCTTTTTCTTTGTCACCGAGGTGACGTAACGAACGAAAATTGGGGCTTCTTCTTTCCCCAGTCAGATCGAAAAGTGTGTTTTTGGAGCCACAAGGGCAAGTTAGCTTCTGAATAGAAATTCAAAGAGAGACGCGAAATTTATGAAGACGGACTTTTTATTCGGAAAATAACGCTACAAAAACTACACAGAATCCAATCAAATCTCGTAAATCATTTCATTTTTCCCCAAAAACTGAAATTCAAACTTTCAAAAGATAAAGTAATTGCAAAAAACGAGTTCTGAATTGAATGAAAACGATAAATAATGCTATAATCCATCATCACGTGTACGATGAAAAGAGTTAATTAGATAACAAAAAAAAGAGATCAAGACAGAAAAATCTATGAAAAAAGGAGAAACTTGAAATGAGGGGATTGGTCGCACACATACAAAAAAGATAAATTTTCGGAGGGATGGACAACTACTCGTAAGCAAAGCCATACAAGGATTCTTGTTGCGACGAAGATTGACGTCACATACGGATTATCCACGCTATATCAAAGCATTCGAGTAGTCAGATTGAGCCACAGGAAATGGAAAAAATGGAGAGAGGGATGGGTGGAGAGAGAGAAGAAGTGGATAAGTTTTTGGAGAAAAAATGATACAAGTTAAGAGGACAACTTGAAAAGAAGTGAGTAAACTGTAAGGAAAGTTGAATAGTTTAGGATGCCCATGAAACGGAAATATTTTGAAAAAGCTTAAATAGACTGAAAATTGAAATAAAACAGCATAACGACGTTCAGATTCTGAATGTTAGAGATACATTTTTAGAATAACAGATTTCTTCAATCGCAGTTTTAAAAAGAATTGAATTGAAACATCGATATTCACCGTAACGTTCAGAGCAGATTCTTGACTCAGATAAAGAACCCAAAAGCTGACAGAAAAATTCCTGACTTTTTTATTGTCATTATTTAAAAACAGTCTATTTTTGAAGCTATGCAGGAGTTAATGAATATACATAGCATAACTATATTTAGGACATACTAGATACATCCTTAGTTTAAGAATCATCAATGTGATTTCAGTTGCTGGAATAAAAAAAACTGTAACCAAAGGTTTGGTTGGTTTCACAAGTTATTCGACATACGTATAAAAAAAATGAAATGGAAAACACCGGTGTTCCTTCCTTTATCAGAAATTCAAAACTGTATTTTTTCATTCTATTGTTTCGTTTCGCGTAGGGAAAATAGGCTTCTAAAGAGCTCGCCAAAATTCAGAAAAGAATATCCTTATCTTTGAAACGGAAACTCAGGAAGATAGGATTTTGAAACAATAATAGAAGGTGTTTTAAGTGTTTTTTCAAAACTTCTTTTTTTTCACAAGTCCCGAAAGTAGTCGAGAGTTGCTGTTTCTTAACTTTTATAAAAAGCTGAAAGGATAAATTTCCAGTTAATAGCGTTTTTCTGTGAGAATAATTTCTAAAAATAGATGCAAATAACTTGCAACAAAAAGGCAGAGATATTTCTTGATATAGTCCATCGAGTACTACGAAAACAAACTCCAAATGAGTGGTTCGTTTCCCTTTTTCTCTACGACTTTCAAGTATAGACACAGGAAGTGAATCGACTCGTAAATAAGACTAGAGGTCCGGATTAGGAAACGGCCGAGACTTATGGAAGAAAATAGAAGAAGAAAAGGAGAAGATGTAAAAGTAGAAGGAGAAGCTCAAGAAAAAGAAGAGATTATAATTAGCAATATGTTTGGAGGACTGATAAGAATAAGAGAAAAATAAAAAGTACTAGAGGGTAGAGGGTGTGAGCATTGAAGCGAGAGAAACATTGTGCTCATTCAAGAGAAGAATCTTCCAAAATGGAGAAAGAGAGAGAGAGTTCAAGGAAATTATTAGAGGGGAGGAGATGGGATTTATTAACGTGCTGTTGATTTGTGTAAATAGATCAAACATTCATTAAAATTAAGGAAAAAGAGTCTTGGAGAGATGATAGGAAGTTCCGGGTGGCCAGGAGGAATTGAGGAAGTTTAATGAAGATTAAAAAAAAACATAGAATTAAGGGGAATGACGGGAACTTTTTTAGTGGGTTTGTGAAGAACTTTATTAGAGAAAGTGAATGGCTGAAACTGAATAAAAACAGGGTTAAACTGAGTTTGCTAATTGGGAAGGCGAATAGGAGGAGAATTCAGAAGGAGATGGGTGCGACTTCCAGGTTCTTATAGAACTCATTAACTTAGGAAATGTAATTACAAAGTTTTGCACTAGTTTCGAGGTACATATGAGTTCAATCTGTTCAAAAGAAACTTCAACTCTCAAGTTTTGGCTATTTATGTTTTTATTACATAGCACATCAAAGTGAATCGGAATTTCAATTAGTGGGATGAGAGATGAAGACGGTTGGTGTATAAATTTACTGTTCCACAATAAAGAGAAATATGGTAAATCATTTCTGTAAATTAATAACGACATACCATTTGATAGTGTTATTCGCCTATTTCGAAAAAAACTGTTTCAAGTAGTTCATGAGAGTTTTTCAATTTTTCTCTCATCCACTACTGTCAGAGAAAGCGGTATAAATCCAAAAAGTTCAATAAATAGAAACCCAAAATACATCCCAAATTCTTCCCCTCTCAACTTCTTCTCGAAAAAAAACACTCCGTCACACTTCGTCACATAAATATAAACTCGTGAACTGAAGCCCTCTTCGCAACCGCCAATTTCATCGTTTTCGAACTATTATTTATACCGAGAGTGACTAAAAGGATCCCGGAGGAATCGACGTAATTCCGGTCCATCTGTGGTCGGTGAGTTATTTCAAGGAAATAAAAAAGAGGGAAGATGAAGACGATTCGTATCGTAGAAACGGCTCTGAAATGTCTATTTGATGGCGGGAAAAGTACAATCGAATCAGATGAGGAAAGTAATCGGAATGGAGCACTAGAGTATGTTGTAAAAGAGTACTTATGTCTCATTAGTAAAGTGCAGAATCTGGGACAGAAATAGTTGTTTTTTAAGGATTGGATAGTAGAACAATTGATAATCTTTTAATGGTTTAATCGAATGTGTCAAAACTATATCAGCTGCGAAAGTAGACTCATTCAGAACAAGATGAAAGTCAGTGAAAAAACGAAATTCTGATAGAGAATATGCATATAATGAAACAGAAAAAACATTCGAGAATTTTCAGAAAAGTCGAGTTTGGTCTTGAATCCACCCATGCGACCTTTTATTTTCTCTCTTCCCCTCCCATCGTAAACATGGACAGAAAACCAAACAAAAAAGGGATTCGAAAAAACAAAAGAAGCCCCTCCACTACTACTAAATCTCTTCTTCTTTTTCCCCCAATTGAATGAGTAATAAGAGAAATGAATCAAGCATCACGGGGGGAATTGTCTATGATTAAATGAGGAGACATTATGTCTGGTGTCTATTTTTGAGAAAAGGAGAGGCTAGACTTGTTTTTAGGCTCTCCTTTTAGATGATGATTCGTGGAAAATTGACTATTTTCTCGATAAAGTCATAGGATAACAGAAAGGAGCTCCAGAAGTTTCTAGATGAAGAGGGATCCTGAAGCCCCGTGAAGCGTGAATCTCCAACTACCGTAGTTTTTGAAAGTGTGGTTGGTCAGTAAAAGAATGATTCGCAGTTCAAGCGAACTTTATTCACCAAATTTCTTTAATTGTAAGTGTGTCTTTTTTTTCTTTTTACTTTTCAGAAAATAGAGTATTAACGATGTCAATAAACGATAGTCGTCTACAAAGATTACATGAAACTGTTAATTTTTTTCAAAGTATAGTCAGCATTCTTTTTCTCGAAAAGTTATACTCTGTGAGAATACTTTTGGGTTAACACAACCTAAGAATGTTTGTCCAAGATATCTTTTACAGTTCACACCTTTTGAAAGAACGTAATGTTGGAAAATCTTAGGAAGTAATAGGAAGCGTTTAACGATGTGTATCAAAATTCACGTTCTATAAAGGAATAGTGCAACAGAATAATTCCAAAATAAGCGTCATTGAAAGTCTTCCCTGACCAAAACGAAATTATTTTATTTGCAGAACTACCGAAGAGTTCTTCTATCATGCGGTTTTTAGATCAATTGATGGAGTCCTTGCACTGTATCCCCCATACTCTCGTTTTTTATAAAGGATTACTGCAACGGAATTTTTTTTCCAATTGGCGGATTCTTTGCCAGACAAACCTTTATAGACAATACAATGATTGAAGAAAAAGGTTTGTATAAAATAAATTCTTCGAAACACTGAAAAATCAGATTCTCCCAAAGGATACATCGCAAAGTTCAACTGTTTGCTCTCTAGAAGTAATCCATTGATGACAAACTTATTTTCCTCTTAAGAAACGGATTCTATCATACTTGCAAAATATCGGCCGGCCCGGGCCGGCCCGGTAAAGAAAGTTGCCGGCCCGGAGTCAAAAAATGAGCACTATTTTTTCACAAAATTTTTCGAAATTTTTTGAAATTTTCATCAAAAATAATCAAAAAACCTATGTACACTTGAGTTTTATCGATATGTAAAAACATAGTCGAAAATTCGACTTTTTTGCGAAAAAATCAAAAAAAATTTTCAAAAAAATTCAAATTTTTAAATTTTTGTACCGGCCGATGGGGCCGGTGAAAATTCTCAAATCGGCCCGGCCCGTTGCAAGTATGGATTCTATTCATAAATGATAATTACAAAAAAACTTATCTCAAGACTTAAAAAAACTCCTGTTTCAATACCTCCCTAAAAGTTTACAACTTGTCAATTTGGATTAGTTTTTCATCTACATAACTAACTTAAATTTCAAAAGTTCAAAAGTTGAAACAAAAAGAGGCTTCTAACATTTTAGGTTCCCAGGAAATCTCCTCCAAAACCCATATGTTTGAAACACATTAAACACAGAAAAACCAAAGAGAATCTTCCCATCTGCAAACGGGTTCAATTGAAAATCCAGTTGCTGAATTTCCTCCAAAAAAACTAGACAACAAGAAAATAGAAACCAAAAACATAAAAAAAATAACACTTTTCTTTTTCTTTTTTTAAGATGGGACCTATCTAGAAGATAAGAGAAAGGTGACGAGATATGTGAACAACAAATGATGGATTGATTGTTTTTTAGACAAGAAAAAAACAATTGGAAGAAGAGAAAAAGAGGAGAAAGAGCTACGAGAACATCCCGGAGAAAAAAGAAAACAAGAGTAATAACAGAGTAAGAAAAAAGCGAGAAAATGGCAATTTCAGATTCATTTCCTTTGTAAAATTCAGATGAAAAAGACAATTCTAGGTGATTGTTGGTGGGAGAAGGATAGTTGTGGCCGACTTCTGATGAGATGGAGCAGCTCTTCCCGGGAATTCAGGACGGAGAATCTGAAAACAAATATTGCAGAAATGACAACAATCCCAAAAAATTGAAATTTAAAATTTGTAATAATTGAGAAACAGAAACCGTTCTGAATTCTGTTACCCTCACCTTGAACGAGCAAACCATATTCGGATTGACTTGCATCACGGCAGCTGCATTATCAAATTGTCCACAATAGTGAGGAGCCGAGAAGAGAGTGACAAGTCTTCTGTTGGCAAAGAATTCATATCCATCTTGAACGACTTGATGAGCACGAACAATCAGGTCAAGACCGAATTTATCGCATGTTTGAGCAACAACATCAGGGCCAAATGTGCAACTGCAGCCTCTGAAAATAGGGGAGGAAACGGGTTGGAAGGGAATGAATAAGATTTCTAACAAGGTGAAAGGAAGTCGTTTTTTTAAATATTAAGTTTTATAAATTTTAAAGGATCACTTATTTATAAAGGTAACTAGAATTCTTAATATATGATTGCCTTTTTTGACATTATGAAACAGTAGAAAATTGCAATTTTCAATTGGAATCCAGCTTTGCAACGCTGGCTCATAATTCCTATTTGATTACCTGATATTAGCTTTGAATCCTTTCGTATTAATATCTGGATCTGCCCACAGAATATCAATTGCGAGGGATGGGTTTGGTGGATCCTGAAACCTTCAAAATAAATTCTGATACCCATTTTCAGAATCTTACATGCAACGGACGAGCGAATGTATTGAGAATATCCAATTTGGGTGCATTCACTAAATCAGCTGAAAGACCTCCGTGCATACAAAGGATTCTTTTTCCAACCAATCCAGTCAATGGCATCATTTCAAACATTTTAGTGAAGTCCTCGTAGAGTCTCGGCGTTCCGAATCTCTTGTTCAAGTCATCATAAAATCCATAGATACGATTAATCAGTCTGGTTTCGTGATTTCCACGAAGCAGAATGAAATTCTCGGCGTATTTCATTTTGATACACATCAGAAGAAGAATGGTTTCAATACTGAATTGCCCACGATCAATGTAGTCTCCAAGGAAAAGATAATTGACGTCCGGAGGGAATCCAACATTGTTGAAAATACGCATTACATCTCCGAATTGTCCATGAATATCTCCGACGATGGTGATTGGTGGAGAGCAATCAATCATCATTGGTTGACGTTGGAATGACTGGAGACACTCAGCAACGAGGTCAGAGATTTCCTGAAATAAATTCAGTTTCAGAAGTTCCAGATTATAAGTAGATTCCATTTTGATGATGATGATTGTAGAATGTATGTTCTGTTCAGACAACTAAACAAATCTTAATTCTGATAGAGAAGTAGGGTGAAATATTTTGTAAAAAAAACATTTTTAGCTAGAGACCGCAACATTTTTTTCAAACTTGGAAAACCACTTATTTTTTTAATGGGATCTGTTCCTAGCATGGGATAACGCTCCCAAAAAATAAAAATCTCGCCCGATCTTAATTACCAATTCTTACATTGGTTGACCACATTCAAGCAACAAGGTTATGCGGTCACTGTAAACTGAAAAAGTGGTCAAATAATTTGCCCAGACCTGTTCTAGAAGATGTGATATTCTTAAACTTCTGAAACCGAAAATTCTTCAAACTTATGGATTTAGCAAAAAATATCAAAATTAATACAAAACTTGTCGTCAGTCTGATATTCATTTCATTCTAGAGTCCATTCTAAATCAGCCTAATTACCGCGTCCAGGTCCCGAGTAGACTCTTCTCAAAGTATATTTAACTGACCACCAGCGATTAAAAAAATGCATCTTCAAATCATTCTAGTTTTCATCTTTTTGATAATTTCCTGAATCCATCTTACCGATTCCTCAATAGTAGAAGTGAATCCAGTTCCCAATTTTCCAATATTCATCAATCTCTCCAAATACTTATCAACATTGACTCGAGATGGCGTGAATGCCACAGAAACTTGCTCTCTACCTGAAGGAGCTTCTTCTGAATCTCTTCTTCACCTTTTTTCATTTTTTCCCCCTAAAAACTCACTCATCATTGACGACACAGTTTACAATTAAACTTCGACTCGTCTTAATCTTTTTCGTTCAAATTAATGAAATAATGGAAAAATGTTTGAAGATTGAAAAATGAGATAAGAGATCTTCATTTTCCACGTGTTAATTATCGGAAGTTTATTCAATTTATCGGCACAACATTAAAAAAGACACCGGTCAAAAAACCACCCGTATCAAATCACAGATTCCCGTTGTTGTTTGTTGGGATAACAAGATAATTAGTAAAGTGACAATTGATGACCTAAATAAGGAATGATTGATCAATTCTTTGCGTATTGGAAGTATGGCCATTGACTCTTCTGAAGCCAAGCTGGTTTCACGTCGGGAATTGATTCACAGTCGAATGAAAGAATTGTCAGGTTGTAGTAGGCTTTTCTGGAAATAAATATTTGTACTGTTTCATAACTATTTTATGTGAAAAGATGTTTAGAAGTCAATAGTCTCGACGCTGTAGGTGGGAGCTCCATTAAAAATTGAAAGCTTACAGAGAACGATTTGGAGAAGTGGCTTTATGAAAAACATAAATCTATTCTTCAAACATATCAACACTCTCTAATCACTACATACTCCCCTCATCAATAATATCAATGACATCTCTCATGCTTCATCTCGTTTTTTCATCTAATCAGATGTTAACAGCAGAAAGACGAAGTCCGAAAAGATAAAAATTCAGAAAATGAGTGACTCTTGAATTCGAAAGTTATCAGATAACTTATTTCAAACAGTACCAGTTTCGCCTTACAGAAATCAGCCAACATAAGCTCTAAGTTTTATAAAAAACAACGAACCCCTCCGTATCTCTATGCATTCGAATATCCTTGATCGCATCAAATCTGATCACATCTCCATCAGAATTCTCTTTTTCTTCTCCTTCGAAAAACTCGCCACGACGGATTCTTACCTGAAAACTTTTAATGTCAAGAAAACGTCATTGTTTTTCTAAATTAGATGAAACACGATAAAAACAATTGACGTCTGTTTCACAAAACAAATATACTATGTAAAAATTTTAGTTTCGTGATACTACGATAGGACTGTGACCGTCAATAAAAATATAAAAACACGAATATAGCACAGCTCAACTACATATAAAACGAAGTTTTGAACGTATCAACTCACATCTGAATATCTAATTTTCGCAAATTTCTCGAGTCCATCGAATTCACAACACATTATTGAGAGGTCTCCTTCGATATTCTTCTCGAACCCTCCAACCCAATCATTCGTCTTTTTGCAGCCTTTCGGACTATCAGCACGTTCTGGGCAATCCTAAAGACCATGAATTCTTTCTATAGTTCTCATTTTCAAAAGGTCTTCTTACTGAGTAGTTTTTGTCGTAACAACTTGGTTTGGAGCACAATAGTCTGATGACTCCACTATGATGAACCTCCATTCCATATGCAATTTGATCAGATCCACAGTAATCCGATAGACATAGTCCAAGAAAAGAAATGAGAAGAATGACAAGTTGGCACCACATTCCAATGAAAAATCGAAACAAAGCTTGAAAATAATGGAGGAAGCACACGACACCTGTCGCTTCAACAAACAGACGGAGAACAGCAAAAAGGCAGAGAGAGAAAATGAAAATAACCGCGAGAATGAAAAAAAATCAGAAGAAGAGAAAGAAGAAAAATGCGTAGACCCCTCTTCTCCTTCTCTCGATTGCGACATAACCGGTTCACACAGTTATCGGTCTTCACTTCGTTTTTTTCTTCCTTCTTGACACCATTCTTAGACTCTCCGCCTTCTCCTTCTATTCTTCAAAAGGTTACATACGGTCAGTTCACTCTTGAACACTCTTTGCTTCGTTTTCATCGAGAATTTCTGAAAAGAAAAAGTAAAATAGTCTCATAGAAGGTGTATCCGCCACTGAACAGTCGGTACGTGAACAGTAGAATAATCTAATCATCGACCGCCAGGCGAAGGGTTCGAACCAGCGAAGCGTGTTTGCACTCGCCCGCTGTTACCACATGCGCCATGCGGGCATCACCACTTCTACTTGACGAAGGCATACAAGAGCGTGCGCTTTTCTCTTTCTCTGTGTCCATACTCACCCAAAATTCCTCCTCTACCACTGTCATCTTATCGTGTAAATCTAGAGTATCAATTGCTAATCTTTTCAGATTCGACTCCATATCCTCATTTTCCACTAAACTTCTCTTCTTATCGTCTAATTCTCCACGCTGTCTTTGCAAATAGAAAGCTGAAAATATTGATTTTTCATAAAACTTTCAGAGCAAAAGAATACTTGAAACTAACCAACATCACACAGCCTTCTCTTCAGTTTCAGATCATAAGATCCTAAAACTTTGAAGAAATCATCTCGACTCAACATATGAATTTGAGAGAATGCACTCGATATGAAATTATTCTGATGTCTGTTATGATTCAGATGATTATTGAACCAAATCAAGTTAACGTCTCCAAGAATTTCTCCCTCGAAATGATCAATTTCATCGTCATCCGTGATTTCAACCATCTGACCGCACACTATTATAAACATTGACTGAAATTCAGATGAGTATTTGAAGAAAACAAGGGGTTACTTACACTACAAAGTTGTCCTTTCTCAATTACAACGTCTCCAGGACAGAAGTAATGAGGCTCCAGAAGTTCAGAAATATCGTTAAGAAAACTTCTTTCTGATAACTGAAATTATTTCTGTTTTGGTTTATTTAGAAATTCTAGTTTTATACAAATCCCGATAATCGTTATTTCAGATCAAAACTTACCCGAAACAGAGGAGATTTCACAAGAGATGATCCGATGATTGAAGTCGTCACATGTCCGTACAGCTTCGTTGGCAACTCATCTCTCACTTCATGTTCTTTCATTATTGTTTCCTCTCCCATCTCGTATTCACAGTATTTCAGAACTTTTGTTTGCAAACTTTCGTTCAGATTTCTTAAAATAATGGATTAATCAGCAAATTATTTCGGAACTATTTCCAAACTCTTTTTCGGTTATTGTAGCTAGGTTGGTTATTAAATACGCACAAGCAATTACTTAAAGGCATCAAATTTTTTGAGTTCCAAAATTACCGCAAATATAATCACTATTCATTTACTCCAACAACCCAAATCAACTCCATGAAACATTAAAATTCTCTAAACCCCTCCCCTCACCTATAAGTCATATATTGTTTGAGTCCATCCATCAACGTCTGCCAATAAGTTTTAACAGCATTCGCATTCGCAACGAGATCTCCGACACTTCCCATAATAACGGCGAAAAGTAGAAGACCCGCGAGAGTATTCACTATTTCGAATGCATTCTGAAGTGAAGTATTCGGTGCTGGCTGTTCTCCGAGTGTTGTCATTGTCATTGCAGACCAATACATTGATAATGTGTATTCTTTTGTGAATGTGGAGAAGTTGAAGATTTGGGTTCTGCAAATTTATTTTAAATCGAATCATATGATCAACATTTTGCAGATTAACTTTACAAAATACCTATCTGGAACAGTAATTTCTATTCTCATTTTCACCAGAGGTTTGAGTATTATCTCGAAGTTCTTTCATTATTATGTATACAAACACAACAAGTGGTCACACTTCTCTCCGAATCTCCATTTGATCTACCTGTTGTTCATTCTCCAAAAGTGATACAGTTCCACAAGATGATCTTCTCTCGCTTCATCGTAATAAAAATGAGGATTGTAACAATCGCTTCGACCGTCACAGCCAACGAAGTATGCATCTGAAAAAACATAGATTTTCGGGATTTGATGAAAGGGTTGGAATGGAAATAAGGGCAAGATAAGATCGAGGGCAGCAAAGATTGATAGAAATGAAGGGAATTGAATTTTTATGAGAGAACAATTTTTCGGTTTCAAAAAACCGATGTGTCTCAATGACAAGATTTGGGAACATTGATAACGAAACAATGACTTCTCTAACTTTCTCGAACTTTTAAAAGTTTTAAAATTAAATAAAGTCTAACGTACCCGTAATTTTCTCCGGTGTATACGGCCATGGAAGGAATTCGTCATCATCGAATGTTGCGTTCACTCCTGAAATTATGTTTCATCGAGAAGATTCGAAATTCTTATTGTTAGCTTGGTTTCAAAAGTCTTCCCATGTCTCATCAACTTTCTCGGTTTCAGAAATCCCTAAATTTGATAGCCAGATTCAATATGAGATCAAACCCATTTTGTTCATTTCTCACTACTACTTACTCACAAAGCTGAAACTTACCATCCCATGAAGAAGTATCACTATTCACTGAAATGATATAGAATACACATGCATTGACATGGAAGAGAAGAAAGCAAGCTGTGATGATTTTCGACAGAGATATTGTCACCTGAATCCAAAACAATAAATCTCACTTCCACACAGTCAAAAACCTGAGTCAATTTTCCATAGGATTGTGCAATGAAATTAGCGATTCGGTAGATTTTCAGAAATCGGTTTATCCTGCAGAACGCGGCAGAAGTTTTCCGGATTAGCAGGTAGTCGAATGGGAAGATGGCAAGGAGATCGATTCCGAAGTAGAAACTGAAAATGAGGAAGCTGTTTCAGAAAAATGACAAGATGAGTTGGGTCATTGGCTTGGTATTATGTCCAGTCTTTGGGTTTGGAAGAATATTATTTTCAAGACAACCGGCCCAGATGGTGTCTGTCTAGAATCTACAAACCAGTGACACTGTTTCAAACTGCCCATATAAATTTCTTGTAGTGAGTGGATTGATAGTCAGCAAAATCATTTTTGAAACTTTATTTTTCGTATGTCTCAAATATTATAATTTCTGTGAAGTGCTATTGTAAAACTGAGGAGAAATCAACAAACCTGTGCAAATAATTCCTTCGTGTTTCAGCGAACTCTGTTACCAGGACACCGTCATCGTAGAATGCTGAACTTAATCTATTTTCTGTTTGATCCCAATCACTTCCTAACTTACACAACATGGATCTGACAATGATATCCAGAAAGAAAATGACATCGAATGCAATATTAATCGGGAGAAACTTCTCAATGTATGCAGTTCGAATATTCTCGAAAGCTAGCACCGAGAGGACAATTATGTTGTAAAGACATCCACAGACTACTATGAAAGTCCATACCCAGTAGATGTAGCCGGATTGGTCGACGGAGAAGTCGAATCTGAAAATTTATAGAAATCACTGTTTCGGGCTGTATAAATTTGAAGTACGAATGAACTAGTGTTAGTCGTACAACTGTTATGAAGATGTCTAAACACCTATAAATATACGAACTGCTCTCAAGTTCTACTCATTCTATATTCTCTTTCAAATTGAAATCCAAAATCAATCTTAATATGTAATCGTCACAAATTCTGACGCTTTTCTTTTGATGCACTTCAGCTTTTCACGTACAAATAGCCTGGCAGGTGTCTTGCCATCTGTGAATTATTTTTCAGATTGAAATGTGGGTGTGTACTTTAAGTACCAGCTGAAATATTGGCACCTCACCTGGGATTTCAAAAATGAAAATTTTTAAAACGGCTCTCTCATCTTTTTTTTTTGAGACTACATATACGAATTTTTTCTGAAACTTATTCTCATTAGAACATTTACATAAAATGGCCAACCACTAATTGTATGATTATTTGACGTAGTACAGTTTTAAATGTTCTGTCCACCAAAAAGTATCTTGAATCGTGTGTTTTGTCTCTTTCTTCTCAGTTTTTTATTCAATTCTCAATGTCAAAAAAAAGCCTTGCTAGTAAAGATTTTCAGTTTCATAGTGTTCTTGAATCAGAAACCTGAAATCTCATTTATTAATAGTTTTCTATTGTTTGTTCCTCCAAATTTCAGTAATTAAAAAATAGAACTCACTCGATTCTCGGGTTCGCTGCTCTCCATTTCTCGTATTGATTCTCGTATTCGAAATGTTGAGGTATCAGATCAGCATCATCCAATTTCTTGGACATTCGTCTCTTTCTCTCGTATAGATTCGACGGCTTCTGTCCAGTCTGTTCACTCATTTCCCCTTCCTCGATAAATCCTCAGGAAGACGAAGAAGCCATTCAAAGACCTATGTCTTCTTTAGTATTCTAAAAATTTAATAGGTAGTCGAGAATATATTTATAAATTTATTGATTCATTTCTCTGGGAACAATAACAGGTTGGAAGACTGAAAAATAGAGATTTAAAGAGGTATCCAAGACGTTTTGATGAGGGGAAAAGGGGCGCAGGTTGTCAGAGAAACGGATGAATTGAGCAGATGAGCTGGGGGATTTGAAGGGTATTAATGGAACGAGGAGGGGGATTTAGAGAAGGAATGAGAATTGAATATATTCAATTACCTGGAAGTAGATGAAGAGATTGTGAAGGGGTAAAAGGTATTCTGCTGCAGAAGGAAACAAGTTGAGTACAAGAGAAAATCCCGTGCATGCAACAATAAAAACATATAAATACAACAAAGTTAGTTTGATGAAACAGAAACTTTTTAGTTGAAGAATTCGAAACTTTTTCATAGTATTCGTTTCTTCACAGGTGAGTCGCGAACGACCCGTTACGGATGCACCGCAAGTCGCGCGCGGTCCGCATAGGAATCATATGAGGGTCCGTATGCGATCAGTAACGGATCGGATCGCGAACGGTTTGAATGTAACAGCGAGCGCTTCCTCCCTTCTATTTTTGTTCTCATTTACTACAAAACCCCGGTTTTTCCAGTCAAACCATACAAAATGGATATTTTATTTTGTTTACTCTGAAAAAGATAACATTTAATGCATAAATACATAAAATTAAATAAATATGTAACATAATTAATACATAAATAAATACATAAAAATCACATAAAATTGGGATAATTAGGTTCACAAAAATAGGTTCGAATCTGGGACGGAGACGGCGGATGACTTCTGATTTGACCGTTCTTGTACTCCTGAAATCGGAATATTGAGAGTACAGTACAATTTTGTAGCTCCTTTTACCGCATTGTTCCATTCGAACTCTGCACCATTTCCCTTGTTAACTGCCGAATTTCTGAAAAAAATTGATTAAGATATTATTTTGAATTGGCGATACTTACTTCCATTCTTAGCCGTTTATCCTTTTTATGCAGCTGGCGGAGGCCCGAACGTCCATCTTTTCCTTCTGTCGCCGTTAATCATTTTCTGAAAAGTAATAAATTTGGGATAATTCCATGGAAAGTCAAATGTATCGACGGCTTCCGATGCAATCCTCATGCGAGTAAAATTTATTAAACCAAGATTTTGAATTCGAACGATCGCGAATGAAAAAAGCTCAAAATTAGAAAACAAACAAGAAAAATAAATAATTCAGCAAGAAAAAATTAGATGGACGAGGGTGCAGTCTTTAGTCCCTCAGACCTCAGCCATCGGTAACGGATCCGTACGCGAATCCGTATTCCAACCGCGTGCGAGACAATTGCGTTTCTGCGCAAAAGTACAGAGCCGTGTTCTATCCGTTCGCGATTTTTGGAAACGGACCGTGCGCGACTGGCCAGTCGTGAAATTAGCCATAACGGATCAGTTACGGACCAGAAACCTGGTCCATCCGCATACGGTTGAAGCGCACTTTACCTGTGTTTAGTGAATGGAAATCTAAACGACGATATAAATGTAATTAATAATTTGAAACAGCAAACTCAATATCTGAACTTTGTGGTCAAAATCTCAAAAAATTTGGAATTAGATAACAATTGTGGATTACTTTCGTGATTATTTTGATTTTAGATAACCATATTATATTACTGCTATCACCAGGATCTTGGCTAGAAACTTACTTAGTTAGGTTTTTCTGATGTAGATGACGTCTTCTTTAGAATTTCAAAGGAAAAAATCTATCGAGCTGAAGTTCTGCATCTTCTCATCAAGAGATTTATGCGGATGACAGTTGAAGGGCCAATGGATACGAGAAGACAAGTCGAGGAGGTGCTCATGAATTGGGGACATACTGTTCTTCTTGTTATTTACTTTTTCATGATGATTCTTATGTTTTTTCTATAAAAACTGGGTGATTTGAAAGTATGTGGATTGAATAGCATGCAATTTAGAAGATCAATTAGCAATTAAGAAACAGTTAATTTTAGAACATACCGTAAATACTGTATTATAACGGTACCCCATCAATACTCAGAATTCCTGAACACATTCCCCCCGGTGGTTTTTCTTGGTTCTGATTAGAAGCAGCGTGCATAGTTAATTTTTAGATCAGCAAATAAAACATCCTTAAACGCTTTTCCGTTTAATTTTGAAGCGTTTTTGAGACCACAAAATTTCTCTGGGAGGCAGTTTAAAAATATAACGGCATGCCGTTAGAATACAATATTTAAGGTATCTTGTAGTTCTCTAATCGTGCCAACCAGCATTTTTCTCTAGTCTTCGAGTATCGAAATGAGTTCCGTTGTAGTGAAGAATCTCTGTATCTTCAAAAGTTTAAGTCAACTCCTCCATATTGTTCTGTCCTTCAGCCGAGTCGACTCCATAATACCGAATGTTTCAGATTCAGAATTTCTTGAACCTGTAATAGTCACTAACTTTCTGAGTAAGGTTTCTGATCAATCGAATCATGGAGGAATCAAACTTAAATGGAAGTGCACAAATGGAATTAGTAGATAAGTTGCTCTGGGATTCCAATTAAGCACAGTCCATCACTTTGTTTTACTACTTGATTGATTATTTACTACTCGAATATGTATTTCTTGTGATTGAGAAACAGAAAGTTCTCATCATAACTTCTCGGTCATTCAAGATCCGTTTTGTATCTTTCTTAGATAAAGATAAAGTCTTCCGAACTTTTGAATCTCTTGAATCTGATCTTCTAAATTTATAAATCATTTTAATGTCGTCAATTTTCTTCTTTCCAAAAACGAACTCATTGTGAGACCTCTCCAGTTTTACCAAAACTTTATGAAACTTCAATTTTTTACCTGAATAATCTTAATTTTCTGAATACTTGTAATGTTCGTAATGTTCATGAATTCGAGTCCAGTTTCCCAACATTATCAGAAGTCCCTTCTGATAACTGCTAAATCAAGATTCCGGATAAGAATTAAAAACGTCCACTTTCTGACCCACTTTTCTGAAATCTAATATTCTCCGATGTCGACAACATAGAAACCTATTTCCACTCTTATTTCCCCCTGTTTGCTTCTCCAATCAAGAATCAGAAATAAGAAAATCTAATCAATTTTTGACACTTTCGAAGAAGAAATCACACCCATTTCTCTCTACGAAACCATGTAATTTTCTCTTGTTTACTCTCGACATTTTCCATAATTGGTGGGTGTCTCTTTCTTCAATTTTCAGTTTTACCCAACCACTTTTCCTCTTGTTTTGAATTTACCCATTCTCGAATTTTCAGTTATCGCTAGCTTCAACAAAGCTCCTTCAAAACAAAATGTCTGATTCTTTCATTCCACCTGGAACGGTACATTTCAATCAATCTTACATGAATTATCAATACGAATTCAATGGATTCCCAACTGTTCTGGCAATTATTCCCTGGTTTTACATGCTTCCCACTCTAATTGTAATCTTAAAAATTGCGTCAGTCTACCTGAAAACCGACTGGGATACATTGGAAGCTGGAAAGAATCAATACGTTTTTCTTGTCATTTCTCTCTCCCTAATCTTCAGTTACATCTTTTTCGTATTTGATTATATCGAGGTTCGTCTCCCAGCAACAGGATATTTCACTTCGTATTGTGCTGGAATTGCACCGAATCACTGGCTGAAAATGGTGATATTTCTTGGTTTTTATAGTAATTATTGTGCGATGGCATTTCCTTTCTTGATGCCAGTAGTAAGATTGATGATATTGATGTATCCAAAAGATCATAACAAGGTTTGTTCTTTTACGGCGATATGAATAGAACTACCGTAAAAACTGTAATAGAAGCGCCCCTTTATTAGAGGCACCCCTGTAATAGAGGCGCATCTGCGAACGAGGGTTGAAAAATAGAGGCGCATGCGCTTCTATTACAGTTTTTACGGTAGATGCTTTTGAGAGAACATAAAAGCGCATTGAAACCGAAAAGAAATGTGTAAACGATAATTATTACTTCTTCTCTGAATTTCGGTCTAGATCGGTCTTTAAACACTTCATGACATCTCTCGTACCATTCGAATCTTAAATTTCAGTACAACGTTGTAATAATGATTGTCGGTGTCCCTCTAATCCTGATCTACCCAATCGCTTGCACATTCTTTCTGCTACCAGCCATTGGTACTTGTAAACAATTGGAATATCCATATCCGTTCGGATCCATTTGGGTCTATTATTATGGAGCTGCTTTCGGGGTGAGCCATGATTTTTTGAAATTAATCGAGATCAAACTTCAATTTTTCCTCCCACTCAAATGGATTCTTAGAAAATGACAAATTTTTGTAGTAATTATAGGTGTTATAGACATTTCCATAATTCATATGTTCGATCTTTATCATCAATTTTCTTCTCAACCTTTCTCTTCTTCAGATGAGAAACTCGACATTCTACATGACGAATTCAATCATCTGGTTGATCTTCGCCATCATCGCAAACATTGCTCTTTTCTACAAACTGAGAAAAGCAAAAGAACGATTGATAACAGTTCAAACCAGTGGAATATCGCATCGAGCACTAGTTTCAGTGACAAAGACTACTGTAGTCATGATCACCTTCTATGTAACAAATGGCATTTTTATAGTACGTTTTCAAGATAACTTGGTCTGAACTGAATTAGAATTCGAGTTATCTTAAAATTTTGAAATAGTGAAATTTTCAAAATTACGATGCCACAATCTATATCTATAATTTAAAACCAATTTTTAGCTATCCTACTACCAATTCTACGGTACAAACTCCTTATTATCCTACAGTATTGTCCTCAGACCATTTGGAAATGAACTACAAATTGTTATGGTTGCGTGGATATTCTACTGCACTCATCCAGTTTTCAAAAAGGCTGTAGTTAACACGGAGATGTCATTTGAAAGGAGAGAGCACACTAAATGAATTCGGGAACTTTTGTTGAATTGCATAAAAATTTGAAATATTAAATGAATTTGAAGTACCGTAAAAACTGTATTGAAACGGGAAGTCGTTACATTTACAAACTGCCATTCCAGACAAGTTTTTGGATTTTGAGACTCTTTGAAGTTCATTGAACACCATAATGTATATTTGGTTAACAGAAGGATAAAACAAAAGCACTGACACTGTAAAAAATAATTTCTACTGAATTAACTTTCAGGTCGGTGGTTTTGAATAAGCACTCTATCGGAACTGAAAAAGAGCGGAAGATATAGATTTCAGTAGAGCATAGTTGCGAAAAGCGTCTATGTTTGAAACTATACTAAAATGGTTTGGTTTAAACAGTTTCGATTCACCAGTATTATCTTAAAATGTCATATTTCTTCTCCTCATGAAACTGAAATTTCCTTATAGTTCGTTTTTGTGGAGCGGACTTGTAATAATCGTGATGTTTTCATTGCAGATGACACATCTCGAAAACATGCTTCCTTGAGTCAGAGTTTCCCACGATCAGGTCATTTTATTTACTCATGTTTGGATATGAGCTATTTTTGACTCAAGTTTGTACTCACAAACCATAGCATTCTTCATTAGAAAATAATCTTTCGAACTTTCTGTTTCATGTGATTTTCTTATACCGGACGGGAAGTCTTCGAGAATATTTCATTCACTGAAGCTTGTTTTAAAAACACACGCCAAACCAAGAGTGCATTGAATCGAATAAAACTTGCAGAAACATAAACATTTTCTCGGAAACATAATAAGATTCTGATTTTGAAGTGTGATACATGTTATTTTGGAGTTTTATCGTGTCATTAGGTGATATCAGGAGCTTGAAATCAAAATGAGATTGCCTCGAATCAAAGCAGTCATTTCGTGTTCCTCAAACCATGGGAATTGATTCAGTTTTAGTAAAAAACGATTTCTTTCTTTTGTTCAAGTGCTAGAAGAAAACTTCTTCAGAAAGATTTCTGGAAGAGATGACATACTTTTAGCCAATCTTAAGAGGCGTTGTCTGTAAGATGAGGATTCCTCTTGGCACAGTTGCAAAAAGTTGTTTCAATCTGAACTCTTTTCACAGCATATGTACCCCTATGGTAGTGATTTACAAAAAATATGTCACCAGTCCCCTATGACGTCATCATAGGAAAATATGACCAATAATTGACTTTTCACCCAAAAATGCATAAAAATTTCAATTTTCCAGATAACTTTCTGAAACTTTCGGTACATGTTTAGAGTGTTTTTGACTACACCTACACAGATTTTTAGCCCCCCAGACACCCCAGAAACAATTCAATTGAATTTTATTTTCATGTTTTTTCCACTTTTCTCGAAAAATCCCTCTAGAAGTCATAAAATTTCAAATCGTATTCGTATTCCCCGCAAAAAGTTCTATTAGGACCAATTAAAATCATAAAAAGTTAGGTGGACCATTTTGAGATTTTTCGATTTTTTCAAAAATCACATAAGGGTCCCCCCTTATGAAAAAAAATTTTTCACGAAAAATTTGAAAAAAAAAATTGATCCGAAAACAATCAGAATATTGATAACACACATAAAATAAACCAATTCCAAGATTTTACACCTCAGAAATTGGTTTGAACAGATTTCGTATTTTTCTTCATCAAAATTTTTTCCCATTTTTTGAGGTTTTCATCAATTATTTGTACAGAAGCCATAAAATTTCAACTTATGTATCAAATTCCTGCAGTATTTAACATACGATCCAATTGAAATCATCAAAAATTAGGTGGACCATTTTGAGATATTTTCATTTAATTTGAAAATCACATAAGGGTCCCCCCCATGGAAAAAAAATTTTATCGAAAAAATAATTCGACATCATTTTGACGCAAAAACGTTCAAAACTTTTTTACAAATGGTTTTGTAATATTTTATCAAAGCGCTGAACGTTTTTGCGTCAAAATGATGTCGAATTATTTTTTCGATAAAATTTTTTTTCCATGGGGGGGACCCTTATGTGATTTTCAAATTAAATGAAAATATCTCAAAATGGTCCACCTAATTTTTGATGATTTCAATTGGATCGTATGTTAAATACTGCAGGAATTTGATACATAAGTTGAAATTTTATGGCTTCTGTACAAATAATTGATGAAAACCTCAAAAAATGGGAAAAAATTTTGATGAAGAAAAATACGAAATCTGTTCAAACCAATTTCTGAGGTGTAAAATCTTGGAATTGGTTTATTTTATGTGTGTTATCAATATTCTGATTGTTTTCGGATCAATTTTTTTTTTCAAATTTTTCGTGAAAAATTTTTTTTCATAAGGGGGGACCCTTATGTGATTTTTGAAAAAATCGAAAAATCTCAAAATGGTCCACCTAACTTTTTATGATTTTAATTGGTCCTAATAGAACTTTTTGCGGGGAATACGAATACGATTTGAAATTTTATGACTTCTAGAGGGATTTTTCGAGAAAAGTGGAAAAAACATGAAAATAAAATTCAATTGAATTGTTTCTTGGGTGTCTGGAGGGCTGGAAATTTGTGTAGGGGTAGTCAAAAACACTCCTAACATGTTACTAACGTTTCCCAATGTTATCTGAAAAATTGAAATTTTTATGAATTTTTGGGTGAAAAGTCAATTATTGGTCATATTTTCCTATGATGACGTCATAGGGGACTGGTGACATATTTTTTGTAAATCACTACCATAGGGGTATATATGCTGTAAAAAGAGTTCAGATTGAAACAACTTTTTGCAACTGTGCCAAGGCGCAACACAAACATTCTCACTCTTACAGATAGTGCCTCTTAAAGGAGGTGAGAACGCAAAAAAATTGTGATCGAAATTGTGATTGAGAAGCACCCACATTTATCATAGCCCCGAGTGGGCAGCTGCGTTCTCGGCCGTGTAGCTCAGCCGGTTGCGGTTTTGTACCCATGCGCGTTCGGTCATGTGTTCGGGTCCCACAGAGCAATCAGTTACCGAATTTTGAGCCAACATTTTTTTTTGGGTTCTCACCTCCTTTAATTTGAAATGTTCATCTTTATCATAAAGAATTTATCCCTATGTGAAATCTCGGTTTCACTGACATAACTTCTTCAGAAATTCTGCCGATTTTAGATCTAGTTTTCAGAAAGTATGTATTCTTTGAATTCATCTAAAAATGTTCTCTACGTCATCACCACTCACTCCATTTTCCCATTTTCCAACCTCACACACCCCGTGTTATTTTCTAATTCCGGGAAGCAGGTGTAACCAGATTGTATGAGAGTTATGGAGTGAGACACAATGTTCAATAACCTATTCCAAAAAGCAAAACAACTCAACATTTTGTTACTCAAACACTTCCACTTCTTTTCTGTTCTGATCACTATTTTCAGACATGTCTATTCCACCTGACACTATTCATTTCAATCAATCATACCTCAATTATCATTATGAATGGAATGGATTCCCGACTATTCTCGCATTTGTTCCCTGGATTTATATGCTTCCAACTCTCGTTGTCACCTTCAAAATCACTGCAATCTACTTCTCAACGGACTGGGATACTGTAGAACCGGGGAAGAATCAACACGTGTTTTTAGTGATTTCTCTCGTCCAAATATCATGTTTCCTATTCTTTTTATTCAATTATCTTCTCGTACGACTCCCAGCAACAGGATTATTCACTTCTTATTGTGCTGGAATTTCACCAAATTCATGGCTTTTAGTAATATCTTTCCTAGCATCGTACACTAATTATCTGGCAATGGTTTATCCATTTTTTATGCCGGTGGTTAGGTTGATGATTCTGATGCATCCGAAGAATCACAATAGGGTGAGGGACATAGAAGTGAGATAAATTTTGTCTCAAACATAGAGGCACTGAAACTTCCTGATTCAAGTCATATTCACTGACACCATGAAACAGGAAAAACTGTAAAATAATTTTCCAGATCAACTCAATAATGATGATGATAACTGTCCCGTTCGGCCTGATTTATCCGATTTGTTTCACATTTTTCCTGTTTCCAGCCATTGGTACCTGCAAACAATTAGAATATCCATATCCATTCGGATCCATTTGGATTTATTATAGCGGGCCAGCGTTTGGGGTGAGTTTTTCTTCGGTTACAAAAAAGTATTATTATCCGTTACTCAATTCTTGTGGCTGTTTCATTCATTACAGTTATTATTCCAGCTCCGGAACACTCCATTCTTCCTTGCCAACTTATCATTTTGGTTGGGGTGTTCTATCATTGCCAATATTCTTCTATTCATAAAAATTGCTCACGCAAGAGAGCAATTATTCACTCAACAAACTAGTGGAATATCATATAAAGCTCAAGTTTCAATCACTTATACTACAATTGCAATGATTGTGTTTTATGTGACGAATGGGTTAACTTTGGTTAGTTTTTTTCCATTACAATTGTATAATCTGAAACAGAAGATATTCCCTGATTCTCTGAAAGATATAAATATTCATTTTCAGCTTTCCTACTACCTATTTTATGGTTCTCATTCTATAATGGCGTACACAATGTTGGCTCGACCGTTCGGAAATGATGCACAAGCTTGTTTAGTCTCATGGATTTTCTATAGAACTCATCCAGTTTTCAAAAAAAATAATGATACGGGATTAATGTTTGAGAGGAGAGTAGCCACCGCATAGACCACATTATATCTTTTCTTTGTACGATCACACTAAACTATTATGAACTTTCACTAAAACAGAAAATTGTATTTTTCAAAAATACTACAGAATTCTATACGACAAGACAAGCGTAACCGTAAATGAACCCGAAGAAAAACTATAATATTCGAAGAAAATGAGATACATATTAGAAAAATGTCGATGGGAACATATTTTTTCTCATTCCAGTTGATCCAGACGTCGCTTTTGTCGTTCCTCTTCCACGTGTTTTTCCACGACCTGATGGTGGAACTGCACGTGGTTTTTTGACAGCTCGGCCAGATGAGAATCTGAAATTATTTAGATGAATTCGTCACTCCCAAAACTAGAATATGGTACCCCGGAGTCGTTCGTTTCCTTCCTCTTCCACCTCCAAGTGGTTTCATGTACGGAGCCGGTGGGAAGTTGCTATCAGATGACAAAGTCGCAAATCCACCCATCACAATCTCTCCGTTTTTCAGTTTATCTAATTGATTCCTCATTTCTGTTTCTTCTCTTTCATCGACTTGTTTCCAATATGTTGCCAGAAGCTCCATGATAAGACGACCATACTTTGTAATTTTGATTTGAGTCATTGAGTCAATCCGCAAGAGGTCTGAATTCGTACGTGGCAGAAGTGCAGCGATCTGTTCGATTCCCTCTCGAGACACAATCGAATATGGACCCGAAAGACCTGAACTCTCGGCGACGGCAGTGATCAGTTGTGTGAGATCTTGAAGGCATTTTGTGAAGACATCGCCATGCTTGACCATATGTCTCTCTTTCAATGCTTGTGCCTCTGATACTGTATTCATATTCGACAATTCAATCAAACCAGCGTTCTTTCGTTTTTTCTCGCACGTCACAATGTGAAGATACACTTTTGCTTGTTTCTTTCCACTTGCTATCTCTTTTCCAGCTTCCGTCAATTCTGCATACGCCAACACAGCAGCTGTCTGATTCGGAATAGAGTACAACCTTTCGTGAACTAATCCCTCGATCACCAACTTTCGAACGAATCTCAACGCATCTTGTTCCGTCATTCCTGCGCCTTTCGAGTAGAACGGAAGCTTTGTGTGTCCCATACGAACCGCCTGTTCTGATGTCTTCTTGATGAGATTTCCACGATAAAGTTCTGATATGTACTTCAAAGTGGCTTTCTGCATACGTGGCAAGCATTGCATAATCGATAAAGCGTCATTCGAGACGTCAAACAAGCGAATTGCTTCTGGATTTTTTCGTTGTCGTTCACAGACATCACACGGAGTCTTGCTATTTCTACACGACTGCTCATCGTAGACCTCTCCAAAATGCTCCACGAGCATCTTTCGTCGACAGACGGAAACGTTTTCACAGTAAGCAACAACTTGAAGAACATTGTTGAGATGCATCGATCGGACACCGGTTGTCGTATTCCCTTCTGAAAAATTATGAAGTCAAAATTCTGATTCCCCGATGGTTCTGTTACAAACCTTCAATCATCCGCCTCAAACGAATCGAATCATGATATGAATAGAGCATCAAACAATACGACGGCATTCCATCTCTACCAGCTCTACCAGTCTCTTGATAGTATCCTTCGATTGATTTCGGAAGACTGTAATGGATGACAAATCGAACATCTGGTTTATCGATTCCCATTCCAAATGCAATTGTAGCGCAGATCACATCAAATTTGTTGGCGAGCCATCCTTTTTGAACTGAAACTCGGAGACCATCATTGAGACCGGCGTGGTATACTTCTGCAGAAAGACCTGCTTTTGTGAGCATCATTTGGACGGTTTCGCATTCTTTTCTGAATAAATCAAGAGTATATTTTGCCTTTTTTTGAAAAATCTTTTAAAATATCATCGAGTTTCACAATTTTAATCGATATCTTTCGATCTTCAGTTTGTTTTCTACCGAAAAATATTTTAAAATAAATGAAAATGTGTTGAAAACAACTAAACTAGAATAATATGGCTCGACATACCTAGACAGGCAATAAACAATTCCCGATTTTCCCGGATACAATTGTTTCATCTTCTCCACAACATTAATCAACGATTTCGCAGCTTTCGGAATCAAATCGTATTTCAAATTATCTCGAACAAATGAACTGATGAATAGTTTCGAGTTTTGCATTTTCAAATTATCTCTAGCGTCGGTGACGATTTTCGGAGTCGCTGTGGCAGTTAGAGCAATAATTGGAACAGGGGGATTGTGGAATTTCTCTCGTAGCGTGCTGAGTTTCGTGTAGTCTGGACGGAAATCGTGTCCCCATTGTGATACACAATGAGCCTCATCGATGACGAATCGGGCGAGTAGGCCCCGACGATGGAGGGTGTAGAAAACAGAAATGAGACGACCCGATGCACTGATCTGAAATTAAATGAATAATATATTTATTCCTCATTATAGATAGTACTTTTCCTCATAAATGATGTAATTTGTTTTCAGTTTCCGGTGTAAACTCTTACTGATAAGCCACCTAACTTTTAAATATAAGTCAACTGATAAGCTACTCATTCCCTTTCTCAATGGAGTTCACTAAAAACAAATTACTCATTTGTATATGGCTCTGGTCACTATTCTGTATTGTAGTTACGTTAGCCATAACTTTTGGAACTTCTTTTCAAAACGGATTCTTTGAAAGAGTTCCGAATTTTGTGGTCTTCTTGCTATGGACTGCAATTCCAATGCTCCTAATTATGGACTTGTTCGTGAATAAGGTTTTTTGGGTGATGGTGAGTCCATACCGAGTTAATGATAGCTTCTTTGACTGTGAAACGTTCAGGCTACTGTTGGTACTCCGTGCTTGATCATTTCATTATTTGGAGCATTCTGTCTTATCGGCTCGAAAAATTGGAAGCTTATTTTTCTTTATTTGTTCTTTGTGTTCAGTAAGTTTCAAAAATAGGTCCTCCAATTGAACCGATGATTTCCAGGTCTTGTTCCCCACCTCGTTGTCGTTTTCTATATGAGAAAATTTCTAAAAAGTTGTGAAAAAACTGCTCGACGACAAGACGAAGAGAGGCAGTTGGAAGAGAACAGAAGGGAGCAAGAAAGGGAACTGGAAGATGAAAGAAGACGTCACGAAATGGAGATCGAGCAAGAGAGAATGAAGAATGAAATGGAATTTGAGAATAAAGCTGATCAAGTGATGAGACTGTTGGAACGACAAAATCTGGAAAGAAGTTTGCTTCAGGAGCAACTTGGTGGGGGGAAGCCGACGAAAAAGGCGAAGAATGTGAGAAGATGACACTGATTCACACTAATTAAAAATATGTTTTGTAAATTGAATTTTTCCTGAAATAAAACGTCTTGATTTTACCTTTTCCGGTGTTACGTAAAGCAATTTTATCGTTGGATTCTCTGAAGTCAGATCAGCGTAAATGTCTTCTTGTGCTCCAGCCGATAGGTCAGCAGTCAGAGCTTCACAGCCAATCTGAAAAAGCAATATTGATTCAATCTGCCTGTATTTTTGAGAAGAACTCACTCCCAATTCTTTCATTTTCATTTTCTGATCCTCAATTAACGACCGAAGCGGCGACACAACCACGGTGACTCCAGGTAGAATTACAGCCGGCAGCTGGTAGCACAGACTCTTTCCAGCTCCAGTCGGCATCAGAACAAACGTGTCGTTGCCCATTAAAGTCGAAAGGATACACTGTTTCTGACGATGTCTGAATTGATTGAATCCGAATTTCGATTTAAGAGTGCTGTAGAGTTCTTCGTTCATGTCGGCGCCGAGTAATTCCACTGAAGATAATAATTGTAATTAATTTCGTCTTTGAGAAACTTGCTTACATTCATTATTAAATTCCTCACTATCGTCTTGCAAAAATCCTCGGAATCTTCCGTGCATATCTATAAAACTTTGTGTGAATAAATATTGAGAAATCTAGAAAACGAACCATGTCTCTGATTCAAAGTTGACTCTGAATTTGATTTCTGAAGTGTTGCTAAACTTTTAGTGGTCGCGGCTGGAATTGATTCGAAATCATCAAAGCTGTCATTAGCGGCGTCTGGTTCATCGGGAACTCCTTGCACTTCTGAACTTGTTGCGTGGAAATTCTCAAAGCTGTCATCCATCGGATCATCGTCAACGTCATAGCTTCTCGCTGCCGGTTTGTCGACTTGTCGATACGCCGGTTGTTCGTCTATAAATATGTCATCATCATCTTCGTGGTGATAAGAATTCGAATTCGTTTGATAGTTTTGTTGTCGGTTCCAGCTGTTATTCATCGGCTCATTCTGATAACTATTAGAACTGCTCGGTCCGGGTTTATTATAACTTGACGAAGGAGCCGATTGATATGATTGTGGCTGTGGCGGCACTTCTTCTATCTCCTCGTCGGATTCTTCGAATTCTTTATCGCAAGATGCATCTTGAATCGATCCACAACACGAGAAAATTGGTGCCTGACATTTTTTCAAATTTTTTTCAAAGAAAACTGCTTTATACTCACTTTAAAATTCAAATCCGGCTCCACAAACGTATATCCGCCGAACTGAATTGTTTTTCTTGGTGCCACGAGCTCTGTTCCTCGACTTTTGTTCATTTTATACTGAAATTTCATAAAATACAGTAAAAATTCTTGAAAAAATAGAAACTTCGTGAAAATCGAAAGAAAATGAGAGAAAATTGAAATACAAATCTGCCGCCAACATGCGAAAACTGTTCTCGTGTGTCTGCGTCTCTCGCGTCAAGTGTGTGTTAATCGTGTCTCTCACTTGTACAGTTATGGGTTCATTAACAGAAGATTGCAATCAATGTACTTGAAAGAAACATAAATATTATTGCATATTTAGGTTTACAAAAAATAACTTTTGCCATGTTTGAGAGTTTATGCTGAACTTCAAAATGAAAAAGTACACATTAGCTAAATTAGCGGAACAGTATTGAAACTCATCAATTCATCAATTGAAACAGCAGTTGAAACATTTGCAAGAGCTTATAAAATAAATGAAAACATCCGCTTCTCAGCTGAGTTCTTTACAGTAAACGATACAATCTAGTTATCACAACCCTATTATTTCAGTAGTCTAACTTGTACAAATCATGAGAATGAAACTGAAACAAAAAGTTTTCCAAGAAACTTCTTATTCAAAACTACAAAATTATTTCTTATCAAACTATACACACATCTCACTCCCGGGAGCTTCAAAATTATAAACTTTTGATCTTACATTTTTAAAAAGGAGGAGTCATCACAAGAAATAGCACCTCTAGAGCGAAGATCTAGATTAAAATTTGAATATCCCCCGGAGAGTCGTCACTCAAATTATGCTTAGTTAGAGCAGGCTCTAATCAGATACCCACGAGGCGCAGGCTCTTGTTATTCATTCTAACAGGAATTTGTTATCTTTCATAATTCAAGATTTATGTCGAATAACTCTTCCCTATATCCTAATACTATCCATTTCAATCAATCTTATATTGATTACCAATTCGATTGGATCAACTTCTCAGTTCCATTGGCAGTTGTTCCATGGATTTATATTATTCCAAGCTTTATTATTATCTGTAAAATATTCAGAATCTATTTGAAATCTAGTGATACAAAGTTGGAAACCGATGTGAATCGACATGTCTTCCTGGCTATTTCCCTGTCGCAATTTGCTTGTTTCGCATCGTTTTTCTTCGATTATTTCATGACAAGACTTCCAGCAACTGGAGTTTTCACTTCGTATTGTGCAAGTATTCATCCGAATCATTGGCTCAAGGTCATACTGTTTCTGGCTCTCTACACAAACTATTTGTCTTTAGCTTTTCCTATCTTACTTCCATTAATTCGCCTGGTGATAGTCATGTACCCGAAGTCTCACAGAAAGGTGAGTTTCCGTATGAACCAGAAACAAAGTTTTTTTGGTATACAGGTATTGCGAATGAAACTTGCCTGATAAACTGATGTTTTCGGTTGTGCATGAAACATTTTATATATGTAGAAAATCTATAATCAAAAGAGTTTCTTTCATTTGAATGTCTTACATAACTAAAAAAATATCACAGGATTCTCTGAAAAACTGTCACCAAAATATATTTTATTGCAAAAGTACATAAACTTTTTTCCAAACTCACATTCCGAATCATCTGGTAATCACTGTCACGTCGCAGTCTCAGTTACTAACTCAAATTGTAGGATATGACGACACAGACGCCGTCTGTTCTTTCAAATTCGAAAATACCAATTAGCGGGGATTAGCAGAAGGACATACTCGAGACTCATCTGTGGGGAATATTCAAAAGCAGAAAAATCAGAATAAATTGGAGTCTCGAGTTTATAGTATGCTCTTAAATACTATGAAACAAACAATAGAGATGCAATCTCAACTTCCGGAAGTTACTTTTTCAAGAGATTGAGAAATTCAATATTTGTTGAGAAATTATACTGTCATCTTTGCGTGAGTTCCAGATCAATTCGAACCTGATTCGAGCCATCGTCCCGCTGCTCTCAGCCTATCCAATCTGTTTCACTTTCTATCTGATCCCAGCTCTCGGAGTCTGCAAGTCTTACGAGTACCCTTATCCATTTGGAGCTGTATGGATCTACTATACCAACTCTTGGTTTGGAGTGAGTTCTTTTGGATACTGAAAATTGAAATCAACTTATGACTAATTCCAGCTTCGTAACTCGTATTTCAACCTGTACAGTATATTTTTTTGGTTGGTTATCTCTGTGATCATCAATCTCGTTTTACTCTTCAAAGTGAACAAAGCGAAATCTCAAATTGTTCAAACAGCGGGTGCATCGTATAAAGCAGAGTTTTCAATTACTGTAACGACGTTAGCAATTATATTATTTTATTTGTTGAATGGAGTTTTTGTGGTAAGTTTTAGCGAATTTTGAAAAAGAAATCAGTTCCTGTTTCTTATGATGATTATTTCTCAGCTAAAAACCTACATATCTGATTTTTCAATCTTTTTTTTTAGCTCTTCTATATATTCGCCTATGGAGCCAACTCCTTCACATCGTATACTGTAATCATCCGTCCATTTGGAAACGATATGCAAACTTGTGTCATCTCATGGGTTTTCTTCTTAACCCATCCAGTATTTAAACGGAAAACCATTTATCCGTCTTCTACAATAGAAATCTTCCATTCACATTCTCATTGAGTTCTTTGTTGTCATGAAGTTGTTATTGCTTTTCTATGTATATCTCAGAAGTTACATACTTGTCACGGGCCGGGCCGATTTCAATATTTTCTCCGGCCCGGGTGAGGGGACGTTTCCCACGTTTCAAGTTTTTTTCAGCAATAATTTTTGAAAATGTAGTTTTTGGGGCATTTTTTTGCTCAAATTCGAGAAAATTGACGAATTTAAGTAGTGCTACAGTGACCCGTGAAAAGACAAGTATTCCAAGTTGATTATCAGTTTCTGATAACTTCATGTGCATATAAAGATATGTGCGTATCTGAAAAATCAGTTAAAAGATATTGTTTTATCCTTGAACTCGTTAATGATCCTGTTCCTGATGACTCAAATTTCGAAATCTGTATTCAATATCTGCAAATTAACTTCCCACGATCTCAACCTATGAAAGATCTTTTCCATTCTTCAGAATCTTTCATCCAAGATCTTTCGACCCGACATTCTCACAACCTTTAGCCGAAAAATATACTTTTTTGTAGAGACATGTGAGTCGACACTCAAAAGGTTGCTATCTGAAAAATAGATTTATTTTCAATTCTGAGAATATAAATTTCGCGCTCAACCAACCGTTGTTATCCCCTACGGTCGGATGATCGGATACTTCCTCCCATCATTTATTTTCAGAGAAAGGCTATTTTTTATTTGGTCAAGCGTCTAGACAACTGAATATTGTCACGTATTCCATAAAATATCACCCATATCATTCATTCATTGAAATCACCGAATTCTCCAATTCAAAACTATGTCTTCTAACATCACTTGGCCTGGAATTCATTTCAATCAAACTTACATAGATTTCAAGTACGACTGGAATCATTTCAGTACGTACATTGCAGTGGTTCCATGGTTTTATATTATTCCAAGCTTTTTCATTATGTGTAAAATCTTCAAAACTTTCTTCAAATTCAGTAAGAAAGGTTCATCCCACAAGATAGATCGACATGTTCTTCTGATAATTTCCTTATCTCAATTGACTTGTTTTGCCCTTTTTGTATTCGATTATTTCATGACAAGGTTCCCATCAAGTGGGATAATCACTGCCTGGTGTGCAACTATTACTCCGAATCATTGGCTGAAAATGATAGTGTTCTTGACATTATATTTCACTTATTTGGCTATGGCTATTCCATTTTTGATGCCTGTGGTTCGATTGTTCATCGTATTGTTTCCAAGTAATCATAACGAGGTAATTTTCTGTTTCAGATATGGGATGAGGTTTGGGTTGATCAGATACGGTACTCATAGATTCTAAGATCGTTCAATTATATTCCAAACCAGAAACTAAATTCGAATCCCGAAGCCCTTTTCACAGTTTAACTCCCAATATCAATATAAGTTCAAACAATAACCCTATTAATTTCATCATAAAAAACTCTCTGACTTGTGTCTTCCTCTGAAACTTTTGTCTTCCCGATGCCCCATGTTTTCTCTCCACTAATAAGAACGCTGTCAAAACCACGCTTGACCAAACTATCAGTTGGTGCCAGTTCGTGTCGATCCCTAAAAAAAGGCAGTGGTCAAATATATTATAGTTGAGTGAACTTACACGGAGTTCTGGTTTTCTGATGATCAGACTTTTGAATTATATGTAGTAGAATTCAGGAGAGAATACAATTGTTCGATTGAAAACCATTTAATTAGATTCTGAAACACGAATAAAATTTCTGAAACTTCCAAAGAAATTGTTTTCAGATAAATGCAAAACTAGTCAACATCGGAGTTCCATTGTTCCTAGTTTACCCAATCTGCTTCACATTTTATTTTATACCAGCTCTCGGAATATGTAAACAAGCTTCATTCCCTTATCCATTTGGATCAGTGACAATTTATTACACTCAATCTGCATTCGGAGTAAGTTCAAGATTTCACTGGATATGGACCATAATCTGAAAGTTTTCAGCTTCGTAACGGTTACTTCCATCTCTATAACCTCGTGTTCTGGATGTCTGCTTCCGTCGCTGCCAATGTGATTCTCTTTTGTAAAGTTGTAAAGGCAAAATCGAAATTGGTGAACAAAAGTAAATCATCATACAAAGCAGAGTTGTCAATGACGATTACCACCTTGTCAATGATTGCTTCGTATGCAATCAATGGCATTTTTCTGGTTAGTTTTCATTGATATTACCACCAGACTGTGGAATAAAACAAGACAAGCAATACACAGAGTAATTGAAACGGAAAACCAGATGAATGATTTAAGTCTACATAAAATAAGAGCAGAATGAACTTTGCTCTGTTTCTGACACTCAGAAATCAACGTATTTCGAAGTCAACCTATTTTCAGATCCTGTACATCTCTTTCGCCGGGACTCATGACTATGTATCTTATGCTGAAATCGTACGTCCATTTGGAAATGATCTACAGACTTGTGTAACTACTTGGTTGTTTTATTTGACTCATCCAGTATTCAAGAAACCTTCAACTGATATGGAAGCAATGTTCTCCACAAGTTCACAAAAGAGAACCACCAAAAGAACCACTGTTTGAGGATTTGGAATAACTTTTTTCTGTTTCTTACTTTATTTAATTTTGAATCCTTTTAAGAATAAAGTTGATGCCGTTAATTCAATATAATTAAAAATTAAATCTCTCGTTTGGTATTCTAATAAATCTTCCGATTAAAAGTATACTCGGGACTCTACAAACAAAAACAGAATTTTGTAAAAGTGAACATTTTCATTCGATTCAATTCAAAATAATTTCCAGTTATCCCTTGATAAAAGCTGCTAATGGAATATTTCCACCTCCTTTCGCACAACGACTGCACACACAAGTTGGACGGCCACCTCGTTTCTGACAATTTCCGGTGCCACAGTTCTGAAATTTTAATCGTACGATTTGAAGTAACATGATTGGTTTTTAATCATTCCAACATTTATCAAAAATAACCATGACAGTGAAATTTTTCAACTGTATCATTACCTGCATACTACAACTGGTAATACAAAGGCCGCGAGCCGCCTTGCTGAGAATCGGAACATCCATTCGAGCACAAGTAGTTAGGTCAATTGAAGTTGTCAAGGAGACAAACAACAGTGTGAACAGGAGAAGACGGGAAATCATTTTTAACTTCTTGAATCTCATTCTTTTCAGATTTTATTAGGTTTTATACTGTTCAGCTTTTTATAGTTTTGTTTGTGGCAATAAATATTTTCAGATTGTTCAGGTTTTGCTAGTTTTTTAAAGGAGATTTTTTATGTTCCAGAGAGTTTAGAAGATCAGCAATGTCTATTCGTTGGATTCAAAATCGTTTGACTTTTCTTTTCGCATCAAAGCCGTTGCTTTTTATAATTAGGAAATATTAATCTGAAATTGCCGTATCCTATCCTAGTAAGGTTTTCAGCTGCCTTTTTCAGACAAGCTACATGTGTAAAGATCATAACAGAGGCTTGTAAATACTACCGGAAAAAGCGAAAAAAAAAACCAATAAAAGTCAGTTTCTAAATAGAAATTTCAATAGATCATTCTTAGAATAAACTTGATTTATGTTTGAAAAACCTCTGATTTATTACTGAAAATTTATTTTATGTACATTCAGAAGCCTAACACTGAATCACAATTTCCAGCAAAGAATAATTTCTCGTCGATGACAAATTTTTGTGTTTTCAGTTTCCATTGAATCACAAATAAGTCTTGAATTACCACCTGTCATAGCCTAATTTAACATCTCCTCCTATTACCAGTTTTTCTCAAAAAATTATCAAAAATTTGTTCCAAAATGTCTGTATCCTTCAATTCGTCTTCATTAAATGGGACTGTTCATTTCGACGAATCCTATATAAACTATGAATTTAATTGGAAACAATTTCCAACAGCATTCGCTACTCTCCCATGGATTTATATGATGCCAAGTTTCCTGGTCATCTGTGAAATATTTAATGTTTATATTAATTCAAACTGGAAAAAATCCGAACCGGGAAAGAATCAGCATGTCTTTCTCATTATTTCTTTATCTCAATTCACTTGTTTTGCTCTGTTTTTCTCTGATTTCTGGATGACAAGACTTCCATCCACAGGGATATTCACTTCATATTGTGCAACAATTCCACCAAATCATTGGCTGAAATGTATTTTATTTGCTGCATTGTACTTTAATTATCTGGCAATGTCATTTCCATTTTTATTGCCAGTTATTCGATTGATTATTGTCACTTTTCCGAAAAGACATGTCATAGTGAGTTCGCTTTTTTTCACTGTTTCGGGTTTCCGTTAAAGGAGATGATGCCCGTTTCGATTATTACAAGATGCAACTTCGGAGTATGACATCTAAAAAGAACAGGAATTTTGGCTTGAAGCAATTCTTTATGGAGAAAATTATCTTGATTTCCAGATAAACACAATCTTGATCCGATACGGTGTTCCCTTGATCCTCCTATTTCCAATTTGCTTCACATTCTACCTGATTCCGGCTCTAGGAGTTTGCAAACAAAGAGCATCTCCTTATCCATTTGGAGCAATTTGGATTTATTATATCAATTCTGCATTTGGGGTAACCATTGATATTTGAGATACTAAATACATGTGTTCTGTTTCAGCTCCGCAATTCATTCTTCCATTTATATAACTTGATATTCTGGATGACTCTCTCAATAATAGCTAACTTTCTATTATTCTACCAAGTTGGACAAGCTAGATCGAGACTGATCAGAGCTCAAACAAGTGGAACATCTAAAAGAGCACACACCTCAATTACAATTACTACACTGGCTATGATCACTTTCTATGTGACAAATGGCTCGTTTTTGGTAAAGTTTTTCTCTGTTTCAACGCCTTAGTATAAAAAAACTCAATACTGCAATTTTCGATGCCACTTTCTTCACTTCTTTCAGCTAATGTACATCTTCTACTACGGTACGAATTCCTATTTTTCGTATGCTGAAATCATCCGTCCATTCGGAAATGATCTACAAACTTGTGTCGTCACTTGGGTCTTCTATCTGACTCATCCCGCATTCCAAAAGAAGAAATCAATGGATTCTGATCTGATTTTCTCGACGAGTTCATTTCGAAGAAGAGTTGATATTTCTATTTGATTTATAGTTTAGGTTTTTCTGAATAAAAATAAAACGGCTAATTTATGTATGAAGTCACAAACTCCTGCTTTCAGAATATTATGACCTCTTCTCTCATTTTTCTTTTTTCTTCCTTGAAATCGGGGGGAAATCAACAAAAAAAAGAAAAAGCTGTATAATGATAAGAAATCAACGAAAACTTCATTGCCTACAAACAACGGAAAATTTGAAGTAGAGAACGGGAACGGAGAAACGAAGAAAGAAGACTGGTGTCTTGTCATTGAACATAAATTACAACAAAAATGCTTCTAAACATGCTAGAAACTCATTTATGAAAAGAAAATAATGTCCCCTCAAAGACTGAAGAAATGTTGTTTTCAACTTCAATCGATAGTACGGAAACACTCATTTTACCGTCAACAATATTTGAAACTTTTGCGCCAGAGTGCATATAAATTCGTTTTGTATCAAAGTTCCTATGGCCATACAGCCATTGCGAACTCCCACATGGGACGTGGCCCCGGAAATCGATTTATCTGTTGAAGTGTGGCAACAGTGCCATCACTTCTTGTTATATCGTATCCTCCAATGAATGTCCGCGATAGTGGCAGTGTCGTGAGTGAACTGCGAAACAATTTCAAAATATTTTGGTTCTAGACAACTCTAACTCACGTATGAAACAAACGAGTCAAAGTCAGATCTCTTTCCTCAAACTCGATATCCTCCAATATAATATTGAAATCGAGAGGATCCAATATTGCACTGAAGAACTCCAGTCTCGAGTTACACCCATTCAACCATCCTTTCACTAATTGATTCAAATCTCTTTCTTCGAACTTGCAGGCGTGAAACATAAGTCTGACACATATCCAAGTCTTGATTTGTTCAACATTGAACCAGTTGACGGGATCAGCATTAGTTCTAGTGGCAACGGATATATCTTCCACATTCAAAGCACCGCAATTAATTGGACCTGTATCGCTTCTTTGTATCACCTCGAATGATAAAAAGCGGATGGGGAAGTTTGCTATTTCAAAAAATCGTGTGATACTATCACTTTTCACAATTCCATCATGGAATTCGCATAACCAAATTTCGGGCTGCATTGAGTTCATCCATTCTGCGACGGCAAACATCTGTTCAATCGAACTGCTCGGATTCATTTGCAAAATTTTGAGCTTCATTTGTAATACATCGCAGAGATAGTTCAACCATACTTTTGCGAAGTGGAGCGAAATTCTCTTTCGCTCATTAAAGTATGGCTTTAATATTCCTTTTACTTCCATGTGTCTGTTCCTATTCCTCAATTCGTTAACAGAAAGGCGACAGACAAGATGTTCACGATCAAGATTTCGATACAATCTAAAGAGGGTTTGTTCAGGGAGCAAGCTCAAACCGATATCGTATTTGAAAAGATTTGTAGATTTGACGATATTTCTGCATTTTCTTGATGTGAGTGAGAAGTCTAGACTGAAAAAATTAGTTTTATAGAGGAATAAACTAAGTTCATAAACTCACGCTTCCAGAGGACTGAAACTCTGAATAACATTATGCAGTGGAATAAATGGTAGCTTCAAAATAGGGAATGATTGGGTATATGGTATAACATACATTGTTCAAATTATTACTATTAAACTGAGACGAACCAACACTCAACACTCAATATTCACCTGCGTTGCGTACGTGTCGCGTGCAAATACAGATCGTGAGGAAACGTTTATCCCAGATCGCAGGACCACACAGCACCCTGCACAAAGAAGACGCAAACAAAAAAAAACGAAAATTAGCCATAGGGCATGGTCGCATTGCCTACAGTAATTTTCAACTTAAAAGTTCATTTTTTACCAATCCGCACACATAAAAAAGAAATATTCAGAGAAAGAAAATATAAATAATTTCAGAAATTTCCCACAAAATTTCAACAATTAATATACAAATCGATCAAACGATCGCAGAAGTTTCAGGTGTGCAGACCAACTAGAAACGTTTCGAAAACAATTAAGAATAAAGCGGCTGATTTATGAAGTCACAAAGAATATTATGACTTCTTCTCCCATTTTCATTTTTTCTCCGAAACCGTGAAAAATCAAAAAAAGAAAAGAAGAATAAGCTGTATAATGATAAGAATGAAGGGTGTTTGCTACAAACTCCAATGAAAACTTCATTGCCTACAAACAACGGAAAGTTTGGTGTACTAGAGAAGGGAAAGGAGAAAAGAAGAAAGTAGACTGGTGTCTTATCAATGAACATTAGTTTCTGTTAGGAAAAAGGTCGATTGATATTTTGTAGGTGATAGGGAAAAGTGGATTCAGTTTCAGATGATCTGTAAAGGTTTTATGGTTTCTAAGAGAACAATTGAAAAATGGAATTACTGAACGAAGAGAAAACACCAAACCCTAAAACACATTGAATAGGAATTTTCGAAAAGCAATCTTCTGGAAGTTACTGCAACAGTCTGTCACAAGTTGTCAAACATTCCTCCTGTATCATTAGATTTTTTATGGAAACTTGATGAGTTTTGGAGAAACCCATTAGACTAAACATTCTTGTGCATTCATTTGAAAACGACAACATTGTGTATGCCATTATAGAGTGAGAACCGTGAAATAGGTATTTAGCAGGAGGCCTGAACAAAAAAATCCAATCTTGTTCTATAGTCATTCAGATCGTTTTCAAGATGAATGCAACACTTTCATGGAGTGATACGGGGAAAAACTCATTCCTCTGTTTCAAAGATTCATGAAGTTATGAAATCGTGAATTTCATCATTTTCTTTTAGGCGTATACATTTGAATACACTGGCTTGCTAGTATTCTTTAGACAATCCAGTACATTTTTGGTGAAACTTGGCGGCGTACCTATTGGACAAATCAGTTATTTCTTTCTCTTTCCTTTTTACTCTATCAATGAAACAGTTCATAATGTTCTTACTATCCCTGTACTCATCCAACCCATATGGTGCAAACTATTTAATTTCTCCTTCCGTTTGTACTCATGTCCAATGCAACGTCTATTTGCCTCTCTAATTCTCTCCTCTCTCCCCGAAAAAACAAAAATGGTCTCGTCAAAACCCACAAAAACTGCCAGTTCTAATTTGTCAAGCCATAAACTCCGCCCCTTCTTTTGCCCTAAACTTCCATCTGCTCTCTATGTACATCACTTTTTTGTTATCAGTTCAGGTATAAATCGTATAAAAGTCATTCCCCTTTTCTTCCAGTATTTTCAATTCGTCTCCGACTGAAAAATGAAGTTCCTCAGTTTGTTAGTATTTCTGGTATCTGCCACGTCATTCGTGGATTCCTATAAAATTCTAATGTACAGTAATCTATTCGGACATAGTCATGTGAAGATGTTGGCTGCCGCAAGTGATGTTTTGACTGACGCAGGACATAATGTGGTACGTTTTTAGATGTGGTATAAAACTGAAATTGGAGACAATAACCGAATAGAAAATATGTAAGTGTTTTGAAACATAGTATTTAGTTCCGTTAGTTTTTGAAAAAAGTGGAAACAACATCTCAAATATTTCGTGGGTTTCTTGAAAACTACTAACCCGTTGTAGAAGTTTCGGATATTTTTCGCTCTATACTTCAAAAAAGTTTCCCTTTCTAATAGATAATGAAACAGTTGCAATTTAGGCATAACTTCAGCTAGTCGCAGCATGTTCACATCTTTTCAGACAGTCTTGATGCCCATCTTCGATCCACTGCTCCGTAACAAAACGTCTCTGAAATCCACGAAGAACACGATTTTTGTCGACCCGGCTCCAAATGTAGAACAGTTGATGGAGGACATGAGAGAGTTTCTTACAAACTTGTGGACAGCCGACAATGCGAATCCGTTGGTTATGTTGGCTGTGAGTCTATTGAAATAATAAAAACTATTAAATTATTGAGAGGAAAAATAACTAATACTGTAGTTTTGTAACAGTAGATTTAGGTTTTTGTTTTTGTTTAGAATTACCAGTTGTTGTCTCATGCAAACAACCAACAAGATGCCAGACCAATTAATTAAATTTCAGAAAGCTGGAGACATGGCGAGAGTATTCAGTGAACAATGCAAACGAGTTATGTCTGAGCCAGGATTGATTGAAAAGTTAAAGGCAGAGAACTACGATTTGGCAATTACAGAACCATTCGATACTTGTGCATACGGTATGTTACTTGTATTGGAAAATTAAAAATTTGATTGTCTGTTTCATTTTGATATCATTATTAGTCTCACAGTGAAGGATATCATTTGTAATTTTTTTCGAATTTCAGCATTGTTCGAAGCCATCAACATCCGTGCCCACGTGGCAATCCTCTCTGCCAGTCGTTTCGATCATGTGACAGAGGTAATTGGACAACCAATTGCTGCCAGTTACGTACCAGGAACACAGTCAACTATGGGAGATCGAATGTCAATGGGAGAGAGACTTGGAAATTATATTCAGTATTTCTTCGGAAGTTATTTCTTCGCGAATCTTGGAGATGCTGATTTCGAAGAAGCGAAGAAAATTGTTCCGATAAACAGATCCTGGAGGGTTAGTTAAAAGTAGAACTTAGAAGAATACAATTGAAAGCTTTAAGCAGTAGTAAGTTTTGAGTTGTAATTGAAACTGTCATTATTTCCACATGAAATTTTCCAAGGTCTTGAAATTAAAAAAATGGAGATTTCATTTACGAAACCAAATTTCTCTAGATATTTTTCCTGTAGGTTCAAAATATTAATGTTTCAAGAACTTCACAAATAGCCTCTTCGATTGCTCTGACTCAATATTTTCTTCTTTATCTACCAACATATTTCTTCTTCTCATTTCAGGAAGTCCTACCAGAAGCCTCATTCATCCTCACCAATCAAATCCCACTTCTCGATTTCCCATCCCCGACATTCGATAAAATCGTGCCAATCGGAGGTCTTTCTGTGAAAACTGAGAAGAAACACTTGAAACTTGATGAGAAATGGTCGAAAATTCTTGGAATTCGCAAGAACAACGTTTTCATTTCATTCGGTTCAAATGCCAAGTCGATGGATATGCCCGACGAGTTTAAGAAATCTCTTTTGGAAGTTTTCAAGTCAATGCCCGAAACAACATTCATTTGGAAATATGAGAACGAGAAAGACACAATTGTGGATCATCTGGACAATGTGTATCTTGGAGAGTGGCTTCCACAAAACGAGTTGTTGGCTGATCCGAGACTTTCTGTATTCATTACTCATGGAGGATTGGGATCAGTCACTGAATTAGCGATGATGGGCAAACCTGCAGTCATGGTGAGTTAAAAATAAAATAGTCGCCGCACTGGACAATTTCAAAGTATCTCAAACTTTATATTTTCTCGAAACAGTATAATATGATAGCGATTATCAGCCGGTTATCAGCTGATCAATCTGTAATCAATACAAATGTTTCCAGATTCCTCTATTCGCTGATCAAGGCAGAAACGGACATATGTTAAAAAGACACGGAGGTGCTACAGTACTCAACAAGAACGACCTGGCTGATTCGAAACTAGTCAAGGAGACGTTGGAAGAAGTTATCAACAATCCGAAATACCGTCAAAGTGCTGAAAGATTGGCTGAAATGCTCACAAATCAACCGACAAACCCGAAAGAAACTCTCGTTAAATATGTGGAATTCGCAGCGAGGTGAGACATGACTTGGGTTAGGTGGAATATAAATTTCAAACTAGAAAAGAGATAGTACTGTCACGGAAATGGCGGATTATTAATGCACTTTTGCACCAATTTTTTTGAAAAGTGTTTGAAACGGTAGAAAACTTCCTCTGTCGTTTTGTCACAGAAATTCTAGAATTGTTACTTCATGTTTATCTCCTCCAAACAATATGTATTTTCCAGATTCGGAAAACTTCCATCCCTCGACAACTACGGTCGTCATCAGTCCTACATTGAATACTTTTTCCTCGATATTATTGCTATCGCTTCTGTTATTTCCCTCATTTCTCTGTACATTTCCTACCGTATCTTCCGAGTTGTTCTTCGCAAGATTTTCTGCTCTAAATGCTCTACTGAAAAGAGCAAAAAAGAGTAGAAATGTGTTATTTATTTATAGAGATCTCATTTTTGTAATAAAACATTTATTATTTGAGAGTTATTATCCAATCCATGCAGGCTTTTTACAAATCACTATCAGAGGTTGCAGCGGAGAGTCAATGTCACAACTGAAAAACAACAATTTCTGTATTGAATTGGATTCTGAAACTGATACCTTCTCACATCAGCTTGTATTGGCTTGGAACCATTCACAACCAGCACAATGCAATTATTGTTTGCTTTTTCTTGAGCACTCGGATCAGTAATCCAATCATATTGGGCGAGGCTTTTGACAGTAGGATCGGAGAATTTGAAACCCTGGAATTTGACTAATTTTGAAAGTTTCTGAATATTATTTATCTGAAAATTAAAATAGCAATCTCGGCCATATTCTCTGCCATAATTTGAGACATTTATTCAGCTCACATCGACTGTTTTACAAGCGGCTCTCGTTGGATCACTCTGACATCCGCCTGTTCTCTTCCCATCTATCCGAACATATGTATTGTTAATTTTCATATCATTCCGTATTGACTGCAAAGTGTCTTAAAACTGTAATTTCACTTTATTCTGTAGAAACCTTCTCTTACTTTTGATATAAGTCAATTCAACTGGATAACTAATACCGGCTAATGTGGCATTGATACCGGTACACAGTTCCACAGATCGATTATAACTGAATCCTGTCGGATCATTGGAAGTCCATTGCTGAAATGAACACTTTCGAAAGTTAGATGACCTATGAATCTCACTTTAAAACAAACAATACTTCCATCTGCATGTATCACCGAAACAAATTCAATTGGACAGCTTGTGTTATCTGCAGAAAAAGGAACGAGTACAGAAAATTAAATGAAAGACTCACAAGTGTAAGTGAAGTTCCATGTGTTTCCAGCTAGATATATTGTATAATAAACCCAAGTGGCTTTATTCGCAGCAGTCAAGTCAGTCACATATAGAGATCCCTAAAACTCTGGATTCATAAAATATATTTAGATGTTTCAAGGAAACCGTTGCGTTATTATTATTAAAAGTCGGTGGGTTCGTTCCACTCGGACACTGATCACCAGGATTGTCAACTTTGAAAGCAACAACTGATCCATTTTCAAGTTTAGTCACCGGTCCCGTAGCAGTATAATTGAAATTGAAACATGTTGCACCGTGCTGCCAGGCTACCTAAAAATCGAGAGATCATTCAATTCCGTGAGTTGTCGAGTACTCACTAAGCACGGCGTTGAATAATAGCATAAACTGAGACATGAATTCCAATCTGTATTTTGGAAAGTGGTTGCCTTTAAAGTGTTAACTGGTTTTCCATATACAACAATCATACTTATTTCGGAGGCCTGAAATGTTTTCTGTTTACATAATTAGAAGTAAAATTGACAACCGAGATTTCATGTTTTTCCTAAAACAGTATCTTCTTAGTGACCTACAAAACTCACCACAACGCACCAAATAGAAAATAGACAGAACTCGAAAAGCTTCATGGAAAAATCAGAATTTTTCATGATGAAACAAAAAAGAATAAGAGTTGAAAAATTTGAAGAAGATGCACTCACGAGATGAGAAGTCGTAAAATTGAATGAAATATTACAAGAATTTCTTCCAAACGGAAAGAACTAAAAACATGCTAAAACTGCAAGTTGTCATGACGATACATTTCAAGAACATGCTTGAGAAAAGTTGTAAAATAAAGACTAGTCTAGCTTTTTTTATTGAGGAAAGTTTGGGATCTTTGGACGAAATCTAATAAGAACACTATCGTGGAATTATCAAAAGTATTCAAACTCAACATTTAAAAGTACGAAGAAAGTTAAAATAAAACAAATCAATTCATTTTCAAAAGCTGCGGGTACGATAAAAGAGTTTCCTTGTTGGTTTAAATTTTGGTCAGTGTAATCTTTTCTCAGAAATTACAGCATTCTTGTAGTTTCAAAAGCTAGAAGAAAATCACTTTGAGTCCTGATTGTTGGGATTCCACAGTCGTAAGTTCCACCTTTCTTATAACAAATGTTTGAAAATGTTCTAAGCTTGAAAACACTGGTTATTGTTGTTGCAATATCCAAGTGTGAATATTAGGAATACCTGAAACAGTAACTGACATTTGTTCTTCTCATACAGTTCACATTTCTGATACTGAATGTTTTTCCATTGGAAACCAGTCTTTCACGAACATGAACAGCTGTTTTTCCAGCAATGGAAATGGATGGGAGAGCAAGAAAAAGAAGAGAGCTGTTGGCTGGAAATATTTGATGATAAGAGAAACTCATCTGCATCTCTTGCGCTCTCGATCCTGCTGAAAATTGTTTCTGTTTCATAAAGTTCAGATTGTTGGGACTTTTATTAATTGCCTGATCATGATATAATTTTCTAATTAACGAATTTTCCGTTTTAAGATTCCAAATCGTTAACCTTGTCACATGCACTCCCATTTTCAGCTCTCAACACAACACTATTATTTATTATGTTTTTCACTGCCTTGGCAATGAGACGAAGATTATCAAATAGTCGTTTTTCTTGGTAAAGCAACCAACGATTCATTTATTAAATTACAAAACAATTTTAAAAAGGACACAATAAAAAAGATTCCCTATTCGCATGAATATTTCTGTCGGTGTGATATCAACTCTTGTCGTTTTATTCTCTCAAACATCTCGGCATTCTTGTTGGTCGAAAATCGAGTAGACAAGTCTCTCAAGCCCTTGTTGCTCTGTCTTCACATTCGAAAGTTCCACTTCTCCGATGTCAAATGTCTGAAAACATATAATTTACCTTCAATATCTTCCACAGAGTCTAACCGATTTCGGAAGATGTCCCTCGTGAACAAAAGCCTCCGGAACGAAAATTTTGATTCCATTTGCACATTCGAAGGAGCCAATTTTAGTGGTGAGGACGCAATAATTGGGGAAATAAATGTATGGATTTGGAGTGAAGAACTGAAATGAAGAATTTAATTAATTTATAGGAGGATGTACTAACCGTCCACTCGTTAATTGATGCCTGGATCACAAAATTTCCAAGCTCGTCAGTTTTCGTTGTGAGAATTCTGGTGTCTCTTTTAACTGAAACTCAGAATTTCGGTTTGGTAATTAACTATTATTGGATAGTAACTGTCTCTACATTTATGCTATTCCTTGAACAGTAATTCACCTTTGTTCTTATCATACAGTTCAACTTTCTCATTTTTGAATGGTTTTCCATTGCAAACGAGTCTTCCACGAACATGAACAGCTGCGTTTCCAGCGATGGAGACTGATGGGAGAATGAAGAAAAGAAGAGAGATTAAGAGAGTTGGCTGGAAAAGTATTGTGTGATCGGATGATTTCAATAACTGGAACTCACCTTATGCATGTTTTGTTTCGGATTTCGGTCCTACTAGAAACTATGATATAGTTTTGAAGACTGGAGGGAAAACTGATGAGTTGGAAGTTTCATGACGTGGGAGACGTGGGGGAAAACGTGGAGATGTAATGGGGGGTCACGTTTACAATTTGATCTTTTCCAAAATGTTTGGTTTTTTTCATATGATTCAGATGGGACAATCGAAAACCCCCTTGGAGGTAGCTCAGACAATCGGTCTAGATAAAATTGCCCGCTAAAAAAGGATCAAAAATGGAGGTTTCGTGGTGCTAAATAATACGATTCATGACAAGGTGGTTCACGAGAACAAATATCACAAGTAGAATAAAAACTTCAATCTTTATTAAATGAGAATAATTGAAAACTGAGAAAACAGAGAAAAGGCTTTTTAAAAAGTAAGAAAAGTAAGATAACGAATACATCTCGGCTTCAACAGCTTCTTCATCGCATATTGTTCCCTTCGCACTCGTATTCGTCTTCGACTTCATAATTTGGCTGTAATTAAAAAATAAATACATTATTCTGGTTGAATTATTCTAACATCAGTGAAAAAATCATCTTCTTCATCGGTGCTTGATTCTTCCTCAGTATCAGATTCTTCCACTTTTCGAGTACGTGGTCTTCCATTCTGACAAAAACACATTTAATTTTCTGCTTTTTCGGGAGAATATATACCTGATATGGAAATACTTTGGCTCGAGGATTCGAAGCTTTTTTAGCCGGGAAATGGCTCAAACAGACATAAGGATCCCGAGACTTCTCACAATTCAGTTTGAATGTTTTTCCGAGTTTTCGATCCCAAACTTCTCGGTTCACCGGATTTTTGGTAACTGGAGTCATTTCTGTCCTGCTTCTACTTGTGTTGCAAAACACACAAATTCTCTTCACATCTCGCCTTGGAGAAATCATTTTGGATCTAAACTAACTTTGTGGCAAAGTTTGGAGTTCTATTGCCAACGCACTTCCAAATGGATGTGCGCGCGGTTCACGTGTTTTATGAAAATTATTTATGTTTTTCAGAGCTGCGTCTATGCATAACGACAATATACTTAACAAGTCATTTGATGATAACAAACTGAAACTGTAACATCAAATACTTATCGACACTGGACAACAAGTTCGTCTTTTGAAGCTTGGGTCACTTAAAATCCCCCGTTACTTTTATAGGATACGTATTTTCCACCAAACATATATACATTTTCGCAAACAAATTAACAAATATCAAGATTAAAACATTCATTTTTGTACAAATCAAAACACTGAAACATCTTTATTCATGTCCTTTTCCATCCTTCATATTCGCTGGAACTGCCACATCAATTTGTTTAGGATACTGTAGTTTCATGTCCTTCATGAATAGTACAAACTCCTCTTTGCTCTTCGTGAGTCTCGGATTCAGAGTCTTCTCTTCCCAAACCTGGAAATCAAAGAGAATAGAAAATTTGAAATTTGAAAAGATCTTACAGTAGTCTGCATGATTCCATCATAGTTGTGTCCCACATAAATCAAATAATCGTCTGGAAGTGAGAAGATTTTATTGTGAATTGAGTCGTAGAGGGTGGAAGGGTTGCCTGGAAAAACTTACAGTTTCGAATAAGACATAATTACGTGAATGAAAAAGTAAAGTATTACTGCTACGGAATAACAAAAAAACAAAAACGATTCCGTACCTTGCTGAAAATCAGTCCTTCCGCATGCTCGATTAAGAAGTGCATCTCCAGTGAAAACTGCTTTCAAGAAGTGTTCCACATAGCTAACACATCCATTCGTATGTCCTGGAGTCTCTCTTACTTCCAATTTCAGTCCACCAACTTTAATCACATCTCCCTCGGAGACATACTTATCTGCCTCTCCACCAGACTTCGAGCACAAAACTGATTGCATTGATGGAAATGCCTATAACTCGGAATCTATAAACATTTTCACTTCAAATCACTGAGCTTACACTCTTCAACTTATGGGTTCCAGTGACGTGATCCGCATGAACATGAGTGTTTATTCCATAAAGTAACTTCAAATTCAAGTCTCGACAGATCTGAACATCTCGGGAGACCGTGTCGACAACTGGATCGATAATTGCAGCCTCTCCAGTTTTATGACAAGCGAGGATGTAGGTGTAGGTGTTGGATTTGAATTCGAGGAGCTTGAATATAAATAGAGCTATTCAATTTAATCGACCAATCAGGACAAGAGGTTATTTTCAATAATACAATTCTGTGCAACAGAAAGTTAGATTTTAGTCTTCAACTTCCATTTTTTGAAAATAAAAATTTTGAAAAACTAACCTGTCTAAAAATCGGAGATTTGAATGGTGGGACTCTCATCTCGTAGAAGAATTTCTGAAAAATAAGCATACAAAGGTCAAAGCGTCACAACTAGAAATCAATAGATCAAAAACAGTAAACAATTGACAAGAAACAGGAGAAAATGGAGAATACAGGTCATTCCATCTCTCTTTTTCTACCTGATCTCCTTCATCTATCTGCGTCTCTCATTGTCTTGAGACTTGCAAGAAAAGAGAAAAACGACTAGAATCACGTTTCTGGGAAAGAGGAAAATCATTCTTATATATAAAACGCATGTGGAGTCTGTCCATCTGTCCCAATGTCCGCAAATTTTGAGAAATGAGAAAGAAAGGCGGCCGGGCCCAAAATCGAACTTGCGCTCTTTGCGCAGAGATCGCCGCCTTGGACCACTCGGCCACGCGGACACATTTCTGAGAAGGTGAACAAGTAAATAAGGAGAGGCCAGCCGGATGAAGCGCCGAAGGCGCGGCAGCCAGGCTGGTAGATTAGATAAAAAGGGAAATGAGCATATAGATAAGAGAAAAGAGTTGTAAGTTTTTAATTTGAAACTTTTTTAGATTGTCTGTTCAAAAATATTTCTTCTTTCTGTTTCAGGTAAGAGATTAATCCAGGGCGTAATCTCATTTTATAGTCTCTAGATCTACGATGTAATAGAAAAAATAAAAATGAAAACTCCACATCTGCTGAAAATGTCTTCCAAACAATGAAAAATATTCTCTAGGAATCGAAAACTAACTGAACGAAAACACCAAGTTTACTGTTCTGAAAGTGTCAACAAACCAGTGACCACATTGACATCATTCAGGCGAAAACAACATATGGATGAGCAAAAAATAACATGGTTCAACAACGAGAACTCTGATTATGAACTTTTTGAATTTCTGGGAAGAAAAAGTTTTCGAATTAATGAAACAAAGACGACTAGAATGTAGCAAAACCTATGTTGATTGTTGTTGGATTATCGATGTTTTAAGTTAGAATAGTACACACAAATTCGTATCATTTTCTCGCTTGGAGTAGAGAAGTGCACATGTCGATCATGAAGATTGACGAGTTGGTTTGTTTCTCATTGCCATTATTTTTACAGTATAAGAATTAATAATACTCCAGGAGAAGACGTTATCAGGGCTGGGCAAATTATTTGAATTCTTGTTTTGAATGTTTGATATCTTTCGAAAAAGTTGACCAATATGTTCAAAACTTTCTCGGCTGCTTTTAATTACCAAATCTTACATTAGGTGATTTAATTCAGGGAACAAAGTTGTGCGGTCACGATGAACTGAAAGCGTGGTCAAATAATTTGCCCAGTCCTGGACGTTATACTGTTTCATTGAGTTCATTAAAGTCACGTTAATTTATCCGACCGTTCCGTCCACAACCTCAATTATGTGACACCGAGTTGCTGAAGCAGAAACTGACTCAGTTCCCATTCGATTGACTATTTCGTGAGATAGTTTTCCACGTCAATTTTCCTTTATTTATAAACTGATTTTTAGTGTCATTTATCGGCTAACTTCCACAATTTTCTCGTATTTTAGAATTAATAAAATTATGATGACGACGTTAAGACGTTCCTTTTCCTAGTTTTCAGAATCAAGAGCTCTCCCTTCTTACTGTCTGTTACAGGATTGGTTTAGAATGAAGTCATGCACCATGTCAATTGAATGACAAATGACGAATGGTTTGAAGCATTATCAAAGAAACTTCTGGTCATCAGATGAGAATGTTGAAATGTTCCAAGGTTGGCTTCAATCTAGACGACAAACGGACAGACTCTATTCTTTTTGATAAATTGCTGCTTTGAATACATTTTTCACCGTTTTCACTATTTCAAGTCTATTTTATCGGAATCACTAGTCGTAGATACCCGTAGAATCTTTCAAATTCCATGACACTCATAGTCGAGCCAACTTTTCCACAGACCTCTGAACACGAACTGCAGCAAATTGCAAGTGCAAATGAGATTTGAACTGCTTTTGATCCTTCTGAAACACTCGTACCCTCCAATTTTTTTTTCTGTTTCAGGCAATAATTCACTGATTTTTCAACAATTTTTTTTCAAAAATTCTCTCTCTCTCTCTCTCTTTCTCCACGTCATGCTCTTTCCAAAGTTCACATAACATGATTGATGTCTTCAAAATGTCTCGCAGTATCCAATAGCAACAAGCTCTTTTCCCCCTTCTTTTCTGCCATTTTCATATTTTGTAGTCGTCGCTCGCTCGCTCCCCCCGTTGTGCTCTTATGCGGCTCGCTAATTATGGAGTACGTTTTCATGTGATCGGAGAGAGTATAGAGAACGAAGAGACGCAGACACGCACAAACTCATCTGAAACCCCCAATTTTCGAGAGAAGAGCCAAGAAAACAATATTCGTCATTTTTGGGTTTTTTCTCCGATTTTATTCAATTTTTTCAAAAAGTTTACATCAAATTCCATTCAAACCAAACATTTCAAAAAGAAGGGTAAAAAGAAAGAATCACAGAAATTTAGAATTTATACAGCCATCCTCGTCCATTTTCTTTTTTTTTTTGGGTTTTTTTTGAATTGCCACGTGCCTCCTAGTCGTCGTTCTTCTCCTCGGTGCACTCGGTTGGCGCTGGTCCGACTGGTGTCTCGTCGTAGTCCAAATCCGGGCGGCCTGGATGAGTCTCCTCGATTTCCTGAAAGAAATTATAGAATTATTTTCTTTTTCCTATAATTTTCAAATGTTTTGCATGAAAAATCATTTTCAGCTAACAGTGACTAACCTTCTCCGGAATTGGGACACTGTCCTCGTCGTACTTGGTGTAGTCCACCTCGACGTCAGGAACCTTCTCCTCAGAATCGCTCATCGTTGTCGTTGTCGGCTTCTCGAAGCTGCGTTTGAAGACAAGAATGAGCTCTGTCGAGTTGAGCAGTCGGCTCGTCGACTTTGGCCACGCCTACTTATTGGGCTTATTACCATGGATACGAGATCTAAACAACGGTCTCTGGGGCGCAACGAGACGGAGAAAGCATGTGATTCGAGTGTTATGTGGCTCAGCGAGTAGAATAGAAAAGGAGACATTTATGAGTCAGACATAGAAAACAAGGCAATACTGGAAATAAATATAGAATTTAACACACAGACACACTGGTTGAAAGAATTTAAAAAATGGGCAATTGGAAAAAGGAACACAACCTAATGGGGCATAGGAAAATTCTCGAAAGAGGGAGAAAGAAAGAGTAGAAATCGGAAACAATAGCAGAAAGAAAGATTTGTAAGCATGTTTTGAGAAGAACAAAAACCCGATCTCTATCATAGAAGGTGAAAAATTCAAGTTAGAACTGTTTTTTGTCGGATGACAATTGGGGAAAGAGCCTAGAAATTGATGAGAGGATGGTAGCACGAAGCGAAACCGGAAAACAAGAAAAACTCATTGATAAAAGTGGTTAACAAAGAAAAAATACTGAATAGAATTATTTTAGGAAGGGTCAGTAGTGCCCAGCCCACAGGTCTCCATACTTGAAATCTGCGAATGGGCGGTCTCCATATCCGTCTGGAATCACACGGCGCATGTTGATTTTTTGGAAGAATTCGAGGCGGTGGAAGTCTGGCTCCTGAAAATTACTTCCTTTATTTTTAATTTTCTGTTTTTTTTTTAAATATCAACGGTGTACCAATATATAACGGCAGTTTCAGAAGATATTACAAAAACTAGAATGTATCAAGATCAAGAATTGCATTTTTCGATTTCGTTCAGTCTTAATAGAATATATTGTTTACGTTCATCAGAACAAGTCATTACTTTTCCCCTGCTCCGAAGAACAGGGCTGCAAAAATTGTACTACGGGTCTTTAGTAAGGCCCTGCTGTCTTTCTGGTTAGAGAAGTCATTGTGCTCTACTGTACGCGGGTAGTCATTCGTCGTGTGTACGGACATCCGGCGGGTTCCGCGTTCGCCTATTCTATGTGTGCGAAATGGGCGGAGTCTGCTCTCGTCTGTGAGAGACGGAGAAAAGGGAGGAGAAAAAATGTACGAGAGGGAAGACCAGAAGAAATAGTGCAAGGGCTTTGAGGAGTGTGTCATTACAATATTACAATGTGATTCTCTAACATTTTAATAAAGAAACATGAGAATGCTATCAAACTAATTCCGGAAAATACTCATGTGAAAGTTTAATCATCGAAATCAAAATTTCTTCCAAGTTTAGCAAAAATGGTGCTCCTAATATTTATCTTATACGACCTTTCTCATTTATCCGGAAAAATCATTTCTAGTAACTGAATACTTCACTTTTACCCTGATCCAAAGAACAGGGCTGCAAAAATTGTTCTTGGGGTCTTTTACAAGGCCCGGAATAAGTTATATTAAACGAAAAGAGATCTCAAGTCAGGGTAGTCTATTAGTGAATGTACAGACTTCTCGCGGGTTCCGCCATCAACTATCTTTTGTGTGTGCTGGGCGGAGCCAGATCGGTGTATTGATAGTGAAGAGAAAAAATGAGAAAGTACAGAACTAATGATTGATAGACTGTGTGTTGGCAGTGATTGAAATGTATAGCAAAATAACATTCCATATAGAAAAGCGTTATAATTTTTTCGACGACGAGCTGGCAGAAAGATGGACTGTTCGAAAACAACCGAATTATGGATAAAAAGCGAAAATCACCTACAAATGAAATAAATTCATCAATCACTTACCGAATATGTTCCATCGGTGACTGGGCTGAGAGCGGCGTAGACACGTTCTGTATCATTCCCGTGGATGTGATAGGCGTTGAACTTGGAGACTTCTGTAGAAAAATTATAAATAAGGTTTTTTGAAAAAAAAAACTTACTGGCTGGGAAATAGGCGAGTGGAATCTCCACTTCTCCAACCCAACGGTTTCCGACCCACTTGTTGCGTACTTCAAGTTCAAGCTCCTCTCCTGAAACCAATTTTTTCAGTTTTGTGACGAGCTACTAAGGTTTCTTACCATTATTGATTGGATGACGAACTCCGTCGAAGAGCAAGCAGAGCCAGTGTCCATGTGGTCCAATCTCTACTTCCAGATACTGCCCCCGATCGTTGGCGAAGAAGAATTCAAGCACTTCGAAATCCCAAAGCTGAAAATCTTTGGTTTTAGAAGGAGAACACGAAAGATATGGTTTATTGTAAATAGAGATCAACTCACTCCTGGTGTAATTCCTGGCGAGTCCATTGGCTCTGGATCATCGAAGAATGGGGCCTGAAACGAGAACAAAATAATTTCCAACAGAACATTTTTCAGATAACTTACATCGAATGAAATCTTCACGACACGTTTGTGTGGACGCCCAACGAGACGTTCGAAGTGCCACTTTAGATCTATCTGTAATATTTCATTTGAAAATAACTGATTTTTAAAGGTAAAAAAAAGATTTTTGTTAATAAATAAGATAAATTGTTGGAAATAACAAACCTTGATAGCTTCATGTGCGAGTGGAAGTCCGTCCCAAGTGTGATCGATGGTGTACTTCAGACCGGCCATCGAGTTCATAGCCTCGGCCTTCTCGATGTCGTCATGATCGGTTTGTACCATATTCCACATGATCGCGAGTTCTAAAAGCAGAAGAATATGTGTACGACGACGAAATGCGATCATTTTGTTACTGTTATCGGCTGAGAGAAAGAATAGTAACGGAAAAGAAGGTGGGCGAGAGAGAAGATTGAAATGATGGAAAAGCGGAAGAAGAAAATCACACAAAATTTTTGCAAAACATCGAGGCGTCGCGGATTGGATGCGGAGAACTTGTCGACAAGAGAGATTGGATTCGTTCATATGAATAATCGCACGCAATAAAATGGGGATAATTACGAACATACGATGCAAAAGATAGTTCTTGGCAAAACTTTGAGTTCTTTGTTAGCTTTGTATATGCAAATAAAAGAATACAGCCATCAAAAAATATTGGTGAGAACTTTCTCAGTTCTTCCTTCACCATGACTCGAAAAATATATATAATTTTCAGAAAAACAAAGAAAACTCATAGAATAAAGCACTCAAGCTTTTCAAATTCCAGAAATAGGCCTGCGAAAAAAAATTTGCCACCAACTATGTGCAACTTTACGTGACAGTGTTTACACACATTGCACAAGATGTGACGACACTTCTCGGCGTCTCTCACAAACGTGAGCTCTCTCGACTATCTTTACTACCATTTTCTCCAAATTTTTGCAGAATTACACGGAAATTGAACGAATTTCCGCCGCTACTTCGTTTATGTTTCAGTTTTATCAAAATAGGCGAATGAATGGCATTGATTGCTTATACTTTGGGTGGTCAGTCACGAGACGGTTGAAAAGTGAAAACTGTGGGAATATAAAGAGAAGCAAACAAATCAGCTGACCACCTCCCCTCTTCTCCTCCGTTTTCCACCCCGCTCCCAGTTTGCTTATCGCGCATTGTTTCCTTTCACGCTTACAAAAATACAATAGAATTCGAAGAAACGTAGACTGTATTGAAATCGTGGAATGAGGATGTGGAGAAGCCGAGACGACGATCATTAGTTGCCGATGTGAAGCAACTAAAATTAAAGTGTTCGATGAAAAAATAAATATATGAGAATCAAAAACAGCGATGGCAATGTTTGTACCTGCAATGCACTCTGAATAAACGAAAAAAGATGGTGAGAGGGCGAAAAGAAATACAATAAAGTCGTGTCGGGTTTTCGCTACACATGATCGTTTGCTGCATAAAACAAACATTTAAACCAACAGGTGTTTCATTACGTTTCTTTCACCCGCCCTGAAATTAATAACATGAACGATTCATCAAGAATGTGTACTATTGACGAGTCTTCGTGAAGGAACGGTCTACTGGTTAACCGCAGTTACAGTTTGTTATAACAAAAAAAAGAAATCTGGTAATGAATTCCAGAAAAGGAAACCGTTTGGAATGTGAACATCTTTTCTGCTTTTAAAAACATGAATGTTTCGAAATGTTTAGCAACTTCTGCATCTCGTGAAGAGTTTCTAGATAAGCAGAGAAAAACAACAATGGTGGACTAACAATGACGAAATATGAGGAAAACATGATATCATATGAAAAATACTAATAGTTTCTGATTCATAATTGACAGGACAAAGGGCAAAGCTAAGGAAGTTTCTGATGTCTCATGGTATTGAATGGGAACTAGTTACTTCTGATACTGTAGCACATGAATATCATGAAAAAGATACAGAGAAGCGATGAACATTCACATGATATTCATAGCTTGGATAGATAGAAGAAGTTATCTACCGTAACATGTTGTTACTGTCATTTGAAGTCTGTGTGCTCTGTTCAAATACTGGAACCCTGTAGTTCGTTCCAGAATCTTATTAATGAAGTTGCTGGTATGCAGACCATGTCATTTTGACCTTTTGAAACTATTCACAGAAATTAATATTTTGAGGGAGGGGCACGGTTGCTTGATTTGAAAACTGTTCGACACTTTCAAAGATGTAACGTTAGAAAAATTTCAACTGTTTCAATAGTAACAGTAATACCGCACTGTTTTTTCCAAAGTTGCTACCGAAATTTCTGTATATTTGCAAAAAATCAACTTTCAATGTCCGACTTTCGGCCTTCTTTAACTCCTGACTGTTGGCTTCCGACTGAGACATTTTCTAGCAACTTTGCAATGGAACTATTCAGCAATGAAGAGCATGGTCCAAATGAATTCATTTTTCTCTTTTTCTATTGAAAGAAATGTTCAGTACCGGTCAAAAAGATATCATTTTTTGCCGTTCACAGTTGAAAATGTCCAACATTGAGACTGCGTCATGATAAAACTAACTGTCCCACAAAAACAACTTTTCATGGATCGAACAGACCATAAGTAGAACTCTATGTTTGCAACTTTTTATACGGAAGCTCCCGAACAAGTTTCATCTCAAAAAATTATTTACGTCTCAAATGCAAAACAGTGCGATTTTTGTGAGCTGTCCACTTAAAATGATCATAACTCTCTACAGAGTGTCCGAACAGAAAAGGTGATAACTACAAAACCGTAACTCTACTTTTGATCTGTTCGATCCATAAAAAATTTACTCTGTGGGAAAAATCGTTTCCCTATGATACACTCTCAAAGTTGGGCATTTTAAACTGAAAAAGAAAAAAAAGGACATAATTTTGACCGGTTCTGTAAATGTTTATGTTCTCTGAAAGATATGAGCCATTCTCACTATTCTTTTGAATCAGTCTACAACTAATTTCAATAGTTCCCAATCCCTGAAATCATACTCTTTCCCGCCTCGTTCACCCCTCCCTTCTGTTTCTTGATTCTTGTAATTATCTGTACTTGATTCACTTCATTCCCCCACATGATAAAACATGAAAGACAAAAATACGAAAAGTTCGATAGATCCACTCTTGATTTTTCTCTTCTCTCATTTATCAAAGATGATATTGTTGATTGTGGGGTGTCAATGACAAAACGGAAGCGAGTTGATAAAATAGTTACCAAAAATAGAATGATCAAATGTCTAGTTTCAATGTTTTGCAGAACATATGTCACAATTTGAATCGGATGAAAATATGGATCAAGGTAGTGCATGACATGAAGCAAAAATTTATTATTCAAGTGAACATTTCTCAAAAAATTACAGTTTCTCGAACTGAGTATAGGCTTATGGGTTTGAATAAACATAATCTAGTTCTTATGGACCTATTCTGGACTTATTCTGGAGGTAGCAAAAAAAGCAAAAAAACTATTTCTGCTTTTTTGCTACCTCCAGAATAGGCGCAATAGATTTTTTAGAATTCACTACCTTCAATTGTAGACTAGTCTCTTGAGTGATGATAAAAACAGGAACGAAAGATTATTTGAGATCGTAACCTCAAAATTACTAATAGCTTTTTACAGATTTATTGATTCAAAAAAAGTTTCAAAACAAAAACCAGGATAGAATCTTTAAACCTCGAACTTAGTTGTTTCTTATTCTCTCACATCGATCAACAACATTCAAACTAATCTCTTCTTGAAATTTTTCAGATTTTTATAAAATTATCTCAAACAACACAAATACAAATTTATTTCTGATTCCAATGAGTTAAAAGGTTCAGTATCTATGTACAAACGAATAAACTTCGTGTCCGGTACTGATTTCTGATGAACAATTTGTTCTATACATCTGACATGAAACAGAAAAACAAAAAGTTCATATTTCTGCAAATCATCAACTTTTCCATCCAGAACATCATCTTTTCAAAATCACGTTTTCAGTTTCTTGTCATGAGGGGCATTGTCACGTTTCTTACTATTAGACGTTAGCTGTTGTTACATCAGTAACTTGTTTCAGTAATTGAGTTTTTAATCAGTTGGGAAAAAAACTATTCCCTCAGCCCATAGCTGAGGTACATTAAGTAAAACTCTTTAACTTTTGTTACCAGAAACTTCGGAAATTTCTGATTCTAGAGAAGAATATGGTGAAAAGTGATGTTCAGTCTCGTAAACATAGTTTGATTGGATCTAGTTGTACAGATAAGTACGAAAAAAAATAATTAGTACCTATTTTCCGAGACAAACATCTCCCACAATGATTCATTCGGATCCAAATATATTGAACCCATTGATCTCAAACTTGACAGTATTCCTTCCGTGAATGCCGTCATCCCGTGATCAGAGTACTTTACCATTGACCACTTTTCACTTTCCGAATCTTTTTGTCTGAAAATCAAAATACCAGAAAACCGAAGGACGAACCCATCAATCTCTCCCCATATCTCTGTGTCTCTTATCTCTGATTACTGTATAAAAAGAGACGGGAAAAGATTGGAGAAATCAAAAAAGGAATCGACTTTGAAAAGTTGTTGATATCTGTCCCATCTTCTGATCATCCCCCTACCGGTTCTTCCTCGTGATATTTTCTGCATTCTTTGCTTTTTTTATCTTTCATTCTCCAACAATTACTACTACTGATTGCCTGGATACAGTGACCACTCGTTCGAGTTTTCTGAAAATAGAAAGTGAGAGAAAACACTGAAAATGCATCGGAATATTGTTGTTGTTATTGTTATTCAACTCGTCATTTTGTTCACGATCGGTGAGTTGCGAGTCTAGACTTTGAATCTTGAATCTTGAAAATTAATCCCAGTGTAATGCTAGTTCTGATAGTGAGCAAAATAGGGGTTGGCAAGTTTCTATAACAGTAATCCGGTATAAGAGAAATCAGGCTCGTACTATCTCTTGTATTAATGTGAAACCTGCATATGGCTATTGCTACAGTAACCCGATATGGTTTGGTAGCTTCTGATGTTTTTTAGAATTTCGTTCAGCATTTTTTTACGAAAAACTTTGTATCTGAATCAATTGAACTGCTTTGGATTTGGGAAATGCTTAGCCTTCGGAATATAAAACACCTTAATTGTAGAAAAAACAAAGGTTCTGAAACAGGCAAAATGTGTAGACAAGTCTCGTTCTCAACAATAACAAATTCCATTTCCAGACATCGAATGCCGACCGAACAACCTCCTCGAAGCGTATTTCAAACACAGAGCAGCTCACAACTCGATAAATAACAATGATCGTCTTCTAAAAACCTCTGGCAGGAACCTAATTGATCCAGACTATGACATAGTTGATGCCAGAGAACCTGGAAGTTTCGTAAAGCTTCGTGACTCAAAAGCATGGTCTGGATTGTCACAAGTCGTGTCTCCACATCGAGATGAAATCAGAGCATCTTCTATGATACAGGTGAGAGCAAGGACACTAGTCAATTCTATCTATAAGATATAATTTGACTTACTGAAACAGTGAATTACTGGATTCTTTTACAGTTTCTTGAAATTTTTATAAACACGAACTTCTTTTAAATAGTCGTATTCTATTTATTCATTGAAACAATTATCATTTTCCAGCATCTTCACGGCTACAGTAAGCGACTGGCTGGTCATATCGCTCGTGCTGCTGTTTGATCACTCTCTTCTTCTTTTTAATGACTCTACCGTACTCATCTCATCCATCTCCGTCCGAATTGTATCTTTACTGATATCGAGTATTTATTTTCATGACAAAAGGTTTAATAAATCTTTAATTTACTTTTGAAGACAAGGAGGAACTTATGAAATAGTGACACTATTATTCAAAATATACTAGAGAATTATCGGTTATAGCATTGAAAACGCTGGAAGACTTATGATAAATCAGACCGCCTTGAAACGGAATATTTTCTCAAAAAATCAGAACTGTGTTTTGATCTTTGATATTACATTTTCCAATTCATTGATCTCGAAACAACAATCAGATGTATTTATTTTAGTAATTTTTGCGCCGAAGATTCTGATGAAAATAAGAAACCGAAGAAAAGAGAGAGAGAGAAGTTTTAGGGGGGAATGTATAGGGGAGAAGAGGAGAAGTAAGCCACGAACAACACACAAATTAGTAGATGAGAAAGGATTGGATACAATAATTAGTTCGTCATCTTTTCTGGGTCACAAGATTCTTCAGATTGATCTTCGGAAGCGTGGTTTCAGATTCTGGAGCAAATGTTGAAGATATTGGGGAGCTTCACCGTCGAAACTCATCAGACGGGCGCGTCGGAATCTGGAAAATTTGGAGAGTTGAGGAGTGGATTTGAGAGAAAAATCGTATACTGTTTCATGGACTCATTAATAAAATCAAAAAATTCAATAATTATTATGCATGGGAATTTTTTAAATTAAGAAGTTTTTGACCGGAACAGCAACGATGTCATAGATATAGCCGAATACGGAAATGTCTTCTTGAATATTTTTTTATTGAATCTGGTTTTAGTTCCCAAGAAGTATATAGAGATAAACAAAACACTGAATGATAAGTGGAAGCCACGGTATTCGAGCAATTTTAAAATCCCCTAGTAACAGTAAACAAAAAAGAAAAAGATGCTCACCTCGGTGCAAGCACCTGATAAATATTGTCATAACCAGCGACGACAGCAGCATTACTGACAGCTAGAAGAGCCACCATGAAGGTGAGAAACACGAGGAGCGAGCTGACACGTGGCATGACTGTAAACACACCCAATTGAACGATTTTTCTCTGGAAATGAAAGAAGACTGTGGAGAATTAAGAATTAATTTTAGAAGTTTTAATGTTCTTCAAATGAAGATGAAACAGAGATAACGTTGGAGAAGGGGGGTTTATTCTCATGGAAATCTTGGAAATCTACATTTCTCACAAATTATGAAAACGAAATAACATTTGAATCAAGCACGGATTTCGGAAATTTTCATGAAATTTTCCCACGAGCAGTCTTGGCTTCTGGAAGGAACGGATACGAGTAATCAGGTAGAAACCAAGGAAAATAGGAGAACGAGTTGGAAAACTGTTTTGAGATTTCTAGAATCGATGAAGCTGGTTTCAGTGTGAGTTGTGCTTGTGGAATATTGGAATGAAAAATATTTAGAATTGTTGCTTCTTCTACAAATCAAGTGAAGAACAAAGACATAAACCTTGACTAGACACCATCCAACCGAGACTTCACTGAATTTTTCCTAAAATAAAAGTTTCTGAACACAGAGTCACCGTAGTAAATGACGAATTGACATAAGCACAGAGGAGTAGTTTCTCTTTCCGATGGTTGTCAAGATGAATAATGAATAAAGACATAAACAAGAGTCGTTTTGAATCTAAATTTCAAATTCTCGTGGTCTTTCAAATTTTGTTTTGTTGGCTCTCCGGATACAAAGTGATGTCGTTCGAAAAGGGTTTATGGGAATCATATGCAATGAAAAAATATATGAGAAATGGATAAGGAGAGTGGTAAGGGGATTATGGTGACAAAGTAAATGAAGTTGCGTCTAACCAACTGTATGCTCCGTTTTTACTATCGAATGAGAGCACTGAGAAACAGTATGAAAATCAGAAAAATCAGTAGAGCTTAGCTGAAAAAACTGTCTGGTTTCAATGGAGGTAACACAGTGAAAGCTGGCAAATGAGCTTGAATATTATTGGTATGGAATATTTATTGGAATCCCATCACTATTACCAAATTGAGACAGTTCACTCAGATCTTAGCTCATCGATAAATCCGATGACAAGAATAATATCGTCATTGTCTTGATTTTTTCGAAAAATTTATGACAATTTCAAATTGGCTTTGAATGTTTTATTTTTACTGGACTAATACTAAATCTTTGAAAATAGAAGCCTGCTAAATTGTACCTGGAAGAATGGAGAACAATCAGTATGTGTATTGCCTTCAGAGCTGACCTATTTCACAATGTCCTAAAAATATCCTGGACGACATGTTATCGAGAACAGTATTTACTGTTTCAAGTCGATATAAAGTTGGATTTATTTGCTACGTTATCAATGAATCTGCAATTAGAGAAGAATCAACCTAAATTTCAATTGGTAATAGTCCAGAAAAAAGAAAATAAGTTCTATATCTCTCACAGAACAAGTTCTCATTCAGTCTGGACCAAAGAACCCCAATAGAATAAAGATCCAGGAAGAAATTTCTCAATTTCTCCCCCTAATTACTAAACCAAATTTTCCCACTGTGGATTATGAACAAGAAGAGAAGTCGAGCAATGGGCAGTGGCTAGTGTCCATTTGAAAAGAAGAATTTGTGTCTTGAATATACATAAGATGAAATGAAAGAAATAAGGAGAAGAAGAGCCACAGAATTGTTGAAAATTGAGAGGAAACGTGTGTGAGTATGGAATATGAGAACGAATGAAAATGAATGGAAAACTAGAGAAAAATATATATACGGGGGCGTCCTAATTAGAGAGAATTGAGTCGAGGGAAGGGGTCCTTTGACAGGATTTCCTTTTGATACTTTCTACGAAAATGAGAAGAAATCAGAGGATATCGAACACAAGAGATTAGGTTTTTATGAATGGGCGGATGGAAGATTTTGACTTTTCGATTCAATATGAGAAGTTGTAAATCCTTCTGTTTGTGTGACTAACTGGATTCTGACAAAAAATTTCAGCTGAAAAACTTCCGAAATCTGGAATTGACGGGTCCAAAGAGTGACTCAAGAGGAAGCTGTCATTTTGGAAGACTTTGGGGAAAACAGTGAAGAGGAAGTTGAAGAGTTTACTATGAGATTTTTCGCCATTCCGTCTTGAATATAAACTTTCCATGAGAATTTGGATAATTATTTAACAATATTTAAATGATTTTGTAACAACTGTAAAACTGTCATGGTCTCCAAACAGAAAATTGTTTAGTCTTGTCCAAAATAGTCGAGTCAAACTCAAAACACACCACCTTCCAGCCGCAAAAGAAACTTTGATCGTTTGTAATTTCCAATTCTCGAATCGGAAATTTGGAAGTTAGTCAGACAACAAATTAAGCAATCTGCACACTTTCTCTGGTTCCATTTCCAGAAATTTCCGTCAAAACAGATGAATAATTCTTATTAGGGAATGAATCAAAAAGAAATCGAAGAAACTCTAGACTGATTTGAAACTATGTGTCCATGTGTTTTACTGTCACAGATAGCTCCTATGAAGTAAGATTACTAAATATAAAGGCTCTTAGTAACCGGTCAGATCATCAATTTTCAGAAAACAAGTGTCCAAATCAAATGTCTCGATGATATTAGTAAAGTAACAATAGATGATGAGAGGATAATCCAAATATCATAAGATATTTGTGTCCATTATGAGATCAAACTTGCAAATGGAACGGATTAGACCACGTTTTAGTATAATGTTAAGGATTAGTGGAATATAAATGAGAAGAGAGGTTTACTGTAATAGTTTCAGGAAGTATTAGGGCGGTGCATTGTTTTTTCAACGACGATTCTTTCATCTTCAGTAAAAAATTACTGTATCTATAACCGAGACATTGAATGGTGAATAACGAAAATTATTTAAAAAATTTACTCACATGCTGACTATGAAACTGCAAATATCAAGAGAGACTGAAATCACTGCAACCTACTAAGCGTTTTTGAAAACTTTGAAACAGATGAAAAATGAAAATCCAAGAATAAATGAGACCAACTTTTTTTTCTTTCAATTTACCCATCCCTCTCACTAAATAAATAAACAATAAATGACGCAGTATTCATGATCTCAGAGTTTCAGTCTGGAGCCTATTCAGACCGATAGAGGAAAGCAAATTGAACAAAACAAAGAAGGATTTGAGAAAATTAAGTGACTCGCTTCTCTGTTACTAGGAATCGAGCAAGATGGGAAACTCTGATTAGGGAGTATTTCTATTGAGAAAAATAAATAGAAGAGGGGGGCGGAGTTGACCTTTGACGTTTTGAGAAATGACTTCACTGATTTTCAGAGATTGTAAATGTGGTCCACAGAGTTGAGTGGAGACAAGAAAGTGTTTTGTTAATCTGCTGAAAGGAGCAGTTTCTAGAAACGGAATCACCTTGTTTTTGTCTCGTTTGAGAAGAAAACATAGCATTTTCCAGTTTATCATGATTAAAAGTGAGATGAGGTTTTTGAGATGGCGCCGTGGTCATTACTTTTTTCAGAGGGAGCAAGGAGTGAGTTTTCAGAGGAAACCACAAAGTTTCTGTTTCAAATTGTAAGTGAAATCTGTTTTGGGAGTTTATTTTTACTTCTTTAGTGTACATGTCTTCCAGCAAATAGTGTGTGAAGGTTATTTCTGAAAAATAAGAGTCGTATGTACTAGGTTACTGTAAACACGGCAAAATACCAAAAGATTGTTTCATGAAAGTGTCCGAACACATACTATACTATCTAATGAGGAATTAGATTTTTCTATTTTTTTACATTCTCAATTTTCAGACATTAAAGCAAAATGAATTAATTGCAGTCAAGTCACTTTAAAGGAAGTCAAAAATTACTTTACCTAAAACTATCAATAGGTCAGGACGGTCAACTGGAAAGCTGTCAAAACCGGGACATTTTTTACAATTTCAGTGAATATCTTCAAGCATCTCTGGCTGAAATTCAGAAGCAGAGAAATTGCTTGGTGACCACCAAACATCTGATGATCACCAACAGTTTGAAAACAAGAACAGGAAAAAATGAGACATTTGAATACTTTACGAAAAACAGAAAAAGGAAGATGCATCTTCTCGAAACTCTTCTTCTTCGTCTGCTTTTTCTATTTCGCGGATTCTTTTCAAATTCATCCAAGTGTGAAATCATCACAAAAATCACATCGTCTTCTTCTCCATCTTCAGTGTCTTCTTCTTCATCTGTCCGAGCTCTTCTACTACAAGCACCGCCCATTTTTCGGGGGGTTTTCTCTTCTCGCTTCCTTACATGACGTGTGTTGGATTTCTCACATTTTACTCCCAATTATCATGTCATTGTTTGGTGGTATTGGTGCTGAAGAAGTGGTGGAGAATAGAAGAGAAAGAGGAAATAAACGAAGACAAGTCACGAAACATACCGGATGAGCAATTTGAAGGAAACTAGGGCTCGTGGAAGCAACCAAATGAGCTTCGAAGATGGGCTCTTTTACGACATCACAACCCAGAATGACGTTTTTTCGTCGGTTTGAAGCACTCATTATCATGACTCCAACTGAGGGAGTTTATAAAAGTTGCAGAGGTTTCTCTTAAGCACATCACTATTTATCATTTTATACTCTGGTGAAAAAAGTTTTAAAAAAACAAATCGTCGATCTACAAGAACAGATAAATCGTCGGATTCTTCTAAACTGGCCATGACCATTGTCCCTTTGGAGCAGATTCGACAAGTGGCTCCCATGCTTTCGAATCCAGAATTGCTCGTGTCGTCTCAAGCTCGTACTCGGCCTGTAAATGAGATTATAAATTGTCGGGTAACTATTTTGAAATGGTGGTTATGGGCAAACCAGAAAGCTGTCAATTTTGTTCAATTTTCAGAAATTCTAGATGCATTTTACCACAAGTAAGTGAAAAATGTCTAAATTTTGAAACAACGGCTGAATTTTGCAGTGAAAAATCACTTAATTACCGAAAAGAAGTAGGAAACAAACCTGCTCGATGACCTCCTCAATTTGTCCCATTCCGATTTTCTCTTCAAGCTTTTTAATATCGTTTTCTGCTTGAACGAGAGCCAAACGCTGCTTGACAACCTGAAAACATTTCATAAAATCATTATCATTTTTCAAAACTACTCACAGCTTCGGTGTACTTGCGATAAGCGGAATCTCGTGGCATTTGTTCAATAGCACGAAGGATTCGGCCGTAGACGACAGTCAATGCACGATGTGGATGCTCGTTGACGAAGAGTCCAGTGATTCCAGTGGTCTTCTTGTGGAAATCCTCAGAAACCTTGCTTCTGGCCTTGAAACGATTGATGTACGGGTTCTCGTACATGGTTCTTTGCTGGGTGGCTCGAACCACAGCCGATCGCAAGAGACGTGACGACATTCTGAACGTTTTGGTAACTTTCTGATATAATCAGATGCTTGGAAGATAGGGAATGCACGAATAAACGTATGATGAGAAACAATTCAAGAACATAACACATTTATAAGCTTTAAAAATATTTATTAGATGAAAACCAAATATATGTCATGTAAATCAAGTTGAGATCATAGTTACAAGGTAGACCAGATATTGTGACCAGATATTAACACACGTTTCTGAATATAGCATAATTTTTACTGAACAAAAATTGTGAACAGGAGAAAAACTCACAAAGTCTCAATATTCAACCAATAAATATAACTTTTCGTGTTCGTCCGTCAGAACTCATTTTTAGATAATTTGAAGCTAAAAACAGATCGCAGTGATTTGCCCGGGGGGTTAAAAAAGCCGGAAAGAATGATTTTTAATAGCAAAAATAATGAAAAGCGGCTCGGAAAGCCACTTTTTGTCCGATTTTCTGAAAATGTTCGATAAAATTAATGCAACCGGGAGGCCGGAGTGTCGTAACGCGCTGTGTTTAGCGAGCAGTCGAAGGGGTGGCGGTTTGAAATCGAATTATTTTTCTTTTTCTTTTCTCGCAATTTTCTTTCAAAATTTCTGATTTTTTCATGTCTTGTACATGAAAAATTGCAAAAAAAAGAGAATAAATAGCTCTATCATAAAATTTTTCAATAAGAGCTGTGAATTCTGGCTTTCTGCTGCAAAATAGGATTTTTTGGTTTTAGATGTTTTCCAAACTCTTCTTGTGTCTACAGATTAGCTTAAATCTGAACAATAGTGCAACTAACTTGATCATTCAAGTCAAACCCCAATAGTTTTTTGATTCGAATAAACCTCAGCGTTTTTCAGCTTTTCGTGAAACCCGACATTTTTCTTGATACGATTCTTTATTCTTCTAACTTTGGCTACATCCTGTGTCTTTCCTCATCGAAATCATCAATTCTCAAAGCATAAGGTGCAAAAATCGCGCATATTTTATGACATGGCACTCATATTTTCACACATTCTTATCACTAAAGATCATAAAACACTTCAAATAAAAATAGAGCAAATACTTTTATAGCCAATAGTTTGTTTGCATGAAGAGTTTTGATGTTAGGTTTTCAAGTCAACTTCCCGGATGAAGTCGTTAAGGCTTCACTAGAAAATGTGTTGCGAATCAATTTTAGCTTCAAAAGACAAAAAGATGGCACGAAACATGTGTTATACGGCCTCTGCAATATTTATTTTGGAACTTCCTCTTCAACTTCTGAATAAAAGCTACTTTTATTGGTTTTAGACCGCCATGATTGGCTACACCGTTCTGCAGATAATATCTCTAATTACTCTCCGTCTTTCTGTTCTCTGTCGATTTTTTCTTAAAGAATCATGCCACCGCAATAAAAATGCTCTCATTTTCTCTTCAGAATGTCTCCAAATTTGCGGCAGGTTTTGTTTCGAGGCCACAAGAAAACCCTGATAAGAGCCACTGTTGGGTACGAAGGACGTTTTTCTCTTTCTCTGCCCTCCATTCTATTCGTTTCAATTCAAATCCTTCACAAGGACGATATGGGGTGATTGGGCGGAGCCATCGTTCTTTCTCTCTCTTTTTTCTCCCTTTCTTTTCCTTCTCAATTCTTTTTTACTACTTCGCAGCGCCCTTTCACCTCTCTTCGGCGCGCCTGTTTACTATCTCATCTATCTCTCTCTCACTCTGCAGACAAATTTGTTTCTTTTTTTGCTAGTCGTTTTTGCACCTTCAATACTTCTGGTTTTTCAGGTAATTCATCAAGGGGTCAAGATGGCTCAACACCCGCTCGTCCAACGGCTTCTCGACGTCAAGTTCGACACGAAACGCTTTGTGGCACTCGCCGCTCACGGAGGAAAGAACTTCCCAGATGCAGAGGGTCGCAAGTTCTTCGCCGATCATTTCGATGTCACTATTCAGGTAATAATTGAGAAAAATAACGTAATTTATGGAACAAAACAAGTCTTGTCAACTAAAAATAAATATTTTGGAGCTCTCATAATGTTTTGGTCAGAATATTTCTGAAAAATCCAAAGAAAATCTTTGTTTTCAGGCCTCCATCTTGTACATGGTCGTCGTATTCGGAACAAAATGGTTCATGCGCAACCGTCAACCATTCCAACTGACTGTTCCACTCAACATCTGGAACTTCCTTCTCGCCGCCTTCTCCATCGCCGGAGCCATCAAAATGACCCCAGAATTCTTCGGAACCATCACTAACAAGGGACTCGTCGGTTAGTGTTGGTTACAAAGATTTATGAGTTGAGAAAATGAGAGTACCAAAGTACTGGCGTTCTCTGATCAACCTAAGTGTCCTTGATACAATCAGAAACATGCTGTAGTTGAGATGATCGTGTTATCATACACTTTATCAGATAAAATTTTCAAAAAATGGGGAAGTGTGTAACAAAGTGCGAAGAACTTGTTACAAGAAGATCAATTCAAACTAATTCTAATAATTTCAGCTTCCTACTGCAAAGTGTTCGATTTCACCAAAGGAGAGAATGGTTACTGGGTGTGGCTCTTCATGGCTTCCAAGCTTTTCGAGCTCGCCGACACCGTCTTCTTGGTTCTTCGCAAGCGTCCATTGATGTTCCTCCACTGGTATCACCACATTCTTACCATGATCTATGCCTGGTTCTCTCACCCATTGACCCCAGGATTCAACAGATACGGAATCTACCTTAACTTTGTTGTCCACGCCTTCATGTACTCGTACTACTTCCTCCGCTCGATGAAGATTCGCGTACCAGGAGCCATTGCTCAGGCTATCACCTCTCTCCAGATCCTCCAATTCATCATCTCATGCGCCGTTCTCGCCCATCTCGGATATCTCATGCACTTCACCAACGTAAGTGATGACTTCGCTTTGTATCAACAAGAAAAATCTATCCACTTGAAAGTAATGTGCTTTTATTTCAGGCCAACTGCGACTTCGACCCATCCGTCTTCAAGTTCGCCGTCTTCATGGATACCACCTACTTGGCTCTCTTCATCAACTTCTTCCTCCAATCCTACGTTTTCCGCGGAGGAAAAGACAAGTACAAGGCTGACCCACAAAAGAAGAAGAAGGATCAATAAACAAATCTCCATTTTCCACTATCTTGAACTCTCAATTCACCCTTCCACTCTTCCTGTTTTCATCGGTTTTCGGGTCTTTCGAACATGATCGATTCCCAGCATTGCGTATTGTTGTAGTGTCCCGCTGTTCCCTATATTTCCGTTTTTGCTTCCATGTTTTTGCTTTCAAAGTTTATGAAACATAATTGATAATTATCACATCGAAATTTCTTTTCAACTTCTCAGATATTATTCCGCTGCAGCTGAATGGCGCGCGTATGTCATCAAATTTTGCTGTTTCAGGCCGACAATAAGACAGGGACAAGAAAATATTCTCAAGATTTATTCAGAAGAGTGTTACAGCGAAAATGAGTTTTTTCGCCATCAAAATCCGAAAATTAATTGAAAAAAATGTCGGTTTCAACATTTCCATAGATTGATTAGTTGTCTCGAGATTACTCAATTCTTCTTCGGCCTTTAAAACAACTTGAAACGTTTTTTCTCCGACAAAACCTTATAATGAAGAATATGCAAAACTTGAAATAAAGTTTCAGTTTGGCTATTGTGCCGAAACATCTTTGCTATTTCAGCTGACTAGCTAGTGGGCATACTTTCCTCGAATCGTCATTGACGAGATGATTCTGAATAATCAGAAAACATTCATACCAAATCAGAATCCCCCCTCATCTTTCCGTAAATTAAATATTCCAAAATACTAATAAACCCGTGAGAACCTCACTCTCCCCCTCGTTTTGACTATTTCCACGTTGGCAACCCCCGACCTTTTCTCAATTCGTTTCTCCCCGTTTGTATCCACGTGTCATCAACGTCTCCTTCTTCTTCAAATGTATCTGAATTATTTCGCCACTGAAATCTTCCATCGAAGTGCGGTCTGTGAGTCAGAGGCTTGTCGTTCATCAAAAACAATGATTGCTGACGTGTTCAAATGGAAATTCGATGCAAACGAACTGTGGAGTCTTTTGACGAATCGAGATGAGACGTTTCCTCATATTAGAGGACGAAAGTTCATTGATGAACACTTTGGATTGTTTGCTCAGGTAACTACAGTTTATAGAAAGAAGGTGTGAACTTCCAAAATCCTTCAAACACCGCCCACTGGCACTAGTTTCATAGTGGCGTGCGGAACCCGGGAATTGTCGGTACAAAGAAAACTACATAAAAGACACCGTTAGTCTGGTGCACCTCGTATTCTATGGGCCTTCTTTCAAGACCCTGAAATAAATTTTGGAGACCCGTCATTCCGATGGCGGGTGAAATCAAACATGCACAATTCAGATGACAATTGCTTATGTCGTCGTCATCTTCTCCATCAAAAGATTCATGAGGGATCGTGAACCATTCCAACTTACAAATGCCCTTCGTCTCTGGAACTTCTTCCTCTCGGTCTTCTCAATCTATGGGTCATGGGCAATGTTCCCATTCATGATTGGACAAATCAGACGTTTTGGACTTTATGGTAGCTTGAGACTTGAGTTCATAAAGCGAATTTATTGGGAATGATTTAGGATGTGGATGTGAGGCATTGTCAACTCTTCCGAGTCAAGCAGAATATTGGTTGTTCTTGACGGTGTTGTCGAAGGCTTTGGAGTTTGTCGACACGATTTTCTTAGTTCTTCGTAAGAAACCACTCATCTTCTTGCATTGGTTAGTGAAATTGAAACTCGAACTATGGAGCAATTGATATTACTGCTAGTGAAGATTCTGAATTCTATCTCACGAAACAGAAACATTTTCTGGAAATTTCCAGGTACCACCACGTGGCTACATTCCTTTTCTTCTGCGTCACCTATCCAACTCCATCGTCTCAAATTCGTGTCGGAGCCATCGTTAACTTGTTTGTGCACGCATTCATGTATCCGTGAGTTTTTTTTCTGAATTAGTCATTTAAACTGTTTCAAAATCCCTGTATGTGTTTTCTGGATATATTAAAATCAATTAAGTCAACACCCTATCTTAAAAAAATTGATTTTCAAAACCCATTCGAAGCTTCTTCTTCAGATACTACTTCATCCGATCGATGAACATCAAAGTGCCGTCGAAGATTTCAATGGCTATCACAGTTCTCCAATTGACTCAATTCATGTGTTTCATCTATGGATGTACCTTGATGTACTATTCATTGGCAACTAATCAGGTAGGATTGTCTTACAGTACAAGTAGAATAGGGCAAAGGTTGAAAAATCAGAAACATAAAATATCCAAAAGGAATTGTTCGAGTAAAAGATCCCAATCCTGAAAATAAAATTGACAGAATACATATCAGAATTAATCCTATTTTGATTTGAATAAGGAATTCAAATCTACACCATACCAGAACAAACGATTCCCTGAAACAAATTCCATTCTAATGTTCTATCTGAGACTGTATTCAATGTATTCCCATTCTTTCAGTACACGTGCGACACTCCGATGTTTGCCCTGAACACTACATTCGGTCTGAGTCTTTCTTATTTCTTGCTCTTTGCCAATTTCTTCAACAAATCGTATTTGCAACGAGGTGGAAAGGAACGAAGGGAGAAGAAGATTGAATAGAATTGGATCGAATCCTCTACTTGTGTCTATCATTTTATTTATTTCATTAGTCTTTTTGTTTTTTTGGAAAGTAAATAATATTTGTTTATTTTAAAAACTATCAACTGAAAAGAAAAATGACGAAAGCGATGAGAGAATGGGCAATTTGTCTTTGGGAAAGGTACCCGCAAATGGGGTGGAAACCGTATGGGAGGGATGGAAAAGAATAGGAAAATAGGATATTTATTCGTTGGCTCTTGGAGCCGGAGGGGTTTTGTGGAGCATCGACAGAGCCGTCGAGTAGTCTGGAGGGGCTGTTAGAGATACATTGTCTGGAGATGTTGATGACTGCTTTTGTTGCGTCTGAAAATATTCGGAATTTCGGATTAAAACTATTAAAAAACAAAATTCAAACATATCTGAAAAATACGAAACAGAAACTAAAAATAATCTAACCAACCTCATCTAGTACCAAAACTTCATCATAGGTTGGTAACGGTCGTTGTGGAATTCCTCTTCCACCACAACATTCATCGTGTGGACCAGGTAGAAGACATGGAAATGATTCTGGTAGTGACATGTTCACCAGGAGACTTTCCTGAAAATTAGTAATGAATCACATAAAGGAACTATGTTTAGTAAATTCTCAAAATATTTTCATATAAGACAAATATGAGAAACAGAAATTCTTTTGGGGGCACTGAGCATTTTTTTAAATCATGAAAGTTTAGATCGCAAAAATCGGTACTTGACAAAACTTACAAGAGTCATTCTATCCAACTCCTTCTGCCTTTTCTTGCTTTTGTAATAATTCACAAAATTGATAATTGCTCCGAAGATCATCACTCCAACTAACCAAATGATTGGTGCATAATTCATCACATTGTCGGCGGACATCTGAAATAGGATAGGTAAGTTCCACGGAATTCATATAAAAGTTAATCGGAGACAAATGAACATTTTGGAACAGTAAGTGTAAATGATGGTTCTACACTGAAAACAAAAGAATCAAATCAATATTTTTAGAGAGAAACGGGGATTATGATGGTGTAATTGAGAAGAAAACAACTACTGAAAAGGGGTTGTAAACATGTGATACATTCACTAATTGGGCAGAAAACACTACTGGTGACCAATTGGAAATCTTTTACGATTGAATGAACACTTTTTGTAAAGTTTAGAAGCCTCGGAAGATGAGAAAATCAGATTATGTTCAAAGCAATTAGTGATGATTTGAGTGAATGTTTCAGAATGTTATCTTATAACGGGGAACTCAGTTCGAATACTCGATGCTTCTAGTTAACAAAATACCGTATTCTCTCAAAAAACAGAATACGTTCCTTTAAAGTTTCAGTAAGTTTGATTTTAAACTCTTCTAGTCAGAACGCTTTCTAATCTTATCCAGAATTTTGACGAAGTCAGCTTTTCAACCATTTTGATTTAAATCTACTGCTCCACCTATTATTAGAACCTTCCATAGTGGGTGGTACCACTTTTTACTGCTACACCTCGTTGTCATCATGACTTTGACGACTTGAACGTTCAATGTCGGTTTGACATATTGATCCCCTACATTTTGCATTTTTGATCTCAACTCACATCCATTTTTGACAGAAACATGACGATTGTAATAAAGAAAGTGATTCCGCCCATCACTAAAATCGTCTGAATTTCCCTGGAATCCTTGTCCAGAAGCTCACGTGATCTTGCATCCATTGATCTTCTGCTGAAATTGAAAATTAGAGTATGCTTTTTCATTCTATCAAATATTCTAATTTTCTGATTATAAAATACGAAACTGAAACCGAGATTTCACCGAAAAAAAAACTAACCCTTCCGCGTCGACAACGTACAGATTGTGGGTCATGTTCGTCTCTCTTTTATTCTGAAATTTCAATTTCAAATTTTTTTTCTCACAGCCAGAAATAGACGAAAAACGGTCTAAATTTGGAATAGAACACTGCAGAAGAAGAAAAGTAACAAAAGAAGAGAAGGGAATATAAAAAATGGGAAAATTGAAAGGCTCGAACGAAAATAAACATGGGTACATGTACAGTGCTATCAACACTTTGTTATCAATTTGTAAATAGAAAATTTAAACTTTTTTTTTGAAAAAATTACAAAGTTGAGGTTTGCACACCAAACGAAACTGAAGTAAGGTACATTAGTATGATTGAATGTTTTTCTCATTCATAGCTACTGTTATTCCGGAACACTGGATTGACGAAGCACTCAAATTTAAGAGATATAAAAAACAGAATACGGAATAAAAAATGATTAGAAAACAAAGAAATAATCCGATTAGAATAGACAAGATCCTATAAATCCGAGAAGATAGATGACCATTTTGTAGGCTCAAAAGTTGTTCGTCATTATTGTTTCTATCAGATAAATCATTTACATTACAGATTACTGTACTTTCAAATACCCCAGACTTTCATCAGCCGAACAGATTCGGTCAGATATACATGAGCATAGGATTTCTGGGGAACAGAGGATCTGTCCTTGAAAAAGTCTCGAAAATATTTCTCGCTTTTTGAAACTGAATAAGAGGTTTTTGTCTGAAATCTTTGCAATAAGAATATTAACAGTTTTTCATAAACAATTTGACCTCCGAAAATCAGAAATTTCGAGTGTTTTGAGATAACAAAGAAATGCATACCCAGACAAGGATTCTCGGGTGACCCGAGAAGTAGTCGGATCACTAGTACTAACTTGAAACTTTGAAACAAAAGTTAATCTCATGAAACAGTAAACGAGTCCACCTCTGACCGTTCACTCGAATTATATAACACTGGGTCATTTCGGGGTTGAAATCGGATGGAAAATGGAAATTGACTGCCAGGAGGAGACAGTTACGAGAGCGAATTCAAAGGCGATTAGCGACAGTTTTTTTCCGCTGAAGTTGAGGTAGGCGTCGAGAGATGGATACAGAAGAGAGTGACAATGAATACGTGACTAAATCTATGATGGTTGTTTTGTGTGAAGAGGAGAGACAGTAACTCGGTGTGAATAGAGAATTCGAGGTGGAGAGAAAAGATGAAAAGTCTAGAAATCATGTGGGTGAGCAAGCGGAAAGTGATGGGAGAAGATGATGATGGGAGGCAATTTTAGAGGAAAAAACAATTTAGGAACCAACCAAAAAATATCGAAACCGTAACAATACACGAGAACTCAACAATACAAAAGACAAAGAATAAATAGAGAATTTAGGAGAGAGTACTGGCGGATCGAGAGACTCAGACACATGCGCGGAAACCGATTTTTTAAAGGAAATGGAAGAAGGAGGGGTCACGTGATGGACACTGAATGACATTTAGAGTACGGAAATGTTGAGAGTAGGTTGCAGAAAAGAAGGAGTAATTGGTAGGAGAGAGGTACTTTCTAGAAGAATAGATCATCGTGACCATTGAAGAGTACATAGTTGAAAGTACTTATGATTGAAGATGGAGGAGGGGGTGGTCAAAAAGTAAAAAAGAAGAAGATGAGAGGGTAACGGTGGGAAATACAGTAAGATTTTGATTCTTTGTACGGAGGATTCTTGAAGACTTGGGAGAGTAAATGGAGGAATTGAGAGCAAAGTACTTCAACTACTTATGTATGTTAAACGGATAACAGGTAAATTAAAAATATATTTCGAAGTAGGAATTCCTTGAATATTATACTAAAGTACATGAAGTCATAACCAATCGTGAATATTGTTAAACCTCAGGAGCTCAAGAACTTTCTGAATTTTTATAGTTGAAATTTCAAATATCGTTGATTACAAGGTAAAGACATTGAACACGCCGGAAAAGTTTTCGGTTTCTGGAACTTTGTAAAGTTGGAAAAGCTTCCAATCACTATTTTCCTCCTATTTCTTCTTGCGTTCTCACACTTTCCGACAGCTAGACCCTAAAGCTAGGTTAATTTTTAAAAATAATTTTTGTACGTTTTGTCAGACCCTCTGGCTTCTAATACGGATTAGAAGAATCCCAGATTCTAGGAGAATGTCAATTTTAGAAAAATCATAATCGAGAATAGTGAACCCAATGTTACGACAATTTTTTCGAACATAGAACACGGTAAGGGGCACCACAAATGTTTGAACTCGCCACAAATATTCATGAAAAATCTAAATTTTTTTAATATTACATGCGTTATCTGTTTGAAAATAAACGATATAGAGAACACAGTCCAAAACATAATAATTTCTTGAAACGGAGAAAAAAAATCGAATATAAATATATTTTCTCTTTTCACTTTTTTCTTCTCCTGTCCACTCCTCCCATTCATCATCATCATCATTTTCTCTACTATGCTGCACTGTAGACGGACAGCTAACAACAGAAAAAAGAAACAGTTTCAGTTTCAAATGAGTCATATGGTTAAACGGAATGCGAAAAGAAGAAGAATAAGACAATGGAAAATACGAGAAGAGAGGAGAAGCTACGTGACCTAAAGAGAGAATGATAATGGACATGACAAGAAGAGTGAGGGGATCAGAAGGGGAGAATACGATAGGCGGAGGAGGAGGAGAGATTGTGACGTAACTGAACGGGAATTCGAGATTCGATATGGGAATTAACTGGGGAAAAGATTATAGTGGGTGGATAGATAGAAGGATTGAATGTTGTTCACTTATGGAGAGTTTGAAAAACATGTTTCGAAGAAAAAAATTTTAGAACCACTGTTCATCTGGATGCAACGGTTACTGTTCCACCTGTCCAGTAAAAGATTTGACGTAAATGTAAAATTAGTATTCAGCATTTTTTTTTTGGAGCTCTGAATCTTTTGACTTGGAGAATCGCAATTTTTCATATCAGTAGTTCGATTGCATGATTCGATTTTGTGAAACTTTCAGAATGAAACCGAAAAAATTTAAGACTGACCCATCATCAATTTACCTTATTTTCTAAACCTAAAATCTTCACTCTAAAATTTTGTAGATCACCTACTAGACAATCACGTGTTCGTTCCCGTTGTAAATGTTTGCAAGGCTATTCTTCAGTCACACTCCTCCCAGTTGAACAACTTTTTTAATTTTGGGAAGTACCAGGAACAATCAAGACACAATATCAAAATGTCTCTTTAAAAAGATTCGAAAGTTGTTGGATTATCAAAATACTAACAGCAGTTGTTGAGCTACACCACGCATACAATCCAATTGAAATGGTAAACTAATTGTAAGGATCGTTATAAATTTAAGACGAACTCTGAAGTCTGAGTATTTACGCCAGACATGGATAACTTAAATATCCCAATTCTGAAACGGTACAAATGAGAATTCATTTGGAATCGTGTCAGCTTTAATTTAATTCTCAAAGAATTTAGTTGTAAAGTTAATAAAAAAAGAACCATCAAGCACTATCAGATTTGAAAGAACTTACGCGAGACATTGATAACTCAAATTACTCATTTCTGAAACGGTACAAGTTAGAATTTATTTGGAATAGGTTCAGCTTCAAAATAATTTAGTTGAAAATTTCGTAAAACTGAATAATAAGAGACAGAAAGAGTCGGAGACTTCTATATCTACATTTCAACTGATGGTGGGCTCAATTTTTTTGGCAATTTGCTCAATGGAACGGGTCGAGTGATAGACAAATCATCGAATGGTCTTGATTCTAGACACGGTTTGAGAGCGATGTGAGGGACTTCCGAAGTGAGGTCAGATATAAAAAATTTATTGGATATTCCCTCCTCGAATTCTTCGCCCGCTTCGCAAAAGTTCTCTAAATAAATCTGATCATAAAAACCGTTAGAGGATGGAGTTTTGAATTCGAATACTCATATCACTGATGAAAAAAGCGGAATCTATTGATCAATTCCGGTGAATATATAATCTGTTTCTAAAACCTTTTAAAAGTTCTGAAACCTTCTCAAACCAGTGGTCAACTTTTAACGCTGAGCTTTTTGACACGACTTTCCAAAAATTTTCAAATTCACTAAAATTTTCTCCGCAACCGAAAAAGGAACAAAATCTTCTCTCTCCGATCTACACGTCAATTAATCGTTCAACTTCCTTTTCTCCTCTTTCCACTACCACCTGGCACCGTATCTGATCAATCACTACACATATTCTTCACTGCTAACCGAAAAGTCCTTGACCAAAACTTTACATCTTGCGGAAAAACCAAGAAACAACGTGCCAACTTCTCTCTAGTTTCATTTCTACGACATGAAAAGCAGAAATCATGATTTTGTCGAAAATTAAGAAGTAATTGTAAACAATTAATCAAGGAAACAAGGTATCATTGTAACATTGATCAAGAAGTGGGAGATAATGAGAAAGATTTTGGAACGGAACGGGTAGTTTTTGATTGAACAAGAAAGAAAGTTCGATAGAAAAGAAGTACAAATAGATAGACCGGACATGAGTACTTTGACTATTTGAAGTGTATCGTCTCGGCTAATTAGATCAAAGTCAAGATGGACTTTTGAGAAATTCGAAACGACATTTAATTCCAAATATTTTAAAAGAAGAATCGTAGTAAGTTTGATTAATGATCATCGGAATGATACATATAAACACTGCACGGTTCTCTGATACCGACTTTAAAAGCTTCGAATTACGGGATTTCAAGAAAATCGGGAAGAGTCTTTCAATCGGGGAACGAAAATCGGGGAAAACAACCACGGTGTGAAAACTCCGCTTCGAGTTCGCGTTCGTCTGTGGGTTCCCCGAGTAACTCTGTTTCAGAAATATATAATTGCTTCACTGATACATATATTTTTTAATACCCAATGTGCTGTTACACTAATTCTTTGTTTTCCCACTGTGTTCCGATCTGTTATCTAGGTTACCAGACACCGTGTCTATGAAAGTTTGACCTTTCGAAGTCTGTGATGGAAATGAAGAGATAAGAATGGCTACCGTCTAGGCTTCGATTCTATCTTTTTTGCAATTGGTGATGAGGAAATGACGTTGTGATCAGTTCGAAAAGACGAGAAGAATGGTAATTTATGTGTCTATGAGAAGACATTATTATCAATTACTGTGTAGTCGGTGATCGGGGAAAAAAGGAGTACTCAAGTTCGGCCAAAGTTACTTCTGTCTACGGGAAAAAGTTGCTAATGGCTTCAACTGTTTCCTTCTGTCAAATCCTCTTACACACCTGAAAACACATATTGGCAATGATTGGTTCTCGAAATATTTCAAAGTTGAGGCAAATGAAAAATGAAACAAGACGACATATAGAAAAACTATCCAGATCACCTTAACTTCAAAAAAAACACGGTATTTATATTTCAGATTAACAAATTGAATCAGCACCAAAATAATCTTAAAAATTACGATCTTCTCCATTACACATTGAAGTAAACCTCTCAAAATCGAAAATTCGTTCCAAAAATTGGAAAAAAACTGTTTCAGTACCAACATTTGACTCCGAAAAATAACCGTTATTCAATCTTTTGTCTCCTCCAAAACCACCTGTATGAGTTATCTTGTACAAGAATGATTAAGCAAACTTGGCTATCTATTTTGATGTGTTTCTGAAAGAAATTATGAACAATATCCGATCTGCATAACAACCATAAAGGTACTTTTTAAACACATTCTTTATAGATCAATTAGATCAAAATTAGAGCTTCATTTTCGTAGTTGACAATGTTTTTGTGCTTTTTGTTCCTAACAAGTTAAAGTAATTTTGGAATAACAGTTCAAAAATCGCGATAGAGATAACCGGTGAAAAACACGATTCCCTCGAAAAAAGCTTTTAAGCTTTTTAAAACTGGTTAGAAAATACTGGAACGTCTATGAAAATATTAGAAAAATGATATATTCAAAGACAAAAAATAGTTAAGAGTAAGGAAATCCTTCTTCCTATAATTGTGTTCCTGCTGTAGTTTTCCGAAGCTTTCATAAACATTCAACTCGATAGAAGTCAGATTGAGTAATTCTAACTCCCTCTGTAACTTCTTCCCCCATATGAACCAATTCGACCGCAGTTCAATCACCATGTCACTGAAAACTTCGAAGACTGCTCTTATCACTTCGAAATTCTCCAAATTGATAACGAGCTCATACCTGGAAAGTGAATTTTCTCCTTTTCCTTTTTTGTTCTTTTTGTTCTTTTCTGCCAAAAAGTCCCGCACCAATCAATCTTATTCTAAACTTCCAAAATGTATTCTGTTATCTTTCAATATGCAAAAATGGAATTCAATGTTGTCATTTTTAGACTTATAAGCTGTCGTTTCACTTTATTTTTAGTTGTTTCTCTTGTTTTTGATAGTGTGTTTTGTCGGGAAACAACGGCTGATACTGATAACTGAGAAGAAGACAAAAATAAACATTTCGTACATATATAGTTTTTGGTTAAATTTAAGAGATTGTGGTAGTAAACTCCAATGTTTCCTGAATATTAGGGAAACTTCTGATTGGAAAAATCGACCTCCTATGATGCGAAATTCAAAATTCACTTTCGTTATTTGAATAATATTCTCACGGAAATAGCAGTAAATGAAATTCTTTGACGTTGACGGAATCATCCGTACTGATTCAGAGTCTCTTTACTTGTTATCCACAAAATTCAGAACTCTGTTTATACTTCCTGAAAATTCTGTTTCAGTGCATTCACATTTTGGGTTGATCAACTTGGCTACGATCCGCCTCTGCCTTCGATGCGTTCCCATTTTTTAAAAGTTTTTTCTAAAACATTCCTAAAAACGCTGCTTATTTTTTCCTAGTTTTTGGAATGAAATAAATAATAAAATAGGTTCCCTAATTACATACCTAGGATAAAAATCAAATTATGAACTTGTCAGATAACTTTTTTTCTGTTTCAGCACGTATATAGTTTTCAATTAGTGAATAGAAATGTAATCCTTTATCTCCCATTATTACTACTATTATTTTTATTCAAACTATTATGAATTCATTTTTTTCTGTGCATGAGAAGTCTGCGCCGCACTCACGCGGCGGCCACGCCCACTCCCATTTTGACGCTGCGTTCCATTTTTGAACACTGCCGCAAGAAGTGGGCGTGGCCGCCACGTGAGTGCGGCGCGGACTTCTCATGCACAGAAAAAAATGAATTCATAATAGAATCCCGTTCGCCGTCAGCAAGGCAGATTTTTAATAACTAGTTTTCGTCATCTCAAAAAACGGAGTCTCTAGGTTACTGTTTTATGACTCCGATAAAACATTAGGATGTGAATTCTACAGTGCGCGTCATAAAGATAGGACACCCCCTAAAATTTGTCGTTCTGAAAAATCCTGAATAGTTATCAAAAATCGGTGAGTGCAGTTCGATTCAGCGACCCTAAAAACCCTAAGACACAGCTGATCGTTTGGATTGAGCAACTTTGAGCTGCTCTGTTCTAAAAAGTCACTTTTGAGCCCGCGTCATAAAGATAGGACACCCCCAAAAAGCAGTACCTTGCGAGTCTTTTTCCTACAAAATGTGGAATTTTTTGATCGGAAATTGCTTAAAATGCTTTAATTATTCCTATTTTGAATGTTTTCACAAAAAATATTCCTAGAAAACTTGTTCGAAAAAAAGTACAACGTCTCACGCAGGTCAGAGGTAGCGTCGAATACTCTCTGTGACCGGGCGGCTTTAGCATTGGTTTAGCAGACCATAGTAAAGTAATCAGAGACACCCATCCCGCTCAAAACAGCACCAAAACCTGCCTCAGTCCTCCGCACTCGGCCTCTGCAACTGTTACGGTAGATTCAGTAGCACGTCGAGAGAGGCGATCTAATCCCGGAGTTATGGATGTCTACCAATCAAAAAGGACAAAGTTAACCCGGCCAAAAACCAGAAAAACCGATCTAAGAATATGCACTTTTAACTGCAGGTCTGTCGCCACAGACAACAGACTTGCAGAACTACTCGAAGAGACAAATCGCATTAAATACGACATTATTGGTCTCTCAGAAACAAAAAGATCCGCAGAAGTGCACATGACAAATCGGGACGGAACCGGCGTAATACTTGGAAAACGCAACGACTCTTCTGTATCTGGCGGTGTAGGATTTATAATTAATAAATCCCTTATACCAAAAATAAAAGAGATAAAGATAGTAAATCATCGTATCGGATATCTTACACTACAAGTGAACAAGAATCAGTACACTATCATACAAGGCTATGCACCCACCGCCGATTACGAAGAAGAAGACCACTCAAATTTCTATGAAAATCTAGAAGACGTGTACAAGTCATGCAAGAGCAGATATAAAATGGTCATAGGAGACTTTAATGCCAGAATCGGTGAAAGGAAAGGAAACGAAGTATTCATTGGCCCACACTCCATGGAAAACAGAAACGACAGTGGAGAGAGACTTGCCACGTTCTGCGAGGTCAATAGAGTATTCCACATGAATTCGCAGTTCATAAAGCCGACTCATCGACGATGGACCTACATCAGTCCCGACAAACAACACAGGCACGAGTTGGACCACATCCTTGCCAACGGAAAATACATCACCGACGTCTCAGTTGTTCCTTCATTCACAAACGGCAGCGATCACCGTATGCTTCGAGCAAATGTCCACATAAACGCAAAACAAGCCAAGTTCGAACAAGTGAAAAGAAGGAAGCCGCCTAGAAGAGTCCTAGACCCGACTGCAGCGTTACTCGCAACAGAAAATCTTGACTCTTGCGAAGATCAAGATATCGATAAAGAGTACGACACTCTTGTACATGTTCTAAAGAAAGCGCAAGACGCTGCAGTGACTATTCCAACCAATCACTCTAGAAATAGACTGAAGGACAGTACGCGACTGCTACTGTCGAAAAGGAGATTCACAGACAGATCAGACCCCAACTTCAAGACCCTGTCTAAAGAGTGCCGACAAGCGGTAAAGAGAGACCATGAAAACTTCGCGAAGGATAGACTTCTAAATGCAGCAAACCAGAGAAAGAGTCTGAGAAAGGTCGCAAGAGACATCAATGAATATCAATCATACATTCCATGTCTGTTATCAGGAGAGACAGGAGAAAAGCTCACTTCAAGAGAGAAAATGGAAATCGAAGTCAGACGCTTCTACTCAAACCTGTTTGCAACCAAACAGTCAAAAGCGACAACCATCATTCCTCAACAAACAAAAGCATTACCTCCATTCCTTCCAGAAGAAATCCAACACTCCCTGAACTCATTCCAAAACGGTAAAGCAGCAGGAGAAGACAAGCTATCAGCAGACTTCCTGAAAAGTTGTCACTCCTCCGTTCACAAACTTCTAGCGAACAAATTCTCACGGTACCTTCAAGAAGGAAAAGTTCCAACAAAGTGGAAATCGTCAAAAACAACTCTAATATTCAAAAAAGGAGACAAAGAAAATCTAGAAAATTATCGTCCGATCTGCCTGCTTCCTGTACTTTATAAAGTCTTCACGAAATGTATTCTGAATAGAATCCGGAAGTCACTGGAAGAAGCACAACCGGTCGAACAAGCAGGATTTAGAAGATCCTTCTCGACGATTGACCACATCCATTCAGTGCAAAGACTGCTGGAAGTCGGTCGAGAATACCAAATACCAATCACAATGGTATTTATCGACTTCAAAAAGGCATTCGACACGATCGAACCCACTGCTTTATGGGAAAGCCTGAAGACTCAAGGGATAGACTCTGGATACATAAAACTCCTAAAAGAGTGTTACAACGATTGCTCCACCACAATCACACCTTTCTATAACCCAGTCAATATCCCCATTACCAGAGGTGTCAGACAAGGTGACCCCATTTCACCAAACCTTTTCTCTGCCTGTCTCGAATCGGCCTTCCGTCGAATGTCATGGCCACATATAAAAGAAGACAAAGATGACTACGACAACTCCCCTGGTATCAGAATTAACGGCAGAAACCTAACACACCTACGATTCGCCGACGATATCATTCTCATCTCGAAAACTCCACAAATAGCGGAAAAAATGCTACAAGAGCTGGTAAACAGTTGTGAAACAGTCGGTCTAGAAATAAACGCGAGTAAAACAAAAGTGCTGAGGAACAAATTTGCGTCAAGTCACCAAATACATATCAGAAAAAACAACACCATGTCAGCAATTGAAGATGTTGAGGAATACGTATACTTGGGGAGACTACTCAATACAAAAAACGATCTAGAGCCAGAAATTCACAGAAGACGACGATCGGCATGGGCTGCACTCAACAATATAAAAAACACAACAGATGCCCTGACGTGTCCGAAAATCCGAGCGCAACTTTTCGACTCCATTGTTCTCCCCGCACTGACATATGGATCAGAAACATGGACTTTCACTAAAGCTCTATCCGAAAGAGTAAGAATAACACATGCTGCACTGGAACGTAAACTCGTCGGAATTACCCTCACGGAACAACGAGAGAAAAACCTCCACCGAGAAGATATAAGGAAAATGTCCCAAGTGAAAGACCCTCTTGTCTTCATAACGAAACGAAAGTTAAGTTGGGCTGGCCACGTGATGAGAAGAAACGATAATCGGTGGACAACGTTACTTCAAGAATGGATACCCAGAAATGAGAAAAGGCCAGTAGGAAGACCACCAATGCGATGGGCCGACTCCCTGAAGAACGAAATCTCAGTGCGACAAGGAACTCAATTGATCGAACCTTGGAGCACAATCGCCAAAGATCGGAAAAAATGGATAGCTGTGATCCGCGCCCACACCAACTGAGCGAAGAACGGATCGACTAAGTAACTAAGTAACTAAGTAACTAGGTTACTGTTTTATGACTCCGATAAAACATTAGGATGTGAATTCTACAGTGCGCGTCATAAAGATAGGACACCCCCTAAAATTTGTCGTTCTGAAAAATCCTGAATAGTTATCAAAAATCGGTGAGTGCAGTTCGATTCAGCGACCCTAAAAACCCTAAGACACAGCTGATCGTTTGGATTGAGCAACTTTGAGCTGCTCTGTTCTAAAAAGTCACTTTTGAGCCCGCGTCATAAAGATAGGACACCCCCAAAAAGCAGTACCTTGCGAGTCTTTTTCCTACAAAATGTGGAATTTTTTGATCGGAAATTGCTTAAAATGCTTTAATTATTCCTATTTTGAATGTTTTCACAAAAAATATTCCTAGAAAACTTGTTCGAAAAAACTCGTAAAAATGCGATTTTCCAATTTTCCAATTATTGTTCACTTTTTTCGAATTTTATCATGAAAAGTGATATCAATCACTTTGAAGATATTTCAAAGTTGAAAATATTAATTTTCAAGGTATGATTTGTTATTCCGGATACATAAATATTGGAAATTTATTGGTGTTTCCATATAATTCAATGATGAAACTCGAAAAAGTGAAAAATCACTAAAAAGTGTAAAAATCGAATTTTTTCGAAAAAGTTTTCTAGGAATAATTTTTGTAAAAACATTCAAAATATAAATAATTAAAGCATTTTAAGCAATTTTCGATCAAAAAATTCCACATTTTGTAGGAAAAAGACTCGCATGGTACTTCTTTTTGGGGGTGTGCTATCTTTATGACGCGGCCTCAAAAGTGACTTTTGAGCACAGAGCTGCTCAATGTTGCTCAATCCGAACGATCAGTTGTGTCTCAGGGTTTTTAGGGTCGCTGAATCGAACTGCACTCACCGATTTTTGATAACTATTCAGGATTTTTCAGAACGACAAATTTTAGGGGGTGTCCTATCTTTATGACGCGCACTGTATTTGATTTTTCTTCTCCTAAGTTAAGTGAAATGTTTAGCTTGAAGTATTGTCGCTACAAAAAATAGAGTTTCTCGAGTCAAGAACTCGAGAAACTCAATTGCTCTCGCCACCCCCAACCTGTCGTCATCTATCTGTCAATCGTGCCATCAATTCAATGTATTTTCTGATCTCCTCCCTTTTTCTCTCGAGAAAATGATTTTTCTTCGTGAGGCAAGTGTTATGTGTATGTGTGTCTCAGCTTGTCACAACATTGTGATGATGAACAACTGCTAACTGACAAATGAGTGAAATGAGGGGAAAAAGAATGACGGTGGCGGGAGGACCCGGGCGGATGGCGGACGGCGGGTCGAATAACACAAAAACATGCGGCTAGGTGATCAAGGAGGAGCTCTCTGATTTATTGCTCCATCATTTCCAACTTTTTTTGCTTCCAGGATTTGGTCCTTTACCTTTGTTTTCTGGTTCGGGTGGCATGGCGAGTCCAAGGATGATTTCAGTATATTTTTAGAAAAATTGGATAACTGAAAAAGTAAAACTTAGTGTTTCATCATTTGCATATTATATCCCGATTTGGAAACGATCTGATTCGGTGGCCTTCTTTACTTGGTTAGCCTGGTTGTAACAACTTTGCTCCATGGAAAAGGAAAATTTTGTTAATTTTTTACAGTTCTCCATATAACGAAGTTGAAGCAAGCATAATAATTAAAGCTCTGACCGGTCAAAGTCTGCTGGTATGACTCTAGAGGTTTTTCAAAAGTTGAAGTTTTTCTTTCTGAAAACTTAAAAAGTCCATGGTCTCACGAGAAATCGGCTTAAATTTTGAACGGATTAGTTTTCTAGACTTTTGTTTTCGTGTGATATTTTAACTCCAAAATGAACAGTAATAAAGAAATGCTTATGTGATATCGGAACTCGTTGTATATCGAAACATTTTGCTGATTTGTAGACTGTATGAAACCGACCCCAGCTAAATAATTTGAAACGGAAATTGGCTTAGGATTGCATTTTAATCGTTGTAATTTCAAACGGACTCTCAGAAAGTAAAACATTGTTTTTCCTTCTGTGAATAAGCTCATATTGAAACGGTATCCCCACTGAACTACAAGTTTTTATGAGTTCCAACTCATATCTCCAACCTAAATCCCTCTCCTTCCAGTTTCCAACCCATCCCTTCCCAAAACTTCCGAAGCGTCAAAGAAACAAAAGTTTATTTTAGTTTTCACCGTGTTTCTTCCTCTTTTTTTTCTTTTTGAATGTGTACCATCACATGTGAACTCATTCTTTTCCCTCTTAGTTTCGCCTTGTTCTCCTCCTCGTTTATGATCTCTTTTTACGAGCTCCGCCCTCGAAAATGCTTCGGATCATGAAAAGAAGAGGAAAAAGAAGAAGAGTCATGACTGACGATGTATCATTTTCTCACTTTGTGTTATGTTGTCTCGAGTCTTAGACTTTAGATTTTAGTGCTTTTAGTTTGTTACTATGTGACTCATTCTATCTGACTTTACGGTTTCCGAGAAGTCTCAAGATAGGACAATGTTAAGCAATCACAAAGTTTCCCTTTGTCGAATTCTTAGTTTGTGTCAGTATAGTGAGCTTATTTCGGCTCAATAATTGCTTTTGTATCAAGTAGATCAAATCGTTAACCCATTGCAGTTTCCAGATCCGCATCATTTTATAACTTTGAGGAAACGGAAACGTTTTTCTTGACTTTGTATCGTATTGACCCTCTTAATGTGCATTATAAACAAAGCCACAAAAACTATTTCATTTGAAAACCTGTTGAAGCTAGAACAAGGATGTAGTCACGCTAGTGATGGTAGTATAGTTTCAGTTGGAAACTATTTCGATTATGATTGAAAAATTGAAAATAGGATCAATAAAAGATCAAGTTGAAACATGAAAACTTATCTTAAAATTCAAAAGAAGATTCCATAATGTGGACGCCTAGGGATTAGAAATTCGTGATACTAGTATTTCTATTATCATAAAATAATCTGTTTCTGAAACCCAACAAAGTACTATGGACTAATTTGAAACTGATATCTCTTTGCATCGAAAGTTTGAAAATCTAACAGTTTTCGAGCAAGATCCACACAGATCAAACTCGTGGAATTCGCTTATTTTCTGAGCATATTGGTGTCTACATGCAGATTTCCAAAAGTATGGTCCTTCGTTTTCCCGAAAGCTTCTATCATTATTTGAAACAGCAAAACATTGATCCCCTCCATCTGTTGTTGTTCTCACTAAAAACTCCCCACCTTTCCCTTTTTTTCTAAAAATATCCGAGCTTCTCGAAAGAATTTGAACTCAAATTTCACCTAGAAGTCTCACTCTCCCCCCTCTGAACATCTGTTCATCGTCCCCCTTCCCGTTTCCATTTGAAATTGTCTCACTTAATTAGTAGCTCTATTATCCGTCTCATGTACGGGGGGAGAATGAAATGAAATTGGGTGTTGTATACACATTTACATCACAATAATATTAATAATATAAGCTTAGGTTAGGACACAAAACATAGAGAGAACGAGAGACACAGACAAATGGGCGGTACGAATTCAGGGAAGAGAATAGGGGGAAGAATGGAAAAATAGGAGTTTTTGAGAGAAAAGACAAAAATAGTATCGTATTGTGCTATTATTATTTTTATAATCACCCAGTCCATTGCGTAACGATTCTCGGGGGGTTTCTTATCTTTCAATTTTCACGAGTTTTCTTTTTCTTTTCGCACACCAAATCGTCTTATCACACCCTTCGATTGTTTCATTTGTTTTTATGAGAACTCTTTCTTTCCCCCTATTCTTCTCTTTTTATTCTTTTCTGAAAATTTGGGTTTTCAGTGATAAAACACTACTTTCCGAGTGTAGGAAACACGATCCACCACATGTGACCTTCTGTCTTTCAAGGGATCCTACGCATCTTCTTCTTCGTATTATTTCGTGCCACTTCCGTTCAAAATCGCAACTTTTTGTTTCCCTTTTCTATGAGCTTTGTTTCAGATACCCAGTATACCAGGGTCACTCCAAATTGCGATGCGACTATTATTTTTGTTTCTAGCAGTGGTGGTAACAGGTAAGTGAACTGGAGGAATCGTGTTGGATAAAAGAATTTAAAGCTCTTAAAATCTTCATTAAAAACTCCAATAATTTGGATATCCCAGTCTCAAACTCGGCAAATGCAGACACTACGCTTTCTGGAAATGTCTGAAAATTTTAGTATTCATTCTATCAGAACAGCTCTCGAGCTTATTGTATCTTTCGTTTCGTCACCGGTTAGGTTTACAGTCAAAACTTCTGAGAACCTATCAAAATACACAATTGAGTGTTAAGGCTTGAGTTAATTAAATTTTAAAAGTAGAAATTAATGTTTCAAATGTTTTTCGTATACCAACGGGAGAAAAGTAATGTTGCTCCTTTTGCACTACAAAATTGTACTTTTCATTGGCAATAATGTCTGAAATTCTAGTTCAGCGTATTCCGTATACTCACTTCTGGCAGGAATGAATCATCATCATTTTGAAGATGATGGAAAACTCATTTTTTAAAAATAGCTCACAGGGATTCCTTTTTTGTCATAAATTATCGGGAACACAATGGTTACTGAGCTCTATCTGTTCATCCCTCTTATACGTTTTCACTGAAACCGAAAATCACTTTATTTCCAGACACCATTGCGAACGAATTAACGAGATGTTGTGCCGGCGGAACTCGTCATTTCAAGAACTCAAACACATGTTCAAGTATCAAAAGTGAAGGAACAAGTATGACTTGCCAGAGAGCTGCTTCGATTTGTTGTCTCAGAAGTTTATTGGATAATGCATGTGATTCCGGAACAGATATTGCAAAGGAGGAAGAAAGTTGTCCCAGTAATATCAATATTCTGGGAGGAGGATTGAAAAAAGTTAGTGTTTCGAAAAGTTCATAAGGGATGATTTGGTTTTTGTATCCAATAATAGCTGATCACAAATTAGATGTAAAACTAAAAAAATCTGTTTCTCATTGCCTTTTTGGACCTGTGTAGTTTCCACAACTCGTTATATCCTGAGTGCTAAATGGTATTTTCATCAGGAATGTTGTGACTGCTGTCTTCTTGCAAAAGATCTTCTGAGTCGAAACGAGGCATGCATCGCCCCAGCAGGATTCTCTGCCGGATGTTTGAGAAGTTTCAACAAGTGCTGTAATGGAGATTTCGAGATTACTCATGCTTCTGAAATTATTACTGGTGAGTTTGAAACCGTGTATGTTCTGCCTATTATATTCAAATAACTGAAACCTAAAAGACATCAAGTCGAAACAGTAAATGTTTTTTCCACAGGCCGCCCTCTCAACGATCCACACGTATTGCATCTAGGAGACCGTTGCTCCACAGCGAAATGTGAGCATTTGTGTCATGACAGAGGAGGCGAAAAAGTTGAATGCAGTTGTAGAGCTGGATACGATTTGGCACCGGATGGAATGGCTTGCATTGGTTAGTTTGATAAGCGATTTTCCTATAACTTGGGTAGCGTAGATTTTTTTTAAAACAATTATTTGATAATGGTTTGAAACGGGAAAATCTTCTGGTCATTCCTTTGTATATTCAGATATCCTACCCTTCTTCTCTTGCTTTTCCTTCTGAGCTCCAGACTGAATCCGTATCTCCCAAAATCCTTATGACATACTCCTGTTATCTCTGCTTCTCCATTCCCCCCCCCCCTATCACCTTCTGTGCTCCTATTTCAGACCGTAATGAATGTACAACCCGTCCATCCCCATGTTCCTCAACCGAAGATTGTGTGAATACAATCGGTGCCTACATCTGTCAACGGAGAATCACTCGTCTGGTTCCACATCGCCACCGAGCGAATCGAGTCGGAAATGCGCCACGAAGAATGCGAGATGACCCATATTCTCGTGCTGGAGAATATAGAGAAGCATCGCAAGCGAACACTGAATTCGGATGTCCAATGGGATGGCTTTATCAACATGGACATTGTGTTGGTAAGATAGAAAAATGAATTGTTGAAATGCTCTGTGAACTGAAATTAATTTACCGCTTCAAGAGTTCCTGATACAAAGTCTGACTAACATCTTATAGTCCCAAAAGCTTTAGTCTTCATTCAATCATTTGTCTCCCTCTCCCTCCAGAATGCTCCCTCCACCACCCCTGCTTTCACCCTCACCAACACTGTCTCCCTTCCCCTGACAACAATCGTGGAGATGGAACATGCGTCTGTAATCGAGGATACTATTGGAGTGATTCTAATTCACAGTGTGAAGGTTTTCATTTTCAATTCCAATTCTCTGACTTCTGTAATTTACTAACCAAATACTAACTCCAGACATCGATGAGTGTGCCACATTGATGGACGACTGTCTAGAATCCCAACGATGTCTGAACACTCCGGGAAGCTTCAAATGCATCCGAACACTCTCTTGTGGAACTGGATATGCTATGGACTCTTCGACTGAACAGTGCCGTGGTTTGATTTTTATTTAACATTTGGAAACTAACTTTGAAACACTGTTTCATATTGTGAAGATCTAATCTTATTCAATTCATACTTGTTCCCAAGATCATCTCATTTTTCCAGATGTTGACGAATGTAATCTGGGATCTCACGACTGTGGAGCATTGTATCAATGTCGAAATACTCAAGGAAGCTACAGGTTTTTGAGAATTAATGATTCAGAGATATGAATTGGGATTTTAGATGTGACCCAAAGAAATGTGGAGACGGTGAACTTCAGAATCCGATGACCGGGGAATGCACTTCGATTACATGTCCTAACGGATACTATCCAAAGAATGGAATGTGTAATGGTGGGTGACACGAGATATTCGGAAAAATGATACAATAATAAAAATCAACGCTTCTCAAACTATGGGGTTCTTGAAACTGTACTTTTATTTCAGATATCGATGAATGCGTGACCGGACACAACTGCGGAGCGGGAGAGGAATGTGTGAATACACCTGGATCATTCAGATGCCAACAGAAAGGAAATCTCTGTGCACATGGATATGAAGTCAATGATGCTACTGGATTCTGTGAGGGTGAGTGTTACAAGGAATGACAACGGGGTGTATTAATATTTAGAAATTAAAATGATAAACTAGAAACGGGGATAAAGGAATATGAAAATATGTGTTTTTGCCATTTTTCTCATTTCAAAATTTATACTGTATTGCTCATTTGACAAATTTAAAACTTTCAAAATTATTTTGGTACTCCGTTCCAATTCGTGGGTATGTTTTTCCTTCACCGATAATTCACCACAGATAAATGTTATTCCATGAATTCCAGACGTAAACGAATGTCAACAAGGAGTTTGTGGTTCAATGGAATGCATCAATCTCCCTGGAACTTACAAGTGTAAATGTGGATCTGGATATGAGTTCAATGATGCTGTAAGTGATTCGACACTTAATTGACTCACAAATTATTTTGTTATTCAGAAAAAACGATGTGAGGATATTGACGAATGCATCAAGTTTGCAGGGCATGTTTGTGATCTGTCTGCAGAATGTATCAATACGGTGAGTTCTCTTTCTTTGATTTAGCAGGAAAAACAAATTGGAAAGGATTGACTTCTTTTGCATATAGATACATTTCAAAAATATTTTCTTATTGCGTTGTCTGTTTCAACAAAGCGATTTCAGTGATTAAGGTATACTAAGATTCACTTCTTCCTTTGTTTTCCAGATTGGATCGTTCGAATGCAAATGCAAACCTGGTTTCCAATTGGCTGCAGATGGTCGTCGTTGCGAAGACGTCAATGAATGCACCACGGGAATCGCCACATGTGAACAGAAATGTGTCAATATTCCAGGGAGTTACCAATGTATTTGTGATCGTGGATTCGCTCTTGGGCCTGATGGAACCAAGTGTGAAGATATTGATGAGTGCTCCATTTGGGCTGGATCTGGAAATGATTTGTGTATGGGAGGATGTATTAACACAAAGGGATCTTATTTGTGTCAATGTCCACCTGGATATAAGATTCAGCCAGATGGAAGAACTTGTGTTGGTGAGTTACATATTTCTGTTTCACATGTTTCTGAATTAGATCACAACTTTTTTTGTTCAATAAAAGTGGCTAAAAAGAATTCTAATTTTTTCCAGATGTGGATGAATGTGCAATGGGAGAATGTTCTGGTTCCGACAAAGTATGTGTCAACACTCTCGGATCATTCAAGTGTCATTCGATCGATTGCCCAACCAACTATATTCATGACTCACTCAACAAAAAGTTAGTTTTCTTTTCCTCTAACTTTTTTCTTCTAACCAAGTTTGCAGTCGTTGTAACCGTGTTCCATCAGCATGTGGTTTGCCTGAAGAGTGTTCAAAAGTTCCCTTGTTCCTAACATATCAGTTTATTTCTTTGGCTCGTGCCGTCCCGATATCCTCTCATCGTCCAGCTATCACATTATTCAAAGTGTCGGCTCCGAATCATCCGGATACTGAAGTGGCTTTTGAGTTACAGTTGAAGACGACGATTGTTGGTAAGAGAAAAGCAGATTTCACGTTAGCAAAAACGATAACCGTGTTGCTTTAAATGATACTGGAGAAACATGGTTTTCTATGAAAAGTTTTGGATGAAAAAATAAAAACTGAGTTCTCAAAAATAAGAACGGCGAGGCTTTCACAAGTTCGCTTTATCCAAATCTGAATTTTTTTCTGTTTCAATAGGTTGTAATCTTGTAATAAGAAAAATGTTCCGCTACTAAAATTCAAGCTTTTACAACTAACACTAACCTATCCGATTCCAGACGCACCCGGTGTCCTTCCAGCAATCCGTGCCAACTTTTTACTCCAAAAAGGAGAAAAACGTAACAGTGCCGTCGTGACACTTCGTGATAGTCTCGATGGACCACAGACTGTAAAACTCCAGTTACTGCTCCGAATGAGTAAAAAAGGAAAGAGTTTCAACACGTATGCAGCCAACTTGATTGTCGACGTGGCTGCTCACAAAAGACATAATACGGTGCATCAGCCAATTAAGAAGATTCGATAAAATGGGTGATGGCATGATTTTTTGTTTTTGTTTGGATATTTGCTGTGACGATCTCAGAATGAACTAATAAATGTGATTTGAAAATATGAAGTTCTGTTATGTAATGTTTTGTGTTGAAGTTATCGTTCAATTTCTGTTTCACTGATTCAATTTAACCAGAGTTGAATCTCCCGCAATTGTTCCTCGCCTATTTCCAAACTTTTACAACCAATTACAGCCACATTGCCGATGGTTACTCGTGCATCAAAGTGTGCTCCACAGATGATACCGAATGCCTCGGCAATCATACTCGTGAAGTTCTCTATCAATTCCGTGCAGTTCCTTCATTGAAAACAATCACCACTCCGATTGAAGTCTCGAAAATTGTCACTCATATGGGAGTACCATTTTCAGTGGATTATAGTTTGGATTATGTCGGAAAGAGACATTTCCAAATTGTACAGGACAAGAATATTGGTGAGTTGGTTGCAGAAATAGAAGCAATCAACGAATCGCTACTTAAAAATCTCAATCAATTTGTTAAAGTTGTGAAACAGTTGAAAAGTACCTAGAACCATGCAAATCCTTTTATTACAGGAATTGTCCAATTGGTGAGACCAATTCGTGGCCCAACTGTCGAAACAATAAAAGTAAATATTCACACGAAATCAAGGACCGGCGTAATTCTCGCATTCAACGAAGCGATCATTGAAATATCCGTCTCAAAATACTCTTTTTAGATTCTCTTTCTCTTCATCTCTTTCCCATCAAATCCTATTTATTTTTCTCTCCGTTCTCCCTCAAATTCACCTCTCTGTCCCTTTTTCATAAGTTGTATGTGGATAAACGATTTGACCTCTCACCTGTTCCCTTTTTTGACGCAGATCGGGATTATCTTCATTTGGAACTTGTTTCTGTGGAGAGAGGCATGAGAAGGTGACAACTCCTGTCCACTAAACTATTCGATTCACGATTATGAATTTAGAGCTACCCAGATGTGGTGAGTTGGGAACCGTTTTATTAATAAGAGTTAAGGTTTCAACTAGGTTTGAAAAGGACTGAGATTGTATAACTGGGAATCTGGTAGTGACGAATTCCAGACGAGTTTTCAAATTTAATTTGTTCCAAAATTTTGACTGCTCGGTACTGCTCCGTAATTCAACTGGTATTTTCACAGAAAGTTACATCTGAGTTCCTGTTTCGAAGCCACTATAAAGTTTCATACAAAAATTTTTGTAACTTGACTCTTTGGTATGATATTTTCGAAAATCAGTTCTATCCATCTGACTCACTCTATACTCCTCTCGTTTCCCCTTATTTTCAACATTCTCTATTTTTCCCCAATTCCTTTCGCAAAGATCAAAACGTCATGACATGACACCAAAAAGAGCGCGAAAAAATTGAGTGGGATGATAGATAATTGGCAGCCATCATGCCCCATCATACATACCGTCTATGTGACACAAATCTTGAAAAAAGGAGAGAAAAAAGTGGTGTTGAGCGGGGAGAATTCAACTGTCTCTCTCTCTTGCTTCCGTTTTCTTTTTGTCGACTATCTATTCGCTCGAATTCTCATCCTTCTGCCGACCGTATTTTGTATTGAGAATTTGAATATTCGACCGAAAACTGGAACTGTACTATAAAATAGAACACTGATATACTTCTAACTTTCCCATTTTGTCACTACATATAACTTGCAAAATGGTTTCTCTTTCTCTTCCAAATTCACTTGTTACCGATGTTTTATTGGAAGATGAGGAGCATGGGGACATTTCGATTAGTGAGTTGCTGAAAACGTGTTTCAGCTTTTTGTGAATTAGGATACAAACGGATAGTGTTAATTCTTCTTCACCTTCATTAACTACAGAGAAAGGATCATCTGGAAAACTATCCGATGAGGAACTTCTGGCTAGAACGATCGAGAAAGCACTCAAGACGAAAAAGCTGGCACAGTCATCAAACATGACGTCATCTGTGAAAGTTGCGTTGACTGCTGAGGACTTGTTGGATCAAATTGGAATGTGAGTTGACATCAAGTTCAGTGATTTGTGTTTTGTTACTGGAAAACTCGTGGGGGGCCAGTTGTTCAGTCAGTAGCATTCGTTGACAATTGACCTTTACTCAAACTAGGCGCCGTCTTTTTTCTGTTTCAATTTCATATTATATCCAGAAAGAATTCATTCACAACGATTTACAGCCGAGGGTTACTATGAAATTCAAACTTTTCAGATGGCATCCATACCCTCTCTTCATTACATTCTCGATGGCATTCCTCTGGTTGTTGTCTGTAATGCCAACAATGTCACCCAGTTATATGGCTCCCTCTTCTCCGTGTACACTCGATAATTGCTCGTTTGTGACTGTACAGAATGAGGTGAGTAGGAAATACATGTGATAGCTGAATATCATTGATTTTGAGGAATTGAATAAGAACTAGTAATCATGTTGAAACGGTAACACATTTTTCAGTTCAACATCACAAAAACTCTGATAGATCCTGGAGAGATGACGAGTTCAGTTTTCTTTTTGGGAAACGGAGTTCTCGGACAGATTTATGCAGTTGCTGCAGACAGGTGAGTGGGAGGCTACAAGGACAGTTTTTTTTAATCGTCAAATATAAAAATTTAAAAATTAAACTGTTTTCGGTAACTGATAAGCACCATCTGGAAGTTTTTGCAATACTTCTGTTGGCGGCTTTACTTCCACTTTTGTTGCTCAAGGGGGTCAGCCAATCACTGAATTAAAATCAATTAATTGCAGAATTGGTCGGAGACCCGTACTTATCACTAGTCTCTTCATCTCTGGACTATCTGGAATAGGAGCAGCTTATGCTCCTTCATTTGAGCTCATGCTCGTTGGACGATTCTTCCAAGGCAGTTGCTTTACGGTAACGCTTCCAATCAGAAACATCATAAACTGTGTTTTCCAGGCCCTGACAATGATCAACTGGGTGATGTGTTGTGAGAGTATCTCGTTCTCTGGACACGGTTACGCTTCGGTTCTATTCGGATTATGTTGGGTCATTGGATACTGTTCTGTGTCTCCACTTGCTATTTATTTTTCAACGTGGCGATATGTTCAATTAGCAACATCTATTCCATGCGTTCTTTTTGGAATTTTGATGCTTTTGTGAGTTGGGGGGAGAGAAGCTTTCTCATCGCTGTTTCAGAAAATTTGTTTTAGTTACTGCTATCTAGAAACGGTATTTTATGTGTATCATCCAAACAATAACTCTTGTTTTAGCACTCTCCCCGAGAGTTTCTCATTTCTCGTTGCCAAGAGGAAACGAGATGATTTGGTGAAATGGATAGAGATGGCTGAAAGAGTTGGAAACGAAGAAATCGATTATGATGCAGATCAAATTGTGGATATGTCGAGTCGAGAGGATGACAATAAGTCGTTGTTACAGACTCTAAAGATTGTATTACAGTCGAAATTGATGATGACTTACACTGCAGTCGAATCATTTTTGTGGTAAGTAGGAGTTGACTACTATCGAAGAGCTGGTAGACTTGTAAATTGTCTTGTATAAATAAAAAATTATTCCAGGATCATCGATCTTATGATCTACAGTGCCCTTTCCCTATCTTCCACTGGTGTTGGTTCTCATAACATGCATCTTTCTTATATCTTCTCGGGTCTCGTTGAAATCCCTTCGTATTTTTTGATTCCTGCCGCAATTGATTGGTTGGGAAGAAAGCCATCTGTGATGGTTTGCCATCTGATTCTCGCTTTCTCTCTTCTTTCGATGTACTTGTTTGATCACGAAGCTGATCCGGAAATCTTCTTAATCATCTGGTTGATTGCAAAGTTCGCAGTCGCTTCTGCATTCATGTTGTGCTTTGTTTATGGAGCGGAACTGTTTCCAACTAATTGCAGGTGAGAAAGTTAGAAAAATATGGAACTAATTATTTATTCGACGTCAGGTACGCTCTTACGGGGACAATGAAACAGAAAAGTTTCCCCATATCTGAACAGAACTTCAAACAAGGCTGGAAATGTTAGAAATAGATTTTACTTTAACAGAAAAAAAAATATCGGTCGAGTGCTCTCAAAGCTGACTGCAAATAATTATAGAAGTGGTCAATTAGTCGAACCTGCAAAATGAATTTTGCAGATTCAACCAACAAACTGTTTCAAAATTTATGTAAAAACAAATATATTTAAATTTTTCATTGTCTTAGCTCACTTGATGCTCACTTGTTTCATTTTCAGAAGCATTTGCCTCGGCACATGTGCCACTATTTCTAACCTTGGAGCAGTTGTTGCTCCCCATGTCCCAGCGATGGTATGCACCTACCTCATAGAATTCATATAATCTTCACATTCAGGACATCTTCTTCCCAGGACTCCACTACTTATTCTACGCATTGTGCGCCTTCATTTGCACAATTCTGACGACGATTCTCCCGGAAACGAAAGAAAATCATAGTGTACCAAGAAGTCAGCAACAGTCTCTTGCTTGACAATAAGTATTTGATGCTTAAGACCTTTTTTTCTAATTTTCGGGTATAAAAATTTATTTAAAAACAATGAGAAGCTATCTATGAATCATTTATTCGAAAGAAAAATGAAAACCCGTGAAATCATCTAAAAAATCTAAGAAAAATCTGAAAAAGCTCTCAATCTAAATGCTGAAGTGGTTCTTCTTCTCGAGGAATTTCCGGTTGAATCCTTTCTTTTTTTCGCCGTTTTAACAGTAACTCTTCCGGATGCCAAAATCTGAAACATCGATAGAATTGGAATTATAGATGTTACGAAATTCTTACTTCAAATAAACTGTGACTCCAATAGAAATAATCAAAATGATAACACATAAAAAGAGTAAGAAGATGAGGACATTCACAAACTTGTGAGGCTCATCATCGTAGTCTTTGTATTTTTTTCGATATCGGGAAGTTGTTGTGATAGCAGTGGTTGTGGAACGGAGTCTGAAATAAGTATTCAGTTTCAGAAACACAATTAATTTTTTTTAGCAAAGAACAGACATTGTTTCCACGCTTGGAGTAGATTCAGGATTTTGTAAAACTACAAGAGATACGAGTCTTCAATGTCGTCCAGTTGTATTTACAGTTTCATTAAAATCTAGTGACAACTCTCGTTTCCAGAAATTTCAGTCAATATCAAAATTTTTCCCGTTTCAAAATATTGGTATAGCTTCTTATTTTATAGTTTTGCTAGTTCTTGAGTTGCTGTGACAGGAAACTAACTTCGTGCTCATTTTATCCGTCGTCTTTACTCCTTCTAACTCATCCAACGTCTCCAGAATACTTTTCCTCGGTGTAGTCGTCATTTCCATAGTTTTCTTCTCCTTTTCAGTTGTTGACTGTGTTGATGTATACACTCTTTCCATGATTCCTTTCTGTGCATTCTCCACAAATGTCATCCATTGCTTCGTTTCTTCTGTTGGATCCAGGCAAACACTTTCATTCGTTCCGGGAAGAGCTTCCAACATCCAAACTGTTCCATGACCATTCAGATCACAATTCAGGTCATCGATGTCGTCAATCTAAATCAGGTGATTACTTTTTCAATGATGTTTCATCTTGAATTTTTTAGATATTAGAACGATTGGACAATTTTTCAGTTCCCTCGCATAATTAAATAGAGAATTTAGTATATCAGTATAGTTTTTTGCCATGATTATTATATTTTCAAAAAAAAAAACGTCTTCTTATATTCACATCGACAGCTCATATGTCACAATAACTGTTTCAATGCCTTGTTGTAAATTAAAAACAAATTTACTGACAGTCTGTCTTCCTCTCCAGTTTTTTTTTAGAAAAAAAATTTTAAACTTTTCCGTTCACCACCGCTAAACCAAAATGTCTTACCTTCGCTCGATTCGTTCTCTTCATCAACCATCTCTGCAAATCGGACGGTGATTCACAATCACATGCGAATCGACTGAAGTTTCCACCCAATCGTATCTGAACTTTTCTTCTCTTTTATTATCATTCGCTTTCTCAAATGAAACTGAAAGTTGGACGAATCACACATCGATTACCACAAAAAACCTCTGTTCTTCTTCTCTTTCTTATCAACTTGGAACAACAAAACTAGTTTTCAAAATGAAGTTGCGAACTTCCTCTTTCAAAATTGACCAACCTTCTTCAAATTGTCCAAATGAGTCAGTGACGTGGCTGGAAGTTGATCCAGTGGGTTGTCGGAAAGATATAGATGTGTGAGAGATGGCAGTTTGGAAATGGAATCAGGGATATAGGTGATGGCAGATGATGTGATTTCCAGATGGGTTAGATTTGCAAGATCAGACAGTTTTTCCTGGAAAAAACAGGAAGTATCAGTCAAAGGAATGTGATGGGAACCATTATTAAACCGTGTATTGGGCTTTAACTGTGGAGTGAAGCTTAAATTATGAAATTGAAACATGGTTTAGGTTCAAGTTATTTGGATACAGAGAGTGATGAAAAGTGATTATTTCATAACGGCGACCTAATGTTTTTCCATAAATAATTAAAAGCTTTCACGAAATTGGGAAACCGAGTTTTTTTTCTGCATTTTTTTTCTCTGCGACCACTCACCATTTCCTTCGATGTCATTTTGCTATTCGTAATTTTCAATGCTCTCAAATTGCTCAACTTCTTCAAGTTTTCAGCCTGAAAGTCCATCAATTAGTCTCGGCTCCTCTCCGCTTCACCCCACTTCAAAAACCTTCCAATCCGTCTGATTCATATGCAATTGTGTCAATGGAGACGGTAGTTTTCCAAGCTTATCCCATCTCAATTTGTCACAAACCATTATGTTTTGAGATGTCTGAAAACCAATTCAATTAGTTCCATCATTCCTTCTTCTTTTCTCTGTTTACTTCGTTTCTCTTCTCTTCTTTTCCTTATCATCCAAGAAAAAACCGAAAGTGTAAAGTAAATTGAAACCGCCCGTTTCTTCTGTCCTTAACAACAGAGATCCAGTGGAAATAGTGTACGTTTAGGGGGAGACGCAGAGAAATTCCAAAAAAAGTTTGTGATCAAGAGAAAATTGACAGTATAAAAGGGACGTTAAGGCAAGAAGAAGACATCATCCACATTTGATCATCTCAAAAAATGGAGGACAACAAAATCAAGGTAAATTTTTCGAAATGTTTTGTTTTTTCGATAATTCATTGAACGATTTTGAAATTTCTAAGTTTTCAACAACTTTAGGCCTACCGCCTCATCGGCTATGCTGCTGTCTCCCTCTCAGCCGTCGGAATTCTTTCCGTCTGCATCACTCTTCCACTCGTCTACTCCTACGTGAGCAACCTCCGTTCCCAAATGCATTCGGAGCTCCGTCACTGCCGTGACACCGTCAACACCGTCTACGCTACCGCCGTCGCCATGCCTGCTCTTCCCGGGAGGATCAACCGTACCGCCCGTCAGGCCGGATACGATGTTGCCGTTCAAGACGCACCAGCTCAAGAGGCCGGATCTTGCGATGGATGTTGCTTGCCAGGAGCCGCTGGACCAGTCGGAGCAGCCGGACGCCCAGGAACTCCAGGACGCCCAGGAGCACCAGGAGCCCCAGGACATCCAGGAAAGCCACCACAATCACCATGTGAGCCATTGACTCCACCACCATGCCCAGCTTGCCCACCAGGACCACCAGGAGCTCCAGGAGCACCAGGAAAGCCAGGAGCAGAGGGACCACCAGGAGCCCCCGGACACGATGGACCAAACGGAGGACCAGGACAACCAGGACAACCAGGACCACACGGACCAAATGGACATCCAGGAAAGCCAGGACCACAAGGACCACAAGGACCACCAGGACACTCCGACGAGCCAAAACCAGGACAACCAGGACAGCCAGGACGTGCTGGACCACGTGGACCACGTGGAGTCGCTGGACTCAAGGGCAAGGACGGAGCTCCAGGAGCACCAGGACAACCAGGACCACGTGGAGGAGCAGGAGAGCCAGGACAAGATGGAGCTCCAGGACAACCAGGAGTTCCAGGAGCCGATGGAACTCCAGGAGAGAAGGGAATCTGTCCAAAGTACTGCGCCATCGATGGAGGAGTCTTCTTCGAGGACGGATCAAGACGCTAGATTTCTTATCGTGTCTTCCATTTTTTATAAAGATTTTAGCATGCAACATTTCTTTTCGTTACTATTCCTTGCGATCGGATCTTTCAAAAACAGAAAAGAAATTATCATCTCACAAGTTTGAAAAAGAGAGAAACACTGTTGTTTTTTAGTGATGGCGGTAAAGTAGGAGCAAATGTCAAAAATTTATAAAAGAATCACACATTTTGTGATGATCGTGAATGATTACGTTCTAAAACTCTGCTAAAATAAGTCTGCTAAAATCTCCCTCCGAATCTCACTCCATGAAATTTCCCGTTTCAAAAGTCTCATTTCTGATCGACTAAACCAGATCAGCCAGTACCGTGTTTTTGTACGATTGAATTGTAACTCACTCTAACACTCGAAACATCAGCAGATCTCAAGCATCTACAAGTCGGTGGACACTCGAATCGACACTCACAATCCTTCTTTTGACAGCATTCACAGTCTGCTTCACACATCTGAAAATTACTGTTTCAGATAGCAAACATTTATTGATGCGAGAAGTTAGAGTGATGGGTTTAAGTCCGGAGAACATACTCACATTAGCATATTTACAGAGAAGTTGATTTCTCGAATGAGCCAAGGCTAATGACATAGTCTTCTCTGGTTTCAGAATGTTAGAGCATTCGATTGCTTGAAGATCTCCGATTGATATGTTCTGAAAACTTGTAAACATTTGGGAGCTCTATCCATCTACTTATCTCATACCTTCGATTCAGCATCCATCAACCATTTATGATTACAATGACACAGTAACGGATTCGCAGATAAAAATAGTTTCATCTGGTACTTTGAACCTCGGAAACTCGACGCCTTCACTTCTTTTAAACTGTTGTTTCTAGAAAATCGTTTAGATTTTTCCTCTAGTTATTAACAAAAAACTCACTTCAAATCCAAAAGTATCAAATTCGGAAGATGCTCAAAGGCGAATTCATGAAGGTAGTTCAACCGATTATTCGACAAATCCGCATGTTTCAATTCTGCAGGTAGAACATTCACAGCTCCTGTTGACAGACCTGCCACGAATTCAAGACGATTTCCTGATAAGTCGAGTCGTTTTAGGTTTCTGGCACTGGCTGGGACGTAGTGGATAGTTGAGACGAGATTATGACGGATGGATAAATCGGTTAGGTTTTCGGGGAATCTGAAATAAAAATAAACTTTTCTCAGTTTCAAGATTCTATTGAAAATTGGGTTTCATGAGATGCAATAATAGTTTCATTTCATTACCTCCTAAAATCGATGTTTGTAATCTTGTTATTATTCATCGTTATCACTTTCAACTTCGTCAAAGATATCAGTGTATTCGTCAGAAATCCAATGTCATTATCACTCAAATCCAAATGAATCAAGTTGCTGAAAGAATTCGATTCTTGAAAATTGTATTCACAGATTTGCTTACTGTAGAGATCTCAATGAATAAGGTTCAATCCTTAATCGATTTCCAGACAAATCCAGCGTCATCAGGTTGGGACAATGGGCAAATATTTCTCGGGGAAAGTCGGTGATGTTGGCATTTTTCAGAATCAGAGAGTAGAGTTGGCCGAGACCCTGGAATCATTAATTTTCTGTTTCAGAATTTTCAAATTTTCGCTCTCAAACTTGTAGAAAAGTGTTCTCACCGCAAAAAGGCCATCTGGAACTACATCAATTAGACATCTATCCAGTTCAAGTCGATCCAGATTCCGGAATCCTTGAAACAATGAATGAGGCGGAGTCGAGATTTTCGGAGAATGATATGGGCATTTTATGGTGAGAGTACGAACGAGATCCGGGCGAGCCAATTGAAGAGTTGTGGCGTTGAGCTGGAAACTTAGTGTAATGTGTGGGTAACTATGAGTAGAAGAGGTGTGGAAGGAAACTGTAGTGAGACTATTTGCACGAAACGGTTTTTACAGCTCCGTTCCACCGAGAAAATAAAAATAAAAACGTTGACAAAATGATTTCAGTGGAGAGAAATTGTGAATACCGTATGGTTAACCCTTTTTGAGAAGAGTCAATGTTTCAAATAGAGAATTATTTCGGAAGGTTTGTTTTGGGGTAGTTAGTTCAACTTCCATTTCTTGGACCCTGAACAATTTTTTCTAGTATTTTGAATTTTCAGCAACTCTATAAATTTGTATTTTTTCGTTGACTAGACTGCAGCTTTTGATTCCATTTGCTACTCCCCAAACTAATTTTTTATTCTACCAATATAGCATGTACTTGTATACTGTTACTTGTGCACCCACGCGAACACAAATTGATAATTGCATCAGCTAGTAAATAGTCACTGTCTCCCCATCCAATTACCTGTTCCCACTTGCAAATGAGATGAACTTGTTGGTTCTGCTCGTTATCCGAATAGCATTGACATCTTGTCGGACACGGGAATAATGACGGTGATGACGTGTCAATTGGGTGCAGAGAAATGTGGAGAAGAAGAAGATGAAGAAGAGGGAAGAAGGACATATACCATGAAGAAGCGAGGATAGATCAAATGGATTGAGTTGAGCTGAACTTGAATGGATTATGAAATGAAAAGAAAAAAGAGGAAGGAAAAGGAAATTGGGTTGACTTGGATATGAAGAAGAACTGAAAGAAAAGGGGAGTTGGAGGAACAAATTATAGGTTTATGGGCTTCTGTCAGTTTGAAAAATGGGTCTAAGCGGAGTCAGATGGTCTAAAGGAAAACAAGGTTTTACATGAATTTTATCACCGGTTTTTCTCGCATGAGAACAGTATTGATTGCCCACATTCTATAGGGAGTTTGTCTCTTCGATTGTAGGTCAAATGTGGCCGCGTGGCCTAATGGATAAGGCACCAGACTTCGAATCTGGGGATTGCAGGTTCGAGTCCTGCCGTGGTCGGAACTTTTTTCTTCTCGGTGGTTTCTTTATTCGAATATTTTTCTGGTTCAGAGAACGTTTTCACAGGAAAGTGTTGTAGAAGTTTAATGCAAATCAAGTATTTGAAATTGGAAAGAAAATATGTAATCCAGGTATGATAGATCTGGAACTAAACTGAAAGGTTTGAAAAGAGACCATTCGTTTTTAATAAATAGATGGCCATTTGGTCGTTTCATAGCAATTTTTCCGGAAATCTCAGGATGGTGAGGATTTGCGTTAGCCTGGAAAAGTAAATTATAATTTTGGACCTCTTCCCGGTTCTTAGTAATTTGGATTGTCATCTACTGTAGCTTCAAGAAAACTGATAGTAAACCGATCATTTGAAACGGGAAGTTTTTTTTTTGAAAGTCACATGGAAACAACTTGCATAAAAACCTAAATAACCTCCCGGAGGTCAAAAGATTTTAGAATAAAAAAGCCAACAAACAAACAAAAAAGTGGACAATGAATTGTTCCAGAATGAAGAGAAAAAAGTGGTTGGGGACACAAAGAGAGCGTGGCGACTTGCAATTTGGGAGGCAACTTGTAGAGCTCTTCGTCCCAAAAAATACATATTCATTCATCTTTTCTTTCCCATTTCTGGTGCCCTCCCCCTCTCTTATTTCTACAAATTCAAACGACAAAATATTCGGGAGCTCCAAAAAGTGGGAGAGAATGTCCCGACGGAATCAGTGTCAAAGAGGCGACACAAATCTCTCGGAAGGAAAGAAGGAGGAGAGAAGAATGATTGCCCTGGAAGCAAAATGGAAGAAGTGAGGGAATAGAGGGTAGATCCTCAATTGAGATTTCATATTTCAAGAGGAGAAATAGTGTGTGGGATGAAGAGACGCAGAGACAATGAACTAGTCTGTGGTGGGAAAAAGTGGGCGGAATCTGATTTAGGAGTAGAGAGAATCAAAGTTATTCCATGAATCTTCTGACACCACTGCATTATATGAGATGATAAATTGAATTGTGTATAGAGAGTTTGGAGAAAGAAGAAGAAGAGGAGACTAAAAAACTTCTGAGATTTCTATTCAGAATACGAAGAAGTCGCTATACAATTGAGAGATGGTTCTTTCCGGATCTTCTTTTTCCCGGAACACCAAAAAATACTACTTGTTTTCTATTTACTTGGTTTGATTCTTCTTTGAGTTTTGGAGTTTGTGTGGTTTCCGCGATTTGAGAAATCAAGAAAAATATACATTGACAATAGTTACGTCTAACAAAAGCCGAGAATCTATAATAGAACGGCACTTGAGCGATAGGATGCTTCAGGGCACATGGTACCTTGCAATTTGCAACCTCATTACGAATATGTTGACGATTTGGGTAATGTTAGACAAGAGAGATGACTGACAGCTGATAACTTTATGTCTTGATTCACTTAATTACGCCATGAAACAGTAAGTTTTGCGTATAACTTACCCAGAGAATAATTATTTTCAAATACTATCCTTTAGATCAGTGTTCCTAGAAAAAATCGGTACATTCAAATTTCAAAACTTAAAAGTTCTATAATAAGATTCAATCAGTTTATTCAAATATTAATCCATATCGGAGATTTCTCCGTATTCTTCCACTGTTTCATGATCTTCTTATTTTGAAGAATGAAAGTTTTTTCTTGCTAGGTGTAAACTCAGAATGAGATGCTGTGATCAATTTATGTCAAATATATTATATTACGACACAGTTTTTACAACTGAGCTCCAACGAACGGGAAATAGGAGAACTAGTAACAAATAAATTACAAAACCCTGATGCACGGAAAATCACTGTTTTGGAAAACAAAAACTTTGTGTCCTTGTTCAGTACTATTCTCTGAGAAATATGAAAAATAATTGTTTTTATTAAATTTCGGACAAGTTCATTTTATTTTCAGAAGCAAAAACAATTTATTTTCATCATAATTACACAGAAAAAGTGGAGAGAAACCGTTGTAAACCGGAACATTGGCTAGAAGAAAAATCTAAGAAATTGAGAAGGAAATAAACTCATTTCAAAAAAATACCGATTTTGGTTTGGCAAAGAAAGTCAAAAGAGGCAAATGATATGGATGAGATCTTTGAAAATTTGGGAATTTGAGAAGAATTCGGAAAAGGAGAATTGGACGATCACAGGTAGGAAGATTGACTGGGCGCACCACTATTCGGCATCTGGAAGAAGAGAAAAACAGTTATAAATGGGTATCATTAAATAAGAGAATACTGTAATTATGTACAGTTTTGGTTCTCCTGAATTGAGATTTATGGGCAAATCGAAAAAAAAGAAAAGAAGAAAAAGAGACTCACTCGAATGAAAGATGTCTGCGCCTGTTTGATGTCTGATGGTTTTGGGGACTTGTTTCCACCTCGGATCGTTTTAATGAGCATTTCTTTGAAGACTGGATTGAGCCAAGCGTAGAGAAATGGGTTGGTCACGTTGGTCAGCATTGATATTCTGAAATCAAATTGGGAGGATTAAGAGTTAGTACGTGATTCTTCAACGCAGCATTCTATAGTAGGTCAGAAGCAATAAGTGTTTGTTTTGAAACTGTTTACTTTATAATTATGAACTTACAAATGAGCAGTCATCGAAACGATATACGTGTTATCTGTACTGGTTTCTGATTCATCCGAATGGAAAAAGAAAGCGTCGTACTCGATCATCAAAGTGACAACATTATGGGGAAGCCATGTGAAAGCGAAGAGAAGGACCTGCAAAAAATGAAGAAAAGGTTATCAGTGGGAAGAAATCTGAAGAAGGAGAGAGTCCCCTGGGGTGAGGTGTTTTGAGAAATGTACGGGGAAGATGAGAGAGAATTCAAGATATTTAGTAGAAGGGACAGTCATATGCAAAGGTAGTGCATTTGGATATTTTCGCTAGATATGAAATGATATTGATACAGCGGAAATATTTTAGATCATATAACAAAAAATGTAGTTTCTGTCTATAAAGTGATAGTTAGTAATAAGGAAATCAAATCACTTCTGATAGCTTTTGAAAAAAAAAGAGGTAAGATTCTTTCCGAAGAAATATTCAACCGAGAATGCGTAAACTTCTGGAGTCATAAACCAACACTTTTCATTTAGCTTATTTGGTTTCTACTCAAAAAGGGCTTTGAAAAAGTGGAAACTTTTAAATTTAAACTAAGAATTTAGAATTGTTCAAACTGTTTGATCGGTTATTCCTTTCAATTAAATTTTCCACCAACTTACCATGCATGACAAGATGGTAGTTGTCCTCCTTTGTTGTGCAAGAACTGCTAATCTCTGCTTATTCTCTAGACCATTTTGAACGGCTTCCTGAAAATAAACACCTTGGAAAAGTGTTGAAAAAGTAAAAGTTAAGACTAGACAAGTACGATTGAAGTTTCAAAAAACCACAACAGGATTATTTTACATTTGATATTATTGAGAAGATGAATGATTGAAACTGTATTAGATTTTTACTGAAGAAGTAGAATACATCTATAAGTAGAAATTTTACATTTTGACTTTTACTATCACTGAACAATTTGAGAAAAAAAAACACGATGAGAAGTTTCATTTTTAGAAGTGAAACGTTACCTTGATTATCAGTGTGACTTTCTGAAATTATTTTTTCTAATCTTTTCAGTTTCATATTATCCTGACAAGCATTGTTCAACTTTTCGATTATTGGTGACTACACCATTCTACACTTACCGCATTGATACTAACGATATGATTTGTGGTTCCACAAGTTGTACTATTCTCCAGAAGCTGTGATCGTTCAGACAATTTCTTCAGTTTTGTCTCAACTCTGGAAATTTAAAAATTTCAGATTCAGGTATTTAATTGACTTGAATTTACCTTTGTCTCAATCTCGAGAAAATATTATAATAACAGAAGGCCATCGTTGCGAAAGGGAACAAGAACTGAGTGATCAACACTAGAAATGTGTATCCTTTTCTGACTTCAGCCAACGGCCAATGCTCCGAACAGTACTCTCCACAGAGTCCACTTATTCTCTCAACATCCATATACCATCCATATGGCATGCAGACAACTACACTGATCACCCAGATGAGGAGAGCAATCATCATTGCACTTCGAGAACTCAACTTCTGTTTGTGGGGTCGGACGACGAGATTGTAGCGGTCGAGGGCGATGGCAGAGAGGGAGAATGTGGAGACGAAGATGGATGCTCCCTGAAAGAAAAGAATTTTTAAAATTGTTGATTCACATATCCCAACACAACAGAACAATCAAAACCCGATGACGGAATCTAATTCATATAAGGTAGTTAAAACAGAAAAATTCAGAATTCGTTAAAATAAAAAGTTCCCATGCGTTTTCTCCAACTACTGTTTCAGAATGTTCAGATACATAATTTCAACTCTCAACATAACTAACTTGATCGGTTCAGATAGCGCTCGAAATGGGACGAGTTGGGACGTCCCGCGTCCCCGTCCCGCGCGTCAAGGATTGTCATAAAACGGTTAAAAAATAAACGTATATTTTTGAAACTTTGGGAATCGCGTCCACAGCTATGTCTTCAGATTCTGTGAAAGTTTAACTATTCTCCGACAAAAACTGACAGTTTTCCAAAATTCTTGGAAAAAAGTGGGACGTCCCATTTCGAGCGCTAGGTTCAGATGTTCTTACCTGAACTAACGGAATGAGTTTACAAACTGGCGATGAGAAGAACCATTGTTTGTAGACGTTGGTGATGAATGTGATCGGAAGACTCGTCAGACACATCAACACGTTCGAAGCACATAAATTGAGAATAAATATATTTTGGACGGTTTGTAGTTGACGATGTTTCATAGTTAGGTATCTGAAATAGGTTTTTAAAATCAATACAGAATGTAAACTTTTGTTGAAAAGTTTATGTTTGTTAACTGTTTGTTAGAAATCGAAAAAAATGAAACGAGGTAGGATATTCAAGAAATACGGTTTCAGGATCTTGTTTTAAAATTCATTATAAATCAAAGTCGATAATCCTTGTTCACTGGTTTTTAAACTGAAACATACAAAGAAAAACTTACAGAACAGCCGAATTTCCTAGAATTCCAAGTAGAAAAATATGTAGATAGAGGAGTGAGAAGGTGACCAATACACTCGGCTCGTTTGTCATATCCGGGTGTTTGTCTATAAATCGATCGCATACTGTCTCGTTGTTCATCTGTAAATTGGAAATTTGGAATAAAATGAAGACAGGAAAATTGTTTTCAACTATTTTGGAGTACGAAAACACAATGAAACACTACTGAAAGTGAGAATAGGTCAAAAGGTCGAAAAGCCAAGTCCAATATCGTCTCCCATCTAATTAGATGACGTGGCACGTGGTCATATTATGATGGACGAAAGATGATGTGGATTGGGTGTGGTCGATTCTCTCTGAGAGCAATTATTGAGTCCGAGGAGGGTAACGAAGAGCTCAATTAAGAAGACTCCGCCTTCTTTTTTATTATCAAAGAAATGAAGAACAGGAAAGGATAAATAATTGGAATCCTTCTTTTCATTTTGAAATTGTCTATAAGATTTAAGAAAAAGAAGAGAATCTTTAAGTTTCCCAGAATGAAAAAGAAGAGAAAAAAGAGATCACGGTTTCTGAAACATTAGATTGAATTGAAAGATTTTCTGGAGGTGACCAGGTGTTCAGCTAATCGAATTCATTCTTTTTGAGCTTTTGAAATAAAAAATGAAAAACGGATTTCGAGGCGGGGGTGAGAATAAATGTCTAGGGTTCCTATTTCTATACATTTGAGAGTAGGTTTAAAAGGGGAAGTCAATTGATGACGAATGAAGGTGAAAAGAGGAGAAAAAATGGTTGATTGAAGAGTTCAAGCGGAATGAGAATAAGAAATTTAAGGAGAGAAATTGATGAAACTATGAGTTGAGAATGAGAAAGAAAAGGGGAAGACAACGGGGGATTGCCCTTTATTTATGGAATTAGTTCCTGATGGGTTACTGAATTACTTTGAGTGATGACTAGACATCTACCTATTGCTGATGTATGAAACAATCCGCCGGCAGACGGTAGAGCAAGTTTTCAAAACAAAAATGATGGTGAATTAGCATAAATAGAAAACATCAAAATTTAGCGACTTTTCGCAACCGTATTTTTTTTTCTGCGACACTGAAAATAACTGTTTAGTAAACTAGAATATTTGAAAACTGTTCACTGGACCCTGTGTCCTCGAATTTTAGGAGATGATTTTTGGAACATAGTCCGGTCTCAAAGAAAATTTTGATTCTACATTTTTGTAATTGGGGCGGAGTGTAGATTTCAACTATTTTCAGTCACAGTTGCAAAAATTAATTGTTTTTAAAAGAATTTCTGTTTCGAATAGTCTTTGAGTTAAAACCACAGAAAAAGAATGTTGGTAAACGTTTCGTTGATGAATCCAAAAAACTCCAAATTCTAAACAGAAAATAAATTTTCAGAACTCATTTTAATAGGTTTAGGAGTCTAGACCATGGAACTGCATCTTTTTGAGAAAATAAGTGTTCTTCACCTTTTAAAAAAGAATAAAACGTCCAAACGAGAAACTCAAAGAGCACCTAAAGTTGGTCCATAAAAACAAGAAGATCAAACAGAATCGAAACTTATTTTTCTTGTTTTCAATTTTTATTATTTCTCTTCCAAACCAGACTTTTCTCTTGATTTAAGACATCATAAATTAAATTTCTACCGGGAGAAGCCTAATGAGGTGTCGAGAGAGAGAGGGAGAGTGAGAGTTGATGTTCTAGAAATCTTCCGGATTTTTGAAATTTCGACGAAAAGAAAAACATTTTGTTGATTCTTGGAAACTTTTGTGGAAATGGGAAGAAAAAATATAAATAATAAGAGATTATTCGGGAGAAGCTTTTCATGGAAGGTGACGGGTTGATTCTAGAGAATCGGGTTGGAAGGCAGGTTTCAGGAAAACGGAGAATATTATTAGAAATTGAAGATCTGGAACAAATTTCGATGTGAAGTTAGTATGCAATTGGAAACGTAAACAGAGGGTGCATGTTAATCTAAAAAAAGTAAACTTTATCTTAACATAATTATTAGAGAAGACGAAGCAACTAACTATCTGTAATATTTGGAAATTTACTGAATCAGTGAAAAATTGAAGTCACAGTTTTTTCTCAATGAGCTGTTATTTCGAGAAATTATTATATAAAATAGGAAGTTGATCTCTAATTAAACAGAGCCACGAAATTATATATCAAGACGACACTGGCTAATATTGCAGTTAGGCTGGTTTGAAATTTCGGAGCCAGCTCACTCTGATACGTTTTCAGACTAATGTTTCTGCATGAGATATGAGTTCTCTCCTACCAGACGATATATTTTGCAGGTTATCTTTCAGGAAAAGTCCCGTATGTCAATTAGAAAAACCACTTAACTTTACTTTTTCACAACACTCTGGGAGTATTTCTTCATAAACAATACGCATTCCTGGAAGAATTCCCAAAAACTCTCAAAAATAAAAATAAAAGAAATCTCAATCCTATTCAAAAATTTTCATAACTCCTCTGCTTTGGCAAAGTTCGCTCAATCTCTAATTTTTCCAAAAAAAGGGAAGCTCTACAACCGAATGATCGAAATTCAGGCGGGCAACATCATCGCTTCTCAGAGTTCAAATTGTCTCAACTACCAGACTTCGCTGAGGGCTTCCTTTTTTCTTTAAAATATTTCCGAAAAAAGAGGAAGTTCCCGGTTCAGATGAACTGAAAACCCGAGAAACAACACGGATACAGGATGAAGGATCGAAAGACTTCTGAGCAAAAAACTAAAATGGAAATGCACTTTTACAGCACAAAGTGTTCTCAGCGATGGGAATCGGCAATTTCGTGGAACGAACAGAAAGGCAACTTAATGAAGGTATTGAAGAACAGAAAAACTATATTTAGGAGTCGGCTGGATTCTGATGACCCAGGGGAATAGGGTCCACGTTGCAACTGTGTATAGCTGTCCTAACGCAAACGGGCGTGGGATTCGCTCTTACCGACAATTCATTTCCACATTTTCCAGACTGAATTGAGTTCCCACACCCTTTTGAAATAACGATTAAAACTAGGTCAAACTACAGTGAAAACGGGAAGAAAAAAGGAAGAGAAAGGTTAATCATGGAATGGAGAAAAAAGAAATGAGAAGAGAGAGAGTGCTCTACCACTTCTCAATTCACTTAATTACCACAAACACTATTATTTATTTCTCTATTGTTTTTTGTTGTCTCGAGGGACTTATACCTTCCTCCTCTACTTGTGAGACCCTTCCACCCCAAAAGCTCAGTGAGCTCTTCCAAAATAACGACTGGATATAGCTCGGAGCAAGAGCAAGAGGAGAAAAAGTTGAAGATAATTGGTTGGCATTTTCATTCAATTCACCTTCATTTCAATTCGTGTGAAAACCGGAAATTTGGGGACTTTTTGACGGAGAGGACCTCTTATAAATAGCTTTACCTTTCTTGTTGTTGTGGGGGTGTGACTTTTCCCGTCTATTTGAGATAAGATAATATTATAAATAATAAAATTGAGTTAGGAAAGAGGAAGAGAAAAATAAAGGAAGGTAATGTGTCACATAAAAAGAAGTTTCTGAACACCTTCAGTGGGGGAGAGAAAAGTTGTGAACAGGTGGAAATCAAAATGCATCTGACATTTGAATGCGGAATTTGGAGAAAAAAACTTTTTAAAGAGGCTTGATTTAATTTTTTGAAGGATCAGGTGGTTTAACTTGGAAGTTTATGTTCACTATTGGGAAAAAACAACTAATGATCTCAACCGATAGTTTTGAGACTTTTTAGCTCATAGTCCAGGATCAGCGTGTACCTGGCTTAAGCTCCGTTAGAAGTGTCTTCAAAAATGTTACGTCTATCTCAAATGACACCGATCACAATTGTTTCGGATTCATCAGTTCAATATAAAAGTGTCAAATTACCTAGCTTCAATGTTTCAAGAACTTTGGTAATAATACGGTATCTTAAATGAAAAGTAGAAATATCCATAGTCGCATTCCTGATTGAAACTTTGAACAGAAACGTATATTTTTCGTAACAGTAAAACTTTAAAACTCCCTAACAAGTAACGAATTACTCAAATTTCCACTGAAAAGTCAGATAAGAGTCTTCATCATTTTTCACCAACAACTGTCTCAGACAAGACAAATCATCGAAACAGAACAATTCATCATCCAAAAGCTTCGGGGATCTTAAAAATTCTCATAAAAAAAGATCAAAATCAAACAGCAACAAATCAAGAATTGAATACTGGCCAACCCACCCAAAAGCGAAATTTCAAAAGAATCAAAAAGAGTTATTTATCACGAGACAAATTATGCATCTATTCAGTTTGCAAAATGCCTCTCAAAAAACTGCGGTTCTCGAAACAATCAACTATGGATTGTTGCAGAAAGATATAGAAAATGTGAAACAAATATTTTATATTTCACTTCGGATCTTGAATTTCAACAAGAAAAAAGAAACGATAGATATCAATTTTCTGAAATTTCGACCATCAACAGACTTAACAAAAAATACGTGATTCCTTGCAAAGTTGTGCTCTGAAAGAAAGCAAAGAAGCCCCTGAGAGAATAAAGATGAAGAAATTGGAATGATGAGTTGAAAATAAAAGAGGAAGAAGGAAGAAAAAAGAAATATGTAAGACATAACCAACCACCTTGTTATTATTCTTTCATGACAATCTAGACAGAAGGATATCAGGTAACAACTGACGAAAAAACGAAGGGAGAGTGGAAACGTAAGATCAAAAATTTCTAAGGTCAGAGGTGGAGATTTCTGGAAAGAATAGGAAAAAGGACTGGGGAAGAAAACAGTGACTTTTGAAATGAGTTGTAGATTTCAAGAGGGAAGATTATGAGGATTATTTACTAAATACCACGCTGCTTTTATCCGTGACTTTTATCGAAAAGATCATGAAGTTTCGGAATAGGAAGTCACTATGAAAGAGTGATGCAGATAACTTTCCAGAGCAACAATAAAGCTGTATAACACTGGACTTTTCGAGAGGAAAGTTCTGTTTCACTAAGTATTTGTAACAGTCAAAATGTTTCGGTCTTAGTTTTGAAACTGTACAGCTCCAAAAATATTAAATTGTCTTTTTCACAAAGCTCGAAACTCGTTAGCATATATAATTTCGAAAGTTTTGTCGATATAGTGGTTCTAGAAATTGGATATTTCAAATCTAAAACTACTACAGCCAAAAATGTACTTTGAGAATGACAGAAAGAATATACTAATTTCAAAAAAACTGAATTTAAAAACCATCCGAAACAGAAAAAAAACCGGGATCGTCTGCAAATCGTTTTTCTTTTACAAATAAAACCAAACAAAACACAAAAAGTTTTCGAAACTCCATTTCATACTTTTGAATTATTCCAAACAAAAAGACGAGCGAATCCGGTTTTGAGTGACAAGACTTCAAAAAGAAAGTGAAGACGAACTTTTTGATGCGAAAATTCTTGACAATTTCTTATAAAGGGTTTCATCCGAAGAAAAACGGAAAGATCCGGAAGAAAAATTCTATATTTTCCAGTTCTTTTTCCTGTGAGACACCGAAAAACTCGGAGAAGGAGAACTCACTAAAAACTATCAAATTTCATTTCATCTGAAAATGTCACATACTTCTTTTTCTCTTTTTCATTCATCACTCTTCTCATTTCCAGGTGTGAAAACTGACAGGTTTTTTCGGAAGAAAAAACAGATGACGAACTGAAAAAAAAAGAAAACAAGGAGATAAAACTTCTGGTGGTAGAAAAAAAGAGAAATCTGAGGATGAAAAGTGCAGAAAATTGAGGAAAATGATGATGGATGACAGGAAATATTATACGATTAGTGGAGAGAGAGGTTACCAAGAATACATTCAGAGTTTGTCGCTTTTTCAGATTTGCGATTTTGCTGCTTGCCGAACTATGAATGTACATAGAAGCAAGTTTCTGGAGAGTTTGGAACAGTAGAAAATTTAAAGATGTTGGAGGATTTTATGAAACAGAGAAAACATATCGAAAGTACCAGAATGGGGATCGAAATTATTCTAAAACTATCACCATCCCTGTCTACAGTGTAGCTCAAGGTCACTATTTTTTTCATGAATTCAAAAATCTCTAATTGAACGGCACTAATATCTTAGGAAATTATATAACATTCAAAAGGTCTACGTCTTGAAATACAGTATCTATGCACTCAATTAGATAATGACATCATGAAACATAGAGTTTTTTTCTCGGAATAACCTCTAAAAAACGTGCAGAAATAGTGATGGAGACGACGGGTTATTATCTCGCAATCCCAATCTTTTAATTGGAAATTCGAAGTGGATAAAATGAAAATAAAACAAAATAACTTTTTTGCTTTTCTTCCTCTTTTCCTATTTTTCTAAAAAACAAATAAATGTTCTTTCTATTGTTTCAAAACAACCGGACTTCCAGATGACTGAAAATCGACTGAAACTTTCTATTTAACGTCTGAAAGTGGATGAGAAACTGACCTGTGACGTGTGCAATTGCATCAATTTTCTCCGCATTTCTTGCAGCATTCGAGTACTATCCGATTGGCGGAGCATGTTTTTTAGCGCCTGAAAATAAAATTATAAAGAATAGGAACAGGGGAGAGAATGGGGTCTGAAAATGACAATTCTAAAAATTAAGTGAATTGGAATGAATATGAATCTGGCTGAAAAAAAGAGAAATAAAAAATATGGCTGATGTCTGAAATTCGGAGAAGTTGGCATCGGATTAGCTTTTTGACGAAAAAATGATTGGATTTGAGGATGAAATGGCGGCGACTAATACTACTAATTTGTTGAAAGTTTTACCAGGAAGGCGGATGTTTTTTCGTGTTTTGAGAAATTTAGAAAAGGATCAGAAGAGTTCAAGGAACACTCAGACGAACTCTTTGGTTGATCGTACGCTTTTTTGGATTCGCGAGTCAAGGAATTGATTCTCTAAAAGGAAGTATGGGGACATACTTATCTGGAACATTCAGAAATGAGGTCATAGGCCAACGGACAAAATGTCCGACAGAGCTGATTCACAAGTTCAACTTCTCTAACTGAAACCACGATATCCGTTTTATTGGAATATTACAAAGGGTTTCTTTTTGAGAAATCTGATTTTAAAATTCTCAGGAACACCACGAGATCAGCATTCCAAAAATTCCTACAATAATAAGACAATAATATTTTCTTGGAACAGAAAACTCGATTTTAATTTCGAAGAAGTGACATCAGATTCATCAGAATTTTTAGACTTTCGAAGCAGCAAATATTAAGATGAAAAATCTCAGAAAAAACACACATTCGACTGACGCAAATCGAAACCTTTTTCTCTCTTTCCCCACTGAAATCTACTCGAAAATCGGAATGTTTAAGTTGTTCATCTCATCAAAAAACCGCCTCAGCGATCATATTCCAAAACGGAAATGTTAAGAAATGGAACTCTCTTTTTCAAGTAGAAAAACCTTTTGAAAAATGAGCTCAAAATCCAATTTCTCTCTGCAATTTCCGGCACAAATTTCATTTCCTTTTGGAGGGGTCATGTTTGTGTTCGATGAGATGAGAAAAGGAGAGAAAAGAGTCTCCACTTTCCACTGTTCTATGGATTTAGTGGGTGGAAATGAGGGAACAATCGGAAGATTTTTGAAATAAAATAAAAAAGAAAGGGCCAAATAATAATCTTTGAAATCAAGGCATTTGAAGTTGGGGGAGGAAAAGAGAACAGGTGAAATCAGAAAATGAAAATCCGGGAACTGGTCTGGAGTAGACTTTCAAAAATCAGATCTTTGAATTTGTGATTAAGAAAAACATCAACAGTGATATTTCTCGGACACATACTTGTCAACGGGCCGAAACGGGCCGACACGGGCCGGCTCGTAACTCGCGTCAAAATGAATATTATGAGCTGAAAAATAAACCAAAATGTAGATCTCGACGAGTTCTATGTCCGTGACCTACTACGGGCCGGATGGCTATTCGTTAATGTGCCGCGGGCCGGGAAAAAGTGCCAAAAAACGCGAAAATGGCCAAAAAAGCCATTCTAGCCCGGCCCGCGGCACATTAACGAATAGCCATCCGGCCCGTAGTAGGTCACGGACATAGAGCTCGTCGAGATCTACATTTTGGTATATTTTTCAGCTCATAATATTCATTTTGACGCAAGTTATGATCCGGCCCGTGTCGGCCCGTTTCGGCCCGGTTGACAAGAATGCTCGGACACATCTAAAAATTTAGTCAATTCGAAACCGGAATCTTTTTAAACTGATCAATTGGAAATTCAAAAAGTTTCTTGGTGCTTACGTGTAGAAACATGTAATTTCCTGATTTGGGTCATCCATTTTAATCACATTTGCTCAGTTCTAAAGCTTCAAGATTTTGAGATGTCTCAGTTTGGAAATGTGTGGTTTCCAGATGTGTCTGATTAGCAATTGATATGTTATGCCATCTCCTCAACACTTAGATTGAATACACAAAGCAAAAAAAAACAAAATGTATCGAGTTCTTGAAACAGAAAAACTTTGAGTGAAATTCACAAGAACATCAGGACTCCGGAATACCAGAACTTCTCAAAACAAAGAAAAAGGACAAAGTTCAATATGTAAAAAAAGAAAAAAGAAGAAGCTTCTAGAAGGCGAGAAACGGCGACAGAATATCAATAGAATTCTTCCGACAAATACAAGTCAAGTTCTTCTTCTTCTTCGCATCATGAGAGTTTGAATAATTTAGAAGGAGAAGGCAAGGATGACTGGTCTCAGACCGATGAGATATTCTCCTTTTTCCTCTTCCAATGAAAGAGAAAGGTTTCTTTTTCTTCTTCTGACAAGATGAAGACATAGAGTAGCCAGGATTCTTTTCTTCTTGAGTCATTAGACTAATAGATCAGGATGCTTAAGTTTTCTACAAAACCAGAATAAGTTGGTCTGACAGATTTGATTAATACTTGGTTTCTACGACATCGTGATCTTTCTGGGAGTTGCGAATTTCATAGATAGGATTCCAGTCACTTCCTCATTGGATTAGGAGAATTATTTTCGGTTTCATTAAACTTTGATTTGAAACATCAGACAGTGGAATTCTACTTATATCGTAGCAGTTCTAAATATTCAATCCGATCAAATGAATAAGAAAAGCACTTTAAAAGTATGCACGTAACTCTAGGGAATCCTTATTTTCAGACTAGACGTAGAGATGAAACTAGAGAGATTAGAAAGGTCAGTCTGGTCTAAAAGTGCCAGTTTTAAGAAATCGTTTAGAAGAGAAAAGAAGGATCTTAATAAATATTGAATGTTAAGGGAATAGTTCTGGTAGAAAACTAGTTTCATTTATTATGGTATTTCAAAAATCTTTGCACTTTTTCTATCAGGTTTTCAGCTTGCGGCCGCCAGAGTTCTACGCGGACGGAATCGCCCAACTACCAAAACGTTGGCAAGATATAATCAGTACTCAAGACCAATAAATAACTGAAGAACTTCTTTCTCATTTTTAAAAATTTTATGATAGAAAAAGTACAAAAACTTTTGAAACGCCCTAATAGACACCAAAATCTTGAAACTCAAAGAGAAACGGTTTCAAGGATATTTCATTTGTTTGTACGCTTTTTAGAATTTAGTAGTAACCCAGTTTTGTCCCAAAAAATTTTAATGAGGTTTTCAGAAAGATAAACAAGGACACTGCTTCAATGAAATGAGAAAACTTTTGTAATTATCCAATATACCATTCAGTCGCAAATTCTCTACTCACCACAAGATCGGACGCCTCGACACGTGTATTGACCATCGACATTGTGAATTGACTGAGTTGAAGTTGAACTAATCGACTTCTCTCTCCGCCGATGGAGCCGTTGTTACTCTCCTATAAAACATTGAATTTTTCATAGTTTTATGTGTTTTAATCATGGAAATCAGACATATAGACCAACATATAAAATTGAAAAATAAATCTAATAAAAAAATTCTGAAAATGTAGGCGTTGATGTGAAAAAAAACTGAAAAGAGGGAGTAAAGGAAGCGAGATTTAAGGAAAATAAATCTGACTGAAAATCAGCTTACAACGGAGATCCTAATAAGCAGGTGGGGAAAGCTAGGAAACGATTTGGAACATGCTGACACAGAGCAGAATATCAAGCTTCAGAATCTAGAATTTGAAAAGAGAGGAGGGAAGCAATTATCTGTAAAAGAAAAAACGGGTTGAAGTGGAATTTAAGAATCCATGATTTTTTGAAATCACATAAATAACTCATCTAGGTGGCCTGATGTCAGTGGTAAGGCTTCTGGAAGCCGTAAGGTCAAAAAAAGAACGCACGAGTTTCCACGAGGAAACTTTATTTCAAGATGAAGGTCGATCATTTTCCGAAATAATTTCTTTCTAAAAACAGTTTGGCTCGAGGTTTGAGAGACCTGAGCTGAGCATATTTTTGTTGTTTTACCAACTGCGTGAAAGGATATTTTGACAAAACTTCTCAATATCCAGTAATTTTCTTAAAAGAGGTCTAAACTGTAATTTTAGATTCTGATGTTAGATTTTATCTAAATTCTGACTAACACCAATTTTCTAACAAACCAACCAAATGCCACTAGAATTTGTCATTTTAATCATAGCCTATCCTAGTTTTCTTTTTTTTCCAAAAATCGAACATGCCCACAAAACAAGAGAACAAAGTAGAAATGAAATGATCGGAGTGTCACTTGTCGCACTTTTCTGTCATAAATTTATGAATTATTCAAAGAAAAAACAAGAGAGAAGACGAAATAATTCGGAGAATAGGTTTTCAAGGGTTTTTCTTTAAAAAAATGAGGAGGATGGCTTGAGGCGTCACGAAAAAATGAAGCCGTTTATATACTCAATTTTCCGAAAATATTTTTCCGAAAAAAAATCGGATTGCCCCTAGATGATTAGATCTGGCGATTGAATATGTACTGATATTACGGGAAATGGAAATAAAAGTTCAAGAACTTGTTGTTTGTCTTGACTGGAAGTGAAAGGGGTTCCTCGGGTTTATTAGTTTTTGAGTCTACTTACAATAACTTTCTGAACGTCATCTGTAATAGGCATTTCGGTGGTATGCAGTTTGAAAACCGTACTCCTCCGTCTTAATTTCTCACGGATAAATCTTAACGCTTTCCGGCTACTCTTCGTACAATTCTCTAAGAAACGTTAACAAATCTTCGATCATAAAATACCACAATTCGTTTTAATAAGAACACAATGAATCAGTGAAAATGAATTTCTAAATTTTTGTTTTTCGTCCATGCTGATTTTCAGATAATTTATTGTTATCATCACATCTTGAGTCACTTTTGTTTTTTTCAAAGAATTTTCTTTAATTTCAAAAATGAATCACATATGTAATTGAAATCAAAACCACCAACTTTTCAAGATTACATAAAAAAGAGTAGAAATGAATAAATTTCTTTCGAGACTTCTTCGACGAGGAAACGACATAAAAAGCTATTTCCAAGAATGCCAACAAGATAAATTATTGCAAAAACGAATCAAAGCACAATTGTGAATTATTCCTTTTGCAATTCGTAAAAATGGAAATTTTCTGAGTTCTGAGTTATTCATTTCAGCCAGACCATCGAAACATTTATTCTCACCCGCACAATAGAAAAAAGAGTACTTCACTTTGTCTTAATCAAGTTTCTCAATATTCTAATTCCACGTCATCATTAGAAATTCTCAAGAAGAAGAAGTTTTCGAGGAAGAGAAATGGGCGATAATTTATGACAAAGTTATAAGTAACATTCACATAAAATTTGAATATTTTTAACTAGGTGAAGGGTGGAATTAGAAATGAAAAAGGTGAATGAAAAGAGAGTGAAGAAAACAAAAACATCAACAAAATATAATGTTTCAAACTATGGAGAGAGTATAAAGGTTGGGAGAAGTAAAAGGGAAAATCAGAAATAAAATCACTGTTTCAGTTTTCTTATGAAGTTGAATGAATGCAGTGAGTATTATTCAATCAACTTCTATTATGACTGAAATAGAGTAATTGAAACAGATTCTAGATTTTCATCGGACAGATGGACCGAGGGCTCTGTCGCAACTCACTACCAGACCTACACGAATCAAATACAATAAATATCAAAATTTTAAGATTTCGGAATTCGAAATCCGGAATCTGGAGTTCTCTTCAAGTGTGAGCCAATTGAGCGTTAGAGGATTAACCGGGGTTCCAGTTTATCGCAAAATTGTACAAATGAGAGTTTTATGAAATGTCACAACATGTTTTTGAAAAATGTTCTACCACTTGTTACTGTAAGAAGTGCTACCATGTTTTCAGAATTTCTTGGTTTCAAATTTTCAGGTTCTGGAAAGTCTCAGACATTTCAAACCCCCTTTCACGTCTCTTGACAAATCGATGAATTTGTAAGAAAAAGGTATGAAAACGTGCAACAAAAATGTATTTAAAAGTGAAAAAAAGCAACGTTTCCCTCCTTTCGTTTCCCCCGAGACTGACTGCACACGCCACTGAAAAAGGATTAGAACACGAGTAATTTAGTAATTTCAGGGAGGGGAAACGAGCAAAAGAACACCCTGAATTAGTCTCTTCTCCTTCTTTTTCTCTTTCTCAAAATGCTGATTCAGGGATTTCTGTTCAGAATCAGAGTCATCTGTTTTTTTGGGCAGAAGCGGTGAAAACAAAGTGGAACAATAAATCAAAATTCTCAAATTCTCAAACAAAAGCAAATGGAATCACTAAAGTTTACTTACCATTTTCAGTTCTAAGTCTTCCTGTTTTCTCTTCTTCTCATTGAATATTGAAAAGTCAGAATTCGGAATGAGACAAAAGTTTCCAAAACGGGAAACAAGAAGTGCTATGGGAAAGTACTTGAAATTCATTAGTTCTTACTTTTTCTCCTTTTAAAAATGCTTTTTTTGGGACATTGATGAGTTTTTTGGGGTGAAAATAGGGGGAAGTGGTGGTGGTAGTGGAGGAGGGAAGTATGAACTTTAGGAACGGAGTGGGAAGATAAACAAGAATATTACGATTGAGATCTACTGAAGGGGAGAGAAAAAAATCATGTAAAGCAGCATTTGAAGAAATATATAGGAAAATTTTGTAACTATTAGAAACAGCAAAAGATGAAAATGTAAATAATTTTGGGAGCAAATCGGCAAAGATGGAATCATCCAAACCCTCCTAGAACTTGAAATTTCCTCCATGTTTTTGATTAATCCCATTTAAAATGGAATAATGCTATAGTTTTCCTAAATGGAAGTATAGAGCGAGAAATACTGAAGCTTTCTATATTTTTTGAAACAGTTGAAAATGTGAATTCTACTGTCCAATCTTTCGACTAATGAAACTTTTTTATACCCAAAAACTTCCTGTTTTCCACTGAAAACTTCCAGAATTCAATAAAATAGCAATTACGAACTCATCCTTAAGCCACCTACCGGTCAGTCAACAATGACGTATTCTCTCTTCTAATAACTTCTGACCATTTCTACATTTCCTCGTAATACTCTTCGTAATAATTACTTCTCTTTAGCACTAGACACTTTAAAATGGAAAATGATTATAATGGATATCGTAGTATAAAGTTTGATGTTGACGCATTGTCTCTCGGGAAATGTTACTCATCATCAAAGTGTGGATACTAAATGTCACCTTCTAGACAAATGCCTCCTTATTCTAGAATGTTTCATCTTAGAAGAGGATCCACGTCATTCAGAACTCTGAACTTCTGGAAGGAAACGATGGTGAATTATAAATTAAAAATTAATTGAGAAGTGTAGGAGAAACACGAAAAGGGAAGAGAAAGAGAGGGAGGGAGATGTCGAGTCACGACACACAGTGAGTAATAAAAAGAAAAAAGAAGAAACAGCTGAAAAAACTACGAGTTCCAAAGTTTTTGAGCCTTTTTTTCTCCTCTGCTTTTCACTTATCATCCCTTTTCACTCAACCACTCCACCTCGAAAATTTTCAACAAAGATCTCTGAAAATGAGGAAGAGGAAGGATGATATTAGGAGGAGAGAAAGGCGTCTGAAAATGAGAAACACAGGGAAAATTATAGAGGGGACGGGGATGATTGGCTATAATTTGAGAGCAGGAAGCAATGCAGATCATATTTCAAAAATGGGGAAGGAAGGAGTCATGAGAAAGATTTGGAGAGATTCTCAATTTAGAACAGGAATTTTCAATCTATTTTTGAGTGAAGAAAATAGATAATTGGAAATATCCCGTTTCAAAACTGAAATTTAAGTGACTCTTCAGTTTTTGTTTGATTGTCGATTGGTCTATTTACGAAGAAAATATCAGTAGAAGCACTCTCAATTACCATACTTGGTAGTGTTCAAGAATTTTCAAATATCAACATCTCGAAAATTCTAAAATCAATGACGATCACTTCTTTGATCTATTCATGCTTTGTAAAATATTCAATGGGAAGTCTGGTATTGCTTGAAGTGGGTGAGGAGCCAAACCCGAGACTGTTCAGAATGAAGTCATGAAGAATTCAGATAGACATTTCAAAATGAAACATATATTGATATGTGAGTTTGATGACTATCATTAACCACTTCGCCTAGTTTTCTGGTGATTTCAGAATGTCTCGAAACAGAAAAGTTTTGAAAAGTAATAAATTGAAGTACCTTGAATTAGTGAACATTGACTTTTCCATGATTTCAATTTCATTTTAAACAAAGATCGTCGAAAAAGTGGACGACTTGTTCTGAAATTCGGGTGGTCTGCAGGTGGATTTCAAGACAAGGTGAAACATGAAAAACAGGGAACTTTCTATCGAATGTCTTTGAGAAAAGAAGTACAGAATGTATGTACTAGTATATAAAATATTGGAGAGGTAAACTTGTAAAGTCTGTAATTGATCTTTTCAGGCGTAACACAATAGTCTCTGTTTTAGAACTGTTATTTGGTTGAAATGAGCTATCGAGAGCAATCTGTTATTTGTGAAAACTGTCCTCAAAAGTAAGTACAAATTGCTCAAAATCAAAATCAAAAAGTCACACGATGAACTTATTTTCTGACTTCTTGAATGCTCGAAGCCCTGAAAATCTTTGTCCTTTGATGACCGGAAATCAAAAACTCTCTGTCTACCAGGTTTAATTTATTCTCAAACAAATAGTTTTTAGATTGAAAAAAACTAATTTGGAGCATAGAACACTATCACTCATGATAAATGAAATTGAGAATGCTTTTCAAAACTTATTCTCGATTCGGTATGGGTAGACTTCAGGCATCAAGAGAGACAAGTTCACATGGTGATTGGTGCAAAACGTGTGAATTGGAAAGATGATGATAAAGATGAAAGTTGGATGAGAATTTCTAATGAATCTCTCTTCGAGAATTCTGATAACTGAAACATCTACACGATCATCATTTTCAAAAATGTGGATTCATTTTTTTATGAAGGGATGCTTTATCATTTAAAAAAATAACCTGATTCAAATAATTCTCTTCAAATAACCTAACTATTCATTTGTCAATCTGTCTTCATTTTCTTGCCCATGAAATAATTCAAAAGAAACTTTGGTTTCTTCTCTTCCCGAAAACCGGAAACATGAGAAGACTCTATCCGGTCAGAAATCTCTTGAAAATCTTTGAATTTTCTATAAATAATTTATAAACTTGAATATGAACTACAATCGAAAGTCTAGAAAGAAAAAGGAAAAGAAAAAGAAGATACTAAAATAGAAAATATTAATTTGAGAGTATTAGGTGAGTCAGGGGGAGTGATTTATTCGAATGAATCATAGTGGCATTTCATGGAATTTTCTGTAGTGATGGAATTGAGAAAGTGGAAAGAAATAGAAGTTCACGGGGCAAAGACCAGCTACATTGTTATCAAATCGGATATTAGAAATAAAATAATTATTTGAAACGGCGAAAATTCGAAATTTGAAAAAATTCGGATTGATGTGGCATCAATGTGATAACTCTGCCGAGAAGTGGAAAACCGTGGTGTCATCTTGAAACTACGTATTCAGGAGAAATTTATATAAAAGAAAATATTACTTCGTGGAGATTCTGAGCCTTGACACAAAATGTTTGGAATTCGGTTCAGAATCCCTATGAAATCAACTCTCTGACAATCTGAAAACTAGTTTTCAAATTTGCACGTATCCCATAAAAATGGTTTAAGAAAACTATCAAGTCACCAATTCCAAGGCAGAATTTCGCACTCACAAAAAAATTTGGATCCAAAATCCAGGGAAATCACTTTACTATTCTGGGAGTCTTGAGCGATACGTGGAAATAAAAATACCTGCTCTAGACACCCTCTCTTTTCTCACTAAATAAGGACATGCATGTAAACGGCTGTCGCTTTTTTTTCTTCTTCTTTCCAGCTGTCATGGTGCTTTTTCAGTCTTTTTCCCGCGTTTCTTCTCTGTTATTTTCAACTGAAATCTCTCATCACGCGATCACGATTTCTTTTTTTAAGAAGAAGAAATCTAGAATTTTGAGTCGGTTCGTTTTGAAAAACAACATGATTTTGGAGCTTTGAAATGGAGCTACAGTAAGAAAATAGACTTTCGAGAAGTTAAGAGAAATCTGACAATGAGATTCATTTTTTGGATTCTAGAAGCATTGGAAAAGAAAAGAAATAAGGGGGATATCAATTGAAGATTTGGTGCTAATTCGATTTGGGACACCGCTTTTCATGAATAATTGTCATGTTTTTGTCTTTTTAGAGAGTCTTTTTCTCCTTTCAGCAGACACCAATGGGAGCTAAAACCCAACAATTAGAGCATTTGATTTTTGTTTCGTCTGGGAATATAAGAAGAATAAAGAAGGAAAAACAAAAGAGTGTTACCTTATCATGTTGATTTTTCAGCAGCTGTTTCTTCGAGAATGATTTCGTGAGAATGTGAAGAAGAGATTGCTGAAAGAATGATTAGGAGGACTTATGACTAAGAAGATGAGAAAAAGTTTATGATCGAAGAGGTTAAAAGTGGAGAAGCCATACGAACAAACAACTTGATTACGGATAATCGGATAACCAATTTTCAAACATCAGAAGAGGGTGGATGGGTATGGGGAGAATTGTGGAATGATTTGGAAACTAGTTGGGTCTGAGGCGAGGTCAGAAGTTTGAGCAGCTAAATGGACTGAATAAACTGTTCTCATCTCGACTTATAATGATCAGGAAACTGGAAAAAATTTGGGTATGTGCCAGCCAGAAAATTGGTACTCCACCAAATCAGAATTTTCCAAAGTCATAACTGTCATGTACCAAAACGAGATTTTTCAAGACGACATCGTCAATGACATTCACGGAAAAAAAACTTGTTTTCACTGTTTTAAAATTCGGAATCTTACTTATGTATTTCGATGAGTCAAAAAGCGAAAACATTTCGGATTGGTTTTCTGCGTAAGATTCTCAAAGCCGGTGGTATCATAAAGCAAATATAGTTAGGCTATTTCTGTCCTGAATATTCTCGAATTCTTAGAATTAGAATTTACTATTCCAGGCTTCCAAAAAGTTGATCTCTTAGGATACGTCTGGATTTCAACTTCAAAATAAATAAAAATTTCTAGCTACTTCTTTCTCTTAGAATTAGAAATCGGATCCTCTGATGTCCATATTCCATTTCAACAATAACAAATTCCAAAAAACGAGAAAATGAGAAATTCCAGAGAAAGTTTTTGGCGGTGTGTCAGACAAAGATTCTAATGCATGAATTGGCGTCGTGCATTTGTGGAAAGATATACGAATGAAAAGAGATATAGAAAAAGAAGAGAAACATGTTTTTCCGAGAAGGTTCATATCTGGAAAAGATGATGAAGAAGAAGAAGAACAAATGACTTTTTGGGAATAATAAGAAGGAGGGGTGGAGTCAGATGTTGAATATGGTTTTTGTAGCTGTGCTATACCGAGACTTGATAAACCGTGAATATGAAAATGCAATATTTGTAATAGTTACACCAGTCTATTCACCAAGGTTTACATTTTTATCTGAATTGACTCTCGAACTTTCTGGTTCTTCGAACTGTAAACTGTTTATCCAGCTGTAGCTCACCCACTTGCTTTCGAATGTTTACTAATTCTCGCTCCATGTTTCGTTTCCACAAATATTTCAAACATGACACAAACCGAACTTTCCAATTCTTTCCATGAGAACTTTCACCTTTTCTTTTCTGCTTTTCTTGTTTCTTCAACTGGATTTATTCTCTGCTATTACAGCGAATCGATTCCAGATATTATTGAATACGGTAAGAGTTCAGGTAACCAGAAAAAATGTGGATGTTCATTTCAGATTACATAACGTTCTTCGCTGTTCTTCTAGTCTGTTCCCTTCCCTTTGCAGTTCTTGATCCATCGATTTGGTACTGTATTTTCATGATTTCATTTGCACATCTGTTATTTTTCAAAGGTTACACAGAATTTTCGAACTTTATAATGAAAACCGATTTCCAGGTTTCTACTCCTCCACTCTTGTTACAGTATTCGTGATGATGTGTGGACTTTTCACTCGAATTGTCAAAAATGTGGATGAAGATGGCACAAAGCTATTGGATACTGTCTGAAAATGAGTGTTACAATAGAAGAAACCAGAACTAAATGACATCAGATATATTTCATTTTTGTATTGATTAGAGTTTTGTTGGAGAATAAACTTTTCTCTTTTTTAAAAGTATTTTTTCGGATATTGTCTGATCTGTATGCATTTATATCGATGAGTCGCCTTCAAATGTCTGCAGTCCATTCTATTCAGATATTCAAATAAAAAAATAACGTTCTACAAGAAAGAAATCCAAATCACGTCTGAACAGAAAATAATGAATAAAAACGTGAAATATTAATTTCACGTTCCCTCCAAAAAAATACAATGTGTTCAATTAAAAACGTGACCTCGACGTGAAAATCCAGGTGGATTTCTCCAACTTGTTTTTTCTCATGACCTGTTTTTTTTGGATTTTTTTGTTGGTTTTTTTGCTACATTATGGATCCAAATATGATATTTTTCAAAGCTTCTCCAAGTTTTTCAATGATCGGATCATACTAGAGTTCCAGAATTCCAGAATTCTAGAATTCCAACATCATCGAAAATTTTGAATTTCAGACTGTTTTCTTCGTATTTCTTGACAACATCTCTTTCGCGCAAACGCTCTTCTTTTCCATTTGAAATGTTTCTCGTCATTGGGTCGATTCTTGTTTTTCCACTTCTTCACCTGAAACATGAATTTTCAGAATTTTCTTACTTTCTGGACCCAATATGGCACTTACGTCATCTCGATATTCAGTCCTGGCTAAAGCAGAACTTTCTCGTCTTGGAGTTGATTTATACACAGCAAGATTTGAGATGAAATGCATTGAGTATGCAGGATTTCGTCGTCTCGTGGTACGTTTTCCGTTTTCGGATTTGAGAGACACAGTTCCAGTCGAGTTGGTATTGAGACATTTGGTGGAGATTGTCACTCGTACCACGTGGTCGCTAAATGGAGATGAATCAAAAGCTGGACAGATCCATATCCCTTCCACCTATTTTTTGTAAGTTAGAAAAAATATAAAAAACCAGGTTTCGGCACACTTTCTACTAGACCTGTGATTGCAATTTTTGAAATAAAAAATTCAAAGAAACAAAAAGAGAGCGTGGCCTCATCAGTAGTAGACTCTCTTCTTTTTTTGGGAAAAAAGTAATAATCAAAAAAGTTTTTCTTGAGAACGGCAGTTTTTGTTGTAGAAAATTACATTTTTCAGCCGCCACGAAGTCACGTTTTCCGGAGATTACATAAGAATAAGCGCCCGAGTCCGTCAAGTATATGGTCAGACCTTCCAACTGCAGGTGACTAGGATCTGAAAATAGCAAAAATATTAAGTTTGTCTTCAGACGACTGTAAGGCTCCAAGATTCAACCCTTGTGGGAGCCGGGCACACTACAATATTCGTTTCTCATATGGTGCCGGAAGCAGATGATCCCAATACCTCCGAGGAATCGGAAAAATCTTCCCAGGAGACTTCAGCGAGCTTGAGAATAAAATCAAGTAAAACAGTCGATAAGTGTGGCAGCGCTCGTCATGTAAAACCATCAGCTCCAACTTTGGATTATCTTCCATCGGACGGTGAGGACGTCGATCCAGAACATGTCGAGCGTTGTTACGCCTTCTTCAATTCGGAAAATGAAGAGAAACAAAGAGAAGTTGGAGAAAACGATGAAGAAGGAGCTGAGAACTCATCAAAAACGCCGTCTGAACACACCAATCGAGTGGTTCCAGAAAGTTCACTTGCTGATGGGTATGGAATTTCTTCAAGTCTGAAAAAAATTTCGGAAATACCAACCGGGCCCGTCTTACTCACCACTGGTCTTCAAAGTGTTCCATCTTCCATTGGAAAACGAAAACAAGCTGAGACTTCAGTTCCAGTCGAGAAACGGCCAAAACAGATGGTTTGAACAGTTCCAGGAGAGTTTCTGTAAAATACATCATTTTATTTCAGCTATCCTCGCGTAACTTTGTCCTTATTAACTTCACTACACGTTCAGCATCGTACCAGAATGAACTGAAAGTTATGCTAAGAGGAATGGGAATACATACAGCCCGGATTTCCAATATCCAAAAACTTCCGATTGCATCGGAGAATCGGCACATCGCTCACTTCCATGTCGACTCGAAAGAAGAAGTGGCACTGATAAATCAAAAAATCAGAAATTCCGAATGGCAGACACTTTTCGGAGAGATCGAAAAAATCGATTCAAGCCATTTCTGTTGGCATGACATAGATGTGAAGGGAGTGCTCAAGCGTATGCTCATTTCCAAGGAATTTGCACTATTCAAAACACGTCCTTCCACGTCATTAGTCGAAATATTGAAAGACAGGAAGAAAATGAAGTCGGTAGTGAACAATCCTATCATCTTGGCACACATGGAACTGGTAACCAAATCGATAAATCTGAAAATAAGGAAATAATATGTCATTTCAGGCGTTGACAGGCCCGGGAAAAGATTTGCTTGCGGAGATCAGGGAAGATGTGAACAAGAATCGATAGGAAATGAAGTCAATGCTTCCCTCTTATTTTGTCTAGTCGAATATTATAATCCTCTAGCTCATTGATTTCCAATTCATTGACTCTTTTTCTCTTTGTTCTTCTCACTATCAATCAGTAACAGATTCTCTCTTCTTCCGCCTCCCTCGTTTTCGTGTCAAAAACCCGTATCAAAAACTTGCAGAATCTCCTCCATTTACAAATGATCCTAGCCTATGTTTCTGCATTATATTGTTCTTTTTTCATTTTTAATATTTATTGAATTTTGTTCGTATACTTACATACTGTGTAATTTAGTTGTCGTTCTTAATTCGTAGTTACGAGGACCTCATCGGATTTCGATTTTGCTTTGGAGCAAGAAAAGCCTGAAAAGAATACTCAAAGACAGCGGCATGTGACAGACTTCATTGTTACCTGTGTTCAAAGAAAACTTCTAGTCGTTATGATGTGAGTTTTGATCACTGGAACCTTTTTCTCAATTCGGAGTTTGCCGTTAAGTCGAATTCAAAAATTTGAAAAGACGAAAAATAATTTTAAAAAAGACACGTAAAAGAGATACAGATGGTGTCATTGATAACAGAATTCGAAGGAAAAAGCCTAGCTGAGATTGAGAAGAGCATACGCGCTCTATTGAACGACGCGGAGAGAGTGTTTGAAATCAAGAGACGCCGAGAGTTTTGGCAGCAGATGAAGTTTCAGTAATTTGCGATTTACAAGTTTTCGTTGTTTAAGTTTTCCATCAACTTTTCTGTTATCATTTTTTCAGAAGTTGATTGATGTACTCGATTAGTGTCAAAAATTGAAACTTATTGTGTGTACTTTTTAGTTTCCCATCATCGTTTCTTTTGTCATCCAACGTTATTCAGTTACAACGTTTTCTCTGAACCTTCTTGTTCTTCAAAAAAACTCAGTAAACCGAAATTACAATTTTCGAATGTGAGCATTTAATAAATATGAAAATAATTTTTACAGGTACCAATGAAATTGGCTTTTCCTTTTCTCTTTCAGACGCCGAAAGATGATCCGAAGTGATTGAAACAGCCAAAGTTCGACAACGGAGCAACGTTCCTTGCAATGCCAGCAAAATAGATTTTTTTGAACCCAGGTAACAATGAAGAGTGTCACATGCCGCTGTCTTTGCGTATTCTTTCCAGATTCCCCCTGATCTCCACAGAGAGCATGAATAGCTACGAGAAGTATTGAATGAAGACGGTGAACAGATGTCGACGGAGTCAATTGAAATGTTTCACATATGTACAATCTTGATTCGATAGTGAAAAATACTATATACACAGCACCCCGAAACGGGATACAGCGCTGAAAAATTTCAAACGTTCGCCGGGGAGCGCGTTTGCTATTTCAGTGCATTTTCAGAGGCACTTTTTTCAAAGTGCTATAACTTTTTATAGAGCGAATTAAAATAAATTCTGAGACCTACTGTGAAAAAAATAAAGTTTGGCCAAGGATTTTCAAAAAAAATGTTCGCGCCCAAAACACTTTAGTTCACAAATGCACTAAAGTGTTTTGGGCGCGAAAATTTTTTTTGAAAATCCTCGGCCAAACTTTATTTTTTTCACAGTAACTATTGTAGAGGATAAGCTGTTTTATCGATTTTTTATGATTTAAAATTTTTAAAAATGCTTAATCGCTGAGATCATTCGAGATTTTTCGAAAAAACACTCAAAATTGCTTGTTTTTGGACGGATTCCCTACTTTTTCAGAACTTTTTTGAATGAAAAAAAGTTTCTGGGCTATTTGAGTGATTATAAAATAAAGAAATCGTTACAGGAAACATAAAATCATTGATGAGACCCTAAAACCCGTCAAAGCAGTTTTTGATTGAAAAATAAGTGATACACGGCAAAAGTACTAGGGATCTCGACATATTGAGTAATCCAGTATAATAGAAGATGATATAGATTCAAAAATCACACCTGGAACCTTCATTTCTTCTTTTTGAGAGTGAATGCAAAAATTGGAAAATGACATTTTTGAAAAAAACGGGTTTTTTTCAATGGGAAGTTGTTGAACTGCTTTGAAAATATTTTCTATGTTTTGAGACATCTAGATCAACAATAAAATTAAGAAATTTCGGTTATAATACGCAATTATGACATGAATACTCGAATTGTGCAATTTCAGCGTTTTATCCCCCTAGTGTTAATGTTACGCGAATTTTCGGTATGATGTCAGTTATTCATGCCTTTTTTTGTTTTTTTCATTCAAAAAAGTTCTGAAAAAGTAGGGTATCCGTCCAAAAACAAGCAATTTTGAGTGTTTTTTCGAAAACTCTCGAATGATCTCAGCGATTAAGCATTTTTAAAAATTTAAAATCATAAAAAATCGATAAAACAGCTTATCCTCTACAATAGTTAGGTCTCAGAATTTATTTTAATTCGCTCTATAAAAAGTTATAGCACTTTGAAAAAAGTGCCTCTGAAAATGCACTGAAATAGCAAACGCGCTCCCCGGCGAACGTTTGAAATTTTTCAGCGCTGTATCCCGTTTCGGGGTGCTGTGATATATCTATTTCTTCAAGACAAACATCAGAAGAAACGCGTGAATTATTTGGAAAACAAACGTGAAACACGCGTGAGAAGCGACACGTGTCTTCAATTATTGCCAACACATTGTTTTAACGGTATCCAAGAAAAATTGGAATTCTGTTTCTGTTTTCTATATTGCTCACGTTTTTCATCCAGCTGTCTTACGCCACCGGCAGCTTCGAAGTAAGTCTGAGACTCGGACAGTCTTCTAATTTAAGACGGAACTTCTCTTGAAATTTGAATTGGCTGATGGGAAGAAATGCAATATAGTGTTGTGGGGTAGCATGCGACCCAGAAGGAACACGTATTGTATTTCCGACTGTCTTTCAATTTGAATCTTTTAATTCTGAATCTTTTCCTGAAATTTGAATTGGCTGATGGGAAGAAATGCAGAATAGTGTTGTGGGGGTAGCATGCTACCCAGAAGGAACACTTATTGTATTTCCGACTGTCTTTCAATTTGAATCTTCTCTTGAAATTTGAATTGGCTGATGGGAAGAAATGCAGTATAGTGTTGTGGGGGTAGCATGCTACCCAGAAGGAACACGTATTGTATTTCCGACTGTCTTTCAATTTGAATCTTTTAATTCTGAATCTTCTCTTGAAATTTGAATTGGCTGATGGGAAGAAATGCAGTATAGTGTTGTGGGGGTAGCATGCTACCCAGAAGGAACACGTATTGTATTTCCGACTGTCTTTCAATTTGAATCTTTTAATTCTGAATCTTCTCTTGAAATTTGAATTGGCTGATGGGAAGAAATGCAGTATAGTGTTGTGGGGGTAGCATGCTACCCAGAAGGAACACTTATTGTATTTCCGACTGTCTTTCAATTTGAATCTTTTAATTCTGAATCTTTTCCTGAAATTTGAATTGGCTGATGGGAAGAAATGCAGTATAGTGTTGTGGGGGTAGCATGCTACCCAGAAGGAAAACTTATTGTATTTCCGACTGTCTTTCAATTTGAATCTTTTAATTCTGAATCTTCTCTTGAAATTTGAATTGGCTGATGGGAAGAAATGCAGTATAGTGTTGTGGGGGTAGCATGCTACCCAGAAGGAACACTTATTGTATTTCCGACTGTCTTTCAATTTGAATCTTTTCTTGAAATTTGAATTGGCTGATGGGAAGAAATGCAGTATAGTGTTGTGGGGGTAGCATGCTACCCAGAAGGAACACTTATTGTATTTCCGACTGTCTTTCAATTTGAATCTTCTCTTGAAATTTGAATTGGCTGATGGGAAGAAATGCAGTATAGTGTTGTGGGGGTAGCATGCTACCCAGAAGGAACACGTATTGTATTTCCGACTGTCTTTCAATTTGAATCTTTTAATTCTGAATCTTCTCTTGAAATTTGAATTGGCTGATGGGAAGAAATGCAGTATAGTGTTGTGGGGGTAGCATGCTACCCAGAAGGAACACTTATTGTATTTCCGACTGTCTTTCAATTTGAATCTTTTAATTCTGAATCTTTTCCTGAAATTTGAATTGGCTGATGGGAAGAAATGCAGTATAGTGTTGTGGGGGTAGCATGCTACCCAGAAGGAAAACTTATTGTATTTCCGACTGTCTTTCAATTTGAATCTTTTAATTCTGAATCTTCTCTTGAAATTTGAATTGGCTGATGGGAAGAAATGCAGTATAGTGTTGTGGGGGTAGCATGCTACCCAGAAGGAACACTTATTGTATTTCCGACTGTCTTTCAATTTGAATCTTCTCTTGAAATTTGAATTGGCTGATGGGAAGAAATGCAGTATAGTGTTGTGGGGGTAGCATGCTACCCAGAAGGAACACTTATTGTATTTCCGACTGTCTTTCAATTTGAATCTTTTAATTCTGAATCTTTTCCTGAAATTTGAATTGGCTGATGGGAAGAAATGCAGTATAGTGTTGTGGGGGTAGCATGCTACCCAGAAGGAAAACTTATTGTATTTCCGACTGTCTTTCAATTTGAATCTTTTAATTCTGAATCTTCTCTTGAAATTTGAATTGGCTGATGGGAAGAAATGCAGTATAGTGTTGTGGGGGTAG